>NC_072405.2:45608750-46872500 GCF_028858775.2 Pan troglodytes
TGGGAACATCACAGAGTGAGCTTACACAAACCTGGATGGTCTAGCCTACTACACACCTAGGCTATGTGGAATAGCCTAGTGCTCCTAGCCTGCAAACCTGTACAGCACTGTACAGGTTGTCATTGTACTGAGTGCTGTAGGCAATGGTAACCCCATGGTAAGTATTTGTATATCTAAGCATATCTAAACATTTAAAAAGCACAGTAAAAATACAGTATCATAATCTTATGGGATCACCATAGTATATGCGGCTGGTTGCTGAGTCAAACATCATTATGCATCACATTACCGTATTAGGTGACTGGTACAGACCACGAGTACCACAAGATTTCAGAAAGTAAACACCACTGCAGGCTGAGACCCATGCAAGGGTGTGGCTCAGCCAGGATAAAGGGTTTCCCAGGCAGAAAGGACTGCTTTGGCAAAGGTGAAGAGGTGCAAATTCTTCTGTATGTTCAGAGCTAATTAGGAGACCAGTGTGACTAGCATCGAGGGGCCAGTGCAGAGAAGTGGGGATGAGGCTGGAAAGATGGGTGGAGACATGATTGGGAAAGGGGCTGAGATGTCTGGAGGAGGAGTGTGGGTATAGGGACATGGCACGGCAAGGTGGTAACACAGGAGGTTTATATTTTTGGACAACACGATTTCTTGAGGCTTTCCAGTCATTCAGTTTCTTTTTATTTACCAGGTGGATAGAGGTGGTCTTTCTTGACTTGAAGCTTGAAGAATGCCAGAGAAGTCTATTTAGCTCTGCCTATGGGGTCAGGTGGTTCTATCTTCTGACTCTGCATTGGCTGACAAGGATGTGAGTGTCAATATAGGGCGTTTTCCTCCTCCCAGCCCTGTGTGCTGGGTATTTGCTTGAATGCACACAGGGTCACATGTGTCCCTCAAGAGTTTCCATTCATCCACCCATGTGA
Organism: Pan troglodytes; assembly: GCF_028858775.2. Classification (NCBI taxonomy): domain Eukaryota; kingdom Metazoa; phylum Chordata; class Mammalia; order Primates; family Hominidae; genus Pan; species Pan troglodytes. The sequence continues at coordinate 45,609,671 of NC_072405.2, forward strand.
ACATGTATTGGGATGGAAAGGTTAATACTGAATGAGCATTTATTGAACCCTTACTTTATCTCAGGTGCTGCCAAGTACTGGAAGATTTATTTAAGTTTCAAAAAGATCGTAACTGGCCCAGGAAATAGGAGGCTAAGCAAAATGGCACAGGCAAGATTTCTGTTTATGGCTCCCAAAGTGTCAATCCAGTGCTTGGATCCCAACCACACATCTACTGCACTATCTTCTTAGCTTCAGATGAGACGTATGATGTACGCACTTTCTAGTGTATCTTTTGATCTCTAACTTCATCATTGTCCCCAAACAGATTCCAGATGAAGCTGCAAGGGAATAAACTTGGACTTGGTGCCTCCAGCCTGCTGCTCTGTACCCCTTTTCGTCCCTCAGTGGACAATGTGAACATGTAGTACTCACACTTTCCCTGTGCTCCAGGAAAAATCTGCTCCCAAGAAAATATTTGAAACTTGTTTACTCTAAGATGCACATAAGAGGAAGTATTATAGCTTAAAGTAGCACCTTTCCAGGGTTATTTATATCTTTTTACCTTGAAAAAAACCTCAAAGCCAAAGGATTCCAACTCTAATTTGAGGATTTCAGGCATCTCAGATGATATAAGCAGTAGTACATCCAGGGCACGAGTGACATGTCAGTCCCCCTGCATGCCACAGAGGTGGCCGCCTGCCCCATCTATATGAAAAGCTGGCCTTGATCTCTGTTCTCCAGGGCCTGCCATCATCCTAACAAGCTCCAAACTCCCATCTCCCTGTGATTCCTGAGAAAAGTTTAGGAGGTAAGAGCATTTGAGTAGACTGAGGATACAGAGAGCAGCAGCCAGGCCACGATCAGAGAGGAAGCAAGTTTGATGAGTTTGTCCATAGTCCTGAGTTCTAATCTCAGCTCCATCGGTTTCCAGTTGCCTGACCTCAGGAAAGATACCTTATCTGTAAGCTCAATTTTCAATCTTTAAAACAGAACTTATCATACCCTCCTCATAGAACAGTGCCAACATAGTGTGATGATGGGTAATTCCTCATGATGGTGATGATACTCATGCCCCAAGCTTTGCTGGGACACTAAACATCCCAGAGCTGGATTCTCTAAAACCTGGAATATTCCCTGCAGATGATCTTAATTGCAGGCTATTAGTCTTCCCAGCAACATACTCAGGCTGCCAGCCCAAATGCTGTAACTTCAAAAGACACCGAAATGTAGGTGAGGGCAATGCTCCTCTCAGGAGAATGCTATACTGGTGGTTGATCGGCATTGACAGCAGGTGTGAGGAGACATTTTTGCTGGCCATCCAATATCTCTGGTCCTCTGGTAATTCAAATTACTTTCCAAATGTCACCGCATCTGTCTGAATCTGACAGGTCTTCAAACCAGGGCCCTGTCTCAGAGTTTGAAGACCTGGACATATTCCTGAAGGGGCTTTTGATCTTCATTTCTTTCCATGTGGGAGGGTCCTTTGTCAAACAAAGTCCAGACTCATGAAACCTGCAGACAAAAAACCTAGTGACAGGTAGTCTGGCAGGTGAAGACAGTAACACTTCCTCTGCAGGCATCCAGCTAGTTGGATAAGACACATGACATTCCTGAAAATGAACAGTTGGAAAAATACTTATACTGCTCTTCCAGCCCACTACAGCATCATCCCCACTTATTTTGAAACTTGACTTCTAGTAACTTCCAAGATGTGCAAGCAAAGAAAGCCCTGGATACCTGAAATAACTATTACATGATCCTACACCAAATTCATGGACTGCATTGCTTGGAAGAAGAACCAAGAAACTCATTCAAGGCCTCCTCACTCTTGCTTAACATAAAAATCTAACAGTCTCACATATTTGATTTCCTAGTCACAGCAAATTGGATGTTGCATGTATAAGACCTACAGGAGGCGGAAGAGGAAAGCTTTAGATAAAGCTCAATAACAGCAATGCGAACTGACAACTGACAGCCCTATAGTAGAGGAAATAAACAAAGTTAAGTGAGGAGAGGCATTGTGGGTGCTGGACGGTCATAAAAATTAGTCAAGGTCATGTAGAAAGAGTTAAATTCTGGTGTGTATCTAAGAAGGTGAGGAGGTGTAGAATGCATTTTAGAAAGTCTTCCATTCAGAATGGCTAAAATAAATGAAATTTTGACTTTAGAAAGAACAAGCTTGGGATTTCAGGGAAATTCACTTAAGTGGAACACGGTACTCCCCTGACAGTGGAAGATAAATGAGGCTGCTCTGTACCTGCAAAGGCTGCCACGATGGGCTGGGAAAGTAAAATAGACCCCTGTAACCTTTTCAGCAGCTCATAATGTTCTGAAATTTCCCCATATCCTCCCAACGGCAGGCTGGCCTGTGCCCTGCTGGAGGAGTTGCTGTGTGTGCATTGAACAGTAAGGCAAGAGCCTCTCCTTTAATGCCACCTGGCACAGAGACGTGCCAGGCCCCGTGGGAACAGATGCCATGAGATACCTTGCTGGGCATGTGGCTTCTGCTTCTCCTCTGCTGTTCCTTCAGCCTTTCACCTCCTTCAGCACAGTGCCCCCAAAGCTGGAGTGTCCATGTTGCTGACAGCTATCGACCATCAGCAGACCCTCAGCATTTACTCATGAGGCAGCAGTTCTCCAGATTCTCAGAGGTTTAACCCAAACACACCCTACTCACACCACTCGCCTTGTAGAGCCACAGCCCCCCATCCAAGCTCCAGTGGTGGCCAGGAGCTATTTTAAGGACACTGACCTAGGCTGGTCTCTTTATGATAGTGGTTGTTCTCAGTGTTAGCTTACATATCAGATCCACCTGGAGAGTGCTTCCCAACCCACCACCACTGCTCAAGAATCAGCTCCAGTTGATTTGGGGTGGCCCTAGCATTCGTCTTTTTGAAACGCTCCCCCATGATTCAAACGTGCAGCCAGGGTTGAGAACCTCCAGCCTACACTGGAGCCAGATAGGAACAGATGTGATCTGGGCCCTCCAAGAAAGGCCTCCATGCCCTGATGTGTCTGCCATGTGGGACCGCAACTGAGGTGGAGGCTGGCTCTATTGAGCTACATAAAGGCATTTAAAATTCATATACTGGCCGGGCACAGTGGCTCACACCTGTGATGATAGCACTTTGGAGGCCCAGGTGGGCAGATTGCTTGAGCCCAGGAGTTCGAGACCAGTCTGGGCAACATGGTGAAAACCCATCTATACAAAAAAAAAAAAAAATTAGATACTGAGAAGAAGAGGGTAAAGAGGGGAAGAAAAGTGGGCTTGGTGTGTGGGAAGGGGAGTTGAGACTCTAGAAAGCAGGAACCGTAGGGCAAGGGAAACCTGTAGATAAATGATCCATCAAAAAAGAATTGGCCTGGCAAAGTGACTCATGCCTATAACCTATTACTATGGGAGGCCCAGGAGGAGGATTGTTTGAGGCCAGGAGTTCAAGACCAGCCTGGCCAACATAACAAGACCCTGTCTCTACTAAAAAAAAAAAAAAAAAAAAAAAAAAAAAAAGAGAGAGACAGAGACTATTTGGAGGTGGGGTTTGGGGAGAAGAAGGTTCAGCAAGAGTCTCTAAGAGCAGCTGCCTTTGCAAAACCAGGCAAGCATGAGCGGGAAGACATGGCATCATGGACACTGCCAGGCTGGTAGGCTCAGAAGCTGAACTTGTCGTGCCTTCCCTGCAAGGGAAGGAAGCAGTATGAACCACCAAGTAAGACTTTGCCATCTATGTTACCTGGATCAGGTTGACCTGGCCAGGTCAAGTGGTGCGAGTGAGATGGGCTGAGACTCCCAGGGGCTCCCTCTGGTTACTGGATAGGTGACTAGTGTCATGTAGGCCTGGCCTTGTGTGAATCATTTGCATTTTACTTAACAGGGACTTTGTAGGTATAAGGGTACTTTTTCAAAAGCTCATATAGCAGAAAGCTCTGCTCTCATCCTAGATGCAACTGATGGCCTCCATGCTCAGACCTACCTGCCCCAGCAACCTGGTATCCAAGTCTAGGGTGTCTCGTAGTCCCACCCAGTCTTCTTGACTTATTTTCACTCCTATCTCCTATCAACAAATGGCTTACACGTCATTCTACATGATGAAATTAATTTAAAATAAGAAAACTGAGGCAAAAAGAAAATATGAGCAGTGAGTGAGATTAGTACCAAACATAGACACTTCTTGGAATTCAATACACCATCAGGGACGGGGCACCAATTTGGTTCAGTGTTCTCTAATCATCAAATGCAAATAAGGAAATGGGATCATGCACACCATTCAGTGTCCACAGCATTAAATCTAAACAGTCATTCAAGATAAACATAACCGTTCCTGGAACTGAAACCAGGCAGAAATGCCTCCCCTAGATTCTCGCAAAAGGGACTCTGTGATGTAGTGACTATAACATCCTCAAAGCAGCCCTTTTATAAACATGGCAATGAGTTTCACAGGTCTGTTTTTAAAAACATCTCTCAGTGTAGACTGATGTCATAATATCGAATTGTTGGCCAATTATTAAAAAAAAATTCTACAGGAGCCAAGCACAAATGTTCTAAGTACCAAAGTCTGGCTTAATTAAAAAGTAGATTTTGGAGAAAGTAGAATGGCTGGACTGGATGATCTTAGTTTTACATGTTAGAAAACTGAAGCTCAAAACATTGTCCAGATGGTTCATATGTCTGTGTCTCCCAATAAAGAAAAGAGTAAGAAAGCAGATGAAGGGGTTTTTGTCTGTACTTTGGTTTTTTCACCAGGCCTGTGTTCTCATCTAGACGATACAGTAGGAGGCAGTTTATTGGGATTAGAAGGCTTTGTTGATGATTGCTACAAGGTCACAAGAAGCCTAAAAGTTTATACCTAGCCAACACCTCCCTGGGACCTTAACCTCAGCCTACCCTTTAGTTAGGTGGTGCACCCCATCCCCTCTCCAACCCCATCCCTGAACTGCTATTCCACAATTGCACTTCACCATGGAGTCAGGTAGACAGCCCCTGCCCCGTGGCTCTGGGGTGGCATTCTGCCTCCCCCTGCGTGGCACATTCTACACTCTACACGTGCCTGAAAGTGGCCCCCAGCATTCACCTCAACTGCCTCCCACTCCCTGACCCTTGTTCCCCCTGTGGGCCCAGGAACTCAGAATGTGTCATGGGCTCAGGTGTGGGAGGAGAGTGGCAGTAGGGAATCTGTCGGGGGAAGAGGAAGAAAGAGAAGAAAAACGGCCCCCTCTGAAAGCTTTCCAATCATTCCAGCAGCCACCATCTCTAATTCTTTTCTTAAAGTATAAAATCATTCTTTCACTGATCTCACTCGTGGCCAGAGCTTAGTACAGGCCCATCCGTCACGGGGCTGATTTGGTTCAGCAGGTGTTGGCTGGGCCATCGCTCATTTCAGGCTAATCTGCTAGCGGCTGTCAGGGGTTATGGAGTATTTATTGAGTTTGTGTCAGGTCCGGATGACCAATAGCCAACAGCCGGTGGATACGCACTGACATTGATGATATTGCTGAATTAAACGAGGTGATGTATGCTCAACTTGCCTAGAGCCAGAAATGGACCTTGGGATCATTTTATAACCTGATGCAGATGATCCCAGGGCTTTCCTTTTCAAAGAAAACATTACACACATGGTGTTTCTAGTCAAAGAAAAAATACACGGTCCCCAGTGAAGGGAGCCATGTCTGTATGGAAATGAACAAAAGCATTTCCTGGGGAGACCTGAAGGAACAAATAAGACCCTGACATTTGGCAAACACCCCTCCATGCACTGCCAAGGCCTGTGGGGTTCACAATATTTAGATCTCAGACTTCACCAGAAAAAGACATTAATTGGTGACCCAGGCTCAGGACCATGAACATAAATCTGGTCAGAGTCTGCCTTTGGTGGCCACAAGATGTCACAGACTAGAGCACTTGAGTTGAAGTCAAGCACTGCATTTAAAGCCCACCTCTGCCATTTCCTAGCTGTGGCTTTGAGCAAGTACTTACACTCCTCAGAGTCTTAGGTTTTTTTATGCAAATAGGATAGTGATACTAACCAAAGAGCCAACATGAGGTCGTGTGGGACGCTGTGTGCGCTGATACCCACAGATGGTTTCTTACATTTGTTCTCTCTTTCCTTTTCTTCTCCTAGAACCACGCCTCTCTCCCCGACCTCACCCATCTCCAAAGCAAGACATTACATTCTCTACCCTTGCTGCCTATGCCAACAGTGATGGGGGTATTGCCACAAAAGCCCATGGGGGCACCACATTCGCATGAGCAGAATTTGGCATAAAGCGTCTGGCTTAGAACTCCTCCAAGAGGAAGGATCTCATGAGTTAGCAATTCCACAGTCAGTCCTGTGGCCTGGCCCCAACATCAACTCTCTAATGCCCTCATAGGAAGCGAGTAGGGGCAGTTGCTCCTTGCTGAGAATCCGAGCAAGAGGATATGTGATCGATGCTTGGTGTCTGCCACTCTGAGATATTGAGCAGTTCACTTGCACTGTCTGGGCCTCAGCATCTTGTCCTGGTAAATGCCCCCATGAGAGTGACTGATCTCCAAGCTCCCATTAGTCTTACTATCCAGGATTTGTGACTAATTTGGGAGAAGCTCCTCTCCAAGGCCACCACTTCCTCCTTTAGGAGAGGCTCTGGGCTCTGGCAATGAGGTGGTCCCTGCCTCTCAAAAGGTATATCAACAGGGGAGGCTTTCCAAAGGGCCAAGGTATGGAGGAAATCAGGATTCAACATGTTCTCACTGCTCATGACTAGCAATAGCTGCCATTTCTTGAACACCTACTCTGGGTGCCAGGCACCAAGAGAATGGTTTTCTCCATTTTACAAACAGAGATACTGAGGCTTCAAGAGATGAAGTGAGGCAATGAGGCCACACATCTGGAAAGAGACACAGCCAGGATTTGACTCTCAATTCCTCGTCTCTGCGGGTGGCAGGCTGCCCACTGATCTACCCTGCCCAAGAGACACAGGTGACCCACATCACACTGAAGTATCAGCCGGTCTCAGATTTGGCATTAGAGCAATGCCTCCCTTCATCCCCAGGCATTTTGGAAAACTGCTAAGAAGCATAATGGAGTGTTTTACACTTCCCCTCCCACTCCAACACTCCTCCCCTCCCGTCTGCCCCTCACCACAGAAAAGGAGAGAATTAAACACAGACAGTGAGGGAGGAAAGAAAGGACAGGACCCTGCATAATCGTCCCCCAAATAATCGATGACTGCATCCACAAGTACATATTAATCTATCACATATTAATAGAAATGACTGATGCACAGTGTGTGTGTATATATATATCTACAAATCTACACACACACACACACATGCACGCAAACACACGCACGCACGCACATGCATGCATACCCCTTAGATTGCTAGGTGCTCTTGGCAAGTAGGTGACTAGCTCTCTGATGCTTCCCTGTGATGGAAATTGAATTTAGGTTACAGAACATCATCTGGCCCAATTGCCACTGAATTATTCCACACAAAATATCAAAGTTAATTTTTGGGCCTGTCAGCCCAGTTGATGAGTTGGGCGGCTGTCAGCCCGGCTGCGCCTGCCTTCAGTGCCAGAGAAGAGTCTGAAAGTCACGCAATCCAAAACAGCGACCTTGGCGGGGGACGGGGGTTAGATTACCAGGATGATTAAACGCCAAGGCGAAGGTTCCGGAGTCAGGATTTGAATACCTGTTTACATGTAGGATAACAGATAGCCGCCCACTGACGGCAAGGTTGTAACTCACTCCCGGGAGGGCCGCCGCCACCATAAAACATGAAGGCCCCGCTCGGGAAGTCTGTGCCCTGGCAGCCAGGCCTGGGAGTGATTTAGGGCCCCGGATCCATTCTGAGACTATCTAATCTATTGTCTTTTATTACATGCACTACTCAGTCTCTCTCTCTCCTTCTTGCAACTTTTTTTTTCCTCCAAGAAGCATCAGCAATCTCATCTCCCTTAAAAGAATGCTACTGGAAAGTGCTAGCTTAATTCAAAGATAGTGAGGGTTCTTTATGCCATAGTCCCATTAAAAAAAAATGCTAACTGTTCCCACTTATAAATATGTATATTCCCTCCCAACCCCTCAGATCAACCAGGGCTTCTCCCCTGCCTGTCCATCCCAATGAGCAAAACCATCCTTGCTTCCACCTTTACCTCCGCCTGAAAATTCCCCTTCACCAAAAGCCAGCAGGGCCACTTCTTTCTTCTTCTCTGACTAATTATCTTGGGCCATCTGATGTTGAAATAATCCATAATTGCTTAATCTATCCGCGTCTGTGTGGCAAGAAACGGAAAAGCACTTTAGAAAGATCAATCATCTAAAATCATTGAGCAGCATATTGGAAGCAGGGTCGTCGCCTGCTCCCAGCTGAGAAAATGATGGTGGTAAGAGATAAAGGCTCGGAGAAGAGGCTGTCTCTGTCTCCATAGCTTTTTGATTCCGAGATAGATTACCAGGAGCACTAACTGCTCTCCGTTTGTGCTAAACAAAGATAATGGCATTGGAAGTCACAGCCACATAAATGATACGACAATCAAATAAGCGACCCCCTGCCCCCTCATCTCCTGCCGGCACTAGCACACTAATAGATGAGGCAGCACCGTGGGAGGAAAAATCTTTGCCATTGGGACCTTGATCACCAGCGACCAAGTGGAATAGAGAAATCTGAGTTCCTAAACAGCAGGAAAAAAAATGCAAAAGGCTCTATATACTCTCTATACATAAGAGAAATTCAGGCTGGAGAAAGCTTGGTGGAATAAGGTCAAATCTCTTATGTGAATCAAATTAGTGGCCGTTCAACTAGTATTACAGCACATTAGCCTGTGGGGACTAGGGAAACGCAACTACGTATTTTCAAGATTATGCATCTCTGCCAGGTCCTACCTCCTTTGCATGCACTGTGCCCTCCTTGCATGCACAGTTGATGTACTGTTCTTTTTTGCTACTGTGGTGGTGGCAGCTAAAACCGTAGCTGCTTCCCAGAGCCCTGGCCTTACAGAAAACTTACCCCTAATTGTCAGGTACTTCCCTTCCTCTGCAGAAGAAAAGCTGCCAGAAAGAGCCACATTGTCAAGGTAAGAAAGAAAAACCAGCACACTAAGTCTCCTCTCACACATTCCTGCTGCTGGCCTGACCACAACTTTCAGAAAGGCGGTTTCAGGCTCAGTGAATGGAGACAGATTCCCAGAGGCTAAGAAACACATCAGAAGTCACCAGAATCAGACAGTGTAGATGTGCAGCAAAGTTGAAAGAGCAGAGGCTTAGATATCGGAAGAACCCAGTCCACACCCTACTTGTACCCCTTCACAGCTGCTTGAGTAATTTATTTATTTATGTATTTATGTATTTATTTTGAGACAGGTTCTTGCTCACCCAGGCTAGAGTGCCGTGGCGCAATCTCGACTCACTGCAAACTCCGCCTCCTGGGTTCAAGCAATTCTCTTACCTCAGCCTCCCAAGTAGTTGTAATCACATGCACGCGCCACATGCCCAGCTATTTTTTGTATTTTTAGTAGAGACGAGGTTTTGCCTTGTTGGCCAGGCTGGTCTCAAACTCCTGACCTAAGGTGATTCGCCTGCCTCGGCCTCCCAAAGTGCCGGGATTACAGGCATGAGCCATGGCGCCCAGCCTGCATGAGTAATTTAACTTCTCTGAACCTCAATCTTTGAGATACTTCCCAATGACATTGTGAATTTCAGATCTTGTATTTTAAATAGATGACAAATTATAGGCACTTCTGAAAGTAGTTATTGTAATTAAATTATTTTATCCCTGAAAAGAACCATATGGGGCAAATATGATTATTCTCCTCAACCTACAGATGAGAACACTGAGGTATGGAGAAGCTTAGTAACTTGTCCAAGGACACACGAGTCTGCTTTTATGTGCAACAATTACCATAATCATTCATGATAAGGGCTAACCTCCTTCTCTCGTCCAATAAGACTGACTTGATTGGAAAGGGAATGAGCAATCAAGGCTGATTCTCAAGATTCCCTGGTGAAGGGAAACCTCACACTTGCTGTCTTTGTCAGGGGCTGCTCCAGCCACATGAGGTATGAAAGTAGATTCCAGAGGAGTCCCAGCTGCTCCCAGGCTCTCAGCCATGGTGCAATGGGCACAATCAGAGCCCAACTGTTTTCTACTTAGCACTTTGCCCCACCTCTCCCTCTCTCTGTGGTAGCACAACTCCAGCTTCCCCATCTCCCAGGCCCACAATCCCAAATAGGTGGAAGATGTTTGCCAGGCAAAGTCCATTGTCTAAGGAAGGATATTTGACTTGCCTCAGGACTGGCAGTGGGCTAAGAGTGGCAGTGACTGAAATTATTTATGACATGCTCTCCCTCCATGGCCCTCGCCCCCATCCTGGGGTGAAGAGGAATTAGATGTAGTGAAGGGGCACAAACACAGCCGAAGAACTTGCTGACTTGCCACGAAGGGTTTGTAGACAGCCCGCAAGGTGGGGAGAAAGGAATGACATGGAATGGCAGAACAAGCTGGAATTCCACTTTGGGACTAAAAGGTAGCAAAGTCAGAGCAGCAGAGCAGTGGGCTATGCTCTGTCCCCAGTGCTTCAGCTCTAGGTAGAATCTAAGCTGAGAACTGAAGTCAGAGGTTCATGGTGTGCACATCCCTTCCCCCTGCACCTTCCTCTCCCTCCATAACACACACACTGCCCACACTATACGCCTGCTGGAATCAAAACCAGCAAGCTGGCCAGGCGCGGTGGCTCACTCCTATAATCCCAGCACTTTGGGAGGCGAAGGCAGGAGGATCACCTAAGGTCAGGAGTTCGAGACCAGCCTGTCTAACATGGTGAAACCTTGTCTCTACCAAAAAATGAAAAAAAAAAAAATTAGCTGGGCATGGTGGTGCATGCCTGTAATCCCAACTACTAGGGAGGCTGAGGCAAGAGAATCGCTTCAACCCGGGAGGTGGAGGTTGCAGTGAGCCGAGATTGCGCCCCTGCACTCCAGCCTGGTGACAGAGGAAGACTCCATCTCAAAATAATAATAATAATAATAATAATAATAATAATAAAAACCCTGCAAGCCTATCAAGCAGTCAGACTCAATGTGCATTTACTTGAGGGGTGGCGAGCTCATCGCCTGGCAGCTTTCTGAAATAGCCCTTCTCTCCTGAGACCAGTCAACAAAGGCGATTTAGAACCTGAGTTGCCTGGGTGCACAGTGGGTGCACCGAGCCTGTCGCCTAACAGGCACTTCATAAGTATTTTATGAAGGTTGTAAATGCATGAGGTATCTAAGACAGACACCACTTCTTGGTATCAAGAAAGCAGTAAGGGAAACAAAGCGTGGCAGAGGTGACTGAGCCTAGAGGGGCCAGTGATAAGAGGATGGCAAGATGGACACTGGAAAGAGGAAGTCAGGAAGTAGAGTGACTATGAATGCGCATTGTCAGCACATCAGGATGAGGGTCCAGGTGAGGGTGGCAGGTGATGGAAGCAGGTGAGACACCCCTGGGGGGAATAGAACAGTGGATGGGAGCTGAAGAACCAAGCACTTCACGGCCCAGGGGGATGTGTCCTGGAAAAGATATAAAGATGTACAGGAGGGAAGCCCAAGGGATGAGGAAACGGGTTGGGGAGGAATGAGTTTTCAAAGCCCACGGAAATACAATAGGTTGGGGAAAGACACCGTGGCAGCAGCTCCCACTTTGACTTGGCTCTGGCCAAAGAATAGAGAGGCAGCAACCACAAAACATCACCCCAGAGTCCTATTAACTCTTGACAAGGTGTAACATCTTCTCAAATTCTTTGAATGTGAGAAAAGACAAACAGAAAAATGGAGACCATCCTATCTTGCTTTCAAGGGAATGTGAATTCCGTGTTTTCTCATAACATTTTTTATTAAGCAGACAATGAAAAGTTTGCATTTAAATGAAAGTTGTTTTCTAGAATGATGCAAAGTTGCACAGCAGGGGGAACCTCTCACTTCCCTTTGCTCTGGAAATTCTGTCTCACTTGATGGGATCTTGGGTTAGTGACTAATGAAGTTCATTCTCTGAAGAGGTTCTTGCCTTTCAAGCCTATCAAATATTCTTATTTGCTTAGGCTGACCACAGCACTATGAAATTCCAAATAGGAAGAGATCTGCGGCAGCAACAGAAATAACAAAATATCTAGGAGACATCAACAAAAACTGTACATGATCTTACAAAGAAAAACTTTATAAGCTTTGTTAAGGAAAAGAAAAGGATTATTGGGAACATGAGAAAAGGGAAGAGGCATCCCATTTTTCATGGATAGAGTGATTAATATTATAACAATACCAGTTTTAACCAAATTAATCTAAATTCAAAGCAACCTCAAATAATATTTCAGCAGAACTGTTGTCAAAGAAATAGCCTTATTTTTAAACTCTGTAGAAAAATAAGAGTTCATAGATAGCTAAGTCAGTTTTGATAACAAAAAGAACATTTAAAATATGTGTTACAATAGAAACAATAGGCCAATAGAATCCTGGGAAGCAATAAAGTGTTCAAAAAAATGTTTATGTGCACACAGAAACACAGTATGTCAGAGAATGTTACCGCAAACCAGTGGGAAAAAATGGATTTTTAAATAGATGTTATTGGGAAATTACTACACTCTATGCATGGAAAGAAGCTGTTAGATACAATAAAATATCTATATGAAGTAAAGATCTAAATAGGAAAGATGGAACTACAAATATAATTTTTAAATAAAAGAGAACATTGTTTGCGATGTGGGGTGAGCCTTATTTTAAAATAAGGCTCCAAACACACAAATCATAATGTAAAAATATTTTCTGAATTCAAGTGCAATATTTCTATTCCATGAAAAATGTTATAGACAAAATAAGAAATAGGGAGGGGAGAGGATAAATGTTCGATGTTAAAAGCTAGGAAACAAGTTATTCCCTAGAATATACCAGCAATTTTCACAAGTCAACAAGAATATAGGAACCCAATATGCAAATGGAAAAGGGTTTAAGTAGACAATTCACAGAGGGGAATTCCCAATGGCTGGCATATACAGAGATAGCCAGATAACTGTGTCGGATAACAATCAGATGACTGTAAACTAAAATAACTGTGAGAGACCACTTTTTGACCATCCAAATGTCCAAAATTTAAAAATTGGGTAATCAATGTTGGAAAGATATGGAGACACACAAACCCTCATGCATTTTTGGTGGACATGTAACACTGGCATCTATTATGGAGAACAATATGGCAGTATTTAGCAAAAGTAAAAATGCATGTACCCTAAAATCCGGCAGTTCTTCTGCATTTTAATCATATAAGTAAAAAGCAGCAGGAAGTTTCAGACAACTTAAAGAGATCACTGTTCAGGAACTGGACTGAAGTGATGAATGTATACCTACTATGGAATACTGTGCATCAGTTAAGAGCAATGGACTTTAGGTACACAGTAATACAAACAAATCTTTTAATACAAAGTGTTGACTCTCACTTCTGGATGGAATAGAGCAGCTAGGGCCAGGGCACACTCCTGCAGAGAACAACTGGATCAACCAAAATGATCAACACAGACAATGCCAAGTCCTGGCAAGGAGCCTAAACCCTCAAACATTTCTGGTGGTATCACTTTGAAAACATTTTGGTGATATTTACCAACAATTGCACTCCCAGGTATGTACTCAACATGTGTGTCCACCACAAGAACCTGTAACATTGTTCATAGCAACACTCCTTATAATTGCCCTAAACTGGAAACAACTCACATACTTATCAAGAATAGAATGAATAAATACATTTTGGTATATTCATACAATTGAATACTACACTGCAATGAGAATAAATAAACAGTTTGAATTAATCTCACAAATATAATGTTCAGTGAGATATGTCAAATAGCAAAGATAGCAAAAGCAAAATTTTATTTCTGTGGAATTCAAAAGCAGGCAAAATTAGTCTATAATGTTAAAACCTAGAATCATGGTTTCTGTGGGCAGGCGAAAGTCTCCAATTAGAAGGGGATGGAGGAGTGGTCTGGGGTTCAGATCATACTCTGGTTCTTTATCTAGTTGCTGGTGAACTTTCTTAACTTTGTGAAAATTCACTGAGCTGTGCCCTTTGAATTTGGGCAATTTTCTTTATGTGTATTACATTACAATAACAATTTACATAATAAAAAACACAGTGCTGAGTGGCACACTAAGAAACAGAATTAATTCAACCCTATAAACCTAAAGCTATTTAAAGAAACAAAAATGAAAGACCAAGGAATAAGAGAGGAAGGAAGGAAGAGAGGAAAGAAGACAGGAAGGGAGGAAGGGAAGAAGGGAGGAAAGAAGGAAGGAAGGGAGGAAGGAAGGAAGGAAGGAAGGAAGGAGGTGGGGGGAGAAAGGAGAGGAGAGGAGGAAAGGGAGGGAGAGAGGAAGGGAAGGAGAAAGAGAGGGAGGAAGAAAGGAAAGAAAGAAGGGAGGGAGGGTGAGAGAAAGGAGAGAGGAAGGAAGAAAGGGAGGGAGGGAAGGAGGGAAGGAGAAAAAAGGAAAGGAAGAGAAAGAAGAAAGAAAAAAAGGCAGAACAGAAAAAGACCCCAGCACATTTGACTTACAATGGCTATTTTAGTCTGCAGAGTCTTCTATCCAAGAGTTATTTGACTACATCTTTTAAAAAGCTGGGGATGGGAGGAAGGTCAGAAGGGGAGTGTTGCTTGGTTTTTCTACAATTGATACGGCAATGTAGGCCTTGTGGACTCATTGCTGGATGCAGGCGTGTCCTTTTTCATCACAAACTTCATATCCCTTTCTTAGTGCATAGTGGGAAACAGAGTCTCATTTAGCATGAAACGGCCTGCCCCAGGCTGAAGAGTCATTGATTCCCAGAAAATACACTTCGTTTTGGGTGTTCTGATTTTTGGTCATGGTTCTGTTTTATTCCCTTTGACCTGGAAGACTTAATTGAAATCAAAAAGCCTCCCAGACAGGCCAAGGCTGCATTTTAAGCAGGTTTTTTGGAGTGTGGGCTTTTAAGACTGGGGGCCGTATTAATATCCATCAGCTTTGGCTCTTCCACTTTGAAATCATTGTCTATTTCCAGTCAATGCCCAACCCCTTCAGACCACTTCAGTAAAGTCACAAATATGAAGATAAACGTGCCCTGAAAGTCTCACACGTGAAGATGGAAAACTCAAGCTTTGGAAACCATAAATATGAACTGCAGTATATCTAAACTGGATCATAATTCTTCTGTTTTCTATTTATAAGGAAGTCTTAAAAGTGCCAAATTTATCAAATCATGATTTGCTTCAGATATTTCCAACTATTTTCCTAGAAAGTAATTGCTCACCTGATAAATTTCCTGTCTCTTCTTTAAAACCCTTTTAGCCACCTCCTCACCTCCACTCCCTGGCCAAAATTAGTTGTACTTCTGTACCACGCTGTCTGCACACGTCTAACATCTATCATTCTGCACACATCTCACTATATTAAAACAATGTGTGGTTGGATGACTGTCTCACCCACTGGACTATGAACTTTCTGAGGGCAAGACTCCATCATATTCATTTTTGTAACATCTAGCACCCAACAAAATAACTAGTATTTGATAAGGACTCATGAATATTTGCAACATCTTCACTTGCTGAATTGATTGTGAAAGTGACTATCATTCATGTGGCTTAATTCAGATTTTAAGAATGGAGTTCAGGCTGGAGGTTAAAATAGTATGAAGGTTCTTTATGCTAAGGTTATGAAAGCAGATACCACACTCCCACTACAGGAACTGTTCTGTAAACACAGAACAGATCTCTCTCTCTCTCTCTCTCTCTCTTTCTCTCTCTCTCTCTCTCTGTCCCCCTACCTCTCTCCCCACTCTAAAGTCTCATCTCTCTTCTCCTCTTGATCTCCAGATACTTCTTCAATTCTTTTTTACTTATTTAATTTCCAAAACTTTTTTGAGAAAAAAAGTTTTGCCATTGCCAAGAATTTTACTCTCATTAAATCCCCTGTCACTCAGCAAATTGCTTTACACAGCCTTGGTTTATATATCAAATTTGCCTCCTTTTAGAATGCCTTCCTTACTGTATCCAATTTCATGGCAACAGAGCTAGATGGTGCAATAAAGTGCTATTAGTTGATCTAATGACTTGAGCAGTTCAAGATTTGCATAAAAGTACTTTTATGTGTTACAGTATGATATTGTTAGCAGAAGACTTGGGCTGCAGAAGTCCTGACTCTGATACTCACCAGCTCCATGATCTTGAGCAATTGCTGAGGCTTTCTGAGTCTCAATTTACTGATTTGTAAACTTGGAATTATTTCACAGAGTAAAAATGAGGTACAGCATTGTATCTAATAATAACTATGCTTCTGTCAACAGCCATCATTCATTCACATGACTTTGCATGCCTAGCCTCGACAAAGGAATTTGTATGACGATAATACCATAATGTTATAGTATCGAAGTACACTCCATAAACTCTATGGTGTAACTAACAAGTGTAAAAACCTGTTCCCTTGTGGTTGGATCCAACAACACACTCAATTACACCAGTCAGGGATTCTGGTGGTCAATGGGAGGGAGTTCTCTCTTCCACCCCATTCAGTCGGAGGAGAAACAGATGCACCATTGACCACCTGTCCTTCTGGTGAAAAACTTCATCGTGCTCTTGAGTGATCATTTAGCCAAAATGATTTAACCATATGCTTCTCTGGAAGTAGCCCCCATATTTGCAAGTCAGAATGGCACATAAGCTTCCCTGTGAGACACAAGGATTTTCCAGCTCCTCTCTCACTGGACTGTGCAGACACGCATCCTACCAAAAATACAGTTTTCAGATGCCAGTCTCAACAGGCGTGGGCGTGTTTGCTTGGAGCAGATGCTGAACACCATGTGACAGAGAGAGGAAAGTCCAGGCTAATCATGCTCCTGACATGATGTTTGCAGAGATCTAAATTCACTTCTCAGTCCTCTGCAATTGGCCTGGGCATTCTTACAGCTGCTTTGCTTTTAGCCCCAGCTAGAGGCATGGGTGACTTCCAGCCAACCAGCCCGGGGAGAAGATTTAAGTCACTTGACAGCAGCCTGACCTACAGCCAGAACATGCACCACTATTAGGCCCACTCTTTAATTTAACTGGTGACCATACCAAATAGAGATCCCAGAATCACCAGCCACCCAATGATACAATGTTACAGCGTTTATGAGCTCCTACTATGAAACAAACAGTTACCAAGAGAGGCACTAGGGGATACTGACAAAGTCAGCCCTGTTTTCTCCCTTCCAAAAATATGTCTAAAAATCCGGGGGCCGGGCATGGTGGCCCACACCTCTAATCCCAGAACTCTGGGAGGTCGAGGCAGGTGGATTGCTTGAGGTCAGGAGTTCGAGACCAGCCTGGCCAACATAGTGAAACCCCATCTCTACTAAAAATACAAAAATTAACCAGGAGTGGTGGCGCGTGCCTGTAATCTCAGCTACTCCGAAGGCTGAGGCAAGAGAATAGCTTGAATCCAGGAGGTGGAGGTTGCAATAAGCCAAGATCACGCCACTGCACCATCATTCTTTTGAGTGCCTCCTGTAATCATCAGTCTACTGGGTATTTTGCATTCATGATCTTATTAATTCTCCCAACAACTCTTTAAAGCTGAACATTATTAGCCACATTTTGGAGGTTAAAAAAAAATCTAGGGTTCAGATAGACAAAGAAATCTGTCCAAGTTAACACAATAAGTAAGTGGCAGAACTAGGATTCAACCCAGAGCTGTCCTGCTCAAAAGCACGCTGGGTTAGAGGGAAATCACATACATTATTTAAGAAAGGGCATGATGATGGGGGCCTGTGGATGTGCCTATAAAACCAAGAACTCACCCATCACTTAGGCAAAAGGAAACCAGTTTTCACTTGAGGATTCACAAGGAAAAAATACAAATGGGCAGATTGTTAATCCTGGATGAAAAAGAAATTGAATAACTCACAGCCTTGATGATTCCTGAACTCACTGGGATGAGTAAGGAGAGTTCTTCCTCTCCCCAGGACTGACAGTGACAAGAGGGGTGAGGATTTTCTTTTAAATTCAACGTTTTCTGAATCATCTTTCTATTCCCCACTGCACCTTGCAGCAGGCTTTGCAAATGTTAGGTGCTCAATACATATTTGTGGAAGGAAGAAAGGAGGGGAGGAATAGAGAAAATTAGTTATGGAATGGCAAGAAAGAGCAGCAGGAAAAACAGAAAACAGCGTGGGCTCCAAGGGTTCATCACCCTTTCTCCAGGAAGCCTTCATCTGCAGCTCCAGTCCTCAACTTTTCTTCTTCTAATCTGCTCATAACTTTATTTCAGCAACATCCAGTTGTTTATTAGCACACACCAACTTATGTCTATTCCAATATTTAACAAACAATAATTCACTGTCTATAGAGGATACTGTTATGTGATATCCTTTTATGCAGCTCTCTGCCTGTGTCTGCCCAATTAAAATGTAAAGTGATAATGGAAGGGAAATCTATTTTATTCTGCTCTATATTCTTCCTGTGCCCTTAGGGTAATCCTCCATTTATAAAAAGGGCTTAGTAAACATTGGCTTACCAAACCAGCTTCCTTCTATGGGGCACTCTGTAAATCCTCCTAAAGACCAAGTGTTCTATTATCCACTGCTTGCTTTGGACATCAGAAATGAATCAACCCCACCTGACCCAGGCCCAGATGATGCTCACCTGGCAGAATATGGAAGCTCCCCTTTAAAGTGCTCTTGAGCGTGGCAAGGTAACCACAGGAACATGCTTCCTAATTATTACCCAAATGCCTCAATAAAGCGTCCTCAGGAGGGGCCCAAACTGGAGCTCTAGCCTGTTTCCTTTAAGTGAGAGTGAAGCCTGGCTTTGAATGCAACAAGAGTTCCTTGAAGCTTGAAGTGTTCAATTTTACTCTGCCATGCCCCCAGTATAATCCATTGAAAGGGCACTGTCCTTCAGGCCTTTCAGCTGGGCTGACAGCTGCCCGCTGATTAATTGACAGGTTAAAAAGATTGATTCCACATGTCAGAGCTGTAACCCTGCCAGAACAATACAGCTGTCACTTGGGCTGTAAAACAGACGCTTACATTAGCAGTCCTGACAGAGCCGCGCATGGACACATGCACCTGCCTTTATGGAGAGCCTAAACACACAGCCACGCTGAGATTAATCATCTTGAAAGCAACCCTGGAAGACCAAATAAATGTTTCCATGATGGAAATAGTGGTAGCAATGCCGCCTTGTCATGTTCTTGATCTGCAGATGGTGCCCAGTGGGCTCGCCAAGAATGTGGGAGGCAAGGTGGGGCTTCAACAGTTGTCTGTTGTCACCGCCGGCACCTCTAAGCCCCAGTCCTTTCAACATGCACTTGCATGCAGTTCCCCATAGCCATAGACAGAGCCCCACCACTTGCCTAGAATTCTATCTCTCAGCACAGGGCTCAGTCTGTCCAGGCCAGTAATACACAAACCCCAACCCTAACCCTAATCCTAACCTCAGGCCACCATCATGCCAACATGTTTGTGGAATGATTATTAAAAACTTGCTTTCATGAATGTGTGCCCCTAACACACCAAAAGACTGAAACGTGGGCCTGTCAGAAACAGGGAGAGACCCCAGCAGCCTGGAGACAATGATCTTCCAACCAGGAAACATCTGGGGATACAGAGGACATCTGAACACACAAAAGTTTTTCCAAAGCCTTTGCACACATTTGAATTGCCTGTGAGCAATTTCAAAAGAGAAATACCCCAACATCCTTCTTCTCTATTTTAAATCTGAATAGCTTGAAATTGTCACTAGATAATTCAAGTAGTTGGACTAGACAGTACCCAGGGAGAATTCCTCAGGACAATGCTGGGTCAGCAGGTCTCTGGAGTTAAACACGAAACCAGATCTCACATTCCTCTCAGAGCCTGGTGCCATCAATCTCTACCCATCTCCCTCCAAACCTGTGCTGACCGTCACAAAGATGCCCAGTGTGGATAAGGGAGCTGCTCTCCAGGTGACCGTCCTGCCCTAGGGCAGCAGTAACAGCCCATGGTCAGACTGATATCCCCACCTGGGTCTGGTCAGAGCCCCCAATCTAGGGTATTATAATTTACAAATTTCATATACTCTAAATACCCTATAATTTTCCACTCTGAAAATGGTGTTTCTAGAATAAAGGGAAGATTCCTGTTAAAGGTTTCAATGAAAATTCTCTGAGTCCCAGAGAGTAGTGGTCCCAGACTTAGCTGCATACCACAATCTTCTAAGAAATCTTTGAAAAATTCAGATACTAGACCTCATGCTAGGGCTAGTGAATCAGAATTTCCAGGTATAGGTTCTAAAAATCTATATTTTTAATAAGTTTCCTAGTTGATTCACAGCAGACATGCATTCGATAACTACAGCTCACAAGTCCACTCAAACTAAAGACAAGGTCTTACCTGGCAACCTCTCTTCTACGAGAGGACAAGCCTCTGTCAAAAGGACTCTGGGAACATTTTTGTTGCCAAAAGTCCCAGGGAACTTTCATGCTATGAAACACAGGGTAGAAAATTATCAGTATCATGGAAGTACTGCAAGGTAGATAATAGAGAATACCTATATACTATCTATTAGTAATTTAAAATAGAATGCTTTCACAGCTTTTGTACAATTTTCTAAAATATGAAAATTCAGTTTTTATAAATAGTTTTCTAAATTAGGTCATGTACATTGCAAAGGTAATATATGTTCATCATAACACATAAAAACATATGAAAGTTATGTTTAAAATATTAATATTCCCTCTCCCCATTCCCTAATCCAACCCATTCGGGTAAGCAATATTAATCCCCTGGTGTGTGTTCTTCTGTATCTCTCTGCCTGCTCATATATGCACATACAAACACATACAGACCTATATAGGATATGGTAGTTAATTTTTTGTGTCAATTTGACTGGGCTTAGGGATGCCCAGATAGCTGGTAAAATTTCTGGGTGTGTCTGTGAGGATGTTTCTAGAAGAGATCACGTTTGACCCAGTAGACTCAGTCAAGAAGATCTGCCCTCGCCAAGGTAGCGGGGGCATCATCCGGTCCTTTGAGGTTCTGGATAGAACCAGAAGGCAGGGGAAGGGTGAATTCACTTGCTCTTCCTAAGGTGGAACGTCCATTTTTCCTGCCCTTGGACATCCAGGTTGTGGATTTTGGGACCTTCAGACTCATGGACTTTCACCGGCAGTCCCCCAGGCACTCTGGCCTTCAGACTCAGAATGAAATACACCAGCAGCTTTGCTGGTGCCTCCACCTGCAAATGGCATTGGGTGGAACCTCTCAGCTTCCATATTCACAGGAGCCAGTTCCTGTACTGATTCTCTTCTTCTATACTGAAATATATCATGTTTGTTCCGTTTCTCTGAAGAACACTAACTCGTATGCATGGTTTGGGGTCTCTTTCTTTTTGTTTTTTTTAATATGGTCATAGTATACATATTACCCTGCCACTTCTTTCGGGAGAATGCATTTTAAAATACACCAAAAAGTCATAAAAAGCTCTTGTCATTGTTTCCTTCCATCCTCCAGAAACATCTCCCTACTCTTTCTTGTTCCAGCATGTTAGAGGACCACAGCTACTTTCCAGTGGGCTCTACAGATGTCCTTCCATGTGGCATCCACTTTTCCCACTGCAAAGTCACAGAACTGGAGAAGCTGTAGATAGGTCATAAGCCAGGAACACAGTTACTGCTTCCCCTTTGTGTGAAGGCAAGCAGAAGATGATAAAAAAAGGAGAAAACCTACCCATTTAGTCTTCAAAAATAACCAGTCAATAACTATATTGAAATAGAGAGGTAGGTTGGTAATCGACAGAAAAAAAAAATGCCTGTCTTTAAAAAAAAAACAATTTTATTGAGATATAATTGACTTACGACAACACATCACATATATTTAAAGTATACAATTTGATCAGTTTTGACATATGCACACATTCACAGAACCATCATCACAATCAAGATAGTGAATATGTCCGTCACCCAAAAAAGTTTCCTCAATCCCCGCTGTAATTTTAAAGTCCAGATCCCCAGGAAACAGCTGATCTGATATCTGCCACCCTGGATTTGTTTGCATTTTCTATAATTTTAAATAAATGGAATCATACAGTGTGTGTTCTTTTTTGATCTTTTACATTTTACTCGGCATAATTGTTTTGAGATTCATTCTGCTATAGCATATATCACCAATTCATTCTGTTTTATTGCTGAGTAGTATTCTATTATATAAATATAACACAGTTTGTTTATCTATTCATCTGTTTATAGACACTTGGGTTGTTTTCAGTTTTTAGCTCTTACAAATAAAGCCACCATGAACTTTATTATATACAAGTGTTTGTGTGATGTTATGAACCAAAGAAACTTAGAAACTGTTTTCTAAAGTGGTTGTGTCATTATACGTTCTCACCAGCAGTGTGTATCTTTAATATTATTAGTCATCAAAGACATGCAAATTAAAACCACAATGGATAGCACCACTTATTGTTAGAATCACTAAAATTTAAAAGACTGACCATACCACCATGAAGTTGCCTGTCTTAATAAGTATATGGTATGAATACGAGCTAGTGAACTTTCTGCAAGTTACAAAAGAAATTATTTTCCTGACTTTGTAGCCCCATCTGATGTGTAGCCACATCCTGGAGAGTTAGTATGAGCAGGGCACTGTGCCATGGGCTGGAATAAGAGAAGTACAATCTACTGTTTACAGAACACACACAAAGCAGATGCTACTCAGTTCTGCTATTGATCTTTCTAAGTGATACATGAATGATGCAGATGATACCATCAGGATGACTTGTCTGTCACTGGCATCTCTACAAAAGGAAATGGGGATGCCACGTTCATCTCCAATTAACACCGACTGAGTGCTAATGACAGTACTGGTGCCACAGGACAATTAAACTGACACTTGAATCTCTGGTTTAAAGGGAAACAAAATGTGGATAAGTCAGCCGCATAGGAGAAATGGTCCCCGCGGAGAAGAGAAGGTCAGAAAACAGCCCTGGCTCTCCACCATCATTTTTCCAGCACTGGCTGCCCTTGAGCTCAGGTGCAGTCAGGTGGACTTTCATGTGATTTCTTCCCTTGGATTCTCCCATGTGGTATCTGCTTTTCCCACCCCAAAGTCACAGAATTATAGAACCTATAGATAGGTTATGTCATCTGGTCTCTAAATCTCCTCATCAACAAAGATTGTCCAGGCACTGCTCAGAGGTCTTCAGGGATGGGGCATTTGCTACCCAGGCAGCACAGTCTATCTGGTCTTAACTTTTGAGTGTTGTGTGTAATAACATCTTCATATATTATCTCATGTGGCTTACAGTCCCAGAAACTTCTGTTACCTTGCCACCCTTACCTCTGGTAGACAGCAGCCAAGGCTTTTTTTAAGTTCCTTCGCTTCAGGGAAGGAACAGCACAATCAAAGAGTCAAATTTATGGCTGAAGTTTCAAAAGCCAAAGTCTAAACAATGAGGCAAAGATTGAAAAGACTCTGAGATTAGTGTAAGCCAGGTTTCCCCCCATCAAAAAAAAAAAAAAAAAAACACGTAAATAAATGATTCTATCTTCTTAAACTGAGAGGAAGGAAACCATGGGTCCAAGAGAAAAGGAAGGAAATGTAGGTGCTGGGAAGTCCCTAAGAAGAGACTGTCACCTGGGCCAACTCTGGCTGGGATGACAGACTTTCCAGATTAGAGCAAAGGCAGAAAGATGCCTTTCCCCGCCCCACTCCAATACCTTCCAACTCTGTGATAGAGCCAAAGGGCCCAGCAAGACTCCCCCCAAAATCCCCCCAACTTCTGTCAACACAGAACCCTGTGCTGGAAGCAGGAGGGAAGGGAGGAGGAGAGGGCACAGGCAGACGGGCCTGGACAACCTCACAGAGAACCTCATGTGTTCTCCACACAGCCACAAGTGGCATGAATGTGGCACAGACAGCCAGCAAACGGGACAAGCTGGGAACAAAGAAGACCTTGCAGAGAGCTTCTTGGACTGAAGACCGAAGGCCGATGGGAATGAGGACACCCCCAATGGATGCCAACACAGAGAGATGATGGCAACCCAGACAGAGGCCCCCACCCCTTCCAGCCTCTGCTCTCTGTTAAAATCCCTGCAACTTATACACTACCTGGGGGAAGGTGAATGTGTTAGGCTTCAAATTGCGATTTGGGTGTTTTTAGCCCAAGCACTGTGATATCATCATAGAATTAAGTTTTGCTCAATGTAGAGATTCCCTAAAGAACTAAAAGTAGAAGTATCATTTGATTCAGCAATCCCGCTACTGGGTATCCACCCAGAGGAAAAGAAATCATTATATGAAAAAGATACTTGCACATACATGTTTATAGCAGCACAATTCACAACTGCAAAAACATGGAACCAACCCAAATGCCCATCAATCATCCAGTGGATAAAGAAACAGTGGTATACATATACAATGGAATATTACTCAGTCATAAAAAGGAATGAACTAATGGCATTTGCAGTGACCTGGATGAGATTGGAGACTATTGTTCTAAGTGAAGTAACTCAGGAGTGGAAAACCAAACATCATATGTTTACACTCATAAGTGGGAGCTAAGCTATGAGGGTGCAAAGGCATAAGAATGACACAGTGGACTTTGGGGACTCGGGGGAAAGGGTGGGAAGGGGATGAGGGATAAAAGACTACAAATAGGGCACAGTGTGTACTGCTCAGGTGATGGGTGCATCAAAATCTCACAAATCCCCACTAAAGAACTTACGCATGTTACCAAATACCACCTGTACCCCAATAACCTACAGAAATAAAAAATTTTTTTAATGTGACACTTGTGACTATTAGCAATTCATATATATATATATAATCATAATTTTTCACTTAAAAATTAAGTTTTGCTATAGAAAATTTTAAAAATTGTATTTCTTAAAAGAAATTAGCCAGGTATAGTGGCAGGCACCTGTAGTCCCAGCTACTTGGGAGGCTGAGGCAGGAGAATGGCATGAATCCGGGAGGTGGAGCTTGCAGTGAGCAGAGATCACGCCACTGCACTCCAGCCTGGGCAACAGAGCGAGACTCCATCTCAAAAAAAAGAAAATTGTATTTCTTGTCCATCTGGGTTTGTGGATTGAGGTTTGTGTCTGCTATGACTATTAGGAAATATTGTCCTTTTAGGATAACATAGGTCTCCTTCTACTCCATCGATTGCTCCGAATTCTCTCCCTACCATCTGAAGACAAAGAGAACAAACCTTCTACATCAGCACTAACAAACGGTGGTGCATGGATAGATGTGAGTTCATACACTGTTTGCTATCTGGCCTCCATGAGCACAAAGATGAAAGGAACAGTTTCCAAAATGTTACGGCAATTGGACATTGGTCACCAAGCACGTGACCAGTGGACATGCCTTGTGGAACACAATATAGACACAATCAGATGTCAAACTTACGTGATAAGCGGATTGTGATGTGAGCTCCATGCTAGTTATAAACAGTAAAACCGTGTATCAAAGGATGAGAAGTTTTTTTTTTTAACCGTTCCTTTGCCATGAATAATTGAAAATTGAGATGCCCTATTTTACCTAAAATTGCTGGAAATCCTCAAAGAAAGCAACTGAGAGCCTCCCAGCCACCTCACTCTTTTCTCCTACAAACTAAAGAACCAAGGTTCCTTTCATGATCCTGCTTGTCATAGTTTCAGCCCCCTAAGAGGCTGGTCATTTAGTTCTAGCTGTTATCCAGGAAACTGGCATGGGGGCAGTGCAAGGGTGGGCCTAGAGCTAGAAGACTCCTGTTTCTCCTCAGTTTTTTTCAGTTTCCCAGCTCTAGAGTTTCTCTTTGGAGAGACTCTAACCCTGGTTGGGTGGCCCCAGAGAAATGTGATTTGGGTCTGAACAGGCTCTTCCACAAGTCTCTTCAAAGCTTTTATGGTGAGATTCAATACAGATATACAGATCAATTATCTTAAAAGCAGCAAGGAGGCCCATCAAATATTTCTAGCTTTAAACAGGTTTATTTCCATCTGCACTTATCTCTGCTATTTAAACTCCATTGCTTGCAGTTAATCTTATGTAATGCAGCATAAGAGGGCTTATTTACTTTCTAATGACATCAATTGGCCATAAATATTAGATATCCAAGGTTCGTTGAGGCTGTGGGGACAGTTTTCCATTCTTCCTTGACATTTGACTATTTGCAGAGCTTTCTCTTCTGTTTGTTCTTGTGTGACTCACTTATCGGCTGTCATAGGCCCATGTTCGATTTATTTAAATTGAATGAATAAGTACATTAGGCGAGGCTGTCAGGAGGAGACAGAATGGGAACTTATTGGGATGAGTGATAAGTCAACACTCCGCAATAGAGATTCTCAGCAAAACTGCACAAATCAAAATGCTAAATGGAGGCAAGGAGACAGCCCAGGGCCTCCAAAGGCAGGTGTGTGAAAAGACGAGGCCCCTTTCCTCTGGGACAGAAGATCCCCGGGTCTGGGATTACTATGGACCTCATTAGAGCAGTGGTAAAATACTTCCAGCAGAGAGGGTGGTCAATCTCCAGATGATTTTGAACTTCTAAAAAAATTAAACTAGCTAATATCTGAATAGTTTTAGAGCCAAACATTCCATTTCACATCATATATTAAATGCTTGTAACTCTCCCTGCTCTTTTTCCTCATTTTATACTCCAGGATCCTGAGGCTCAGAGATCCTACAGCTCACCTGAGGCCACAGAACCCTGGAAGCTGCAGCCCCCTAACCCCACTCCCTCAACTCTCTCCTCTCCTCTGCCACCTGGAAAGCAGAGTCCCAAGGCCAGCCATTCTGCTGGTGCATCTCTAAATACAGGGTAGTTCATCTCTTCCCAATGAGATTTCTCCCTCCCACAGATTTATCAACCAGCTACCTTGGTGAATTCACAGAGAGGATGGTGGCCCTTTAACACAGAACTGCTAGATGGATGCTGATATGGTTTGGCTGTGTCCCCACCCAAATCTCATCTTGAACTGTAGCTCCCATAATTCCCACGTGTTGTGGGAGACACCCAGTGGGAGATAATAGAATCATGGGGTGGTTTCCCCCATACTGTTCTCCTGGTTGTAAATAAATCTCACAAGATCTGATGGTTTTATAAGGGGTTTCCCATTTCGCTTGGCTCTCATTCTCTCTCGCCTGCCACCATGTAAGATGTGTGTTTTGCCTTTCGCCATGAGTGTGAGGCCTCCCCAGCCACATAGAACTGTGAGTCCATTAAATCTCTTTTTCCTTATAAATTAACCAGTTTGGGGTATGTCATTATCATCAGCGTTAAACTGGACTGAAACAGATGCCTATGATTGGAGTTTTCTTCTCACTGCCCCCGCCCCCTGCCCATTTTTTAATACAGAATTCTTTGTTCTTTGGAGACCTCAGTACCTAAGGCAGATTTATCCCTCAGTAAACTCTCAGCCTCAGCAAACACTTTTTGGGGATGTTAGAATGTCTTCACATTTAGAAAGCTCACAACCTAGTAGGAGAGACTGACATGAATCCAATGACTATACTCATGAATGGATACTTAACAAACCACTCCTATTCTGTGGAATCACATGGTAAAGGGGACAAGTGGAAAAGGGGCAGTAGCAGGGCATATTTCCCCCTTTAGCTGAGATGCAATTAACTATATGAAGAACGGGAGAGTGCTTAATATATGAAGAGAGGGAGAACAATCCCAGATGGAGCAAAAGGCTTGTGCAAGCACCCTGAGGAGTGACATGAACACAGCCCAGAGAACAAGCACAATGGCACAAGGTGAGGCTGGCCAGCTAAGCAGGGACTGGGCTGCAAAAAGCCTTCTAAGCTGTTCGATCTTCTGGCCTTTATCCTCAGATCAACAGGAAAGCACTCAAGTTTAAAGCAGTGGTGCCAATGTGATCAGATTTGCATCTTGAATAAAAGAAAATCACTCTGGCTGCAGTGTGGACAAGGAACAAATGAAAGACAAAGTGGATTTGCAAAAATCAGTTAGGAAGATGTGTAGCTGCTGAGCTGAGAGTGCTGGTAGCTCAGGCTCGGTGGTGGTGGAGATGGAGAGCAGCAGGCAGATTCAGGAGCTCTTTAGTAGGTGGGACGGATACGACTTGGTGATGTATTAGGTTCGTGGGGTGAGGGAAACGGATATCTCAATAGGAGCTGACTAGATACTGGTAATCAATGAGATCCTTCCTGAAATAGGCACTAGGAAGCTCTCAAGACCTGTAGTAAAGTCTCCAAACAACATAATCCTACTACTCCAAATGATGCCATGAGGGCTGAGATCTCTCTCTCTTTTTTACATCAATGTATTTAAGTATCCAAAAGAATGCCTGGCTTGTAGTAGGTGCTCAATAAATACTTGCAGAGTCTCAGCTACTTCCATTCCTCTCTGCTCTGTACAGATCTTTGAAGCTGAAGGAACGTCCTCTTGTGGAACTACAGTCTATTAATAGAAACATCTGCAAAAATGTCTATCTCAAAATGTTTGTCAATGCCTCCAGTTGCCTGGGGGAAACTCTTCCTTGTCTAGGGTGGATGGGGTTCATAGCTTCCTACTGGGTACCTCTCAGGGGAGCCACTTGGCCAACAGTAATCTTCCTTCTCTGGCGAATACTACATACCCCAAGCTATTGTTTATTGACGGTTGGGGGCAGGGGGTAGACAAAAGACTCAGGCTGGTGCAGTACAATTCTCTCTTCCAAGACTTTGAAATTTGGGAGACAGACCTAAAAACTAGAAATAGTTGGAATCTAGTCCCTTTAATGATACCAATTTGTATAGAAGTCCTTTGAACTCATCTTGCAAGTTTCCAAAACTGGTTGTTCAAGTCTTTCCGTTATATCACATTAACTTCCAAACATTCCATTTTTGGCTTAAACTAGCAAAATTTGGGGGTTTTTTTCTCCCCAAAATCAGGATAGGAAAATTTTAAAAACAAAAAATGTTAGGTAAATGGTGTCCAGAAGACTTACTTAGAAGCTCCTCCTTTATTCTTTGTGTTTGTTTGTTTCTTGTTATCAACTATTCCCTTGACTTTAGTTGTCTTGATGAGGTTTTGCTGTGTAACTGTTTATTCCCCAATAAGTGGGCATTATAGAGAGACTGTCTGCTGTGACTAGAGATCTTGTGAATAGTTTCTGGAGGGTTTTTGTGGGTGGACTTTGAGAACCTCTGAGCTAGGGCTATGATTTACCTGGTTCATGTTAAGGGAATGAACCTGTATTGTCCAAATCATGAGAACACTCTGTCTTAGCAACAGAGCAGTAACTTGAGCCTAAACAAAATGCTTTGCTCAACTTATGTTTCCCACCTTTTGCCACATCCATCAGCATTTAAGTCCCATCAGCTGATTGACACAGTTTCATTTGCTTCTTAAGAGATCACAGTCACACGAGAGCTTTGGTACCAGATGTAGACAGGGAGGCTCAAATTAGATCTCAGAGCCAGAGTTGACAGCCATCATTGTGCATGAGGATTATTTTAGAAGGAGACACAAGCCAAATATTTATCAGCTAATAATGGCTGGGGCCAGTCTCCTCCCAGCCTCAGGAGGAGAGAGAGCAGTGCTGTCACTTTGAAGATGCAACACTGATGGCTGCACTTCTGGGCTCTGACTCCAGGACAGACAAAAGCCAGTGCCTCCCAGCTAGTGACCAAGCAGCCACCACAGGGGAGAAGTGCTGGCAACCTGAGACCCTGATAAACATGGTCCATGGGGCTGTGCAAGAATCAAAGGCACAACACCTAGTACCCCATATTCATGGGGGAGAAGAGTGGAAGAGGGGAGCACAAAAAGAGAAACAATCTGAAAAATTAGCTTAGAGAGGATGGAATATGGAAGACTGCAGGGTCTCACAACACCATTTGCAGATGGATTGGGCATCGAACATTCTTTGCAGACTGGGGTAGATGTACAGAATAGGGTACTGGGGAGGGCTGGCCAGGGAGGGGGCTGACCCCTCTGACCATGTGCTTCCCTGTCTCTTCCCCACTAAGGTGGGCATTGTAGGATATAGACAGCCATGCCCCATGTGCTAATGGGAGAGTGGAACAAGACCTAGAGGTCATGCAGGACGGATGTGGTAAGTTTCATGTGCGTGCGTGTCAATCCTAAGTGACAAGGGATCTTATCTTCTCTGCTCCTTCCTATCAACCCTTTGTCTCACCAGATGCTCAAACTTCCCTTCTTTAAACTGCAGGTCCCAGTTTTCACCTTCAGTAGCTGGTGACATTAGCTGCTGGGAAGTCCACCAAAGCCAGGAATTCCTCCACCCCTTCCTCACAGGGGGATTTGGAGACAGGAAGCAAAGGAATCCATGTGTCTTGGGCAGCCCTCCCCACACCACCTGGAAATGCTGGCGCCTCCCCAAAGGGCTGCCTTTCCAAGAGCCAAGGAAATCCCAAAAGCTGTGGCTTCAGGCCACAAACAAGGCAGGAGATCTGGCTCTCCTCCCTCTGTCACTGGCTGAAATGCCCACCCGTGGCCTTGGGACTGCCTAAGCCAGGCTCGGAAGTGACCCTGAGCATCCCCCAGAGGACTCCTTCACCCACCTGCTTCCCTGCAGAGCAACCCTACTGACAAGGGACTCTTTCCTTCTCGCCCCCTGGAAGCAGCCAGGCCGTGCAAGGACGGGCACCCCAGCAAGGGGGGCTCAGGATCCGAGCCAGTCAAGTGCAGACAATCTCGGGAGACAGATGGCCAGGCGGATGGGCCGGCAGATAGAGGCTCCTGCTCCTTGTCAAGATGACACTCAAAAGTACATCCCCGTCATCGCGGGTTGTCAGTGGTGTGTCAGCGCGAGATGCCGTGTGTGTTTTTGGGCACTCTGTGAGTTTGGAAGGCTGAGCTGGTTCCCACTTCCATAGCAACGACAAAATTCCAGCCCCAGACGCAAGTCTCTGAGTTAGTGTCAGACATGGGTGGGGGGGCAGCAGGCAGAGAGGGGTGTCACTCCCAGCAGAGAGCAGCGCCGGAGTGGCGAGCATGGGCAGGAGGCAGTTTTCTGGAAGTCTGTGGGGAGACCGTGTGTGGGCACAGAGTAACAGAAGGCAGGCGCTAATGGCTGAGCTAACGGGAAATGCAATCTGTCGGTTTGAGTAAGCTGGGGAGTCGGGGTTTCCTTAGCCCTGGTACCTTCCAAGACCCCTGAAGGGACCTCTGGGTGTTTAGAAGAAAATCCAGGTGGGTTCAAACTTTGTGAAGTCTGGAGTAACTGACGTGATGTTCTCATGGAATGGAATATGGAAGGGGAAAAACATAATCTCCAAAGCTAGTAATAAGACACACACAAATTACCAGATAGATTTGTCCCTCCTTGACTGAGGGAGCTAAATTTCTCCTGACTCTCTGAAAATAAGTTCATTCACTTGTGAATGGCTGAGATGTTGTATATCTAGAGAAAGAAGATTGGGGTAACAGCCCTTTCCCAATTTCTACTTCTCCTGTCCCTCTTTCTCTGGTCAATCACGAAATCTCTGAATCTTGGCATTGAATAGATTAGAGAGCCTCTTTCTAGGCTCAGTTCTGTCGACCACTAGCTATGCAATCCAAGTTAAGCTACTTTCTCTCCCCAGGCATCTGTTTCCTCCTCTGTAAAGCGAAGAAGCCCTGGGCTGGGAGGATGACTTGCTACATGAACTTGAACATGGGAGTGATAGCAAGGGATCTGCTCCAGTCACTGAAAGATCAAGCTGTCCATAGTCCTTGGGGTAGGCTGAATAATGGCCCACATCCTGAAGATGTTCATGTTCTAATCTCCACAACCTTACATGGCAAAAAGAACTTTGCAGGTGTGATTAAATTAAAGGTCTTGAGATGGGGAGATAAGCCTGCTTTATCCAGGAGAGCCCAGTGTAATCACAAGAGTCTCTGTAAGTAAAAGAAGGAAGCATGAGAAGCAGAGGCACAGAAGTTATGATGATCAAAGCAGAGGTTGGAGTAACAGCATTACCAAGCAATAAATATTGAGAAGCCAATATGAGCTGGAAAAAGCAAGGAAGCTACTTCCCTGGAGCCTCCATAGGGATCACAGTCTTGCAAACACATTGATTTTAGCCCAGCGAGATGCATTTTGGACTTCTACCCTTGAGAACTGTAAGATGATAAATCCGTGTTGTTTTAAGCCATTATGTTTGTGGTTATAGCAGCAATAAGAAACTAACACATTCCCCTGCAACACAGCCTGGCCTGAAAACCTTCCTCTCCTGGCCTTGTTTAAATACTGTGGGTGAAGGAAAGTGCTAAGTCGGGTGGAGTTCTTTGCATTTCTCCAGAGCTTCTAGCAATGCATTGGGCACATAGGAGTCATTAAGTTGGTATTTGTCGGTTTGGTTCGATTTGGCAATAAGAGACGAAAATGGCTTGGTGGTCTGGCATTGCCAAAGCTCTTGAGCAAGCATAAGAGTGAACTCAAGCATAAGAGGCCACTTGGTAGTGAGCTCCCGCTTGTTTAAGGTGTTCATCGTGGAATAGGGTGAGAGGCTATTCTCCACCTTGTTGTTCATGTGTCATAAGCATCCAGGAAGCCCCCAAGGCCACCTCGGCTGCATTGACTACAGCTCTCGGAGCCCTTCCCAGAGCCCTTCCTTGTTAAATAGAAAGGGTGACTCTCCTTGCAGTAGCTCATGGAGACAAGTTAAACAGTAGAGAAGTTGAAAAATCAGAGAACATTACTCAATCAACATTCTTCCAGCAAACATTTCATGAGCCCTGTGCTAGATTCTGGGGATAGCAAAATGAATAAAACAGTCCTGTCACTCAAGGATATCACAGGCTATCAAAGTGCACAATCAAAAAATCAAGTAATTAGGAGGCAAGATTTTATATACAAAGAGCTTGTGGGGGTGAGAGAAGTGACATTTGGGCTGGGCTTGAGGAAGGATTCCTCTATCTAGAGAATCAGAGCAAATAAATTTCCAGACAGAAAGAAAAAACTAAGTAAATAATTTGTAGTATAAAAGTACACTAGAGCATTCGGAAAACTAGGAATAAAAGGAATTTCCTCAACATAATAAAGGGCATTTATGAAATAAAAATACAGCTACCATCATACTTAATAGTTAAAGACTGAAATATTTCCCCCAAAATCAAGAACAAGACAAGGATGTTGGCTTACCCCGCTGCTGTTTAAAATTGTACTAAAAGTTCTAGCTAAAATAATTAGACAAGAAAAGAAATAAATGGCATCCAAACTGGAAAGGAATAATTAAAACAACTTCTATTCGCAGATGACATAAACCTAGATGGAGAAAATTCCAAGACTCCACAAGAAAGCCAGTAGGGCTAATAAAATAAACTCAGCAAAGTTGCAGATTACAAGGGCAGCACACAAAAATGAGTTGCATTACCATACACTAACAACGAATAATCCAGAAGGGAAATACAGACAGTAATTCCATTTATAATGGCATCTAAAAGAATCAAATATGCAGGAATAAATTTGGCTAAGGGAGTAAAAATTTCTACACTGAAAACTACAAAACATTACTGAAAGAAATTAAAGAAGTCCTAAAAAAATGGAAATAGATCCTATGTTCATGGAATGGAAATCTAATATTGTTAAGATGTCATTACTACTCAAAGTGATCTATGGATTCAATGTAATACCTAGTAAAATCTCAACAGCTTTTTTTGTCAGAAGTGGAAAAGTCAGTCCTCAAATTCATATGACATTGTAAAAGGCCCTGAATGCCCAAAATAATCCTGAAAAAGAAGAATCAGTTTGGAAGATTCACACTTCCCAATTACAAAACTCACTATAAAGCTACAATAATCAAAACAGTGTGGTAGTGGCAAGAAGATAGACATATTAACTAATGAAGTAGAATTAAGAGTTCAGAGATAGACATACACATCTATGGCCAATTGAATTTTGACAAGGTTTCTGGGTCCATTTGATGAGGAAAGAATAGTCTCTTCAACAGATGGTGCTAGGACAGCTGGATTTCCACAGGCAGAGGAGAATGCAATTGTACACTGCATTCTCATATCATATGCAAAAATCTCATAAGATATGCAAAAGTAACTTAAAATGGATAAACAACCTAAATTTGGGAGCTAAAACTATACAAGGTTTAGAAGAAATCATATGGGCACATCTTCATGATCTCAGTTTTGGTAATAGAGTCTTAGATATGACACCAAAAGCATGAACAACTAAAGAAAAAATAGATAAATTGAATTTCCTCAAAGTTAAAAACTTTTGTGCATCAAAGGATACTATCAAGAAAGTGAAAAGGCAACCTAAAAATGGGAGAAACTATGCTCAAATTTTTATATTTAATAAGGATTTAATAGTCAGAATACATAAAGAACACTTACAATTCAACAACAAGAAGAACGACCATCCAATTAAAAAATGGGCAAAAGACTTGAATAGACATTTCTTCAAAGAAGATATAAAAATGGCCAGTAAGCACATCAAAAGTTGTTCAACATCATTAGTCATTAGGAAAATCAAAATCAAAATCAATCGCCTAGATACCATTACACATTTCCTAGAATGGCTATAATTTTTAAAAAGTGAAATATAACAAGTGTTGATGAGGTAGTGGAGAAATTGGAACCCTTATACATTGTTGTTAGGGATGTAAAATGATGCATCTGTTACCCAAAACAGGTTGGTGGTTCCTCAAAGTTAATCACAGAATTACCATATGACCCAGCAATTTGACTTCTAGCTACATACCCAAAAGAATGAAAAACAGGCATTCAAACAGATATTTGTACACCAGTGTTCATTGCAGCATGATTCACAAGCCAAAAGGTAGAAACAACCCAAGAGTCTATCAACAGATGATTGTATAAACAAAAAATGGTATATCCACAATAGTGGAATATTATTTAGCCATAAAAAGAATGAAGTTCTGGTACATGCTACAACTTGGACAAATTATGAAAACATTCCAAGTGAAATAAGCCACAAACAAAAACACAAATATTGTATGATTGTACTTAAATGAAATATCTCTAACAGGCAAATTCATAGAGAGATAAAGGAGAGATTACCATAGCCTGAAGATATTATTGCTTCATAGGTACAGAGTTTCTGTTTGGGCTGATGAAAAAGTTTTAGAAATAGATAGTGGTGAAGATAATGCAACATTAGGAATATAATTAATACCATTGAATTTAAAAATGATCAAAATGAATGGAAATTATTATGTTATATATTTACTGTGATTAAAAAAAACTGAGAAAAAATATATTGGATTTGGGGGCAGAAGGCAGAAGTAAAAGAAGTATATGACCTGGAAGAGCCAAGTGTATGCTTGCTGGGGATATGGAAAGAGATGGATGGCCCAGTCAGGCTGAGGTCAAATTGTGAATAAGTCTAAGAGCCCTGCTAGAGAATCTGGACTTCTAGAGGGTGCAATGCATTTAACTGTTGTTGTGTTGTTGCTTTTATTTTAGCTTGGAGAACTGGTTGACTTCTAGAGGAGTAACAGGCCTAGAGATCACCACACAGCAGTTACAAAAGCACAAATAAGAAACATCAAGAGCCTAATGTATGGCGGTGGTGACAGGGCAGAGGGAAAGGAGGGCTGTGAGAGGGTAGCAGAGGCTGAATCCTCATGGTTTGTGGCACAAGAGAAGGATGAGGAAGGGCAAGGAGTTGAGGATGACTCTACATGATTCCAGTCCACTGCCTTGCTCTTACTTCAACATGCCTGTGGCTTAGAGAGACTGGGTGGCTGGAACAACCACAAATGGCTAGTGAGACGCAGAACTAAGGATCAAATCCAGGTTTCCCGACTCTCAGCGTCTTTTGCTCTTACAGAGTCTTGTAATTAAAGTTTTAATTTTATTTTAAACCCCTGCATACAATTCAATCAGTTTGGGGCTGTGGAGGTCCTTTGGTTTTCTGCCTGACCTTATTTTTCTGTTTCTGACTCCTCCAAGCCACTGCATTCCATGGGGCCACTTGCTTGGGGAAGGGGATTGTCCCCAGCTCAGCTGCAGCTCTAAAATGTCTCCTTTTCCCTTGACCGTTTGTTCTCTTGCTTGTGGACTTCCTATTTCCCCTATCCAGAAGAGAAGAGTGAGCTTAGCTGGGTCCAGGAAAAGTATGTAGATGGTTGTAAATTAATTTCCATGGTTTCATCATTATTAATCTTGTCTGGGTACATGATTAGAGGCCAATGACATACTAATTAGTCACTGTAATTAGCAAATGTCAGAGAGGGTCCGGGGGCTCCATGGGTTAGACACAAGGGGTTGCCTTTGATAGTGGGGTCATTCAAGGCCAGCCTGCCTCCTGTCACATCCATCTTTATTTGGCTCATTATCCTACCCAAGACATATTGTATATGTCTTATAAGTTTACCTCCTTCTCAATGTAAAGAATTTCCTTATGTTTATTATTTGTAAATGAAAACATCAAATAATTTGATAGGGGATGAGTTAAATAGTGGAAAAGAAAATAGTAAGAGGGCAGAGCTTGTAGGGAGTCCAGAAGGCAGGAAAATTGAATCCATATCTCAGCCATTCCCAGGCTGGTGTGCAGCCTTAGGCAATTCACATCACGTGCCCATCAAAGCAAGGCCTGTTTGCTGGATCTGGAAGTGGGAGAGTGAGCTTCTCTCCAGCGGTTGCTACTTGCTGCCATCTGAGCCATCGTTGTCTCACAGACCCGGCAAGACTACCCAGTACAGCCCCATCTAAAGCAATTGTATACTTTCCAGTGAAGCTAATTCATTAAATATACAAGTCATTGTGACTTCATTTTTATTCCCCTGCAAGAATTTTTCTTGCAGATAAATATCCAACACAGAAAAACAAAATTGCCAAACTATGCGCCCTGTTTTGTGTGTTTAGGAAAGAAATCCACCGATCATTATAGTTAGATTCTCCTTGACAGTAGTGCATGAGAGGTGGAAATAGGTGAACTCCAGGCCTGCCGCGACCATCAACTCCAGGGAACCCCTCCTTCATGTAGATGCTTCTTCTGCAAAGAGGCCGTGCTAAGCCCGCTGATTATAACTTTCCTGCAACACCAAATCCAGCACTGCAAAAGAATCTAGAAAAATCTAGCAGCCTGACAGCCTTGCATTATGTCTTAAAATACCAAAATGGACTCTCTTGAACTATGACTGTCTCCTCAGCATTTTTTTGCCATGTTCATGCAAGCACACCAAGACTCACTTCCAATGGTGGCCAGGAAATAGAACATTCCCCTTCCCTCTTTAAAGAGTTCTCCCAACTCGTCTGGTCTTGAGTACCTCCCTCATACACGGCCATGCTATTTCAAGAACACTGTTCCAGAGGGAAGAATACCCAATGATTATCAGTCACATGCCCGTAGCCACTAGCCAGTGGGTGATGCCTTCCTCATTGGGATAAAGCCAATCCTTTACTCAGAGATTTTTTTCTCATCAGTGCATCGTGTGATGAAAACATCAGGAATATCCATGCTTGGGTCTTCATGTATTATCACTGGTCCCATTACCCTAGCTGTCATCTCATATTGCTGACAGTAGTTGCTTTTTAAGTGATACTTCCCTTTTCTTCTCTGTAATGAATCTACCAAATCATGATAGTCTGGCTTGTTTGATGACAGTGGATAGATTCCTGCAGCACAAACCATTGGCCTACAGCGTACTTACAGGGCCAGTGGTGACGAGTTTGCTACTCCAGGCAGGATTCTCACCTTCGCTCCATTCTACTTTCACCCCTTTGCCAGTCAAATCCTCTCACCAGCCCCCAGGTCCTTGATTAAATAAGGCTTTTTTGTTTTTGTTTTTGTTTTTTGAGATGGAGTTTTGCCCTTGTCGCCCAGGCTGGAGTGTAATGACACAGTCTTGGCTTACTGCAATTTCTGCCTCCTGGGTTCAAGCAATTCTCCTGCCTCAGCCTTCCGAGTAGCCGGGATTACAAGCACACACCACCACATGTGGCTAATTTTTGTATTTTTAGTAGAGACAGGATTTCACCATGTTGTTCAGGCTAGTCTCAAACTCCTGACCTCAGGTGATCCATCCACCTTGGCCTCCCAAAGTGCTGGGATTACAGGCATGAGCCACCACACCTGGCCTAAATAAGGCCTTTTCTGGCATAATCTTTAGGTTCAAACTTCAATTTCAGGCTAAAACTAACAGGTCACATTCTAAGCCTCAGGTTGGTGCCAATTTCCCAGACCCAGAAATCTTCCTCCACATGCCTTTCCCTAGGATTAGAAACCAGTTCAACCCTTCATTCTACCACTCTCACACCTTTGGTTATATCTTCTCATTGCTCCTGTCAGCAATGTAATAAAGTTCCTTCTTGTCTATCATGACATCTTTGCCTTGAATTGTAATATGTCAGATACTAAGATTGCTAGCCAGCTTTCTTTTTGTTTATATTTACCTGGAATATCTTTTTCTATCTATCCTTTTTTTTCCTCCCTCTTGTATCATTGCAGTGTGTCTCTTGTAGACAGCATATTGTTGATCTTTTAAATTCCAGTCTGAGAATGTGTTTTTTTTAATTGTGGTAAAATGCATAACATTCTTTATATCTAATATTTTCTCTTGGTTCCTTTTTATGATTCTGCTTTGTAGTGCATTTTGCTAATATTTTCCTTTATCTATTGGATCTTTATTTTGCTTATGTTAAATTCCTGGCCAATCTGTTACTAGTAATTCTGCTTTAGTTGATAGGCCCAATTCGGCTTGCTGTCTTTCCTTTTCATTGGTTGTGTTCTCAGCTGTTTTATTGTTGTAGCCTGCAAGCTCATTTTCTTATGGGGATTTCAGCTGCTTACTTTTTCTAGTAATGGATACTTGTGAAGTGCCAAAGGCCAGGCTGTATTTTGTGTTCCACTCAGCCCATGCTTACTGCCATCTCTTCTCCCCATCTGGGCTTTGGCGCTGTCCTGAAAGAATCACAGATTAATTGGGACAGGCGATGAGGACTTAGGCAATATGCAATGTAGGCAAGAGCAGATATTAAGACATTCCCCACTCTCCTCTATTCCCCATCCCAGGCTTCAACCACTGCCTCCACATACAACACACACAAACACACACATGCATGCATGGATACACACACATGCACACACATAAACGCATGTGCACACACACACACAAACACCTGCACACATTGCACACATGTTCACACACACATACACACCAGTTCCCCACAGCCTCCCATATCCTTGGTAACTTTCCCTAGTTCTTGTATGATCATTATTCCTCCAATTCACGTGTCACTGTAAAATGTTAGTTTACCATCTTCATAGGAATATCCAGTGGTTTCTTGAGTCTGAAGGCTACTTAGCATTGACTGGGAGACAATCACATTTTTGAGAACTTTATATCCCCGAATGGAAATCTTTAGAGATTGTCCATGTGAATGTGCAGCTTGGATGCTAGTTGTATTGGTGTCAAAACACAAAACACAGACGCTCATGTGGACTCTTATGTGTGAAGGTCTCAAAGGCCAGGATGTCTCCTTTTTTTTTTCATTTATAAGGTACATTCCTGGATGACCTTACATGGTCCTCACATTAACCTTCTGAGATAAGCAAGACCAGAAATATAGTCCTCCTCTTATTTGAAAGGTAACTGAAGCCAAAAGAAATAGAGATATTGAGTGAAGGTTATGTAAGCACAGCCGGTTTGTGGTCTTTGCACTGATTTACAGCCACTGCGGATGATAATTAAAGAGGCCACTTCTAGCTTAGGAAGTTAATTTACCAGTACCAGCCATGTGGGAGGGGCCTCATAAGAGCTGCACAGGTGCTCCCCACCTGCCTCAGAGCATAAGTCTAGATCAAGAAAGAATTATCCAACATCACCACAAAAGTCTGGGTTTTGCAAATGTCTTACTGATTATCATCTTATTAAATAGTTCTCCAGTTAGCAGGAGATTGATGATCTACAGACTGGTGGTTTGGATGATGGAGAAAGGAGGTGTGTCAGGACTGTTGAGAGTGAAAGACCCTCTTTTCCTCTTTTCCATAAATGACAGCACCATTATCCCAGTTGCTCAGGCCAAACCTTTGGATCATCCTTGAGTCTTCTCTTTTTGCCATACCCTAGTGTAATGGACACAATCCATCAGCAAACTCTGTCAGTTCTACCTTCTGCAAATATCCAGCATCTGACTCCCCCTGATGCCCCAACCAACCTGGCCCAAGCACTTCCCCTGGATTTTGTAATTGGCTCTATTCCTGTATTATCATCTCTTATCAACACAGCAATCAGAGAGATCATTTTAAAACATAAGTCAGATTGTGTCATTAGCCAGATAAAAACTTGCCAGTGGCTTCCTATCTCATGCAGAACAAGAAGCCAAATTGCTAACCAGAGGCTATAAAGCTCTATCTGCCCTCACCCCCGTCACTAAGTTCTCTAACCTGTCTGCCACCTTCTCCCTCATGGGCTCCACTGCAGACACTGACCCCAGTGCTAAACCTCACACATGCCTGCAGCCACCTACAGTTCTCACCTGTTGTTCAGCCTGCTGGACACATTCTTCCCCAGACATCTGAGTGGCTTGCTCCTTCTCTTCCTCTAGGTAAGTGCCTACCCAGATATCACCTTATTAGACAGGCCTTCAGTGACCACCCTAAAAAATTAGCAGTACCCCTCCACTCCCTATCTTCCTTACTCTGATTTATTTTTGCCATAACTGTATCATATATCATCTGATATATTTACTATTTATGCTTATTATCTCTCTTCCCATACTAAAATCTAAGCTCTAAGAAGGCAAAGGGTTTTTGAAATTTTTGTTCCCTGCTATATCCCAGTCTCTGGAAGTGTGTCTATCACAAATTAGTCACCCAATAAATAGTTGTTGAATGAATGGAGGCATAAATAAATGAAATTCTGAGAGGGTGCAATCTAGAAACAGGTTTTGTGGCTATCTTGAATGTCATTGCCTTGCATGCTACACTAAATCATAGCCTAACATTGATCCCGTACAGAAGGACGACAGGGAAGGGGAAAGAAGCCCGAACTAGCACAAGAGAATTACAAAGGGCACAACCTCTACACATTTGCAAACAGATGTAATCCCTCTCCTAATTCCTTTATACCTTTTCTCAAGTTTGACTCAAAATGCCCTCATTTTTATTCCATTCCTTGGTTTTATCCCCTTCGTCACTATCTGAGCAATTCAGCTCTAGTGCACACTCTAACCCAACCAGAAGATCTTATGAATCTTTAGACCCTAGAAGTTTCTGAATCCATGGACAACTTTCCACCTCAGAAAGCCTGACAGTCACCAAGTTAACAGCACAGTCTCCTTTTGAATTGTTTATTAAGCAGACTCTATGTTCACCCTCCCAGGGAAAGGATATGCCAAGTGCCAGAAATATCAGCCATTTGCCACGCTATCCAGAAAAGCAGGCAATGGCTGATAGCTTTCCTAGGAAAAAGATAATAGAAAATCAGTATCAGTTTCTCATAGACTGCAATGGGTAAGTTAGCAGGAAAAAAATGGGACAAACAAATGAATGACAGCATCAAATGCAAATCACTTCGTCCACATGAAATGATGGTGGGTCTCCACTTCCACAAGCATGGACTGTGCCCACCAGAATCACAGGAAGCAACTTCACTTCAGTGTAACCCAGCAGTGGTTTTGAAGTGAGCTTGTACCACTCAACAGTAAGAAATTCTGCCAGTATGTTCTTGCCTTCAAGTTCCATATAGTTTCATGGCATCTTGTGGCTGTTAAAAAAGTGACCCAACTTCTACAGTTGTTGGACAGCTATCTCTGTCTAAGATGCTTTTCACATTTTCAAAGAACCAGAACCTTTCCTCCAACTAAGTTTTTTTCTAAAAGCACAGGCAACAGTTGAGGGGAAAGGGAATCTAAAGAAGAGCGTGTAGATTTCTATCTATTTTTCTAAGGAAGAAATCAACATGGTAAATAAAGTGGAATAAGTATATTCTAAGTATCCATCATATTGATGTAACACATTACAAATAATGAGGCAGTTTTTACTTGCGTTATTTCATTGATATACATATAAGCTAAGTAAGGTAGGAAGATATAATTATATTCATGTTACAGATAAGGCAATTGAGGCTAAGAAAGAATAACTAATTTGACTACATTCACATAACTGGCTTAGAATGCAAATCAAGACTCCAGCGTAGTCTTGAGATGTTAAGTACATTGTTCTTCTCACCATGTGTAGCTGTGCCTCCATTCAACACCACTTTAAGACAATACATTTTCTGTTTAAACACATTATAAGATGGTCTTTAACAATGCAGTATAGATGGGACATTAGATGAAAGCTTGCAGAATTTAGATGCAAATTGCATATTAGTGTCAAATCAGCTTGCCACAGGGACTTCTCACCAGGCGAGTCTGGTGACAGGGCCTGTTCTCTCCTTCCCTTTGCAGAGTCAGTCTCTCCATTCTTCAGGAAGGGCCTTGGCGGGTACTGAGAGAGGCCTGAGTGCCAGGCAGCACCGTTGCAAAACCAAGAGGATCAAAAAACTCAGTGAAACCTACAGGACAACTTTGGGGGCTGGGACAAATTGGTCACATTGCAGTGCCTGTGTCAGGCTGGCCTGTGATGAAGTCCACCTTTGTCAGTTGTTCACACCTGGCCTTAACAAGCTGTCTGACTCTTCTGAGCCTCAGCTTGCTGAGTTGCAAATGGGAGTATAATTTTGCCTATCTCAAAAGTGTATTGTGATGCTTAAGTGATAGCACTAGGCATCGGTTCTAGAACATAGATGGTGCTGGAGACGTAATAATGTCCTTTCTTACTTCTTACGACCACCAAAAGCAAGGAGATGGAAACTGACAGAAGCTCAGATTCTTATTTTCCAACTTGTTCATTGGAGCATCCAATTTTTATCCCTGTAGCCCAGTGGCTGGCTCATAATATGAGTTCTGTCCGTGTCTATTGAACCAAATTGGTAGAAAGAGTGTCTTATCTATATAGCCATCTCCCTGCCATCATCCCAACAATCAACAAGTACCAAGGGGGACGAAATTTCAGTTGGCCTCTACTTTAGGGCCTGCAATAAAAATGAATCAGGCCTGGCGGGGTGTCTCACACCTGTAATCCCAGCACTTTGAGAGGCCAAGACAGGTGGATCACCTGAGGTCAGGAGTTTGAGACCAGCCTGGCCAACATGGTAAAACCCAGTGTCTACTAAAAATACAAAAATTAGCCGGGCATGGTGGTGGGCACCTGTAATCCCAATTACTCTGGAGGCTGAGGCAGAAGAATCACTTGAACCTGGGAGATGGTGGTTGCAGTGAGCTGAAATCATGCCATTGCACTCTAGCCTGGGCGACAAGAGTGAAACTCCATCTCAAAAAAAAACAAACAAAAAAAAGAAGAATCAACAGGCAGGCCTCCTGTCTCTATCCCATTTACAGCATGGCGTAGTAGAAACAGCAGTAAGCTGGGATCACAGCTGGGTTCTCTGTAGCTATGCCCCTTGGACACATAAAGCCTCAGTGTT
This sequence comes from Pan troglodytes, assembly GCF_028858775.2. Taxonomy (NCBI): domain Eukaryota; kingdom Metazoa; phylum Chordata; class Mammalia; order Primates; family Hominidae; genus Pan; species Pan troglodytes. The sequence continues at coordinate 45,653,031 of NC_072405.2, forward strand.
CTCATCTGTGAAAAAGGAGTCATAATCTCTGCCTCCCTGGAGAGGGTGTGTATGGAACCAGGGCAAGGTAGAAGACATGAAACCCAACAGGTGGGTGAAGCACTAAGACAACTAATGAGGCTGGGACCCCCAGAGGGTCCCACTGGGGGCTGCTGTGTGCTGTCCTCCCCTTGCTGGCTCCAACTCCTGCAGACCCTTGGGCGGCTGTTTCCCCAAACCTGGAGCTTTGGCAAGGGGCTCTGAAGCCTGCCAGGAGAGAATGAGGGGAGCCCACAGGGGGAGAGCTGCACCTTTCTACTGAGCCGCTAAACAGAGTAGATTTATAAGTCAATAAACATGGGCCGATTGAGAGTGCAGGCTCCCAACTTCCCCCGTGGGAGGGGACCTCGCTTGGCTCCACATGTGGCACCCTCTGAGGGAGGTGGGAGTGTGGGGGCGGGGAGCTGGCCCAGCACATGCAGGTGGCCCTGAGCTGCAGCTCTGTCCTCCACTCCACCGTGCTTATTCTCCACAGTGAGTGCCTAGCTCCTGCTGGATCAGAGCCTCTACAGGGTGGAAGGGGAAACTGAGGCAGGTAACTCAGACCAAAATAATGCTGCAGCAGAGCAGGGATTTGAGTTCCTGACCACAAAACCCACCATAGAAGCACAACTATCCCCAGTGTCCTCACCTGAAATGGAAGCAGCACATGAGAGCCCCGGCCACACCAGCAAAGGCTGAGCATTCATCGAACTCACAGCCGGCTTCAGGGTGCGGAGAGCAGCCAGCAGGGCTCTGGGCTGTTGCTCAGAGCTGGGCAGCAGGCAGCAAACGCCCCCTTGCCAGGAGATGTACCCTCTGACAAAGACCCATTCTTCAGAGACCCTGCAGGCTGCAGCTATGCTGTCACTAAAAAGCAAATTTATAACCCAAGAGTTGATAATTTAAGCAAGAATTGGGAGGAGCTAAAATCTCTATCAGTAAAAATATTTTTTTCTCTCACCAAAAACTGAACCAGCACCACCTCCACTCCCCTCCTCCACCACATCCCGTTTCTTTAAATGGAGAACACCCATGGTGCAATTAAAATGACTTTTTGGAAAAACTGGATTTCTAAGCAATCTGTAGTTGGAAACAGGTGTTCCTGTTGTGGGGTAAAAGGTGCCCAGCTGCTCCCGCATCTTCTCCTGCCTCCCTCCATTCAGGGCTCGGGCCTGATGTGAGCCTGGCTGCTGCTGTACTACACGAGAGACGGTTGCCATCTCCAGACACTGACTTCAGGGGCACACCCAGCATCCTGCCACCGCAGAGCAGGGCAGTCAGCGGCACCAGGGCCAAGCTGGGGCGTGCAGTGCACCTGCCTGTCAGCCGGCTGGGGTGCCGAGGCGTCGCATCAGAATTGCAGGATGCAACACATCTGCCTGCATGTCAGCCGCCGGGAGAGATGCAGGCAGCTGATAAGCAGGCCATTTGTTCCTTTTTAGTGGAGGAAGGGGATGTAGAGTAATGTAGTGTAACAGCAGCAAAAAGCACAAGCCAGCAAGAAAGGCTTTCTTCAAAACCTTCTTAGCCTTCAAAGCATCAATTCAGCATAATGTCAAATCCAATGGAAAAAAAATAAATCCGATGGGGTGGGAGAGCAGTGTATGCTGGAGATCTAAAAATCCTCCCTGTCCCTGAAAGCTGATATTGCTGTTGGCACCTTTAATGCAGTCCAGCCTCCTACTCTATGAGACCTTACATGGTTACCCCTCATCAGGCTGGTGTATTCAAGTGGTTCTGTTAACTTACGCGGATGAGATCAGGAAGGAGCTGATCACGTGACCATCACAGCTTCATGGCTTTCCTGCCTGTCCTCCCCCACCCCCTGCCCAGCCTGCAGGGATGTTTGGCGTTTCGCTCAGTGGGGGGCATCACAGAGTTACTGAGTGCTGGTGGAGAGAAGCCCTGGTTCTTCAGTTCGAAGCCCTCTTTAAATAGTAGTGAGGGGCAGACTGGTTAACCTTGCTCTCCCCTGGAGGAAGCCAGCCTCAGTGTCTTTGTCTTATTTGTCACCTACATTCTATATAAGAAGAGCATCCCAGTCTCCTTTGCAAGCTGTGTGCAGAGAAGACACAAAATGGTGCCAGTTTTGCAAAAGGGCGGAGTAGCTAGCTACCGACAGGGCGGCGCAATTGCACAGGTCCCAGGAAATCTCAATGACAGATGCCCTGCAGACCTGAAAATCTTCTCCCTCATCCAATGACCAATTGCTTGAAATTCCATGCAAGGCTCATTCTTTTGTTTTGTGATCCAGTTGGGCTGCAAATGCCTCCAGTCATCTGGGATGTTTAACTGTCAGAGAGAATAAGCACAGGTAATCTTTACTTGAGATTTTTCTTGAGATTAAAATAAATGGGAAGGGGCTCCCCTAAGGAATGGATTAAAAGTAAAGGGGAAGGGGCTTCCCTAAGGAATGGATAACCAGCAAGTGCTGCAGGCAGAGAAAACCACCCCCTTGTCTTGTCACGAAGGACAGAGATCTCTGTGGTTTGCCTTAGAGAAGAAAAACTGGCCCTTGAGGTGGCTTGAGGGAGCTGGGGAGGACAAGGGTCAGGAAAGGAGAAGGTGACAATGAAGCTGCCAAAAAAAAGCACTCAGCACAGCAGCAGGCCTGGAAAACCCCTCACCCTGGTGTCCTTGGTAGGATATATGGACTCCCGGGGCCACCTAGTTGGGGTTAGCCCCGACAAAGCTCTCAGCCACCCTGGGCACTTGCTGACGTATGGCCTGAGCTATATCCTCTCTTTCCTTTGCTCTGTCTCCGTATAGAATAATGTGCGATTAATTGATTTTCTGTCACTCTTTTAGTGCAGAAAATTAATTTCAGAGCAACCTTGTTTTCTCAGGGTATGAATCCTCTACACGCAGAGTAATTCAGCTCCTCCATTATTCATGAGAGAAAATAGTGATGGAGTGTGCACAGAGGCCGCCCCAAGGCCACAAAGTGATAGTCTGTGTTACTGATACAACAATATTCCACCGGTGCCTCTAAATAATTCACATCTACAACTCAATTTGGGCCTGCGTGCTGCTCAGGATGTGGCTGGGGGAAGCATTGCTGGGAGATTTGGGAGATTCTCAATGACAAGGAAAAGGGGAAGCAGGCAGGGCCTCCCGATGCCATCCTGAGGTTGGCAAAGGAGTGACCTCCTGGGGCCTGAAGCTACAGCCTGTTGCTGCAGTCCCGGGTCCCCCTTCATGGCAAAGCTCACACCTGTTCTGTGAGACAGCTAAGAGCTTCTCAAAGAAGACACACAAATGGCCAACAGGTACATGAAGAAACGTTCATCATCACTAATCATCAGGGAAATGCACATGCAAACCACACTGAGAGATTATCCCACCCAAGTCAGGGTGGCTTTTATCAAAAAGACAAAACGTATAATAACAAATGCTGGCAAGAAATCAGAGAAAAGGAAACTCTTATACGCTGCTGGTGGCAATGTAAATTAGCACAGCCTCTATGGAAAACAGTATAGAGGTTCCTCAAAGAACCAAAAGTAGAACTAAAAATAGATCCAGCCATCCCCCTACTGGGTATTTATCCAAAAGAAAGGAAATCAGTATGTCAAAGGGACACCTGCAGCCCCATGTTTATTGCAGAACTGTTCACAATAGCCAAGATATGGAAGCAAACTAAGTACCCATCAATAGATGAATGGATATGGAAAATGTGGTATATATCACAGTGGAATACTATCCACCCATAAAAAAGAATGAAACCCTGTCATTTGCAGCCACGTGGATGGCACTAGAGGTCATTGTGTTAACTGAAATAAACCAGGCACAAAAAGACAAATATCTCATGTTCTCACTCATATGTGAGAGCTAAAAAATTGGTCTCATGGAGGTAGAGAGTAAAACGATAGTTACCAGAGGCTGAGAAGGGGGTGGGAGGGGGTGAAGAAAGGTTGATGAATGAGTACAAGCATACAGTTAGATGGAAGGAGTAAATTCTAATGTTCAATAGCAGAGTAGGATGACTGTAGTTAACAACAATGTATTGTATATTTCAGAATAGCTAGAAGAGATTTGAAATAATACCAACACAAAAAAAATGATAAGTGTTTGAGATTGTAAGTATCTCAAATACCCTGACTTGGTCATTACAAATTCTATGCATGTATCAAAATATCATATGCACCCCATATATAAGTATAATTATTATGTATCAACAAAAATAAATAAATAAGAAACACATCGTGAGACTGCTGAGAGAGAAATGCGAGCAAAAACTTGGAGTAGCTAGCTGCCGAAGAAGCTGGGCAGGACCCACAGGCATTCAGATTCAGCTCATCTCTTACTTCCAATTTTAAGGATTCTACCTATTTTGTTTTGTTTATTTGAAACCTAGCTGTTCATCAAGTTTACTTGCAGCATTTGTAAAAAATGCAGATTCCTGGACCCAACCCAGACCTACTGAATCAGAAGCTCCTGCAAATCTGTCTTTTGAACAAGTTCCCAGGTGATTCTTCTTATGTGACTGCTCTCATAGGAACTGCTGGACTAGATGATACCCAAGGGCCCTTCCAGTTCAGGCATCCCCTGATGATTTTAGCCAAGAAAATGGATGAACCCAAGCCTGGGGAAGGAAGGGCTGCCTCATGGGACTGTTAGTAACCAATGGAACAAGTAGGTCACCCTATCAGCTAGGGAGGAATGGAGGGAAAGCAACAAGGCCCAACATATAGCAGAGCTCATCAACCCTGCTCTCTCCTCTCTCAAGACTAAAGCCCGTGAAAAGACGTGGGTCCCCGATTGCTTCCAAAAAAGTCAGTGGCCCACATGCCACATCCAGGCCATCTTGAAATGGACATATGTGGTAGGAAGGATTCTAAGATGATCCCAGATTTCCACCTACTCCTGTCCATGCCCTGTGTCTTCCCTCCCCTTGGGTTTGGGCAGGGATGGAGAATATGATGGCTGTCTCTCCCAAGATTAGATTACTAATGAGTTCACTCTGACATAATCAAAGGTAGGATTTGAACCTGAGGGTGCTTCCAGTTGCCAACAGTGACCCCTAGCCAACAGCCAGACAGAAAACAGGGACATCAATCCTACAACCACAAAGAGATGAATTCTTCCAACACCTGAATATGCTTGGAAGAAGACCCTGACTTCAGATGGGATCACAACCCTGTTGACACCTTGATTTAGCCTAGAAAGACCCTGAGCAATGGACCCAGGTAACCGTGCCTGGTCTCCTGATGCATGGAAACCATGCATCAGGCGATCTATTAGGCAGCAAGAGAAAATCAATTTCACATGCAATAAAATAAAAACAATGGCATGCACATGCCCTTCACGATTTGCAAAGCCATCACCAGGCCCACACCTTACCCACCTGGGCCTGCTGAGGCCTGCACCTTCACGCAATGCCCAGGAGTGTCCACTGGATGAACCTTCTCACACTGATGCTCAGGCAAGGCTGGAAGACCGGGTGGGGCCATTTTGTTTTTCTAAATTTCTACTTCACAGATGGGGAAACTGAAGCTCAAATACATTTCTCTGGGGTCATTTAAAAAGTCCACAGAAGAACCTGAACTCGACTTCAGGCCTTCTGATTCCAAAGCCAGGGATCTGTCCTCTACGCCGCCATCCCCAGCGTGATCCTCTCCAAGAAAAGAGAATTGTTTTAAACTCAAGTCCCGGGGGGCTGAAGGGCTATAACTCTTTTTTAAAAGGGTAATTCAGAGTGGCTGAAAGAAGGTGACTGTCGTGAGGTTGCCAGTGCCCTTCCCCCTCTGGCATGGCATCCTCCCCTGTCCACCCTTCAGTTGCACGGTGGGCAGGGGTCTGGCAGGGAGAGGCCAGTGTTATTGCAGGCTGCGGCTGACGCACTGCCCATGCCCCATTCCAAGAGCCCTCAGCCGAACCTCTGAGTGCAGCTCAGCATTCCTGCCCTTCTCTGACCCAGGGAGGCAGAGAACCCAGCCAAACCACTCATCAACAAGCCCACTGTCATGTGTCATTAATGATGTCAGATCAAATCCAAGCAACAATTGGAAAAACAGATTGCAACATTGTGCTCTTTATTGCTGGTGTTTCTGTGGAGCATTAGCAATAAAAAGACTCCAGAGAGGAGCTGTAAAGGAGAAAGCGAAAAAGAGCAAAAAAGAAAGCAAGAAAGGTACTTTTTCCCTTGCTGCAAGCTTCACGACACAGCCACTTTGTAACATGCACCATATGCAGCAGCCACTCTGCACAAGGCCCAATAACCTCCTTCCAAATGGTAATAAATCCCCTCGGACCCCAACACACTTGTAATTTACAACTTGGCTAAAATGAACATTATTTCAAGCTAAGCGTATTCTCAGAGGCAGAAGAATGTGGCAGCTTTCCTGCTGACAGAGGAGTTTCTTTTTAAATGTCATGCATTCACTTTCATTACTTCCAAATAATTGCTGGAAAAGATCGGCGGCTGGACAGGGCTGCCCACTTTACATCACCATGAGTCAATATCATCATCATCAAAGGAGCCCCTGGGAGCTGGTTTCAGCCTGGGGAGGGCTCAGCCCTCAGTTGTTGTTCCCTGTTGGTCTCTTGGCTGTGCAGATAAAGGTGCCTCCATCATTCTCCTGGGACAGCTTCAGGTAAGATGGAATGTTGTCTATAGATAGCATAACCTATCATCACTGCCATCGTCAAATATCATTCTGCTGCATCCATTGGATCATAATGCCATTGCCTGCCCAGTCCTGTATGTGGTGCTTGTTATCTGGCGCTAACTGGAGGAAATGTATTCCTGTCCCTTGTGGAAGTTGGATCTTTGGTCAAGAGGATGAAAGCACAAGAAGATATTAAACAGCATGCTTTTCTACATGCATACCGTACATTTTGGGGAAAGCCTGCTTTCAAATCTAACACAGTTTTTTCTGTCAAAGCTCTGAATTTGGACATCTATTGCTGCATAATAAACTACCCCCAAAACTTGGTGGCTTAATTATTTCCTACTAGTCTGTGGGTTCAATGGTTTCAGCTGTGTGGGTGTTCTCACTGTGATGTCAGCTGGGGTTGCAATCACCTAGGGACTGGACTTAGCCGCAAATTTCCAGTCAGCTCACTCACATGTCTGGTGCCTTTGTATGAAAGGCAGGAAGACCAGACTCAGCTGAGCAGGTGGGCAGCTGGGTTTTTCTCTCTCTACATCAGGTAGACTCAAGGCCTCTTGCCCACCACATGACCTCTCCACATGGTCTCTTCATGCGGCTTCTTCTGCACGGCAGTTGCGCTTCCTACATCGTGGCTGAGAACCCATAAAAGCACAAAAGTAAAAGCTACCAGGACTAACACAGGATCACTTTTGCCACATTCTGCTCGTCAAAGCGAGTCATAAGGCCAGCTCAGATTACACATGGAGGTGAGTAGACAGGGTGCAAACACCAAGAGATGTGGTTCATTGGGGCCACCTTTGAAGATTAGCTTGAATCAGGAAGATGGAAAAAAAACAGCAGAAAGCCACACATCCTTTGTGAAACATCTTCAGATAACTGCCATCAGCTCTAATCTCCCTTAAGGAGTGAGCATGAAGCAGTTTTATTTCTTCCAATCACTGCTTCAAACTGTGATAGGTTTAATCCCCCTCTCCTATTACTTAGTGACATCCCAGGCAGAATCCACAACTTTCTAGTCATGTTCACTGATTACAGTAGTCTGATTCAGTGTCTTAGATGACACGGGAGAATTATTTTCTTTAGGCTTGATTATGTCTTTGCGATTATAAGAAAAAAATACTCTTAATTTTAAGAGAACATACTGTGATGTTCAGGGGTAAAGTGTCATGGCATTGCAATTTGCTTTGATATATAGATAGATAGATAGATAGATAACCATTAACAATTCATGAAATGAGTAAGTAATTACATAGATGTTAATTGTTCCAATTTTTTAACATTTCTGCTTATTTTTTAATTTACCTAATAAAATGTTGAAGAAGAAATTCAGTCCACTTTATAACTTCCATTTAATACCCAATTTAAAGGGATCCCTCTCTCCCATCATTGGCACAGCTTGGGGCTTTAGGGACTTGCAAGAGGATGGGAGGCGGTCTGTTCACACATTGCGTCGGAGAAGGAAATATCTCTTTGCCTAACTGGGTACAATTATAATTCTACCCATACTGGCTTTTATGGCTTCTCTAGTGTGCACCAATCACTATTACTATTCTTTGCGTGGCACATGTTGGGATTTTTGGAAGATCCTGCAGGTCCCGCACAGTTCTCTGACAGGTAAGACCTACCTCTAGCTCTTCCTGCTCCACACTGGCCCCCTCAGCCCCTGCCACCTGTAGTCCACCTCCTTGAAATCTCTTGCTCCTGGATCCCTTTCTCAAGGAATAGATCTGATCTCTCAGGTGGGATGCAGGAAAGATGGTGAGAGTTAGCTCTCTCCTTCTGTGCCTCCTTGATCTAGGAAGGACTTGAAAAGCCAGTGGTGGGGGTCAGGCTGCTGCACGGCTGCCCCTTCCTCAAGCCTCAACACCCCCATTTCCCTTTCCCTTGCTCTGAGGCAGGTCTGTGAGTTCCCTTTGTAGGACATCCAAGCAAGGAATAACATATTAATCTTCCAGTTTCACAAGTGCACCCACCTCTCATGGTTTAGTAAGGAGGAGAGGATGGAAATTCCCCTTTCCTCCCTCATTCACTATGAACACTGCACCCCTACAAAGCAGACAATTCTGATGGCTGCCCCCTTCTCAGCCCCCAGTTCTCACCATATGTAGACTGAGATTCAGTCGTGGGGCAGGGGTCTGATTATTGCAAGAAGGTCAATGTTGCCACTTTTGGAAGCTCTGGAAGAAGATGCTGACCCAGTTGTTACCGGATCTCTTTACAATGTGGGGTTTAATGCCTCCTATCTTCAGCTGTAGAACTTCGTCACTAATTCTAGGGAAACAAGAAAAAATCTACTCCACATCCCTTACAGAGGCATAAATATGTTTATTGTATCTGGTGCAGAAAACCTGGGTTACAACCCAACTCAACTACTAACTCACCGTGTGACCTCAGACAGTTATTTGGTCTCTGCGGTCCTTAGGGTTGGTAAGGACACGCCGTCTGGTCAGGTAGGTTTTCAGATGAGTATTACAGACCCTGAGGGCTCCCAGGAGATACTTTAGGGGCTCTGCAGATATTGGCGTGAATCCGAGCAAACAGCCAAGATCTAGACTGGCCAGGGAATCAGTTCATCACTCTAATCTGTTTTTGATATCAGGGTTCCAGGTAAGATTTGCATTTAGAAAAAAAGAAGAGTTCCATTCTAAAAATGTTTGAAAGCCATTCATCTGTCCAACTGCTTCATTTTACTGCCATAGAAAATGCCAGCCTCTGAGGAATGGCTGATGTGGTATGTGCTACCATACCAGTTCAACGAGCCACCAGTTATCTCTGATAGCACCAGACAAGAAAACAGTTCTGATTGAGAGCAGAAAGAAGAATCCTTTGAAGTATTATGTCCAGGAGAGGAATTTGACCACCATCATCAAACAAGAGAATCTCTCCCTGTTGTGGTTTTCTCTCTCTGTGTGTGTGTGTGTGTGCGTGTTCACATGTGTGCACCTCCCCCTCAGTCTGCCTGTTGTTGTGTACCAGGAGTTAATTTAAAACTACACAAGACATCTGAGGCTGGATAATCAATCACTTCATCATTGCCACTGCAGATAAAGAGAGTGGCGAGACAGGAGGAAGGATGGAGGAGCACATAAGAGAGAGCGATAAACTCCCTGCCTCCGAATCAGCCTCAGAGCAACAAGCCATACTCCTTTGGTGCTCATGGGCCTCTGTGTGCAGGAACTGGAGAATGAAGAAGAAGGCTGAAACAGAAACTAAGCTTCCTCCAAGAGAACCCCAGGGCTGTCCCAAACATCGGGTGTGCTGGGAAAGACTGGAAGCTGAAAGGGGTCTAGAAGATGTTGGGTTGGAAAAGGACTTCATTCTGCATGCAAAGGATGCTCAAGAAGTCACTGAGTGTCTCTGTTCACTGAGCTAACCAGCAAGCTCTATGTGCATGATTCTGGGCTATTTCCTTATAGCTGGAGCAGCAGTGGGCATAGCAGGGTCTCAGGAGTCAGGAGGATCCCCACTGTCACCCTGGCTGGACTGGACTGTGGCTCACTCCTCCTAGAGGGATATCAAGCCCAGCCTCTGGCAAGGAGACTGCAGTCTGTCAACTCTGAGTGGCATCCGTGGAGTGCCACGTTCCAGCGTCCCGTGTCCTCTGCATAAATGCAATTTCCCCAAATGTCAGGAGAAAAGCATTACGGATAACACATTGTGTGTGTCTTTGACCCAGTAAGTGCTGAAATCACAGATCTCATTATTCTGACATGATAGAATTTTCTCTTTCTCTCTCCCAGCACAGGCTGACTGCTGTTGTTTTTCATACTGCAGACCTAATTGCCAAAGGTGCAAAGCCACCACAGAAAAACAGGCCTCACCTATTTCCTACCCCCAAAACAAAATGCCAGGTCTCCTTGTATGAGAAGAAAATGATCTTAAAGTCAGCTCATAACAGGACATTAAGTTGTGGATAATTTGGGCCAGAGCTTTCCTGGATGCCTGAAAAATAGACAGTATTTGACATTGAAAGCAGAATCGCCCTGGATGACTCCACCAGCACATCTGACTTCCAGTGCAGGAGCTGTCTGAGATTTAGGGTAGGGGCAAGAGCAATGAATGAATTTGAGAGCTAGGTCTATTCTGTCTATCTGTGCAGTCATACTCAAGTTGTTAATTCCCCTCAGTTAGTCTTCTCATCTATAAAAATAAAGGATTAAAGCTGTGTCATAGGACGGATGTGAGAAATAAAGACATGGTGATGCATATATGGTGTCTGGCAAAGAATTGGTGCTAAAAACATTTATTACAGTTAAATCTGGAGTTCCACTTTAGGGATGTAGTCAATATATCATCCATTCAATCAACAAACAAACAAGTGTTTACTGAGTACCCTGATCTTGAAGACAGAAGACATGGGCTCACTAAGTATTCGTTGAATGAGTGAATTGCTTCTCATTTATCATGAGGGGACTGTGGACAAGTCCAATTCTTTCTCTGACTGTTTCACAGCCTATCAAATGCAAGGTATGTAGGAATCACCTTGAAGCAGCCTTCTGGTTTTGAGACTCCGTACAGGAGTCATACAGGAGAGGGCCTGTATGAAAGCACAAAGAGGTACAGTACAAGACAGAGTGGCAGCTCTCCCAAGCCTTATGTAGTTAACAGGGTGTATCAGATACATCTCCATGAAGGTAGCAAATAAACTGAGAGCTAGGTCTATTCTGTCTATCTGTGCAGTCAGAGGTGGTATGTGAGGGGTGCAGCTAAGGGGCAAGTGCTACAGGTGTTCAGAAGAGAAAGAGGGCTGGTGTTTGGAGGAAGTGAGGCCAACTCTGCACCTTGGAGGTATGATGGGATTGTATTGGCAGCAAGAAGGCCAAAGGCATTCCAGGGCAAGGTGTGCTGACCTTCACAGCTCAAGCGGGAATGGTTACATTGAAATCTCAGTGAAGTTCAACTCAAGTTAGAAGTTAAATCATAGGATACAAGTGCCAGTTATTAAAAGGCAGAACTGCATAACAAGCGTCCCCAACCTGTTGCAGGCTTCCTACCAGGCCTTCTTTTAGCCCTCCATCTTGCCAGGCCAGCACCCAAAATGCCAGTGAGAACTTGTCCCTCCTCACTTCCCCACCTGGCTTCTCCATCACCTCTTCATGGAGTCTTTCTGAAAAGTCGCTGCCCCATGTTTGTCTCTTCTCTTGCCCACCTTCCTCTACAGGCTTAAAGGGAGACCCAGGAAACAATGACACCTGGTAAGTTCTCTTTGGTCTTACTCCCTTCTTGGATTGTTGAACTACAAATGCCACATTTTCTCCTTCAAGCTTGGTCTTGTCTTCCTCTTTCTACCATAGAAACAGGCAACAATACATAAATCGAGTTTTTCTGGTTATAAAAAAATACACTTTTACATTCATTGTAAATTTTGGAAAGTATAGGCAAGTATAAAGAAAGTAATAAACACCAATGTCAAGCATGGATGATAAATAGACAGATGATAGGTAAATGATAGATAGATAATAGATAGATAGATAGATAGATAGATAGATAGATAGATGATAGAATGATAGATAATAGATATTCAAAACTGGATATATAGCTTTGTATTTTGTTTGTGTGTTTATTTCCACTTAAGATCCCAATATGAGCATTTTCCCATGCCCTTAAAACATTATTTGAAAACAATAGTTTTTAATGACTGCATAGTATTTCATTGAATGGATTTAACCATAAATTATCTAACTATTCCCATATGTTGGATATTAAGGTTATTTCTAATTGTTAGCTATTACAAACAATGCTGCAATACAAATCCTGTACATAAATCATTTTCTAGTATTATTTTCTAAGGTTAAAAGTTGGTGAGTGAGTACCATGGGATAGGGATGCTGCTCCAGGGATTCAGCCTGAGATGAGATTTCAGCACCATTCAATCCTGAGATCCAGGGATTCCTTGTGATGGTTGATTCTCGTAACCCCAAAGTACAGGAGCCTACACTGAGGTCTTTCTCAGTAAATGCTGTTGACTAGATGACAGACAGACTCAGACCAACTCAACAACTGACAGAAATGGGTTGAAGGCAAAATCAATGGGGTTCACAAACCTAAGGTGCCTGTTAAATCTTCCTGCTCAGTATCAGTTACTTGATGGTTGCGTAAATCTTTTAAAACAGCTCTCATATTTCATTTCATCTGTGGCTGTACTGCAGGAATGAGTGAGTGCTATCTATTGCCTCCCACTTGCCAAATTCCACCCACGGAGGCTTCAGGACACAGAAGGGCTAGAGAGTAGTGCATGGAAGTCAGGGACCAGATTCTTCCACAGCTGAAGGCATCCGCCATGTCCAACCAGAATGCGGTTTGAGAAACGCCACATAATTGCACTAATTCAGACTCACAGCAGCCAAATGATGGGCCACTGTGAACTCATTTCTTTTTTAATCCTTAACTGATGTAAGAGAAATTCAGTATTACTGTAAGTATGTACCGATAACCAGAGCCAAGCTAATGGCTTGCTTGTCTGGGAGGTACCGAGGGAGCCTGCTCTGGGGCAGGAGTGTATTGTAAGCAATGTGCCGCTGTTCGGTAAGTGGGTGCTTGGGAAGTGTGTTGACGCTTCCTCTAATAAACAGCTTGTTTGATTTTTTTAAATGCCCCCTTTCTATTTATTTAAACTCAGGTCTATTTGCACCACTTTGAATCTACATGTGTTGAGTGAAGAATTCCTTTGAAGAATTCCTTTCCGAATTGTCATGGCTCTGAGTTGAGGTCAGAGTTAACTAGGTTTATCTAAGCCTGTAAGGTCTTCCCAGTTCCTAGGTGTGACATGGAGGACAAGGACCCTACGCTCTGTCTCCCCAGCACTGCAAAGCCTTGCCAAAAGAGACAGAGAAGGTTGTAATTAATGTGGCGCTATTATCCTTAGCAAGCTAGGAGAGGATCAAAGGAGCAGGAACCTGCAGCCCTCCTGATTTCGTCAGCAGAGTTGGTAGGGGAATGGAAGGGAAAGAGCTTTGCTTGTGTTAATTAATAACAACCTCTGCAGCTCTCCCCCGGGAAAGGTGGCGACCAAAGCAATCTCAAGCTTGGGGGCATTCCAGGCAATTCTTGGGGCTATTCTCTTTTAGCACCTTGTTGCCTTTGTCTTCTACTGTGTAGAAATAAATGAAGTGCTCTGGACAGCAATTTTGCTGCAATTTCCTCAACCTCCAAGCCCCTGGGGACTCCTGATCTTCCTGCTAAATACCTCAGTCCTCCTCATCATATTCAGAGCCACACTGGGGCATTTATTGAGTGAGATTCTTTTTCTTATTTTTCCCACCTTTCATTCCACCCCACCCTGCACACAGGCACCCACAACATGTTCATTAATGAATGCATTTAATCAAGTTTATGAAGTCGCTTTATTATCAATAACCCTAATCACTCTTAATTGCTGCATCATTAGTTCGGCCACACTCAGATGTAGCAGTTAGGCAGAGCAGTAAATGACAGCCCCAGAAAAATGACTTGCTACATGAAAGCCTGGGAGGAAGAAAGTGACAGAAGAGGCAAGGGAAGGAGAGAAGAGAGGGGGAGCGTTCAAGCTGTGCGCGAGGCCTGCTGCTGGGCAGAGCCAGGCAGGGAGATGCCATTAGGAGGTTCGGCCAGGTGTAAAGATGCTGGTGAGCCAGTTTTGCATATTTTGAAGCTTGGGGGAGCTCCACATCAGCAGCAAGAGTGAACGTTCTGTTTGACAAAAGTTGATGTTATGTTAATATCTAGCACCTGCCACCCTCGGGGATCTCCAAGCCCTCTGCAAGCTCCATCGTGTTCAAAGCCAAATGTGTGGTGCATATGAGGTGAAGGATGCACCTTGTCATCGGGAAAGCAGCAAGCGGTGGCCCACTGCAGGTCTTTGTCGAGACATTAACTCCCCTGCCTTGTGCATGTTCTTGAAGGCTCTGCACAGCCAAGGAGACCCACTGAGATGCCTCGGGTCAGAAAAAGAGGTGGCCAACTGCAATTTCCTCCTGTTGAATTAACTTCCCTGGGAGGCCAGAAATCTCAGAGCCTGCCCTAATGCAACCTTAACTCATGGATTGTCTTAAGAGAGTCTCTCACTCTTCATAGGCCTCAGTTTCCTGTTTGGTAAGCAGATCTAAAAATATCTGTGGCAGCCAACTTCAAATGGATGCTTAGAGTCTATGAGGCTGCATGTGCAGAAAGGGCTGTGAGTAACACTCGGTGTGCTCCAGACTGAGAGAGCTAGAGAAATGTCAGCCTAGCTGCGGTGGGAGCCTCTACTGCATGCGGCCACTTCCTCCTTATAGTTGCCCTGCTAATGTTTACTTTGGCCTCCCCATGTCTGAGTACCTCTGTAATTCGTTTTCATGTGCAGAAAGTCTTAACCCCGGAGGCATAAAGCTCTCCTGATCTCCAGTCTCTGGAAGTTTCTTCTGTGTCACACCCTCCTCAAAAATGCAAAACCCATCTTTATACCTCCACCATTTACACAGTTATTTTCTATCTCTATTTATGCACTCACTTCAGCATTCATTGAAAAACATATTTGTTAGTACCTACAAAGTGCCAGACACTAGGATTATAATATTATACATGGATCCCATCTTCAAGGAGCTTACAACTTAGTAATGAACCTCAGGAACATAGTTTTTGTAATATTAACTATGTCCCAACTCTACTCACCACCTGGGTGTTAAACATCCCATAGAGAGATGCTCACTGTACTAGACAAACAAGCCAGTACCCCACCTCTCCCCCAACCCTCCTTGCTGCTTTACCTCCCTCTAGAAGCCAATCAACTAGCTAGATAACACTTGGAGCTCAGGATGCCCTAATGGAGGCTCTGGAACAAGTTAGAACCCAGTAGAAACTTACGTGTTCTATTTCAGAAACCAGAGAAAGCATGCAGAGCTTTCACCAGAGAGTCAAAGACCACCAAAGGGAAGGTCTGGGTAGGGCCGAATGACATACACTCAGGATCAGCTACATAATTTGCAGGGCCCAGTGCAAAATGAAAACATGAATTTCATTAAACAATGACTAGGACTGTCAAGATAGTGACAACAGGATGTGAAACCAAGCACAGGACTCTTTGAAGTGTGGGTCCCTGTGCAATTGATCAGACTGCACACCCATGAGGCCAGGCCTGCACACACCTCATATGCATGAACTTATACTCCCAAAAGCATCTCAGAATGCATTTCAAATTCAGAAATCCTGTGCAGCTCACACACTGTCTTGAAAGGGCCTAGAACATTGGCATGGTAGGTTCTAAATAAATATAAAGGCCTTATATTATCATCATTGTTTTGCTTACGTAGTCAAGTCTCTAGACAAAAAAGAAGGCAAATTATGTCTTTGGTGTCTAATAAATGCTTCTTCATACCAAAACACACAATCTTTTTGGTGTCCTCATAATCTGAGCCCCCACCAAAATCCCTGTATGGGAAAACCCTCCCTATGTCATTCCTAGATACCTGCAGGGAAAGATCTGGTTCATATGAGAATGTTCTAGAAGCTTCATCCTTAACAGGAAGGGTCTGGAGCTCTTCAGCCACAGGCTCGCCAAGCTATTTCTTTTACCGTAAACCATTCCATGCCTGTTCCATCTACCTGACTGGACCTTTTTCCTGTATGCTGTTTTGCACACTGGCTGCTTACTGCCCACCTACGTTTCCCATGGGCTGACCATAGCTCTGCACCCCAATTGCTAGATGAACCCCTGCTCCAGGCCTGGCAATGCACCTGAAACCATAATGCTTCAAGTGGGCATTAGCCCTGCCACAGCCACTGGAGGTATAGCTTGCCTGACTGAAAATGTTCCACATGCCACAAGTCTACAAAAAACTTAAATTTATTAAAGAATAAATGGGATCTTTCTTCACCCAGAATCCCGTCCTCACTGCCGGCACAGAGTGACCCAGCACCCTAAACATTCATGCTCATGGCTAAACCTATTCAGGCCCCAGGTTAATTTCTAACTCGTATCCTCTAGATACAAGGAAGTTGTGGCCGGGCACAGTGGCTCACGCCTGTAATCCCAGCACTTTGGGAGGCCGAGGTGGGCAGATCACCTGAGGTCCGGAGTTTGAGACCAGACTGACCAACATGGAGAAACCCCGTCTCTACTAAAAATACAAAATTAGCCGGATGTGGTAGCACATGCCTGTAATCCCATCTACTCCAGAGGCTGAGGCAGGAGAATGACTTGAATCCGGGAGGTGGAGGTTGCTGTGAGCCGAGATCGCGCCATTGCACTCCAGCCTGGGCAACAAGAGTGCAACTCCGTCTCAAAAAAAATAAAATAAAATAAAAGGAAGTTGTGCCCAAGTACCATGGAAGTTGTGAGTTGAGCCACTGCTGTCAGAGACTGACACTGCTGTAGAAGGGCTTAGATCTAGGAGAAAGGAGGGAGTAACCAACCAGTTTAGCCTGTTCTCTCAAATAATATGATGCTATAGAGACATAAAGAAATGTTATTGTTTTCCAGTAGAGCCAAGTGGCCATTTTCTTACTCTTTCCATGTTCTAACTCATGGTTTAAGGGTATTAATGAAGTAACCACGGTAATTACAAGAGCTGCACATAGTGTCTGAGGTATATTTTGCATTCTTAAACAATTTATGGGCTAGGTTTGGTGGCTCATGCCTGGAATCCCAGCACTTGGGAGGCCAAGGCAAGAGCATTGCTTGAGGGCAGGAATTCAACACCAGCCTGGGCAATATAATGAGACCCAATCTCTACAAAAAAAAAAAAATCCAGTCACCGGTGCCTGTAATGCCAGTGACTGGTGCCTGTAATCCCGGCTGTAAGACTGTGGCAGGAGACTGTGGGAGACTGAGGCAGGAGGACTGCCTGGGCCCAGGAGTGGAGCTACTCAGGAGGCTGTGGTGAGAGGATCACTTGAGCCCAGGAGTTGGAGGCTGAAGTGAGCCATGATCGTGCCACTGCACTCCAGCCCAGGCAACAGAGTAAGACTATTTCTCAAAAAATAAAAATAAATAATAAACAATTTATATTACTTTACATTTGTGTGTGTAAATGGATAAATGTAAATAGATAAAGTGTGATACCAACTCTTCACATATCTGTGTGGATCCCGATATTGCTTTGAAAAACAGTGAAAATCAAGATATAAATGATAACAACTTACTTGATGAAAGCGATGAACTCTACACTATTTTCTGAGCTAAGAATAATATGTGATCATATGTGATCCATTTCAATGTTTAAACAGAAAATGTAAAATTCATGATCATTTCTGAATCCATGTACTTCTTTAAGACCTATATTGACAATTCCAGTTGCTACCACCTCAGCTAAGCAAAATTTCCCCAAGATGAAATTAATGAAGGGCCACATAAGAACTACAGTGACGGGGCCAAGATGGCTGACTAGAAACAGCAGTGTTGGGAGGCTCCCATCTAACAAAACCATAATAACTGTGTGAATCCTTCACTGGCAACCAAGGTATACAGGTTTTCTCATCAGAACTGTCTAGGAGACTGACGTGACCCATGGAGAGAAGGAAGAACAGTATGGTGTGGTGGCCCACCTGAGAGCCGCATGGAGTGGAAAAGCCTACTCCCCCCAGCCAAGAGAGGTGGTGAGTGACCATGCTACCCACCTGGGGAAACCCTGCTTTATCCACAGAACTGTGCAACCCATGGATCAGAAGATCCCACTCACGAACCCATGCTACCGGGGCCTAGCATCCCAACCCCAGAGTGCAGAGACACTTAACAGCCTCTCAGCTAAAATCTGCTTAAACCTACCAAACTCCTGGGGAAGGGGTGACCACCACTAGCTGCAGCTGCCAGCTGTGTAAGCCCTTTGAGCTCCTTGTGGGAGAGGTAGCAGCCAGCACTGATACTGGCAATTGCCTAACATGTTAAGCTCCCTGGCAGGGGAAGGGTGGCACCCATCTCTATAGCTCCAGGCTGTGCTTTTTCCCTGCTGGAGCCACGGAGGCTGGATAGCTTTTTCCCAAGACTTTTCCCCACGGCCCAACACACCAGGTGTGGCAGTCTGTGGCCAGAGGGCCTCTTCAGGCCTGACCCTGACTCATCCTTCCTCACTGGGTGGGGCTTCCCTGCAGGAAGTCCAATAACTACAGCCAGAGGCTCAGGGACAGAACCCGTATCTCCCTGGGCCTGATTCCCTAGGGAAAGGGGTGGCTACAGTATCTGTGGACCAGCAGACTTAGTCTTTTCTCCTGGCAGTTCTGAGGAATCCGGGCAGCCCAGATGAGTGGGTTTCCCCCAGTGAAGCACACCTCCTCCACCAAGGAAGAAAGTGCTTCATTAAATGGGTCCTGTTCCTCATGCCACCCAACTAGGTAAGAACCTCCAACAGGGGTTGTCAGACTTCCTGTACAAGAGCAATCCTACTGGCATCAGGTTGGTGCCCCTCAAGATTAGAGGTCCCAGAAGAAGGAGCAGGCACACACCTGTGCTGTTCTCCAGGCTTCTTCAGTGACATCTCTAGGCACAGCAGCAAATCAGATGAATAGGGCCTGAAGTGAACCCCCCAGCAAACAGCAGCAGCCCTACAGAAGAAGGACCTGACTATTGAAAGAAAAACAAACAAGCAGGAAGCAACAACAATAATGACATCAACAAAAAAGCCCCCACAAAAACCGCAACCAAGGGTCAGCAGCCTCAAAGACCAAAACTAGACAAACTCACGAAGATGGGAAAGAGTCAATGAAAAAAATGCTGAAAACTCAAAAGGCCAGAGTGCCTCTTCTCCTCCAATGATTGCAGCATCTCTCCATCAGGGGCACAGAACTGGGTGGAGGATCAGATAGATGAATTGACAGAAGTAGGCTTCAGAAGATGGGTAATAAAAAACTACACTGAGCTAAAGGAGCATGTTCTAACCCAAAGCAAAGAAACTAAGAACCTTGACGAAAGGTTAGGGGAATTGCTAACTAGAATAATCAGTTTAGAGAGGAACATAAACAACTGATGGAGCTGAAAAACACAGCATGAGAACTTTGTGAAGCATACATAAGTATCAATAGCTGAATCGACCAAGAGGAAGAAGGGATATCAGAGTTTGAAGATCACCTTCCTGAAATAAGACATGCAGACAAGACTAGAGAAATAAAAATGAAAAGTAATGAACACAGCCTCCAAGAAATATGGACTTCATAAAAAGACCAAACCTACAATTGATTGGCATACCAGAAGAAGATGGGGAGAATGGAAACAAGCTGGAAAATACACTTCAGGATATTATCCAGGAAAACTTCCCCAACCTAGCAAGATAGGCCAACATGCAAATTCAGGAAATACAGAGAACACCATTAAGATACTCCACAAGAAGATCAACTCCAAGACACATAATCATCAGATTCTCCAAGGTCAAAATGAAGGAAAAACTGGCAGCCAGAGGGAAAGGCCAGGTCACCTACAAAGGGAAGCCCATCAGACTAACAGAAGACCTCTCAGCAGAAACTCTACAAGCCAGGAGAGATTGGGGGGCCAATATTCAACGTTCTTAAAGAAAAGAATTTTAACCCAGAATTTTATATCCAGCCAAGCTAATCTTCAAAAGCGAAGGAGAAATAAAATCCTTTCCAGACAAGCAAATGCTGAGGGATTCCATTACCACCAGGACTGCCCTGCAAGAGCTCCTAAAAGAAGCACTAAATATGGAAAGGAAAATCCAGTACCAGCCACTGCAAAAATACACCAAAATACAAAGACCAATGACACTATGAAGAAACTGCATCAACCAGTATGCAAAATAACCAAATAGCAGTATGATGACAAGATCAAATTCACATATAACAATACTAACCATAAATGTAAATGGCTAACTGCCCCAATTAAAAGACACAGACTGGCAAATTGGATAAAGAGTCAAGACCCATTGGTGTGCTGTATTCAAGAGACCCATCTCACATGCAAAGACACACATGGGCTCAAAACAAAGGGATGGAGGAAAATTTACCAAGCAAATGGAAAACAAACAAACAAACAGAAAAAAAGGCAGGGGTTGAAATCCTAGTCTCTGATAAAACAGACTTTAAACCAACAAAGATCAGAAAAGACAAAGAAAGGCAATAAATAATGGTAAAGGAAACAATTCAGCAAGAACTAACTATTCTAAATACATACGCACCCAATACAGGAGCACCCAGATTCATAAAACAAGTTCTTAGAGACCTGTGAAGAGACTTAGGCTCCCACACAATACTACTGGGAGACTTTAACACCCCACTGTCAGTATTAGACAGATCTACAAGACAGAAAATTAACAAGGACTTGAACTCAGCTCTGGATCAACTGGAGCTAGTAGACATCTACAGAACTCTCTATCCCAAATCAACAGAATATACATTCTTCTTAGTGCCATGTAGCACTTATTCTAAAATCAACCACATAATTGGAAGAAAAACACTCCTCGGGAAATGCAAAAGACCAGAAATCATAACAAGCAGTCTTTCAGACCATAGTGCAATCATATTAGAACTCAGGATTAAGAAACTCACTCAAAACCACACAATTACATGGAAATTGAACAACCTGCTCCTCAATAACTCCTGGGTAAATAATGAAATTAAGGCAGAAGTCAAGAAGTTCTTTGAAACTAACAAGAACAAAGAGACAACATACCAGAATCTCTGGGACATAGCTAAGCAGTGTTAAGAGGGAAATATATAGCAATAAATGCCCCCATCAGAAAGCTTGAAAGATCTAAAACTGACACCCTAACATCACAATTAAAAGAACTAGAGAGGCAAGAACAAACTAATCCAAAAGCTAGCAGAAGACAAGAAATAACTATGATCAGAGAATAATTGAAAGAGATAGAGACATGAAAAATCCTCCAAAAAAATCAATGAATTGAGGAGCTGGTTTTTGGAAAAGTTAACAAAATAGATAGAGCACTAGCTAAACTAATAAAGAAGAAAAGAGAGAAGAAACAAACAGACACAATAAAAAAATGACAAAGGGGATATCACCAGGGACCCCACAGAAATACAAACTACCATCAGAGAATACTATAAACAACTCTATGCAAATAAACTAGAAAATCTAGAAGAAATGGATAAATTCCTGGACATATACACCCTCCCAAAACTAAACCAGGAAGAAGTCGAATCCCTGAATAGACCTATAACAAGTTCTGAAATTCAGGCAGTAATTAATAGCCTACCAACCAAGAAAAGCCCAGGACCAGATGGATTCACAGCTGAATTCTACCAGAAATACAAAGAGGAGCTGGTACCATTCCTTCTGAAACTATTCCAAACAATTGAAAAGGAGGGACTCCTCCCTAACTCATTTTATGAAGCCAGCATCATCCTGATACCAAAACTGGGAAGAGACACAACCAAAAAAAGAAAACTTCAGGCCATTATCTCTGATGAACATCAATATGGAAATCCTCCATAAAATACTGGCAATATGAATCCAGCAGCACATCAAAAAACTTATCCACCATGATCAAGTCAGCTTCATCCCTGGCATGCAAGGCTGGTTTGACATACACAAATCAATAAATGTTATCCATCACATAAACAGAACCAAGGACAAAAACCACATGATTATCTCAATAGATGAAGAAAAGCCCTTTGATAAAATTCATCATCCATTCATGTTAAAAACTCTCAATAAACTAGATATTGATGGAACATATCTCAAAATAATAAGAGCCATTTATGACAAACCCACAGCCAATATCATATTGAATTGGCAAAAGCTGGAAACATTCTCTTTGAAAATCAGTACAAGACAAGGCTCCCCTCTCTCACTACTCCTATTCAACAAAGTATTGGAAGTTCTGGCCAGGGTGATCAGGCAAGAGAAAGAAATAAAGTGTATTCAAATAAGAAGAGAGGAAGTCAAATTGTCTCTGTTTGCAGACGACATGATTTTTATATTTAGAGAACCCCATCATCTCATCCCAAAAACTCCTTAAACCGATAGACAACTTCAGCAAACTCTCAGGACACAAAATCAATGTGCAAAAATCACAAGCATGCCTTTGCACCAACAATAGACAAGCAGAGAGCCAAATCATGAATGAACTCCCATTCACAATTGCTACAAAGAGAATAAAATACCTAGGAATACAGCTAACAAGGGATGTGAAGGACCTCTTCAAGGAGAACTACAAACCACTGCTCAAGAAAATAACAGAGAATGCAAACAAATTGAAAAATATTCCATGCTCATGGAAAGGAAGAATCAATATCATGAAAATGACCATACTGCCCAAAGTAATTTATAGATTCAATACTATTCCCATCAAACTACCATTGACATTTTTTACAGAATTAGAAAAAAAACTATTTCAAATTTCATATGGAATCAAAGAAGACCCCGAATAGCCAAGACAATCCCAAGCAAAAAGAACAAAGCTGGAGGCATCACACTACCTGACTTCGAACTATACTGCAGGCTACAGTAACCAAAACAGCATGGTACTGGTACCAAGGCAGACATATAGACCAATGGAGCAGAACAGAGACCTCAGAAACAATGCCACACATCTACAACCATCGGATCATTGACAAACCTGCCAAAAACAGGCAATGGGGAAAGGATCTCCTATTCAGTAAATGGTGCTGGGAAAATTGCTAGCCGATGCAGAAAACAGAAACTGGACCCCTTCCTTACACCTTATACAAAAATTAACTCAAGATGGAGTAAAGACTTAAATGTAAAACTCAAAACCATAAAAATCCTAGAAGAAAACCTAGGCAATACAATTTAGGACATAGGCATGGGCAAAGACTTCATGAAAAAAATGTCGAAAGCAATTGCAATGAAAGCCAAAATTGACACATGGGATCTAATTAAACTAAAGAGCTTATGCACAGCAAAAGAAATTATCATAAGAGTGAACAGGCAACCTAAAGAATGGAAGAAAATTTCTGTAATCTACCCATCTGACAAAGGTCTAATACTAGAATTTACAAGTAACTTAAACAAATTTACAAGAAAAAACCCAAAAACCCCATCAAAAAGTGGGCAAAGGATATGAACAGACACTTCTCAAAAGAAGACATTTATGCAGCCAACAAACATATGAATAAAAGTTCAACACCACTGATCATCAGAGAAATGCAAATCAAAACCACAGTGAGATACCATCTCACACCAGTTAGAATGGAAATTATTAAAAAGTCAGGAAACAATAGATGCTGATGAGGCTGTGGAGAAATAGAAATGCTTTTATGCTCTTGGTGGGAATGCAAATTAGTTCAACCACTGTAGAAGACAGTATGGCAATTCCTCAAGGATCTAGAACCAGAAATACCATTTGTCCCAGCAACCCCATTATTGGGTATATGCCCAAAGGAATATAAAACATTCTACTATAAAGACACATGCACACATATGTTTACTACAGCACTATTTATAATAGCAAAGACTTGGAACCAACTCATCAATGATAGAATGTATAAAGAAAATGCAGTACATATACACCATGGAATACTATGCAGCCATAAAAAGGAATGAGATCATGTCCTTTGCAAGGGCACGGATGAAATTGAAAAGGACATGGATGAAGCTGAAAGCCATCAGCCTCAGCAAACTAACACAGGAACAGAAAACCAAATAGTGTATGTTCTCACTCATAAGTGGGAGTTGAACATTGAGAAACCATGGACACAGAGAGGGAAACAACACACACCAGGGCCTGTTGGGGGGTGGTGCGTGAGGGGAGGGAACTTAGAGGATGGGTCAGTAGGTGCAGCAAACCACCATGGCACACATATACCTATGTAAAAAGCCTGCGTGTTCTTGATGTGTATTCCATTTTTTTAGAAGATATTTTTTTTAAAAAAAAGAACTGCAGTGACTTAAGAAAGTTTGTCTGTTATAGCATTGCCAATAAAACACAAATTGTGTGAAAAAATATTTATTATAACAATATAATTAGTGATTTCAATGAAATTAAGACAAGAAAAATAAATTTTATGGAATGGTTATTATGAGTTAGACATCTTTTTTCTTTCAACTGAAATTTTTAAAAAGTGGGATCAAGATCCTGAAGAATTTCCTCAAAGAACTGTAACAGAAGATGAAACATGGCTTTACCAGTACAATCCCAAAGACCAACCACATTCAAAGCAATGGCTACCAAAAGGTGGAAGTGGTCTGGCCAAAGCAAAAGCAGACCAAGAGCAAAGGTCATGGCAACAGTTTTTTTGGATGCTCATAAGGGGTCAAAGAACAGTAACTGCTTTTTATGAGTATTTTGACAATGTTACCACAGCTGTAGCAGAAAAACATCCCGAAAGGCTTCACCAGAAAGTCCTTCTCCACCATGACTGCTGCTCATTCTTCTCATCAAACAAGGGCAATTTTGTGAGTTTCAATGGGAAATCATCAGGCATCCACCTTACAGTCCTGATTTGGCTCCTTCTGACTTCTTTCTTGTTTTCTACTCTTAAAAAAAAATCTGTAAAAGGCACCCAGTTTTCTTCAGTTAATAATGTGAAAAAGACTGCATTGACATGGTTACATTCCCAGGACCCTCAGTTCTTTAGGGATGGACTAAATGGCTGGTATCATCACCTACAAAAGTATCATAGACCTGATGGAGCTTATGTTGAAAAATAAACTTTATATCTTTTTATCTCTTAATCCCATTTTTCTGAAAACTTGTTGAAGTCCCCTCTCATATTTATGTCGAATAACTAACTGATATATTATCTCAAATAACATACCCATTAACATTGAATACAGGCCTTTGCAAATTCATGAGACTGTTTCTGTAGAATAAATATATAGATATGTAGTTGCTAGGTAAATGGTGTAGTGAATTCATACAATTTTCTGTTGGATACATTTTGAATCCAGTTTTAACTTTCTCACACCAGAACTGTGTCACCCTTGACATTGTCTCTAGTTCTACACCACATCCAAATGGTTCAAGCCAGTAGCCAGAAATAAGAATTTGCAGGCAACTCTCTCATCTAGCAGACTGGGCTGTCACTTCCTTTAAAGGGAATATTAAGGCATTTGCCCACAAACTTAAAATTACTCACACCCTATTTTCTTTTCTATACTGCTGGTTGCCTCTCTCTCTCTCTCTCTCTCTCTCTCACTCACTCTTTCCTGACTTTGTGTATTACTGCCTTGTGTCATCTGGGGAAGGACGACTGCCCTCTCTACCCATTGCACCTTCCCTGTCCAGAATCTCTAAGTAAAAAATCTTTGAACACCTATTGTGGTGGTGTATTGAATTTGCACCTTCTATTTGAAGAAGGAGGGGCTACCCCAGGCTGTGTTTTTCCTGGAACACCAAGGAGAACACGAAGTTTGACTTCTACCACCAGAGCAAGCATAAAATGGACACAGATTAGACAAAAGCCACAAGGGTGTCTGCCAGTATAAATGAGTTCCCTGTGTGCGGGACCCCTGGTCACAGGTCAGACAACTAGGCATTAGGCCACCTTCCAGGAAAAGAAGCTTCTAGGGCGCAACTATATACACCCAAGTCTAGGTCTCTTCATTTCCATTTGAAGCGTTGCTAGATGCTCCGGTACTGGAATCCCAATTTAGCTGACGGCTTTCAAAACAAAAGAGAATGCTCATTTTAAATGTGATATGCATGGATAAGTTACCTTTCCAGATGATTGTGACAACGAATTTACACCCTCACTGATATGGTTTGGTTCTGTGTCCCCACCAAATTTCATGTTGAATTGTAATCCCCAGTGGTGGAGGTGGGGCCTGGTGGGAAGTGATTGGATCATGGGGGCCATTTCTAATAGCTTAGCTCCATCCCTCTAGTGCTGTTCTTGTGATCTAGTTCTTAGGAGATCCAGTTGTTTAAAAGCCTGTAGAACCTCCCTGCCTCTCTCTTCCTCCTGCTCTGGCCATGTGAAGTGCTGGCTCCCCCTTCACATTCTGCCAGGATTGAAAGTTTCCTGAGGCCTCCCCAGAAGCTGAGCAGATGCCAGCATAATGCTTCCTGTACAGCCCAAAGAACCATGAGCCAATTAAACCTCTTTTCTTTATGAATTACCCACTCTCAGGTATTTCTTTATAGTGTGAGAACAGACTAATACACCCACAAATAGCATAATTTCCACACATTCTCAAAACACATGCTACCATTGTTTCCAAGGTGTGAAAAGTGGGATTTCAAAGATTGAATATACATTCCTTTCTATTGCAAAATATCTTCTTTTAACATTTACCAAAAATTTGTATTTTTTTGTGAATCACCAGTTAACATAATTTGGTCACTATTTACTTTTTCTTATTGATTTGTAGGAGTACTTTATATATTATAAATCTTTGCCTAACATGTCAATACATATTTTCCCAGTTTGTTTTTTGCCTATTTTGCCAATGATGTCTTCTGATGTATAAAAGTATACAATTATTGTGTAAGCAAATCTGTTGACTTTTTAAAGGATTTTGGCCTCAATGTAATTCTTCAAAAGATCTTTAGAAAGATCTGCTCCCACTCAAGGTTTAAAGAAAGTTTTTCTATATTTTATAATAGCATTTAAATCCAAATCTGTTTGTAATTAACTTTGATAAGTTAATTTGTCAATTCCTGTGCCAATAAAATAACATTTAATTATTATTGTGATAGATAGCAAAGAAAATCCTACCCTAATCTCCTCTTTCCCTAAATTTGCTAACTATTTTTATATATTCACTCTTGAAGATGAATTTTAGAATCAGTTTGTAAAGTTTAAAAATATCCTACTGGGATTTTGAATGATATGCCATAAATTTACAGATAAATCTGGAATAAAAAAACATACTTACAAGAACGAGTGTTTCCAGGAATAATATAGTATGTTTCTGTTATTTTCTTAGATCTTTCAATACACTTTAAAATGTTTTATGATATGAAAATCTCCCATATTTTATTTTGTTAATTTCTAGCAACTAGTTTCATTTGTGAATACGACATTTTTCCTTTATTAGCCTTCATTTGCTTGTTGGTAATGTGCAAGAAAGCTATTGACTTTTATTTTATATTAGTCAACGTACTGAATTCTCTTATCTAGTGGATTGTTACCTGATTAGCTTGGATTTTCTAGGTTTACAATAATAAGCTCTTTGGGCTCTTTTTAATATTTATCTCTTACTTACTTTTATTTTACTACTGCATTGGCCAGATCTCAACAGCAATACATGACAACAGTTTGGGGGAGATTCCTGATTTACTCATTTCAGCGATTTCACTGTTTGCTATGATGATTACTGACACTGTTTTATCTTAAGAAATTTTCTTCTGTTCCTAATGTACTAAAGTTTTCTCAATTACAATTTTCAGTTCTGGACATTGAATTTTGTAAAATGCACTTTGGCACCCCAACAAGATGACCTTTTTTTTTTTTTCTAACCTAGTAATGGAATAAATCGTATTGCATTTTTTAATTGCATTAATAAATTTTCTAATGTTGAACGGAGATTTCATTATCATTCTTGGAATGAATCCTTGGATTGGAATCATTGGTTATGACATATTTTTCCTTCAATACGTTGCTATATTTTATTTGTTAATATTTTTCTCAGGTTTTTTATATCTATATTCAAGTGAGATTGTTCTGTATGTTTTCTTTGAGAAACTTTGTCTAGTTTCATTATCAGAATCAAAAAATGAATTTGAAGATATTCCATATTTTTAATGCTCTGGAGAAATGTATGTAATCTGGGTATTATCTTTTCAATGAAGACATGAAAAACTTGTCCACAAAATTTTCTAGACCGGGTGCCTTTTTGGTGAACCTTTGGGAGAAGGGAGGATTTATTATTCTATTCAAATTTTTTATCCTTGAGTCGACTGTTGACATTTTTATTTTTCCAGGGTAGGATAAACCATTCATCTAGAATTTCAGAATTATTAAAGTCATGTTTTATATAACATTTCCCTAATATGCGTTTTATGTTTTTGTTTTTTAGCTTTATTGAAGTATAATTGAAAAATAAAAATTATACATATTTAAGGTACGCAATGTGTGCAATGTGATGTTTTGATATGTGTATACATTGTGAAATGATTCCACAACCAAGCTAATTAACATGCCAATTATTTCATCATCTCACATTGTTACCTTCTTTTTGTGGTGAGAATACTTAAGAGCTACATTAAGACTAACAAGTTTAACATTTACATTTGAAAATGTTTGTGGTTATAAAATATGGTAGGCTGAATAATGTTTTTCTAAAAGATATCCATGTTCTAATTCCCAGAAACTGTGGATATTGCCTCGAATGGCAAAGGAACTTGCAGTTGTGATTAAGGATCTTGAGATTAGTTCATGATGCAGTATTTGCCAGCTGGACTCTACATGTGATCACAAGTTCTTTTTTTTAGAGACACGGTCTTGCTCTGTGGCCCAGGCTGGAGTGCAGTGTCATAATCACAGCTCACTGCAGCCTCTAACTCCTGGGTTCAAGTGATCCTCCCACCTCAGCCTCCCAATACAAGTCTTTGTAAAAGGGAGACAAGAAGGTCAAAGGATATGTGATAACAGAAGCAAAAGTTCAAAGAAAGGATCACAAGCCAAGGAATGTAGGAATGCGAGGAAGCAGATCCATCTCAGAGCCTCCAAAAGGAGCCAGCCTGCCAACACCTTGGATTCAGCCCAGTGAAACTGACTTCAGACTTGCAACCTCTAAAACTATAAGAGAATAAATTTGTGATGTTTTAAGCCACTAAATTTGCTGTAATCTGTTACACTAGTCATAGGAAACTAATACAAGCAATCTTTCTCATATCCGATTGTGTATTTCTTGTTCATTCTTTCTTTTTTGGCCATTCTTGCCAAAGCATAATCTGTTTTTGTCTGTTTGTTCTGTATTTTTTAAGAATCAAATCGATCCTTTTTTATGCTAATGTATTTGTTTCTGCTCTTAGTTTTGCTAATTCTTACCTCTTACTCTTCTTGGTTGTCTTTATTTTTATTTCTTTCACTTCTGGAATTCAGTTATTACATCATTTACTTTTCATTTCTTCTTATTAATAAAGTGATTTAAGGATATGAATCACCCTTTCAAAATAGATTTTGCCACATTCCATAACTTTTGATACGCAGAGTTTTAGACCTTTAATAATTTTAAACAATCTGTCTTTGCAGTTATGATTTCCTCTCTGGCCAATTAGGGTTTTTTTAAAGTTCTTTTAGGTTTTAGGGTTTTTTGGCTGACACTAAGTTTCTAACATGTTCAACAAGTATTATTCTATTAGTAGATTCTAATATTAATTCATTGTGGTCAGTGAATGTGGCCAATAAACTTTCTACTTCAGGGAAGTTATTACAATAGAAGTTGCATTTTTGTGGATGTTTCACTTGCTTTTGGGAGGAATGGGCATCTCAGTTTTGTGCTTAAACCAAGGTGGTATTTGGTAATCCACTCTATAATTATCTGCTGGTAAATCACACTCTATAGTTCTGTTACCTATATTCTCCATGTCCTTATTTATATCCATGGCAAAGAATTCTGTCTGTATTTGATAGGCATGAGGGTTTTAGGTGAAAGTAAGTCATGACAGGGTTTGCATATTTAGAAAGACCACTCCAGGAGCAGGAAGAGGGACTGTGAATCAGAGGAGAGGCCTGCGGGCAGCTAGATGACCCTCAGCAGCAGCAGGGGAAGAATGCCCGGATGAAGCATGCATACAGGTGGACAGTAAAGGCTGGGAGGGTTCTTAGAACTCATTTAGCTTGACCTCTAATTTTATAGAAACCAAGGCCAGCCAGAAGATGGAAATAATTTATCCAAGCTCATATGGGCAGTCAGCAACAGAGGAGGGGACTCAGATCAAAGCCCCCTGGCTACCAGCCTCAGACTCTCTGTGCTGTGCCATGCTATGACGATGGGGTCCCCAGGAACAATCCCACAATTGTGTACACTTTCCCTTGTTCATGCTGCAAGGGCATCTAAATCTCTTCATACTCTATCTTTGCCAATGAGGACCAAACTATTCAAGAAAGTAATCATGCCCTCATACAAAATAATCTATTGGGCCCCTACTTGGATTTTTAAAAAAATGGCATTCCAAACACTGCCCTGTGCAAGACCGACAATGTTAACAGCAGCAAGTGCTACAAGAATCTTCAGACAGCATCAACATTAGCCTCCTAGGATGCCAGGAAGAAACGCATTTGCCTCATATCCATAGCAAGATCAAATGCATTTTGGCACACTCCAAGAAAGCAATTGGTTTTGAGCATTGGGGACATTATTAAATGTTACATGGTCTTTTTTAATAGAACAATTTTTTTTCTTTTACTATACTCTGCTAATGAATACTCTTTCTACCAGCCTCCATTCCCCTTGCATCTCCCTTTTGTCCTGACCAGCAGAGTGGCAGGTCGGGGAGGCCTTTAAAATTTTTTAAGTTTGGATGTACTTCAGAAATATAACCATGCTCATTATCATGTTGGTACCACTGTCCCCATTAAATGGCTATTCTAATGACCTCTTTTGGCCTCAGTCTTCTCATCCAGAAAGTGGATAAATTTGTAAAGGAATATGATAAAAATTAAAGAGTTGATGTATGTAGAGTGCTTTCAACAAGGTTAGTAAGAACTCAGTATATGTTAACTTCTACCAGTAGCATAGTAGCAGTCATCAGACTTCTTTAGTAGTAGTATTTGGTAATTTTCAAGAGAGACAGAACACCTTAGCTATAGAGTCACTTCCTCAGAATCCATCCTGTCGTGTCCTTTCATGTAAGAGGCAAGTTTATATAGCAGAGAGGGCCCTAAAATTAGACAGACTCAGGGTGAAATTTCACCTCTGTCCTAGGGTTAGCTATGATATCTTGGGCCAGTTATTTAGGGCCCACAAGCCTCTTTCTTATCATCTCTAAAATGCAGACAACAACTCTGGCCCTGTAGGGTCAACAGACAGCCTGATATAAAAAAGGAACACCAGCACTCCCCACGACCCAATTTCTTTACTCAGAACTGCCTTCAGCTTTCACTCCTGGGTAAACCCACAAGGCTTTTGGACCTTTGGAAATAAGAGGTCCTCTCCTGGGACTGAGGAGCACAAGACAGTGGAAATGACAGCCTAAGGGGGCTGGGCTGTGTGGCTCAGAACACCCAGGGGTGCTAGAGACATCACAGGCCCAAATTCAATAAACACAGACAATTTGGCATGAAGATGAAGAGAGTCAGAGAGCAAAGGGAAAGTGTGGTGGTACAATGACCAGCTCCACTCTGCACAGGAATTGGCTGAGTTTGGAAATGCTGTGTAAGGAGGGAAAGAAAGAGGGGCAACTGGGAGACAAAAATCTTGCAAAAAAAAGAAAAGTGGAAAAATAAAAAATGCAATGCACCCAATTCTAACAAACCCAGGCGTGAAACTTTGAAGTTTCTCAGCAAGTAGACGTGATCTTGCAACTGAAGGCAGATCAGTGCAAGTGAAAACCCAGCAAAGGGTTGTGAAGATGGGAGACTTTGTGTGTAAAATGATAACCGTAGTGCTGGGCTTCAAAGATCCTGACACAGACGGTATGATTGTTCCTATGACTGGCTACCACACATCCCTGTGTCAATGCATGGGCGAAGCGTAGATGCTCTGGCCTTGCGTTGGAGCCCCAGGACGCAGGTTAGGCTACCTAGTACTATAGAATATAAAGTGTTGAAGTGAAACATGATGATTTATACAGTAGCACAACTCCTTAGCAATATCTGGAGGCACGGGGGGATGAATATCCAGGTTCCCAAGACACACTAAAGATGCCATGTAGGCTAAAGCAAAGAGGGGCTGAAGGTGTCCATGCTCTTCTCTGATGGCCTGCAGGGGCTGTGCTGGGCTTCTCTGTGTCCAGGCGCAGTGGTGGACCACTGGACCCAGCCTATCTCAGGGAGTGTTGCCTTCACACTTGTCCCCATCCTCCTGGTCACAGCAAATAGGTCTAAATGTGTCTATTTCCTGCCCTCTGTCTTTAGTTGCAAGATCACATCTACTTGCTGAGCGATTTCAAAGTTTCATGCCTCAGTTTGTTAGAGTTTGGTGCATCGCATTTTTTATTTTTCCACGCTTTTTTTTTTTTTTTTTTTTTTTTTTGAGACGGAGTCTCACTCTGTCACCCAGGCTGGAGTACAGTGGTGCTATCTCGGCTCACTGCAAGCTCTGCCTCCCAGGTTCACGCCATTCTCCTGCCTCAGCCTCCCAAGTAGCTGGGACTACAGGCGCCCGCCACCATGCCTGGCTAATTTTTTTGTATTTTTAGTAGAGACAGGGTTTCACCATGTTAGCCAGGATGGTCTTGATCTCCTGACCTCGTGATCCGCCCACCTCGGCCTCCCAAAGTGCTGGGATTACAGGCATGAGCCACCGCGCCCAGCCTTTTCCACGCTTTTTTGCCCAAGATTTTTGTCTCTTAGTTGCCCCCTCTTTCTTTCCCTCCACACACAGCATTTCCAGACTCAGCCAATCCCTGTGCAGAGTGGAGCTGGTCATTGCACTTCCACACTTTCCCAGGTGTACCTCTAAGAGATGCAGTCACCAATATACCCTGTTCTTACTTCAACTTGCAGTTTCTCCAAATGAAATTCCCCTTTACCTCCCAAGGTCTGGTCACATTGAGAAGATGCCACAACAATAAGGCAGCAACACAATGCTGGCCCTCCAGAAAGGAGCAAAAGACTTAAAAATAGCCTCTCTGAGACAACCTGCAGGGCTGCACCTAGCCCTGGCTGACCAGCACATACCTCTGGGGTAGACCAGGCATTGGCCAGCCCTGCTCCACAGAGGGCAGGAAATGGACACATTTAGACCTATTTGCAGTGACCAGGAGTATGGGTACCAGTGTGAAGGCAACACTCGGTAAGACAGGCTGGACCACCACACTTGGGCACAGAGAAGCTCAGCCTGGGTTCTAGAACACAACAGGCACGGAGACTGGTGTTCCATCAGGGTCTCTCCTCTACAACTGCATCCCTCTCCTCTCCCAAGATGCCAGAGAGGAGGAATGACCCAGCTAAGAACAGGGCAGAACATCAGAAAATATATCACAGGTGACTATTTCAAAGGAATTGAAAAAGATGACATTTTCCATTACAGCCCAGTGTGCTGGCACTAATATCCCCCATTTCTGAACCACAGGCTCTCCACCACCACCCGCAGCCTCTTGACTGCACTTCTAATAGGTACTGCAGAGGAGCCTCGAGGAGAGGTTTTGTCTTGCTGACACATCTTATTTCCACTCTTGTTGGCATGGAGAAGTCTACTTTGTTTGTGTCTGATTCCAGCTGGGCCACAACAGAGTCCTGTCTGATGAACAGAAATGGCTGGAAGACTGTTCCCATCTTGCTCAGCGACCCTGCAAGAGACCTCATGCTAACCTTCTCCACTTCCACAGCCCATCCTCACACCCTTGCCACACTCCCATTCCCCAGGTACCTTGGAGAGGTTCCAACTGAGTGTGCTTTGTACACACGATGGTCACTAAAACCTTGCACCTGCCTTCTGTGCTTATCGGATAAGGGAGAAAAGTAATAGTTGTGTGTCATGTTCTCTCCCACAGAAATTCTCTCTAGGCCTCCAGCATTTCAGCAGGAGCTGGTGATGTAGTGAAAAGCACAGATGTGTTGGAATTAAAAAGAATCTGTGTTTTAGTCACTCATTCGACAAGACCTTATCCAGTGAGCACCATGTCCCAGGCACTCTTCTAGGTGCTGAAAACATGCCAGTGAGCAGCCACTCAGAGGACGCAAGTCCCTGCTCGCATGGGGGCCACATGCTACCAGGCTAAGAACTAACGGTACAAAAAAAAAAAAAAAAAAAAGTAACACTAGGAAAAGTACACCCCCTCACTGCATTGTCGTTTCTTTATTTATCAAATGGGAATGACAAGAATAGCTGTCTTATGGGACAACCGTGCCTTTTGCAAAGTGCTGCACAGATGTGAGTTGTCATTACTAATATTTTCACAGCCTAGACCCCAGGAGCAGTATTCCTAAGAGAGAAAGGAGATAACTGAAATATGATTATCCTAATTCTCTCTGACCTGGGCAGTTCAGCTGCAGCCTCAGACTCAGAACCTCCCCAAGCTGACTTGAGATCCCCATCACCTTTTCACCTATAGTCCCTTGTGCTCTGTTCATCTTTGTTATAGTATTTGATGCCCTGTGGACAGTACAACAGTCTATTACTCTAACAGCTGTGAGAGCACATTCCCTCTCTACTCAGCTACTGATCCCGAGTGCCAGTGATGGCGTTGCTCTTTCACAGATACTTAAGAACTGTTACATTTAGCAGAATAAATTATGAATGAGTAGGAATGAATGAATAAGGAGCCTCTGAGTGCTATCACTGTATTTGTTGCATACTTACCCTACCACACCCTAAAAGAGCAAAACGTGTGGTTTGTTCCATAGATGGCATTGTCCCCTGTGTCTGCCCATCTCTTCGTATAAATACAGTCAAAATGGGACCGCCTGTCTCCTGAATACGTTTCCATTCTAAGTTCCCTCTTTTTTTTTTTTTTTTTTTTTCTGAGACAGAGTCTCGCTCTATTGCCCAGGTTAGAGTGCAGTGGCATGATCTCAGCTCACTGCAAACTCCGCCTCCCAGATTCAAGCCATTCTCCTGCCTCAGCCTCCCAAGTACCTGGGATTAGAGGTGCCCACCACCATGCCCGGCTAATTTTTATATTTTTAGTAGAGATGGAGTTTCATGATGTTGGCCAGGCTGGCCTCGAACCCGTGAACCTAGGCTGCTCCAAGGCATTCTTATCCTTGTAAAATGCTGAAGAGTTGTGCTGAGGCAACAAAGACAACCTGCCATAAGGGGCACACTAGATGGCTTTGATCATACCCTCCCCAAGCCTGCCAGAAGCCAGAGCTGCTCCTGGAAACCAAGGTCGATAGAGCCCAAGTTGAAGTCCTATGGATGGGTGCAGTGCAATGCAGGAAGGATAAGAAGAGCAGTTTCTTCCCACTTCTCTAGGTTATCTGCCCTATGAATCTTAGAAAGTATTCTGAATTATGGCATCTTGAGCATGGACTTTGAAATCAGCCCAATCTATTTGTGATTCCAACTCCACCATCAATGAGCTGTTACCAAGGGACTTTCTGCCCTGAGCCTCACTGTGTCTGCATTTATGAAATAGGGCTAATAATAGTTATGCTAGTGTTTATTATGAATATTAAAGAGATAATTCATGTAAAGTACAAACAGAGATGCTAATACATAGTAGAAGTTCAATAAATGGCAGTAATAATATTAATTGAGGGTTTATGATATGCCAGTCTGGACCCCTTCAAAAATTCACATATATCACACATTTAATCCTCTAACAACCCTATGAGTAGGTCATTTAAATGAGGATAAGTATAAATAATAAATATACAAATGATAAATATGATATAAATATAATTATACAAATAATATAGCATAAATATAATGTGATCTATAAATACATAAATTTAAAAGAGAATATTAAAGCATAAAGATGCTAAATAACCTACCCCAGGCCACTAAATGGAGAAGTCTTGAGTTTGTGTTTATCTCCCCAACCCTCCTGACCCTGGAACACCCTCTCCTGCCCTCCACACTAAACAGCTGTCACTGTTGTTGACTCATTACACAAGTTCCCTGAAAATATTTAGCTCCACCTCCCACATCTGGGGAGGTGACATGGGTCTCATAGCTACATCTTTTTCTTTCCTGGATAAAATGTAGGACATCCAAGTGCTGTCAGGAAGCTTGTGGCCCATGCTTGGTAAAGGAAGCCCCAGATGACTAATGCTCCTACCCCTTTTGAGAAGTTGCCACCCTCCGTGGCAAAGGCTCTGAGATTTAACGAACCACACAAATGACTTCAGCTCTGGGATGGGCAATGAAGAAGGAAACTCCTGCCTTCTGGGCAATGCAGGGCACCACGGGGCAACAGCCCCTGTCACAGGTCTTCAAACAGGAGGCAAGCCGTACCACCGCAGGACTCAGGAAGTCTGGGCTTCCATTGACATTTTCTTTTAGCTGAAGGTATGGACTAGTGATCCAGACAGGAATTGTTGCCTCCTTGGGTGACAGACTGGGCAGCTAAAGAAAATTTCAGCTTGATTGAAGCATAGCAAGGCAAAGAGAACCAGAAAGAGAAAACCAACTTCACTTCTTTCCCAGCAGTAGACTCCATCGACGGGCTTGACCAGCTCTTAGAAAATTCTGCACTAGATTTTTATGTTCTCGTGCATATGTTCTCACTCCCTCACTAGACTACAGCTCTTTAGGGGCAGAAAGTAGGTCTATAGGTCAATTTACCTTTTGCTTCCCATAGCACCACCCTCGAGCCTACACAGTGACCTTTTGGAGTTGCCCAGTATATAGAATGGGAAACGCCACATTAAGGGGAGTTGAATCTTCATAGTGAATGAAAACAAAGGGTCAAGGAGGGAATCCGCACTTCCTGGAAAGGTGTCACATCCAAACCAGGGTGTGTGGGACAGACACAGGGCTCTTCCTCTCTGCCCAGTCTTATGTCCCAGAGTCCCAAGAAATATGACATTCAACATCCAATGTCTGATGTCTCTAAGCCCTCAGTGTAGGCAGCATCTCTCTGTGCTCTGCTCCACCCTGAAGGAAATCCCACCTAAGACTCCCCCCTAGAGCCTGGGCCTGACCCTGAGGCGACCGCTGAATACTGACATGCCTCACTATGCCAGAGAAAGCATGAGCCCGCCTTGGCAGCTGAGTGCAGCTGCGGCTGTTGCTTAAAAGCCTTTCCTCGTGCAATAACCTCTCATTATATTTTAATGTTGTTGTAACTTTATGGCTTAATCAGTATTTGCAATTTGTTAGTAGCCTGGGCGGCCATAAAATTGTTTTCCAGGTACTGAAACAACCCATCAAGGTTTGTAAAGCAGTGGTTCTTAGTTTATCACACCCATAAAATGCCCTGGCAATTTGACAGATATAATAACTTTTTTTATCAAGTGTCTAATTTGAGAGGAAATTAAGCCATACGTTACATGCAGCTCGCACTGGGCTTGGAACTCTTCAGCCTCCCAGTCTCTCAGGGATGCCCCTCTCCTCACCCTATCTGTCCTCTTCAGCCAAGGGCTGGATTTCCTTCTTGCCCCTTGTACAGGGCCTGCTGCCACCTCTGCAGAGCTGGGGGCCAATGGCCATGGGTCTGCCATGTGGCCTGAGCAGGCGTCCTTGATGAGACAGTGCTTTTGCACTGAGGGTCCAGCACTGACTGGGAAATTGGTCCCCAGAAAGAGAGCTAAAGCCCTGTTAATCCCATCCCTGTGTCTCCCAGCAAGTTGATGCACCCTGGGCCTAATCCCATCACGGGTCTACATGTGAAAGGAACCACGTTGGCTCTCTGCCCTTCACTTACCAAGCTCATCCCCATTCTCCAAAGATATTTAACCTCTCATGCTTTTCTTCATATTCTGTCCAAGTCACCGAGAGAGAGCAATTATATCAGAAAGGTACAAAGAAAAATAAATGATTCTCCTTGCCAGTTACATGGGTTTGCTCCTCCCTGCCATTTTCCAGTGTTCATTTATCTTGGGATAATGTTGAACCAAAGAGCAGTTTTGGTCACACATTATGTTGCATGTGTATATATCCCACACAGGAGTACCCCACCCAGGCCCAAATTATAACTAACTCACCAATGCCTAGCATCAACTTTTCATGCGGCCCAGAAACTTGAGTCAGGCTGATTTCCCCTCCAGCCCTATTCTGCACAGTCAATAGTGCCACTGATGGTGAACAGTTCTGGCTTTCCAACATTTAACTGCAAAAGCTATGTCCCACCATGACACCCAGCCTCAGACAGTCATATTAAAAAATGGGGCCTGGGGCCAAGCATGGTGGCTCACACCTGTAATCCCAACACTTTGGGAGGCCAAGGAGGGCAGATCACTAGAGGCCAGGAGTTCAAGAACAGCCTGGCCACCATGGTGAAATCCCATCTCTAATGAGAATACCAAAAGTATCCTGGTGTGATGGTGCATGCCTGTAATTCCAGCTACTTGGGAGGCTGAGGCACAAGAACCACTTGAGCCCAGGAGGCAGGCGGAGGTTGCAGTGAGCCAAGGTTGTGCCACTGCTCTCCAACCTGGGTGACAGAGTAAGACTCTCTCTCAAAAAAAAGAAAAGAAAATGGGATCTGGACCACCTTACATTGTTCGTTACCATTTGGTTGGCATTTACTGAGCAACCACTATGTGGCCAGTGACATTCTAGTCTCTGAGGGATCTAAAGACAGTAAAGACAGAGTCTTTGCCCCTCTTAAAAAACTGGCAAGAAAGGCAAAGATCAGAACTGCAGTAGAGCTATGAAAACACAGAAAAGAACCACAGCTTGACCTTGGATGGGGGATGTGACTCCAGAGAGGGCTTCTCAGTGGTGACGGCCCTTGACACAGGTGTGTGTGTGAATGTATATATGTATATATGTATGTATATGTGTATGTGTGTATATATATGTGTATATATATGAATTAAAACTAGCCTGGTACACAAGGATGCAGAGGAAGGACTTTTGATGCAGAAGGATCTGCAGATTTGCAAATACAAAATTTCAGACAAAGAAGACTATGGAAAACATGAGAAAGAGCCAGAAAGCAACCTGGCAGTAAAGAGGCTGTGCATGGGCTGTGGGCTCTAGGCTGTGGCCAGAAGACACCTGCAAACATAGGGAAGGGCCAGGTTCATAGCTCTCTGCTATGCCAGGCTAAGGAGACTGAGACTGATTCAAAAATTGTTGGGAAACATCAGAGGATCTTAGGCTTGGCAGTCACATGATCACAATAGAATTTTAGATCATAATGGCATCAAAGTAATGAAGACCTAAACAGAGCTGGGGAGTCAGGCTGCAGAAGATCATTGTCATTCAGGGGCAGCATACCACACAATGCTGTCCTCCACATCCCCATTTCCATCTTCCTATTAGCACCCTGATCTCCCTTTCAGTGGAAACTCCTTATTTTGTGTGGTCCTGAAGGGAGACCACTGCTGCTTTCTATCATAGAAGGGGCAAGATTCTCTGCCTCACCTGCCAGAGTAGCCAGGAGTGGACGACAGGCACAGTCAATCCAACACTCCCCTCTATAAATGTTGACTTTTGAGAGGGTAACTAAACAGCACACTTTTCACAGGCTGTGGCAGATTGTATTTTCCAAAAATGACCACAGCAATATTTCCAATTCCACATGCTGTTCCACAGTCTTGCTACTCTCCAACAAGAGGTGGAGTTTATTTCTCCTCTGGAATCGAAGCAATGGAAGTAACACTGCAAGACTTCAGAGACTACATCATGAAAAGTGAGATGGCTTCCATCTGGCTCATTCTCTCTTGAGAGGCTTGCCCTGGGAACCTAGCCACCACGTTGCAGGGAAGCCCAGACCACACAGAGCAGCCATGTGTAGGTAGGTGTCCCAGCCAACAATCCCAGCTAAGATTCCAGCTGACAGCCAGCATTGACCATCAGACTTGTGAAGGAGGGAGCCTTTGGGAGACTTCAGGCCCCACCCTTCCAGCCACCCCAGCTAACTCCACACAGAGCAAAGACAAGCTGCTCCCTCTAAGCCATGCCCAAATTGCCTATTCATGAGCAAAATAAACATTGTCATTTTAAGTAATTGAGTGCGGGGTGCTTTGTTCCACAGAAACAGATCACTGGAATGGGGACCTTGACTGAGGATCCAACTGTGTAATATTTAGAGGTCTCTTAACTCCTAGCTATTTTCTAGTCCTGACTTTCTGGCTTCCCCCTACTATTATAAGCACGAAATGTATTTGGCGACAGCAATACTGAGTTTCTGTTGCTTGCAACCACTATCCCCAGCCAAGGAAGGGCACACCGCCATGGTCCAGGAGAGGAATGCTGAGGGCCTGAGGATAGACATGGTGGGGAAGGTTTGGAGCTGATAAACATACAGGGCACAGAATCCACCAGGACTTGAGGAAGATACGGGAAATGACGGAGGCAAGAAGGCTTCTCAGGTTTCTAACTGGACCACTGGGCAGATGTTCATGCCATTCAATGAGAAAGGTATTCCAAGGAGAGAAAGGAGCTTTCAGGGAACGAACACACGTAAACTCATTACAAGCTCAGTTATCAACCTGAAGATTTTGGGATACCAGTGGGAGGCACACATGGATCTGGAATACAGAAGGGTGCCACTGTAGCTTTCCAGCTTCCCCACGTCACTTAGGACAGACAACGCTAGAAACCAGGAAGAGTCTACCAGGGATGCAGAAATCTGAGGGAAGCTGAATGCTATCCCTGTTCATGCTAAATCTTTAACTTCCACAAGTGCGCTCCATCAGGGGTGGAGGCACATAGGGGTGTGTGCATGTGTCTGAAAAGGCATACAGGTGAAAATTCATCCTTTCTCAGTCCGAGACTGAAAGGGGAGCTAGATCTTTCATTTATTTCCCACTCCTCCACAGCATCTTATGAACCTACTCTAAAGGTTAAGAACCGACTTAATATAAGCACAAGAATAACTGTGCATTTATGTAAAGCCTTCCTCAAAGGAGCTCTCGGCACTCTGCAGATAATGGACTTATTTATCCTTAGAGCACCTCTGTGAGGCAGTTACAGGACAGGGGTGACCAGGCTCATGTCATAAATAATGTCAGGAACAGCACGAAGCCCAGCCAGCCTATAACTCTGAGGCCCTGAGCAAGATGGGGTGGGCCCAAGGTCACCCAGCAAGTTAGGAACAGGATGAGCCTCCGTGCTGTGATGGCATGACTCATATTCTCTCTGAATGTCCCCTGGGCCTGCTCAGCCCTGTCACCTGTGTGGTGACTCTGTGGTGGTAAGGAGTTAAGAGATAAATCTACCAGGCGGACTGGTTAGGACAGGTCAGCACCTCCTTTTCCAGCCAAGCAGTTCCTCACATGCCAACAGGCACAAACCCAG
This sequence comes from Pan troglodytes, assembly GCF_028858775.2. Taxonomy (NCBI): domain Eukaryota; kingdom Metazoa; phylum Chordata; class Mammalia; order Primates; family Hominidae; genus Pan; species Pan troglodytes. The sequence goes on from NC_072405.2 coordinate 45,694,458, forward strand.
AGACAGAATCCACACAAGTCATTGGGAAACTGATACAAGTCGTTGGGAAACTGGCCTGACCAACTCGGCTGTAGAAAAATAGTCCCATCACAAGGAATTGCAAATCAATAGAGAGGAAAACATCTCCAGCCTCACACACAGAGACCAGTTCCTGCCCTGTGAAAGCTGCAGCAACGCTGATCATAAAAAGCCCCCTCTTGGCCAGAATGGGTTGGCTCCAGAGGCTCCAAGAGAAAACAGAAGTTGAGTAAGAGCAATATACTGTATTTGTTTAAATTTCATGCCAGTGAATGTCTGTGACGCAGGAGACAGCTTTATGGAGAGAGAAATAAAATGTTGACAAATGGCCCTGTAATCAACTGGAACATGCAATAAATCATTAGAATGCCAATAACACTTCCAGGACAAGCTTAGAAAGGTCATTACTGTGTCACAATACATCTTCCAGCACCAAACAAAGCAAACAGAACATGTTGGGAATAGGATTATGGGGGAAGCATCTGTCAGTCCTAATTAAGAATTAACTACAGATCGTATCTTGGGAGATGTATAATTTATTTTCCCTCTTCTTCCTCCCTATGCGCTCACAAAAAGAAAAATAAATCAATAAAAAATTTAACCCATTCTGGATCAGACATGATGTCGAAGTAGGAGGCAAGAAGCACCTCCAGGGAGAGCCAAGACCCTGGGAGGGCGGAGAGCAGGGCAGGCAGGAGCAGACAGGCACGAAGGAGGGTGGGACAGAGAGCTGGAGAGCTCCAGTCAGCCCAGGCACTGGAAGCTTCTCTCTTTGCCCCAGCCCAGCCCAGCCCAAGACACTCAGTTTTACACCCTCGGGAAAGTTGGGGTTATTTAATATTTTGACAATGAAGTCTCATGAGCTAGAAAGAGGCAACACGAAGGTTGGAAGTTAAAAAAACAAAAAGGTGCCAAGTTCTTTCTACCTGAATGTACCAGTTAAGATTGAATTTGGCTGCAAGTACAAAAAACTCAGCTCACAGCGACTTACAAAAATAAGTATTTATTTTTTCTCACATAACGGAAGTCCAGGGGTGGGAGGTGCTGGATCCGTTTTCTAAATGTCTGTTTCAGAATCTCGTAGGGATTGGCTTTTGCCCTGTTTGACTCTATAGTCACAAGATGGCTGCTGCAGCTCCAGACACCGTATCCGTGTTCAAGGGGAAAACAGAGGAGAAAAGACAGCTCCAGCCTTCATTATCCCTGATATCAGGAAAGCCACAGTTTTCACAGCACCACCCCCACTCCTACACCAGCAGCAAATTAGGCATTTATCTCATTAACCGGAATTGTCTCATATGGTTCCCAAAGAGCCTGAGAGATGAAATAGACACCTTGTCACCCCCCAAAGAAAGCTGGGGTTCTGTTTATGGGCAAAGAAAGAGGAATGGATTTTGTGTTATTAATTAGCAGGGTTTGCCATGCTGGTAAAGTGGGATATGGGGCGATGCAGGCGCCCTGCAAAGGAAGAGCCAGTTGTGTGCGTGTGTGTGTTTGCAACATGCTCTCTGCAGAAATGGTCTTTATCCCACAGGGAGAAAGTGCTGGGGCTCTAAGCCCTGCTCCCACAGCACTGCCCTGCCACGATTGCTCCAACTGTGCACGTCCACCGCAGACCCAGCATGTTCTAATTTTGTTGTACTCCTTTCTAAAACGGGCAGAGTCCACTTTGCTGAGCCTTAAAGGAACTCGGAGTATTCAGAGGAAAGTCAATTCAGCCATCTGAGTAGCACCAAAGGATAGAGGAGAAAATATCCACTCCTTCCCCAGAGACCTTGCTCCCAGTGGCGCTTCCATCAGTGGAAGCTGCTCAGAAGGTTCCAAGAGGCCTTTTGTTGTCTACCTGGGTTTTGCTTTTCTCCAAGCAGCTTCTTATGCTTTCCTCTGTGTCTGTGTGTGTGTGTGTGTGTGTGTGTGTGTGTGTATACAGGTGTAAGTGTCTTTCTTTCTAATTGCCCCAGCCGCTTGCCCACTTCTCCCATGAGCTGGGCCCCATCCTACGATCAAGGCGACTTCCCCAGACTTGCTCAGCGAGGTTTGCACACACCACCTCCCTCTTTGTGTTCTGATGACTATTACCGTCACTAATAGCGTGGCTGTTGTTTTTGCTCTCGCTCCTTCTTCCTGCCTTCCCTTCTCAGGTCTCTTTTTCTGCTTGAGTTTGCATTTCTCCTTTTATTTTATTTTATTTTTTTCTGCTGACAGAGACAAGAGCTCGTCCTAGTTCACCATTTCAGGATTTGTTGCAAAATTCAAGGTACAGGTTTATGGCTGCTGGTGTCCTGGTTATAGTACAGTTCTTATGGGTCCTAATAAACTCAGCTGCTCTAGGGAACTCTTAAATTCCAGTATGAAAGATAGAAAAGGCATTATTTAGTTCCTGGAACATTCAGGGATCCTCATCCTTGAAGGCTGAGGATAATGTTTCTTTCTTGGGGGAGCAAAAGCCCATAACTCTTGAATGCTGCCCAGGAACTAGAGGGTAAAAGAAGAGTTCTTTTCTCCTTCCCAGTTGCTAGATGGATGGCAAATGAGAGACAGGGTTGAAGCTACAAGACGGTCACAAACCAAGACTGAAATGCAGTAGTATTTTCTTTTTCCTTTTTTTTTTTTCCAATCTCAAAAAGCCTATCCTTAGATGCTGAGCATGCAATTGGGTTAAGACAAACTGGGCTGGTTGAATATCCCACACAGTTCCATTCTGCACAAGCATAGGCTGTGGCCCTCCATGGGGAAGCCCCTGAGATATGCCTAGAACAGCCATAATCACATGCTTTTGTACTATTTTTTAATATTTTTATTTTGTATTTTTTTAAATATCTCAGGGGCAGCCCCTGAGATATGCCTAGAACAGCCATAATCACATTCTTTTGTATTCATTTTTAATATTTTTAGATTCAAAGTCTCTCTGGGTCACCCATGCTGGAGTGCAGTGGTGCAATCATAGCTCACTGCAGCCTTGAACTCCTGGCCTCAAGTGATCCTCTCACCTCAGCTTCCCAAGCAGCTTGAACTATAGGCACATATGAACACACCTGGCTAATTTTCTTATCTTTTGTAGAGACAGGGTCTTCCTGTGTTGCCCAAGCTGGTCTCAAACTCTTGGGCTCAAGGGATCCTCCTGCTTCAACCTCCTGAGTAGCTGCGATTACAGGTGTAAGCCATCATGCCCTCATAATCACATTCTGAAACAGCACTTCACAAAATGCTTCTGCTTATTTCTTTCTTAAGGTCCTCTAACAAATCTGGCTGTGAATCCTTTAACGCACATGAGGAAACCATGGCTGATGGTGCGTAGTTATTTGCTCAAGGTCACATAGCTGGTTAAGCGTCAGCTGAGACTCAAACCCAAATTGCTGTCACATAATCCAGGGCTGATTCCATGTTCCCAAGCTGCCCCTCTTGAAGTATCTATGCCCGCCTCTAGAAATTGCTAGTGAGAGACTGCTTTGTGGAATGAAGTGAGTACTGACCTATGGAGTCACTGCGTCCAGACAGAGCAAGTGCTCTTGGGAAAGTCACACCACCTCTCTTGGTTTCAGCTTCCTGATTTAGAAAATGAAGGATCAGCTGGGCGTGGTGGCTTACGCCTGTAATCCCAGCACTTTGGGAGGCCGAGGCAGGTAGATCATGAGGTCAGGAGATCAAGACCATCCTGGCTAACATGGTGAAAAACCCCGTCTCTACTGAAAATACAAAAAATTAGCCAGGCATGGTGGCACGTGCCGGTAGTCCCAGCAACTCAGAAGGCTGAGGTAAGAGAATTGCTTGAACCCAGGAGACAGAGGTTGCAGTGAACCGAGATCACACCACTGCACTCCAGCCTGGGCAACAGAGTGAGACTCTGTCTTAAAAGAAAAAATAAAAGAAAACCAAGGATCACAGTCACAATGCAAGATCCTAGAATGCCTCAGGGCCTATTGTGTGAGAGGGGACTGTCCTGTCCCTCTTTTATGTCTTAGATATTAAAGTTCTATGTAAATTTGATGATGTGCACAAGATTCTACTTAATTTAAAAGTTTTTCATGTCTAAGGGCACTTGAACTAGACATTCTCTGAGATCCCATGCCTTGTCCGTGCCGTCATCAGCACCAGTGAAATATCTGTAACTATGCACTTGCAGAGGTCTTGGCCTGGTGCCTGGCAGGAAGCTGGTGCTCAAAGATGCCAGCCATGAACCATTGCCCACTCATAATGAACCCCCATGGAAGGGTTCTCTCCTGGACATGGTGAGGGGTTTCTGAGAGCAGGGTTAGGTATGCTGCTGGCTGATAGGGCTTGTAGTCTAAGAGATGACCTTTGGTTTTGTTCTTGAGGATTTGACATTTGAGGCCATACCGTCATGCCATAAGATTTGTCTTCAGTTACAGTTTCAAACTTTCTGTTTCCCCTGTCTCCAACACAGATGAAGAAAACTGGAGTGAGTTAGCCTGCAGAATGATTTTTTATTAATAAAGTGGTGCAATTTGGAGTGGTATTTCAGGTCACCTTAAGCTCTCCGGTACAACCTGGATTTTGCATTAAGTGGAAACTATTAGTATTCGGAAATGCTTTAGCATGAGAGTGGCCGTGTGACCGTGACCTCTGTGTTTATGTAAACGTGTTTTCATTACCACCGCGCCTGGGGTGGAAAGGGAGAGCTGGAAGAAGAGAAAGCCACTGCTTGTTAACGCTGTCCTTGCGAATGTTCTTTGATTAGCAGAAGCTCAGGTCTAAGGGGTCGAACACTGCATGCTGGCTGTGAATCACTCCCTTCGCAGCATGTGTGCCTGGCTAGAGGACACCAGGGCAGCGGATCCTGGCCCAGGAACATGATGTGCAGACTCGTTTGCCCTCCACTTGGAGCTTACCTCCAATCATCCTGGATTCTTTTGTCCCACCCCCTAGGAACTAGCTTGGAGGTCAGCCAACTACTGCCCAAAACTGGCCCACTACCTATTTTTGTACAACCCTCGTGCTAAGAATGATTTTTGCATTTTTTAATGTTGCAAAAAAAATCAAAAGAAGAATATTTTATGACGTGAAAATGCCACGCGATTCTAATTTCAGTGTCTATTAATAAAGTTTTATTAGAACACAGCCACACTCATTCATTCACTTACGGTCTGTGGCTGCTTTCCTGCTGTAATGGCAAGGTTGAGTAATTGTGACAGAGACCATATGACCTCCAAAGCCTAAAAGAGGTGCCATGTAGGCTTTTGTAGATACAGTGTGCCAACCCCTAACCAAGTCCAACATTTGTTCCTCTTTCAATTCCTTTGGCAATCACTCATCAACACCTCAAGACTTCCTCCATAACATTTAGGGAATCCACCCTCACTGCTCACTACTAGTTAAGAACCCAGCATCTCCAAACAGGACGCTGGCAACAACTTCCAGATGAGTCTCCCAACTTCCAGACTTTGCTACCTGGGACATCTCATTGGTGTCTCCAGAGTGCGGTAGAATAGCCTGGCTAAAAGCACAGACTCTGGAGCCAGACCACCTGGCTTCAACCCCAACTCTCCTCACTTATTTTATGTATGGCCCCAGACTAGTCGTTTCAGGTCTAAGCCTCAGTTTCCTCATCTGTAAAATGGGAGATAATAATAGTACCTATCTTATAAGTTATTTTAAGGATTATTTGCCGTATTCATCCGTTCTTGCACTGCTGTAAAGAAATACCTGTCACTGGGTAATTTATAAAGAAACGAAGTTTAATTGACTCACGGTTCTGCGGGCTGTACAGGAAGCATGGCTGGGGAGGCCTCAGGAAACTTACAATTATGGCAGCAGGCAAAGGGGAAGCAGGCACAACTTACAAGCCCAGAGCATGAGGAAGAGAGAGATGAGGGAGGTGCTACACATTTTTAAACAACCAGATTTCATGACAACTCACGTACTATCACAGGAAGAGCCCCAAAGGAGAAATCTGCCCATGTGATCCAGTAACCTCCCACCAGGCCCCACCTCCAACACTGAGGATTAAAGTTTGACATGAGATTTATTTAGTGGAGACACAGACCCAAACCATATCCTTTGCAAAGCTCTAAAACAGTGCCTGGAACAATACCAGTATTTTTTGTTTGTTTGTTTTGTTTTGTTTTGTTTTGTTTTGTTTTGTGAGACACAGTCTTGCCCTGTCCCCCAGGCTGGAGTACAATGGCACAATCTTGGCTCACTGCAACCTCCGCCTCCTGGGTGCAAGCGATTCTCCTGCCTCAGCCTCCTGAGTAGCTGGGATTACAGGTGTGCCACCACACCCGGCTAATTTTTTGTATCTTTAGTAGAAACGGGGTTTCACCATGTAGGCCAGGCTGGTCTCGAACTCCTGATCTCATGATCCACCCGCCTCAACCTCCCAAAGTGCTGAGATTACAGGCATGAGCCACTGCACCCAGCCAATACCAGTATTTTCTATGATCATCCGTGGAAAATTCAAGTTTCACCATGTCATTCCTCCACCCAGAAGACATCAGTGGCTTTTCATCATTGGCCAAATGGTGCCCAAACTCCTGAGCACAGTGTACATAGGTCCTCTGTGTTCTGATCCCCATCAACTTGTGTCCAGCCATAGCTCTCTGTACTCCAGGCCTCACAGATTCTGCTGTAACAAATCGTAGTTGTCCACCATTTCCCCCATACCTTTTGCTGTTTCTTGTCCCCAGCATTGCCTTCAGAGACTCCGCTTCTATTTCACCTCCTCCAAGAGGTCTTCTCTGACTGCCCACATCATACCCTGTGCAAGGCTCCAACCCCACTTCCTTTGTCAAATCCAGTCTGTTGTTGACTTGCTCTGCCACCCTTAGCCGGTGAGCTACTTGAGAATGTAGGGAGATCTCAGGGGTTAACTTGGGAGAGAGGAGAGACTATTTTCAGAGGACATATCGGGAAAGGCTTCTTGGTGTAAAGCGCTTTTAAGATGAGCCTTGGAGACTGGGTAGGACAAGAGCTGGCTTTAGTCATTGCCTGACTGTGCCTGACTCATTTAGGTCTTTCCTAAATGTTTGTTGACTGAATTAAGTGCTTGGTAAATGACTTTAATCCATTCATCCCTCCAGAAAACTGTAGCATTATATGAGTTCAAGTTTCAGCTTGAAAGATAATTTCATGCCCTGCACCTTTGAATTAATGATTTCAGACTGAAATATGGTTCCAGGCACCCAAGAAAACAGAGAGAGAGGTTTGAGGGGACTCCTCATGCCTACAAGATACCGAGACACAGTGACCTGCTTCACCCCCCTGCTCCAAAACCCTCAGGGCTCCTCCTGCCTATACGACAAAGGCTAAGCTCCCAGAAACCACTTCCAACCTTGTCTCCCCTCACTTCCCTCCCTGCACCCTGCGACATATTGCACAGAATCACGACGGCCTCTCCTGAGTAAGTTCAGACAGACTGTATCACGGACAATGCTTTGCCAGGCAAGTTGTTACCATTATTGGAGGGAGAGCTGAATCGGATAATTTATGTGGAAACACTCTGCCTTCGAATGGGAGTCATACTTTTTCCCTTTTTCAAAAAGGGCATTCCTCTTGGTCCTCCCCCACTCATCCTTCAGGGTTAGCACAAATGCCAGCCCTTGCAGAGTGCTCCTCCCACTTGTCCTCCCCCAGAGGAGGCTCTCCCTTCTCCTATTATTTTTACTTCTTAAAGCACTTCCCATCTACCTTGCTTCATGGTTGTCAATGTATAGATCTCATCACCTTTGCAGTTGTATGAAGGCAGAGTCACTGCCTGTCTTCTAAGGTCCATGGCCCCACCATGAGGTCTGACCCCCAAAAGATTCACACAATGTTGAGTGGGGGAAGAACTCTTTCAGGTTACTAAGTTTCCTCCTCTGTAGCATCAGGGCACTGGTTCCACCTTCTCACTATCCCTCAGATCCACTTTGGAAAATCTGTTTTGGAGATGAAGAAACAAATTCCAAAAGGCTGGCTTGTTTACATTCTCACGGCTGGTGAGTAGCAGAAGAGGAAGCACCGTTTCTCTCTCCTGCCCACATTAGCTCCATTGTCCTGCAAGGCTATGAGCTAAGGACAAGCAGCCCTACAGCACCATTTCCATTAGGAGATGTTAACACAGCTCTGATGAAACTAAAACTCAGTTAACATAATTAGAGACCTCCACATCCTGCTACTGCTTCCTTCTCTCCCCTCATCATTCCTATTTCTTACCCCCAGAAGCACTTAAAAGCTGTTTAAGGTGAACTGTGTTTAGACATGTGGCTGTCACTATTGTTAAGGATGTTTGCAAGGGGGTCTCAGTACACCCTCCACAATCACTGTCTGCCAGGATCTCTGTGTCTACCTGTGTTTACATCACGCCTATCACTGGCACATCAGCAGGCTTTGACAAACAAGCTGGGAAGTGCGGGAAGAAAAGAAAAAAGTTGTTTGTGACTGACGCTATTAATTATCGCTTCGTTACACCAGGCACTCCTTAAAATGGCACAGAGTGGCTCTCGAGGCCTTTGCACATGTGCATGTATTTGGAGACATCCTCCCCCATTACAACATGATATAAACTGTAATCATGATGCAATAGACATGAAACTAAGCAGTTCTCACCCACATGGCTGTATAATACCATACAATCTGAGCAGCTGTAACCAAAAAGATTGGACTTACTTATTATCTAATCAGGATTTCAGCTGACCCAGTTTAATAGGTGCTGAGAAGACAATGTGAAGGCTAAATAAAAACAATGCTGGATGAAATTGAGGCTTCCTTAGTAGAAGCAGAAGGTCCAGATCACAAACAGTAAAGACTCTACCATATTTAGCAATGGGCAGACCACACTTGCTGGATTGTGTTAAACCCACAAGGCCTGCAGAAACCCTGGAGGAGGGGGAGTCCAGACAAGGGTGGCCAAGATGGTAACAAGTCTGGTAACCAGTCACATGAGACATGTGGAAGGAATAAAATGTGCGTAATCTGGAGAACAGGCTGCTACAGGGAAATAAGATCACTATCTTAAGATGTGTGTTCTCTGTGGCTCCAGATGCCTGGGCTAGTGTGGTACAAATGGAGACACTTAATTATGACCCTGAGATGACATAGCAGAGGACATCATCAGAAACAGCTAATCCACAGTGTGCCCAATTTTGCAGCCTGGGATACCATTGAAATCTTAGGGAATATAGCTCAAGTCCTATAGTGCTGCAACCCTCCCAAAGAGTTATGTGAGCAACCAAGAGGTTACCTCTCCTGGTCATCTCTGTCTCTAGGCTCCTGTTTCTGTTAATGCTATCTGTTCCCTGTCCACAGAAGTTCAGGGATGAAATGAACACACACGCACATATCACTCTACAGAGCAATATGATCTAGTAGACTCCCCTAAAAATGGGAGAGGAAGATGCCGGAGGAGGGGTTTACATTGTCACACCAGCAACTTCAAATGGGGCAGTAAGCATCTTTATTATTTTTCCTTTTTTTTTTTTTTTTTGTTAAGAGACAGGGTCTCACTCTGTCCCCCAGGCCAGAGTGCAGTGGTGTGATCATAACTCACTGCAGCTTTGAACTCCTGGTCTCAAGCAATCCTCCCAAAGCACTGGGATCCCAGGCATGAAGCCACCATGCCTAGCCAGCATCCTTATTCTTTTTTTTTTTTTTTTTTTTTTTTTGGAGTCTCACTCTGTCACCCAGGCTGGAGTGCAGTGTGATCTCAGCTCCCTACAAGCTCAAGCTCCGCCTCCTAGGTTCACACTGTTCTTCTGCCTCAGCCTCCCGAGTAGCTGGGACTACAGGCGCCCGCCACCATGCCCAGCTTATTGGTTTTTTTTTTATTTTATTTTTAGTAGAGATGGGGTTTCACTGGGTTAGCCAAGATGGTCTCGATCTCCTGACCTCACGATCTGCCTGCCTTGGCCTCCCAAAGTGCTGGGATTACAGGCGTGAGCCACTGCACCCAGCCCATCCTTATTCTTAAATCCTGAAATCCTTGCCCTTTGGTCTCCCCACCATCCTGGAGTTTCACTGAACCTTTACTTCATCCAACCCAAGCCTCTCCCCTCTTCCTGGCTTCTCTCTTTTACTTTTCCCCTTTCTTCTCTTCTCTTTCTTCCTGTCTTTTAGGGAAAAAAAGCCATTCATTCCTCTCCTTGTCACATACAGAGCTGCTTTCCCGCTCCATATCTCAGCATCCGACAGTGATATTGACAAAGTGACCACATGCCCAGTGGGCTTACCAAGATCTTCCATAAACCTAGATATTGCCTTCCACAAGGAAGTTCTGGTGTTAAATGTTAAGAAAGCAGCATTTCACCAATCCTATGAGAGCCTGAGAAGGAATGTTTTCATGGACAAGTAAATTTGGAAAATGGTGCATATTGAAGACCCTTCTTGGAGATTCACAACACAAAGGATCTTGTCGAAGTGTCAGGTCCTCCAGTAAAGACCCATGTTTAACTCTGTGTAACACAATATTTCTGGAGCTCATTGGGCCATGGGTTAATAAAGACACTGCTGATGACTTACAAAATATGCCTTAGGATGTGCACAGAAAAGGCCCAAGCCTGCCCAAGGAGACACGCGAGGAGGCCCTGGGAGCAGAAATGCTGGAAAGAATGAGTCCCCTTGTTGCAGCAGGAAATCTTTCCCTAGCCCCACCTCACTGAGTGACCTTGGGCCCATCCCATCTTCTCCAGGGCCTCAGAATTACAGGCTGGCTGGGCTTCGTGCTGTTCCTGACATTATTTATGACATAAGCCTGGTCACCCCTGTCCTGTAACTGCCTCACAGAGGTGCTCTAAGGATAAATAAGTCCATTATCTGCAGAATGCTGAGAGCTCCTTTGAGGGAGGCTTTACATAAATGCACAGTTATTCTTGTGCTTATATTAAGTCAGTTATCAACCTTTTGAGCCAGTCCAGTTTTCTGCACAGGTTGTATGGAATAGTAAGAGAGAAACAGGTGATGCATCCTCGAAACAAGTGGTGTAGCTTTCAGTACAGTTTGAGATGGCATGTCTACACACCTCTGTGCACACACAGCACACACACACACCAGGGAGACACTCTGAGGATTCAATACTTAAGTTAAACATTATTGTTTGTCTTAGTCCATTTTGTGCTGCTATAACAGAATATCACAGACTAGGTAGTTTATAATGAGCAAAAATTTATTTTTCATGGTTCTAGAGGCCAGAAGTCCAAGATCAAGGCAACAGTATCTGGCAAGGGCCTTCTTGCTGTATTATCACATGGCGGAAAGCATCACATGACAAAGGGGCAAAGAGAGACACAGACAGAAATGAAACCACTCCAGCAATAACAAACCCACTCCAACAATAGCAGCATGATTCCACTCATGAGAGTGAAGCCCTCATGATGTAAACACCTCTTAAAGGTTCCACCTCCCAATTCCATCACAATGGCAATTAAATTTCAACGTGACTTTTGGAGGGGACAGATATTCAAGCCACAGCAGTGTGTGACTGCTATCAGATTCCTTCATCTCTCCATGCTTTTGCTTTAGTCATGGGATCCTCCTTCTAACATGTTTACAAAGTGTTCATGGGAGGCATGTAGGAGGAGATGGCCTAAGTCACACAGTAAAGAGGAAGTGGGTAAAGTTCAGGCCATGATGAAGACTGTTGCAAGGATTCTTCCAAAGCTGAGTCCATGACCATTTGGCTAAGTTATAATGTTGGGTACCACCAGCACTTGACTTCTATTTAATATAATTCTGCTAAGCATACTGGCTCAATTTCTGACCTGAGTAACCTATGCCACTAGGGACTGGAAAAGCACCTTTCTCCTGGGGCAACAGCCCCAAAAGCTGAAATGAAAAGTCTATTTTTCTATTGCCATCTTCTGCAAGGTGGCCCAACAATTCAATAGGAAAAACTTAGTTTTTTCTCCTCATCCTTCAAATATAAAACACACCCTATCGAACTGTCTAAAATGTCCTAGCACTTGTAAAACACATCTGCTGTTTCTTCTGATTCTGTAGAATTCTCTTACCTTTGTCAACACCCAGGCAAGACCAGAATTAAGCTTTTCATCTGAAGCAGAGTTTGACATAAGCTTAGGGCATCAGATCTCAATGGAACAAGAAATGAATCCTTGAAAGCACCAAGAATATAAGAGAGGGACCCACACCAGAAGTAATCGAGAGTATCACAAGGGGACAATGATTCCTGCAACTGTATGCAAACTGGAGGAGAACTAGCAGCTGAATCTGAAGATGTCTGACCTTGAGGGTTTTATTTAACTCCTGTCGAAGGATGCCAACAGGTCTCAGAGATGGGGGGGTGCACTGCCCCTATGTTGCCCAAGGTTAGAGACACAAAAGCTCAGAGGGTTGAGTAGATGACTGTCATCTCCCCAAAAGCCATGATATCTTTTCAGCCTATCCCTTCCCTGTCTACAGCCAGTTCTGCACACATTCCCTGCATCTTCCTACACCAAGTGTATTAGTCTGTTTTCACACTGCTGTAAAGGTACTACCCGATGACCAGGTGCAGTGGCTCACACCTGTAATCCCAGGACTTTGGGAGGCCGAGGCGGCCGGATCACCTGAGGTCGGGAGTTTGAGACCAGCCTGGCCAACAAGGTGAAAACCCGTCTCTACTAAAAATGCAAAAATTAGCCAGGTGTTGTTGTGGGCATCTTTAATCCCAGCTACACGGGAAGCTAAGCCACAAGAATCACCTGAACCTGGGAGGCGGAGGTTGCAGAGAGCTGAGATCGCACCACTGCACTCCAGCCTGGGAGACAGAGTGAGACCTTGTCTGCAAATAAATAAATAAATAAAAATAAAAAATAAAAAAAAAGATACTACTCGAGACTGGGTAATTTATAAAGGAAAGAGGTTTCATTGACTCAGTTCTGCATGGCTGGGAAGGCCTCAAGAAACTTAAAATCATGACAGAAAGGGAAGCAGTTATGTCTTACATGACGGTAGGAGATACAGGAGAAAGTGAAGGGGAAAGAGCTCCTTATAAAACCATCAGATCTCGTGACAGCTCAGTCACTATCATGAGAACAGCATGGGGAAAACCAACCCTGTGATCCAATCATCTCCCTTCTTTGACACGTGGGGATTACAAGTCCCTCCCTCCACATGTGGGGATTACAATTCAAGATGAGATTTGGGTGGGGACACAGAGCCAAGCCATATCACCTAACAAAGGTTTGTTTCCCCAAAAGTCTCAAGCCAAACTCAGTGAAGAACTGGACATAAGAACAGTGGGAGACTCTGCATACATTCTGTGTCTAGCTGAGCACAGCAGCTATAAAGAAGAAAGTTCTATTTCCTCAGGTGGCGAAGCATGGTGGAGCTGGGCCTCCCACTGGACTGGGGTCTGTGCCCCTTGAGGATAAAGGAGAGAATCAAGCTCAGTGGGGAAATGGGAACATTGAAATCAAACCTCACCAGCTGCACAGGTTTCCTAGGGCTGAGATTGCCTTTACTGATTATAGAAACTTCGTCAAACTTTGTATAAACAGAAATGCACAATAGGAAGAGATGCATTTTTCATGGGCCACAGTTTGCAGTCCCCCCGGGAAGTGCTTCCTACACTTAGGGCCACGAGTCGTTGACATAGACCCAGATTCTCTCCCCTGCAGCTCCTCTTTGCTGGGGAAGGTTGGGATCAGCCCCATGATGCTTGCTACCGGAAATACATGGTGACCAGCAGGGAAAGTGGATAGTAGCTCAAGAGGACACACCTGTCTGCTCCTTCAGCTCTTCCCTTCTGAGTCAAGAGGAATCAGAAACATCCACTCCAAGGGGAAGAACCTGTAACTGGATCAGCTACTGTGCTTTCAAAAGAGCTTAGCCGCTGGGCACATGTGACCAGGGAGCATTTGCAGTGTGGCTAGTCAGAAATGAGGCACACGATAAGTGGAAAATGCACACTGGATTTTGAATACTATGCACAAAAAAAATGTAAAATATCTCATTGACTTTTATATTACTTTTTTCATATTGCTTGTATTTTAAATATATCGGGTTAAATAAAATTTGTTATTCAGAGTAATTTCACTTCTTTATTTTTACTTTTTTATAATGTGGCTCCTAAATAATTTAAAACTGCACATGGGGCCTGCATTATATTTCTATTGGACAGCCCTGAACTGGAGGATAAACATCAATGAAGGAAACAGACGAGGACTGCTAGGTCATTCCACTCTGAGCATGCCATGTATGGAAAGTACTTAATGACAAGTGTGCCTCATTTTATTCAGCAAACTTGAAGGTCAACATAAAGAAATGGGAAGACAGTAGGCCTAAGCACCAAGAGTCCAGGCCCGGGAACTCCACCAGCCAGATGTGGGCCAGGAGTGGGAGTCAAACCAAAGCACAGCCTCCAATTAGCCCATCATCTCCCAGTTCTTCCTCTCAGAAGATCTGGACTTTCCTGATGCAAAAGACCCCACGGCCAGCATTTCCTATCCAATCCCCACCGATGGCTGTTGTAGGCTTCTGAAAAATCAGAACAGGTTAAGTTGCTCAGACTCAACCTTTGGGGTCCTTTCTGGATATAGTGGGAAATGTGGGATTTGTGGTTGGACAAATCTGGAGTCAGATTTCAGTTCTGCTGTTGACAAGTCCCACGTGCTTAGACAAGAAACTAAACCTCTCTGAGTTGTCATTTCTTCCTATGTAAACTAGGTATTAGGATGGTGCAAAAGTAATTGCAGATTTTGCCATTACCTTTAATAAAATAATTTATTTTATTGTATTAAATTTTTTAACTTTAATAAATTTATTTTATTTGATTATTAATAAAATAAATAATTTATTTTATTTGATTATTAATAAAATAAATAATTTATTTTATTTGATTATTAATAAAATAAATTTTATTTTATTTGATTATTAATAAAATAAATTTTATTTTATTTGATTATTAATAAAATAAATTTTATTTTATTTGATTATTAATAAAATGAATAATTTATTTTATTTGATTATTAATAAAATAAATTATTTATTTTACTATTGTTTATTGATTCTATATATTTATACATTTATTTTATTAATAAAATTAATCAAATAATTTATTTTACTATTATTTATTTTCTATATATATTTATATAATTATTTCATTATTACTAAAATAAATCAAAGCTCCAGTAAAAACTTCACTGGACACATTCAAGTGCTTACACAGAACCTGGCACATAAATGGTACCTATTATGGCTCTATGTTCTATGAAATTGTATATTCTTCATTTTGTTGAATTAATCCCTATTTTAAATGCAGTAGAGGAGCTGGCTGTGTAAAGGACACTTCCTCTAAATCCTCATCAAATGGCAAAGAGTACTTCCCTAACGGAAAGAACTGCTCCCTGATTCCCTGTCCCAATATTCTCCTATGCATTGGGAAACCCTCCTCTCTTCAATAATTAGTTTTTATGCATCCAGATTTTTTATACCTGAGCTCTCACATTTACCTCAAGCGAGGCACATGTGTATCCAACTCTCCATAAGGTTCCCAATGCAAGACTTTTTCTGTATCCCAGGTGGCAAGGCAGAGAAAGAAAATCCCCGAACCAAGCTTTCCCCAAAGGCCTGGTGGGGCTGGGAGGCAGAGACAGCCCAGGAAGAGGTCTTCACAGGGAAGTGGAGAGAGCAAAGGAGGAAGAAAAACAAACACAGTTTTAATTAAACACAGTGTATCTAAATCAGGGAGGTATGTTCAGAGAGCAAGGAAGGGTGAAATGGAATTTCTAGAAGAAAACAACTTTCTTCACCTTCTTAGTTTCATTAACATTGAAATAAACCCCCTGAGGAGAAGGAGCCAGGCCCTACTGCAGGGGAGGAGAGAAAGCTGCCCTGCGCCTCTATGGGGCTTTGTACTCTTTGGCACTGGATCCACCAACACAGGGCACCCCTCCTGGAGCCCGCTCTTGGGGGCATCTGCCCTGCCTGTGCATCTGGAGGATTCATTCTGGCCATAGGCAGCCGAGAAGTGGGACCTGTGTGGTGGGTGTCAGGGATGGGCAGGGACTCTTACCTGGGCCCATCCAGCTCCCTGCCTGGCTCTCCCCACTCCTTTGCAGAGCCATCCCCACTGCTGGGATGTTTGGGGTGCAGCAGGAATTGCCAGTCTCTACAGCTCTCCTCTCCCCTGGCTCAGGAAACTTGACTTCATGCTTGCCTGGAAACCCACCTTCCAGCCCTGCCCTTGCTGAGACCTGTGAGACGGAAGAGGTTCTAGGCCCGCCTCAGGGTCTCAGCAGGTGAGTCTCACTTGCCACTAATTTGGCCTCAAGTCTGATAGTTGAATGGCTCCCTAACCTCTGGCTGCTGGTCCCACCCTGCACCCAGTTCTTACCACAGTGCTTCTGTCTTCTTCCTTCTCTCTGTGCCAAAGCCTTGAAAAGTGTCCTGAGTCCCTTTCTCTCCTTTGTCACCACCCTCTAGTGCCCCCTGAACATCAGCCCTGAGATTGGCTCTTTGCCAGGAGAAATACCCTGCCCCTTCTTCCTCATCCCAGTGCTTTTCACCACCTATTTGGAAACTATTATAACTGCCCAATGGGTTCTCCTTGCCCACTGCCCAGCTACAGCTGATTTATCAAGACAAGGGACTTGCAATGGAGAATGAGTTTAATACACAGAGCCAGCTAAACAGAAGACTGGAGTTTTATTATTACTCAAATCAGCCTCCTTGAAAATTCAGAGGCTAGGTCTTTTTAAAGATAGTTTGGCAGGCAGGGGCTAGGGAATGGGGAATACTGATTGGTTGGGTCAGGGATAAAATGATAGGGGATTGAAGCCATCCTCTTGCACTAAGCCAGTTCCTACGTGGGAGCCACAAGACCAGATGAGCCACTTTACCAGTCTGGGTGGTGCCAGCTGATGCATCAGAATGCAAGGTCTGGAAAGTATCTCAAACACCAATTTTAGGTCTTAGAATAGTAATGTTAGCCATCAAAGCAACTGGGGAGGTTAGGAATGCTATGGCCTCTGACTGAATGACTCCTGAGCCATAATTTCTAATTTCATGGCTAATGCGTCAGTTTTACATAGTTCAGCCTATGTTCAGGAATGAACAAGGACAGCTTGGAAGTTAAAGGCAAGATGGAGTTGGTTAGGTCAGATCACTTTCACTGTCATAATGTTCTCACTGTTATCATCTTTGCAAAGGCAGTTTCACTATTTGTCATCTCTTGCTTTGGCATAATGCCTGACCCACAGTACAGGGTTAATAAATGTGTGTGAAATGGATGGATGATTGGATAAGTGAACCTGACTGGGGACTTGGGAAGGCTTCAGGTAGAGCCAGCTTCGCGTACTTGAATGTCATCCTTAATCTGTGGCCTGCTAAGAGTCTCCAGTTTTTGTATGGATAATGCCCGGACTATGACAACTTGCCTTGAAACCCCCTCTATTAAACAACCAAAACACATCCATAGCTATTGTTGATCTAAAAGGAAGAATCTGAGGCCACATTAGTATAAGTAGAAAGGTATTTGGGCCAAACTTGAAATTGCAACCCGGGAGCACAGAATCAAGTTGTCCTGAATATACACTTTGATTAGCAGCAGTTACAAGTGGATTTTTAAAAGAAAACAGGGGACAAGGAGTGGATTGATACAAAGTTGTTTGTCAGGAATTCTCACTGGTTTACAGAAATAACATTGATTAGTGATTGGCTAGACATTGTTAAGCAATAGGTTGTGGTTGATAGTGTCTGGTGTGGCATTATGAGGTTAATTTATAGCCTGTAGTAATAGCAAGCAGTTTCAAGAGAAGAATACGTAGCTCAAGGGGGAAGTAGGATGTGATTGCTGTCTCATTTTAATATCTCTCTGGGCCTGCTAATTAAAAGGACTCCCATTCCTCAGATAAAAGTTCTTTTCTTTTCTCACCATCCAGTAAACAACCAGTCCCAACACTGATGCTCAATGAGACACTGGCCAGCTGGCTGGTAAAGTTTAGCAGCATCTTAACTGACTTGATCTGCTCTGCATTTAGAGCAGGGACTGGCCAGTGCAAAGAAGGAGGATGAGGTGCTACTTTAACTACACTTCCCCCATCATTTGCGATTCAAAAACTTCCATTGAACAACCTCATTGAACTGGCCGTGCAAATTTCCTAAATATTTTCTAAATGAATGACCATAAATTTGAAAGCAAATTCAAGGTCCCTGGGGCAATGGAAAAAGTCTACAAGGAAAATCCACAAGGTAGAAGAGGGGCGTTACCCAGTATAACCCAAGAAGAAGAATCATAAAGGGGAAGTAGTCAAAACAAAGCTTTATATCATTTGGTTTTGCATATTTAATAAATGTCTGTAATCACATTTATTTGTATTTCATCTTGTTCCATTTCAACATCAAATTTTGATAATTCATGGTATGAAAATGGAAATTAAAGGTTCAGCACTATGATTTTTCTATGAATAATTAGGAATAGAAATAAGATGAAATGGAGATTCAAAGTATCTTGGCTAATTCTTTGTACATATCCCTTCCAGAAGTCAAGATTAATTCTCCTTTCCTTGAGAGTGAGCTAGACATAGTGATTCACTTCTATCAAATAGAATATGGCAAAAGTGATGGTATATGACTCCCAGGTCAAAAGGGGCATTATTGCTTTCTCCTGGCTATATCTTGGATCACTTGCTTTTGAGGAAATCAGCTGCCACATGGTAAGAAAACTCAAGCAAACTTTTTCAGAGGTCCATGTGGCAATAGCCTGCCAATAGCCAGAGAGGAACCAAGGCCATGTTAGGAAGTGAGTCATCTTGGGAAGAACTTCTCTAGCCCTGCTCAAGCTTCAGAGGATGTCACCTTAGCCAATGTCTTAAATGCAACCTCATGAAAGACCCTGAGTCAGAATCACCCATATATAAGCTGTTCCCAAATTCCTGTCCCACATAAACTGCAAGATAGTAACCACTACACTTTGGGTAATGTCATATAGAGCAATAGATAACTGATACAGAAGATGAGATACCTTGATGCTCCAAACAAGATTAAAACTGATGACCAAAAGTTGTGGTAGACTTTTTCACACCAACCAGAAGCTACAGCTACTGTCCGAATGAAAGGAAACACTTGCCTCTCTCAGCTTGTTTGGCTGGGTCCTCTTATCCCACACATTAAGCCCATAGGGACTCTTCCATAGCCCTTCCTATGGGAGGGGCTACGGAAGATCTCCTAGCCAGAAATCTTTTCCATGGCCTCAGACAAAATTTTAAAGAAGACCCAACCTGCCAATAAGTTAAAACATGCTGCTGTTATCACCATCAACCCTCAAAGCAAATCCCTCCATTTTTGGTAGTTGGGAGTAAAATTCATCATTCTATAGCCATAAAACAACACATTCCAAGAGCATCTTTTTGCCTTCCCAACTTCTCTTATAAGTTGTTAATACAGCTTGAGTCGAGTGTAAATTATTCAGTATACCTATTTGGGAAGCAGGATATTTCTAGGGGTCATTAAAAGGGAGGAAACCTTCCTTCTGCCCTATGAATAACTCCCCTTAATTTTACCTTTATGGCGGGGGCAGTTGGAGACAAGAGAGGACCTATGATTTCCATGTATTGAACTCTGCTAACGTGAAGTTCAACTATATCCCCACCTCCTCCCTCTTTGCTTGTTACTCCTCCAGTTTTTGCACATGTAAGATGCCCTCCTTCTGAGTCCCTTTCCTAATGGCACAGCACAGGCAGCTTTTGTGAGTAGCTACTTCTCCTCCCAGCAGGCAAAATAATGTCTGTCCTAGTGAAAATTACCTAGGGAGGCCAAAGGCTTATTAATTGCCATAGGACCAAACCAGATCCACTTTCCTGCTTTTTATATAGTATCAGCAAGATCAATGACATTTGTTCTGAGGCCTGACAGGTATTAAACTCATCTCATTGTGCTTACTTTGTTTGTCCGATGAACATGCCTAACAATAACAGAGAAAAGACTCCTCCGAAGCCCCAAAGAAATCCAAGTCTGTATCAGAGTCTATATATTGTGGTTAGAAGTGCTCAGTGAGCTGCCTGTTTATTTCCTCCTTAAGTATTGCCAGCACTGGGGTTTCTGAAACTCTGCATCTTGAATGGCATGAAATGGAAGGATAAGTTTATAGTGAATAAGAAGAAAGAAAAGGAATTGACACTGATTACGTGGCTACTATGTAGTAGTTATTGTACATGTAATCCTCACAACAACCCCTCCAGGGGGGTTATTACATTGCCCATTTTGCAGATGAGGAAACTGAGCTTCAAGGTAGTTATTTGTCTTAGATGATGCCTTAGTCCATTTGTGTTGCTATAAAGGAGGACCAGAGGCTGGGTAATTTATAAAGAAAAGATATTTATCTGGTTCATGGTTCTGCAGGCTGTACTCAAAGCACAGTGCCAGCATCTGGTTCTAGTGAGGGCCCCAGGTTGTTTGCACTCATGGTGGAAGGCAGAGGGAGTTGGCATGTGCAGAGATTACATTGTAAGAGAGGATGCCAGAAAGAGCAGGGAGGTACCAGGCTCTTTTTAACTACCAGCTCTCACAGGAACTTATAGAGTGAGAACTCACTCCCCACCCTTCTAGGAAGAGCATGAATCTATTCATGATGGGTCCACCCCCATGACAAAAACGCCTCCCATTAGGCTTCACCTCCAACAGTGGGGATAATATTTCAACACGAGGTTTGGAAGTGACAAACATCCAAACCATCACAGACAACATATTTAGTAAAGTGGTAGAAACAGGACTTGAAACCAGGTCTGTAGGCAAAGTCTATGTGTTTTCACTAGTGCCTTTTTAGATTATAGGAAGGAAAGACTGAAGACCCCCGGTGAGGGTTAGAAGTGAGCAAGGGTTCAGGGACATGAAGGATGCACTTAGCTTTCAAATAATCCACAGATTTTTGGCACCAGCTACATGAATGCCTGGTAGATTTTTCCTTAGTGGTTTCCTCTATTTGTGAGAAAAAAAAAAATGGAAACAATCAAACCAGAAAAAAAAATGGAAACAATCTTTTCCAAACGAGGTCCAAATGAGAATCATGGATATCAAGAGGTTGTTGGTTGAGCCAGTGTGTGTCTAGTGACCCCCAGCACCTAAATCTCTATGCTGGGTTCCCATTCTTAACACTGACTATGTGCACTGCAATTCTTTTGAAAGAACAAAAGCTATTTCTTTGTGAAAAATAAATGGCCATCAAATTAGTTAAAAAGATACTTTAAATTGTGAATGTTTTAAAATTATACTAACCTCCTTATGGAAATGTTGTTAGGGGAAAAGTCAGTAATCTACACAAACACACCTTCCTTTGTGGGGGTAAATTAGGGACTATAAATAATCTTGGGATGTATGTTTTCCCGGGGTGTAGAGTGTGTTGTATAGAACCCCGCTGCCCCATTGAATGCAGCAGGGGATACACAGAAGAACAAGACATGATTAAAATCTCTGCCCCTTGAAATACACATGAAGACTTGAGAGCCACGTGAGAGCTGGCACGGGACAGCATCTGATTAGTTACCACAGGGGAGGAGCAGACAGTAAGCTCCACACATCCAGAGGGGACAGACCATTCAGCATGGGTGTGGAGGCCAAGAGGTTTCTATGGACAAGGTCAAGGAAACCATCATGAATAAATTTTAGGCATGGATGGGGTGAGACAGAAGGATGAGAAGGAAGCCTTCCTCATGTCACATGCATGTCTAGAGCCACTCTTTCTGTCCAAGCTCTATACATCTTTGTGAGTATATTGGAAACTTTCCAAGTATAAGCAAAAATGATTTTGAGGACACTCATGTTATAAAACCTAGTAGAGTTGGCTCTTCCTATCCATGGGTACCATATTCATGGGTTCCTCATTGCATCCATGGATTCAACCAACCACAGATTTTAAATATTCAAAAAAATGAATGGCTGCACCTGTACTGAACGGGAACAGACTTTTTTCTTGTCATTATTCTCTAAACAACACAGTATAATAACTATTTACATAGCATGGACATCGTATTAGTTATAAGTAATCTAGAGGTAATTTACAGTATGCAGGAGGATGTGTATAGGTTACATGCAAATACTATGCCATTTTATATAAAGATCTTGAACATCCATGGATTTTGGTACATGTAGGAGGTTCTGGAACACATCCTCCACGGATACCAAGGGATGACTGTATAGTGTTGGACATACAGTAAGTATTCAAAACCGCTTTTGGATTTTAATGTTCCAGTCCTTGAAAGACTGTTCTAATATTTCTGCATATGCTTGTGTGTGTGTGCACTTGTGCATGTGTGTGTTTGATGTCTAGATAGGTGGATGGAATGTCCGTCTTTCTAGAAAAGCTGAGGTTCAGGGAAGCAGAAGGACTCCTCCATCTCCACGTCAGTGCCCAGGCCCAGGATGTGCACTGGCATTGCCACTGCAATGTAGCTCAGTGGACTCTTCCCCAGGGGCTGCTGCAAGGTTCTCTTCTGTTCAAAAGCAACCACCTGGATAAACTAAAGCAACTCCCTAAATGCCTCTCAAAGATTTTGATCTCAAAGAATGTGGAGGGAAAGATGATTAAAATAATCAGCAAATAGCTCTCCACTTCCAGATCCACAAAGCCAGGAATCCCATTGGCCTGCAGTGTTGCTGAAGTAACCTCCCCAGGATCTCTGACTGCCCAGGCCATCAAGGCCAGGACCCAACATAATGAAAGCACCTAGGCTCCAAAGCCTGAGCACCTCTCCCCTCTGCTAGGCATGAGACTATAGCTGAATATAACTGGAGGCTGGAAGAGAAGTTATCCATCCCTAAAGAAAAGCCTCGGAAAATGTCCAGTGGCTTCTAGGCCGGTCTCAGCAGATTCCAGAGCCACCCAGCATCCCCCACCTGCCAAGGGCCTCCCACCTGTCCCACCCTGGCCTGGCTGTCAAACCGGATGCAGATTCTCCACTGCCGATCTCACCTTCCTGGCTGAGAAATCTCCAAGATCTACACCCTAATTGCTCTTTAAAAATAAGTTACACTTTTCACTTCCTGGAGTCCGCCAAATGGCTAGTGGGGAAGAAAAAAATGTAAAGCAGAAAAAGGTAGAAAAAACAAAGCCACATTATCAGGCAGCTTTGATCTCAAGACTGTTTCATTACTGCACTCTGGGTTAAAAGGAGAAGGAGGAAAAAAAGCAACACTTCAGGCAGGAAATGTCTATTATTCAGAAATGTAATATAATTATGTGTCTGCATGGCCCGTTTATCAGCCGGCGTTTTCTGGGAAGGATGTGGTGGAGTTAGACACATCGTCTCCTCTCCTCACCGGCTCCCTCCCACCCTACAGCCCCCTTCTCCCCCCTCTTCCTTTTTTTTTCCTCCAGGACACTTCCAATTTCCCAGGTTTCGTGACCACTTACATGTCTTTCCTGAGTGTTTTTATATAGCGTAGGAAATTGGGTAATGAAAGCCGAGTCATACATTTCTGCTTTATGTTTCCAAAGAAGCAAGTGTGACTGTCAGGTTTACAAAAGATTGTTTATGTTCACTGGCGTGAAATGGGGAGCCAGCGTTGGGAGCAGAGAGAGAGAAAGGCCGGCCAGGCTGGGATGACAGCGGAGCATTCATCGTCCACGCTACAGCAGACAAAGCGCGGTCCCTGCCTGACAGGGACCATAAATCATGGGCGGGAGTTGCTGTACCTACAGCTTATACCATTCCAGATGACAAACACACAATAATCCACACAGCACAGGCTTTCTCCCGCTCGCCTCTTCCCCACCCAGTGCCTGTTCCCTCTCCTCTTCCTCACCTTCCTCCCACTGGCTTCCCTCATTTTTTTCCTTGTACCCCCTGGGGTTTCCCACTCCTCTCTCCCCTGTGCCTGCTCCTGGCTGCCTTTGCCTCTTCTCTCCCCAGCTTGTCTCACTTCCTTCCTTTCTCCTTGTTCCTTTTCTCCCTCCTGCCTGGTGTGCTCACGTCTTTTTTGGAAATGTCTTCTTTGTTCCTCTTCTCTGTTTCTCCCTCTTCTGCCTCCCTTCTTCTACTCCTTGTTAATCTCCCTTTGTATTTGCAACCTTTATTTCCTTTTTTTTTTTTCTATTTTTTCTTGCTGTCTCTCTCCTCTACCTATCCCCTGCCCTCCCCTCTCCTTCCCTTTCCTCTCCTCTCTCCTCTCTCCCTCATCCCTTCTGGTTTACCCATAGCCCCAGTCTGCTAAGAATAATTTGCCCTCTACCCTGCAGATCCCTTTGGTATGGAAACAAAGAGAGGAGAGGGCACATTCTCCAGCAGTGGGAGCCTCAGCACTGGGGCCATGCTGGACCCCAGAGGGAGGCCAACCCTGGGGACAGGACAGGGGCTCTGGCTTATGACCACCTGACCCAGGCTGGGCTTCCTCCCAAACAGCCAGAGCAACTTGACATCCGAGTGCCAGGGCAGAACCACAGCCAATCCACAGAGCAAAGGAAAAGGCAGTGGGCACAGTTCCATGTTTATGAGTTGGTTCTTCTTCCCCAGGTCAAGGAAACTCCTTCCTCACTTAATGCTGTTTCTAAGCTGTCAAGGGTTTAAGCTGAGGAAACTCCGGAAGGGCATTTTCAGTATTGGTACCTGCTTTCTGTGCGCATGACTGTGTATGGGAAGGTTGGTGAGGCAAGGAGGGTGTCTCTGTGTGTCAGAGCTTCCCTCATTTCACAGCTGTGCCAGGATTTTCAGCAAGAGCCTTGATATGAAAGACTAAATCTAAGAGGCTTCTCGTACACACCTTGTTCCATCTGTTTACAACTCAGCTCCCTCTGAAAGTTGAGTTATAAGGAAGTCCCCCTTCCTCATGCCCTCCGTTCCCTGAAGAACACCCTCCTTTTCCCTGAGTAATGAGATTCTTGTGAGATAATAGGTAAAGTGAAGATAAATCATTTTGATGATTTTCGTTCAACGATCCCTGGATCAGGGTTAGGGGCTCACTCATAAGAGGACTAGCTTGGCTAATAGCTCATTTCTGATTTAACATCACATGAAGCACGGGGGTTATTGTTTACAATCTGAAATGCAATCTAAGTTTACACTGCAGTTAATCCAGTATTTTTAAATGCCAAACTACTGGTACTCAAG
The DNA here is from genome assembly GCF_028858775.2 of Pan troglodytes. Classification (NCBI taxonomy): domain Eukaryota; kingdom Metazoa; phylum Chordata; class Mammalia; order Primates; family Hominidae; genus Pan; species Pan troglodytes. The sequence continues at coordinate 45,719,447 of NC_072405.2, forward strand.
AAATCATCTAGACACAGTCTTGCCAGGCAGCTGGAGCTTCAGACTTCTGGGACCCAAAGAGGCTTAGCTCAAGGTATAAGGAGTGGTTCACAAGAATGGCTTCCAGCTCCCAGCCCAGGGATAGCTTCAGATGATCTGGGCTGTCAGAGAGTGGGCTGTCCACACAGCAAGTCAGAGACCCTCACTGTGTTTGCCCTTTAAGGTTTGCAGAACCTCGCAGTACAACAGGAAGAGTCCGTTTGACTCAGAGCTGGGCATGAGCTGGAGGCGTGGAGGGTGGTGGTCTCTCAGGAGGTACTGGAGTCCAACTGGTCCTTTTTCCCCAGAGCTCCCGTGGCAGTCCACTGCCAAGATCCTGCTAAAAGGAGAATGGCCCATGTTGAAGAAAACTGGGTGACCACATTCCAGGATAATTAATGAAGCCTAGTAAGAAAGAAACCAGCAATCAAGCCAGAAACAGAAAATGATCCCTCTCATGCCTCCTCCCTGAGCTATGACTTGCTGGGAAGGGAAAAGGACTATCTGGCTGGACAACCCTTAAATGGATGCGTCCTCATTAACGGAGGATTTAATTCATCAAAGTGACAGCGACTCTATTTATATAATCTCCTTCAACAGGGCTGAGGGTCGGGCTATGCGGTTTCTTACCTTTCCCTTTCCTTCTTCCTTCTTCTCTCTCTCTCTCTCCTCTCCCTGCCCGCTCCTCTCCTCCTGCCCCCTTAGCTTTTCTAATAGGGCCATGGCAAGATTTAAAGAGGAGGGTAATTTCAAGCAGAGAATTGTTCCACTATCTCCCCAGAGTCTTCTTAATAGACCCCCTCAGCCCTCCAATTTGGCCTGGAAAACAGCACAGTCCTGTTCCAGAAGCAAGGATGACAGCAAGTGCTGCCCAGAAGCCTGGTGGGGGAAGGGAGAGGGCCTCCCTGCAGGCAGGAACGTGCATTACATACCACACCACATGCCACGCCGTCAGGGATCAGACAGCAGCCCTGGCAGACTCTCAGAGAGCCCCTCATTTTACGGATGAGGACACTAAGCTGGGAAGAGAGGGAGTGCCATGCTCAAGGCTGCACACTGATCATGGAAGAGCAGGACCCAGGCCTCCCAGGAACCAGGGCTCCCCCTCCTCCCCCAACTCTGCTTGCTACCTCCACAACTCCAAGTGTGGCAGCTGCTGAGAACACTCCCCTGGTCAAACAGCTCCCCACCGTGCTGGCTCCTTCCTGTGGGTGGAGGCGTCCTCTTCTGTAATCATTTTTTATTAGGATTAACTCTGTGAATTGTCATTGTTAAAAATAGTTACCGTTTATGAAATACTTACCATGGGTGAAGCCCTGTGCTACGTGCTTTCCCTAAATTAATCTTGTCCATATTGTAAGGTGGGTACTACCTTCTCACTCATATTTTAAGATGAAGAAACAGCCTCGAAGAGATTAAATGACATGCCCAAACAGAAGGTGACTAACCGTTAAGCCCATTCTTCTAGCCACAAGCTATAATGCCACTTTTAAATCGAAATGACTCCCAGAGGGCATTAAATTAAGCTCTTTACATTTTCCTGTGGATGAATGCAACTGGAACTTTGTATTCAAAAAGACATTTCCCCAGCCCAGAGCTCCCTGCCACTGGAGGAAAAAGCAAAGTTTCCCCCTCGTTTCTGATTTGCCTGAGGCTCAAGTTCTGCTCCCCCAAAGTAGATTCCAGGGTAAGGGGGATCTCCTTGTAAGGCTGACATGTATCACATAGCCAAACTGCCAGGTAGTGGGCAGCAGCAGCTGTCCACAGGTCACCCCCAGAGTCCACAGAACCTTCTGGAAAATATCTACTTCCATCCCTTTTCTTACCCTCAATATAGAATTCCACCCAGGCTTGTCCCAGGCTTGTAAGGGCCCATGTTGTAGCTGAATTAATTGGGCCTATTAGAGTCCAGAAAAGAAAAATGAGTCCCGGCCCCTCCTACTCGGGCCATTAGTCACTCACGGCAGAATCCTAGGCCCAAAGAACAGTTCCCTTCCCAAGGAAGAAGAGAAAGTGGGGGTGGAGAGGGAGAACACAAAACAAAAACGCCAGGAGGCCCCTGGGCAAGGGAAGTCCCTTTCTTCTAAGTTGGGTCACAATCACACCCCATCCGTCAGCACCAGGATGAAAGGCCTATAAAACCAACACAGCGCCTGAGACTGTGTGAAAATATATATCCTGATGTGTCAGGAATACCTGGCGCGCCTTTAACCTCAACTTCAGATGAACCAACACGCCTCGGAGCACATTTATATGCAAAGGCATATAATATGTCCCCTGTATCTAATTATCTGTCAACCTGAGGCAGTTTGTTTTCCAAATCGGCCTCTCGGCTGTGACTTTACGAGGTCATAAAGAAAACGATGCCACTCTGCGCTGAAACGCAAGGAGAGCCTGGATCAACAAATTATACTCCTTAATGGTGTCTCGGGCCTGGAGAGTCAGGCCTGGCAGGGAGAAAGGAGGCACAGACCCGCTTCCCTACACCCTGCCTTCTGCTGAAGAACAGAGAAAGGGGTGCATGAAGCATGAGGTAACCCTAAGAGGCCCCATAGCATCAGACGCAGGTCAAGGCTGAGTAGAAGTGATTTCCTTCTCCAGCTCAGCTTCCTCAGTTTTTCAGCTCTTTATGTGCAACGTCTGTCTGCAAAGTCTGGACACCTCCGGAGACACAACCGAGCTGGATGTCTCTGCAGCCTTCAATATCACCTCGGGCCTTCTTGAATTGTCCTGTGCCCTGGAGCATCTTTTGCTCCTGGGACCCCAAGGATTTTTGGTTGCAGAGGGGAAAACTTTAATCCATTCCATGTGCAACAGCTTCTGCCTTCAGGCATCCAAACATCAAGATCCTGTATTCCACAAAAAAGTTGGTTGCAGCCGGGCGCGGGGGCTCATGCCTGTAATCCCAGCACTTTGAGAGGCCGAAGTGGGCAGATCACCAGAGGTCAGGAGTTTGAGACCAGCCCGGCCCACATAGTGAAACCCTGTCTCTAGTAAAAATACAGAAATTACCCAGGCATGGTGGGTGGCACATGCCTGTAATCCCAGCTTCTCGGGAGGCTGAGGCAGGAGAATCACTTGAAACTGGGAGGCAGAGGTTGCAGTGAGCCATGATCGCGCTGCTGCACTTCAACCAGATGACAGAGTGAGATTCCGTCTCAAAAAAAAAAAGTTGGTTGGAAGATATTTTATTCCACTGTTGTATCTGGGAGAAGAAGGCTTGGGTGACTCCCTTAAACTTCTAAGCAAGAGGAGAAAATGTATCCTCCCAAAGCAGGGAAGGTAGGTGGCAGCAACAGCAGCAGGAATGCTTTGTCGCTAGTGAGGCCATCTCTCTCCTGCCAAGCTCAGCACCACATGCGCGCACGCGCTCACACACACACACACACACGTGCACACACAAAGGGAGAGGGCAGAGGGGTGGTCTCGCACACAGTCTTCAGCTCCTATTAGTCCTCCTCTGATCTTTAGCACATTAATTAGGAAGTTTGTCAGGAACCAGCCGTGAACTCCAGCCGCTCCTCTCTGGGAGTGGTAACAGCGCCAGCGAAATCTAAGCTGCAGGAATTCCTCTAGCCACGCTGCTCCTATGATTAATGATAGAAAGGAATAAAAAAAAGAGGGGTCAACAGCTGAGTGCAAAGCAAGTTGCTAGACAGGGAGTAATTAAGATACTTGGGTAAATATGATTAATAAGCTCAAACTGGCAGGGTGTGCAGTAAACAAGGACTAACCAGATGGTCCCCTCTCTTAGGAGAAGGCTGGGCACTTAGAAACAAGGGGGAATGGGGGTGCGGGGGAGACTGAAGGAGGAGGGAAAGAAGGGCAGCTTGGAAGGTGTGATTGCAATGTTACTTTCTTTAGCTGACCCTATCTAGAGGAAAAGGTTGGGTCCCCCGGGAGGGATCAGGACAGGGAGGTGGCTTGGGTAGGCACTCTGCCGGCCCTCTTATCACAGGCAGCAGACACAAAGCTGGACATAGAAGGACTCCTGCTCAGACTCAAGGCCGCACTTCTAAAGCTGCTCTGGTCCTACTCCCTTCTCCCCCTACCCTTCTGCCACCCCTGATTCCCTGCTTTTTCCCTCATTTACCAGCAAGCTGCAGACAAGACATACAGTCCACAGGTCAGTGTCACCAGATTCATTCACTTTGGCTGCAAAGCACCACGCACCCCAGACCAGGTACCTTCAACAACAGAAATGTGCTGTCTCACAGTTCTGGAGCCCAGAAGTTCAAGGTCAAGGTATGGACAGGGTCAGTTCCCCCTGAACGCTGTGAGGGAGCATTTATTCGAGGCCTCTCCTCCAGCTTCACATGGGCTGCTGGCCACCTTTGGTGTCGCTTGGCTTGTAGACGCGTCGCCCAGATCTCTGCCATCATCTTCTCATGGTGCTTTCCCTGTGGGTGTGTCTTTGTCCAACTTCTGCGTTTTTATAAGGACACTGGTCAAACTAGGTCAGGGCCAACCCTAATGACTTCATCTTAGCTAATTATAGCTTCAAGGACACTATTTCCAAATAAGGTCACATTCTGAGGTGCTGGCAGTTAGAACTTCAACATTTGAATTCGGGGCACACAATTCAATCTTTAGTAGCCATTTATAAGGTTTGAAAGCAAACCAGGTCCTACTCAGGACTGAATTGGGACCAAAAAAAAACACAAAGCTGTCATAGCAATGTGGGAAGGAGGATGTGGCAAGGACCCCCATCTCTCAGCTCATTGCTAAAAATTATGCCTCTCCTAAGTCCTAAACAATACCTTAGAAAGTGCATCCTTTGGTGTGTGATGTCAAGGAGACACTTGATGCTTCCAGAGATGATGTTGAGAAAGAACCATGGTTGGGTGTCCCCTAAGATCCTAGTTAACAGGAAATATCTGCAGGCCCCAGAAAAGAAGACTCAAAAGATTTACCTTAAGTAAGTGGAGAAGTGCTAATACATTTCATCTGCAGCTATGGGCGGCTCCACACTAAGGACAAGGCACTGCTGGGGAGACATAATTAGATCCTGCTGTAAAGGAGCCTGCAGTCTGTATTCCTGTATTAGTTCCCTGTGGCTGCTGTAACAGATGGCCACCAACTGGGTGTCTTAAAACCACAGACTTATTCTCTCACAGTTCTGGAGGTCAGAAGGCCAAAATCAGCGTTGCTGGGATGAAATCAAGGTGTCAGTGGGACTGTGCTCTCTACAGAGGTGCTGGGGGAGTCTGGTAGCCCCTACATTCCTTGGCTTGTGGCCTCATCCCTCCAGTGTTCAAGGCCGGTATCTTCACATTCACATCTCATGCTCTGTCTTCACATTGCACTCTCCTCTGTGTGAAAAGCTCCCTCCACCTCCCTTTTGTAAGGATACATATGATTTCATTTAGGGCCTGGCTGGATAATCCAAGACCATCTTTCCATCTCAACATCCTTAACTTAATCTCATCTGCAAAGACCATTTCTTCCCAACCTTCCATAATTCCCATAAAATTTTCTTCTTCCAGTGACTTCTCTCAACTGATCTGCATGGAACTAGACAGCCCAGTCTCTTCCTTGATCTCACAGATAAGGAAAGCCAGGCCCATGGAGGGCAAAGTGTACTTCTTCACAGAAAGTCCAAAGTCAGGATTGGGTGAGGGCTTCGTGGGGACTTAAACTCTTCCTATAAATCAGTTCCCTATCTTTTTTATATTACGTATCTATTTTAAAATTTTTTTAAGAGGGTGTTGAAAATGATAGTGTTGCCAACTTTTTTATTTGGCCAAGTAAAAACATTTAAAAAAAAACAGCTGCCATATATTTATACTTCTTAAAGAAAGACATCTTAATTTTAAAAAGCAAAGTAAGAAAGATTAATCCCAGAACAAAGTATAGTCCTCCCAAAAAGACTATTGGCAACTCCGCACGCTCCATACACTCCACACTGGTCTTCATTTTATTGTGTCCAAGGTTGTAACAATTCATTAAGGACCTGCTATTGAAAAAAAATCCTTCCGTGCACCATAAACCTATTTTCAGTGGATGATTCAGTTGGGCTTCTCCCAGGGGAAGTGCCCACAAATGTGAACCCCACAGAGACTCAGGGGAGAAAAAGGAGGAGCTTCATCAGCCTTGCTAAGAGGAGGCCTTGTTCTCATCCTCCTGCCCCATAGGAAACATTCTCAATCCCCAAAGGCAAGTGCGGCACTGACCAGACCAGTCTGGGGGGCCAACCAGACCGTGCAGCCCAGCTGCCAGGGCACCCGGCCTCCTCCCAACCTCCGGCAAGTCACAGACCTTTCTCTCAATTATGGAGCTCAGCAAACATCCTCAGAATGTTTCTTTCATTATGGGGTTTTGTCTTCGCAGAGATGCACTTGGTAGGAGTGCGATACTCTGGCTGGTGAAGAACTTCCTGGTGTCTTCCTCTTTCCCCCTGAAATAAAGTAATTATAGAACGGGTGTGATGGCTCACACCTGTAATCCCAACACTTTGGGATGCCGAGACAGGCTGATCACTTGAGGTCAGGAGTTCCAGACCAGCCTGGCCACCATGGAGAAATCCCGTCTCTACTAAAAATACAAAAAATTAACTGGGCATGGTGGCGGGCACCTGTAATCCCAGCTACTTGGGAGGCTGAGGCAGGAGAATCACTTGAACCAAGAAGGTGGAGGTTGCAATGAGCCGAGATCACACCATTGCACTCCAGCCTGGGCAACAAGAGTGAAACTCCATCTCAAAAAAATTTTTAAAAAGTTTTTAAAAAGTAAAGTAATTATAAACCAAAAAAAAAAAAAAAAATGAACAGCGTCTTCACAGAATAATGCTGTGGGAAAGACTTTTTATTGAGAACTTAACTGCCCTTCCAAAATGCCAGTCTCCACCCCTTTCCTTGCTAAATGCTTTTCTCCCAGACAGGGTGACAATTCTGCTCTGAAGTCCCAAATCTGACCAGTGAGCATATGTGGGAGTAGTTCAGCAGACATCTAATTTATTCCCATAATGACATGGGAGATACGTCCTCCCTCTTTCTGGGGCATTACCACTTGGCAGGAGGAGATTTTATTCTCAATAGCTCGTTTACTTTCCTCCCAATTTGCCATTTGTAACAATAGAATCAGGATCAAGCAGATAAGATCAGATGCTATACCAAAGTCAGGACCGATGCAACCTCACAGTCTCTTAAAGGGTGGCCAGGACAGGGCAGCCACTGTCATCACCTGTCTACCTAAGGCTCTGGGCAAACTTCTCATCCAAAGGGCCGTGACAGCAGTAGAGCAGTGGTTGCCAAGATGGTTGGATCACTTCATTCTTTAGTGCAAGATGAGGTCCTAAACTCCAACCAGCCCCCATGAAAACTTACAAAAAAAAAAAAAAAAAAAACCTTTAATTAGGGAAATGAGCACAAGAGAATCAACTCAACAAAATTATGGGCACCGGATGTATGCCCAGCACTGCACCAGGCCTTGGAGAGGCAGAGTTTCTGCCCTCAAGGAGGTCACTGTGCAGGAGCCCGATGCTGGATACCCACAAGTGCAATGTAAGGGCTGTAATAAATGTGTACAGTGAGCGTAAGCACGGAGGAGGGGCTCTGTTTTCAGTGTGGGTTCCCCAGAAACAGACTCCAAAGCAAAGCTTCAGGTACAAATAGATCATTCGAAGTAAACTGAAAAACCACTGATAGGGGAGTGACGAAGTGACCCAGGGGAGGGAAGGAAGCCAGGCAGGGTTCATTGTCACCAGTTGCTACACCAGACAGGGGGAGCTCAGCTCCATGGGAGACCTCTCTGGGCTATCTTGCCTCAGAAATATCCTGTCCAGGGGTGGGGAACCAATAGTCATTGGTAGAGGGGTCTCCTAGGGAGGTAACCCCCAACATTTTCAACCTGTCCCATGCAAGGGCAGAGTGAGCAGACAGAGAAAGCCTTCAGGTAGAATAGCTGGTGCTGGCCATTGGAAGTCACACTGCCTGTGCAAATATTGTAAATGCCACAGGGACTCGGGTGCAGCACCCATGACAGCTGCTATAGACACGTGTGTTCCACCTAAAGTGAGGAGGAGGTCAGGAGGCTCCAAAGGAGTGTGGACATTTGAGCTGGGCCTTGGCAGATGCACCAGTGATGGCTAGGCAGAGATGTGCAGAGAGCATCAGGGAGGGAGGACATTTGTTCCAAAGTAAAGGGAAAGAGTGAACAAAGCAACAAAGCCTGGGAAGTGCATGATTTGTTTCAACACCTTCAGATGGCATGGGATTCTAGCTGTTGTGTAGACAGAAGGTCCAGCCAGGCAGCTGGAGAGTCTCAGAGAGGCAGACTAGGGCTGGACTGTGAAGACCTTGGCATCTCCTGCAGACACACAGGGAGACATCGTGGCTTTTAAATAAGAGAGAGACATGGACACAGGGAAGTCTTCACGAACTTGCTAGTCCCATGCCAGTCAGGGCAGGCCATGAGGACTTCACATGTTCTCTGCAGGGCCTGGTACATTGAGGGGAAAGAGTGATATCAATGCAAGGCTCGAGTGTGGTGGGTGAACACATGGACTCAGTAGCACTAATGAAACTAACTCCTCATAAAACAAACAGCCAACAGAAGCATTTAAAAGAATGAAAATAAAAAGGACTTTCCAAATTGATGGTGTGCATCAGGGTGTGTGGGACCCCACACTCCTGGCCTGCAACAGGCTCTTATTTCAAGGCACGCTGGACTTGTCCCCATGGGAATATCTGCTGGGCCAAGCTTATCAGAGCATGTCTTCTCTGTCTGCAGTCACCACCACCTGAGACCCAAGAGCTGGCATCAGTACCCATGCTCCTGGATTCAGACTACCTACCTTTGCAGGGGGTAGTGGTACAGGGACAAGAAATTCCCTGTCGCTGTTTTTAAAAAGTTTGGCCTATGGTTTTGTGTATCATCAGAGCAAATTGAGTTAAGGAAAGAAAAAGGAATTGAAGGTTTACCCAATGCTGACGCATACCCATTTTCATTCATTCTAGCCAATCTTGGACATTACTGATGTATTACTGAGATTTCATTCCAGTTGCTCCATTGTAAAGCCAGTTGGCTAGAGGCTTTATTGAGATAACACCCTCACAACTGCTATCACAAAGTTCTAAGAAGGACTACCAATTTCAAAATAGAAACCAGCAAATGAAGTTATTAGAGATCAGGTCTGGCCCTGAAGGCTTCTCTACAAAGGAGGCCTGTGGTAGGCAGACTTCTAAGAGGACGCCTACTGATCTTCACCTCCTGGTATGCACTTCCTTGTAAAATCTCTCCCCCTTGAGTGTGATATGGATCTAGTGACTCACTTCTAATGAACAGAATACAGCAAAAGTGATGGGTTGTCTCTTCAGAGATTAGATTACAAAAGGCTGTGAGTTCTGTCTCATATTCACTTGCTCTCTCTCTCTCTCTTTGATGAAGCAAGCCACCATGTGGTGAGCTGCCCTACTGAGAAGCTCACATAGCAAGGAGGGCAGCCTCCAGCCTGCAGCCACCGAGAAACTGAGGTCCACAGGGACTGAACCCTGCCAATAACCTCTTGATGAGCTTGGAAGTCAATCCACCCCCAGTTAAGCTTGGAGATGACTGCAGGCCCAGCCATCACCTTGACTACAGCCTCACGGCCAACCCAGAAGCAGAGAGCCCGGCTAAGGAATGGCCAGATTCCTGACTCACAGAAACTATGAGATAATAAATGTGATTTGTTTTAAGTCACTAAGTTTTGGGGTAACTTATTACATCACAATAGATAAATATGTTCATTGTCATTTTCTAATATTATTTTCAAGACATTTCTATTATATTTTGTAGTATGTCTATTATTATTTTCTAATATTATTTTCTAGACATATTTTCCATAACTGTTTTCTAGACATATTTTCTAATTTATTTATTAGAAGAGACAATGAAGGGAGACACACTCAGAAAGATTAAGACCAAGAGAGGGTTGAAAGTCTTGCCGTTGGTATAATACATCTTGGCAGGGGTGAGCCTTTCCATGGACAGCTGGGTCTCTGCAGAATGTTAGAGCAGAGACCCTGGAAAAACCCTCCACTCTTTGATGTGTTCGCTTATGTTGAAATTCTGCAATTAGTCTTTTCTGTACCTTAAAGTTCTTTCCTCTTATTAAATACACTACACTTGGAGTCAGACAACACAAAATCTCACCCCGGGTTCTTACTTCATTAACTGTGTGATTCTTAATAAGTCATTTATGTATCCCTCAAACTATGTTTAAGGAACAAAAATATGAATTTTGGAAATTTACTTTTCTATATCCATGTTTCATTTTAGAAGAGGAATAAATAACACCTGACTTATAGAACTCTTGGGACTCTTTGAGGTAGTTAAATGTGGTAAGATGGTTGCAAGTGTCTTTTAAATAATAAAGAACTCGCACGGTGGCTGAAGCCTGTAATCCCAGCACTTTGAACGGCCAAGACAGGCAGGTCACCTGAGGTCAAGAGTTCAAGACCAGCCTGACCAACATGGCAAAACCCCATCTCTACTAAAAATACAAAGTTAGCTGGGTGTGGTGGCGGGTGCCTGTAATCCCAACTACTTGGGAGGTTGAGGCAGGAGAATTGCTTGAACCCAGGAGGCAGAGGTTGCAGTGACCCAGGATGGAGCCATTGCACTCCAGCCTGGGCAACAGGAGTGAAACTCCGTCTCACAATAAATAAATAAATAACAATAAAGAACTCTGTACAGAAAAGGAACATTTTAAGTCTCTTTTGTGGGCTCTCCCATATGGGACACTCTCCAAACCATCATTAGACTGCTATGTTAAGTAAGATGGACTTTTATAGGCCTTTTCCTGGAAGTAGCTTTTAGGGAGGAAGTTGAAGTAGAAGAAAATCAGCCTTTCAGATGCACTGATTTAATCTTCCCCACAGCTCATAAGGCAGACACTCATTATTCCCCTTTTACTGATGTTGAAACCAAGGCTTAGAGACCTCAAGCAACTTGCTGTTAGTCACACAGCGATTAAGGGACTGAGTCCAGATTCAACGCACAGTAACCTGGAGGGCCAAGCCCTGTTCTGTAAGATGCATTTTCTTGTACTCTCTGCTTCGCACCTTCCAGAAGAGCAATTTCTGTCCTTTCTCCTTCTTTGTTTCTATGTTCCCATCAAACATGCTGTGACACTTCACACAAACAGCCACGTACACAAATCAATTGCAATCAGCTGTATTTCTCTCCTGATGTTAAAAGACTCGTAAAGGAAAATGCACTTGTTTCAAACACTCTTTTCTGACACTAAATCAACTCTCCACCATTGGTGGAATTTCTGCACAAATTGAGCTGGGCCCTCATGAGACCAAGATTTACCAGTATAAATCCCAGGTTTGTAGGGGCTGTCTAGTTGCATTACTAGAAAAAGCTGATCTGGCAGCTGAGTTTTCTGTGCATTGGTTGGTTGCATCTTCTTGACTCCTAATTCAAGCCAGGACACTTGGCAACTCACTTTCTAGTAAGTGATGTGGAGGCTGCCGGGGTGGGTGTGTTCAGTGCCAAGAGCTGTCCTTACCCCATCACATCTCACCCCTGCAACCCAAGGAAATGTCAATCAGAACTACTGTCTTCTGCAGAAACATCCAAGCTTCCTAATAATACATTGCACAGGAATCATGGTTCTCATGGGATACTCACCAAATCTGTTTCATCCACAGCGACTTTGCTTCTTTGATGCCTATCAGGCAGGCTGACATCTACAGAAACTTCACAGGTTCCAGGGCTGCAGTTAACTCTGTGACCCTGAACACCTACAATTTCTCCTTGCCTTGGTTTCTCTTATTTAGATCTGCCCTCCGAATCAGCTTCCTTATTTATACAGTGAGAATATGAATATCTTCTGTACTTCATAGATATTAGAAGAGTTGAAGGGGTCTCCAGAAACACAAACCCTTTCCTTTTAACTATCCCAACAAGGTCATGGAACTTTTCCTTTTGTCTTTTTGCCTATCCTAACCAATCTTCCTAACACCAAGCCAGAAGGTTTTGTGGCAAAGGAGCACAGTCATGATCAGATTTGCATTTAAAACACAGGCTGCCAACTAATTTTATTTCCATATGAACATAAACGAATTGGTAGTAGATGTAATGCAATCAAAAAGAAGACACTCAACATGGTTTACATTTTGTTATGTACAGCAGTTTTATGCTTTATTTTAAAAATGAAGGGCCAGGAGCGGTGTCTCACACCTGCATTCCCAGCATTTTGGGAGCCCTAGGCAGGCAGATCACCTGAGGTCAGTAGTTTGAGACCAACCTGGCCAACATGGTGAAACCCCATCTCTACTAAAAATACAAAAATTAGCCAGGCATGGTGGCAAGCACCTGTAATCCCAGCTACTTGGGAGGCTGAAGCAGGAGAATTGCTTGAACGCAGGAGGCAGAGGTTATAGTGAGACGAAATTGTGCCACTGCACTCCAGCCTGGGAGACAGAGTGAGACTCTGCCTCAAAAAAAAAAAAAAAAAAAATGAAGAATGGGCACGGTGGCTCACGCCTGTAATCCCAGCACTTAGGGAGGCCGAGGCAGGTGGATCACCTGAGGTCAGGAGTTCCAGATCAGCCTGGCCAATGTGGCCAAACCTTGTCTCTACTAAAAATACAAAAATTAGCCAGGCATGGTGGCGCACACCTGTAATCCCAGCTACTCGGGAGGCTGAGGCAGGAGAATCGCTGGAACCCGGGAGGTGGAGGTTGCCGTGAGCCAAGATCATGCCACTGCACTCCAGCCTGGGCAACAGAGCAAGACTCTGTCTCAAAAAAAAAAAAAAAAAAAGAAAAGAAAAGAAGATGGATGATGTCACCAAGAGAAAAAAACAGTTGGAGAATTCAAACACTGGCGCATATTCATGTTATTTATTTTAGCACCTCCAGTTTCCAAAGAGAAACGACCACTACCTAGAAGACTTCTGGTTGACTGTGAAGTCTTGCAGGAGATATGCTTATGGCACCAGGCGTTTTGGTGTGTGTCCCAGCAGGTGGGAGATGTGTGTCTGTAAAGTCGGCAGTGATTCAGGGTAGTGACGGTAGGACACCAGGCACTTGATTTGGCCTGCAGGTGGTTCGGGAAGGTTTTTGTCCCCAAAGAGAAGTCTGAGAGAGACTTTCAAGGGTAAATGGGATAACCAGACAGAGAAGGTGAGAGCAAACATTTGAGGACAAGAAGCAAGCCTAAGCAGAGGGAAGGTTCTCGGAGTATTGGAAAGGGAAATAGACCCGGGTGGCTACAGCAGGGACTCGACTCTCTCTCACCAAGGCCACTGAAGGTTTCTCACCGGGGGCAGCAAATGCTATGATGACAGCTGCATTTAAAATGTGAGCTCAGGCTGTGATAGGGTGTGTGTTTTGAGGGATATTCTGGAGCCCTCAGCTGGCCTTTAGGAGAGAATCAAGGGTGGGGAGCTGTTCCAAGGTCAAGTGCAGAGTGGGGATTGGCAGGATTCCTGAGAATCTTTAAGACAGAAACTTCGCTTATCACAGGCTAGACATTCACATTCTACATTAATTGCAAGTGTCCCTAAGAACTAAATATTGACTGCACTTGCATCTCTGTTGCTTTGAAAATGCAAGATTTGTAAAACTCAATGACACACATGATTATTCAACCTATATTATCTGCTGACTACTCCAATGGAGACACAGGAGTTTGGCTGAAGCAAACACCACTGGAATTAACAATGGGCATGTAAATAGATCCCTTGTTAATGAGTTTACTGATCTTCCCATACTTCTGACCTTATCTAGTTATCTAGATCTGCCCTCGTCCCTGAGAGTTCTGCAACACACCCAGAAATGGCTTAGAAAATTTGAAGGTGTAGTCAATCAACCAGTCGTTCTGTCCACGAACAAAACAAGAGACTGGATTGATTGGAATTGAATGATTTTCCTTTTCAATCTCTTTTGCTGTTTGACATGACATTGGGTAGTTAGATAATAAAATTATTCCTTTTATCATGCAAGAAATTATAACAAAGAGCTGGTACTGTCTTGAAAAATGCTCTGTGAACAGTTATACACGAGGAACAGGGGCTCCCCTGGGAACCAGCACAGCTCTAGCACTAGGTTGGAGGGAGGCAGGCCAAGATTGAGGGCAAAATTGCAACTCATTGGCACAGCACATATTTTTCCAATATAAAAGCAAATGGAGAATCTGTGAATAAATTGACTATATAAAAGTGTCCCTTTATATTACCACCTTACCTTTCCAAAGGGAAAACTAGGGGGGAAAAAGGTTTCTTTCCACAGTACTCATGTAAAAATATCGTTTCTTCTAGATAATTTTATAGTACCAACAGCAGCCCATATCTATTTAAAATACATACGCAGCCCCATAGCCAGACCCCCTTGCACAAATGATCCGGTAACCAGCATCAGCCCGACTGCAGAAGCAGCTGCCACATAATTACAACTTCTCATCACACGTGTGGTGAAACAAGTTGTGGCGTTTGGGAAAGGTCTGCAAAAATAGGTGTCAGACCTTAACTAATAGTGATTGTCCTTCCATTCTACTGTAATTTACATTTAATTCACACATTTCATTTCCATTTAAAATATGATTACAGTGTTTTGAAGCACATCTCACCTGTCCCCTCGAATTATAGGGAAATGAAAATAACAGGGAACAGCAGGAACCAGGAAGACTGCGGAGCCCTTGGCCGCGGGATCACCTCCAGCACGCGCTGCCTCTCAGGGGTCAGAGGGAGAGCTGGAAAGAAGTGGGGGTGTTAGAGGAGAGGGGAGAGAGGCAGAATGGGGGAGAGAGAATAAAAGGATTGGAGGGGTGGAAAAGGGGGACAGGGAGGGGAGACGGGCTTGAGTGGCCCATTAAGGGGGCCCATTAAAGGTCTTCTGAACTCTCCATCCCGCTTGTTTTATGAATTCATTATTTTCTGGCAAAGTGCCCACCTTCTATTTTATTCATTTCAGGTTCATGACCTAATCCTAAATACATGCAACAGGAAGCAGGTGCTTGTTAACTCTGAGGTCTGGTTTTCTCTGCACTGGAGGCAGCAGAAAGAGGAGAGAGGAAAGCAAAAGCTTCAGTGGATTGACTTAGGGAGGCCAGACAGCCTACTGGATATGGACACCCTTCAAAACACACCCCGTCCCTACCTCCATCCTGTACCCAGGGCTTTGCAGCTGTTGGCAGCAGGTGAAAACGTCAGAGGAGCAATTTATAGAACCAGATTCTTTAGGAATTCAGTGACCAAGCCCCTCCAGGTGTGGCAGAAGATGGGCTTGCCTTGTAATGAATTCCAGCCAATGGCACCTGATTCACAGCAAGGTTCTGGTCCCTGCTCAGAGGCAAAGGCAAGGAGCCCTAGTTTATTCATGACAATACCCAAATGCTGTCCTAAAGCTCTTGGGAAAGGCAATGCACATTTCAATAGACTCAACAAACATTTATAGAGCACCTACTGTACCGTAAGTACAGCAAGCAAGGCAACAATTATTTCAAGTCTTCACTCTCCCCAAACTCCCTTACCCTACACTTCCCGCCTTAATGTACCTTTTATTTTCTAGAAAAAAAAAATAGACGCCAGAAGTGGGAAACTTCTTGTGTTCCTATGACTAAGCACACAAATCTACTTATGCCCCCACCCCATACCCCTTCCCTCTTCATACAGCAGAATCATCATCCATCCTCCCTGAAGCCAATCCTTGCATTTGGGCTTTGCATATCATATTCTTCCACCTTGTTGGGTTTTTATATTCATTCTGTTTATCCCTTTCTTTCTTGTATATTTAACTTCTCTCTGAATTGGATCATTCCCAACGGCTTTCAAACATGCACCTGTCTCTCAGATTAAAAAGAGAAATGCCCTCAACTCCTCACCTCTATCCAGCTTTGAAGGAATCACTCTCCTGCCATTCAGTGCAAACTTCTCAAAAGCATTATCTCTACTGTGGCAGAGGTGGCATGTTGCCCAACAAGTGCCATAGGCCTCTTCCTATTGTAGAAAGTTGGTGGCTGCCCAGGTAGAGATTATATTTACAACCTCCACTTGCATCTAAGTATGGCCTTGTAATTAGTTGCGCCAGTGAAAATGAGTAGGAATTGTGTGTCACTTCTAGGCAAAGGCTTTAAGAAGTAGCTTCCTCTAAACTTCTTCCCCTCTGACCTAATGGATCTGGACAACTGCAATGTTGAGGTCCCACTAGGAGATGATGCAACCATAAAAGGCATAGAGGCAGGTTCCCTGAATCACATCATGAAGGAACATTGTCCACTGACCAGGAACACCTGACTGCAACTATTAGGAAAGCTATATGTTAGCTTCTATTTTGTGAAGACACTGAAATTTGGGTATTTATTTGTTGCAACAACTAGTATTTCTTTAACCAATAAACTTACCTACCAATCATTCCTCAGTCTGCTTCAATCTAGTTTCCAATTTGTTCCTAGGAAAAAGATCTCTATAAAACCATCAGTGGTTTCTGGGTTACTTAATTCAATGGATACTTTTTCATCTGAATTTCACCTGACCCTTCAGCAGCATTCCACATTGTTGTACATTTCTCTCTTAACAAGCTTTCCTTCCTTGGTTTCCATGACACAAAACTCTTTCAAGTTTCCATCTTTCTGTCCAGTTGCTCCTTGGTCTCCTTCACAGGCTCAAGTTCTACTTCTTCATCTCAGAACTCTACCAACTTGACTGCTGAGTTTATCCATGTTAAATTAACTGTAGCTGGACTTGCCCACCCATCATAAACAACTAGAAAACTGGGGACATTGCATTAAAAACTAACTTTAGGGTTTGAAAACAAGCATCACACACTGTGAGCTCTGAAAAAGGGAAACAAACAAGATAAGCCTATGGTCATCCCAACTTTTTGCCAGAAGGTACCTTCTGCACTGTGTTAAAGAGAAAGAGAATATTAGCAAAGCACAGAGACTTCCATGAGTTGGTAATCATGAGAAATCAAAGTTGGAGAAGCCAAAGTGGCTTGAATTTAAAGTGTAGAACATCAAAGAAGGAGCTACACAGAGAAAGGAGTCCCCTTGAGTCATTTGCTGAATACTAAGGTGAGGCTTCATGAGGCAGGCAAAGAATAACTATTAGAGTGCCGTAAGCTAAACAATTCCCAGAGATCACAAAGGGCTGGGATATGTTTAAGTTCTAATCAGCCAGACTGTCAGGGCCTTGTTAAATTCTCAGGACACTCAGTAGAGTCTCCAAAAAGGTCACACCAAATAAGTATAAACACACTAGTCCTAGAGTAAAGGCTGCTCTAAACCCAACCTTATGAAGCTTAAAAACGAGCTTTAATAAATTAAGCTGATCAGCAAGGAATTTAACTGCAAGCCAAAACAAACTTCACACTGTATAAAGGAATACAACATAATCCAGACACTTAGTATTATGTTCTAAATGTCCAGAATCCCGTTGAAAATTATTATACATGAGAAGAATATTCAGGAAAAAAAATAAGACCATAGAAATAACAGAGGTAATGGAAGAGAGGTAATAACAGAGGTAATACAGAAATAACAGAGGTAATGGAACAAGCTAATAAAGATTTTTAAATATCTGTATAAATATGCACAAGCTTTTTAAGCAAAACACGAACTCAATGAGGACAAAAGGAAATATTAAAAAGGAATAAAATATAGCTCATAGAGGTGAAAAATATGATACCATAGATAAAAATTTCACTGAAGATCAGACAGAAGATAGGCATTGCTGAGAAAAGACAAGCAAACTTAGATATAGCAATAGAAACAATCCAAACTAACAGAGAGGGTAAAAGGCTGGGGAAAAAATTAACAAATCCTCAAATAACTGATGTAAATATCAAACAGTCACTATGTAATTAGAGTCCCAAAAGAATGTGGAGGGTAGAAAAAAGTTTTTAAAAATAATGATCAAATTTTCCAAATTTGATGAAAACTAACAAATCCAAGAGCTCAATGAACCCAAAGCAGGATAAACACAAAAGTGTATCATAATCTAATTGATAAATACCAGTGACAAATAAGCCATGTTAAAAGCAGCAGAATAAAAGGACATAGTATACACAGAGAGAAAACATAAAAATTACTGCATATTTCTCATTAGAAGCAATGCAAACCAAAAGACAATGGAAAAAGAACTTTTACATACTAAAAAAAAAATGTCAACCTAAAATTCTGTATCTAGGAAAACATATGATTCAAAAATAAAGACAAAATAAAGACTACCAAACACGAAAGTTGACAGACTTATTGCTAGAACTATATAGCAAGATGTAGAAGGAGGATTTTTAGGCAGAAGTAAAATGAAAGCAGGTGAAAACTCAGATCTGCACAAAATATGGAAGAATACTGGAAAAGATAAATATGTTGGTGAATATGAAAGACGTACATAACCAACATAATTTTGAAAGAAAGTACATCACTATAGATCCCACAGATATTAGAAGGATAATAAGAATATATTCTGAATGACTTTATGTCAACAATTGGCAACCCAGATAAAATATTCAAATTCATATAAATGTTCAAATAATTTCAAATTATTAACTAATAAGTTGAGTTAACAAAGTCACAGGATATGTCAATATATAAAACTCAATTGTATGTTTTATAGTAGCAAGAACAATTTGAAAGTAAAACTTTTAAAGTGCCATTTGCAATAGCATAAAAATATAAAATATTTAGGAATAAATTTAATAAAATCCGTGTAAGTCCTATATGCTGAAATTTTTTAAATATGGCTAAAAAATTTTAAAGAAAACCTATATCAATGTACAAATATATGATGTTCATGAACTGGGAGATTCAATGTTGTTAAAATGTCAGTATTTCTCCAAATTGACCTACAGATGCAAGACAATCCCAAACAAAATCCAATCAGGTTTTCTTGTAGAAATTGACAAGCTAATATTAAGATGTAAATGAAAATTCAAAGAACCTGGAATAACCAAAATGATTTTAAAAATTTTGAAAAACTTACACTACCTGATGTCAAGACTTATTAATAGGAATCTATAGGAACCTAAACAGTGTGACCTAAAATGCTGATATATTCATAGATCCATGATACAAAAGAGAAAGTACAGAATAGACACATTCATATATGGTCAATTAATTTTTGACACAAATAGCAATATAATTTAATGGGAAAAGGTCAGTTCTTTCAACAATGGAGCTAGTACAACTAAATATACATTTTTAAATGAACCTAAGCCCTTACCTCACACCATTCACAAACATTAACTCAGCATGTGTCATTAACCTAAATACAAAAGCTGAAACTACAGAACTTCAGGGAGAAAGTCACAGATTTCTTAATTCAATTTCATCAAAATTACAAACTTCTGTTCTTTGATGGGTACCCTATTAAAAAATAAAAAATGAAAAAACTAGCCACTGATTGACAGAAGGTTATAGATATATATGACAAAAGAATATTATATTTTTAGAAATTTAGTGACTCCTAAGTGTACAGTGTTTATAAAGTCTACAGTAGTGGATAGTTATGACCTAGGCCTTCACATTTACTCATTACTCATTCACTGACTCACCCAGAGCAACTTCCAGTCCTGCAAACTCCATTTGTGATAAGTGCCCTAGACAAGTGTTTTTTGTCTTTTATCCTGTATTTTTATTGTACCTTTTCTAGGTTTAGAGATGTTTAAATACACAAAGACTTACCATTATGTTGCAATTGCCTACAGCATTCAGGACAGTACTGCTTTGTACTGGTTTGTAGCTTAGGAATTGTACTTGTTTGTAGCTTAGGAACAATAGGGTATACCATATAGCCTAGGTGTGTTAGTAGGCTATACCATCCAGGTCTGTGTAAGTACATTCCATGATGTTCACACAATGATGAAATTGCCTAATGATTCATTTTTCAGAATGTATCCCAGTGGTTAAGTGACATATGACTGTATATAGAACTTCTACAACTCCATAATAAGAAAGACAGAAGCCTCAACAAAATAATGGACTAACTGACACTTCATGGAGGACACAACATTATTAGTCACCAAAGTAATACAAATTAAAATCACTACAAGATACAACTGCAAACCAGGTAGAAAGACTAAAATTAAAAAGATCGACAATCTCAAGTATTGGAAAGGATATTTGATAACTGGAGATTTTATAGATTGCTGGCAAAGGTAGAAAATGATGCAACCACTTCAGCAAACTTTTGACAGTTTCTTGTCAGGTTTACATTGACCCTAGCACACAGAATTTTCAGTGCTATTATTTTACCCAAGACAAATGAAAACATGTCCACACAAAGGCTTGTACATGATATTCATAGCAATAAAGCATGGAAAAAATGCAAATGTTCATCACAAGTGAATGGTTTACACTATCTGTGGCATATCCACACAATGAAATACTAGTCAGCAATAAAAGGAATAAGCTTATGATACAGGCAACAGTTTAGATGAATCTAAAACACACATTTCTAAGTGAAAAAAGCCAGACACAAATGAGTCCATGCTGTATGATTCCACTTATATGAAGTCTAGAATAAGCAAAGATAATCTCCAATAACAGAAAGCAGATTGATGGCTACCTGGGGCTAGTGTGAGGGAAGGGCATCATTTGACTCCAAAGGGAGTTGTATTAGTCCATTCTCACACTGCTATAAAGACATACCTGAGATTGGGTAATTTTTACAAAAAAGAAGTTTAATTGGCTCATGGTTCTGCAGACTGTACAGGCTTCTGCCTCTTGGGAGGCCTCAGGAAACTTACAATCATGGTGGAAGGCAAAGGGGAAGCAAACACATCTTCACATGGCCATCAGGAGAGAAAGAAAGAGCAAAGGGGGAAGTGCTAAACACTTTTAAACAAGTGGCACTTGGGTGATGGTGCTAAACCGTTAGAAACCGCCCCCATGATCCAATCACCTCCCACCAGGACACTTCTGTGTCTAACACTGAGGATCACAACAGAACATGAGATTTGGACGTGGACACAGAACCAAACAATATCAGAGGTGCAAGAGAAATGTTGGGGATGATAGAGAAATTATTTATCTTGATTGTGATGGTGGTGGTGGTTACATGGCAGTATATACATTTCAAATCTCCTCGAACTGTATGTTTAAAATGGGTACGTTTTATGGTATGCAAATTATATTATGCCTCAGCAAAGTTGATTTCAAAATAAACATATGCAATTAACATTCAAAAATTTAAAAAGCTCTAAAGCTTTCTTAATATTTCCAAGATAAATATCAAAATCCTCAATGTGAACTCCAAGATGCTGACTGTCTAACCCTCTCTACCTCTCCCCCATCACCCACAGCACCCATCCCTCTCTGTATCCCAGGCATTCTGACTTTCTTTTCCCTCTGGAAAAGCCAGAATCTCTCCAAATGCCAGATTTTTTTAAAACCTGGAGTAATCATAATCCTTGATTCATGATATACTCTCATTATGGGACAGGCATGGCCTGCTTTATTTAGTTAACTACTAACATTGTTTTTTGTTTTGCTTTGTTCTTATAATGGCTTTTTTCTCACCTCACTGTTTCTTTCTAGGCAGTCTTACCAATTTCTACAGTTTCAACAATGGAGACTTCCTTGAGCATCCTCAGATAATTCAGATCCCACCTAAGTTACAGAGCCCTATGTCCAGCTGCCTACCTGGATGTCTCAAAATCACCTCCAACTCAATGGGTTCAAAACCAAACTCATTTTCTTCCCAGCCCTTCTCAGCAAATAGTCCGCTATCCATCTACTTCCCAAATAAAATGTAAGCAGCCTCCTTGGCTCATCCCTCTCCTTCATTGTATTAGAACCAATAATAACAATTTTACCTAACTGCTCTTTTAATTCATCTATTTCTCTCATCATCTCATCTTTTTTTATTTTTTATTTTTTTGGTGGGGGGCGGACAGGATCTCATTCTGTTGCCCAGGCTGGAGTGCAGTGGCACAATCACAGCCTCGACCTCCTGGGCACAGGCGATCTTCCCACCTCAGCCTCCTGAGTAGCTGGGACTATAGGCACATGCCACAACACCCAGCTAATTCTTATTTAGTTAGTTTTGTAGAGACGGAATTTCACTATGTTGCCGAGGCTGGCATCTCACCTTAATCCAAGCTATCACTTCTCACCTAGAGTGTTGATATCACCTCCCAACCCACCTTCCCCACATGCTCTCTTACCACCAACAATAAAATAGCCACAGTGCAGCCAGAACAAGTCTTTTGAAATATAAATGTGATCATGTCACATGAAGTGGGGATCACACACCCCACTTCAGCCCAAACTCCCTAACAGGACCTGTGGGATCCTACATGGCCTGTACCTCACCTCCCCATGCAGTCCCATCTCACATCAAACACCCCACCTCTCTCTGCATCCCAGCTATGCAGCTTTCTTTCAGTCTGGAAAAACAATCCCCTCTCCAAATGCAAGACTTTTTTTCTAATCTCAGGGAAACAGAATCATACCAATCATAATCTTTACTTAAAGACCCATCGTTGCCCATAGATGGCTTGGCTTATTTATGTTCATGTGTTTATTTGGGCAAGTAATTTTAAATAACATAATAGGCACTCACAAGCCCATGACCAACACAAAAGCAAGGGTCTTGTCAATAATCTACAACTAATCATGTGGTCTCTTCACATCTCATCCTCCTGGTTATTAACCCAGGAAACCATCATCTTGACTTTTATGTTCATCATTCTCTTGTCTTACTGTTTGGTTTTATTGCATGCATATGTATATATACACACATATATGTGTATATTGTATGTATTTATATATAATGTATGTATATATTCCTGTACATATTATATATATATATATATTCCTAAAAATAATTTAAGTTTTTTATGATTCTGAAATAATAGACCCTTATGGTATGCATTATTTGGGGACTTGCTTTTCAATTTATTATATATTAAGATTTTAAGAATTTAAAGTTTTAAGGTTCCATATATTACACAGTAGTATGTCACAGTGGTTCATCTATTTTGACTGAAATACAATATTTCCTTGTGTGGATACATCATAGTTTTTCTTAATCCACTTTCCTTTAGATCACCAATCATATGGTTTCTTGGGTTTCTTTTTTCTATTATAAACTGTGCTGCTATGAACATTCTTGTACATGCCCCCTAGGTACACTGCTTGGGATGTATTCCAGGGTATTTCAGAGTTTGGCTTTAGGAAGAAATTCCCAGCTGAATGCCAAAGTAGTTCCATCAGTTTATATTCTCACCAGCTACGTAGAAGAGATCCTGTGCTTCCATATTCTCTGCAACACTTGGTATTGTTAACCTTTTCATCACTGCCAACCAAATAGTGTCAGATGGTATCTCCCCTTCCCTGATTACTGACTGCATTGAATAAATCTATATATGTTTATTCACTGAGTATGCTTTCTTCCCTATGAAATGTCTTGTGTCTTTTTATGAGGTTGTTTGTACTTTTCTACTTGATTTTGTGAGAGTTCTCAATATACTCTTGACTCTAACCTGTTGTTATTTATGTCTATTATAAATATGTCCCCAAGCCCCAGGCCTTTGCATAGCTGCCTGACCCGACTGGGACACTCTTCCCTCTCTGCTTCATCTAGCAAACAACTGTGCAGCCTCACGTCTCACCTCTATGGTCATTTCCTCAGGGAAGACTTCTCTGACTTCCTTGATGTGATCAAGTCCTAGTTTGTGCTCCCATAGGACCAAGTAGCACTCCTTCTTAGCATTTCTATGGCTCTAATATTTACATGTATGTGTGCAATTTTTTAATGTACACTTCACAAGGGCAAGGCTGCATCCATTTTTGCTTACAGTTTATCTATTGGGACTGCCATGTAATAGGTCCTCAATAAATGTGTTTAGATGAATGAATAAATGCCACATTTGCATGTGTGTTTTCCCACAACTGCTCCAAATGCAAACCCTTACCCTCTCCCCCTTCATCTTTCATTCAACAGCCTTTATTCACCTCTCTTCTTGCTTCTTTCCATCTTCCTTATTTTCTATAAGCATTACCAGACCCAAGGAAGGAACTTAGCATCCATGTGCCTGTTTGATGCATTTTTCATTCCATGGGAGGAAGAAGGTAAAAAGGGAACAGTTCTGAAAGGCACACCAGAGTGTGGGTAACAATGACTCTCCCACCCAGTCACCAGCTTACAGGGATACTAGGATTCTGTATCTTATTAACTCGTGGCAAGAAGGCCATTGATGTGTTGCATGCCCACTTGGTACACTCCTTGGGATGTATTCCAGGGTTTATGAGATTTTAGCTTCAGGAAGAAATTCCCAGCCGAATGTCAAAGTAGTTGCATCAGTTTACACTCCCACCAGCAACGGAGTGGGAACGAATAACGGAAGCATCCTGTGCTTCCATATTCTCTGCAGCTCTTGGTATTGTCAGCCTTTTTGGGGTTGATGGCACCAAAACCCATTTTTGGAGAGTGATGGTGAATGGGATGTGGCTCTAGGAGGAGGAGGGGTAGGCACACTTACACACCTGTTGCACAGCTTCGTTAGAGGCAGAATTGCTCCTTCCCAGCACATTTGGAAAGCCTTGACTATTCCACCAAACATACATCTGACAGCCCTGTGTCCATACCCTCACCTGCAAGTTCTAGGCAGGTCCTTCAAACAGGACTTTCAGAAACCCCTCAAAGACATCTCCTGACACCCATCCTCCCCTTGCCTTCAAATCAGTCTTGAATAGGGTTGTAAACACAGACGCTTCCAAGCCAGACTCTCCGCAGTGTTTCTTGGGTTCTTTTTCATATCTGTCAAGAAGGAGGAAAAATGGCAGAGAAGATATTCTTGAATTCTTCTCCATCAGACACCCCTTCGGGAGGACAAAAACTGGCCCCAGGAGCTGCATCTGGGTCAGCAGAGGTTAACTCCCCCGCCACAAGAGGGAAGAGTGAGCCTCAGTGTATCTTTGCTATTTCCTTTTTCACTGTGTTGGTAAACATTCTGGCCATTCTGAAGTATTATTTCCCCCTTTAGGACAATGTACTTGGGTTTGGGTTCTTTTTGCTTTGTTTATCCAGTAATCATTACAGCAAGAGGGATGCACCTGTTCTGCAGGCCCATTAGACTCCGAATGGCTTTTCTCCCAAGCGGAGGCATGTAGAAAAACTAGCCTTGGCACTGGAAGCACACTGCAGTAGGAGCGTGAGCAGTGCAGAGAAGACCAAGATGCAACCTTGAGCCATAATGCAAAGTGGCTCAGGGCTGGGAGAGGGAGGTGCGGCACTGCCTGGAACGAGGCTGGGGCTTAGAGAGAGAAGAAACTTGCCCAAGGTCACGCCGCCAATTAGTTTTGGAGATGGAGTTATAATCACAGGAAGCAGGTCTGTGTGGTTCCAAGCCCACGCTCTCCCCAACCTCATTATATTGGGGAGCAGCTGAGAAAAAAGAGAGGGGGGAAGCCAGCATGGCAAAGTCACAGACATCTGTGTCCCCATGTGCCCACATGCTTAGGGCTTTCTTTATGTCCGATCTTTAGCTGTCTCTTACTGTCAATCAGTGAAATTGACTTACCCAAGAACAGGAAGGAATAAATAAATAAGACAAGAAGACCTTATGGTGACAGAAGCCTGCAGAGGCTGCCAAGGGGGTAACTGGGAGGTGAACAAGTCCAGAGGAGGTGAAACGGAAAAAAGAAAATGAATAGTTTCTCTAATTCATGCCTTGAGCTTCCCTCAGCAGTAAGTCCCCCCTCCATCACTCTAATTCCTCCTCCTGTCTCTCCCTCCTGGTGTAAACCCTAAGTGCATTCGATTCTGGAGGGAAAAGAACAGGATCAGATGCCCCCAACTCTGGCCTCCTTCATCCAAGATGCCCCACACTGGGGAGAAGAGAGGACACCTAGACAGGCTTGTACCGTCTTTTGTTTGGAGTATCGGAGTCACAGCTTGACACAGAAGCTGCTCCTAGGGCCCTGGTGACTTCCTCTGTCATCTGCTGCCTCTTGTGCAGGTGTGCATATTTTAGCTTGGAGGAGCCCAGGCATGGAAATCGCTCTCCCTGTGCCCATATATTATCAGTATTTTTTAACATGTCGCTTTCCAAGCAGGTAATGCATTTGCAGAGACAGTGATCTTTCATCGGGAGATTACGATGATTTGTGTTCTCTGTCTAAATTCCAGCATAAATTTCCAAGCCAGCGAGGCATTGGCTTGTGGCAAGAGCTGCCTTCCGAGATGTGGCAGGCTATCTCTGCAAACCTCAGGCTCGTAGCCATTTGTCCTGATTAGGGAAAGGCTTTGAAATTCTTCCTTGTTCCTCACCTTTATTGATTTCAAATCGCTCTTCCAGCAGGTCACCTTTGCAGCTGGGTTCAAGCCTCAAAGTATGTTTACTGGGCTGGTTGCAAGCAAAAACATTTAAGCAAATCAACTGCCAGAACTGCTGGCTCTGCTGAAATTAGCAGTGTGGCCTGGGTCAAGTCGCTTAACCCCCTGGGCCTCTGCTTCCTCATCAATAAATGGAAAGTATAATCCCTACTTCACAGGGTTAATGGGAGGATTAAATAAGGCAGCATAAATGAGCATCCTCTCATGGTATCTAGAAAACTATAGGTGAAACCCATGCACTCGTCCTCAATCAATTCCCAGACAATAACATGCAAGCCTCAAGCCTAGACTGTGACCACACCCCAGGTTGGATGGTCCCTTCAGTAAGCCCTATCCTCTCAAGGTTGCTCTGAAATTCCCCACAGTGCCTCTAATCAAGATGAGTATTAAGTCATTTAGCCTTGTATATTAGTTTTCTCAGGCTGCTGTAATAAAGTACCACAGACAAGCTGGCTTAAACAACACAGATGTATTGTCTCACAATTCTGGAGGCTGGAAGTCCAAGATCAAGGTGTCGACAGGATTGGTTTCTTCTGAGGCATCTCTTTGTGGCTTGTAGAGGCCATCTTCCCCCTGTGTCTTCACATCTTCCTTCCCTCTGTACCCACCTGTGTCTTTATCTATTCTTCTTTTAAGGACATCAGTCATATTGAGTGAGGGCCCACCAAAATAGCCTCATTTTGACTTCATCATCTCTTTAAGACCCTAACTCCAAATACAGTCACGTGCTGAGGTACCAGGAGATAGGACTTCAACCTACAAATTTGGGAAGAAAGAGGAGAAGACATGATGCAGCACATTTTAATAAGCACAAACACGTGATGCATGACTGTGTGTCTCAGCACCAGAGTGCAAGTGATGGGACTCCCCATCTCCAACACTAACAATGCCTTCCTTCCATTTCAGGATACTACTTTGTTTTCAGAGTCCTGTTTCAGTCATTAAAGGTGCCCCTCTATTGACAGATGGAAAAATGGAGGGATAAAAACATGGGAGGGACTCACTCAAGGTCACACAGATAGCAACAAGAGGCAGAGCTAGGTCTGGAACCAAGACATGTAGCTCCTGCCCATCTCAGTGTGCGACTCTGTACTATCACCTTAAAAAGTTATTCACCACTGCAAGGAGCAAGTTCCAAAGAGCACAGAAGAGTTCTGACATCTGATGCGCAGGTGTCTATGGGGACAGCACACTACCTGTGACACCCGGCTTGCTGGCCATCAAATTTTACCTCCCCGTTGAGTTCAACACAGCGAACGGTGTCTACCAACTCACCTGTGGAGGATAATCTTTCCTACCCAGGGAGCCTTCCCTGATGCTAGGCCTAACTGAACAGTTTCCCTGCAACTTGTTTTTTGTTTTGTTTCGTTTCATAGAAAACCCTTCCCCCCAAACCCGCCCTTTCTGACACAGATTGCAACAGATACAGGAGAACAATTGGCACTGTTCAGGCAAACGCAGGAAGAAAGGAACTCAGCTGGTGGCACCAACAGGTATAAAGGCCCAGCCGTGAAAATACACAGCCAACAGCAGCCATCTTGACAAAGTTTTGGGGGAGAACGGTGCCGATGAGGCACTGAAGTAGTTTCACTTCATCAGCTTTGTGTGTCCAATCCAAAGGTAGATAGTCACATGGATGGATGGATGGATGGATGGATGGATGGATGGATGGACAGAAGGATGGAAGAATGCATGTATGTATGCATTATAGATGGACGGATGGATGCACATATGCATGCATTATGGATGGATGATGGGTGCATAGATGGGTGCATGTATGCGTGCATTATGGATGGATGAATGCATGTATGTATTATAGATGGATGGATGGGTGGATGCATGTATGCATGCATTATGGATGGATGATGGGTGCATGGATGGGTGCATGTATGCGTGCATTATGGATGGATGAATGCATGTATGTATTATAGATGGATGGATGGATAGATGGATGGATGGGTGGATGCATGTATGCATGCATTACAGATTGATGGATGGATGCATGTATGCATGCATTATGGATGGATGGATGCATGTATGTATGTATGCATTATAGATGGATGGATGGATAGATGAATAGATGGATGCATGTAGGCGTGCATTATGGATGGATGGATGGATGCTGGATGCATGTAGACACGCATTATGTATGGATGCATGTATGCATGATTATGGATGGCTAGATGGATGCATGTGGGCATGCATTATGGATGGATGCATGCATGCATGCATGGATGCATGTTGGCATGGATGTGAAGTGGCTATGTCTTCTGGGGTATATACCCAGGGTTCATCATCTGGTGCCAGGAAAATTTAGGACACAGACACACATGAGGAGTTTAGGAGCAGAGGTTTAATAGGCAGAAGGAAAGAGAAAGAAAAACAGCTCTCTCTATAGAGAGAGAGGGGTCTTCCAAGCAGAAAAGATGGGCTGGTGGCTGATGTGCCGGATTTTATAGTCTGGCTTGAGGAGGTAGTGTCTGATTTACGTAGGGCTCACAGATTGGTTTGATCAGGTGTGATGTTTACATAGCACACAGAGAAGGCTGGTCCCTCCACCCTAATCTTATTATGCAAACGAACTCTCCCCTTGGCCAATGCCATCTTGTCTGCTCCTTACTGTACACGTGGCTGGCAGAGAAGGGAAGATGGAGCTACCATCTTGAACAGGTCTAGGCCCTAGTTCCTGCCTGAATTCACCTGTACAAGCTCCCAGCTTTCTTGTCTATGTCTGCAGCTTGACTTTACATGCCGCTTTTGTTAGAAAATGATTTGTGGCTGCTTCCCATTAAAAAGAAAAAACCTTACTGAGCACTCCCATACCTTCACTATCTGCCTAAGGGATTTCTTAACTCCTATATCAGATGAATGGATGATATATGTATGCATGCATGGACGGATGGATGGATGGAGGGAGGGAGAGAGAGAGAGATGAGTCTGAGAGACAGAGAGATCTCCACAGTGACAGTACTTGTCCCCAAGTTCCCCAGAGCTTTTTTGTTGTTGTTGTTGTTTGTTTTTATTTTTTATTTGTTTATTTTTGAGACCCAGTCTTGCTCTGTCGCCCAGGCTGGAGTACAGTGGCGCGATCTCGGCTCACTGCAAGCTCCGCCTCCCAGGTTCATGCCATTCTCCTGCCTCAACCTCCTGAGTAGCTGGGACTACAGGCACCCGCCACCACGCCCGGCTAATTTTTTGTATTTTTAGTACAGACAGGGTTTCACCATGTTAGCCAGGATGGTCTCGATCTCCTGACCTCGTGATCCGCCTGCCTCGGCCTCCCAAAGTGCTGGGATTACAGGCGTGAGCCACCGTGCCCGACCTCCCCAGAGCTTTTTATTCACCAGAAACAGTAGATGTTTTGGGAAGGGCAAGTACTTATTTGTAATGGACTTCCTGTGGGTCAAGTGAGACTCAGCTGAGTGACATGGGAAAAGACTCAGATTCAAGACCAGCTCTGCCACTGGCCAAGCCTCTTACTGTCATAGTGCCAGCTTCCTCAGAGAAGTTGAGAGGCTGCCTGATATGATTTTGAAAAGCATGGGCTTTAGGGCCAGGCAGGCCTTGGTCCAAATCATTTACTAGATATGTGATGGTCACCCCACTGCTTAGCTCCTCTAAGTGGATCTCTTCCCTGCGGGTTAAAGTGGAGATTAAAATGCCTACCTCTCAGGGGTACTGAGAGCAGGATATGACGTAGCAAATGTGAATGCATTTGCTGCATCACCTGGTATCCAGTGTATCCTCTTCCCTACCTGGGGTAGCCTTACTGTAAGAGCTACGTAGAAGATTGGCAACAACTGGAGTTTATAAGATCTCTATTCTCTGGTGCCACCAAAATCACCACCTGTCCTGGCCACTCTCAACAAGGTGGAGCCCCAACCTTCCCATTTCTTCTCCTACTTCCCTCCTCTGCCTGGCAGAGTCTCCTAAGACAGCTACCCAAAGCCCTATCACCCCGCAGCAGCCAGGGATCATGGGAAGCAAACAAGGGGGTTTTCTCACTGTAGCAAGACAGTATCATGCTGTCTCCGGGGCTGGTTTTGGCCAATGACAGCAGCATCTCTTCCACAGCTGTATGGATGCGCGGCTCAAGCCTCCTCAACCTTCAAATGATGGAAGCAGGCCCAGGTTCTCTAAATGCAAATTTGTCTTCTTAATGCTCTCTCAGGGCACATCAGCAAGTCTGGATGAGAGCCCAGGGCGGGGGAAGAGATTGGAGAGAGGGAGCAGAGAAAGGTCACTTGCATAGAAAAGGGTTATGACTTGCACTGAAATTGGCCCCAAAACAACAGTCAAGAAAAGTTTTCAAATAAGCTGGACCCAGTTCCTGGTAAGAGACAGGGCTTCCGAAGTGTTTGATGATTGAGTAAGTGAATGTACAGCCCTCAAACCACTTCCAGGATTTGCCCTAATTCCACTATCTCCCCACTTTATTGTACTACAGTTCTTTGTACCTCTATTGTCATGCCCAAATCAGCTGAATAGTCATTCATTCTAATTCTTCAATAAACTCTAAGTACCCTGAAGGCAGGGACTGTCTAATTCCTGGTGCTTTGGAACTCCAGCAATTACTTGAGAAACTGCTCAGGAATTGTTTGCCAATTTAATTAAAGATGGTATGTTCCAACCAGAGCCCTGATCCTGAGTTCACACAGGCTTCCAAGTTCCTGGGGGCATTTAGTCCAAATTAAAGTCATCCTTGCAGCGATCTTACTGAAAGGGGCTGGCTGCAATTCCCAAATGGAAAACCCAGAAGTTCTGATGCTTTAGGGCCTCCAATTTCATCTGTTTATTTATTGTATAATGATTGAGTACTTGATCTTGAACACACATTACTAAAAAAGCCACTCTGGAAGTTTAACCACAAAGTGCTGCTACAGGAAATGAGAAGACACCCAGAGCCGGCTTCACTGTCCAGCCTGTTTTTTAGTTAAAGGGAAATAGTCTAAGAGTAACCCCAATTTAATTTTAATTTTTGGGGGATGGAGGCGGGATCTTTCAAACCCTAGCAAGCTAGACCAGAATGTAACACTTGCAAGCTTCTAAGTGGTAAAAAGTAGATTCAGAGAATCCAGGTTTAGCGGGGACTTTAAAATCTGTGTGAGGCTTTTTCCATATTGTCACCATCTATAACCTCTGGTCTTTAAAAGAGAAAGCCCTATCTTTTCCATACAAATAGGAAGTTGTATAAGATTTCTAAGCAGAGACTGATAAGCATGGTCAAAAGAATGTGAATAGCTCACACCTTAGCAATAAAAGCAATAGAAAAGTCACCTCTTACCTAGTGTCACCAGCTCCCAAATGGTGATGAGACAGCTACCCTCCAACCACAAACCACCATTCTTCACTAAAACTCCTAGCAGGGAACTGAACTGAGATAACTGCAGGTACCTTCTCAGAAAAAAAAAAGAAAAAGAAAGAAAGAAAGAAAGAAAAAAGAAAAGAAAAAAAGGGGAGGAAATAAAGCATTGATTTAAAGCAGCACAGAATTAAATACCCAACCCTCACATTCCTCCCCCTTCTTCTCCTCCATCCACCACACCCTTCCAGAGGGAGGCTTTGATCAGTGTCTGCTCCAAGAAGGGGAGGGGAAGTGGAGGAACAAGAAAGCAACACTCAGTAAACAGTATTATTAACCCATAGGCTTGTGATAAATCAGGCCAGGAAGGTGACCTCAGCGGGTTGGAGTAATCCTGCATGTCACGATGAATTTATGAGGCCAATTTTATTGGCCTGCATGACCCAGGCTCCTTGGAGATGTCTCTGTAACAAATCCAATCCACTTCATTTATGAGCTGTGTACCGTGTCAGCTATGGGGCCAAGCCAGACCACCCTGACCACCCTCTCCGAGAGGGCGCCTACGAGTGTGGTCTCAGAGAAGCAGTGCTCCCAAGCCATGCTGTCACTCCCAGAGAGGCAGCCAGGACTGCCTGCCCTAGGAGTTGGCACTTTCCGACTGCTTGTCCCGGGTTCTCATTCCGGTTCTGCCCTAAGAGCCAGCATGGCCCTCATTGAGGCCCTTCCCCTCTCTGGACCTCAGTTTCTCATTGCAGGATGAGAAGATCAGGTTGCCAGTATTTCTCAATGGGGCACTAGAAGCGTTTGGAGAGGAAAAACCCTGTTCACTGCAAGACGGCCAGCATCTCTGGTCCCAAGCACCACAGGTCAATAGTTCTACCCAGTCATTGGATCATCCAAAAGTGCCCCCAACATGTTCCCAAGTGCCCTCACTTGACAGTTACTGGGAGATAATATCTAAGGTCCCACCTTGGGCACAGACATCTTAAATGGGTCTGCAAAGGGGCCCATCTCCCTTTACCTCCCTAACCAAAGAGCAGAAAAGCTGATGCTCCTGCTGGTGGCAGCTAGAGGGACCTCGGGTCCAGCCGGGAGCCATCCCACTGAGAGGCAGCAGCAGGAGAGAGGAAAGTCCTTTCAGCAGTGGGCCTGATGCATACCTGGCCTTCACCTGCTCTAGGTCGGCTCCCAGCGCTGGGTGGAAGGCGTTTAAGTCTATTTGACTGTCCCTGTCATCGTAAGGTTTACGGATGGTTAATTTATTCTTTATAGCACAGTCATTGATGGCTGTTAAATCACAAATGAGAGCCAATAAAGGGTGAATTGCAGCTGAAATTACACTGTTTATATGACAGCAGAGTGCCGGCTAAAAGATTCATATGCTGCTGATGAAGTATGTTATAAATTTTAATTACCATAGTTTGTACAAATGACATGTTTGAAATGCTATTGAGTAATGTGACCCTGATAATGAAACTATAAAATAAATCATTAACTTTCTGAATGAGCTTTTTTATTTCAGTGCTGCACAGAGTAAACTTTTCAGTTTATTCCAGATCAGTCTTTTTATGCCCCCACCTTCTGCCTCTGGCCTAACCGACTCTTCTCCACCCAGGTTGGGGACAGAGGAGTGACAGGAGGCCTGGGAAAAGCCTGGGGAATTTTCCTGGCAGGACTGACCCCAGCAGACACAGCTCAGGGGCTGGGGGAGGGAGAGTTAGCCAGGAATGGGGGTCCAGACATGCACCTTAAATAAGCCCCATAAAGTTGCCCACCTGTGAGAAGAAAGGACTTTTTTGAACCTGCAGACCCTCTAAAGATCCCCATCCACTGGCAACTGGGCTCTGAGACTGAAGCACCCAACAGAGCCACCTGCAGCAACACCCCAGATGCATCAGACCCTTGGGGAGACAGGCTACAGGGCGGGTGAGAGATTCACGAGAATACTGGGTCAATTTTCCTAGCCCACAGCCCAATTAGGAGTCCAGAAGAGAGAAAGCAAGATGGCATTTGGTGGATTTTCCCACTGCTAAATCATCCCTATTTCAATACATTGGTCCATCATGTTGATGAATAATCCCCTCACACTACTCACAAGGCACATGTCACTGTGGTTAGACACATCTTGCAGAAAAGAGCCTGCAGCTCCAGAAGAAATCTGAAAGAGGAAGTCACACCAAAAGCCATTTTGGGCAACTCCCCACTCCAGGAAATCAGGGCTGAAACTCTCCAAGCAGGCATGTCCCTCTTAGTCCTGCAGGGCAGGAAATGCATTGGTAGCTTAAGCAAAGTCATGTGCTCACGGGTCATCAGCACATCAAGAGAACTTGGACATCCTTTAGCCCTAAAACTCTCAATGTGGTGGGGGAAAAAAATGCAGGGGAAGAGGTTTGATTCCCAAACATATAAATTCCAGAAGAAAATAATATAATACAAGTGGCCAAGAAACATATGAAAAAAATGCTCATCGTCACCAATCATCAGAGAAATGCAAATCAAAACCAAAATGAGACACCATCTCACATCAGTCATAAGGGCTATTACTAAAAAGTCAGAAAATAACAGATGTTGGTGAGGCTGTGGAGAAAAGAGAATGCTTATACATTGCTGGTGAGAATGTAAATCTGTCCAGCCACTGTGGAAAGAAGTCCAGAGATTTTTCAAAGAATGTAAAACAAAGCTATCATTTGACCCAGCAATTCCATTACTGGGTATATACTCAAAAGAAAATAGATCATTCTACCAAAAAGACACATGCACTCATGTGTTTATTGCTGAGCTATTCACAATAGCAAAAACATGGAATCAACCCAGGTGCCTATCAATGGTAGATTGGATAAAGAAAATGTGGTACATATACACCTGGAATACTATGCAGCCATAAAAAGAATGAAATCATGTCCTTTGCAGCAACATGGATGGAGCTGGAGGCCATAATCTTAAGCAAATTAACACAGGAACAGAAAACCAAATATCATACTTTTTCACTTGTAAGTGGGAGCTGAACACTGAGCATACATGGACATCAAGGTGGGAACAATAGACACTGGGGAATGCTAGAGGGTGGGAGGGTGAGTTTAAAAACTACCTCTCGGGTCCTGTGCTTACTACCTGGGTGACAGAATCTGTACTCTCAACCTCAGCATCACACAATATTCCCAGGTAACACATCTGCATATATATCCTCTGTATTTAAAATAAGAATGGAAAAGAATGAGTTCATGCCCTTTGCAGGGACATGGATGAAGCTGGAAACCATCATCCTCAGCAAACTAACATAGGAACAGAAAACCAAACACCGCATGTTCTCACTCATAAATGGGAGGTGAACAATGAGAACACATGGACACAGGGAGGGGAACAACACACAGTAGGGCCTGTCGAGGGGTGAGGGGAAAGGGGAGGGAAAGCATTAGGACAAATACCTAATGCATGCGGTGCTTAAAGTCCAGATGATGGGTTGATAGGTACAGCAAACCACCATAGCACATACATACCTATGTAACAAACTTGCAAGTTCAGTGCATATATCCTAGAACTTAAAGTAAAAAATCAAATCAAATAAATAAAATAAAGTTGAAATTTAACAAAGAAAATATAAAGTTTGAAAAAACCCTCAGGTGTTTCTTACGCACCCTTTCAGGGAATACCCAGCCCAGCCCTCTCACTTTGCACCTGAGGAAATTCACACCCACTGGAGCAGGCAGAACTGGGTTTATCATCCACCCACACAACCAAGGCTAAGAGGAGAACAGAGCTTTCTCACTTGATATGGCCAGATTCTCCCCAAGGCCAGAGCTGGACAGGCAGCAGCACATCACTGATGGCAGAAATGCAGCCAGCATCCTCTCTGCTCCCCTTCCTGAGAAAAGTCACCAAGTGCACCTCTCCAGGGAGGCAGGGCCCATGTGAAGAATTGCTCTTTCTTTTCCTCTATTTCCCAGAGCAAATCTGCTCTCTGGAGTGTGCAGCACAAAAAGAAAGTCAAACTCCAAAGTGCATGCTATGGCGGTAGGCTCTCAAAGTTTCCTCCCAGTGGTGTATAGATGACGCCTGGGCATGACAATGTGGCTTATTAAGAAGTGCTGTCATTCAAAGACCTTCCAGTGCTTCAGAGGCCTCCCTTCCACCTGCCAGTGATGAAAGAGAAGTGGCATTGGCTGCACATCTCATTCTATAGATGAGCAAATGGGAACAAACCCAAAAAGTGATTTGTCTTAGGTCACAGAGCACGTGGATAGCCGGAGCAAGAAGAAGATCTAAATATTTTCATGATTAAGCTCGGAAATTCGAAATATGACTGGATATTAGATAATATGAAGGAATTATTGTTAATTTTTTAAGGTCTGATAGCAGTATTGCAATTTTTTTCTTTTTTACTTTTAGCAATGTCTACTAAATTGATAACAGATGAAATGGTATGATAACTATGGTTTACTCCAAAATAATCCAAGGTGGGAAGAATAGGGGGGCAATGGTTGGATGAAACAAGCTAGGACATGAATGGATTCTGCTAAAGCTGGTGATAGGTATTTGGGGGTTCATTATGCTATCCCTTTTCTGTATATGCTTTAAATTTTCCATAGTAACAAAAATTAAAATTAAATACCTAAATGCCCTGGCCCCCAAAATCCACCACAGTGTTCATTCTCTCGTGCATTCTAAGCAATGCCAGGCTGGAACTAAAGATCAGCCTTCCTAGCTCCAGGGAGCGTGTTTCCAGTAATATGTAGGAGGATGTTAACTTTTTCCTTTCCCTTTGCTGGGGGAGAAAGTCTCAGCAAGGAGGGACTGGCCTCAGGATACAGCCAGTCCACATCATTGGAGAGAGAGACTCCTGAGTCTGGAAGCTTCCTGGCACCAACACAGCCAGAAGCGGAGGTTCTGCCCAGGCAGTACTCAGATCCATGCTATTTACTTGATCAGATCTCTTCATCTCTTGAAGCCCTGGTTTCTTCATTTGTGAACCTAAAGTGACAGCCCCAGTTTGCCTATGTCAAAAGATGCAAGGATCAAATTAAATAATGAAGGTGGATTCCTAGAGCGATAGTAGAGTATCTGTATCTAAATCCCTTCTCCACTCCAGATTAGCTCTGTGGTTCAGACAAGCTTCTCCATCTCTCTTGCCTCAGGGTCCTCCACAACAAAAGTAGGGTTGTTGCAAGGATTCATTGAATTAATATATGCAAACAACTAAGAACAATACAAGACATTATGTAAGTGATTATTATTATTGCTCTATAATGGTATACTAACATAACATGTCAATATTATTAAAGGAACCATGGAGTGTTATATTAGAAAGGAACTTGGGAAGTTATTTATTCCACACTCCACTTTTCAGAGAATCAGAAAGGCGATGTGACTTATCTGGAATCTCGTAACAAGGCAGGGACAGAATGGATCCTGGAGCAACACCAAGACCAGTGTTCATTCTGTAACCCCAGTACATCCACTCCACGAAGCAGGTGGCCATTTCTTATTTCTTATTGCTCATAAGGAGGCCCACACAGAGTCACATCCTCAATCCAGATCTCGTGCTGGACAAGCAAGCCCAGTGCCTCACCGGTCTGTAATGGCAGAGGACATGTGGGTTGGAGGAGAATCCCCAGCTCCTTGTTCCACACCTGATCCCTGGAGAGCAGACCAGGGCAGCCATGAGCTTCAGCTGTGTCCCTTGCCTTCCATGGTCCGTTCCTGAAGAGTGGCCAGCACTTCCCAAGCCTCCCCTCGGACTTCGCCGCCACCACAAAAACATTTTCAAGGCGATGGTGCAAGCTGCCCTACTTACACTAAGAGAAAGGACCACATTATTGCTGTTATAAACCATTGATTAAGGTTTATAATAGCAATAATCCCCTCGAAATTCATTGTTACTGCAGTTAATGACCAGTTTATTAGAGCGTTAACCATCCTTGGCAATGGGCTGAGTCGTTTAAAGCGGGTAACGACCAATTTCTCAAGGATTATTGCTTAAATAACAATTCTTTGGGAGATGTATGTGCCACCACAAGGTGCGGCTCTGGCTGGAAGCTTCTCCTCAGAAATAATTGTTAATTATTTCCTCAGGGTTGCACCACCAGCACTGTACCTAACAAATCCCAAACAATGAGCTTCTTATGGCAATGCTTCAGAGGCACCAAAGAATCAAACTGTTGGACCAGGGCCTAGAGCAGGAGCTGTGCCCTTCTGTGAAGGGATCAGAAACAGAGCAGCCACCATGATGGCTTCTGGCCTCCCAAGCAACAGCACCACCGGGAAACGGTATCTGGCTTTTCATGGAGACAACTCCTTCCTCTTCACGTGACTTCATTTCCAGAATTTTCTACCTGTCCAAGCCCTCCACCCATTCCCTTGACAGGTAGGGGAAAGTAGGGCCAGCCAAGGGGCTGGAGAAAGGACCAAAAAATGGGAAGCAGCCGGGCATCGTGGCTCATGCCTGTAACCCCAGCACTTTGAGAGGCCAAGACGGGTGGGTCACTAGAGGCCAGGAGTTCGAGACCACCCTGGCCAACATGGCGAAACCCCATCTCTACTAAAAATACAAAAATTGGCCGGGCCATGGTGGTGCACACCTGTAATTCCAGCTACTCAGGAGGCTGAGGCACAAAAATCACTTGAACCTAAGAGGTGGAGATTGCAGTGAGCCGTGATCGTGCCACTGCAC
The DNA here is from genome assembly GCF_028858775.2 of Pan troglodytes. Classification (NCBI taxonomy): domain Eukaryota; kingdom Metazoa; phylum Chordata; class Mammalia; order Primates; family Hominidae; genus Pan; species Pan troglodytes. Next base: position 45,757,709 of record NC_072405.2, read on the forward strand.
TCCAGCCTGGGTGACAGAGTGAGACACCATCTCAAAAACAAACAAACAAACAATGAAAAGTGGGAAGCATGACCAACTGAGGCCTCATAATGGTTTAAGACACTCTGGAGCAGAGTCTACACCAGGACCTAGGAGACTTGGTCAGATGGGGCAGCAGGCACTGAATGGTACCCACTAATTTGCACAGTGCTGAAGTACTGGTAGTCTGTCTGCAGCCACTGGCTGCTTTGGGGTTTGTTTCAGGCAGAAAGAAAACAACCGGGGTCAGATTATATGCTTTAATCATTAAATACAATGATAAAGCCAGGGGTCTTTTTAATTATCCAGGTCTCTTTATTGTACAGGTGAAAACTAAGGGCCCAGAGAGATTAGGAGGCTTGGCTATGTCACACAGCCACTTAGAGAAGAGCTGGAAGTACATCTTGGTCTCCATTTTTCCTTTATCAACCTCAAGACAACCTTTTTGGACAGATCCAAATGAGGAAATTTTTCTCAAGAAATAGGATCACAGCCCAATAGGGAGAGAATGCAGAGACAAAGCACTCCCGAGCTCATGAGCACTTAAACAAGAGTCTCAGAAGAAGCCAATGATCTGATCCTCCCACTCCTCCTCCTCCCCAACTGTCTTTTTATGTATAACTCAATCCAGGTATTTCATCACATTAACTATTTTCTATCACTTTATATTAGCACTGGTATTTCAATAACTTTTATTTTTTTGACATGATCTGAGAGCTACTGATATGATTACACTCTAATTGCATTATATTAACTAAAATAAATACTAATAGGGTGTGAACCTAACATAATAAGATAGCAAATTGCTATCACAGTGCCAGGGCAGGCGAGAGAGAAAACTGCTGATTCACTCAACAAACACATATTAAGGTCCTGTTATGTGTGGAGCACTAAGGCAACTTCCTTTTTTCTCATCATCTCCAAAAACTAACTTGGTACGATAACAGAAAGTGAGGTGTCAAAGCCTCCTTGAATCTATAAATCCTTCAACCTCCATGTTTTGACTGAACAGCAAGAATCATTACCCATATATAACAGCAAGGGGGAGAATAAACATCTCTCCCAGGAGCTCAGTGAAGTAAATGTCTAGTAACTCATCATTGCCCTCACCCTTCAGACACATAGATCCACCTTCATCCTGGAGGCCAGATAAACCCACAAGGGTCGCTGCAGCTCCCGAGTATCAGGCATGTAGAACCCGGTTGAGACAAAAGGTAGAAACTTCTCTCCCCTGCTCTCTCACTGAGGCTCCCACCAAGGCTCTGACATCATGGTGGAGAAATTGGACACCATTTTCCACAAGTTATAATGTTTATGAGTTCAAATGTCATCTTTTTCTGAAATCATCAAACTGAATTCATGGTTGTGTAGATTAGAGAAATAATCTTGTTAAATCAAAATAGTTCTAGATGTTCTACCCAATTTCCCAATGGCACTACTGTCCACATGTTTATAGAATATTACAAAATTTCTATTTTCAGCCATGCAAGATAGTAGTATCAACTATGAATCATGCTTAAGCACCATATAGATCCACCGTCTCAAGTAAATAAGTTAATATATATGTAAAGTGTTTAAGAGTGCCTGTTTGGAGGCTGAGGCAAGAGGATTGGACTGCTTGAGCCCCGGGGGTCAAAAATACAGTGAGCCATGTTCACTTCAGCCTGGGTGACAGATCAAGACCCTGTCTCAAAAAGAAAAAAAAAAGAGTGCCTGGAACATAGTAAAGGCTCAACAAATGTTAGCAGTTATTACTGTTGGCTACTATGTAAAGCCTGATACCAAATGTGATCAAAATCAGTCTATAATTTCCCACACAAAATCATAACAGAAATACAGTAAGTTCAATCACTGAAATGAAACCAATGTAACAATGTGTTCAGTAACTCTCTAAATTGTCAACACTTTACCATGAGAGTATATCTACATGTGTGTATCCGTGATATGATATATAGAAACAATTTCTGTGAGGGGCTAATATAGTTGACCCGTCACTACCATCCTTGCCTTCAACAAGGGCAGAATATCCAGAATACGTCTTCAGCCCATCAGCAAGATGCACTTTTCTCCACCAAGGCTCCAATAGTCTACCATGGGTTCCCTCTGATTCTTTCCATTCCTCTGCTCTGAACTCAGTTGCTCTCAACATTTTTTGAGCATTTTCAACGTGCCACGAACATGGAGATGCAAAGAAGAAGAATAGCATCCCTGCCCTGAAGCAACCAAAAGACAAGGGCCAAAGAGCTAACAGGAATACAAGGTGGTAAGTGCTACATCCCCTAGACTGTGAATGGAGGATGGAAGAGAAGGGGAGGAGGCAAAGGGAGGCGCTTCCTAGACTGCGCAAGCACAGCCGAGGAGCCATTATTCCTGCTTAGCAAAAGGGAACACCACCCAGGAGGTGACATTTGAACTACAACTAGAGCTAGCTTACCAATGTGTGGGCTAACCACTTGTTTAAGGAACCCACAAAGCAGAAACATGGAGGAGGGAGAGAGAGGAAGAATGAGAGGGAGGAAGGATAGTTCAGCTTTGATGACTTAGAAATTTAACTAGAAAATTGGGAGGGGGGTTAATTTCAGCATGTGTATGTTTAATGTCATATCAGAAAACTTTTTTAAAGGTGTTAGTAACATATTAACAGGTGGGCATTAATACTGAGGGCCTAGAAAAGAATTCAAGCATTCAAACTGAATTTTATAAAGCAGACATGGAAGGAGGGTCAAAGAGAATGCAAACATAGAATGTCAGGGCCTGAAGAAGCACAGAGATCTCATTAGGCCAGTCTCCTGCTTTGAAGCTTGCCTCAAACTATCCAAGCAGATTACTAGCTCTTGACTTCACTCCCAGGAGCCTTTTTCCAATATTTGGAGAAGGAGTTACATCTCTTAGGGGAGCACCTTATAGCCGAGAGGCATTTGGGAAAAAAAAAAAAAAGAAAAAATTGGGAAAAAGCCCAGACACTAAGCTCAAGTGACCCTGTAGCTTACGATCAGGAGAGAATAGCAACTTCTTACTGTAGCTGCTTTCTTTTTCTGGCTCCTGAAATCCCATAAAGATGCTACTGAGCCTCACTGCCTGTTGGTATCTCAGACGAAGAGCTGTCACCTGAACAGAATGATTTTCCTTCCCTTGACAGTGGACTTTCTTTAGAGGGCAAGGGGAAATGGTAAAGGGATGTTCTTTGGTTTTAAGTGGGACTCTTTCGATGGAGCATTACCTTTCCATCTTGTTTTACTTTTTATCTTTATCTCTAAGTTTTTATCATCATTCTTTTTCTTCTTTGTTTTTCTAGCTTCGTTGGGTCCCTAAGCCCTCCTGGCTCACAGTATCAGAAGAGTCAACAGTGTTCTGACCCATCCTTCCTTCCTGCCCCAAGTCAAGCCGTTGGAGTCACATTAAGAAGGTAGAAGAGTTTTCTGCATCATTCCATACGATGAATCTGGAACCCCAGAAGCAGCAATTCAGATTTTCTCAGGGGCTCAGGGCTCCTCTGTTTCTCCCAGGAATCCTTTGGTTAAAGTAGGTAGGGGTGAGAGGTCAGAACTAAATTCCCATCCAGCAGGTTTGACAGGTACATAGCATGTAGCAAGACTAAAAGCCCCAATTCCACTCCTTAATTAAAAACATTTTTCATTCCAAACCTATAAAAGGCAGATGTGCTGCATTCCCTCAACCACAGATCGCTGCTCTATATTGAGTGCGGCAGCTCCAATCCTTCTTTCCCAGGGCTTGAAAATAGAAGGCCATCAAAGCAGTGTAATCGGTGTTTCTTCCTCCACCTCCTCCTCACCCCCTCTATTTCCTCTTTTGCCGAAAAATATTCATTTCCATCTTTGCAGGGGTTATGTGTTTTAAGCTTCTTATGACACCTCCATGCTGAAATGGAGTGGGATGGTAGCCCATCTTCCAGGATAGACAGAAGGCAGCTCTTATACTTTATTATTCTAAAATGCCTTTTAACCTGAATTTTTTTTTAAAGAAAAAAGAAGTTCAGGCAGCAGACCTGGCTTCATCAGCCGTACCGTGAATTTATTCAGGCCCTCTTCAGTTCAGGCATCTAGAAGCCAACTCTTGGGAAGAAGAATGAGTGAAGCGCTTGCCAAGAGGTGGTCAGAAAAATGAAATAAACACTTGCTTATAGTGTTTTTCTACCTTCGACGACTCCTTTACTCCTGAAACGCCTGGAGTTAAGACACTCAGTGTGATTACCTGGTACTGAAAGTTGCAAGTCAAATTCAGAGCATGCTGCCAATGTTTATTTGTAAATCAGCTCTCAGAACCTCTGTTTGAGTAGAGGGAGGGAGAGGATCCTATATCCATTTGTTTTTGTTCATCTGTTTCCTTAAAGGATTCTCAAACGCCTTTTGTTTGGGATCTTCTCTGCTTTACTCCCAATGATTCTCTATATTACTCAAGGACAGGATCGCCAAGCATTCCTTCAGAACTGTTTCTCCACTGGGCCCAGCGAATGCCCTGAATTCAAAGTCAACCACAAGGAGAAGGTTTTTGGTGGATAAATGTGAGGCTTTCCACTGGCTTGGGCCTTTTGCCATAGTTGAGGTGCTCTCTCGTTTTGTGCACTTTTTCTGGGTTCCAACCAAATGGTCTTATTAAATGTTAAAAAAAAAAATTGCAGCTGTGAGTGATATCAAATACAATCAATAAACCTGAAGGAAAAGAGATCCCAAGGCATTCACAAGACACTTTTAAGATTTAATTGTTCCACAGAATTTTAAGCAAGTAGTAATAAGAAACTAAATTGCATGAAACCAAATATTTTGCTCTAGGCTTCTAATTCATCTCACTTGCTGGTTCCCAAGGGCTGGTGCCAGCACTGTGCAGCCCGGGACTTTCCAGTACAGACAGGGATTGTGCTTCATGCAAGCTAAAGAACTTCCCTGTCTCTTTGAAATGCGGCAGTTGATCAAAGTCTTCCTTACGATGAAAACGCCTGGGATCAAGGACCTAGCTGGCTGAACAGGCTGAAAGATATATTTTACTAAATACAGGGCCCACTTTCTTGTTAATTTCTTAAAAGTGAAAGATCTTGAGGGTTTCTGGAAAAGTCATGGGGGAGGGGACTCTGGTACCAAGAATGAGAGCTGCATCCAGGCATTAGCAGGCACTGAGAAGCAGTGTCAGTTGCTCCAGGGAGGTGCAGCGCAGTCCTAGCAGCTGCAGAGTCTGGAAGCCTCAGGCTGCTTCCCTGTACTTCTCAAAGGTTGAGAGGACCTGTTAATGAGGCGTATCTGCTTCCTCTTGGCTAGACCACTTGGGATAGAAGGAATCCCTCAATTCCCTAAGAAAAGCCTGCCACAAACACTCTACAGACACACAGGCAAAGCACAGGCAAGAGCCCTCCCCTCCTATCACAGTTCAAAGGATCTTTTGTCCGTTCTGACCAGGGATACCATATCACAAAACAAGAAGACACTTCACCATAGGGCTAGCAGCCGGGGGGCCATGTTTAGTACTGGCTGTGACTTTTAGAACTGTATTGCTCCCAGCACTCTGGGAGACTGAGGCAGAAGGATTGCTTGAGTCCGAGAGTTTGAGACCAGCCTGGGCAACATGGTGAAACCTCATCTCTGCAAAAAATACAAAAATTAGCTGGGCATGGTGGTGCACACCTGTAATCCCAGCTACTTGGGAAGCTGAGGTGGGAGGATCACTTGAGCCCGGGAGGCAGAGGTGGAGGCTGCAGTGAGCTGTTATCATGCCATTGCATTCCAGTCTGGGTGACAGAGCAAGACCTTGTCAGAAAGAAGAAAAGAGAATAAAAAAAAAGAAAGAAAAGAGAAAGAAATGTATTGCTGCAGAGGTTTAGATGAGGGCAGATGGGCGGTTAGGGATGTGAGATTTGGGATTTGAGGAGCTGAGTGCTTGAGAATAGTAGGCAGTTGAGTCTGGTAAAACAAGCACAGGCTCTAGGGTTGAGCAGACTTTTACATCCTAATCTTGGGAAAGCTTACTTTCTCTAAGCCTCAGTTTCCTTATCTGTAAACAGAAACAGCAATAGTTCCTACTCCATAAAGTCAGTGTGGTAGTAGTGAATAAAGAGCCCAAGCAAAGTAGCTTGGGCTATCCCTGGCCCTTAGTAGGTGCTCAGTAAATAGTATATATTACTTTAATAATAATTCACAATTATGGGCTGGAATGCAATAGCATATAGAGGGAGGGCATCTGGCCCGGGGTTCAACGGTCTTGAGTGCGTTAAAGGAAAGTGAGGGTCCAGTCTCCTGCCAAGAGGAGCCTCTGTGACTGAAGAGCCTCCCAGCCCCCACACCCCCCATGTAACTCTTCCCAGTGGGGCTTTTGCTTGAGTCCAAACTTGGTCTTGGCGCCTTTCCAGAGGCTCAATTCAAGAGAACATTATAGTAATAATATAGCTCCCTATTATACATCAGCACTTAGATAAAGAAGAAAAATGCCCTGTGGATCTAAACCTAAAGTATTTCAGAAAATTGCTGCCACTAGGTGCTCAGAGATCCTGCCACGAAAACGAATGTACACGTTTCTGGTCAATACAACAATCATGCTGCAACTTCATAAAATTAACATAGATGGCTCCAAAATAACACAGCGGAATAGTGGACACCTCCAGCCTGTGGAGCACAGCAGCCCTTAGACAAGCCAGGCACCATCCCCAACCACCTGTGTGGCCTTGAGCAGAAGTACAGTTTGATGTAGAATTAGAAGAGAAGCTTGTGGAGCACTTCTCAGATTGCTTGGCACATAGTAAGTGCTTAAGCTCATGTCTGTAATCCCAGCACTGTGGAAGACCAAGGAAAGAGGATCACTTGAGGACAGGAATTCAAGATGAGCCTGAACAACAGAGAGAGATCCCAACTCTATAAAAAAATTAAAAATTAGCTGGGTGTGGTGGTGGGCACCTGTAGTCCCAGTTGCTCAGGAGGCTGAGGTGGAAGGATCGGTTGAGCCCAGGAGTTCAAGCCTGCAGTGAGCTATGATCATGCCACTGCACTCCAGCTTGGGTGACAGAGCAAGATCCTGCCTCTATTAAAAAAAAAAAAAAAAAAAAGATTGCTTTGTATATTAGTCCATACTGCCTGAGGCTGGGTAATTTATAAACAAAGGAGGTTTAACTGACTTACAGTTCCACCTGGCTGTGGAGGCCTCTAGAAACTTACAATCATGATGGAAGGGGAAGCAGGCACAAGGCGGCAGGAGAGAGAGCAAGCAAGAGCAGGGAAAACTGCCTTATAAAACCATCAGGTCGCCTGTAATCCCAGCACTGTGGGAGGCTGAGGCAGGCAGATCACGAGGTCAAGAGATTGAGACCATCCTGGCCAACATGGTGAAACCCTGTCTCTACTAAAAATACAAAAATTAGCTGGGTGTGGTAGTGGGTGTCAGTAGTCCCCGCTACTTGGGAGGCTGAGGCAGGAGAATCGCTTGAACCTGGGAGGCAGAGGTTGCAGTAAGTCGAGTTCGCGCCACTGCACTCCAGTCTGGCAATGGAGCAAGACTCCATCTACCAAAAAAAAAAAAAAAAAAAAAAACAGGTCTCGTGAGAACTCACTCACTACCATGAGTATAATGCGGGGGAAACCCCATGATCCAATCACCTTCCTCCCTCGACATGTGGGGATTACAATTTGAGATGAGATTTGGGTGGGGACACAAAGCCAAACCATACCACTTTGTCACTGTTGTCCATTGTTATTATCATGACTGCTGTGGTCCCACTTCAAGAATATTGACATGTAAGCAAGCCTATATCAATAACAGACTTTTCAGCTCTAGAAAAAGAAACAAATAGGAGACACCACTGAGCAGGGGGATTCCATGAGCAGCATTACTGGATGTTCCTCCTTCTTCCTTGCCTTGGGATTTTGTCTGAAAGGTTTGATGTCACTGCAGAGTTGTACTTTGAAGTGTAGCACATTTCCAGTGCCATCATGATGTGTTATGGTATAAATAATAAATTATAGGGGGCCTGGGTTTTGCAAGAACCCGGCGAAGCATCCTTCTACACACACACACACACACACACACACACACACACACACACACCCCACTTTGGTAAGTGCTGCTAGGACGAGAATTCCACAGAGGTTTCATTTAGAAACCATCCGCCCCCTAAGGCCACTCTCCACCCTAACTCCTTACACCGAGGGTCCGCACGATGAAGCTCCTGGATGACCTGACAAGGTCCAACCTGGGAGGGGTGCACTCTCCAGCACAGCCCAGGCTCTCAGCACCCAGCCAGACAGCAGCTCCTCAGGCCCTCCCCTAAGTACTGCATGAAACACAAAAGGCCAAAGCCAGAGGCCCCTGCTCTCAGAGGGTCCACAGTCATGCCAGAGAGGAAAGTGTATGATACAAGGCCAAGTGTATTTTAATACTGAAGAGGGCAGGCCATCTCCAAGTTCAGGCAGCATTTCTGTGCTGCTTAAAGCAGACAGGCAGGGTGCTAGAAAGCCTCTCTCCTAAAGCCAGCACTTTGTAATAATAGCACTGATGGATTCCAGTGGATTTTGAACTCAGTTATCCAGGGCTCACTTGTATCATGCCTGCATCTCTTACGCATCTGAGGAGCATGGCTGCGCTTGGCTAATTTAACATGAAGCATTCAACAAAGCCTGTTAGAAATGGGCCCCCCACAGGACCACCCATTAGGCTGCAGCCTGCAGCTGCCCTCCACCGCCCACCCCACAACTTGTGCTGAGTGAGTCGCTCCTCTCGTGCCCATCTCTGCTGCAACCTGTTCCCCAATGCCACCAGCCATTTTCCAGATCACTGAGGAGCTGATGACTTGTTCATGTCACATGATAGTGGTGCTTTCAGCTCCTGTTTTCATTGACTCCTGGTCTTCCAGGACAACTAGAAAGGAACAGATCTGTTTGCAAACAGCCACGGCTTGGCTAGGTCCCTCCAACACCGGGATCCCTCCCGGATTTGCAGGTGGAAGGATAAATAACTTCAGGGAGAGCCTCGTGGGGTGGGAGGGGCTGGCAGGGGCGTGGGATTGCCACGTCTTCATTCCTTTGAGGATGAGAGAGTGAGAACTCCAGGCTGTGATTGTTGTCTCAGCTGTGGGAAGAAAAGAGGAGGGCCTCTCAGGCACCTGGATACACTGGCCTTCACATTTCAGAGCCGCCAGCCTGGGTCACGGGGGACCTGCCCCTCTTTCCCACCTACATGTTATTCCAGCCATAAATCCAAGTGACAAGCTTGAACTTTCCTCAATTGACATGTTTACAGGGGAAGTCCACATTTGACAGGAAAATTAAGCCTATCAATCACTTAACGAGCTCGTTAATGAATGGTTCTCTGATCTCCTCTGGTAGCTGGGTTTATTGATTAGGGAGGGGGCAGCCTGGCCCCCATCCCTTTCTCCCTATGCCCACCTCCCACCCATCCTTCCCTCTGCCAGATGTTGCTGCCCTCTGACCTCCCTCCACCACCCCCAGGCCCCCTCTCCTCCCTGAAGCTCGGCAGAGGGTTCTGGTTCAGGGTTTATCGGGAGGTCAGACCCCCTCCTAGCTCTGTTCTCTGACAGAACAAAGGGAACAGATGCAGGCTGCGGCCTGTAAGCACCCACCCAGCATATGGAAGCCATCTCCTTGGTCCCCGTAATTACCCAGGAGCTTGCTTCTTCAATGGCATTGTTTTTTTATTGCTCAGAAACCAACCTATTCCCCAACATAAAACACTTTAATGGTGTCTCCCTCAGGGGTTTCTGGGAGAGGTCCTGTCAGGTATAAAATGTGCAGAACCCCTCTGACAGCCCACAGAGCCTTCCACAGTTAAAAGGGGGGACGGGGCCAGGGGAGGCGAGTTGCATGGTGGCAAATGGAGTCAGGGTCCTATTGCATTTGGAAGGCCCCATAGTGTTCCTGTAGAGCTTTCTAGAGTGTTATCAGTCAGGAAGAAGAGCTAGAACTGGTTAAAAACACAACCAGTCTCCTCCTGTTTCCAGCACACACAGAGGTAGGGCCTAAAGAGCAGGTCAGACACCAAGCATTGGTGGAGTAACTATTTTGTGTAAGAATAGATGATTAATGTTGATTACAAAAAGGCCTGCCACTTAGTATGCATTAAGTTAATAGAAGCAATACAGCTCTGATCTTGATGCTATCTCCAGGGTGTCATATCTTACAGGCTCACTGAAGGGTACAAACTTGGAGATAGGAATTGAACAACAGAATAAGGGAGGAAATGAGCTTTTGGTTGGAAATGGATGGATCTCCAACCCAACAAACCCCTAAGCTCATGCCTCAAAAGTGAGATAATGGAGGTCTTCCTGGATTTCTTCTCTGAAGTGTGTGCTGGGCCTCTTAGTGGAGGTTGGCAGAGCCTACGTGATCTGAACACAAGGATTAACTTCCTGGGGCAGCCACAACAAATTATTACAAACTGGGTGGCTGAAAACAACAGAAATTTATTCTCTCCCAGTTCTAGGCGCTAGAAGACTGGAATCAAGTTGTTGGCAGGCCTTGCTTTCTCTGAAGGCTCCAGGGAGAATCCGTCCTCGCCTCTTCTCTCTGCCAAGGCTTCCAACAAGCCTTGGTGTCCTTGGCTGGTGGCTGCCTCACTCCATCTCTGCCTCCGTTTTCCCACGGCCGTCCTCCCCACGTGTCTGTGAGTCCTCTCCTCTTCTTATATGAATACCAGTGATTAGATTCAGGCACCACCCTGATCCTGTATGACTTCAAATGCTTGCTGGCCTGTTTGTAAATATCATGTGGCTGGGGCAGCGGAACCCCTTTGACATGCCAGTGTTAGGCACCTAGAACATGGCACATTACAACTAATTACCTCACCAAAGATCCTATTTCCCAGCAATGTCATATTCTGAGATTCTGAATGGACACAGATTTTCAGAAGATCACTATTCAACCCGGTACAGAGGGCAGAACAATGGAGGAGAGAGAACACTCTGGACATTGGGGTGAAACGCTTGCTGGCCTCTTGGTGCAAGCTGGAGAAAGGCTGGAGCCTGGAGCCCTTCCAAAGAGCAGGAGGAAAGCCCGAGGAGTGAGGGAAGTGCTGAGGAAGACAGGAAAGGAATTGTACCCAGGTAAATTGCAAATACTAAAAAATATGAAGATGGCAATTTCAGCGTTTAAAATGTGCTCTGGGTAATTCCAAACAAATTTTAAGGCCATTTTCAGACCATAAAATTCTCCGGTCTAAATCAGGGACTCCCAGGCAGGCCCGGGTGCTCGGGCGGCAGACCTCCCCCAGATGGCAACCGGCGGGTTTGGGACGCTCCCGCTAATCTGGCAAATGAGCGATGATTCTTCCCAATGACTGCAGAATGGCCCTTCTCAATTTCTGTAGGCACCTGATCTGCTTACGGACTGATTTGCTGTACTTTTTCTTCTTTCTCTGGGGTTCTTTCCCAGAGGGTGGCTCAGTCACAGGAAACACAAAAACGACAAACCTCACCCAATGACATGCCCCACCTTGTTAGCCAAAGGCTACTTCTCTGGGCCTCTACTTTCCAATCTCCTTCTAGCCAAGACAGCAAAGAGCAATGTGAAACCTGTTCGTAAGTATCATGTGGCTGGGGCAGTGGAACCACTTTGACATGACAGCATTAAGCACCTAGAACATGGCACCTTGCAAAACTCCTGGGCTTCATGCTGTTCATCATCACTTCGGATGGCCTCTACCTGTGCTGCGGGGGGCATAAGAAGAGGGCCCAGGGCAGGGCAGGATCACATCAGAGCCTGAGGGTACAAACATGCTCCACCTGAGTATCAAGAAATTGATTGTTTAGTAAGTTCCTATGTCATAAAAATAATTCTTGAGGATCAAGAGAAGGAGCCTAGTATTTGCATCAGATAGATCCTGTTCTTAAACCCAGCCCCATCACTTACTGGCTCAGTGAACTTGGGCTTTTATTTTATGTCTCAGAGCCTTAGTGTCCTCATAGGTAAAGTGAGAATTACAACAAATAATGTTTGTACGGTGCAGGCCAGACTAGGCCTCGATAAGGTGAATTCCCTTCTTTCCCTGCAGCTACCTGTGTTGAATATTCTACTTTATATGTGTAAATTGTCTCTATTTTCTCATGGGATGGAGTAGGTAGAAGAGCCAATGGCCACCTGGAGAATAGCTCATCAACATGTAACTGACTCTCCCTGCCATGGTGCAGTGATGGATTTCCTGGAACCATTGTATGTAAACTGGGTTGTGGAGAACTGAACTGCATTTCACAAGTTTGCCATGTCAGTGAGCCTTGTGCCATATCATTCCCTAAACACGGAAGCAGACAGCACTTCTTATATCTTGGATGCTGTATTAGTCAGGGTTCTCCAGACAGACAGAACCAATGGAATCTATATATATGTGGAAGGGAGTTTATTAGGGAGAATTGACTCACACGATTACAAGGCGAAGTCCCATGATAGGCCATCTGCAAGCTGGGGAAAGAGAAAAGCTGGTAGTGTCTCAGTCCAAGTCCTAAAGCTTCAAAACCAGGGAAGCCAACAGTGCAGCTTTTAGTCTATGGCTGAAGGCTCAAGAGCCACTGGTGCAAGTCCCAGAGTCCAAAGGCCAAAGAACCTGGAGTCTGATGTCCAAGGGCAGGAGGGGAGGAAGCATCCAGCCCAGGGAGAAGAGAGCCAGAAGACCCAGCAAGCCAGCTTATCCAAACTGCTTCCACCTGCCTTGTTCCAGCCACGCTAGCGACTGACTGGATGGTGCCCACCCACACTGAGAGTGGGCCCTCCTCTCCCAGTCCACCGACCCAGATGTAATCTCCTCTGCCAGCACCCTCACAGACATACCCAAAAACAGTCCTTCACCAGCCATCCAGGCATCTCTCAGTCCAATCAAGTTGCCACCTAATATTCACCATCACTGATGCAAATTTTTCTTGTGTACCTGAAAACTGAAGATGTGGTCCATGAAAAGAGAGTTCAACACTGATCACAGTGGGTTCTGCTCAGAAATTTCCTCCAGGAGACCCCTTCTCCACTGCTGAGCTCAAGGAGGGCCTAAAGGGCATTTGCTCTAAGAGGCTTATGGCCACCTGGAGTAGGGTGCAGAGCCACCCCAAGTAGAGACCACGCTCCCGTTCATCCTCACAGCCCCTGCTCCTGACCAGCTCCCTTCCCCTGAAGGCCTGGACTGGCCTCCTTCCTGCCTGATCTCTGGTTTCCAGTTTACTCCCACACCTCTCCACCCTATGCCTTCCACCACATCCCTGCTTCCAAAGGATTTCCTGTAAGCACAGGTCTGATGGTGACATGCAAGGCTCAAAATATACTCACTGATGCCCCATTGCCTACAGGATAAACACGAGCTCCTTAGGAAACATCGAAGAGTTTTCTCCACTTATCCCCAGGTGACCCCTATAGCTCAGCTTCATGTCTCTCCCCTAAACCCACCCACATCAGCCATGTCACACTCATATCGCTATCGTTTCACTCTGCTGTGTGCTCTGCCTCCACCCCCTTCCTACCTTGCCCATGTTCACAGCTCCTTGTCTGCAGAGCTTCCCACATGCCCAGAAGGAAGTGATCACCTTCCTTCTGAACTCCGCAGGTTCATTTATTCTTCTCTGGTGACACCTAGACCATTAGTAACTTGTCTGTGTGGCTTTTCTCCTCGACTAGTCTATAAACTCCGGAAGGGCAGGGACCAAGTTATATTCATGTTTGTTTCCCCCTCAATACTCAGCAGGCTGGGGAGAGATGAAGTTTGTGAGCTCATGTATAAAGCAGAACCCCAGAAGACGAACAGAAATTTTGGTCCTTTGAGATCTAAATGACTTAGAGAGGCAAAGAAAGGAATAACAGTGTCTGAGTCACACAGGAGAACACAGGGATTCTAGGGAGCCGGCAGAGCTGAGAGAAGCCCCGCCCAGCCCAAGGAAGGGAGCCTGGATTTGGATCTAAGAAGCAGGAATCCATTTGGGGAGAGCAAGTGAGATGAAAGGGTGATAAAATAGACCCTGGGCTGGGCATGCTGGCCACATGCCTATAATCCCAGAGGCTCAGATTCAGGAGTCCGAGGGAGGAAGATCCCTTGAGCCCAAGAGTTCAAGACCAGCCTGGGCAACAAAGCAAAACCTTGTCTCTACAAAAATAAAATTAGCCAGGAGCGGTGGTGCATGCCTGTAGTCCCAGCTACTCAGGAGGCTGGGGCAGGAAGACTACTTGAACCCAGGAGTTTAAGGCTGCAGCAAGCTAGGATCGTGCCACTGCACTCCAGCCTGGGTGACAGAGTGAAATCTTGTCTCAAAACAAAACAAAACAAATAAACCCAGGCATCTGATTCATCCTAGATATTTATAGACTAGCTCCTCTAAAATGAAGAAACAGTATGTAATCTCCCCAGCTCCCCACTCGTGCTCCTTCTGAGAGGCCACAAGTGAAAGGTCCCCAAGCAAGTCCACGCTCTCCCCGGCCTTTACCTATATCTCCCTCTCTTTCCTCAAATCTCTTTCTGTTTCTAGGCAACGGAGCTGCTGTCTGGTCTTTCTGCAAAAAGTCCATAATGCAGGTGCTGGACTGGGTGTGTCACGTTCCACCAGCACCGTGACACTGGAGCACAAGCAGAAGCAGCCCCTGAGGACCAGGAAGCCTCTCCATGGGCCTCCTGCAGCTCAGGACCCCCGCCCTGTTCTTGGGGAGACCGTCTCTCACTTGTTCTTTTCTCTTCCTCTTGAGCCCCTCTTTTTTCTCCCCACCCTTTTTCCACCTTTCACCAAACAGATGTAACTATTTATTCCTTATGTCCTAGTTTTCCTGTAATTTCATAAAGTGCAAATTTGCTGTCCTGCTCCCAAATGCCGAGTCGGTGGTTTGTCATAACAGTCATCAGTAACTGTCGCTTTCTGCCGCGGGCTTAATTAACCCACTCTCTCATTAGCATGTCCGTGCACTTGTAAGGAATGAAAGCCTGATTATTTTCTACAACAGTCGCAGCCAATTACTGCATCCAAATGGAACCACATTAATCAAATCTTTAGTACGGTGGCAAATTCAGAGATATCAGATTGCAAAAGACTGCAAAACTAATATGTCACTGTCAGCGGGGCTGCGCAGGCATTTAGCGAATTGCATTAAATAGATGGCTTCGCTGAAGCCGCATGAATTTAATATGTGATGGGATCTGGAAGCTATTAGTGTGACATGGCAAAGGAGTGGGAGCTTTGGCAGCTCTGGACTTTATCCATGAACTCAGGAAACTAATATGAAAACTTCTGTGTATGTGTGTGTGTGCACGTGTCTGTGCATGCATGTGTGTGTGTGTATGCGCACGCCCCAGCTTCAGTGCACGCATGCGCTTCCTGGGGTGTGTGCAACAAATAAGAAGTCTTATAGGTTGTAGAACAGCAACCACTGTTTTATTTGCTCAAGCTCAAGTTAAAACAGAAGAAATGTAGAAGAGGACTGAGGTGACAGCAAGTATGGCCCTGATGAAGTACTTTCAACATCACTTGCAAAGCGGCGTCTCAGAAGTTCAGACCACAGGCTGCTGAGTCCCAGGGCAAGAGCATAGACTAGAAGCCAAGACTCCTGGTGTGGTCCTCGTTGCTGCCAGGCATAGGGCCATGGGACCCTGGGCTGCCACTGAACAGGCCTCAATTGTTCTATCTGTAAAAGTGAAGAAAGGTCATTAGGATATAGCATACAGCTATATTAGTATTCAGTATATAGTATATAGTCCATAATATATAGTATATAGCTGTTGACGGAAAGCAGCATTATTCTCAGAAAGCAGGAACTTTCTAAAGTGTCAATCAGCGTGGATCCATTCACCTCCCTCTCTCCATCAGCTTAGTGCCTCCCCGGACTTCCCAGCCACTGTGCTCATTGAAGTATTCACTCACCAGCACAGTGCCCACACTGCTGCAGAACTCTTACTGCGGAGATCAGGAAATACCAAGACACAAAGGATACCTCCTCCCCAATACAACTAAAAATAGTAGACTTGGGTTAGCTTTTAAGAAGGTCCTGCCCTAAATACACAACAAAAGAAAGGGATCTCTCTGTAAGGCTATTGAACTTGGGTTAATAAAGAAAGTGACTCTCCTGTAAGAAATAAATCCACTTATTTAGTAAGTAATGCTGATCATCAGAAAAGTTACGTCCACCTCAATGACTTGAGCTGCTCCCAAGAACCGTGACAGCCATAGCACTCAATCTTACATCAAGTACCTATGCACTTCTTAGGTGTCAGAAGGACTCACTTCACAGGTAAGAAGATAAAGGCAATTCCCTCACTATAATCACCACAACTTCATCATATATTTGTCCATCTTACTAGTATTTACAATTACACACAGTATGGTATAAGAGGTGGACTCATATACTTTATCTTGGAGTGGATTTGGAAAGGTTAGTAGTTGTTGTTGCTTTTAAAGGAAGAGAAGGGCCAGGTATGGTGGCTCATGCCTATAATCCCAGCACTTTGGGAGGCCAAGGAGGGAGATCTCTTGAAGCCAGGAGTTGGAGACCAGCCGGGACAACAGAGTGAGACCCTCTCTACAAAAAATATAAAACTTAGACAGGCTTGGTGGTGTACACCTGTAGTCCTAGCTATTCAGTGAGCTTAGGTGGATGACGGCTTGAGCTCCAGAGGTCAAGGTTGCTGTGAGCTATGATCACATCATTGTACTCCAGCCTAGGTGACAGAGAGAGACCCTGTCTCTAAAAAACAAATTAAATTAAAAACTGAAAAACAAAGGAAGGGAGGTAGAGTGGGGGTGTACAATGAGACTTTATTTAGTGTGTACCTGAGTGCCTGTGTGTGTGTGTGTCTGTGTATGTGTATATGAGTGCATGTGTGTCTATGTGTGTACGTGAATGCATGTGTTTCTGTGTGTCTGTGTCTATGCGTGTGTGTGTGTGTGTGTGTGTGTGTGTGTGTAAAGGGAATCAAAGAGGAGCAAAACCACAAAATTGAGTCAAACACTGGAGGGGAGAATTCAAGACTAGTAAAGAATGGCTTTTTAGACACCAACCCTTGTCACTGTATATACCAGTAACATGTATATCGTTAATGTTGTGTCTAGATCAGAGAACTGGAAGCTGAAAAGGCCTGAAGGCCACGTGAGTCTTCACACACTGCCTCCTGCACCTGCCAGCTCCCAGAGGCATGGGCACACCATGGTTTCCAGGGAGGAGCTCTTGTGGGTTTTTTTTTATTTTTATGGATACATAATAGTTGTACATATATATGGGGTACACGTGATACTTGGATGTGAGTATACAATGTGTAATGATCCAGTCTTGGTAATTGGGATATCCATCACCTCAAATATTGATCATTTCTTTGTATTGGGTACATTCCAAATCTACTCTTTGAGTTATTTTGAAATATACAGTAAATTACTGTTAACTATAGTCTCCCTATTGTGTGGCTGATCACTAGATCTTACTGCTTCTGTTTTTGCACCCGTTGATTGAGATGTTTACCAAAGATGAGTGGTGGTCAAGAAGGGTACCTCCCACTTTTGCTACCACTTGCTCTAGGAAGGCTCTCACTCTCCGTGGCTCCAAAGGCACATTGGAGAGGTAATGTCTAGGCCAGGTCATTCAGCAAATAGAAGACAAGCAAAAACAACAGACCTTATCAGCGCCTCTCCTAACTCCCCCGGCCTGGGAAGCTCTGCCTCTGAGGCTCAGTGAGCCTGGATTTGCATGGAGGAAGGAGGAAGGGAAGGGAGGGAGCCACAAGGAGCCCAGGGCAGCTTGCCTGCTGCACAGGCAGCCAGGGAGAAAGTGACAACAGAGACAGATGAGCCCGGCAGCTAGGGCCTGCTCTTACACAAACTGCCTTCATCAGCAACTTGCCGCTACCATCAGTCAATCCTCTTGCAAAGGTACATTTGTACATTTCCTTTCCCAGTAACCTAATCTACCATCTCCTTTATGCATACATGCTCTGAGGTTTTTTAGGGGATGGCACTGGAGGTGGTGTACTCACCGGGAACCAATCTACCCAGCTATGTACTACAGCTGAATTTAAATATAGGAGGATTCCTTGCATTAGACACAGTGAAAGAACACCAGCCAATCCTTCCCTCTCATCCCCTCTCTTGTGTTAAAAAAAAAAAAAAAGAGGATCAGCAATACAAGGAATTAAATGGACTCAAAATTATATATAGGTGGATATGTAGATAGAGACAGCCTATTATTAGAAATAATATGTAATTAATTAAGACATATACAGTTTTTCTGCAACTGTATAATCTCTAGATAATTTACCCAATTCATTTTAGTTCCAACAGAAATAGAACCAGAAGGGTTGTGGGGTGAAAGACATCTCTCTATTTATAACCTGCCTCCAAACACACAGCACACAACACACACACACACACACACCTCTTACTAAATGTTTTTGGAATAGGTCCGATCCTGCTAACTTGCATTTTAAAAAAAAACTATTTGGTGATAATATTTTCTAATAATGAAAATCTTTTTCTGTTCCCAGACTACAAAGACAGATTTTTGAAGCTGACTGAGACAGGCATATTGGCAAAAACATGAACACAACACTCATTCATACAAACACAGACCTCCACACTCCCACGCAGCCACCCACCCAGCCCCACGTGCTCCATGTGCCCAAACAGAAACAAAAAGATACAAACATGCTGACATCACCAAAAAGACTAGGATGTGTTTCCTACAGTGTTAACTGCTGTGTCCTGAATGTTTCCAATCTTGGAATTTTCTAGCATCCTTGGGCAGATGAAGAATTTCTGTGGGATTTCTCTGCTGACCAGGGGAAAGTAAGCATAGTTAGGTACGAAGAACTGAAATGGGAAGGGCAGATTGACTGTGGCCCACCCTCCTCCTGTAGCCCAAATTCCCTGCAAAACACATCTGTCCTGAGCCCCATTCCCTCAGAACCCTGTGTTAGCTGACTGATTGCCTACCTAAACATGGTGAAACCCCATCTCTGCTAAAAACACAAAAATTAGCCTGCATGGTGGCATGCTCCTGTAATCCCAGCTACTCGGGAGGCTGAGATAGGAGAATCCTTCGAAGCTGGGAGGTGGAGGTTGCAGTGAGCCAAGATTGTGCCATTGCACTCCAGCCTGGGCAACAAGAGCGAAACTCCATCTTAAAGAAAAAAAAAAAAAAAAGAAAAGAAAAAAGAAAAAAAGAGTTAAGAAGCTGTGCATAAGCATCCTACTGAACACAAGGGCCTTATGCAGAGAGTGTTTTAATGCAAAAAGGAAATTTTCATACCGGAGATTTTAAACCACATCAGAGGTCTTTGGGAGGAGATATTTTTGGTGGATGCTGCATCCCCTTCTGCATCTGTGGTCTCCACCATATAACTTCGCAGTGTTCTTCCCCGCTTTGGATCCTATTTTTCCACTTCTTGGCTTGGCCATGTAATTTGCTTTGGCCAATAAACCATTAATATTTCCATTTGTTGTACCCTTGCTCTTTCGGCACTGCCATGAGAAGGACATGTCCAAGCTAGTCCACTAGTCGCAGGAGGAAGATAAGAGATGTTAGAGCAGAACCGAGGAGGCCTAGCCCCAGCTAACCCCAGAACTGCAGTGTGGTGACAATAAGTGATGGTTCTATTAAGCCACTCATTTGGGGTGTTTATTGCACAATGTTTTTTGGCATTGGCTGACCATTGCAAGAGCCTTCTGGTATCTTTCAAAACATACCCCAAAGGTGGAGTTCACTATCCTACAAGCACGATCAGCCTCAAAGAGCCCACCTCCTTCCGCAGTGGCATTCCACAGTGGAAAGAGACAGCAGGTAGCCAGCAGGCCCTGGGCATCCAGAGAGAGAGGGAGCTGCAGCAGGAGGATTTAACACAAGACAACTTTTGCACCTATATTTCTTGCTACAACCCTTACCCATGACCCACATGTAGCCAGAATCTAGGAACCTCATGTACCCGTCTCCCCAACCCCCATTTACATGCATGGCTCCTGGAAACCATGCAAAACTGAGTCCAGGCCAGGTGAGTCACCCTTCTCACCACACCCCTCAGTGTATACCAGGAGCTAGGATCTTTCATCACTGGGTCCTGTTGTACCAGACCACACCTGCCTGTCCCTCAACACTACCCGCCTCGAGATAGAGACAGGACTAGGGCCAAGAAGAAAGAGAAGCTCAAGTTACAAAACCAAAATCTGACCTGAGATAAATCCCCTGGCCAGCCCTCCCTTAGGGGCATGGTGGAGGTGAATTGCCCCCAATTCCATCCAGAATTGTGCAGAAATCCATCCAAGGTAACATCCTTGTGAAAGGCACACAGTGGGTTTCCTATAGCAGCAGTGGGATGCCCAGGAGAGGAGGGCCCTGTGGCACCTGGAGCACCAGCCCTGTCTTCCAGACTCAGCTCTCAGGGCATGCATCTGGCCTCAAACTCTTTTTCCTCAACACTTAGGGCCCCATCTGCACACACCAGCAGGGCAAGGGCAAGTCTTCACTAGGGACACCGGAGACCCAAGATGGTTTGTCTTCTCTGCTCTTTTAACTTAATTTAGCAATGTGATGGCAAAAGAGGGATAAGGGGGCTAGGGGTCCATGTTGGAGGGAAGAGGAGTCATTGCCAAGCTCCTTTCAGCTGGAGCCCTTCTCGGTAGGCTAACCCCAGGGGCTAGCAGGTGCAGGGAGGCTGGCTCCTTCTTTCTACCCCACCCTCCTGGGCCACCATGAAAGGGATAAGGATTTTCTTTCTGGTGACTGAAGCCAGCTTCCCACCTTTCCCAAAGGGAGGCAGCCATATCAGCGGTCAGCTTGGCACAAGACAAGCAGGGGCCATTCAAAAGATCAGGGCATTATTTGAGATGAGTCAGTCAAAATTGGACTCCAATTAGCAGGGCAAGCCCAAGAATGGAAAGAAAGTGGCGTTCAAAGGGACTTCAGAGGGACTGTTCCCCCTACTTATAGACTGAATGCTTGGATTCCCCCACAAAATGCATTTGTTGAACCTCCACTGTGGCTATATTAGGAGACGGGGTCTCTAAGGAAATAACTAAGGTTCAAAGAGGTTAAAAGGGTGGGCACTGATCAAATAGAATTAGTGTCCTCATAAGAAGAGACATGGAAGAGCTCACTCTCTCCCCCATAGGAGAAGCCAGCAAGAAGGCAGCCATCCACAAGCCAGGAAGAGAGCCCTCACCAGGAACCCCATTTGCCCACACCTTGATCTTGGACATCCAGCCTTCAGAACTGTGAGAAACAAGTGTCTGTTGTTTAAGCCACCCAGTCTGAGGTATTTTGTTATGACAGCCTGAGCTGACTAATACACCCACACACCCCCAAATTCCATGTTTTGCTTTTTCTTTGCGCTATCTCAACACCTGAATCCTTTAGCCCTTTGAGTTCCTTGTTTTGACCAGACCAAAAAAGCTCCAGCAGCTCCCCTGCAAACTGCTTACAGGACCTTCAGAAATGGGATTTGTCCAATCTTAAATGAAAAAGCTAGAGGAAAACCTTGAAAATGAGTATGAGATTCTTAATGAGAAAACAAAGGGTGTGCTCTGGCAGAAGATATTGCAAGTTTGTCTAAAGACTGGCCAGACAGCACTTTCTAGAGCAATGAACACACCAGAGAGAAAGTTTCTTTAGAACAAATACTTGGAGAGAAACAGTCAGCATGGCCAAACCTGGCCAGAAACTCATCTGCAGTCTGTCTTGTGGGAAAAGTGTCAACTTGTCTTCAACAGAGTATGGTTTTGGTCTTTCTGTATGCTCCAAGATACAAGTGTCTTTAGATGACTCAACTAAATGAAGCCTTTTTTTCCCAAAAAAAAAAAAAAAAAAAAAAAACGTAATGAGTATTTACATGGCTTACAAGAGATGGATTTTGTGTTTTAATTTATACACTAGATTTTCTAACAAGGACATAACAATATTTTATAAACCAAAAGATACAAACTACTATCCACAGGCCAAGACCATTCCACTGTCAGTTTTTGCATGACCCGTGAACTGAAAAATAGTTTTCCTATTTTTAAGTGGTTGGGAAAAATCAAAATAATACACTTTGTGACACGCAAAAATTATGTGAAAGTCACATTTCACTGTCCATAAATAAAGGTTTATTGGAACATAGCCCTGTTAGTTCATTCGTGCTTTGGCTATGATTGTTTTTGCACTATCATGCAGTAATTGAATAGCTATGAAAAACACCGAGTATGAATAATCCTTTTCTAAGGTGAACAACTCTAGTTCACTTTGGCTCTTGCATTCTGTTAAAATAAGGTATCCCTGTGTTTGTGACTCATTTCCCATCCACAGTGACTGGATAGAGTTTGGCTCTAACCTATTGGGAAAGAAGCTTGGGTGCAAAATCATTGTGTCTACCATCTTTGCAGTAAAGATCAGCCCTGCGTTCCAGGTAGGGAGTGGAGAGGGAGTTTCTGGGTGGTCATTCACAAGAGCAGTAGTTGTTAAGTGAAATGCACCACCCATGCCTGCCTTCTTGAATGTCAAGAAAAGGAGTAACATCTGTTGAGACTGTTTGGAAATTCATCATGGTAGAATGGAAAACACACCTGCTCTGTAGTCAAGCACATCTAAGTGCCTCTTCCATCACTTACTGTCTGCATGACCATAAGTCAGTCTGTCTGAGCCTCAGTTTTCTCATCCACCAAATGAAAGTAACACCTGACTCATGGAGTTGTCCTGCTGATGATATAATGAGATGAGGTATGTGAATGAAGCACATGGTTTATTAAATGTGTCATGGCAGTTTCACTGTCTTGGGTGGTATGGGAAGGTAGATGAGAGTCCAGGCTCCAGGACAGACAGAATGGGTTCAGCTCTGCCACTTACCGGTTGCATGACCTCAGGCAAGCCACCCTGCCTGTCTGTGCTGTAGTTTCTTTCTTGGTGAAATGAACATGATAATGGATCTACTCTCTAAGTTGACTGTAAAGATTTAGTGAAGCAATTAGGAAGTGGTAGGCCCAGAAAAAGTGTTCAATAAATATCAGTTGTGATCATGACCTTTTGCTGGGGTTGCGTAGATGATGCTCTGGTTAGCAGGAATACACTGGCCCTGAGTGGAGACTTCCAGTTCCCCCGACCCTGATACATCAAAACAAACTCACTTATCCAAAGGGACACTGCCCACCTTGACCACAAACCCTCAGGGTCTCCTTCAGGAGGTCAGACATTCACAAGACCTTCTTCTGGAACTAATGAATTGGCAGATAGGTAAGACTCAATAGAACTTCCTATTCTGTCTGCTCCTTGGACCCTTGGATTTGAAGAACAAGGTCTAGGCAACTGAGCAGCTAGAGATTTACTGGTATTTAACTCAACTTCTGCCTGCCTGTGACCTTACCTAAGAGCAAATAAGAGAATATTTTGACCCTTATGCCATCAGGACCAGTTTGACTTTCCCATACACTAAGTCATTCAGCTCTCTCTTTGTTCATGCTGTGCCACCTGCCAGAAATGTCATCCCCCATCTTCTACACCTGAGACAAAATGCTATTCATCTTTCAATCCTCAGCTTAAATAGTATCCTGCCCTAGAAACCTTCCCTCTTTCTTCTATAAGGCATCTCCTCCTCTCCTACAGAATTTTGTTCAGACTTTGATCCTACAGTAGTTTTCACATTGTGCTAAAGTTAAGGGAGTTTGTGTCTGTGTCCTTCATCTACTCAATGCGTCTTAAGAGCAGGGCCAATTTGTTCTTTGTTATCAATCTCAGCACCTAGCATAATGCCTGGCACATAATAAAGATGCATCAAACATTTGATGATTAAATGAACCTATGCATGAACAAAACATTTATTAGCAAGCAACTGGGAAGAATGTGAAGGCAATTTTTTTAAATTCAGTATGACCGAACATCTCTTGGGTACCACACAGGGATCAATCTGGTTTTAACATGCTTCCTTGAAACCTCATGCCTTCAAGATGGGTGTGTTGGCTGTTTGGTTTTTGCTTCAGGTCCTCATTATCGGCTGCCCAAGTCACCTGGCACTTCCAACTTAGACCTGGAGCATTTCCCCATCATGCTCCCGTTAATGTAAATGATCTGTCTTCTTGACCAGCAAGGTTAAAGCAAGGTACCTGCTAAAAGAAGGATATGAAGAGCCACAGAGTAGCATGGAGAGTTCAAGTACAATTGTTTTATATGAGAGGTCATGTTCACCTTGTGTCGGGCACTTGGGCTAACAGTTACCGATTAAAAGAGACAATACCATAAATTGTGCTAGCTTTTAAACTCCTGTTATGCCTCCCACTCCCCACCCCGTTTGATCTTAAAAACTTATCTAGACCTCTGAGAATGTGGACTCCTTTGCAATTTCTTCTTTTGCCACACAGCACACACTGTGTTGGGTGTTCTTTCTGATTCTGCCAAGTGCTTCCCTAATAAGGTTCATCTGCAGACAGCAGCCTGGGTCCACCCCAAAGGTGATGCGGTTTTGTTGTTGTTTTTGTTTTGCATTTCCTATCTTGAGAATAGAAAAGAAAAAAAAAAGCAACATAGCTGCAGTGTGCCTCTGGGCCAGAAGGGGGAGGCTGAAGGAAGTGGATTCCTGTAGGTCTGCAAAAGAAGTACATTATGGCGGGACAAGGCGATGGTGAGGGGAGAGGGGTGGTTAGAAATGCAAAGGGGAGAAGAGAGAGGTGGTGAAATCAAAATAATTATAATAAAATAATAATTGCAGCTATCATTTTAGTGTGCTCAGTGCTTTACATATGTAGCTGCATTTAATCCTCACAACAACTCCAGGAGGTAGGTACTAACATCCCCATTTTTCAGATGAGGAAATCAAAATGATAAAAAGGAAACCCTTCAAACTTCCAATTTGTACACTAATTTTCAGGCAGTTGGATTGCTGGGCTATAACCAAGTCAGTTCATAAGTAAATACTGGCGGCTTGAGTTTTTTTTTTTTTTTTTTTTTTTTTTTTTTTTTTTTTTTTTTTTTTTTTTTTTTTTTTTAATGTTCACTATTCCGGGCCCCAGGTCAGTAACCGAATATGTGGGAAGCCTTTAAAAATACCAATGAGAGCATTTGAAATAGCACAGCTGAAAACCACCACTTTTCACACTGGGCTCCATTCAGAGTTCAAGGTTGGACATTTCTCTCCCACACAAATTCAACAGAACAAGAAACCACAAGAATTGAGTGTTTTCCAAGTCAGAACTGGGGAATATGAACTTCAGAAAAAGGCATGAAGATAAATTTATTTGAAAGCACTTCTCTGAATACGTTTGCACCTCAGTTTCCTGGCTTCAAGGCCCTTGGATAGCCCAAGATATTTAACATAGACCAAATCACTGATGACATTCAGTAAATATTCAACAATATGCAGATTGTGGTCAATTTCCTGGTGGGGTCTAACACTTGTTAGAATTTTCCAGATGGGCTGGGTGCGATGGCTCATGCCTGTAATCCCAGCACTTTGGGAGGCCGAGGCAGACAGATCATCTGAGGTCGGGAGTTCGAGACCAGCCTGACAAACATGAAGAAACCCCGTCTCTCCTAAAAATACAAAATTAGCCGGGCATGGTGGTGCATGCCTGTAATTCCAGCTACTCAGAAAGGCTGAAGCAGGAGAATTGCTTGAACCAGGGAGGCAGAGGTTGTGGCGAGCCAAGATCGCGCCATTGCACTCCAGCCTGGGCAAAAAGAGTGAAACTCCGTCTCAAAAAAAAAAAAGAATTTTCCAGATGACTCACTTCTGTTTTATCCAGATTCCATACCATCACCAACTCCATATCTGCCTTCCCAGTGAACTCCATGGATATTAGCTGATAGGTTAAACTTTCTTAGAATGTCCCAAACTGTAGTCATTTTTCAGTCTGATATATCTCTACTACCCGATTGCATGTACCCCTCCATCCAAGGTGTGTCCGACAAAGATTCTCATATGGTAAGGATGTATTCAGTGTTGCTGAAAGAAAAAAATAAATGAACTTCAGCAAACTGTCTATCTCTGTATTTAGATTTGCTTTCAGCAGGAGGATTCGGGATTTTTTTTGGAGAGGGGGGATAGGAGTTTTTATCCTTTTTTCCCATTATATTTCCAATGAATTTGTCAAGAGGCTTAGAGTTTTATTTTTCCAACATGAATCATTGATGATCTAACAAATTAATTACCCATCCATCCTGCCTTAGTGGATGAGGTCATGGGAGAACGGATGGGTTCAGCTGACCTCCCCTGGACTGTAGTGCCATGGCCCCCATTTAAGAACTTGAGTTCAATGCCAAAATTGCCAGTTTAGGTTAGATTCAGACCTAAATGCATCTTATTATACACAGAGGCACACAAATGCAATATGTCATCTTTAATGGTTCAGAACAAAGCCTAAAAAAAATAGTGTCCTAGCACAGATGAATTTTATAACCTTTGATATATGGGTTTCATTATTAACAATAATTTCTGTAACTGCATCCAAATTCGGGAAGACACCCAATGAATATTAATTTTATTTTTGATTTATTTTCTCCTCCTGGTTGTTCCCTCTAGGGCAGACCTGCCTTCCCAGCGTCCCTTTGGCCCTGTGATCTTACATCCTCCAGAGTGAAATTCTCATAGTTCTGGGGACAGCCTGATTCCAGGAATATTGCACTTGAGGTTTTGCTATTCTGCTGGAAAATAAGGATTTTTTTCCCCATTGCATTTTCTTACCTCTTTATATTTTACAAAGATTTCCCCCACACACCCTTTGTCATTATATTTAAACCTAATTGCAAGACAACTCTCCTCACCTAAGTCATCAACAAAGCCCAATTATTTCTAATGCATGCAGAAGGGGGAAAAAGTGCCAAACAATAAAAAGGCATGCAGTAACCTAAGCCTTTTTCACAGTCAGGCTTCAAGTTCACATGTGAATTTATGCCAGTTTTGACATTAGCCGAAAAAATTAACAGTTCTCAAAAATGAAACTCTCACAAAAGGGGTTTTGTGTTTCAAGCAGAATAAATTATAGTGTGATGTTATTAAAACACTTAGTTGTTAAGTTGCCAAGAAAATCCAGTATATTCACACAGACTCGAGGACCTGTCTCCATGCAAAGTAATTAAATTAGATTTATGGGCTGCATTACATCAGTGTTTGATAGTTCATTTTTCCTTTCTTCATATTTTGCCCTGCTTTGTTAGAGCATGTGACAGATGGTAAAAATAGTGTGAAGTTTCTTGGCCCTGTGCTAAATCCCCTTTCGGTAGTATATCTCTCTCCTGTCAGTTCTCCCCAGCGATGATAAATTAACCTCTCTCTTTGTATCCCAAGTGTGGCAGTAAAGCTCTCTTTGACACAGCACTATCACTTTATCTTAATCTGTGCTGTTTCGAGGGGAGAGGGAGATGATGCAATCGCTACCCTGAGTTTAAAGAGAAGATTTATTGTGTCAGAAAAAGAGAGGATGATTAATATAATATGCATCATTATATTTTTCATTTTGTCTCATTTGTCGTCTTCTTCTCTTGGAAGGCAAGGAGTTCGCCAGGGTGGGCCAACCTCTGCACCGCCTTTCACCTGGAGCCAGCTGAACCCGGGGGCTGGTAGGCTGGGGGAGGTCGGTTCCTTCTCTCTACCCCACCCCGCCCACCCCACCCCTGGGCCACCATGGGAGGGGTGGGGTTTTTCTTTCTGGTGACTGAAGCCAGCTTCCCACCCTTCCCAAAGGGAGGCAGCCACACATGGATGGGGTCAGCTTGGCATGGGACTCCCCTTTGGATGGAAGATATTCAAAAGGTCTCAGGGCACGATTTGAGGTGGGTCAGTCAAAATATGCCCTAAATCTAAATAGAACTTGGGGTCATCCAGCCCGCAAGAGACACTGTTGGCAGGACCAGAAGTAGTGCCATATATGATGTTTCTGCAGGAAGGGACATATTACTATGATTATTTCCCTCATTTATAATAAAGCTATATTCTCCTTAAGCTGCTCCTTGGCTATGAATTTCTTATATCTGGGAACTGACTTTATTCATTCTGCTCAATAAGCATTCATTAGTATCAATACGTAGCAGGCATCAGATGGATATAACGGTGTCTAGAGGACCTATCCCTGCCCTCAGAAAGCTCACATTCCAACCAGCAGGCAGCCACTGGCCAACTGCGATGAGCATCTCTCCCTCCTGGGTCCTCCCAGCATGGAGGGTGCCGGGCCTGCGTTGGGCCTTGGGTTGGGCCCAGGGTGGGATCCTGGATCCCACTAAAGGAAGGTCCCCAAATTAAGGGTGCATTACAGGTAAGATGGGCATAATTAGAAACCTAATGGGAAAGCGTCACTGAGAGTTGAAAGGGATTGTGGTATATCTGTTTCACGAAGTGAGTAGTCACAAGCCAGTTTCTCTGCTTTCAAAATTGGGATTTTTCAAGAGTTACCGAAAGTGGGATACCCTATAGAATCCAAACAACTGGAGTCTTTTCACCCAGTTTTCCTCACAGACTCTGAAAGAAGCAAATGGCAGGTGGCCTGTCCTAGCCATTCTCACTCACCTGTTGAATTCACTCTTTTTCTCCTTTCCTAGGACTGACCCCAACTCCCTCGCCACTCCAACCCTCCCACCCAGGAGGGGCACCAGCAGGCATGTCTGTGCTTACACAGTGCAACCCCACAGGTTCTCTCTCTCCTAGGAATTTGGAATTGAGGTGGAATAACAGCCAGTAGACTGGAAAATGAATGAGAGCACTCAAGATGCTGCGGGCAACTGAAGAAGTTAGCTCTGCAGAGGAATGAAGACAAGAGATGCTGTGAGAACTTCCTGGATCCAGATGCAATTTTCCATGCACCACTGTCCTTGAGGCCCATGACATCCCTTTATATCCTTCAAATAAATTCCCCTTTTTTCTTAAAATAGATCAGATTGGTTTTTTTGCTCCCTACAACCAAAAGAGTCTTAAAACACCTCTACTTTCTACAACTCCGTAACACAGTGCTTCTATTGAAGTCAAGCTAATTTCTTTTGCTGTCCTGCAACCATGAGCCTTGCTCATTTCTACATTGTTACATTTGCTCCAGTTGATTCTTTCACCTGAGATGCCCTCTCGATTCCCGTGACCTATCCTCCTCCCAACACAAGTGCCTCCTTCATCATGAAAACTGCTCCAGCCCTTCTGATAATCTCTCCCTTGGGTTTCTCCTTATATTCTCTGCCAAAAAATTTAGCAATCAATTGTATTTTGTCATGTACGCTACACTGTAATGCTAATCTTATCTCCGCAAAGAGATTGTGAGCTCCATGCGGGCAACAACATGACTTCTAAGACTTTCTCGTATCTCTTAGTACCAGCACTTGGTTTAACTGAAGCACCTTTCCCCAGATGAACCCATGACCATCCAGCAAAGCTGAAGAGATGGAATGAAAGAAGAGGAGAACCTAAGTTTAGACAGAGCCAGAAGTGTTTCTTGGTTGCTGCTTCTCCCCAGCATGGTAGAGGTTCTTCACCGTCTTGGACAGGGGATGGGACCCCATTTTCAGCAGGCTGAGAGAGGAAAAATACTGCCCTGGGATGTGGAAAAGGTGATGCCATTTGCAGGACAGCCAAATTTACTGCTGCCAGAAAAAGTAGGGTCAACTAGCAGAGATATGGGATGATGTGTATCAACCCAAACTTTGGATGAACTAAGCATCCTTTCAACTTAATTTTGGAAATCTAAATATATGGAATGCATTAGCTGATTTTATTTTTGGCAGCAGACTTAACCATTCTAATCATGTTTTGCTCTAGCGAATTTTAAAATTAGTTTGCATTTCCTAAGCACACATCAGCTGGGTGAGGGCTGAGGGAGGGAAAAGAGGGAGAGGGAGATGCTAGGAGAAAGCTTGGTTAGGATTAAAACTTTCCTGGCAGATGCTTCATTAAGTGGATAATCCACATGCAGATACATGAAAGCTGACTAACATTGAGTCCTGGGGCCTAGGAGAATGTGGGAGCACAAACAGGCACCTGCCCACCAAGCCAAGATAATTATAAATATGATGCAGGAGGTAAAAAAAAGAAAAAAGAAAAAAAGAAAGAAAGAAAGAAAGAAAGAAAGAAAGAAAGAAAGAAAGAAAGAAAGAAAAAGAAAAGAGCTATTTATTTACTGTTTGCATATTTTCTGGGAGAAGAACATAGCTGCAAAAACAAAATTTCTGAGTGATAGTAAATTTTCTCTACTATTTGTAGAGTTGGTCAATATGTTATTAACCAACATGGTGGCAATATTAAATGACAGTGAAATCCTGGCATCCTCTCAGGGTTCAGTGTGCTTTGCAAGCATCCTTTCTTTCTTTATCCTCAGCTGGATGTGGGAGGTGACTATGGTCTCCACTTCTTAGGAAAGGTGTACAAAGGCTTTTCCAAAATTCGCCCTCACCCTCAAAGATATAATCATCATAGTGATTACAATTTGTGGGATCCCCTACTATGTGCTAGAAAATTACACATGATATATGACATCTTCACCACAACCCTGCAAGTTTGGTTGAATAGATATTCCCACTTCACAGATGAGAAACAGAGTCACAACATGGATAAATAAATTGGATGTACTCACACAGCCAGAAAGTGGCTCAGCTGAAATTGCAACCCAAGGTTCTGTTCCCAGAACCTGCGTTTATTTGACAATGCCACCTCTCAAGAAATACAAGACCATGCTTCAGACTGAAGAGTGAATCAGTAACAGCTCACTGTCCAATCCCCTTCTAGGTGAGGTGGGGGTTGAAGAATGCTGGGGATGGCACACCACCCAGGGCTCCTGGGACTTTTGTACTAGTCTTAGCCAAACTGCCCTGGGTTGTCAAAAAATACTGCCCTCGATGGGCCACTGTCCCTTGATGGGAGCACAGCTCTCTGGGATCCAACAAAGGGCTGATGGAGTCCAGGCATGCACAGAGCTGTTCTGGCCTTGAGCCTGAGAGCCACCACTGCCCTTGCTCAGTAGCCAGTTTGGAGGGAAAAAAGGAAATATGCAAGCGAAGACCCTCTGGCCCTTGTCTCCATTAGATTCTGCCTTAACAGATAGCCTTTGGGAATCTGTAAGCCAATGGTGGGCAGAAGTTGCTGGAGGACTGAGAAAAGATAGTCAAAGGGGCTCATAAAGACAGAAGATCCTATAAAGAAATTATACATGATAAAACCAACATTAAATTAAGGACTATTTAAAAGAAAAAGGCAGTAGCTGTATCAGTCAGATTCTCCAGAAAAACAGAACCAACAGAAGGTAAGGGTGTGTGTGTGTGTGTGTGTGTGTGTGTGTGTGTGTGTGTGTAAGTAATATATACATATACATATGAAATAAAGATGTTTATTTTAAGGAACTGGCTCACACAATTCCAAAATCCAAAGACAGCCCAGGAGGCTGCAGCAGGAGCTGATGCTGTAGTCTTTGAAAAAAAATTTTAGATTCAGGGAGTACATGTGCAGGTTTGTTACAAGAGTATACTGCCTGATGCTGAAGTTTGGGCTTCTATTGGTCCCATCACTCAGATAGTGAACAGAGTACCCAATAGGAAGTTTTTCAACCCTTGTCCCCCTCCCTTCTTCCCCCTTTTGGAGTCCTATCTTTATGTCCATGTGTACTCAATGTTTAGCTCTCACTTATAGGTGAGAATATGTGATATTTTGTTTTCTGTTTCTGCATTAATTCACTTAGGAAAACGGCCTTCATCTGCATCCATGTCGATGCAAAAGACATGGTTTCATTCTTTTTTATGGCTGTGTAGTATTTTATGGTGTATATGTACCAAATTTTCTTTATCCAATCCACCATTGGTAGGCACCTGAGTTCATTCTATGTCTTTGCTATCGTGACTAGTGCTGATGCTACAGCCTTGAGGGAGAATTTCTTATTCAGGAAACCTCAGTGTCTTCCCTTAAGGCCTTCCAGCTGATTGGATGAGGCCCACCCCTATTACCCAGGGACCTCTCCTTTACATAAGATCAACTGATGGAAGATGTCAACCACATCTACAAAATACCTGCACACAACATCTACATTAATGTTTAACTAAATCATTGGCCAAGTTGAAATAAAACTGAATATCATATTAGGATTACCCTAACACAATTATTTTCACTCTTTTGTGTTCTCTACTACTAATTACGTATTTTACATAGTTATAAAAACTATATTACAAGAATTTACTACTTTTATTATACATATAATACATGTTCATTATAGAAAATTTGTATACATAAAAATTTGCCATTCTAATTTCTTAGGTAAGTTGTAAACCCTTTTTCATGTTTATAAGGCTATCTCCTCCATGGGATTACAGGAACCATAAGAACAGAGGCCAAGGTCCCATCTGTGTTTTTATGCCTGTCATTAATTATGGTGCCTGGCATATGTTAGGTGCTCAATATATATTGTTTAAAAGAATGGGTTTTCTTTTTTTAAATATATTTTCCACCTTTTATTTCCGTCAGTATCATCCATTTAAAAAGAATAACAGGAAGATTCCCATCAGTCTAAACTGGACCACCCACGCTTTATGAAAAAGTTGGAGCATTTCAGCCGGCCCCACATGACCCACCCTGCCTTCAGTTAGAGGAGCTTCTAGTGCCTTCTGGAAGGGAGGAAAAGTCTCAGATCCACCTGGCACTCAATCCACTCAGCACTTGGCTGCTGCTGCCGTCCTGGGGCTGGAGGGAACTCCCACTGAATGCACTTCTACAGAGGAGTGTGTGGTGCAGTGAGGACAGTTACTGCTGGAGCCAATACACAGTGAACTACATACTTTTAGAAAGAGCCTCTGTCACATAGATAGAACCAAAAGAAAACCCAGAAAAAACCTTGAGAAAATATATTTAAATCTCTGATAGGTCTTTTAGCTAGCAGTGAGTTCAGTATGACAGCATAGAGTCTAAAAATATTAATTAAAAATAATTTGCTTTGGTTAGCATTTAATCCTTCCCCAAGAATGGGTTTTCTTACACAACACCAACACTAATTATTTGTGATAAATACATAAGAGTCTAAGTAATATACTAAAATTATCCTAGTTCATCACCTATTATTAAACATTCAGGTTCTTTTCAGGTGTGGTTTTGGGGGTTTTTTTTCTATGACAAGTTTTACTGCTAGAGACTTCTTTTTCAAATAGAATTTTCTCTTATTTGAATAATTCAAAAAAACTTATTTACACGTTTTCCCTTGGGGCATGTTGGCCTTAAATGATCACACTGATTAGTCAAACTACTAATTAATTTAGAAGACAGTATAAGTCAAAATGATTGTTTGGCAGGTCCATTAAGACTTGAACAATAGCCTCATAATAATAGCTAGTAATATGTAGCTCTTTACAAAACTGCCCCAAGCCAAAACTGAGCTTTGTTAAGCATGGTCCCATAACTTCCCTCTATAATAATGGGGCTGGAAGTCTGAAAACTACATTTCCCAGGTCTCTTTGGCAGTTGGCTTCCAGTTAAGTTTTGTCTAACTGGCAGGAACATCAAGACAAGAGAGGAAGGGAGATGTCTTTGTTTCTCTCTCTCTCTCTCTCTCTCTCTCTCTTTCTCTCTCTGTCTCTGTCTCTCTTCTCCTGCTTCTCTCCTTTCTTCTTCCGATAGTGTTTCTTCCATCATCTCAGCTTTTTACTTCTTTTGAGACAGGGTCTTGGTCTATCACTCAGGCTGGAGTGCAGTGGTGTGATCATGGCTCACTGAAGCCTCAACCTCTCCAGGCTCTAGTGATCTTCCTATCTCCGCCTCCCAAGTGGCTGGCACTACAGGCACATATCACCACCATCACGCTTTTGAGGCTGTAATCCACTTTCTGTGCTCTTAGGTTCTGGAAACCCCATCACCATTCTTTTGTTCCTCCAGCCCTAGATAATATCTGATTTACCTTAATTTCCCCTTTTTTGCTCTTTGACTGCCTAAGATCTTTGTAGCCTATTTCCTGTATTAAATATCCTCTGTATGAAATACATAGGTTGGTTTCTTTTTCTGACTAGACTGTGATTGATACAATAAAAACAAAATTTTTTAATGAGGAATTGCTCATCTTACTTGGTTTTTGCCCACTTTGGTCTCCAAAATCTAGACTTTTGAAGTCAATCAGGGTACACTCATCCAAAATATCCCTATATCACTGTATTGATTGTGTTTTTGTTTTTTTACATTTTATGATGTTTTGACATCTTAAAAAGCTTTCTGACCAAGGGGAGACTGTTCCTTCCTGGCCAGTCCCTTCTTAGTCTCAGTAAAAGACTCAGCAAGGAGTATGTTTCGTATGTACAAACAAACCAATCCCACATCTCTAGCCTCAACCACCTCCTTCTCTAACTGTCACATATCAAGCCAATATTTCCTCTGTCTTAAATCATCCCAGCGCCAGGTACCAGGCAACTAGAGACCACTGCTATAGCTCAAAGCCCACCAGAATTATTCAAACTAGTCAACCCTAACCTGTCCACTCTGCCCTGCCTTGCGTTTCCGCAGAAACCCCAGCTCTATCTCAGGCTCTCCCCGCACTCTTGTCTTCTGCCACCTGACCCAAACCTGGTGCTTCTCCTGTGGCCCAGTATGGCATGTGGCGAATTCCTCTCTGGGATCTGTGAGTATAATCAACTTTTTCTTTTCAAGCTTTATTCTCATTCCCTCTTGTGGTCATGCCAACTTTACCACACCATAGCCCAAATGAACATTCTTAGAATAATAACAGTGTTTCCTAAGCTTTATTCCTCATATTATTTGTGTCCAGAAGGATTTTAATAGATGCTCATTAAAAAAAAAGATTTCATAGTTAGGCCGGGCACGGTGGCTCACGCCTGTAATCCCAACACCTTGGGAGGCCAAGGAGGGTGGATCACTTAAGGTCAGGAGTTCAAGACCAGCCTGGCCAACATGGTGAAACCCCGTCTCTACTAAAAATACAAAAATTAGCTGGTCATGGTGGCAGGCGGCTATAATCCCAGCTACTTTGGAGGCTGAGGCAGGAGAATCACTTGAACCCAGGAGGCAGATGTTGCAGTGAGCCAAGATCGCACCACTGCACTCCAGCATGGGAGACAGTAGTTAAATGAATTTGGGGCATGCTGGGTTAAAGTTCAACAAGCTTCTTCACTGAAGGACTTCTCAGAGCCTTTAATATACAAATGTGCATTTTGAATCTCCAAGAGTGTTTCCCAATTTTTTTAACCAACTAGTCTTTTATCACACAAAGTACAGTTATATATCTAGAGATGATAGTCTTTCAAGGAACACTATTTGGGAAGTGCTAGTCTACAGTAATATTTCAAAAATTATTTTAGTGTCTTTATGAAGAAGATATTAAGAGGTTAAGAATGGCTAAAGTCATATTTTGTATAAAAATCAAAGAGTACCAAAATATTGATATGCATCTGACTATACAGGTTACAGAATTATTATATGTCTTCAGCTGCTCTTCTTTAGGGATGTGGCAATAACCTTTATTCTACCAGCTAAGGGAATGGTTATGGTCCAGGAAAAATGTTCTTCTGCTTTTATTCCTTGCTGTCAGGCTAGAATGTCAAGCCTCTTATTACAAGAACACTGTTACTAAATCTCAGCCTTTGCTTATTCCCTGTGAATATGGCAGTCTTTAAGTAGAAAATAGTTATCATTCTACTTCGTTTTCTTTCTTTTCTCAGGAGATTAAAAAGGGATTAGCTGTAAGAATATAAGCGGAACCTTAAAAGGAAGTTCATGGAAACCCACAAAGTAGAACACTAGCTCAGCAAGGCCTCATAGGAACTGGAATAGAGAACTCAAAGGCATCGTGAACTAAGTGTGTGCCCTCTTCTCCTCCTTCTCTCTGTCTCTGTCTCTATCTTCCTCTGTGCCTCTCTCCCTCCCTCCTCATGCCATATCTACTTCTTTCAGATGTTACTGCCTTGTTTTCCCCTCCCCACTGCCTGGGCTCTGTTTAACCTCAGCATGAACTTGGATCACAGGGGCTGTCCCTGTCTCAACTGGCACAATTGCCACCTGCGGTCCCCAGGGGCCCCATCTCTCAGTTTTATCACTGCATGATTTCTATGGGCAGTTTCACTTCCTCCTGTGCTCAGCAAAATGCTGACTGTGAGCTGTGTGATAATAAAACTCTCCTTCTCAAACCTGAAGTTTGCATTTTCTCTCTGAGGAAAAGTATTCTGAATATTGGATAATGGGAGGAGGGTTTTAAATCTCTTTTTGCAAAAAGAGAATTTTCCTTCCTTCCTAACAAAAGTTGGCTTAAAGTCCAAAATTATAAAGGCTTCTTGTTGACATGATCTGTCCCTGCTTCACCCCTTCCCCAACCTCAGACTCTCTAAGGCACCCCTCAGTCTTTCTGGCCCACCTACCACAGCCTTGCTGCATTCTCTTAGATTTGCACATTTACATATTCTGCCCTTTCTACCTGGAACTCACTCTCCCTTTTCACCTGGTTAATTCCGACTCATCCTTGAGATCTCAACTCTATTGTCACTCCCCTAGGGAAGCTCTGCCTGACCCCCCTAATCATCTCAT
Source organism: Pan troglodytes (assembly GCF_028858775.2). Taxonomy (NCBI): domain Eukaryota; kingdom Metazoa; phylum Chordata; class Mammalia; order Primates; family Hominidae; genus Pan; species Pan troglodytes. Next base: position 45,794,087 of record NC_072405.2, read on the forward strand.
CATCACACCCAGTCTGAAATTGGTTGGTGTGGTTATTGTACAAATTCCTTTCTTACTTATTAGTATGTGAGTCCAGAGGCCATGTCTGGTTTTGCCCATTATTGTATCCCCTGCATCAGATAGCAGAGAGCACCTGGTGGGCTTTAATAGAAATTTGACTGAATCCATTCTGTTCCTTAGTAATCATATGGTTCATCTTTAAGCTCTTTAACTAGTCTCATATAAAACAATTTTGGGCTGGGTACAGTGGCTCATGCCTGTAATCCCAGCACTTTGGGAGGCCGAGGCAGAAAGATCACTTGAAACCAGAAGTTTAAGACCAGCATGGGCAGCATAGCAAGATCCTATTTCTACACACACACACACACATACACAATGTTAATTAGCTGAGCATCATAGCATGTGCCTGCACTCCTAGCTCTTTGGGAAGCTGAGGTGGGAGGATTGTCCAGGAGTTCAAGGCTGCAGTGATCTATGATCACGCCATTCACTGCACTCCACACTAAGCAACAGAGTGAGACCCTATCAAAAAAAAAAAAAAAAAAACTGTCCTTGTTTTATAATTTCCTATTCTTGTTTCATGCACATAATGCCCTCTTTTATCTATTTAAAGATATTAAATATAATTGCCTTTCTTTTAAAGGCCTGTGCTGATGGCTCTATTATCTATGTTTCCTTGATTATAAGAACTTGTCTTGTTTATTTCATTTTAATGGGTTTCCTCAGATGTTTGGCAATTTTTCATTGAGTGTTCATGTTCTCTGGCGGAAGATTTTCACATGTGGCCTGAGAGGCAGCTTTCCACTGTAGTCTCAGGACAGAGTCACTGTTTACTCACTTCACGCTTAAAATTTTGTAACATTTTTTTCTGACACGCTTTACTTCAATTTGTCTTGACAAAAACTCTAGATGGTAGACAGAGCATGTAATATCATTATCTTTATTTTACAACTAAATAAAATTCTGAGAAATTGTGTCTTCCCCAAAATGATGCAGTTGATATAATATCAGAGCCAAACTCAGACTCAACCATCTGATTGCCTATCCCAGCATCATCACACCACACCACAGCTGCCCCTCACGTGGGTCTGCTCAGAGGTCAGCATTATAGTCAGCGTTTCCAGTTCCAAGTGACAAAAACCCAGCCCACGCTGTTCACTTGTGTTTAGGAACTTGTTTGTTTTGTTTATTTCATTTTGATGGCTTTCCTCAGATGTTTGGTGATTTTTCATTGAGTGTTCATCTAACAGAAGCAAGCAAGCAAGAAAGGTAAAAAACTTAAGGACGGTAGAACTAGGCCTTGACAATGGCTGGACCCAGTGACCTTCAGGCTCTCAGGATTCTCCTTCTCCATCTCCTGACTCTGCTTCTCTGTGTGCTGGCTCCCTTCTCTCCTTCCGCAGGATGTATTCTTTACATGGTGGAGGACAAGCCTTCCAGGATCCCTGGATCCACATCCCAACAGCTCTGCCTACCCACCACCTTCATCCTGTTCCCCAGAAGAAAAGAGAGAATTTTTCTCTCCTACCTTCAGTTTCTAAAATCCTCAAGAAGGACTCAGGTTGGGCCAGCTTACCTGCCTGACCCTCCCCGCTGGACCAGCCACTACAGTCATGGAGATAATCATCATTGGCCTGATCTAGGTTATGGGATCCCCTCTGGGGCTGGAGAGCAGGGCCTAAATGTCAGCCCACCAACAAAATTACAAATAACTTCTCAAAAGGAGAGTACTACTGTTCTACCCTTATTACAGGAAGCCATCTAGTACGGCTTGTGGTGAATGGCTGCCCTGTAAGGTATGCACACACAAGAACATTGGTTAGCAAAAGATATGGAGACATAGTTGTATGTTATGAACACTGGCCATGCTTCAACCTAATGTGGTGAACAGCATCTGGACTTAGGAGTCAGATAGATTCCAGGTTCAAATCCCGGAGCTGTTGTTTAAGAGCTGTGTGACCTTAGACAATATACTTAACAAGAATACTAGAATATTTGTTATTCCCTTGGGCAATATATTTAAGTTGGCAGATAATAAGCACTCAGTGGTTGCAACTATATCTCTCTAACAGCTGTACTAAGTGTGTTTCCTTCTCAACTGTCCAGAAAGCAGGGATTCTCAGCCAGGATTTTGTAGAAGCTCCAGGAAAATCTTCACTTACTTCAAAATTTGTCACAAGCATCTCAAAATAATTTTTAATAAAAATCAGTTTTGTTCCTTTCACTTAGAAAGTAATTCTATTCATGAAGTTCTTTAGGAAAAGGAAGGCATGACACCAAATAAACAGAATTAAGCAACCAAAAAGGGATTTTATGGGCTGAACTGGATTGCCCCAAAATTTATATGTTGAAGCCCTAATCCACAGTACCTCAGGATGTGACTGTATTTGGAGTTAGGGCCTTACAATATGTAATTAAGTTTAAATGAGGTCGTATGGGTACACTTCAATCCAATAGAACTAGTGTCATTATAAGATAAGGAAGAGTCCCCAGGGGCACACATGCAGAGGGACAGTCACGTGAAGAGACAGCAAGAGGACGCCCATTTGAAAACCAAGGAGAGAGGCTTCAGAGGAAGCCCAACTCTGTCGTCACCTTGATCTTGGACTTCCAGGCTCCAGAATTACAGGAAAATGAATTTCTGTTGTTTAAGCCAACCAATGTGTGGTATTTTGTTATGATAGCCCAAGCTGACTAACTCATGGGTATCATAACTCTACAAAAAAAAAATGTAGGAGTCACTACCTTTGCTCAAGAAGGCCATCTCTATGCAAACTCTGTCACCTTGAAGCCAGATTCTGCCCTTCGCTACCCACCAAACCCATTTTGAATTCTTCAGTTGCAGAAAAAATTACAATAGCAGGCTACCTAAGCTACATGTGGCTTCCTCCATCCACAGCCAGGTGGCTTCAGAACAGCTCCTTTTCAACTCTTCTTGTCCTCGCCTTGTCTTTTCAACACCCATAGAGGTCTTTCCCTACAATGTCATGGCCAAGGAATTGCCCTTCAGGTACCAGGCCCAAGTCTCTTTACCAAGCTCTAGCAAGCTGCTGCTGTGCCATCAAGAGCCCCGGTGTCTTGAGAAATATAACTCAGGGTTGCCGCTCTTCCGTTTGCTCATTCAATTCTCCTAGAGGTGAGTAATTTGAAAACAATGCAATTACTTGGTGTTTCTGTGTGTGTTTTACATCCATTCAACTTGAGTGACGTGAACTGAATTGGCAGCTTCTGCCGGGTACATAGAGATGAGTGGTGCACCCTCTCACCGTGCACCCCAGCCCTTGGGCGGGGGCAAAGCAGATTTGCTCCCCTGTCACATCCTACTTTCATTAGGATGGAACTCTGAAGTGTGAGCTTCTGTTTACAAATCTGTAAAATGGGGATAATAGTATTTCTTTTAGGCCGGGTGCAGTAGCGCATACCTTTAATCCCAATACTTTGGAAGTCCAAGGCAGGAGGATCACTTGAGCCCGGGAGTTCAAGACCAGCCTGGGCAACATAGCGAGACCCATCTTTACAAATAAATAAATGAATAAATAATATTTATTTTATACAATTGTTATGAGGACTAAATAAATATGTGAGAGACCTAGCAAACCTAATGTTTAATACAAACCAATTCACTTCCCATCGGTTTCTTCATCTGACAAAAAAAAAAAGAAGAAAACAAAAAGAAAAAGAATAAACCCCCCACCATTGCAAAACGATCCAATGACGTCATATGTGGGAGATATGTATATGCATAATATCATCTGCATGGAAAGTCTAACGGTGATCACTTTTATTTATGTAATCAATAGACAGCACTTACCACATAGCACTTACCATGTGCCAAACGCTGTTCAAAGCACTTTATAAACATGAATTAATTTAATTCCCACAACAACCTTGAGGTGGCTCCTAATCTTAGACCGTTTTTACAGATGAGGAATCCTGCATGGAGAAGTCAAGTGATTTTCCCAAGGTCACATGGCTAGTAAAAGGCAGAGCCAGGATCCAAGCGCAGTCCCAGAAAGTTTCCACGTGCAGACATGTGACTGCCTAACCCCATTGTCTAAGTCCCGCTGGGAGGTCTGGAGGTGAAGGCTGCTTCTTTGAGGAGGGTCTTCTGCTTCCTCTCCTGGTCTTCTCCAGGCACTGCTGAGGAATCTGTAAGGAGAAACTGTGACCCTGTCAGTGTCCTCAGCTGGGCTGCCATGAAACCACAGCAAGATGGGCTACTAGGGCCGCAGCAGGGGAGAATAGGAGAGGGAAAAGTTGGGTGTGCCACCTGCCAACCCTGCCATCAGTCAGAGACCCTTTCCCTCTTCCCTTCTCAGCCCAAGCTCAGCTTTCAGGCACCCACTGGGGCCTCTCAGCCCCGAACCACAACTAAACAGCACCACATTTGTCACAGGCAGGGAGATCATTGCTTCTTGTTGTTGCTCAAGACTGTTTTCCCCAGGCCTTTGTTCTACCAGTCAGCATGCAAGAAAGAAGGGCAGAGTGGGAATAGCTGCTGTTATTCCACGTACTACTTCCCTCCCTCTGTGCAAAGGTGTGAGCACCCATATGCACAGAGGGCTTCACATCTGCAAGAAGAGAAACGAACACAAGAGGAGCACCAGGGCAGCACAACTGAAAGGGTGCTGGAGTTGGAGTCCGATTTCTTTTACTGGTTTGTTTATTCATTCACTCTGCAAAGATCTACTGAGTCTACGTAGTGCCAGGCCCTCCTCTCAACCTTACAAGTGTGGCAGTCAACAAGATACAGCCCTTGCCTTCCTAGAGTTTATCATTCTTAAACAAATAAGGGAATCTCAGAGAGCAATGAGCACTACAGAGAAAATAAAGCAGGCCAGGTGTGAGTGGTGTCTCATGCCTGTAATCCCAGCTACTTAGGAGGCTGAGGCAGGAGGATCAATTGAACCCAGGAGTTCAAGGCCAGCCTAAGCAATACAGCAAGACCTCATCTCTAAAAGTAAAGTCTGTGTGTGTGTGTGTGTGTGCGTGTGTGTGTTTGTTTTGTTTTTTGTTATTTTTTTTTTAAAGGAAAGAAAAGAAAGCAGAGCATTGGCTAGGTGCGGTAGCTCATGCCTGTAATCCCAGCTCTTTGGGAGGCTGAGGCTGGTGGATCACTTGAGGTCAGGAGTTCAAAAGCCAGCCTGGCCAACATGGCAAAACCCTGTCTTTACTAAAATTACAAAAATAATTAGCCCGGCATGGTGATGGGTGCCTGTAATCCCAGCTACCCGGAAAGCTGAGACAGGAGAACTGTTTGAACCCGGGAGGCAGAGGTTGCAGGGAGCCAAGATCATGCCACTGTACTCCAGCCTGGGCAACAGAGCAAGACTCCTACAAAAAAAAAAAAAAAAAAAAAAAAAAAAACAGAAAGCAGAGCATTGAGACAGAGAGTGACTGAGGAGTTGCCAGGTGCAGCCACCTGAAGACCTAGAAAGAAGAGTGTGTCAGGCAGAGGTAACTCCAAGTGCAAAGACCCTGGGCTGGAAGCGCTAAGTATGTTCGAGAGATACTGTGGTTAGTGTAATTGTAGTTTAATAAACAACGGGGAAAGTCCTAGGAGATGAGGTCAAATGTCCATCTATAGAAGGCATCGAAGGCCTTTTGGTCAATAGATGTTTGCCAGTTGGTAAATTATTTACATTGAAAAATAATAGAAAACTGTTGTCCCCAGTCCTGGAGCCAGTGTGGTGGAGTGGGAAGAATTCCACACTGGGAGTCAGGAGGCTTCTAGTTAGTTATCTGGTCAGATCAATTAACATCATGAGCCTTCATCTTCTCATCAGAAAGTGGAAAAAGGACCCTGCTTTAGAGGTGTTGGTGAGAATCAACTGCAGCAGTGGCCAGGCGCAGTGGCTCATGCCTGTAATCCTACCACTTTGGGAGGCCAAAGCGGGTGGATTACCTGAGGTCAGGAATTCAAGACCAGCCTGGCCAACATGGTGAAACCCTATCTCTACTAAAAATGCAAAAATTAGTTGGGCATGGTGGTGCAAGCCTGTAATTCCAGCTACTCAGGAGGCTGAGGCAGGAGAATCACTAGAACCTGGGAGGTGGAGGTTGCAGTGAGCTGAGATCCAACACTGCACTCCAGCCTGGGTGACAGAGTGAGACTCCATCTCAAAAAAAGAAAAAGAAAAAAATGCAGCAGTGTACACAAACAGTGGCAGCATATTATTTGGCACATGAGGTGGTCAAAAACTGAGGGGTGTTGGTATTTCTAGCCTGAGCATTATGGGACCTTGGGCAAGTTTCTTAAGAAAAAAAGGACCGATATCATCTATTGAGTAGCTACAAGGGGCAGGCCCCTGCACTGGGCAGTGTTCATGGGTTACACCTCCTTCCCGATTTATGCTGTGAGGGGGCAGGGCCCGGTGATACCCAAGATTCCATAAGCTTAGACATTTTCCATGCGACCACCAATCCAGGAGAGACAAAGGATGTCATTCCAAGGAGAACCAGGACAAGAGCAGTGCCAGGCAAGGCCTGAGGAACAGGGATCTGCAAGAGTTTCCAGAAGTCCACAGGGCCTCCATGCTGGTTAATATGAGGTGCTGGCTTGACTGGATTGAGGGATGCCTAGATGGCCGGTGAGGCATCGTTTCCAGGCACCTCTGTGAGGGTGTTTGGGAGGAGATTGGTGGGCGAGTCAGTGGACTGAGAGACAAAGACCTGCCCTCAGTGTGGGGGGCAGCATCCCATAGGCTGTGGGTCCCAGCTGGTAGATCGCAGGTGAAAGAGAGGGGATACTCAGCTCCCTCTTGCTTCCTCTCTGTGTCTCAGAGCAGGATGTCTTTTTCTCCTCCTGCCTTTGGACATCACACTCCAGGTTCTCAAGGGGATTCAGTGCATCCTGAGCTTAGGACAAGAAAAGACCTTCACCTTCCCCTCCTAGCAAAATGTTTTCTTGTTTGTGAAAAAAATGTTACAAACTCAGCCCAAGTCATTAGCCTTCATTCTGTCTTTGTCTTTCCCGCTGAAGACAATGCTCCTGCCCCTGCTGGAAGTCCTGAAACTTTCTCACCAGAAGAAATCATTCCCTTCTTTCTTCCCCGCCTCTTTCCTTCTTCTTTCCCTCCCTCCCTCTCTCTCTTTCTTTCTTCCTCCCAGGCTCCCTCCGTGTCCTCCCCCCGCCGGAACTCTCCTTGGCTTCATCTCTACAGGAAACCTGGAGACCACGGCAGGGAAATTCTTCCAGCGGCTCTGCTCTCCTCAAACCTGGGGAGACTGATTTTCCTCCTCACCCCTCGAGGGCTTCTCTCCTGCTCTGGCACTTCCCCAGCCTTCACAAAAGAGGCTGCGGGTGAGGGTTTTTCCATTTAATTTCATTTTTCATCATTTTTACCCTTTTTGGATGGTTCACATTTGAGGGTCTCGGTGGATTAACTGGCCAATCAGATTTCATTATGAGCCCAAGTAGTTCTTATCATTAAACCTGTAATTTATTTCTTCTGTGTTTCATAAAATGTGAAATATTACCATTCTCCAGGAGCTTGAAGAGTGCAGAGATGCTCCATTAAGTTCAACACTGCTCCTCCATAAAAGGCTGTAATTATATGCGGATTTTTTTTTAACAGCTAAGTTTCTACTTGCAGATGCTAACAAAAGAAATAAGCTTTTAATCCAAACATAATTAATATGAATTACCTCCCTGGTACACCCTGGCTTTGCACCATTAAACTTAATTTTTGTTTTGCATGATAATTGTGTTATCATTACCGTTTATAGGAGAACTCAGGGACCCTCACTTTGTTTTCAGTCAAGACCAATGGGACTGGAATGACTTCCCTCCCCTCTGCCAGCCAGACGCCTGTCCACCAGCCTTCCTGAGCCGTCCCTCCCAGCCCCTGTGGCCTAGGGAGGCTGGGGTCACGGGCTGCATTGCCAGCCAGAGACCTTACTCCAATGAAAAAAGGAAACAGATTCCTACTTACACATTGGAGGATTTGCCACCCTAGAGACAGGCTCAGCCAGAGCTGCTGCTTAATCATCAGCATCAGCATCATCATCATCATCATCATCATCATTATTATCATAATTGCTATTATTGTTCCTAACAGTAATGAGTACTACACAATTTCTCTGCAGCATGCTCCAGCTACCCTGCTAGTGGTTATTTCTCACAACTATCTGGGGATCCTGGACTCTGGATTAGTTAAGCAAAGCCCCAGAAAATCTTAGATTGAGCTCCAAACCCTGGGTCTTATTAAGGATTCTGTTCAGGACTCTGTTCAAGACCAGTTGATTCTCTCTCACCTCTGTGTGCCTCAGTCTACCTCTTTGCCTCCCACTCCATGAAAAACATTTATGGTTTTTGAATCTGAGAAGGAAACTGAAAATGATACTCTTTCTTTAATCAAAGAGTTATTAAATACCTATGGACTAGACAGTAGGTAGATAGATGGATAAATAGATAGATAATAGATATAGATAGATAGGTGATAGATAGACGATAGACAGACAGATGATAGATTAAAGATTGATAGATAGCTATAGATAGATAGACATCCCATGACCCCTGTCATCTAGGAATTTACAATCTAGTCGAAGGAGGAATATAGACACTCAAATGTTTAAGAAAAAGAGGAATTAAATGACAACACAAAACAATACCAATAATGACAAATGGAGTGCCTGAGAGTGTGAGCACTCATGGAAGAGGAGATTGCAAAAGTGCTCAGGGAAGACTTGGAATAGGAGCAAGAGCTTGGGCTGGACTCTGTGCACGGGGAGAATTTATGGAGGTGACTCCGTGGAGCAGAAGCTGCGGGGAGGGTGAGCACAGGCCTGGAAGAGAGAACACTCTGGGCACAGCCTTGAGGGAACCAACCCGGCTACAGCAAGATCTCCCCGCAGAGGCACAGGAGATGGGCTGGAAAGGTAACCTGGAGTCAGAACATGAAGAGCGCTGAGTGCCAGACCAGGTCATGGAGAGACATGGAATAATCTCAAATGACAGGGAGGCCTTCGTGGAAGTGGTGTCATCCACTGGTCAGCCTGGGGCACGTGGCAGGTGGGTTAGACAAGGAAGAGGCCTAGGCTAGGAAGGCAGGAAACCATGGCAACCGTGGGCAGCAATGAGGGCTCAACTTGTGTGGGAGAAGAGGACTAAAAAAAAGAAATAGCTAAAAGAGAGTCCATGGTACTTACCAAGGGAAAGGAAAGAGAGAACAGAGGATGGAATGCCTGGTAACTCACATTATTTAACAGAAATGATCACTCTAGGTGCTCTGTGGTACAGAGCACTCAAAACATAACACTAGGTGCCTAACACAAAGTTAGCACTCATGACTACTGGCTCCTGCTACCTGTTAGTATTAGTATTAGTATTAATGATAATTAGTATTAATTTGTATTATAATAATTCAAATGCTATACTATTTCGTCCTCCCAGTGTCTCTGCACAATTGTCCAGGATACTGTCTTACATACATTATATAGTTGGGTAAAGGAAATTCACTAAGAAATTAAGGAATTATCAAAATGTGATTTATTTTTCAGTGGCCAAGCGACAACCATGGGTCTTCAGATTCTTTCCTCAACAATGTCACTTAAAAAATTAGATGATAATAATAAGCAGTGCCCAGCCCAGGCCCCCACATCAGTCACAAAGCCAAGAGAGTTCTCCTACATGGGAATTACATCACTCAAGGGCCCTTTGTTCACAACCCTCTCTCCCTCCTCTAGGGGGTGAAAGGAGGAATTAAAATATTTATCATTTTTCAAGCACGCTGGACCCTGAGGAGCTGAAGGCTACTGTTGAAGATCCTTTACCATGATATTGGCCCCATTTTTCCGGTCAATCTAGCCTCCAGCAGCTTGAATAGTGTATTGCTTGAAGAGAGGTTTTGCTGTAGCAAAGACTCTTCTATGAAATCCAGTCTCACCAATGACCCAGAAACTGTAAATAGGGAATAAATTTTAATTAGAAGATCAACTCGGCAAACTGGGCTCTTGGTCCAAAATAGACCAAATGAAATTTAGTGATACAATCAGTATAAAGTTTTAACCCATGAGGAAGGGAGATATGATACCATTAAGTAAATGGATAAGAATAAAAAAGTAGAAAAGCATGAAAGAATAAAATCTAACAGGAAGAGACCCACAAAGGCAGAGTGAATCACAAGGTAAACATGAAGGAGCAGGAAGAGCCAAATGCTTTGCAGTGTGGTGGGACTGTGCCTGCTATGTGTTGTGTCTTTTGAAAACAGTCAGCATGAGGGTAGAATGAGAAACTATGGGCAGGCAACACAACAGAGACCCAGCAAGGAACCATCCCATGAGATTCGAGAGTTGGCCCCAACTCGGCACTGCACCCTCTGTGGAGCCAAACAGCTAACTTGGAAATGTGAATGGAGAAGTGATACAAAGAGTTGGAGAGGAGGGCCTATGAAACAACTGCAGGGCCCAGAATTATTTAGTCCAGAGTGGGAAAGTCTAGGAGACAGGCTGAATTGATTTAACTGTAGGCTTCAAGCCAATGGTAGGCTGTCTTGACCCCCAAGAATGGTGCCAACTGGTCCTCTCCAAGTCACTTGAGGATAAAAGAGCAAGGAATGGACATGCCAACCCCAGATTTATCTCTTTGTAATCCTTGGCTTTAAAACCTATGATGGTGGATGATGGGAGATTGCTTGGTGGGTACAATGTGCGTTGCTCCAGTGATGGAGGCACTGAAGGCCCTGACTTTACCACAATGCAACATACGTGTTATGGTTTGGATGTGTGTCCCCTCCAAATCTCATGTTGAAATGTGACCTCCAATGTTGCATTGAAGAAGAGTGGGCTTAGCAGGAGGTGGGCCTAGTGGGAGGTGTTTGGTTCTCGGGGGCAGATTCCCCATGAATGGCTTGGTGTCCTCCCCATGGTAATGAGTGGTAATGGATGATTGATGAGTTCACAGGGGTGCTGGTTGTTTAAGAGAGGCTGGGACCTCCCTCCCCTCTCTCTTGCTCCCTGACTCACCATGTGACACGTCCACTCCCCCTTCACCTTCTGCCTTGAGTAAAAGCATCCTGAGGCTTCCCTGGAAGTCAAGCAGATGCTGGTGCCCTGCTTCCTGTACAGCCTGCAGAACTGTGAGCCAAATAAACCTCTTTTCTGTGTAAATTACCCAGCCTCAGGTATTTCTTTATAGCAGCACAAGAACAGACTAACACAATATCAGTGTAGCAAAGTTGCAGTTGTACCCAATAAAGATATACTAATTTTAAAAAAGAAAAAACAAAATAAAATAAAACCTATGAAGAGCAGCTTCTTTGCTCCTGTTTCCTTAGCCTTCCTGCCTCTGTCTCTCACACCCAGGAGTAGCCCATTTCTAGATGGTAATTTGGCTAGCCACATTCTTCCGACACCTGATATCCAAAACATCCCAGAGTACAGAGGATGGAAGTGACCTTGAGTGGCCCTTTAGCTCATCCTCTGCCTCTGGGTACCTCAAGTGTATAAGCAGGTTTCTAAACTTACTTGATATTACCAGGTAGGCATCACAGCCCATCTAAAGTATAATCTGGTCCAAAAACATCATTGTGAAAGACACCCTACAATGGCCTCTTATAACAACCTCTTAAAGAAAAATTTAAAACTAAAAGGTGTATAAAGAAACATTTAAAAAAAAGAAAAAAGAAGATGTTCTGGAAGAAATATACAGAATTTCTCACCAGAGTCCACAGAAACAGCTAGAGAAGCAAGGCTACCTCTTGGGCCCTTGGAGGCCAGAAGTGGGACTCATACCCCATCCTCCTCTAGTCTGCACCCTCTTTACCTTCTTGCCTACTAGAAGATATGGCCAGAGGACATGAGGGGCCTGTGTGGTTCCAGCTTACCAACCCCAGAGGAAAGGGTTCTGTCACTCTCACAGGCAAGAATGGTTTGGGATCTAGGTTAAATCAGCAGCTGTGAAATCCTGCCTGCTGATGTGGTGGAATCACTGGCTCCCTAAGTAGGAGGCAGCACTGGGTACTCATCAGAATCTGGTCTCTAGAGATGGAGGACTTGGAACTGAGCATGTCACCTAACCTCTCTGTGGCTAAGTTTACTCATCTGTAAAATGACAGTGATCATACTACCTACCTACCTCATGCAGTTGCTGAGAGGATTAAATAAGTTAATGTGTATAAAGTGATCTGAATAGTGCCTGGCACACCTTTAACTATTAGCTGTTTACTAGTTCTTAAAAGACTCTTTCTTTTTGGTTGTCATGGAGTAGGCTGTTCCCAAGTCCAAATTCACACTCTGAAATTGTCATCACGGTAGAATAAATACTATTATTTATTACATAGTATTAACAGGCCATCAGATTCTTATCAAATATCCTACTGGGTTATATGGATATTTTATCCATTAGGCAGAAAGCGCAAATTCTGAAACTTATACGTTATAAACTGCATAAAAATACAAACTTATTTAGACCAAGACCTTTATAAAATTATTTAATAAAATAATCTATGCATAACAAATAGTTTCTGGCAGATGCATGAAAAAAGAAAGATTTATTAAATAATCTTTTTACGTCATTGCTACCCATGGTCTCTACTTGAATTTTGTTATATTTTTCTTCCAGCTATTTCTCTATATTCTAGTGGAATTTTAACCTAATTATAACCATTCTATGTGTCATCATTTCCCAAAACTTTCTCCCGCAGAACACCAGTGTTCAAGGATGGTAATAGATGTTGGTTGGATAAAGGACTCCAGAGTGAAACAAGTTCAAGAAGCAATAGGTTAAGCCACAACACTTCTCAGAACCTTCAGTGCTGATGAGCATCATGAAGTCTTGAGAGGGGCGTGTGATACCAAGTATTTCCAAATATATTTGACATGGGAATAGTGTTCCAAAAAACATGCTTGGAAAAATGCTACTCTACAATTTTGTATTCTTCTTATCACAAACATTTCTATATTTTTTCATAAACTTCCTTCACTTCTATATTAGTCCATTCTCAAGCTGCTAATAAAGACATATTCAAGACTGGGTACTTTATAAAGGAAAGAGGTTTAATTGACTCACAATTCAGTATGGCTGGGGAGGCTTCAGGAAACTTACAATCATGGTGGAAGGGGAGGCAAACACATCCTTCTTCATATGGAGGCAAGAAGGAGAAGTGCTGAGCAAAGAGGGAAAAGCCCCTTATAAAATCATTAGACCTTGTGAGAACTCACTCAGTATCTGGAGAACAGCAGCATGGGGGTAACCACTTGTATGATTTAATTACCTCCCACCGAGTCCCTCCCACGACAAGTGGGGATTATGGGAACTACAATCCAAGATGAGATTTGGGTGGGGACACAGCCAAACTGCATCAACATCCTTTTAAATCACTGCATAATAATCTACTAAGAAGATATGCCATTAGTTATTTAACCATTCTGCTATACTTAGACATTTCAATTAATTTCAACTTTTGGCTAATATAAATAAAACTGCAGCTAACATCTTTTGGCATTGTAGGTTTAAAAAAAATAGACACGTGTTTAGGTTTGATTTCTTAAGACAGACTCCCAGAAGGAGAATTACTGGGTCAAAGGGTACAAATGTTTTAAGTTCATGGAACATAATTCCAATTTGTTTTTCAGCAGGTCCATATCCATTTTCACTACCCGGCAGCATGTGACAGAGCCCACATGACACACCTAGAGCAAGGCAAGTGGCCAGAAGGCTAAGAGTGGGGCCCCTGATGGCTACTTTCAGCAGCCTGTGCAGCTGTCAGAGCAAGTGCCAACCCTCTCCTCTCTTTCACCTGTGTCTCTCTCCCTCGGTTCTTAAAACACAGACTCATCAGGAGCTCCAGTTTGTGAAATTTCTGAGCTAATCCCACAGAGTAAAGCACACACCAGTGTCCCTTGTCACTAAATCTACAGGCCACAAAAAGAGGTCCTGCTCCCAGTGGAGCACTGGTAAATGTTTAACACCCAGCAACTCAAGGGGAAAAACACCCTGATTTGTAGCATTTGCCACTTCCTGTGGTGTAAATACTCTCATCACAGCTGGTTTCTAGCTAACAACTTAACAGCATAATGTCACAGAACTTGGAACTGGACAGACATGTGCATAACAGGCTCTTGTAAGCTAGTGGGGCCAGCCTCAGACATCACTGCCTGTTTGTCTCCGGACCATTGAATTTTTCTCTCTTCTCCTCCATACTTGACTCCCCCCACCCCCCATATGGATTCTCCTCCGCATCTGACCACATGCAAGATCCAGAATAGCAGAGGCCTGCTCTGGGTGCTCCCATATCCCTGAACCACAATACTGTCACACTCATACGACACTTTTGCTTCAGCTCGATTCACTAGAGAGGTCAGTGGGATTGAAATGCCAAGTACCCTCGCCCACAGACAACTTAACCCCGTGGCATCAACTCAGGCTGCCCTGCTGTGCAGCTGTTCCCCCTCCTCCAGCCTCTCTGTTCTCACTACAGAGTCTTAGACTGTCTTTCTTCACACCCCTGCTCGCTGGCTTCTCACCTTCCACTCCACTTTGAGATTTACCAAGCTCCTGATCTTTCCTTTGCCTCCAGTTTCCCAGCCAGCATTCACCCCATGGATCTGACGACAAATTCCATTTTCACATGAGTGAACAAAATCGGGTGAGATTTTAAAATTACTCTTTTTCTCTCTGGCTATTCCAGAAACTCCCTTTGCCAACCCCCTGAAACCCCATGAACACGTATTCACCCACGGAGGATTGAACAGACCCTCCACTCTGTGAGTGAGTGGACTCTGGTACCCTGTCAGCCCCCAACCCCAATACCAGATACTATTCACTGCATCCTCCACTGAGTATGGTCAGAGATTCTTCACTTCCAGACTTGAGTCTATCAGATGCCCAAACTGAACTCTTGGTTGGAACATCTTGCTGTGTGTTCCATCCATCTGACTCGATCACCCATGCCACCTATTCCAAAATCACAGCTGGGAATCACTCTGGCCCCTTGGGAAATCCCAGCTGTCACCCAAGCCATGTCCTGTGGGACAGGTGGAACCTGCCATTCCTAGTGTCAGGAATCTCCATGAGAAAGCACCCTCCGCACTGCATACACACAATGTTGTCCTGAGTGCAGCTTATCTGTCCCTACTGCTTCCTTTCCCTCTCACAGTCAGTAGGGACAGCCTTATTGTTCTCTTGTGTCAGTCTCAGCTGGGAAGAGGAAGCTGGGATTGCAGAAGAGGGCAGAAGCGAAAAATGCAACAGGAAAAGGAAAAGGAGAAAATGCTATGGCCAAATGGAAAGGAACCATCGAAGGTACTGGGATGATGGAATGTGCTATGGTCTCCAACATTCCATTGGGAGTTGCGGACCCTAAAGAACATAAATGATGTCTTTTACCTAAAAACAGAGAAATCAACAGATCACTTTTAAGATCCCTACCAGGATCTTAAGATTCCATTCCAGCTAAGAGTGTTGTTGCCCCATCCAAACACATGTATGAAATAGTTAACAGCAGTATTCTCGAGTTAAATCAGGGAGGATGCCTCACAGTGTTACAGGGAAGCATATGGATCCCCATATTTTTTACCCAAGGCATTCTATTCTAAGCTTGGGCTCAATCTGGAAGTTACTCTTCCCCCAAAATGAGTCTAGCTCAAACACCTTCACCCTATCAGAGTGTAGGGCACTGTGGTGAATATGGGGCAGCTGTCAGGGAGTAGGCATCAAGAAACAGAAAGCCAGGATCATTCAAATCCAAATCCCTGGAAAGTAAAGCTGGCAGTCGGGATTTGACTGATCAGATTAGAGGAAGCCCTTTCCTACGTATCCCAGGTAAAGATTCTTTACTTCAAGAAACCTAGAGGATTTACTTAAACACAGATAACTTTCTGTGGTTAGTAAGGAGGACCTTGATGCAAGGAACGCCATATCCCAACCAGAACCACTGGAGGAACAAATACATCTTGTTCATCCTGTGCACAAAGCACAGGAGAAAAAAACAGCCTAATGTGGAAGAAGAAAAATACAGAGTAAATCATAATAAAAACGACCCCCTCCTCCTCCTCCTCACCCCAGCCACACATGGTTTGGTTAATTCCTTAATGAGGATGGAGTGTAATTAATATCGGAACTCCACAGTATAATTACTGCATGTAATTATGCTTGAGTTAACTGTAGAGCAAATCATATATAGTTTGCATTCTGTAAGTTTTCAGTTCATCTTTTTGGGGGGAAGCTGGGGGGGATTTTATAATATTCTTCAATAAAGAACACCTCTAGGAATAGATATATCAGATGAATCCCTTTGGACATTTCATTCTAGACTGAGATGCCCAGAATTGCCTAATCTAGCAGCTGCACAACCTACAGAATTCTGCCTTTAAAGGCTTATTCCTGCCTGGTAGACCAGCCCAGGGAATGAGCAGCTCACAGGGACACATAAGCGACGACAGGCTAATCGGAACCTGCCTCAGAATTAAGGTCCCCTCATGGTGGCCCGGCTGCTGAGTTCTTGTGTGGCCTCTGCAGGCTGTGTCTGTGTATCCCTGGCCCTTCACCTCAAAACAGTGCATGTCCTCAACCTGGGTGTTTCTCTGTTGTCCCAGGCTCTCCACCCGTCCCCAAGGACCTGAACGCTCTTTCTACTCCCTTCGTGGTTCTCAGAGTATAATCTATTACATTCAATAGAGGAAGGAATACAGCCCTCCAACTGCTCTAAAATGCAAACCACATGTGGTTAATGAAACTAGGCCTCCGTATGATGCACTTTTCGTTTTGTGCAAGCGAGTGAGAGAGACAGAGAGACGAAGAGACCTGGATGGTGGTCTATAGAAGAATCCTAGAGAATTTGGGATGGAGAGAGTTAGCCAAATTGCAGGAGATATTTTCCCCGGCTCCCACTTTCTTCCCACTAACCACCCCCGCCACGCAGGTGCTTCTTATGTGGGCCCTTTCCACAGTCTTGGAATATCTGCTCACTCCACCAGGTGCTGCTCTCACTCCCAGCACCACCCACCTCTCACCCCCACATTCCATTCCCTGGAGTGGCTGCAAGAATCTTTTCCAGGAGCATAAGCCTTTATCTCAGGTGAGAAGACTGCTTGAAAGCTAAACTAATTAATTAATGTTGAAGAAACCTCTAATTCTCCCTTATCAACTCAACTCAATGTCTGAGGGCCCTTCCTTTCTTTGCCCTCGGAAGTGCCTCTCCCCTGTCCATCATTGGACCCTTCATCCATGAGCTTTCTTGCCCCAAATCCCTCCCTCCACTCCTGGGCTTCCTACAGCACTGGGTCTGAGTGGCTGAGCCTTTAAGCTCAGATGTCCAGGCCTGCGTCTTCTGCTGCTGATCAGGAACCCAAGCAGTGAACTCCTGACACCTTCCCTCTAGCCTCCTCACCTCTAGAACAGGGTCTAAAGATTTGACCTCCTTCAAGAATCTCTCAGGCAAGCAGTGCCCCCTCCCACACCTCAAACTCTGCAGGGAGTCAAGATGGCTTAGAGGGCAGCCAGGTGCACTGCTCACCTATGCAGCCACCACTCCCTCCCCTCTAGCAACCCCTAGCACCTCCACGAGGACTTACCAGATCCAGAGAAAGGGACAGAACCATCCCCATATGCCCCGCAGTCCCCCCGCCTCCTGTCCCCGCAGTCAGCCTTCAAAGGCCACCCTTAGCCAGAGTAAGTGACACTAAAAACAATGATCCCCCAGCTTCCACACGCCCCCCTCCCCCGCCTGCCCACTGATAATAATGGGCCAAGACACTTTTATTATCATTATTAATTAGCACTTTCAAGCAATGGAATTAAATCAATATGGTGGACTGAAACTAATTTTAACAAGCCATTGAGATCAATCATTGGGACTTTTATCTACATAAATGCCACTAAACTCAGCTCGTTAGTGTAACATTAGCTGGGAAGAAAAAGAAGGGAGACTGGCGGGGTTTTAATTAGGAAGACATAAACGGAGCCACAATTTTTCTTCTTTGATTTGCTTTTAATCTCGTCTGCAAAGCTCTTCTGGTGCTGCCCAGGCTGATTCTCAGTCCCAGGCCACTTGGGCAGAAAGAGGAGGGGATGAAGTGATGAGAGTTGAGGGGTGAGTGGCTGGGAACACTGAAGATGCCCCATTCCCCAGGGGCACCCCAACATGAGTGGGGCTATCACCCTGCTGACCCTGAGCCCTGGATCCTCACAGTCAGCGCTGACCACTGCTTCCTTTATATTCACCTTTGTTTAGCATTTATTCATTTATGCATTACATGAAATTTATTTATGTTTATTGATTCATTCAATGAACAACAGACAAGCACTTAATATGTGCCAGCCACCCGCTCACTGTTCTCAGAGAATTAAAGTTAAAATGAGCAAGACGTGGTTCTACTCCCACAAAAAACCTGCAGTCTAGTCTTATTTGCTCCTAGATTGACAGGCTGGAGAGCAAGGACAATGACTCATCTGTCTGTGTGCCCCTCCCCATCTGGCTCTGCAGAAGCCCAGAAATGCTTGGGGTGTGTGGTTAAGAAACCTCCTTCCCTCCCCACCCTTCATTTCTCTCTGTGCCCAGCACCCTGCTCCCTGCTGCCACACCTTCCCTGTTTTGTGGGTACCCAAGCCTACCTACCTCTGGTCTTACTCAGTCTCATAACATTTTTCCAGCCTGATTCCCTGACAAGCTGTGGCTTCTTATTCTTCAAGACTCCATTCTAGGGCCACGATGTGGAGGGAGCTGGGTGGCTGGCTGCATGGGCTTCCTCCCGGCTGCTCATTTCTGCCTGTGGGACAGCCATCCCCATGTGTCGCTGTGGTCTTCTGTCTGGTCCCGCTGGCCTCCTGGACCAAGCTGCAAGCACCTGGAAGGCAGGGACTGAACGTGAGCCACATTTCTGTCCTCAACATCTCCTAGGATGCCTGGTGCAGAGCTGGTACTCAATTCAGACCTGTAGACAAGCATGACACCATCTATGTTTACCAAAGACTGGGATAAAACCCCAACTCAGCATCTGAGGTCCACCCTGAGCACTGGAGGTTCTCCAAGTACTTCCTCCCTCTGCCTCTCAGTACAGATCACGTCTTCTAGGTGTGCTATGCACATTTCATCACCCACCTTCTGGCTCATCGCACTTGCTCTGCTTCCAGTGAGTCTCACCTTCCGAAATCCTACTCATGCATCCAGGCCTATCTCAAGCCTTCCTCATCCACTAATGCAGACTTCTCTGATTCCGTGAGCCTTTCCTGCCCTCTTCTTGCTTGGCCACCCATAGGGGCCTTATCACAAACTACTTTCTGCCGCTAGCTATATGCTGCACCCTGACTTTTCCCTCTGAATTTGGAATCGAAATCTTCCCATGTTGTGCTGCCTACGGGAAGCAAATCAACCCTCAGTGGAGCAGAGTGCCTGGGGTCAAATTCCAGCTCTACTGCTTATTACATTCACCGCCTTGGGTAAGTTGCTTAACCTTGCTATATCTCCGTTTCCTCACCCGTAACATGGGAACAAAACAGTACCTGCTAGGATTACTGTAGAAATTAGATGCAATAGTTCACATAAATCATTATGCCTGGCACTTAGTAGTTGGTCAGTGTGTTGGTCATTACTACTATCAGGGCTGTAATTGTTACTACTATTACCAATTCGTGTGCTCTGATTTCATCTCCATCAAGCAAGCTATTGATTATAATTTGGCTTCCCTACAAGAAAAGACCCTGCTGATCTGTTAAAAGGAGGTTCAATCTACTTATTAGATGTTTCTCATTATAAATTCATAAATTGACATCCTAGATTGCATCTATCAGTCTCTTATAAGTTAGATTTAGATTAAATTAACTCATAAGTCCAGTTCACACTTGTGTATACTAGCAATCAAATTTCTGAGGCTGAGGTCCTAGATCTTGGCAACCAAACCAAGGTACCGCCAACTTGGGGCTTTGTCTGTGCAGCCAGTGTGGCTTCAGGGGCCATATGTCCTTTAGTCTCATTGTTTCACCTCTGTAAGCAAGTTACTGAAAACCTCCAAGCTTCAGTTTCCTCATCTGTAAAACATAGAAAATAGAAAAACATCTGCATCCAATGGGTGCAGGTAACGGTTAGACGAACCAATGAATGGAAAGCACTTGACCATTGCCTTCACAGCTAGGTGCTCAATAAGCATGAACTCTAGGCGCACTTAATTATCCTACTGCCTCACCATACATTTTTTATGCTTACAGTTTAAACAGTACTTTCTATTTACAAAGCCCTTTCACAGGTGTTATCCTACTTCTCACGACAACCACTCCCACCTAATAATAGAGAAGGAACTAGGAACAAACTAAGTCACTTTCCTGAATGGTGGCTGCCAGGGACTGGGGGCAGGGGAAGGGGAGATGTTGGTCAAAAGGTACAGAATTTCAGTTAGATAGGGTAAGTTCTGGAGATCTATTGTACAGCATTGTGACTATAGTTAATAATAATATAGTGTATACTTGAAAATCCCTAAGAGAGTAGATCTTAAATATTCACACCAAAAAACAAAAATAACTATATGAGGTGTTAGGTATGTAAATTAGCTTGATTGCAGTAATCATTTTACTATGTACACATACATTAAAGCAACATGTTATACATTATAAATACATAAAATTTTTATTTGTCAATTATACCACAATAAAGCCAGAAAAAATTGAATAAAGTCACTTTGTTAAGATCACAGTTTGTAAGTTATGAGACCAGGACTCACACCCAGCTCTTCCAGGTCTTCTTCCCCTGTCTAGTGTCCTCTCTTTATAAAATATCTGCCTATTCAATAAATGAACAACAACAAAACCCCTCTGTTTTGTTTAATTACACTTTAAAACTAGTTTGAAATTTTGGCATTACTCTAAAGTCCCTTCCGTGTCCTGGCATCTGTGGCCTTATTAGTCATACTAACAAGCTACCCTAGTTCTAGAGGCCCTGGACAAAAAAAAAAAAAAAAAACTAACTGATTCACTTGCGCTGTGATGACTGTGAAATGTGGGCCATGAATCTGAGAACAGACCAGATTTTCTACATCCTTTGGGCATTTTGCTGGGTGCCTCGCCTTGGGGTCATCCATCACTACAGCATCTCCTGACGAACAGCGAGACAGGTTGTGGGAGAACAGAGGAGCCCCAGGCCCCAAAGGGAGCATCTGGGATGCCTCCCTTTGTCTTTGCGGCTGCTTGTCTGTCTCGTGTAGTTAAGTTCTCCAGCCACAGAAGCTTGGGGGAAAGCAAGTTTACTTCATATTTCATAGTCACAGATCTGGTAGCCTATGTACTGTGAAGTAGCTTAAACTAGAGAATTTCCTTTCTGGAGAGTCCCTACATCTGGCAGCCCCCGAAAACACATGGTGGAAGGTGCAGGCCTTGATGGTAGAATCCTTGAGACAGGTGGGACTGCAGCCCCCCAGTGCTCCAGCAAGCTGTCCAGGCACACAGATCCATGGGAAGTCCCATCACTGCCTTGCAGTTCCAACTTTCATCCCAGCACTGTATTTTTACTTAGAAACTAGACGTTTCAATTGCCCTCAAGACTCAAGACTTCTTCTTGAACCAAATTTCTCACCATCCCAATCCCTCATCATCTCCCGGCCCCAAACAAAAATGTCCTGACTTCTTAGTGTCTAACAATGAAACCACCATTCTCAGGGTCTCTCAGACTCAAGACCCTGCCATTGTTTTTTTAAATTCCTTCACCATAATTCTCTAAACTCAAAAAAATAGCTGTAGATGTAGACTAGGTACTAGGTATAGACCTCAGTCACAGCTCTTCTCATCTCAGATTTGGAAATCTACAGCAGTTCCCAAATTTGTCTCCTCAATAATAGGGTCCTCCCTGATCAGTTCTACTAAATCAGGGGATGGCAAACTTCTGGAAAGGGAAAGATAGTAAATATTTTAGGCTTTGTGTCTGTACTACAAATATTACAGGCTCTGTTGCAACTACTCGGTCAGGTGTTGCAGTATAATAGCAGCCAGAGACATAAATGAATGTGTGTGGCTGTAGTATAATAAAGCTTTATTTACAAAAACAGGTGGCAGGCTGGATTTAGCCCAGGGGTTATTATATGCCAACTTCTGTTCTATATTATTCTCATATTAATCTTAAACACCATAGTCACTATCATTTTGTAGTGTTTGCATAAGTGTAATTAGGTCAAGAAATAAGACACAAACTCCAGTCTATAGCAGACATTGTTGACACCTTGCCTCATAGTCCTTAGTCCACTGCTGAGTTTACCTGTAGCCTCGGGGTGCAGCTCCCAGGAGTACTGAGAGCTTCTGAGCTATACCCACACTCTCTGTTTCACTGCCTGAGGGCTTTCTCTAATACCTTGGAAACTGCTCAGCTCCTGTGCAAGGCAGGCCAGAAATAACCAGGAATTCAACACCATCAAGAACACCCCTCACCAATAGGAAATGTGAACTGGTGTATACATATTACACTTCCCCATCCCTTAGGAAGACAATTCTACTTTTTAAATTTTTTTAGTTTATTTATTTATTTATATATATATATTTATTTATTTATTTATTTTTGAGATGGAGTCTCGCTCTGTCACCCAGGCTGGAGTCAGTGGCGCGATCTCAGCTCACTGCAACCTCTGCCTCCCGGGTTCAAGCAATTCTCCTGCCTCAGCCTCCTGAGTAGCTGGGACTACAAGCATGTGCCACCATGCCCGGCTAATTTTTTTGTATTTTTAGTAGAGACAGTGTTTCATCATATTGGCCAGGCTGGTCTCAAGCTCCTGACCTCGTGATCCACCCGCCTTGGCCTCCCAAAGTGCTGGGATTACAGGTATGAGCCACCGTGCCCGGCCCAAGGAAGACAATTCTGAGGCACATTCTAGATGGATCCACAGAGAGTCCCAGCAGGGTTGAGAATCAATCCCAAAGCAGAAACCTGTTGGTTCAGGTATCCTCCTCAGCTTCTCTTCCACAGCTGTCACATTTTCTCACCCCCTCACATGCTTCCTAACAACGAAACCATCATTCTCAGGGTCTCTAGGAGATTTGTCTCTGGGTCTGAATTCAGGGTAACTAAACTAAGACCTCTTCTGACTGTTAATCCAGGACTCCTTTTTTCCCTGTTAACTTCCTTCAAAGAGTCTACAATGGCACTTTTACTTCTGATAATATAGCAGGCTGAGCATTCTGAAAATATCTTCTGATCCTAACATTTAGGTACTAGATAAATCATGCAAACACTTTTAAATACATTTCTGTGTTTTCAAGGAAGTAAGGAAAGTCAACAAGGGCCACATACTTACATACACAAGCAAAGAGTGAGTGGAAACAGGAGTGGTAAGTGATACCCTGGAAGCAAATGTCAAAAACCCAGAGTTTTGGAGATTAATGTGTGTGATGGTTAGTGCCGAGTGTCAACTTGATTGGATTGAAGGCTGCAAAGTATTGTTCCTGGGTAGGTCTGTGAGGATGTTGCCAAAGGAGATTAACATTTGAGTCAGTAGACTGGGAAAGGCAGACCCACCCTCAATCTGGGTGGGCACAATCTACTCAGCTGCCACCATGGCCAGAATAAAAGCAGGCAAAAGAACGTGGAAAGACTAGACTGGCTAAGTCTTCTGGCCTCTGTCTTTCTTTTGTGCTGGATGCCTCCTGACCTCAAACATCAGCCTTCAAGCTCTTCAGCTTTTGGACTCTTGGACCTACACCAGTGGTTTGCCAGGGGCTTTCAGGCCTTTGGCCACAGACTGAAGGCTGCACTGTCAGCTTCCCTACTTCCGAGGTTTTGGGACTTGGACTGACTTCCTTGCTCCTCAGCCTGCAGACGACCTGTTGTGGGACTTCACCTTGTGATCGTGTGAGTCAATACTCCTTAATAAACTCCCTTTCATATACACATCTATCCTATTCGTCCTGTCCCTCTAGAGAACCCTAATACAATGTGGCTTTGATGTGAATGGGAAATGGGAGGCCAGGCTTTGGCCTCATGCAAGGTCAAGGAACTAAACTTACTAAGTCCTCCGCATAAATATATATCCTCATTGAAAGGGTTAACTGAAAAAAAGCAGCCTTCTAACAAAGGAAAACTGTCTCTGTGGTAGCTCTAGATAGAAATATATATAAATAGTCTTCCCTTATAATGTGTAACCTAGATCTGTTCTCACTGGGACATCAGAAGTTTGAATTTGTACTGCTCATAAGGAAAAAAATGCCAATCTGAGAAATTGAAGTCTACCTGGTTTAATAGTGCTCCAAATTTCAAACAGAAGCAGATTTTTTGAGGGGAAAAATAAAAACCACAAAGTCCTCAAATCAGATCCCACAAATTACATTCAATCAAACAAGAGCCCAAGTAAAAACTTAAGAAATGAAAAAAGTAAAAAGCTAACAGAAGCCAGCATCAGTAGAAATGGAAAAGATTAAAGTTATGCCCACCAACAGATTTGAATACTGGGTTATCAGAGAGTGAAAACAACTAATTATTAAATTATTTAAAGAAAAGAGAGAAAATTGGGAAAATGGACAAAGTGCCAGAGAGTATCAAAACATGGCAAGACAAATTTTTTAATTAAAATGAAAGATACAATCATTGAAATTAAAAACTCCAAGAAAGGTTTTAACATCATTTTAGACACCCTTGAGAAATAAATTTATGAAGTGGAAAAGAGCTGACAAGTTATATAGAACTCAGCATACAGAGGTAGGGGGTAGAAAATAGGAAGGAAGGTGAAGTCAAGAAACATGAAGGATAGAATTAGAATTTATATAACACATATGTAACTGAAGTTACAGAAATAGTCAATGGGATAGAGGCAATATTCAAAGGAATAATTGAAAGAAAAATAATAAGAAATTTCCAAAATTTGTGAAAGATATACATTCATATAAAAAACAAAATTATATGAAGTAGTATAAATAAAATATAATGCACTCCTATAAACTTTGTAGTTAAACTGCAGAAGAGCAAAGAAAATAAAAATATTTTTAAACACACAAAAGACTGATTGCCAAAAATAAAAATGCAAAAAAGAAATCAATAACTAGACTAACAACAGACTTCTCACTTGTGACAATGGAAGTCAGAATATAATGGAATAATATCTTCGATGTGCCAGGAAAAAGGAACTGTCAACTATGGACAGTCTATCCAGAAAACCCACATTTCAAGTTCCTATCAGATTAAAAAATAAAATAATAGTTTACCACAAAGATATCCTCACTAAGGAATTTAGCAGAAGGTTAGCAATGCAGGAAGAAACTATGAACAATGAAAATGTAACATGTATATAAATCTAACAAATATTGACAAAGTAAAACAAAAGTAATAATATCTATTTTGTGTTTTTAAAAACAAAATAACTGGACAATGCTGAAGAGGACAGGGGTAATACAAAATAAAGCATTCCAAGATCCTTGTACTTGAGAAAATTGTAGTTGATTCTAATAGATTTTAGACTGTTAAAGTGCACATAATAAAATGTAAATGTTTATCTTTAAATAAATATTAATGGAGTGAATAATTTCCAAGCCAGTAAAAGGAAACCAAAATGAACAACAAACAACCCCAAAGAAGGCAAGAAGGGTGGCGGAGAAATAAAACATAGAAAAAGTAAGGTTAATAGCCTGAAACAACAGGGAGAAATTAATCTATATATAATTTAAAATTATATGAAACTTAATATATACATAGTAAAATTAAACCCAAAGGCAAGAGAATAATGAATATATAATTCAGAATAATGATCACTCTTGGGGAATAGGAAACACAGAATTGGAAACATATGGAAGAGGAACACAAAAGGAATTCAAAAGTATTGGCTATGTTCTAATTCTTAAGTGGAATAGAGAGCACACAGGTGTTTGTTTTATTCTTCATTTGTTATATTCACATATATATGTATGTTTGCATAAATGAAATATTTCATTAGAAGGTTTTACATTTTAAACAATATCTGCAGTATTTCCATGTTGCCCTATGAAGCTTAAACTCATGGGCCTGGCATTTTAAGTCCTCCACCAGCTGGGCACACCTTCTTGCTCACTTCTGCCCAGCACGGAATGTTCCCTCTCACAGGAATTCTTTGTTGTCATTTCTTTGCTCTGCATTTCCACTACCAGACTCACTCACATTTCCAATATTTTATTCATTCTGTTCCCCTCATCTTTCCTTCAATCTACAAAGCAAACGCTATAGTTCCTAGAAGGAAAAAAATAATAAAACATTATTCTCTCTTGGATGAAGACTACCTGAGTTTACCTCAGGGCACAGTTATGTCACAATGATGTGAAATATTCCCAGGACTAGTGAACTCAGTCAGCTACTGGTGTTCACTGTAGGAGGTGTTCATTGCAGGGGGAGAGGGAGAGTCTTGTCCCTCAACTAGGCAATAAGCTCTTCGAGAACAAAGGCAGTGTCTAAGCTTCTCTTTATCTCTCACTACCTCTTTCCTAGCACCGAAGTCATAAAATGCACTCAAACAACAGCCACTGAAGAAAGGATGGCATGAGAAGAATTCTAAATTCTCATGAACAGACCTTGAGAACCTGGATCTTGAGTCTTTCAGTTGTATCCAGCCATGCATACCTTTCCTACTTAAGCCATTTTTCTTCTTAAGCCTGTTCAAATTGCTTCCTGCTACTTTTTAGCCATACAGTTCTCATTAAGAAATGTGTATCCGAGACTCAAGGCAGCTCAAATTCAAGCCTCAACAAAAATGACAAATTATATCACACACCATGCACCTTCAAAGTTGTTCACAAACAATAAATCTGTGAATGGCAAAGATGTACTTGGTTGAATTAGGTACTCAAGACCCACAGTTAGATCTCTGCATGGTCAAAACTGGGATCTAAGTCTCTTGACACTCCAGGGTTCTTCTCACTCCCCTACATGCTCAGGGATGTTGCTATATAGAGGTTATAAGGTTATCTTCTCTGCTGGAACCTCATAAAGAGGTTCCTGATAACATAGAAAGAGTTTACACAGAACATGGTGGGAAGAGGCTGTTGTCCTAAAACACCAAATTGGTGGGAACTGAAAAGAAGAAGGTGAGTGTGAACTTGAGGTGGAGGAAGATCTAAAAATTCTTACCATGGCCCACTCCAAGGAGAAAGTGGGAATTATTCTCTGCTAACTCTAGATGTCCATGTGGTCCTAATGACCAGATTATCCATTAACCAATACCTTTTGCCAATAGATAGCTGGAAACCATGGCATTCGATGAAAATTTATTGAGTGTCTACTATGTGTCAGGCATTGTCCTAGGTACTAGGGTCATATCAGTAAACAAAACAGACAAAATCTGCCCTTATAGGGTTTACATTCTAGTAAGGAGATACTTGACAATGAAGTAAACAGGTCAAATGTGTGTTTTTTATTTGCTTGTTTGTTTTCTATTTTTTGGGGGGTTTTTTTGAGACAGAGTCTCATTCTCTCACCCATGCTGGAGTGCAGTGGTGTGATCTTGGCTCACTGCAACCTCCGCCTCCTGGGTTCAAGTGATTCTCCTGCCTCAGACTCCCAGGTAGCTGGGATTACAGGTGTGCACCACTTCGCCTGGCTAATTTTTGTTAGCCAACAAGGTTTCACCATGTTGGCCAGGCTGGTCTTGAACTCCTGACCTCAGGTGATTCACCCACCTCAGCCTCCCAAAGTGCTGGGATTATAGGCATGAACCACCACACCCAGCCCAAATGTGTTTTATATCAAAAGTTGATACATGCTATGGAGAAGAATATGGAAGAAAGGACATTAGGAGTGTTAGGAGGTCAGGGTAGACAAATAAGCCTTCCTTAATAAGACAATACTTGAGCACAGGCTGAAATAAAAGAAACAATAAAGAACAAATGCAAAGCAAGTTTCCAGTAGCTCCTAGACGGCCCTCCACACCTGATTTGTTGAGCTTTTCCTTAAACCAAGAAGATAACAAAAATGAAGAGCTGGCAAGGCTCTCTACCAAGGCAAAGTCACAGGACTGGCAGAACCTGGCATTCGCAGGCTAAAATGGTAGCTAACAAATCCTGCCTCTCAGGAAGGATAAAGGCCTCCAGGGCCAGAACTCCCCACTTTTAGAGCAGAACTTGAAATTCCTCTGATTCTTTCTTTCTCATATAGATATCACACACTACATAACACACACACACGCACCCCAGTTTTTAATGGAATAACTGACAACAAAACACTCCCTCACTCCTTTTGGAAGCTTGGAGGCAAACTCTTAGAATGTCTATGATTTCACCAAGTTACTCATGGGATAAATCTATCAAAGCCAAAGAAATTGGTTGGAAAGTGAAGGTTTGAACATAAGCAGTATAACACTCTCTTCTACTGAAACAAAAGGTTAAAAAAATAGTCCCATCAAATTAGCTAGCCATTCTCAGAGTTAAGTCTGTTTCTGGAAGTAAGCCAGATCCCTGTGATGCCCTTAGGAAGTTCGAGACACTAATGTGACTGTGATATCTCACCTCTCATTCATCCTCTGAATCAACATGGGCCTCCTCTTGTATGTTCTATGGAAATAGCAAGGGGTTTTGGGGTTAGATATGGGTTCTGGGTTCAAATTATCCCAGCTCTGTGTTTTACAGAAACTTGCTTTTTGGCTTAATTTTCTTATTTTTTCTTTCTTCACTCACAATCTCCCCCACCTAGTGCATATCCCCAAGAAAAGATCTGTTTTTCTTGAATGTATTATTCTATTAACCTCCTCATGAGACCTCCAAGGGACATTCTGGAGTAACAGTGGATGGGCCCACACTGTTTTATAAGAGCTTCCTGTTCCTCTGTCTACCCTTCCTTTACACAGCTTTTAAAACCCCGTCCTCCCACGAAATTCAGCTCTGCCTCAACTTGTATAGCATGTTCAGCAAAACAGAAGACTCAATAATTCTACTTCCATATCCTAGCTAATGATGTCCACTCTCCAGGCCATCTCAGGATCCAAGACAGCTGTGGAGCTCAAGCCATCACATCTGTATTCTAGGCCAGGAAGAGAAGAGGCAGCAAGACAAGAAGAGTGCCTCCAAGCTGACCCACCTCCCTTCAAGAAGCCTGCCCAGAAGCCCCACACAATATTTCCACTTACATTTCACTGGCTAACACTTAGTAACAAGACCACACATGGCTGCAAGAGAGACAACAAAAGTGCCTTGTAAAACATGAGGACCTGTTATTACAAAGGAAGGCAAGAACAGATGTTTTGGTGGGCCACAAATGGTCTCTACCAAAAGAGTATAACAAAGAGAACAGGCATGGACATGGGAGATCATCCAGATGTGGATCCCACACAGAATGAGGATCTCACCCCTTCCTGCTGTCATGGCTTTTCACCTTTGCCCATGCCCACCACCAGCCTGGAGGCTCTTCTGCCCTTCTTTATACTTTTTTTTAAGATGCAACTAATATGACAACTCCAGGAAATCATCCTTCACCATCACCCAGTGCCCTACCCCTCAAACCTCTGTGTTTTTGCATATTATTGTGCTTTTCTCACTTCTTATAATTAGGTCTTTACTGATTTATCAGAATAAGATCCAGAATAAGACTACATCCTTGCACTTTATTAAGTGCTACTCATTTATTCCTATTATTTCTCTTTTTTTCCTTTGTCTTTCTTACTGTCACTTTTCCATATTTTTCTTTCTCTCATTCCCTCACCTGTTCATTGGACCTAACAGGAACATTTAAGGTAGGTCACCATTGAGCTCCACTGATGGTCTATAAAGTCAAAGAGGATTCTGATCTTGAATCTATTATATTAAAGGTTCAAAGTTAAATGGGTCGTTTAGGTCCATTAGACCTAAAAAGTCAATACCGCTCCAAGCTGTCTTAAGATACTCTTAGGAAATAGTTAATGCTCTAGGAGAATCTGGTCCAAATTAAGCCATTTCAGTGTCCTTGACCCTAAGAAATGACAGAGCTCCCCTTATAGAATACTACGACAAAGAGTGTGGCAAGGCACAAAAACATCTTTTGCAGGGTGTGTGTAGATTTATGTGAGTTGTGTGAGTTCTCGAGTTACATTAAGATAGCTTTTCCTAACCGAGTCTTCGAGATCACACCCCCATGGTTGGGGAAGATTGAGGAACTGGGAAGACCCTAGTCAGGAGGGAGCAGGTGGGATGCAGGCTTCCTTTCCATAAGCCCTTTGTATCCAAAGGTCCCTGCTTGTCTCTCAGCTTCATATCTTGGAGGTGGGCTACAACAGGGATTGTGGCAGAGGTGGTAAATGAATGGATGAGCTTTCTAGGAGATGGGAGCTAGCTTCAGGCATTCCACAAAAAGGGCCAAGAAGCATGAGGGAGAAATTCCCGAAGAGCAAGGCCTAAAGCCATGGAGTGCAAGCCATTTCTTACAAAGCAAATTATCAAATTTCTTATAAACTTTTAGATTGATCTCCTTTTTATGATCTTCTGTTTTTTAGTAAAGACATGTTTAAATGTCCCATATGTACCTTTATGGGCTACACAGTATAAAGAGAGACATCGCAGGTCAACACTTGCCCCAGGGGTTAAAAAGAAAAAAATTTCTTCTTCCTCCTTTTCATCCTTCCTGTTCTCAGTAGTAGCTGAAATTATAATTGCCAAAGAGACAAAAATAATTTACTTTTTCTATGAAAAGGTAATATTTAAAGTATAAGAAAAATTTTTAAATTTCCTGCCAAAAAAAAAACTAACCAGGGCAAAATGGGAAACATCTAACATTTCGGGCTTGGACTCCTGTTCTGCCAAATACTGAGTGACCCCAAACCAGCCACTTAATGTTCCCAAACCTCAGTTTCCTCAGCTATAAAAGAGAGATCTTAAAATTTACTTCACAGTAATGTCATGAAGATTGAAGATTTTAGACTATAAATATAAATTGCATGTCTTGCATTAAGAGTAGATATCAATAAATGCTTTTCTGAATTTGGCAGACCCTAGAAGGCAAATATCAGAGATTTATGTTTCTTTCCCACAGCCAGATACCTTTCCCTCTATCTAAAAGAGCAGTCTGTCTTCCACTCACCCCACAAGTTAGTTACTTCTCCTAAATGCTTCAAGAAATTGGCATGGTTCACAAAATTACTACCAATAAATTTGTATTGAATAACTAATACTAAAGCACTCCCCCAAAGGTTAGGGAAAAATGGAGTCAGCTAAGTGAGGTTTACCATTCTCTGGAGCTTCCAGTTTATTTGAGGAGACAAGACTAAACCACAGAGATGGTTGGCAAACAATAGCCCTCATTCCAAGTCACTGGATATATCTATGCCATTTATATATTCTGGAGCTGGTTGGGGAAGGACTACAGGGAGGGTCTATGGATCCACTGAGTCCTGTAGGAGATGAATTTGTTCCAACACTTCATTTATCACCTGATCACCAGAAGTTCCCACTTTGATTAGTGGCTCACAGCAGCATTTGGGGTCCCTAATGTCAATTCAGAGCCAATTCAGTATCTAGTAAATCCCTGAAAAGTCTGAAGATTTCCTTTCCCCCAGTGCACAGTAACCCTAGTAAATAGCTAAAGGCACCTTTGGGGAAGACTCGAAGGAATATTTACAGAATATAGTTATAGCAGTGTTGCACGTTCTTACTCAAGGGAGCCAGCCTCCCCTTCAATCAAGGGCCTCAGGTCTATGATCTGGCTTATGCCTGGACATTAATTAGGAAGCTAAGACACTCCACTGTGTCCACTCAAATTAAGATCCTAGACATCACACCTAGAGTATTTCTGTCATGCAAAAGAAGTAATATTGTAATAGGCTGCATATTTATTTCATTCCCAATAATACAGTAATCAATTAGGCACTGCCAAAGATCCCAGCAGGTCATTCCACTTACCTCTTCGTCCTTGCTGTCCATTACAGTAATTGTGTTGACCTTGCCTCTAGTGGTAAAGAACTACTCTTAGCCACTAACTTTCCAGGATCCCCATGGAAATCAGGAAGCACAACTAGTAGCTGCGTCTCTCTGTGTGTACAAAGGAAGTCACCATAATGCTTTTCAAAGATGTTGATGATCCCTAATATGGTTTGACTCTATGTCCCCACCCAAATCTCATCTTGAATTGTACTCCCATAATTCCCATATGTTGTGGGAAGGACCCAGTGAAAGATAATTTGAATCATGGAGGTGGTTTCCCCCATACTGTTCTCATAGTAGTGAATAAGTTTCACAGCTGATGGGTTTATCAGGGGATTCCACTTTTGCTTCTTCCTCATTTTCTCTTGCTGCCACCATGAAAGAAGTGCCTTTCACCTTCTGCCATGATTCTGAGGTCTCCCCAGCCATGTGGAACTGTAAGTCCAATTAAACCTCTTTTTCTTCCCAATCTTGAGTATATCTTTATCAACAGCAGGAAATGGACTAATATACTCCCATCACTAATACATACTATTTCCCAATTTTTCCTCTTAAAAAAGGTACTATGTTCTAGGGCTTTTTGGTGTATATAAAGGGGATGGGGAAGAAGGGTATACAATTTGCATATGATAATTCCATCCCAATATTCCTATCTTGTCAAGTCTTGGAGTTAATCTTGAACATTGTGCCTCAACCTCACTGAATTCATGAATTCAGGCCATGTGGAGTCCAAGTTTCAATCAAGCAACCAGGCAAACTAATTTTCAGAACCACTTCTAGCATTAGATCCACCATCTCTGGTAAGTACACATACAAAATCAGCTTGGCTTGATCCAGTTTTATATTCTGTCCTTTTTGTTCTAACAACCTTAGAATCCAATCCCACACGTTTCCCCCATATTTGTGCTGAAAAAAAATTAGCAACATCTTGCATTTATTTTGAAGTATAAACTTTTTTTTATTCAGGTCAGACAGAGACAACCAAGGATGGGGACTTGGAAGCTTGAGAAAAATAGGCATCCCTTCGCAAGGGAGCTGGTCTAGGTGGGGTTGTTACTGGGAAATAACAGAAAGAGAAAACTAATATCATCAGTTAGAGGGGTTGCTTCCTCTAGCAAGGGAGGCTTTAGGCTTTGGAGTTCAAGATGCTCAGTTTCAAACAAGTCAAGGTGAAGATGTGGTATGTCTGTGAATTTAAATTGTTGTCATTCTGCAACCCACACACTTAATTCCAGGTTTAATTTTCTTTTTTAATTTTTTACTTTTAATTTCTGTGGGTACATAGTAGGTGTATATATTTATGGGGTACATGAGATGTTTTGATACAGATATGCAATGCATAATAATCACATTATGGAAATGGGGTATCCATCCCCTCAAGCATTTATCCCTTATGTTACAAACAATCTAATTATCCTCTTTTAGTCATTTTTTAAATGTACAATTAAATTATTATTGACTACAGTCACCCTGTTGTGCTATCATATACTAGATCTTATTCATTCTTTGTAACTTTTTTGGTACCCATTAAGCAACCCCACCTCTTCCCCATCCTCACCCCCACTACCCTTCCCAGCATTTGGTAACAATCCTTCTGCTATTTCCATGAGTTCAATTGTTTCTGATTTTTAGATCCCACAAATAAGTGAGAACATGTGATATTTTTCTTTCTATGCCTGACTTATTTCACTTAGCATAATGACCTCCAGTTCCATCCATGTTGTTGCAAATGACAAGATCTTATTCTTTTTTATGGCCAAATAGTCCTCCATTGTGTATAAGAACTATATTTTCTTTATCCATTTCTCTGTTGATAGACACTTAGGTTGCTTCCAAATCTTGGTTATTGTGAACAATGCTGGAAAAAACATGAGGGTGCAGATATCTCTTCAATATACTGATTTCCTTTCTCTTGGGTACTACCCAGCAGTGGGATTGCTGGATCAAATGGTAGCTTATTTTTAGTTTTTTGAGGAACCTCCAAACTGTTCTCCATAGCGGTTGTACTAATTTATATTCCCACCAACAGTGTAAAAGGGTTCCCTTTTCTCCACATTCTTACTAGTATTTGCTATTGCCTGTCTTTTGAATATAAACCATTTTAACTGGAGTGAGACATCTCAATCTCATTGTAGTTTGGTTTGCATTTCTCTGATGATCAATGATGTTGAGCACCTGTTCATATGCCTGTCTGCCATTTGTATGTCTTCTTTTGAGAAATGTCTATGCAAATCTTTTGTCCATTTTTTTAATTGGATTATTAGATTTTTCCTATAGAGTTGCTTGAGCTCCTTATGTATTCTTGTTATTAATCTCTTGTTGGATGAGTAGTTTGCAAATATTTTCTCCAACAACTAATTTTGTTGATTGTTTTCTTTGCTGTGAAGAAGCTTTTTAACTTGATATGATCCCATTTGTTCATATTTGCTTTGATTGCCAGTGCTTATGGGGTATTACTCAAGAAATTTTTGCCCAGCCAGTGTCCTGGAGAATTTCCTTGAAGTTTTTTTTGTAGTAGTTTCATAGTTTGAGGTCTTAGATTTAAGTCTTTAATCCATTTTAGTTTGATTGTTTTATATGGCGAGAGGTAGGGGTCTGCTTTCATTCTTCTACACATGGATATCCAATTTTCCCAGAACCATTTGTTAAAGAGACTGTCTTTTCCCCAGTGTATGTTCTTAGCACCTTTGCTGAAAATGAGTTTACTATAGGTGTGTGAATTTGTTTCTGCATTCTCTATTCTATACCATTGGTCTATGTGTCTGTTTTTATGACAGTACTATGCTGTTTTGGTTATTATAGCTCTGTAGTATAATTTGAAGTCAGGTAATGTGATTCCTCCAGTTTTGTTCTTTTTGCTTAGAATGGCTTTGGCTATTCTGGGTCTTTTGTGGTTCCATGTCAATTTTGGGATTGTTTTTTCTATTTCTGTGAAGAATCTCATTAGTATTTTGATAGGAATTGCATTGAATCTGTAGATTATTTTGGGTAGTATGGACATTATAATGATATTGATTCTTCCAGTCAATGAACATCATCTTATATTAGGATGTTGAATTTTATCATGCTTTTTCAGCATCAATTTAAGTGATCATATGGTTTTTGTCCTTCATTCTATTGATATGATGTATCACATTGATTAATTTGTATATGTTAAACCATCCTTGCATCCCAGGGATAAATCCCACTTGGTCATGATGAATGATCTTTTAAAGGTATCATTGAATTTGGTTTGCTATTAATAGTATTTTGTCAAGAATTTTTGCACCAATATTCATCAAGGATATTGACCTATAGTTTTCTTTTTTTTAATGTGTCTTTGTCTCTTTTTGGTTTCAAGGTAATGCTGGCCTCATAGAATAAGTTTGGAATAGTCCCACTTCCTCTATTTTTCAGAATAATTTGGGTAGGATTGGTATTAGTCCTTCTTTAAATGTTTGGTAGAATGCAGCAGTGTATCTACCATCAAGTCCTGGGCTTTTCTCTCCAGGGAGACTTTTATCATGGCTTTCATCTTTTTACTTGTTATTGGTCTGTGCACGTTTTGGATTTCTTTATGGTCAATCTTGGTAAGTTGTATGTGTCCAGGAATTTGTCCATTTCTTCTAGATTTTCCAATTTATTGGCATATAGTTGTTCATGGCAGCCACTAATGAGCCTTTGAATTTCTGCAGTATCAGGTGTAATGTCTCCTTTTTCATCTCTGATTTTATTTATCTGGATCTTTTCTCTTTTTTTCTTAGTCTGCCTAAAGGTTTGTCAATCTTGTTTAACTTTTCAAAAAACCAACTTTTTGTTTCATTAATCTTTTGCATTGTTTTCTTCTTTTCAATTTATTTATTCTCTAGTCTCTATTATTTCTTTTCTTCCACTAATTTTGAGTTTGGCTTGCTTTTGCTTTTCTAGTCTTTAAGGTGAATTATTAGGTTATTTATTTGAAGTTTTTTTTTTTTTTTTGATGTAGGCACTTATAGCTATAAGCTTTTCTCTTAGTACTGCTTTTACTGTATCACATAGGTTTTGGTATGTTGCATTTTCTATTATTATTTGTTCCAAGAAATTTTTCAATTTCCTTCTTAATTTCTTCATTGACCCACTGGTCATTCAGGAGTATATTGTTTAATTTCCATGTGTTTGTATAGTTTCCAAAATTATTCTTATTATTGATTTCTAGTTTTATTCCATCGTGGTCAGAGAAGATGCTGGATATTATTGCAAATTTTTAAAATGTTTTAAGACTTGTTTTGTGACCTAACATATGGTCTATCCTTGAGCATGATCTCTATGTGCTGAGAAAAAGAATGTTTATTCTGCAGCTGTTGAATGAAATGTTCTGTATAATATCTATTAGGTCTACTTTGTATATAATGCAGATTAAATCTCATATTTCTTTGTTGATTTTCTGTCTAGAAGATCTGTCCAATGCTGAAAGTGGAGTGTGAAAGTCTCCAGCTATTATTGTATTAGAGTCTGTCTCTCTCTTTAGCTCTAATAATATTTGCTTTATATATCTAGGTGCTCCAGTGTTGGGTGCATATATATTTTAAATTATTATATCCTCTTACTGAATTGACCCCTTTATCATTATATAGTTACCTTCTTTGTCTCTTCTTATAGTTTCCATCTAGAAAGCTATTTTGTCTGATATAAGTAAGTATAGCAACTCATGCTCTTTTTCGTTGCCATTGGCATGGAATATTTTTTTCCATCCCTTTATTTTCAGTCTGTGTGTTTTTATAGGTGAAGTGTGTTTCTTGCAGGCAACAGATCAATGGGTCTTGGGTTTTTTGCTGGTGGTGGTGGGTTTTTTTGTTTTGTTTTTTGGGTTTTTGTTTTTTGTTTTTTGTTTTTGTCCATTCAGCCACTCTATATATTTTGATTGGAGTATTTAGACTATTTACATTCAATGTTATTATTGATAAGTAAGGACTTAGTCCTGCCATCTTGTTATTTGTTTTCTGGCTATTTTGTGGTCTTCTCTTCCTTCTTTCTGTCATTCCTGGCTTCCTTTTAGTGAAGGTAATTTTCTCTGCTGATATGATTTAGTTTCTTGTGTTTTTTATTTTTATCTGTTGTATGTTTTTTTGTTTGAGGGTAACTTGAGGCTTGTAAATACTATCTTATAGCCCATTATTTTAGGCTGATAACAACTTAACACTGCTTGCATAAACAAACAAACTAACTAATAAAGATGCTATGCCTTAACTTTGTCTCACCCCCCACTTTTTTAACTTGTTATTGCTTCTATTTATGTCTTATTGTACTGTCTATGTCTTGAAAAGTCATTGTAGTTAATATCTTTAATTGGTTCATCATTTAGCCTTTCTACTTA
The DNA here is from genome assembly GCF_028858775.2 of Pan troglodytes. Lineage (NCBI taxonomy): Eukaryota > Metazoa > Chordata > Mammalia > Primates > Hominidae > Pan > Pan troglodytes. The sequence goes on from NC_072405.2 coordinate 45,831,163, forward strand.
AGATGAGAACAGTTTACACATCACAGTTACAATGTTATAATATTGTGTTTTTCTATGTACTTACTATTACCAGTGAGTTTTATACCTTCAGATGATTTCTTACTGTTCATTAATGTCCTTTTCTTTTCTATTGAAGTACTCCCCTTAGCATTTCTTGTAGCACAGTTCTGGTGTTGATGAAATCCCTCAGCTTTTGTTTGTCTGGGAAAGTATTTCTCCTTCATATTTGAAGGATATTTCCATTGAATATACTGTTCTAGGGTGAAATATTTTTGCCTTCAGCACTTTAAATATGTCATACCACTTTCTCCTGGCCTGTATGGTTTCCACTGAAAACTCTGCTGCCAGACATATTGGATCATCATTATATGTTATTCGTTTCTTTTCTCTTGCTGGTTTTGGGACATTTTATTTATCCTTGACCTTTAGGAGTTTAATTATTAAATGCTTTGAGGTGGTCTCCTTTGGGTTAAATCTGCTTGGTGTTCTATAACCTTCTTGTACCTGGATATTGATAACTTCCTCTAGGTTTCGGAAGTTCTCTGTTATTATCTCTTTGAATAAATTTTCTACCCCCATATCTTTCTCTACGTCTTTTTTAAGGCCAATAACTCTTAGATTTGTCCTTTTGAGACTATTTTCTATATCCTGTAGGCATGCTTCATTGTTTTTTATGATTTGTTCTTTTGTCTCCTCTGACTGTGTATTTTCAAATAACTTGTCTTCAAGCTCACTAATTCTTCCTTATGCTTGATCAATTCTGCTATTTAAAAAACTCTGATGCATTCTTTGGTGTTCTAATTGCATTTTTCGGCTTGAGAATTTATGCTTGATTCTTTTCAATTATTTTAATCTCTTTGTTAAATGTATCTGATAGAATTCTGAATTCCTTCTCTGTGTTATCTCAAATTTCTTTGAGTTTCCTCAAAGCAGTTGTTTTAATTTTTTTCTGTCTGAAAAGTCTGTTATCTCTTTTTTTCTAGGATTGATCCCTGGTGCCTTATTTAGTTCATTTTGTGAGCTCATGTTTTCCTGGATGGTCTTGATACCTGTAGCTGTCCATCTTTGTCTGGGCATTGAAGATTTAGATATTTATTGTAGTCTTTGCAGCCTGGGTTTGTTTGTACCCATCCTTCTTGGGAAAGTTTAGATACTTGGAAGGACTTGGGTGTTGTCATCTGAGCTGTGTCTGCTTTAGGGGACACCCTAAGCCCAGTAATACTGTGATTCTTTCAGCCTCATAGAGATACTGCCATGATGGTCTTAGACAAGATCTGGAAGAGTTCTAGTTTGAACCAGTTTTGCTTTCTGCTACAGTAGGGCAGCACTGGGTTCAATGCCTCATAATTGCTGCACTCTCCCTCTCCCCAGCACATAGATATGCTCTCTACACCACACCACTGCTGCCTGGGGATGGGGGAGGGGTGGCATCTGTGATTCAAGCCTGTTTTTCTGACCTCTTTAGTGCCTCTTTCAGTGAATGAAGTTAAAACCATGTACTGTGAATGCTTACCTGATTTTTGGTTTTTATGAAGTTGCTTTTTTTGTGTAGATAGCTGTTAAATTGGTGTCCTTCTGGGACAGACAATTGGTTGAGGCTTCTGTTCTACCATCTTGCTCTGCCCCCTCCTTCCAGATTTAATCTTTATCAAGATTGTTCCCATACATTGAAAGAGATTCTTCTAGGGTCTCTGTAGAAGCACCTTAGTCATCTGAACATTGAGATGAAAGTTTAAAGACTTGATCTCATTGTCATCTGTTTCAAGTTCTCCAGTGTATTTAGAAGCAGCCATTGCATACCAGGATTCTTGTAGACATTACTATTATTGCCATATTCATCAACTACCGTAGCTATTTGGTTCCCAAAGCATTGGTACAATAAGTAGTTACCACAAGCAATCATAGGTGACAATTTGTCATGTTACCACTGCATGCTATGAATTAGCAGTAGCTCATTTGCCATTGGCAAGGAGTTCAGCATTGTGTTCAAGGGTCCAAAGAAAATTAAACTAAGTCCATACAGTTTTGAGGGTCTTTTTCCTGTGACCACTTCCATTCTCAAGTATTGTACCAGTCAATGTCCAATCAGGAAAATAGACCATGGTAGGTATATCAGCAGAAAAAAATACAGACCATTGGTTATACAAGTATTGAAGGGCTAATGAAGAAAAAAAACAGTGAACTATCATAGAGATAATAACTATAGAAAAACAGCTACTACAGCAAGAGCTGAAGGAAAAAGAGAAGAGTTTAAGGTTACCAGAACTAAAAGCTTAAAGTATAAATCTCAAGATGCAGGGCTTATACTATGGAGGACAGGGCATACTTGATTGCTGCTAGTTCCTTAAGAGTTCATAAGAGGAAGCCCAGAGAGCTGAGACTTATGCCTCAGAAAAGGGGTCTTTGCCTAGCTGCTGGTGGTACCTCTGATGGGTCATAATGAGCTGGTTTAGGAATGCTGAAAGAAGCTGAAGGATAGAACTAATTGCTGCATCCAGGGTGAAATATTCTCAATGAGCATTATGGATAAGTACAGAAGCAAATAAGAAAGCAGAAGTACCTTCTTCCCTCCTGTCTTCCATCTCCTTCTAGAGTCCCCAACTGCAGAACCCACCAGGAGGCCAGACAATAAAGGAGAAAGATTGTTTGCAGACTCCCAGCACTGGCAGCACAGAGCAGAAGCTACAAGGATGTACTTGAAAATAAAAGGCAAGAGCCTAATAACCAGTACAAATATGTCTTACAAAAACTGAAACAAGAAAGGTAGAAAATGTATGTTTTGATCATTAAATTTTTCACGAAAGAGGACTCAAAAATCTTTCTCCAGCCTAGGCATGGTGGATCACACCTGCAATCCCAGCACTTTGGGAGGCTGAGGAGGACAGATTGCTTGAGCCCAGGAGTTTCAGACCACCCTGAAAGTATGGTGAAACCCTGTCTCTATAATAAATACAAAAAATTAGCCAGGCGTGGTGGCGCGCCTGTGGTCCCAGCTACCTGGGAGACTAAAATGGGAGGATCATCTGAGCCCTGGAAGTTGAGGCTGCGATGAGCTGTGGTTGTGCCACTGCACTCCAGCCTGGGTGACAATGCAAGAGCCTTTCAAAAAAAAAAAAAAAAAAAAACAGTGCCTCACCTCACACCTGTAATCCCAGGACTTCGGAAGACTGAGGTGGGCAGATCAAGAGGTCAGGAGTTCAAGACCAGCCTGACCAATATGGTGAAACCCCATCTTTACTGAAAATACAAAAATTAGCCTGGCGTGGTGGCGTGCACCTGGAGTCCCAGCTACTCTGGAGGCTGAGGCAGGAGAATTGCTCAAACCTGGGAGGCGGAGGTTGCAGTGAGCCAAGATTGCACCACTGCACTCCAGCCTGGGCGACAGAGCAAGACTCCGTTTCAAGAAAAAAAAAAACTTTCACCATCACAGCCTATCAAAGACAAATGGCTTCTCCAAGAGGTTCTACCAATTATTCAAGAGGGAGAAAATAATTTCAATCATACACAACCTCTACCTAACACACAACATGAGGTTAGCATTACCTTTATATCAAACTCAACAAGGATAGATATTCTAATCCCACTCATAAACATAGATGCAAAAATCGTAAACAAAATACTAGCAAAATGAATGCAGCAATATGTAAAAAAGGATAATAAATCTTACCAAATTGGATTTATTGCAAGAATGTAAAGTGATTACATGTTAGTAAATAAATCGTTGTAATCTTACATACTAAGATATTAGAGAAAACAACATTTGAACATTTCAATACATGAAGAAAAAAGCTTGATATAATTTAATATCCATTCATATATTTTTAAAAAATACTTTTAGTGCTAAGAAATAGAAGTAATTTACCTAGCATGATAAATTTTATCTATTTAAAAATTATAGAAAATATAATATTCAATAAACTTTGAAAGCTTTCCTTCTGAGACATGAAACAAATCTACCACCATTTCTTCTCAACCCTTTACTAGAGATGCCAGTCCATGCAGTAAGACAAAACACAGAAATAAAAGGGATATTGAATGAAAAAGAAGAAATAATACTGTCATTATACACCAATAATATAATTGTACACATTAAAAATCTAGAGGAATCTACAAGTGAATTATTTGAATTTGTAAAAACATTTCAAGATAGATAGACAGATATACTAAGTACCACTCTATGATAAGACAGAGTAATCTGTATTGAACTAACACTCTCACAGATAATATGTATAATACGTATATTTTTTAAACAACTATTTGGAAGTACTGAAGATCAACAAAAAGCAGTCAGAAACTGGTGAAGAGTCAAATATGAAAGAGAGAAACTGTCCTAGATATGTTTTTGCCCAAGGATACTCTATGGCGCACATGGCATGAGTCAGCTAGAACTCAAACAGAAAGGTTATGGCTTACTAGCTTAAGGAGCCAAAAAAATGGGCAGTCAAAAATAACTAGAGCAGCTGTGTAGTAAGAGGTGAAATCCTGGAGAAGAGTAAGTAATGAAGAGGGCCCCCAAATTGATGTATAATTTCACCCAAAACCCTGACCAACTCCTGAACTGCACATATGTCAGGGAGATCCTAAGGAGAACAATGGGACACAACAACCATAAGACTAGGCTGAAAGAACAAGCAAGGATTTAAACTATTGCCTATTCCAGGAAGATGGTTTAAAGCTGAGCCCAGCCAAGTTAACTACTTGCTGAAATAAAAATTAACATTCTTCAGAAAAAGATAACAAAATCCAGAATCTCTATGTCTTATCAACAATGTCTGGTATACGTAAAATATTATTATATATGGGGTATAATTAAAAAAATGTAACCTAGAGTCAAGAAAAAAAAATTTAATGTTGTCTATAGAAACCAACCACCAGATGACCCAGATGTTAGCATTAGCAGACAAGAACTTAAAGAAACCATTAAAAATACGTTCAAGGACTTTAAGAAATTAATGTCATAATGAACAAATAGATAGGAATCTCAACAGAGAAATGAAAACTATAGAAAAGGTCCAAATGAGAATTTTAGAATTGAAAATTGCAATATCTGAAATGAAAAGATGATTAGATAGACTTAAAAGCACATTGGAGACAATGAAAGATGAGGCCAGCAAGCTTGTTGGTAACTCATTAGAAACTATCCAATCTGGACAAAAAGAAGGAAAAGTCTTCTAAGGAAGGAACAGAACCTCAATCACCTGCAGGACAATATTAAGATATCTAACATATGGATAATTAGAGTTCCAGAAGGCAAGGAGAGAAAGAATGGGGAAACATAAATATTCAAAGACATATGGTAAAATTTTTCCAAATTTATGTGAAAAACATAAGGATCTAAGGAGTTCAGCAAACCTTGGAAGGTTAGTTACAATGAAAACCACATGTTGACAAGTTATAATAAAACTGTTGAAAACTAATGATAAATAGATAATATTGAAAGCAGTCAGAGGAAAATGATATATTACATACAGAGAACCAACAATAGAAATTACGGCTGAGCGTCATGTAAAAAAAAAAAAAAAAAAAAAAAAAAAAACAGTGAAAGCCAGAAGACAGTGGAAAGATATATTTAAAGCTCCAAAAGGAAAAGAAAAACTATCATCCCAGAATTCTATATCAAATGAAAATATATTTCAAAAATGATGGTTTGGATCAAAGAAAACTTCCACATATATGCACATTTAATATATGACAGAGGTGTCACTGCAGATTAATGAGAAAGCGATATATTTGTCAATAAATGATCTGAAGTAACTACATATACATTTGGTGGAAAAAAAGAAATTGTATCCCTAACTCATACCATACACAAAAACCAATTCAGGATGGATTAAAGACCTAAGTATAAAAAGCAAAGCAATAGAGAGTTTCACACAGGATATAAAACCATCAGTCCCAAACTACTCACTGAGGTTCCCCCAGGACATCGTGTTGAACTCACAGTGGTGCCATGGGATATTTTAAATTTTTGAAGAAAACACAGGGATCCTTGACCCCTGTCAGACACTGAATAAATGATTAGCTCTAGACAGTTTCAATATTAAATCGAGCAACGGTCCCCTCAATGGCATTAAGTCTTTGCAAAATTAGGCTTTCAGCAGTTGCTATAATAAGAAACAAACATCCCATAAAAATCAATATGAAATAGGAAATCAGAATGGTAATATCCAGTCATATTCTAAAACTTGAGAAGTTGTACATCCCCTTAGTAAGTAAATGCAATCATTTAAGGATGAAAAAATTCATTGTTTTTCTTTCAATCAATTTGTATTATTTTTTCAAATGACTACCAAGTTGTTAGAAGATAAATGCTTATTAAGTTGCTTGGAACTAACTACCTAATAAATGGAAATTTTGGGTATTTCTTTTGGCCTAGGCATTCCATGAAAAAATAACTGACACACAAGGGTATCATGAACTGAGAAAGTTGAGAAGCTCTGATATTGGAGAATATATATGTGACCTCAGGGTGGGAAAGAATTTCTTAAACAGGAGACAGAAAGTATTAATCATGAAAGAACTAAAACATAAATTCAAATTCCTTAAAATTAAGAACTTTTATTCACTAAATGACATCATGAAGATATTAAAAAGGCAAGTCGCAGAGTGGGAAAAAATATAAATCATGAATAAAACTGACAAAAGACTCTCTCCAGAATACATAACAATTCCCAAAAATCAGTAAGGGAAAGAAAACTTTACAGAAAACGGGCAAAAGGCTTAGACACATCATAAAATAGGAAATCTATATGACAAATAAACATGAAAAGTGCTCCTTTTCATCAGAAATCAGGAAAATACAAATTCAAACCACAATAAGAAATATAAAACTATAACATTTCTAGAAGAAAACATAAGAAAAAGTCTTCATAATTTGGGGTAAGTGAATAACTTTTAGATAAGGCACAAAAAACTCAAAGCATAAAAAATGATAAATTGGTCTTTATCAAAATTTAAAACTTTTTTTTTCTTTTCTTTCTTTTTTTTTTTTTGGTAGAGACGGGGCTTCACCATGTTGCCCAGGTTGGTCTCAAACTCCTGGCCTCAAGAAATTCTCCTGCCTCAGTATCCCAAAATGCTGGGATTATAGACATGAGCCATCATGTAAGGGAAAAACTTCTCTTCAAAAGACACTCTTAAGAAAATAAAAATACAAGCCATGGACTGGAAGAAACTATTTGCAAAATACATATCTGATAAAGAATTTGTATCCAGAATATATAAAGAATTTTTATCAATTCTAAGTAAACAATTCAATTTAGAAATGGGTAAAAGATTTAAACAGATACTTTACCAAAGAAGACATACAAATGGCCAATAAGCAAATGAAAAGATGCTCGACATCATTAGCCACCATTTTGCATTATTTAAATGTAAATTAAAATATGAGCTACCACTGCACAAAGGCACACACACACAAGAATAGCTAAAAATTTAAAAGACTGACAATACCAAGCATTGGAAAGAATGTGAAGCAACCAGAACCCTCACAGACTGCTGATATGTAAAATTTAAAATGATAAAATTAAAAAAAAACACTTTGGAAAATCGCTGGTGATTTCTTATTAAGTTAAAATTACATCCTATGACCCAGCAATGCCACTCCTACACATTTATTAAAGAGTAATGAAAAATATATCAACAAAAAGACTCATTGTATGCTTTAGAAGCTTTGTTCATCATTACCCAAAACTGGAAACATTCCAAAAGCCCAACCACAAGAGAATGGATAAACTGATTTGTGTATGCAATGGAATACAACTCTGCAATGAAAAGGAACAAACTGCCAATCCATGCAGCAATATGGATGCATCTCAAAAGCAGTCCACTAAGTGAAAGAAACCAGACACAAAAGAGTGTGTTCTAGTTGGTTCCACCGGAAGAAAAGGCAAAGCTGTAGTGACAGAAAGCAGATCAGTGACAGGAGCAGGGGACTGACTGCAAAGAGGCATGAAGGAACTTTTTGGGCTGATATAAATGCATCTGATTATGGTGGTGACTGTATGACAGCATACAGTTGTCAAAACTCATCCAACTGTGCACTTCAAAAGGGGGATTATTTTACTGTTTTTCGTCTATACCTCAGTAATTGTAAAGTTTTAAAATATTTAATTAAGGATTTAATTTTTAAATTTTTAATTAAGGAAAAAACCACAATGAGCTACCCTTAAATACCCACCAGATTAGCGATACATTTTTAAAGTCTGTTGATATCAAACGCTGGCAAGGATAAAGAGTCCAGTAACCGTTGCAGTTTGAGTTCCCAGGAAGCAAGCTCTGAGACAGAGTTTGGTGTAGGAACTGTTTATTAGGGATCAGCTCCTATGAAAGGAGGGGAGGAGCAGGAAGAGGCAGAGGAGCCCAGATAGACCACACTCCGGAGCCAGTGCTGCCCATCAGAATCATCCCACAGTGGTACACAGTGGCCAAGCCTTCCCACCTCCACCCCACACAGCCATGACAATGACAATTCGAATATGTATGTCTTAGAAGCTTTGTTCATCATTACCAAAAACTGGAAACAGTCCAAAAGCCGATCAACAAGAGAATGGATAAACTGTGATTTGTGTATGCAATGGAATACTACTTCAATGAAAAGGAACAAATTGTCAGGCTGTCCCAGGCAGGGCAAGACCCTGGGAAAGGCTGCTCTGCAGTGGAGGTAGGCTCTGCAGGAGCTGAGCTGGGCAGCAAGTCTTTCTGGAAGGGAAATCTGCACAGCACACCTTTGGGTGTACCACGGAAACATGCCTACTCTGCTGATGGCACTGTAATGTAACACAAGCATTTTGGACCCCAGTTTGGTAAAGGTGAGGATGCATGTGACCTATTACTCAGCATTCTGCTCCTAGGTATGCATCCTAGTGAAATGCAAGCCCATGTACACTGAGATAAATATTCATCACAGTACTGTCCATAAGGGCCCCAAACTGGAAACAGCTCAAAAGTTCATCAGTGATAGAACACATTACATAAATTATGGTACATTTATATCATGGAATAATCAATAAAGAAGCACAGATCAATAAAAATACATCTACATATACATATAAAATGTATAAAACTTTATGGATCAGTAAAAAATGAACTAGCTACACCAGTAAGCAAAAACATGGATAAATCACATTAACATAACATTGAGCAAAAAAAAAAAAAAAATGGCACAAAAGTGTACATATAGGATGATGTCACCCATGTACAGATTTAAACTGGGCAAACCATATGGTTTGGAAATGAATATATAAATTAGAAATCTATGAGGAAAAGCAATGGAATGATTTGCACAGAAATCAGAAGAGTGGTTACTTTGGAGGGAGTGGGTGTTCTGATTCGGGTCATAGCTCCAGGTAAAACCACCCATTTTAGCCATCCCTGGGTGTTCACTTTCTGAATATGAATCAAGCCACCTATATGGGTTTGGAGTATTTTTATTTTCATTTGTTTCCCAAAAAGAAGGAGACATGTCACATATGTAATTGTTAGAGGAACTGGGCATGTTTAGCCTGAAAAAAAGAGAAGGCTTAGGGGCCATATAACGGTTGTCAATTACCTAGAGAAAAGAAAGTAAACTTACCACCTGCTTCTCCACAGGGCACAGCTCAAACCTTGGAGAGAGAATTTTTTGTTGTTGTTTTGGTTTTATGTTTGTAGAGATGGGATCTCGCTATGTTGCCCAGGCTTGTCTCAAACTCCTGGTCTCAAACTATCCTCCCACCTCAGCCTCCCAAAGTGCCGGGATTACAGGTGTGAGCCATCACACCCACTCATTTTTTTTAAAAGTGTCTGATGATCCAAATACAGGAAATGGTACTCCAAGCTCAGAAGTCCATCCACTGGCCTGTTTCATCTGAGGCTGAAGTTAAATTTAGTGGCTTCAACCTCTCTTCCAGTTCTGCAGCCTCAAGGTACAAAGAACTAGCTTGGAAGAGGATGGGCTGATGGGAGTCAGGAAGCCGTTCCACATATAAGAGCAAAGAATGAAGGAGGACATGTTTTTGTTTTTGGATTTTGGAGGTTTTCTTTAGACAGAGTCTTGCTCTGTCGCCCAGGCTGGAGTGCAGTGGCTTGATCTCGGCTCACTGCAACCTCTGCCTCCCAGGTTCAAGCAATTCTTCTGCCTCAGCCTCCCGAGTAGCTGAGACAGATGCATGTCACCACCCCTGGCTAACTTTTGTATTTTTTGTAGAGGTGGGGTTTCACCATGTTGCCCAGGCTGGTCTTGAATTCCTGACCTCAAGTGATCCACCCACCTCAGCCTCCCAAATTGCTGGGATTACAGGCATGTTTATTTTTTTAAATAAATGTCAGTTAATGGACCCTTACTTACTGTGTGAGCTCCACCTACCTGGCCATTTCTATCTGGGAAACTCCTGTTGCATTCAGTTAGGCAGCGTGCAGCTCCCAGTTGAACATGTTCTGCTACAGTCCTTCAGGCCAGGCCCTCAGGAGGCCCAGCAGCTCCCTCAGAATAAGAACAGTCCTGGGGCTGCTGACTGTGGTTCCCAGCCACCCTGAAGTCCACCAGAGACAGTGCAGGGTCTTGTCTTCCAAGAACTGCCCAGGTGGATGCCCTCCCGGAAAGATGAAGAGCATTGACGCAAGGCAGGGGGTGCCAGTGCCACCGCTCCCGATGGTCACAAGGACAGGCCATGGGTTCACGGGCGTTGTCTCTTTTTTGGTTGTTTCGTGTGCCAGTGCTTTATTAGGGAATGCCGTCTCAGGAAAGCAGGAGTGGGAGAAAAGGAAGGAGCTGGGAAGAAGGGAGATTCAGGAGAAGAGGGGCCCCTGGCTGAGTGGGGCACGGCTTTATGGAAACTGATTGCTTGGTGTCAAAGGATATCTTCAAAGAGGCCAAGGGAAGCCACTCCATCTTCAAAGAGTCCACGCAGGGGAGAAAAGGAGAACAATTTACCCACTGGTGGCCGTCTCCTATTGGTCAAAGTATGTCCCCCGCCCAGGGTGTTAACCCCAGTGTGCTTCAAGGATGCACGTGCCCAAGTGCTAAGTGGGAGCCGCAGTGTTCACTTCATGCCTAAACAGCAACAGAAAACTCCAGGGTAAGAGGCAAAGGACAAGATGCATGGGCAAGAGCAAGGCATGTGTGCATCTGTTGTACTCAGGGACCCTGTGAGGAACTAGAAGAAGCCACGACAGCAGGCTCCTCGGGCAGCTGTGGCTACAGCAGCAGCAGCAGAAGCAGCAATGGAAGCCAGCTCCAGGCTTCAAAGATCAGCACAGGCATTTTCCAGGGCCCCTGTGGCAGGACAAGTGTTCCCTCCCACTGTGATGCAGAGACAGCAGGAACTGCATGCAGCCCACAGCCCAAGCCAGGAGTCCCCCTTGACTTTCTCCTTTCCGGGCTCCACATCCTTTAGCGTCTACATTATCTCATTTAAACAATCAAGCTCAATTTAAGCCTTCAACCCACATTGCTACAGTCACCATGACTCAGAAGATTAATCCACCCACGTTTACCATTAGCAATGAGAGACTGTTCTGGCAGAAGGTGAGCTCACCTCAGTTTGGACAGGCTGCAGGGTGTGGGTACAAGTGATCAGGTTCTTATTCCAGACTAAGTGGAGGAGCCTGCTGTCTCCCACTGCCAGTCACCTTTCATTTCTTTGTCTGCCATCTCCCTTGCTTATAAATGATAACCTTTCCCACTGATCCCCAGGTAATAAGTAGCATTAAATTTGCCTCTCCTATGGATGAGACATGGAACTGGAAGTTTTGCCGACTTATTTAATTTATTCATCTTATCACCGTTTTACTGATAAGCAAAGCAAAGCTCGGAGTATTGAGGTAGACTACAGAAGGTCACACAGCTATTTAGTAAAAAAGAGCAAGAAAGAACTCATACCACCTCAGATAACCAACTGAGTTCTCCTCCAACCTTCCACTTTTATGCCAAGCCCTTCCTCCATGGAGAAGCGGACTTGCTACTTCCTCAAGAAAAGGCCCACCTGACCGTCCAGGTCTAACTTCTTGCCTATTAAGACCCATCGCCCTCCCCAAGTTCCTCAATAAAACCAAGAGTTTTTCTCCATTATACCCCAAAACAAATACTTCTTACATGTTGAAAAATGTAAGTCACTCCATCCTCCCTACTCTTTTTTCTGCTTAATTTTTGTGACGCCCTCGCTGGTAACAGAGTATGAGGCTCAATCCGTCCTTATTTATGTATTTGCCGAGGAAGCACTGGATAGAGCTTGGTGGCTGAAGGTTTTGCGGGTGAAATCCATAAAAACTCAGCAAGTCTGATGACTTGGGAAAAGACTATTTTCGAGAGGGCATGATGTTCTGGACTTTTCAGCTCCAAGGAACCGGGTCAGCGTGCAAGCAAAGGACACAGGTCAGCTGCACGCACTCGGGGTGTAGCCCACCAGGCTCTCTCAGGCTGGGGACATAATCCCACCAGGGCCCACTGAGCATGCCCCATCCCCAGGCCCCCTCCAGAAGCACAAGTTCATATTCACCGAGATTGCCACCGCAACAGTCAAGCCCTGAATCACACGTGTGACTCACTTGTCAGCCGATTTCTCTGCAGAAAGCTCTTAGCAGTTAATTTCTGGCTAATTTATTATCCTTCAGCTTAGCCCTACAGCGCCATTAGCTAGGAGCCTGCCACGACTGAGTGAAATATTGTCTAATTTATTATCTTATTACTCCTCTGGAACAGGATCAATTAATTACCCATTAAAGTATTTCAACTGCGGAGATTTATTAGGGGCCCTCTGCATTTTAACAGATGATTAGTTATACATGTTTGTTTGCTTGAAGAGCAGAGACTAGCAAATGAATAGAGGCAATGGAGAGAAAGAGAGAGGGAGCGAGGGAGAGAGGGAGACGGTGCGGCAGGGGGCGGCTAATGGATCTCCTCTAACTCCGTGAAAATGGAGCAGTCAATGACAAGAATTATCGACTCATTCACTTGCGGTTTTGAGATAACCATATGTACAGGGGAAGGGGAGGAGGGGGAGAAAAACCCTCACTCAACTGCTTTTTCCATTCAATAAATTCGCTTCAGAATATATTGGATTGGGGTTTGATGGCTATTTCGTGTTTTGCAGAGTGCTGACACTGGTATGATTCAGTAATTATTGTTTCTTTTAAGTTATTGCTGTAATTTTGCTCTCTAAGATCCCAATCAATTTCTGCCTCTCAAGGGCACGCTTGAAAAGCGATATTTGAAAACAGCCCTCTGATAGATTGTGCTGCTAGACAGTGGCTGAGACAAATAGCCTAATCTGGCACAAATTAGCTTGGCTTCCACAGATAGTTTTATACAGCAATGTAAATTATATTGTCAGGCCGAGTCACTTTCCTGCTTAGAGAGCAGCTAACAAGAAACCATGGAGACGTTATTGGTGCTGCCGTGCACTCCCAGGGCCGCTGCAAAGCCATTTGTAAGGAGAGGGGGAGACGAGAAGAGAGAGAGAGAGACTTTGAGTAACCAAAGCAAGGTAGTCAAGCAGAAGTGAGTTAGAACAAGGAGGCGTGGATCAGGTTCTCCAGTTCTCTTGGTTGGACTGAACTAAGCCCTGGGAAGGGGAGGCTGCTGAGTGTGCGACGGGCCAGTCCATGCCATAGGGGACCGCACGCTCCACTTGCAGGGCTGAAAGCAGGAGAGGCAGTGCTCTGAAAGCAGCCGTGAAGAGATGATCTGAACCCAAAACTCCTCTCTGCCTGGAGAATTGGTTTGCACTGGACTGAGCCGGGGGAGGGATGAGGAGATGTGCTAAGCTCAGCAGAAGTAACAACGCGCTGAGAAGAGCTGGAGGAAAACCAGCTGAGCAGAATGTGCTGGCTGGGCTGCACTGCCCATCCTTGGAAGGGCCTGGCAGGGTGCTCCGACCAACCCGGAGCAGGCTCCTTGTGCGGGGACGAGGCCCCAAAACCCACGCGGGCACTCAGCAGCGCCTGCATCCTCCACTGCTGGCTCCTCCTTCCTCTGGCAGTGGAGAGATCTCCCCTTCTCTGTGCTTCTTGACTTCCGCCCTCTCTTCAAACCCTGCCTCAGCCCCTGCTGCTGGGCCCACTCTTGAGGAACACTGCCTTGGGGCTATGTGACAGCCGCCTAATCAGATTCCAAGTTCTCAGAGGCCTGCCCTGAGCACCATTGTGCTGGCAGGCCCAGCCCCCAGGGCAGAAAACATTGCTAACCTACCCAGGGGCCACAGAACCCGCTCTGGGTATCTGCCTAGGCTGGCCTGATGACACAAACCCAAGGAAGAGTCAGTGTTAGGTGGCAACAAGGTACCAGAGGTGAGCAAAGAGACGTCCCATCCACCCATCCCAAGGCCTTGCCTGGTGGGCTACGGGGAAGGTGCTTTCTTACTGCCCTGAGCCCTTGGACCTACGTGATTGCTGGGTTTGGTTTTTTGGAGATGGTCACACAGTCCTTCATCCTTTCAGTTCCAAGCCTGCCCTGAAGCTGTAATTGATGGTCAAAGACCCATCTTTGTCAGTGACTGAATATACACTTCTAACTGAATGTGTCACATGCGTTTTAAGTAAGGACACTCAACAGAAAGATTTCTTAAGGGAAAACAGCTTCTCCTCAAACTCCTTGTCTGATAATGGTCCAACAACATTTGCTCCTTTCAAGAAAGATTTTGTTTTGAGTTTCATTTAGTCTCACCTGCCCCATCCAGTTATCATCTGATGTTTCTGGAATACTCTCAGCCACAGCTTTCACATTCCTGCTGAGTAGTCACTTATTTCTCAATGACTCTAGGAGGGTGATTGGTATTACTACCTCTGCTTGGCTTATTTGGGAAATGAGAGTCGCATGTGTAGATGACAAAAATACAACATAAGCAAGAATGATGTCAACTCCTCATCCAATCTGATAAAAATATCCTCATCAGGCAGAAGGGCACTTTTATTTATTTAACCCTGCCATGTGACAGATAACACGCCAGATGCTTTACGTAACTTGTGCTTTCTAAATGAACAGGGTAACGCTGTAAAAAAAAAACCCCAAAATGTATGACAGCTCTAGCACAATAGAAATGCATTTGTCACTCATGCTTATTCTAAAACGTCATCTGTAGGAGTGGGGTAGCTCTGCTCCAGGTAATAACTAAGGGCCGCAGCAGCCTTGAACCTTGTGGCTCTACCATCTCCAACACGTGGCTTCCAAGCTTGTTGTGCTCTTGCTGTGTGCCAGGTCTGAAGGGGAAAGAACATGGAGGTTTGTCCAGGAAAGGGCTTTGTGGGGAGGGGGCTGCCCCGTAAGTGGACTGCATCAGCTTCTGCTCATGTTGGATTGATGAGAATTAATCATGGACACACTCCCAGATGCAATTCCTTGGCACTAGCTGAGCAGCTTCCAGAAACTATAGAAGAGAAGCAAGACTCTTTGGTGGACAGCTGGTCCTCTGTGCCATACAATCTAAGCATTATTATCCCCATGAGATAGAGGAGAAAACTGAAGTGTACTATCCAAGGTCACATACCTAGCGAGTCCAGAGCTAGAATTTAAACCAAAGCCTATGCGTATTCCACTCTATCAAATTAAATCCTACAGGAAAACAAAATTGAATCAAGAACATAAACTTCAAAGTAAATGTCTTCAGTCATTCTGCCCAAGACTCAAGTTGGAGAATTGGTTTCAGAACACCTACTTCTACGTGATTTTAAAGTATTGCATGTGGACCCCTGAGCCAAATTGACCTTGGAACCCAGGAAACAGATCTAGATTTATCTCTTTTAAGAGCAATGGCAGAGATTACTAGCCGGTTTTGCAATTGATGAAACTGAGGCTCAGAGAGTGTAAGTGAATTGTGTAAAGTCACGCAGCTGAGCGAGCAGTAGGTAGGACTGGAACCTCGTCTTCTCACTCTGAGTCAAGGGCATAAACCTCAGCCTTCCAAACCTCCCATCTCATTGAGACCTTTCCCACTACAGCTAGAAAAGAAATCAGAGAACATCATCCTCTCCATGTAGAAAGTCTGCTTAGAGCACCTATTACCTGAAGCTAGAAAGATGGGTGTTTTTGAGGCTCCCACTAACTCTTTCCCTAAATGGCCCCCAAAATGACAAGATTGAGGACTCCACCAGTGCAGAAGTCAGAAGAGTCTTCAGCAATTTATGCGGGAGAAGGACAAAGTTCCTCGAAGGCAAGGATTATGTGCTATTTTATTTATATCCTCAAAGCCTAGTACAGTGTCTGAAAATCTCAACACTGTGCAATAAATATCTATTGGATGGATACACATCTGAATGAATAGATGAAGGCATTCTTCAGTTTCCACTGACAACTAGTAATCAAGATGACTTTCAGACAGAGAGGGACAGGGAAAAATAAATCTCTTCTATGCATCTGTTGGCTTTTCTATAACTCATTGCATTATTTTTGTTTGTTTTCTCTAGTGATTATCATATACATTCTTAACTTTTCACAATCGACTAGAATTACTATTTTGCCTTTTCATGTGAAATATAAAAAGACCATGACTCTATAGGTCTGTTTCCCATCTCTGCCATCCTTTCTGCTGTTGCTGTCACTTGTGTCACATCTACTGTTATAAACCCCATAAGTTGATGCAATATTTTATGCTTTAAATGTGTCACATGCATTTTAAGGAAATAAATAAAAAAGGAGTATTTTACATTTACCTTTCTTTTTTTTTTTTTTCTTTTGAGACAGTGTCTCACTGTGTCACCCAGGCTGGAGTGCAGTGGCACAATCACGGCTCACTGCAGCCTCGACCTCCCCAGCCTCAAGTAATCCTCCCACTTCAGTCTCAGAATAGCTGGGACTACAGGTGTGCACCATCATGCCCAGCTAAAATTTTGTATTTTTTGTAGAGACGGAGTTTCACCATGTTGCCCAGGCTGGTCTCAAACTCCTGGGCTCAAGAGATCCACCCACCTCAGCCTCCCAAAATGCTGGGATTACAGGTGTGAGCCACCATGCCCAGCTGTATTGCACAATTTTTATGCTCTTCATCCTTCCTGAAGATCCACTTTTCCATCTGATATCACTTCCTTTGAGCCTAAAGAACTTTCTTTAGCATTTTTTGTAGTGTGGGTCTGATGAACTCAGCTAGTTTTCTTTTATCTAAAAATGTCTCTTTTTTACTTGTATTCTTAAATAATATTTTCACTTGGATATAAATTCTGGGTGAGCAAGTCTTTTTCTTCTTTTATAATTTCGAAGGTGGTCCTTTATTATTTTCTGTCCTCCATTGACTCATTGTCCTCCTGTATATACTGTGTCCTTTCTCTTGAGAATTTTTTTCATCTTTTAGGTTTTCAGCAGTTTGACTGTGATGTGCCAAAGAATGATTTTCTTCATATTTATCCTGCTTGAGGCTTGCTAAGATTCTTGAATGTGTAAATTTATGTCTTTCATCACCTTTGGGAAATCAGTGAAGACTAATCTCTACTTGGTCAATATATTTCATATTTTTTATATTTTATATTTTCATATTTTTCAGTATACTTTTGCTGATTATTTCTTCAAATTATTTTTTCCTACTCCATTCTCTCTCCTGTTTTGGAACTCTGTTAAACATATGTTAGATATTTCTATTTTGTCTCACAGGTATCTGAGATTCTATTCATTTGTTATTTGTTTGGGATTTTTTGTTGTTGTTGTTCTATTCTTAGGATTGCATACTTTTTATTGCTCTATCTTCAAGTTTACTGAGTCTTTCTGCTTCATCTCCATTCTGCTTTTAAATCCGTTAAGTGAATCTTCACTTCAGATATTCTACTTATCAGCTCTATTTGTTTTTTTAATAGTGTCTCTACTGAGATTTTTTTAAATTTATTTCAATCATATTTTCTCTGATGTTAATGAGTACATATAATAACTACTTTGAAATCTTATCTATGTATTCCAACATTCAGACCAAGTAGGGATCAGTCTTCAGTGATAGTGTTTTCTGTTGAAAATAGCTCACATTTTCCTGGATCTTTCTGTGTTGAATATTTTTGGATTATATTCTGGACATTGTGAATGTTGTGTTGTGGTTACTCCGGATTCTGTTATATTTCACAGAAGAGTGTTGAGTTGTTGTTGTTGTTGTTGTTGTTATAGTGGGTAATTAACTTCATTAGACTCAGATTGCAAACTGTCTCTTGGGTGTCAACTCAAATCTTAGTTCAATTCTTCTATCTTTAGCTGAGCTTCTTGGATTCTACTCCATACATGCTTGATTCAGGGTCACCAGAGATCTGCGTGAAGTTTATATTTAGCAGCTGTGGTTGCCCGAATCTCTCATCTGGTTCTTCTGGCCAGAAAGACTGCAGGTTTTCTATAGAAGTTTTTAACTTTCCTATGTGGTGCTGACTGCAGCCAAAGGCCTCAGTAAGGGGAAAACTTATCCCATACTCTTCCTTCTTCCAAATATCAATATCCCTGGAGAATCTGCTCACCTTTGTTAACTCTCCAGTGCCTTTGGGTAGCTGATATTTTAAACTTTTTCCCTAGAGTTTAAAGTTATTGCCTGTTTGTAGAGGGTTGGTCTGATAAGAGTCTGCTCAGCCATACAGAAATTGAATTATCTCAATATATTTTGAGATGGGGCCAAAAAAGTCAGCTATTTCAACAAGACCTCTTCTCATAATTCCTTGTCCTACTGTGTTTCACAAAACTTTCACAGGTGAAAGAGCTGTATGTGGTGGGGGTGCAAAAGGACAGACTCCAACTATAAATTCAGACATTACTTGACCTTTAATATGGATCATTGCAACATCTTTAATACATTAAGAAGCACTTATCGAGTGTCCACTATATGCCAACCAGCGGTCCTAATGGATAGTACATGTCAAAGCTCTTCCAACTCTGGTTAATATGAATATATAGATTGTCCTGTACCACCTAAGGCACAATTAATAGTGATAGCTACTATTTTGAATGCCAAATGTGTGCTATGTGCTGACTCTAATCATCACAACAATTCAGCATTTTTGTCATCTCTATTTCACATAAGCAGTGTTATGAAGTGGAAAATAACCAGGTGTTGGAATCAGACAGACCTGGATTTAGCTCTAGCTTTGACATTAGCTAAATGACCACATCCTAAGGCAAATCACTAATGTCTCTGAGCCTCAGTTACCTTACCTATAAACTTGAGCATTCAAAGCTGCTATAATGCTAAGAAATAACAGGAATACAAGACCTAATAGAGAACCTCACTCAAAATGGCTACTGTTATTTTCATGGCTGGAAATAACTTAAGATTAGAATGTTTAACTTGCTAATGATCAGGAAGCTATGTTGCCACCTAATAAGTGTCAAAACTGGGTTTCAACCCACATCCATGCACTTTCTTTATAGTTGGCTACATTATCTTCATAATTATAACCAATTATTGAGCATCTATTCATATTATGTTCAACAAATATACTAGGTGCTTTACATACCTGTAGCTAACCTTGAAACTAACCAAGAAAATTAAAAATGCAAGACCCTCAGATCAGGCAAATTTTCCCCTCTTAGAATCACCAGAATGGTAGGTCTTTAAGATAATTCTTACCATCCCAGAGTTAAGGTCTCCCCTTGGGGGAAGCAATGTTATTAATGGAGGTGCTGTCTACCCCAAAATACCCCACCCAGAGAAGGATATGCTATCTACCCCAAAATGCCCCACCCAGAGAAGGATATGCTATCTACCCCCAAATACCCCACCCAGAGAAGGATACACTGGCTGTTCTGGAGAAGCTCTGTAGATGGCCACCTGGTACCCACTTTAGTCAAGAACACATTCCAATGCTCAGATGAGGTTAGAGAGAAAATGAAGTTTCGACAGAAGAATATTTAAGCCTTCCCAAGCCAGTGACAGAGACAGCAGCCTTCTGTTTCTTCCTGTGCATAGGGGAAAGTAAAACTGGGTATTATTCACACATTTTACACCTTGCATTTCAATCAAGTCCCAAGTTAAAATAAAACCTCCTTTGTCAAGCCCATCATCAGTGGTTTCGAGATTATTGAGATGTAGATATAGACCTCCCACACCCACATAGTTATTTAAAGTGATCTTTGAACTCACTTAAGAGCAATTACCTAGTCTGTTGGCCAGATTCCATCTCTCTCCTGTATAGTATAATGTATTTTATTATTTCTGTTTATTACTCCATAATTGTTGACTTACATGTTGGTATAACATCGCAGTAATATTGTCAGATCTACTGGTATATCTATTTGTACATATATTTGTTCAACAAGTAATTATCAAATGCCTGCCTGTATCAGACACAGAAGCTAGAGATATGCATAGTTGTATTTCATATTCCCTGTCAGGCCTGACACAGTAGACAGGACTCTGGCTCTGAACTCAAGAGATCTGGACTCATGCTCTGGCTTCTTTGTTGATTAAGTCAAGGACTTTGGTTAAATCTCTTAACTTCACCAAGCCTCAGTTTTTACACCTGTAAAGTGGAAATAATTCACCTGACATTTCTGACAGAGTCTCATGAGGATCAATAAAGTTATATAAGTAGGAAGGGCAGCCAAGATGGCCGAATAGGAACAGCTCTGGTCTACGGCTCCCAGCATGAGCGACGCAGAAGACGGGTGATTTCTGCATTTCCATCTGAGGTACCGGGTCCATCTCACTAGGGAGTGCCAGAGAGTGGGTGCAGGACAGTGGGTGCAGCGCACCGTGCATGAGCCAAAGCAGGGCGAGGCATTGCCTCACTCGGGAAGCACAAGGGGTCAGGGAGTTCCCTTTCCTAGTCAAAGAAAGGGGTGACAGACGGCACCTGGAAAACTGGGTCACTCCCACCCTAATACTGTGCTTTTCCAACAGGCTTAAAAAATGGCACACCAGGAGATTATATCCCACACCTGGCTCAGAGGGTCCTACACCTATGGAGTCTCGCTGCTTGCTAGCACAGCAGTCTGAGATCAAACTGCAAGGCAGCGGTGAGGCTGGGGGAGGGGTGCTGGCCATTGCCCAGGCTTGCTTCGGTAAACAAAGCAGCTGGGAAGCTCGAACTGGGTGGAGCCCACCACAGCTCAAGGAGGCCTGCCTGCCTCTGTAGGCTCCACCTCTGGGGGCAGGGTGCAGACAAACAAAAAGACAGCGGTAACCTCTGCAGACTTAAATGTCCCTGTCTAACAGCTTTGAAGTGAGCAGTGGTTCTCCCAGCATGCAGCTGGAGATCTAAGAAAAGGCAGACTGCCTCCTCAAGTGGGTCCCTGACCCCTGACCCCCGAGTAGCCTAACTGGGAGGCACCCCCCAGCAGGGGCAGACTGACACCTCACACAGCCGGGTACTCCTCTGAGACAAAACTTCCAGAGAAACGATCAGACAGCAGCATTCGCAGTTCACGAAAATCCGCTGTTCTGCAGCCACCGCTGCTGGTACCCAGGCAAACAGGGTCTGGAGTGGACCTCTAGCAAACTCCAACAGACCTGCAGCTGAGGGTCCTGTCTGTTAGAAGGAAAACTAACAAACAGAAAGGACATCCACACCAAAAACCCATCTCTACATCACAGTCATCAAAGACCAAAAGTAGATAAAACCACAAAGATGGGGAAAAAACAGAGCAGAAAAACTGGAAACTCTAAAAAGCAGAGCGCCTCTCCTCCTCCAAAGGAACGCAGTTCCTCACCAGCAATGGAACAAAGCTGGACGGAGAATGACTTTGACGAGTTGAGAGAAGAAGACTTCAGACGATCAAACTACTCCGAGCTACAGGAGGAAATTCAAACCAAAGGCAAAGAAGTTAAAAACTTAGAAAAAAATTTAGACGAATGTATAACTAGAATAACCAATACAGAGAAGTGCTTAAAGGAGCTGATGGAGCTGAAAGCCAAGGCTTGAGAACTACGTGAAGAATGCAGAAGCCTCAGGAGCCGATGCGATCAACTGGAAGAAAGGGTATCAGTGATGGAAGATGAAATAAATGAAATGAAGTGAGAAGAGAAGTTTAGAGAAAAAAGAATAAAAAGAAATGAACAAAGCCTCCAAGAAATATGCGACTATGTGAAAAGACCAAATCTATGTCTGATTGGTGTACCTGAAAGTGACGGGGAGAATGGAACCAAGTTGGAAAACACTCTGCAGGGTATTATCCAGGAGAACTTCCCCAATCTAGCAAGGCAGGCCAACATTCAGATTCAGGAAATACAGAGAACACCACAAAGATACTCCTCGAGAAGAGCAACTCCAAGACACCTAATTGTCAGATTCACCAAAGTTGAAATGAAGGAAAAAATGTTAAGGGCAGAGAGAAAGGTCGGGTTACCCACAAAGGGAAGCCCATCAGACTAACAGCGGATCTCTCAGCAGAAACTCTACAAGCCAGAAGAGAGTGGGGGCCAATATTCAACATTTTTAAAGAAAAGAATTTTCCACCCAGAATTTCATATCCAGCCAAACTAAGCTTCATAAGTGAAGGAGAAATAAAATACTTTACAGACAAGCAAATGCTGAGAGATTTTGTCACCACCAGGCCTGCCCTAAAAGAGCTCCTGAAGGAAACACTAAACATGGAAAGGAACAACCAGTACCAGCCACTGCAAAATCATGCCAAATTGTAAAGACCATCGAGGCTAGGAAGAAACTGCATCAACTAACGAGCAAAATAACCAGCTAACATCATAATGACAGGATCAAATTCACACATAACAATATTAACTTTAAATGTAAATGGACTAAATGCTCCAATTAAAAGACACAGACTGGCAAATTGGATAAAGAGTCAAGACCCATCAGTGTGCTGTATTCAGGAAACCCATCTCACATGCAGAGCTAAGCAAATGGAAAACAAAAAAAGGCAGGGGTTGCAATCCTAGTCTCTGATAAAACAGACTTTAAACCAACAAAGATCAAAAGAGACAAAGAAGGCCATTACATAATGGTAAAGGGATCAATTTAACAAGAAGAGCTAACTATCCTAAATATATATGCACCAAATACAGGAGCACCCAGATTCATAAAGCAAGTCCTGAGTGACCTACAAAGAGATTTAGACTCCCACACAATAATAATGGGAGACTTTAACACCCCACTGTCAACATTAGACAGATCAACGAGACAGAAAGTTAACAAGGATACCCAGGAATTGAACTCAGCTCTGCACCAAGTGGACCTAATAGACATCTACAGAACTCTCCACCCCAAATCAACAGAATACACATTTTTTTCAGCACCACACCACACCTATTCCAAAATTGACCACATAGTTGGAAGTAAAGCTCTTCTCAGCAAATGTAAAAGAACAGAAATTATAACAAACTGTCTCTCAGACCACAGTGCAATCAAACTAGAACTCAGGATTAAGAAACTCACTCAAAACTGCTCAACTACATGGAAACTGAACAACCTGCTCCTGAATGACTACTGGGTACATAACGAAATGAAGGCAGAAATAAAGATGTTCTTTGAAACCAAAGAGAACAAAGACACAACATACCAGAATCTCTGGGACACATTCAAAGCAGTGTGTAGAGGGAAATTTATAGCACTAAATGCCCACAAGAGAAAGCAGGAAAGATCCAAAATTGACACCCTAACAACACAATTAAAAGAACTAGAAAAGCAAGAGCAAACACATTCAAAAGCTAGCAGAAGGCAAGAAATAACTAAAATCAGAGCAGAACTGAAGGAAATAGAGACACAAAATACCCTTCAAAAAATTAATGAATCCAGGAGCTGGTTTTTTGAAAGGATCAACAAAATTGACAGACTGCTACCAAGACTAATAAAGAAGAAAAGAGAGAAGAATCAAATAGACGCAATAAAAAATGATAAAGGGGATATCACCACCGATCCCACAGAAATACAAACTACCATCAGAGAATACTACAAACACCTCTATGCAAATAAACTAGAAAATCTAGAAGAAATGGATAAATTCCTCGACACATACACTCTCCCAAGACTAAACCAGGAAGAAGTTGAATCTCTGAATAGACCAATAACAGGCTCTGAAATTGCAGCAATAATCAATAGCTTACCAACCAAAAAGAGTCCAGGACCAGATGGATTCACAGCTGAATTCTACCAGAGGTACAAGGAGGAACTGGTACCTTTCCTTCTGAAACTACTCCAATCAATAGAAAAAGAGGGAATCCTCCCTAACTCATCTTATGAGGCCAGCATCATCCTGATACCAAAGCCTGGCAGAGGCACAACCAAAAAAGAGAATTTTAGACCAATATCCTTGATGAACATTGATGCAAAAATCCTCAATAAAATACTGGCAAACCGAATCCAGCAGCACATCAAAAAGCTTATCCACCATGATCAAGTGGGCTTCATTCCTGGGATGCAAGGCTGGTTCAATATATGCAAATCAATAAATGTAATCCAGCATATAAATAGAACCAAAGACAAAAACCACATGATTATCTCAATAGATGCAGAAAAGGCCTTTGACAAAATTCAACAATGCTTCATGCTAAAAACTATCAATAAATTAGGTATTGATGGGACGTATCTCAAAATAATAAGAGCTATCTATGACAAACCCACAGCCAATATCATACTGAATGGGCAAAAACTGGAAGCATTCCCTTTGAAAACTGGCACAAGACAGGGATGCCCTCTCTCACCACTCCTATTCAACATAGTGTTGGAAGTTCTGGCCAGGGCAATAAGGCAAGAGAAGGAAATAAAGGGTATTCAATTAGGAAAAGAGGAAGTCGAATTGTCCCTGTTTGCAGATGACATGATAGTATATCTAGAAAACCCCATTGTCTCAACGCAAAATCTCCTTAAGCTGATAAGCAACTTCAGCAAAGTCTCAGGATACAAAATCAATGTACAAAAATTGCAAGCATTCTTATACACCAATAACAGACAAACAGAAAGCCAAATCATGAGTGAACTCCCATTCACAATTGCTTCAAAGAGAATAAAATACCTAGGAATCCAACTTACAAGGGATGTGAAGGACCTCTTCAAGGAGAACTACAAACCACTGCTCAAGGAAATAAAAGAGGATACAAAGAAATGGAAGAACATTCCCTGCTCATGGGTAGGAAGAATCAATATCGTGAAAATGGCCATACTGCCCAAGGTAATTTATAGATTCAATGCCATCCCCATCAAGCTACCAATGACTTTCTTCACAGAATTGGAAAAAACTACTTCAAAGTTCATATGGAACCAAAAAAGAGCCCACATTGCCAAGTCAATCCTAAGCCAAAAGAACAAAGCTGGAGGCATCATGCTATCTGACTTCAAACTATACTACAAGGCTACAGTAACCAAAACAGCATGGTACTGGTACCAAAACAGAGATATAGATCAATGGAACAGAACACAGCCCTCAGAAATAACGCCGCATATCTACAACTATCTGATCTTTGACAAACCTGAGAAAAACAAGCAGTGGGGAAAGGATTCCCTATTTAATAAATGGTGCTGGGAAAACTGGCTAGCAATATGTAGAAAGCTGAAACTGGATCCCTTCCGTACACCTTATACAAAAATTAATTCAAGATGGATTAAAGACTTAAACGTTAGACCTAAAACCATAAAAACCCTAGAAGAAAACCTAGGCATTACCATTCAGGACATAGGCATGGGCAAGGACTTCATGTCTAAAACACCAAAAGCAATGGCAACAAAAGCCAAAATTGACAAATGGGATCTAATTAAACTAAAGAGCTTCTGCACAGCAAAAGAAACTACTATCAGAGTGAACAGGCAACTTACAAAATGGGAGAAAATTTTCGCAACCTACTCACCTGACAAAGGGCTAATATCCAGAATCTACAATGAACTCAAACAAATTTACAAGAAAAAAACAAACAACCCCATCAAAAAGTGGGCAAAGGACACGAACAGACACTTCTCAAAGGAAGACATTTATGCAGCCAAAAAACACATGAAAAAATGCTCACCATCACTGGCCATCAGAGAAATGCAAATCAAAACCACAATGAGATACAATCTCACACCAGTTAGAATGGCAATCATTAAAAAGTCAGGAAACAACAGGTGCTGGAGAGGATGTGGAGAAATAGGAACACTTTTACACTGTTGGTGGGACTGTAAACTAGTTCAACAATTGTGGAAGTCAGTGTGGCAATTCCTCAGGGATCTAGAACTAGAAATATCATTTGACCCAGCCATCCCATTACTGGGTATATACCCAAAGGATTATAAATCATGCTGCTATAAAGACACATGCACACGTATGTTTATTGCGGCACTATTCACAATAGCAAAGACTTGGAACCAACCCAAATGTCCAACAACGATAGACTGGATTAAGAAAATGTGGCACATATACACCATGGAATACTACGCAGCCATAAAAAATGATGAGTTCATGTCCTTTGTAGGGACATGGATGAAACTGGAAATCATCATTCTCAGTAAACTATCACAAGAACAAAAAACCAAACACCGCATATTCTCACTCATAGGTGGGAATTGAACAATGAGAACACATGGACACAGGAAGGGGAACATCATACTCTGGGGACTATTGTGGGGTGTGGGGAGAGGGGAGGGATAGCATTAGGAGATATACCTAATGCTAAATGACGAGTTAATGGGTGCAGCACACCAGCATGGCACATGTATACATATGTAACTAATCTGCACATTGTGCACATGTACCCTAAAACTTAAAGTATAATAATAATAAAATAAAATTTAAAAAAAGTTACGTAAGTAAAAGCATCACAATTATAAAATAGTATATATAAATGTGAGCTACTACTACAATTAAGTATTATATATCATTTCTGTTTATTACTAATTGTTTCTTTCACTGTACATTTGTAATAATTTTATGAACAGAAGCTGCAATTGTTATAATTGTAATACCTAAGCCGTACATCATTATACAAAGACTTTGCTTAACGTAACAGTGGGTAAATAAATAAAGGAATTATTTGAAGGTAGCAAGTTTTTTCCAAATATTTTTACATATCTTATTAATCAAATAAAGAAGGTAACCCAGCCTTCTTGGAGCTTACGATACAGTCGCAAATACAGATCCCCGTCATTGAATTATTGGCTAGATTGGTGTTAGTAAAGATGAATGACAAGGGGCAGTAGGAGCACAGACCAAGGAGACGGCCCTAGCAGGAAGGAGGAAGGTCTCATTGAGAAAATCATCCCTAAACTCAGCTTTTAAATTAAATAGTAGTTAACAAGCAAGAGAGGGAGACAAGAAGAGTGCTCCAAAAGAGAGAGTAGTATGTTTGGCAGACCAGAATCAAGTGCTAACATTACTGACTATAGGAACTGCAATCAACCCAGAGTGTTAGGACTGGAGAGAACCAAGGTCAGGGAGGCATGAGATAACCCTGGAGAGACTGGTAGAGGCCAGATCATGCGAGGTCCTCTAGAGCACATGAAGAATTTGAGGTTAAGGAAAAGCCACTGAAGGATATGAAGCAGGGGGAATATGATCGCATTTCCATTTTTATAATGGAACTTTGACAGTGAAATGGAAAATAGATCTGAAGGGTCAAGACTAAGTGTAGGAAGGTCAGTTAAGAACTTTTGCAATGATCCAAAAAACAGGAATGATGTCTTGGACTAAGCTGGTAACAACAAGGTAGAGAGAAGTGTGTGAATCTACAAATATTTAAGACCAGGTGCAGTGGCACGCACCTGTAATCCCAGGACTTTGAGAGGCTGAGGCTAGAGGATCACTTCAGCCCAGAAGTTTGAGGCTGCAGTAAGCCATGATCACACCACTGCACTCCAGCCTGGGTGACAGAGTGAGACCCTGTCTCAAAAAATAAATAAATAAAATAGAATAAAAAATATTTCAGAGGTATGAGTGACTAGGGTTGGAGAAAGATTGGATATGCAGCAGTGAGGGAAAGAGAGAACTCAAGAATGATTCCAAGTTTCTGGTTTGAGCGACTGGGTATATGATGAGGATACTTACTGAGAGTATGATCGAATCATAGAAGCAGCAGGTTTGAGGGGGAATATAATGAGGTGAGTCTTGGAGATGTTAAGCGTGAGGTGCCTGTGGCAGAGGAAGCTAACCGTCCTCCCAATAATCATTCTGAGGGACTGCGGGTTATATGTGCTGTAGACACTCAGCTCACCTGAGTCTCTGTCTCCAACTTTCTATTAGGCAGTGCCACGTGGTTGCTTTGCAATACCAGAGACAATACACAATATAATGGCTCAAATAAGACTGAAGTGTATTTCTCTTGCACAGCATAGTCCTGAGTTTCTGGCCACGCCAGGGAGAGCAGGTGAGAAGGTAAAAAGAACCTTGGCCTTACAAGCCAGTCAGACAAACTTCATCCCTGTCATTTTCCTTGGGTCATTTTAATAGATTTACTTAATTTCTTATTATTCTATCATTGGGTTGATAACGCCTAGGGCCTTCTATTTTTCATTTTCAAAATAGAACATCCCAGGTTTTAACTGACTACTCAGTCACCCAGGTAATACCACATTGCCTAACTTAGCTGTTGCCTAACTCAGCTGTTGGCCAGGCTGGTCTCGAACTCCTTACCTCAGGTGATCCACCTGCCTCAGCCTCCCAAAGTGCTGGGATTACAGGCATGAGCCACCACGCCCGGCCTACTGAGTCACTTTCTTAAGAGGAAGCGGATTGCCTTCAGCTTCCTCTCCCACTTTGAACGTGCTGGAAACAGTGAATTCAAGACATCTTTCTCTATGTGGAAAAGTATAATACTTTAAATGGTGAAGTCACAAGACAAAAAAAAAAAAACTAAATCTCTGGGCAACTTCATGGAGCCACTTGGTCTCCCTGGAAAGCCCAGGAATTCTGGACTATGATGTGAAAGAAAACTAAACTAGTCTTAATTTGAACCATTGTACTGTGTATTCTCTTTGGTACGACAAAGGAGTCAAGAAGAGCTGCCTAGTAGAAAGTTGAAGGAGAGGCTCATGAGAGTTGGAGAGTCTGCAGCCTTCAAAAGGCCATTGAAGTTGTGGCATGTAGACACATTGTCTAGACAAGGGGAAAAATAAAGAAAGGAGAGACTTGGTCAAAACCTTAAGGACTCCAACAAGGTGTCAGGGACCAAACCCCAAGCTAAAGAAGTAAACTGACAAGTGAACCAAAAGGCGAGCAGACCCCAGGAGAAAGTGATGTTCCAGAAGAGAGTGATCACATGCTAGCAAGGGGGCCCACAAGATGAGCACCTGTAAGATTTAGTGTCTTGCAGCTCTTTGGTGACCCTGGGGAACAATTTCAGAGACATTGGTAAAGGACAGAAGCCACATCCAAGTGGACTGCAAAGTACCTGCAGTGATGACTATGACACGGTC
This sequence comes from Pan troglodytes, assembly GCF_028858775.2. Lineage (NCBI taxonomy): Eukaryota > Metazoa > Chordata > Mammalia > Primates > Hominidae > Pan > Pan troglodytes. The sequence continues at coordinate 45,860,359 of NC_072405.2, forward strand.
ATTGAGAAAGTGTGGCTGGAAACAGATAGAAAGAGGTAGTAAATCTAGAGATTATGGCAGGAACATCGTTTTTAAGATGGGAGCAGTTTGGCCATGTTTAAGTGCTAATGAGAAAGGAGAGCATGCATGCAATCTGTAGTTCCAGATCACAAGGCGGTGAGAAAGAATGGGATGATCTAGTGATCCAAAGTGGAGGAACTGGCCACAGAGAGGGTAAAAAAGATCACTTCTATCTTAACAGAGGGGAAGGAGTTTATCCAACTACGTATCCACTCCTCTAATCTGAGTGCAGATTAACAACTTCTTTTTTTAACTTTTATTTTAGGTTTAGGAGTACACATGCGGATTGATTATATAGGTAAATTGCGTGTCACAGCAGTTTGGTGTACAATTATTTCATCAACTAGGTAATAAGAATAGTACCCAATAGGGCTTTTTCAAACCATACCCTCCTTCCGCCTTCCACCCTACAGCAGCCCCCAGTGTCTGTCATTCTCTTATTTGTGTCCATGTGTGTACTCAACGTTTAGCCCCCACTTATAAGTGAGAACATGCAGGATTTGGTTTTCCGCTCTTGCATTAGTTCTCTTAGGATAATGGTCTCCAGCCGCATCCATGTTGCTGCAAAGGACATGATCTCATTCTTTTTTATGGCTGCATAGTATTCCATAGTGTATATATACCACATTTTCTTTATCCAGTCTACCATGGACGGGCATTTAGGTTCATTCTATGTCTTTGCTATTATGAATAGTGCTGTGATAAACATACACATGCATGTGTCTTTATGGTAGAACTATTTATATTCCTTTGAGTATATATCCAGTAATGGGATTGCTGAGTTGAATGGTAATTCTGTTTTAAGTTATTTGAGAAATTGCCATACTGCTTTTCACAATGGCTGAAGTAATTTACATTCCTAACAGCAGTGTATAAGCAACAACCTTTTTTTTAATCTTCACTTTAGACAAGCTAGTTACCAAATCAGTCAAGTGGCACTAATAAGAGTTTTTGAACAAACATTTATAATAGTAAACTCTCTCTTATAGAATTTTGAAAACACTCTAATCAGTGGATGCTGGATGCTGAAACTGTCCACATTTTATTATCTATATTAATGTGTATATGCAAAATGCTTGCCATTCCCAATTCGACATTTAGATTAAGAGCCTCTTGAAGGCAAGAATGTGATAGTTTTTATCTGACTCCCGAGTACTTCATAGGTGCTCAATAAACATTTCAGGATTCAGTTAAAAACTAGAGACTTTACAAAGCTTTTTTATTTATTTATTTATTTATTTATTTTAGATGTAGTTTCACTCTTGTCACCCAGGCTGGAGTGCCAAGGCACGATCTCAGCTCACTGCAACCTCTACCTCCCAGGTTCAAGTGATTCTCCTGCCTCAGCCTCCCAAGTAGCTGGGATTACAGGCACGTGCCACCATGACCAGCTAATTTTTATATTTTTAGTAGAGACAGGGTTTCGCCATGTTGGCCAGGCTGGTCTCAACTCCTGACCACAGGTGATCCACCCGCCTCAGCCTCCCAAAGTGCTGGGATTACAGACGTGAGCCACCGAGCCCAGCCAATTATTTTTCTTTGCCGAATTCATCACTGGGTACCTTCAAATAGTCAGCAACCCTGGTGCATTTAAAATTTAATATAAACTTACATTCAAATTTGGGATATCAACTTGACATTTTGAATTGTTAGCATTTGAATTCTATGAATTATTACCATAGAATCCAGCCACTCTGATGTTTTAGGGGTATATCTATTAAGTAAAATCAAGAACCCAGAGCCTTTGTAGTCAGTGATAAGAGGTATAGGATTGAAAAAGATAGCAGTCAAAGAAATATTTCTGAAATTTCCAAAGCTAGGGATGGAGGGAAGATGCAAAGAACCCCAACCTGACCAGCCAGTTGGATAAGCCTTATCCCTGTGCCTCGAGTCATTTTAATAGATTCTTTTAATTTCTTATCATTCTATTGTGGGTTGAAAAAGTCCAGGGCCCACCTTTTTGTCTTGCCCCTGGAGTGAGTTTCTTTTTGAGGCCAAGAAGTGATTATGGGAAGGAAATATGCAGCTATGCATGCTCTGGTGCCAGTTTTTACTTAAGCTCTAAAAATCACCCTGCCATGCCTTTGGTTTCTGAATTATTAGTCTATTCACACTTTTTGCCCCCTGTCAGGAGATGGAACTAAGACACACTGACAGTTCCTGGAGAGCCGTGTTTCTCTCTTCTGGGTCACTGCAAGTCACCCTCAAGAACACAGCTCGGACGATGTGGTTGATGGGAACCCCAGTCTTCTGTCTTTATCTGCCTTCGGGAACAGAATAGGCAAGTGGCTGGGAGCATTAAAACATCACTTCTAGAGAATCACCATCCAGTCCAGTCCCATCATTTTGTAAACAAGGACACTGTGCCCCAAGATGGGGAAGCAATTTGCCCAAGGTCATGCAGCCACGTCAGCAGCAGGCTGAGGCTGGGATCTGAACTCCTGACTCCTGGGCCAAGGTTTCCCCTGGAGATCTCCAAATTAACACATTAACCCCTTTTCAAGTATTTGGTTCCAGCCATTTCTACCTTTCCTACATGTCTCTAAGAGGAGAAGAATGTACACATTCCTATCCACAGGCTCTATGTTTTTCTAAGATAAGTATTCAGTTGGGGCAGAATCTGTCCCTGAGTGACATGTACTTTCCATTTTTCCATCTTACTGTTTTCTACAAAGCCCCCAGGAGGTCACGGAGACTGGAGAACTCGCCTTAGTGCTCTGCCTTCCTTATTAGCGTCTTCACAGCACCCCTACTCCCTCTCCAAAACATTATTCCCAAATATCCAACCTGCCTGGCTCCTTTCCCATTTTGCAATGTCATCCTCTCAAAGCAAGGCATCTAGGCCTGTGAAGTCTTCACAGTCCAAAGGCACACATTGGCCAGGGAGTCAAGACAGTCCTTGAAAGTAGCCTCTGAACTTGGAAGCAGAAGTCACACCTTTAGAGCTCCTTTGTGTCTTTCAGGCCCTTTCAAACGTGCATACACAGATAAATATGCACATACATACATAAACAAGCATGCATGTATGCAAACTCACACTTGAAAATGTGTATATACACAAAAGCATGCACACATGTATGCAACACACACACACACACACACACACACACACACGGGACAGCTAAAAAGCCAAAACCAAACAAAACGAAACAAAAAAAGGCCCATGCAGGAGAGGAGAAAATGTCCCCTTTCTATCTTCAGGCTGCCTCCAGCGAAAGCATTCCTAAATACGATAGGTTAAATATATTGCTGCCATTACACTCTACAAGAAACACATTCCATAAAAACGAAGGTGCTGTAAATTATACAAATATGATGCTAACAAGCCAGGAAACGCGCTGCTAATGAGGTCAGCTACAGAACTCCCGCAGCGCTGCAAATCATATGCCAATCCTGCATATGAGGTACAAGAACGGCATTGGGTCAGCATTTTCTGAGTGTGTTTGTAACCTGCTGTTTGGTGTATGGTTACACAGGTAGATAAAAAGCCTCCACTTCTCCCCCCAGTGGCACCCCCACAACTTTGTTTATGTGTCAAATATCCAAGTCACCAGACGAGCACACTCTGCATTAATGTACCTGACTATTATGCCTATTGTTCTTCTGCTCAGAGTAGAGAATTAGTCACTCAGATGTGTAAATATTGGTTACAGTTCTGAAGCGTGCAAGCTTTGTGTTCCTATCAGCCCCATTCCTGGAGGAATTATGCATGCTGTTGGCACTGGGTTTTGTACACATTGTATTTGCTAAAGCTCTAAAAATCAAATAAACATGTTCTCGGCTCCTGAATTATTAGTCCATTCACCATCTTTCCCCGTTAGGGGGGGAAACAATAAACACACCAAAATATGGCATTTAGGAACTGCAACAAGATTTCTGCTTGGCATTTACAAGTTGGAGAACAATCGAAACACCCTTCCTCTGCCTTTGTCATGCAGCCTTCAGCACAGAGAGCCGAGACAGCTTTGAAGTCCCTCCTGACCTCTTAGCAAATGAGATCTTTACCTAGGGTCAATGTGCAGGCTCCATTTCCAGACAGGTGTCAGACATGAGGTTCAGTGCTGCTCCCAGGGATGAGCCAGGGAGGGACTCAAGAATCTAGGCATTATTACCAGCTGGGCCATATAGCAAGACTCCATCTCTACAAAAGAATTTAAAAACAGTATTAGCCAGGAGTGGTGGTACACACCTACAGTCCCCGCTATTCAAGAGGCTAAGGCAGGATTGTTTGAGCCAAGGAGTTCAAGGCTGCAGTGAATTATGATCATGCCACTGCAATCCAGCCTGGGTGACAGAGCAAGACTCTGTCTCTTAAAAAAAAAAAAAAGGAAAAATAAAAGAATCTAGGCATCAAAGAAACCCACTCCACCCAAATTCAGAGGCTAGAGCCACATCTACCAAGAGCAGCCTGACTCCCCCGTCTTAGAGTTCTCTAACTCTGTACTCCCTGCCTGAGGTTGGGATTAGCAAAGTCACATGATACAGTTTAAAAGGCATTGTTCAAAATGGTTAGATTCACCCCATAAACCAAAGAACCCCCAGACTGGCAACTATTTGGAAGAAAAGAGGGCTGCCAGTTTCATAGGCCAATCCCATTGTTTCTTGGCACATTTTTTTCCAACACTAAGATCCAGGGCAGTTAAGGTTTAAAGCCATTGAGGGTGAGTGAATAGAAAAATTGCGAAGTTTATAGTGAGATGCTCAAAAGGATACAAGCGAACATTTAGCAGATAAATACGATCACAAAAATATCTCCTACCTCCCCCAATGCTAAGCAAGGTATTTATGGTAGAGCTTAAGTTTAGAGCCAACATCAGGGGTGGGGGGTATTTTTCTGAACTGCCTGGCCTAGCCCTAGTCTCAGACACCTGTTTATACTCCATCTCAAAGGTTTTATTGAGTCTGTGTTCTCCCCAGTCTAGAGGCCCTGCCGTGGATCTATTTGTATACACACATCACAGGTTTTGGAAATAACTTCAGCACATAAATGCCATTATTTCCAACACAGTTGGTGTAAACCATATTTACTACCCAAACACTCAGCTAAAAATTGAGCTGCAAGGAAACAGTTGCAGCCACAGCAACAACAACAACAAAAAAGAAATCAGTGACAGCTACAAACCACAACCACAAATCAAACACATTTGTACAGTGGCCTTGAGGTGGGAAGCACAAAACAAAGGCGTAGCAAGATGGCAGGCAGCGGCGGCGGAGCTCCACACACTGGAAGGAAAATTCGATTAGTAATTCCCTACTCTAAATTAAATACAGACTGCGTGTGGGGAGCACACAGGGATGTAAAAAGGAGTGGGATAGGTGCAGAGGGAGGGGGACACAGTAAGAGAAGCACTAGTTTTTTCTCACTACCATAAAATCTCAACAGTCTATGTGGTTACTACAAGGAAATCTCAGGGTCTATACAGAAAGTGCTGGGACTGTCACTGACATTCAACAGCCACCTAATATCCAGCATCGTCCAAACAAGAGGGGACATCCAACAGGCAGCATCTCTGCAAGTCAAGGCTAGCCCCGTGCCCTGGAAGTGGGAATTGTCTTGCTTGTTACTCCAATGAAGAAAGAGAAGGCCACAACATCAAAGCCACACCCACACCCCAAGTGGGAATTTTCATTCATTCCTTTTTTTTTTTTTTTTTTTTTTTTGACAAGCATTCACTAAGCACCTGTTTTGTAAACAGTAAAAATGATGTGTTTGGCACTGTAAAGGACAGAAATATAGGTAAGACCTTATAGTCTAATAGAGAAATAAGAAACATTCATAAGCTCAGCACAGTGACTCACACCTGTAGCCCCAGCACTTTGGAAGGCCAAGATGGGAGGATGGTTTGGGCCCAAGAGTTCAAGACCAGCCTGGGCAACATAGCAAGACCCATCTCTACAAAAGTACAAAATAATCAGCTGGGTATAGTGGCATGCACCTGTAGTCCTGGCTACTTGGGAGGCTGAGGTGGGAGGATCACTTGAGCCCAGGAGGTCGAGGCTACAGTGAGCAGGGATCACGCCACTGCACTCCAGCCTGATCAACAGAGTGAGACCCCATCTCAAAAAATAAATTAATTAAATTAAATTAAAATAAAGGAAAATTATTTTAAGCAAAAAAGAAAATGACGGTTAAGTAGAAAAAAATGATAATAGCTTTTTTTAAACTGTCAAAAAAGCAGTATATGATTGACAACCCAGGAAGAGAATGATGTGAGCTGTAACTCCTGACTGAGTCCCAGGTAAAGAGAGAGTACTACAGGCTGGGGGCAATCCAGGAAGGTTTCAGGAGGAAGTGGACCTTGAAAGTAGACTGAACTGAGCTGGACAGAACAGAGTCAGGAGGAGCAGACTCAATGCAGGAAAATTACAGGTGTGAACAGCCAGGAGATGGGAACAAACGTAGGCTGTCTGGGAAGTCTAAAGCAACCGTTTTGAAGGATGTGCAGATTTGTAAAGGGGAAGGGAGGCAGATAAAGTTGGAAAGGTTGTTTGTTTCTGCTGAACATTAACCAAGCTAATAACATTGGAGATTTGATCATAGTTGAAAATTACCTGTAATAAACACTAGGCAGGCTTCAGTAGAAGATAACCCTTATTCCTATATTCCTCATGTGTTTCCACAGAGGCAGAGGGAGTCACTGCAGAAGCAGGCACAGGACTGTGTGCAGGAGGATGGAGGCGTCTGTCTCCAGCCTGTGTGAGTCTGTTGTGAACACTTGAGCACTGGGGTCTTTCACGCCACCTCCCTTCTGGAAAGCACTAAGCCAGCTTAGTATACTTACCAACTGCCTCTGCCTCCTGTCAGGCAAAATGCATGTTCAGGGGAAGGCAGGTGAGGGCCAGTGGAAGAGGGAGACAGAGAGATATTGTTCTTCCAGGCCAGGCAGAAGGTACTTGAACTCGGTAGGAAGGTCGGCTGTTTGTAACGGGAATGAGTTGAAAATCGCCATCACCTAGAACAGACAAAGTGTGAAATATGCATTTTTCTCTTTTGTTTTACACCATTTTTATGAGACCTCTGTGTAGATGCAGCAAGCAAGCCCTTGGCTCGAGCCCTGCAGGGTTGGCAGATTTATTACTGAAGAAGAAAAAAAATGAAAACAGTTCAGCTGTCTGGCCAGGTAGAAGGGATTATCTCCACTTGAAAGAAATAGACAAAAAAAGACTTGCTGGGGTGGTGAGAAGGACCCTCGCCCTGTCCAAAGCTGTGCACCCTCCACTGCAGCTAAAATCTGCCACTAATTCTTCAAATGGTTCTTATTTCCACCTCCAGCCTGGCTACGAAAACCAAACTGCCTCTCCTGCAAGTCCCCTCACTGGCTCTCTTTGTACCAAACCCTCTTGGTGCCTGTCCCAGCATGGTGGAGTTGTCAGCCTGATGCAGATGTTGATTCTTCTACCACTACCAAGGGGGTGGGCCCAGACCCGGAAAGTGCTCCCCAGCTGGGGCACCTGGTGGGACCTGGGTCTAGAGCAGCAAATCACCACAAATTCCAGCTCCTGGAGAGGCCTCCAGTCAGGAACTTGGAGCACCTCCTCTACCTCCTCTGGCCTTTTCCGGGGCCCTACCCTACCCAGGGCTCAGCCCAGAATCAGTTCAGCCTTGGGTCAAATACCCCATCTTATTTTCAGAAATAGTAAGACCGTCAGAGTACCAAAAATGGCTGTTACAATTTACAAAATGCCCTTTCACTCACATTATCACATTCAACCAACTTTTCATTTTAACAAACTTCATTCTTACCATGTGCTAGGTACCATGCTAGGTACCAGGCATAGAAAGGGGTCATGACGACACAGCTCCAGCCCTCAGGACTCTCACAGACCAGTGGGCTGGCGTCTTAGTCCTCAGGCTGCTATAGCAAAATACCTTAGACTGGGTGCCTTATAAATAACAGAAATTTACTGCTCACAGTTTAGAGGCTGGGAAGTCCAAGATCAAGGTGTTGGCAGATTCAGTGTCTACCGAGGTTTTCCACTGCTTCATAGATGGTGCCTTCTTTCTATCTTCATGCAGCAGAAGGGGCAGAAGGGCTCCTTCAAGCCTCTTCCATAAGGACATTGATCCTAGGCATGAGAGCTCTGCCGCCTTCCAAAAAATCCTCACCTCCTAATACTATTGTACCAGGATTAGGTGTCAGCATACAAATTTGGGGATGGGAGAGGGGACATAAACATTCAGACCCTAGCAGCTGGCTTCTCCCAGCCCCCATTCAGGTAGGTGTGATTTTCATGCCTACTGCTTCCTGCTTCCTGTCCTCCCTTTCCCTCTCCAGCCCCTGCTTCCTGTCCTCCCTTCCCCTCTCCAGCCATCCTTGGAAGACACTTTTCCATCAGTTCTCTTCTCCCAGGAGCTCTATTGCTGCTCACCGTTATCAAAGGCCACACTCACCCAGAGGAGAAGAGGTAGAGAAGAGAAAAGACACTTCCTACATCCCAGGACCTGAGCCTGGTGCCTTGTCCCTGGCTTCTTACTACTAGCTTTGTCTGGTCATGGAGAACTGGTTGGCTCTCCCCACTTCTGACTATACCTCCCAGTCCCCCAACCCTTGTCTGACCCCTAGAAACTGAGATCTTGAAGTCCCAGCTGGGGTTCCTTTTCTGAGACCATTGCAGACAAGGGAGGCTCAAGCCCTCACCCTCCCTCTTATCCATCAGCCTCACCCCCAGCACTGGCCTCTCCTGCACCACTGTCCTGCCAGACTCCACCTCCTTGCCCCACACCCCTACCCTCTCTCCAGCCCCCAAAGAAGTGAGGGATGAGTGTTTGCAAAGTGCTGTGAGGAGGAAAGAAGCCAAGTACTTCCCATCCACAAGAAGAAAGCAATTTTAATTGAAAAATGGAATCGCAGATTACATGCAAATCTTTGTTGGCAAATTTCAATTACCGCCAAATTAAATGCATAGCTAAGCTAAGCATCTTCGGGACACTCCATTTAATGTTTTCCCGGGATGTGTCCACAGCAATCAGAGGCAGCATGATAGGTGTCCTTCTAAAGAATGAGCCCCCAGGGAAGAACTCCAGGATGCTCAAGCTCTAGCTGCATGGCGCCCACATTTGGACCTTCAACAAGGTTATCTCAGCTGGGAAGTGGCCCAGGAGGGAAGAAAAGAGAAGAGTTCTTCCTGGCTTTACCCCTCCAGCCTCCTGTCCTTCAAACAAAAGCAGGCACCAGCAAGGGAAAAAAGAGGAAGTATTCTAATAGCAATAATACTAAACATTACCCTCCAAAAAATTGCCTTGTCTTTGCCTATTGTTTTACAAATGAGAAAACAGAGGCTAGAGCATGCCTTGAGCAAGCTCAGGCAGCTCGCCGCAGGGCCAGGACAGGAGCACAGGTTATCCATGCCCAGAAAAGGATTTCATTCCTAGATCACCCAGTTAACCCTAAAGAACAAGGCGCACACTCTGCTATGGCCTGGGGATGATGATGCTGTTTTTATTCGGCTGTTTTTCATTTCACTCTCATACTCTACTTTGTATTGGCAACTGTATCAGGCACTTTGCTCCCTGCCACATGTCCCTCAATACAGTTCAACACACATACACTGGGTGCTTCGACACACCAGGCACGGTGCTAGGTACTGGGACTACAAGACCAGAAACCCAACTACTCGTGCATCCCACAAAGCTGTAGGTCATATCCTGCAAGCACTGTGTCTTGCTGTGAGAGTGAACACTACAATCACCACATCTGAGACTTTGGTTTTAAGCTAGGCTCTCCAAGCAGATTGTAAATGCCTTAAGGAAACAACTGTGATCGTTGATCTAAGCAACTCTACCCTCTAGGTCCAGCACCCTTTAGAACCTCCCATACCGTGCACTCACAGAAAGTAATACATATTGGAAAGAAATCTGTAAGATCATGGTAGTTGCTGCTCAAAAAACATGGGGATAGACATGTGAAGTATCACCCTGCATTAAGAGGTGCCCCTTGATGCCTTCCATCCAAACAGCAAGTTACTTATCACTACGAGATTGTTTGAAGCTGGCCAATACTCATGTCTCTAGAACACACCAAGGAGCATTCACTTTGGCAATAGTCATGCCCATCACAGCACCTGTCTTGGCCTAGGGTACCCCTGCTCTGGCCTGGTGACAGACCCCAGGACCTTTTGGACACCTGGATGTAGACAATGTGAGAAGGAGGTGATCTGTAGGCCTGGCCCCAGAGTGGGAAGCCACATGGTTCAGGGAGCTGGAGCAGCTGCCCTCTCCAGGGCCCCCATCCTCAGTCTGATGAGATAAGCCAGGAAGAGTCTGACAGGCCAGGCTGCTGGAGAGAAAGAGAGTCCCCCTCAACAGGGCCTGGGGCTACCCAGCTAGGGCCGCCTCTCACTCTGACTCCGCCTCTGCAGAGCATGTGGGTTCTCATGGCCTTATCTGCCAGATGGCTCCCGGAGGGGATGATTTATTAGGTGCAGAAAGCTCGCTGATAAATTTTACTGCAAGTCCCCGGCAGAAGACTGGAGGTAGCAACAGCCCGGCACAGGCAGCTCTAATGGAAAGTGCCGTCACCAAAGAGCAAAGCATTATTTATGACTGTCTGTAATGCCGTTCGGGGGAAATTCATCATCGCCTCTCTGCTCCTTGCACGCAGGGACAGCAGCACTGTGGGGGTGGCGGGGGGAGCACAGGACAGGTGGGGAACAGTCAGAGCTTCTCTGGGAATCTGCCAGTGGAGAGCAAGGCCGTATTTTCCCTGGGTGACCCAACTCCCCTTGTCAAGTATTGACCTACAATTCCCTTTACCTCCCCTCTTTTCTCCCCTACACTATTCTCAACCCCCGCCCCACTTCCACCACCAAAACACAGAGAAGAGAGAAAAAGAATAATGTTTCGCTGTTCTGCATATGGAGTGCAGATTCCTGCATGTCAGCACGGGTGAGGGCAGTCCTGCCCAGAAGCAGAGATCTAGACCAAATGACCACCCAGTTCCCTTTAAGCTCCGAGCAAGAAAGGGGATGTTCTCCCATTTTGCAGTGGCTAAAGAAGGCAAAACAGTGACCCAGCTATGCTCTCCCGCAGTCAGAGGCAAGGAGCTCACGAGGCTGGAGTACCAACTGGACCAAGAAGCGTGTTCCCTGCACCTTCAGCTGGATGGAGACATTTGGAGGGATGCCCTGCCCTAGCCCACCTCACTCTCACCATGTCAACAGGTGAGGTCTTAATCCCTGTACTCCCTTGTAGCACATATAGAGTAGTCATGGATTGCTATCTGCCTTGCATTGGAATTATTTATGTCTAAGTCTGTCTTTATTATCAAATTAAGTGCTCCTTGAGGGCAGGGGCTGTATCTTACTACTCATTTTTATATTCATCTCAGCAGTAAGCAAAGCTCCTGCATGCACATGGTAGCCTTGATAAATGCGTGATAATAAAATTACACTGACAGGCTTAGGACATTCTGGGGCTGTGGCCTCATGTGTTCGCAGTCATCTGTCACCATGCTGGTATTCACAGCAATTTAAAGGAGTTCATCCCCTCCCGCCTGTCAATCAGCATGGTATAATGGAAAGATCACTGGATTAAGAGTCAGGGGGAATGGGTTCTAGTGTTCAGTAACCCCAGACATTTTTTTAATACATAACATGGGCCAAGTCAGATTTTGCCACTAGCGCATGATTAAACGTGGGCAGCTCAGCTTACTCCTGTATGGGTTGGCGTTCTGCAGAGTAAAGGATGATAAAATCTGCTCATTCTAACTCATAGGACTTCTATGGAAATATGCGTATGATGAGAAGCAGATCTGAGTTCTAGAAAGGGAGGGAACAGCTTGTATCAAATGGTTCTCTATGCCAAGAAATGTGCTAAAGGGCTCTGTGTGTGCCGTCTCATTTAAATACCTTCACAATAATTCTGTTGGGGTAGATTTTATTATTATGCTTACAATATAAATTTGAAAATGGGGTGTCAACTGCTTCACTAACTGGCTGGGTATCCTTGAGTTGAGTCATTTTCCCTCTTGGGGCTTCTTTCTCATCTGTGCAATAAAGTTGTTGGACTAGATGCTTGATAAGATCCCTTCAGGTTCAAATCCCTGTGAATCATCTAGTGATACTGTTGCCCAAGCAGCCCAGGCTGTTCTAGCCCATGGGAAGGGTGGGGTGTGATGGGTCACCAGCATTTCCAAAAGCTATGAGCTATGTATGAAGGGGTCTACTTAACTTTTTGCTTGAAGATTTCACCCCAACAAGAAATATCAAAGAATATAGTACTACAATCCACTATAACTGTCTCCCGAGAAGAAAAGAATGTAACAACCTCAGGCCAGAAAGGAGGCAGGCCAGAGGTCAGGGGACAGTAGGCATCTCCGGTCTGGGTTGCCCACCCTCTGACCATTCTGACCTGGTGAGGACATTGACAACAGTGCCACTGATGAGGCCCCATCGGTCTCTTTGCCAGCTCCCTGGCTAACGTTTTTTTCAAGAGTCATGACATATTAGATCAAGTAAATAACTTTATGGCCTCTAGTCCAAAAGATTTGCATGGAAACGGAGGCCTTCTAACTCACAGGACTTCTGTAGAAACATGAATATGGTGAGAAGATCTGAGTTCTAGAAAGCGGGGAAACAGCTTGTATCAGATAGTTCTCCAAGAAATATGCTAAAGGGCTCTGTGTGTGCCGTCACACACAGAGATCATTTTGTCTTGGGTAAAATGACTTGCTCAAGATAACAGAGTTACTGAGTGGCAGAGCTACCAAGAAACCAAACCTCCTGACTACTCATCAGAGTTCCTTCCTTCCTTTCTTTCTTTCTTTTTCTTTCTTCCTTTCTTTCTTTCATTCTTTTTTCAGACAAAGTCATGCTCAGTCATCCATGCTGGAGTGCAGTGGCACAATCTCAGCACCCTGCAACCTCCGCCTTCTCTGTTCCAGCGATTCTCGTGCCTCAGCCTCCCAGGCACACCACCACGCCTGGCTAATTTTTGTATTTTTGATAGAGATGGGGGTTTCGCCATGTTGCCGAGGCTGGTCTCGAACTCCTGGCCTCAAGCAATCTGCCAAACTCGGCCTCCCAAAGTGCTGGGATTACAGGCATGAGCCACCGCATCTGGCCTAGCACTCTTTCATACACTGGACGATCATTCAGTCTAGTGGGCACCAGATGGGTCCTTTTCCAGGTACGCTTCCCAGAATCCACTCTACAGGAGGAGTGGCCAGGTTGTTCCATGGAAACATGTTCGGTGGAACATGTGTTGCTCATACACATGGAAAGCCACATGTGTAAGAACCACATTGGTTGTTTTGGGGGCTTTTTTAACAACAGGGTAAGGAAGAGCCTTTAACTTTGCCAAAATATAAATTTGAGGACTGAAATTAATCCTAACACAGTTTAACATACTTTATACATTAAAAAGTAGACAAATAATAGGCCTAGTGCTAAACTTGATGAAATTCTATGAAGTCAATGAGAACACCAGAATTGAACAGACCACTACTACTATATCTAGTAAGCGTCCTTCTCAGTTATGTCTTGAAGTTTGCAACTAATTATGGAGCTTGATTTTGGTCCCAGCAATGTCACTAAACAGCATATTTCTTGGAAACAGAATTTAGAATGTAGTAAATAAGAATAAACATTTTGGAGTCAGACAATTTTAAAGAATCACATCCATATCCTGTGTCTTTCAAGGAAAGTTACTTAAATTTTCTGAACCCAAATTTCCTCTTCTGGAAATAATGATCATTTCTTCATAGGATTATTTTAAAAACTGCTTTAGACAATGTATATCTTGTCCTAGTGAAGTGTCCAGTGCAGAATAGATGTACAACATATGATACTTATTAGTATGACTCTAACTTTCCGAAAGTCAAGTGAACTCAAATATTGACCACATAACCACTTCTATGGTTTGAATGTTTTTGTCCTCTCTCAAACTTACGTTGAAGCTTAGTCCCCAGTCCAGTACTATTGGAAGGTGGGGCCTAATGAGAAGTGCTTAGGTCATAAGGACTCCACCCTCATGAATGGATTCGTGCCACTATAAAAAGGGCTTGCAGGAGTGAGTTCACTTTCTTTTTCCCTTCTGCCATGTGAGGCCACAATGTTCAGCCCCACATGCCCTTCTACTGTCTGCCATATGAGGATGCAGCAAGAGAGGCCTCACCAGACACAAGATGCTGGTGTCATGATCTTGGACTTCCCAGACTCCGGAACTGTGAGAAATAAATCATATTTTTTATAAATTACCCAGCCTCAGGTATTCTGTTATAGCAGCACAAAATGAACGGAGACAACGAGAAATTTCAGGATAATTTATCTTCCTGGTCAACATAAACTACTTTTCTCTCTTCTTTAATTCTTAAAACCAAGCCCAAACAATATGGATGCAAGATAATTCAGACACATCCTAAACATTGATCTCCATGAAGCATGACTTATGTTCATCCAAATGGCCAATCCCTTTGGAAATTGCAAACTCATTTCCAATATGCAAATGAATGCAGTTTTTCAGTACCTGGAACACCATGGAATGTAAGGTAGCTCAGCCATGGGAAATGAATATGGCATTTTTGGCCAACCATCCAAAGACGTAAACAAGGGCTGAAATATTTCTGTCATTTAAGTCTCTGGTTCCCAAACATAGGTTATTGGCTGGTCTCAGGAATAGTGCAGAAGAATTACTTAAGATGTTTGGTAAATAGGGTGTTTCCAAGCTCCAAGACCAGAAATTCTGATTTAGTCTAAACTGGGGCCCAGGAATCTGCATTTTAAACAAGTGAGCAATTCAGATGTACATCCAGGTTGAGAACTGTTGATCTAAGCCAATGATTATTTTTCTGTGTGTATTTTATATTTCTTCACATATCTCCTGCCTCTTTCAACCTCATATTTATACTATTAAATCACAGGGAGGACAGGAGAGTGAGAACATCTTTATATTAGTCTTAGAGCCCCCTCAGCAACTTCCATTTATATTTAGAAATTCTCAAGGTGCTAGATGATACAAAATTTCTCCCTGCTTTAAGTCTCTGTATTTCATGAGAAAGCTACTTGGTATTTCAGATAGTAGTAAAGTTTTAAGACTTTAAACAGAAAATGGCAAAGAGGCTTCATCTGGTATAATACAACTGGCTGAATAGCAGGGACTGCCTGGAATATCTCAGGGCACCCTGTCTGACAAGAGGCCCAGCTCAGGGGGAAAGCATGCTGGGTTCAATTAGTGATGTCTGGCATGGGCAAGGACAAAGTCAGGAAAACATCACTTCCTTCCAGCTCCACTTCAAAGCACATTACCTTCAAAAGAGGAAGAGTGTGAAAATTAATTTTTAAATGATATTTACATTTAAGGTTTCCAATCATCCTTCAGTTGAGCACTTCTTTTCCATTCTTATAATTTTTCTAGCTAAACTGAATGTGCATTTCAGAATCTGTATACTCTTGGTCCAGAGAAAGTAGGCAATAATGTGCAATGAGACCAGAAACCTCTAAGAGGTGCTGGGCCCTTTGGACAAGTGAACACCAAGCAGCACTTCCCTCCTCCCACCCCAGAATGCTTTGCAGGAAGCTGGCTTTTGTAGTTTATCTGTGTATGTGTTAACAAGGATGGACTTCAATGTGAATAAAGGAATCTTTCCCCTCTCGCTGCCTTGCCTTGAACTATTTCTTCTATCTTACATGCCTTCCCCATCCTCTAATGTGTTTTTATTGCAACTATACCATCATCTAAGGTCCAAATCAAGACCTAGCTATCTCCTAACAAAGATTTGATGAAAACTCTTTTCCAGTTGGAAGTATTCTCCCATCGTATTTAGGGACTTTATAAAAGCACCCCTGACCATCTGCCTTGTTATCTTAGTTAATTATATGTTTGTCTACCTCTCCTCCTAGATGGTGAGCCCCATTGAGTAGAGATAGGGACACAGTCATATTCATTGTGATAGCCTCACAGTGCTCAGTGTGGTGAGTTGCCTTTGTTAGCACTCAATTGAATTGAACTCAAAAGGCAGCTAGACTTTGTTTTGTTTCATAAAACTATAAAGGAAAATAAGGTATGGGTGAATTGTGCAAGGGAAAGTCTTCTTTGTGTTGTGTGTTCTTCCTGATGTGTCTGTGTACAGGGAAGCCTGCATGAGGATATGCCCTAACTATTCACCCTCCAAGACTTTCCCTCTGCTTCTTGGAATAATGCAAAAGGAACACCAGCATTGGACTGCCCCTAGCTGAGGGCATGTTCAAGGAGATTTGGTTCCTCAGAAGACTTTACCAATCTGTATAGTGCACAGACTCTACTGCAAAGGATAACTTGGAGGGATTAGCAAAGTAGCTAATGACACACTTTCCCAAGACAGTGCTAGCCTGGAGATGTGGTCAGCAGAGCAGCCAGGGGGCTGTTCAGGGACATGAGGATGGGGAGATTAAAACTTCAGACTAAGGAAAGACAATGGAGGTAGCATGAGGCATATTAAAGGGAAACAGAACTCCAAGGGTTCTGGGGGAAATGAAGAACTGGGCAAGGGGAGGGCAGAACCCCATCTCAGGTCCAAGCAGCAGTTGGTTCACCACCATCCCATCTTCAGTTTGGGCAATGGAATGGAAGTGGAGTGATATGGTTTGGCTGTGTCCCCACCCAAAGACTTGGAATCAACCCAAATGTCCATCAATGATAGACTGGATTAAGAAAATGTGGCACATATACACCATGGAATACTATGCAGCCATAAAAAAAGATGAGTTCATGTCCTTTGTAGAGACATGTATGAAGCTGGAAACTATCATTCTCAGCAAACTATCACAAGGACAAAAAACCAAACACCTCATGTTCTCACTCATAGGTGGGAATTGAACAATGAGAACACTTGGACACAGGAAGGGAAACATCACACACTGGGGCCTGTTGTGGGGTGGGGGGAGGGGGGAGGGATAGCATTAGGAGATATACCTAATGTAATGACAAGTTAATGGGTGCAGCACACCAACATGGCGCATGTATACATATGCAACTAACCTGCACGTTGTGCACATGTACCCTAGAACTTAAAGTATAATAAAAAAATTAAAATTAAAAAAAAAGAAACCCAATTTATTACTGTAAGGTAATAAACTTCCAAAATGGAAGTTCCATATATTAAATTCAATACTACAGTGCTCTTCTGGGGCTGTAGGGTGTGAATTTGGGTTTCTGATGCTTCTCCCTTAGTCTCCTCTCCCATTTTTTAACCAAATTAAATCAGTTGCCCTCAATTCTTTGTTATTATTGCATTTGCACTGATCTTTTTTTAGTAAGATGTCTTTATTGTAATGAAAATAAAGTATTATTCTTACGACTTTTGGAATTGAAAAAATATATATATACTAATTATGAGTCACTAGCTTTTCCTCAATACAGTATAGGTAAGAAAATACATGATTTCTGACAAGACAATGACTAAAAAGATAAACCTATCCAAATTGTGTTATTTTCCCTCTTAGTTCTCAAAGTCATACTGGACAGAGAGTTTAGGTTTTACCAGAATAGAAAAATTAAATGAAGAAATTGAATGAACGTCTGTTGCATAACTATGTCCCATCCATTATGCCGGGCACATTTATATAGGTTATCCCATTTAGTCCTCACAAAATCCCAGAAAGGAGGATCAATTTCCCTTCTGTTCTAAAGGATGAAATGAAGCTTCAGATGTTAAGAGACTGGCCCAAGAAGCAAATCTAACAAGTGGTAGAACCGGGATTTGAACTAGATCTTCTGATTCCCAGCCAGCATCTTTGCACTCTTTCATGGTGCCACTCTCTTGTAGGAATTTTGGCCTCTTGGGACCAAGGCAAGACAAAAGGGCAAGTCAGGGGCCAGTTAGTCAGGGTGATTTCCAAGAGCCATTCCCCTGTTCCACTGGCAGTGTCCTCTGTTCTACCCTGAGCCAAGCCTTTTAAGGGCTCCAGCCTCCGGGTGGCTGTAACTTACCCTGGAGCAATCTCCCTCTGCCTTATATTGACAGAGGGGAATATATAGAAGAGGGGGACAGAGGGCTTCCTCCTGGCCACACCCCAAAGGAGGATTTACTTACAGAGGCACAGAGAGGAGAGGTCTCCACTCAGTGTTGTTCTAATGGGGCCCCCTCCCTTCCTTACAAGGATGCTATGGGGACAAATGAAGTAATATACCTGAAGTGTTCTGAGAGCTTCCTAAGTGCTACATAAATATAACAATGGAGTTGCTGATGCTGATCACAATAATAACTACAGTGATGATGAGCCTATACCCACAGTCATTATTTAAGGGAATATTTCAAATGAGAAAACCCCACCAAAATCAATCCACTGAAGTTTATTTAGAAGAGAGGCTGCTAATAAAAATGTTATGGGAATGTGAGCTCTTGGGAAATAATGATGATTTTCTTCTATTAAAAGACTCATCAGATCCATTTCCAAAGTACAGCTCAGTTATTTGTGGGTCCTTTGCTGCTCCGCAGAAGAAGTTCTCGTTTAAAGAGAAAGAGGAAGCTGCTCTCACTGAAGCTCCAGAGTTTGGAGATACAACTGGCCTGTGTTTCTAGAGCCACTGCCAGCTATGCCCATTTACAGAGGAGCCTGCACCAGCAAAGCATCTGTTTTTGATTTTCTTCTTTCTTCTCTCATCTCCCATCCCCATCAGCAGCTGCTAAATAGCTTGAGTTTAGAGTCATTACTAATGGAACAATAATGGGCTGGTGCTGTCTTTTTCAGAGCTGGGTAAGGTTACACTCCAAAGATAAATCTACCCACGTATGAAAACCCAGCATGGAGTGAACATGGAGTTACCCATTGCAGCAGCTGTCCGCTCCCACACAGTATGGGTCTGATCCCTGCTCGCTTGCATTACCCTGTTTAGAGACATAAGGATGGGGATATTAAAACTTCAGACTAACGAAAGACAATGGAGGTAGCATGAGGCATATTAAAGGGAAACAGAACTCCAAGGGTTCTGAGGAAAATGAAGAACTGGGCAAGGGGAGGGCAGAATCCCATCTCAGGCCCAAGCAGCAGTTGGTTCACCACCATCCCATCTTCAGTTTGGGCAATGGAATGGAAGCGGAGTTATATGGTTTTGCTGTGTCCCCACCCAAATCTCATCTTGAATTGTAGCTCCCATAATTCCCAGGTGTTGTGGGTGGGACCTCATGGGAAATAATTGAATCATGGGGACAGTCCCCCTATACTGTTCTCATGGTAGTGAATAAATCTCACAAGATCTGATTATTTTATAAGGGATTTCCCCTTTGGCTTGGCTCTCATTCTCTGTTGTCTGCCGCCATATAAGACGTGCCTTTCACCTTCTGCCATGATTGTGTGTCCTCCCCAGCCATGTGGAACTGTGAGTCCATTAAACCTCTTTTTCTTTATAAATTACTCAGCAGTGTGAAAACGGGCTAATACATGGAGAGAAGACTATTCTAATGCCATTTCAATCCTGGACTTCTGAATCCCCCTGACCATGAGGCATCACCAGGAGAGAAAAAGATAACCATCAGCAGCATTTTGGAACTCAGTGATGAGTCTTGCTTCTGATTCCTTGCAAATGTCTCCAAAAAACACCATGAAGAAGTGGACTACAGGATAGGTGAGAGCTGAGATCGGCTGCAGAAGGAAACTTGCCACCATTATTTTCCTTCAAAGATGGAATTCGCCACTGAAAAAAGCTAGATAAGAAAGCCACATGGAGTGATGCTAGGCTATTTGTATTGTAGTGCCCACACTCTGGGGTTTACACAGTTGTGGGCTAAGGTGACCCAGCTTGGCCCTGGAATAAACACAAGGCAGTTTCCTGCTCACAGGAGAGGCCAAACCATGACAGGCAGACCTGGATCTTCACCAAGGCTCTGTGCACCTTGAATGTGCCATCTCCTGGTATTTGCAGCAAGAAAGGGAGAATTTTCAGGACATCTCTCCTTAGTTATCACCCTGACTCAATTCAAAAATTAGTGAAAAATGGTTGCCATTTTATTGATTCTCAGAAAGCAAAGAGACCTGCCCAATAACACCTCCTGCTCTTCTAAATTCAGCGTTCCAAGGTGGATTCAGTGCAGAACTGGATTTTTTCCCTTCAACTGAGCAAGCTAAGAAATATACATATACCATTATGTGTTTCCTGATGGTAATTTAAAACTTTTTTTATATTAAAATACAGATGTGTGATGATAGAGCATATAAAACATGGAAGAATTTTTAGCATTAAACACTAAACTTCAAACATTTAACACCTACACTGAGATGTTTCAGGCCAGGGATTCCCTGGGGACTAGTGTCCACCCCCTCTGCCCTCACTTGAGTGAAAAGGTTTCAGAAGCACTGTGCTGAGTTGAGTTCCCTGCTGCCTGTCCACTCTCTAGCTAAGGGATTCAATTTCATTATCTGTAGATGAAGCTGTAAAATCTTTAAAGTGTGGACATATTCTGTGGAGATTTGGTTCTGGAGCTTTTTCCCCAGAAGCCTTCAAGGAGAGAGGAGGCACACTTCGTTTAGAATGATTGAACCATGGTCTGTATATCGCAGGAGGGAAAAAAAAAAAAAAAACCTGATTTCCAAAAGGCTCTTAACCTTGTTAATTCACAATGTTTCCCTTGCCCTATGCAAGACTTTCTCTACCTAGAAGGGTGCAATGATCGGTAGGTCCATCCCCTTCCCTTTTCCCTGTTCTCTTCATCTAAATGATGCTTTTCACTTCCACTCTCATCCCGTCTTAACAAGATATTAGGATTTCCTTCCCGAAGAAAATGAGGCCACTGTCTCTCCAGCTTCATTGTCACAGAAACCAAGCTCTTTACAAAGGCATCCACATGCAGGCACTATCACCCTCATCTTGCCAATGGGGACCCTGCCACCTTACTCTATGCTCCAAGTCCCCAAACTTGTGAATCCAGATGTCCAAGTCTGTCATGGAGTCAGAAAGACAGGGAGCCACTGGCCTGGAACTGGAACCTGATAACCAAAGAGAATCCTCCCATCCCCCATCCAGGCAGAATACAAGATGCCTGCATTGGGCAAATGCTGCTCACACTCGAAATATTTCGGAATGACTGCGGGAGGGGCCTTGTATTTCCTTAGCACTTGGGACTTTCCTAAATGCAGTGGCTAGTCTAAAATCATGTGCCTGGCTCTGCACAGTGGCACATGTTGATAATCCTAGCAGTTTGGCAGGCCGAGGCAGCAGGATCACTTGAGATCAGGTGTTGGAGACCAGTCTAGAAACATAGCAAGACCCCCATCTCTACAAAAAAATATGAAAAATTAGCTGGGTGTGGTGCCTTGTACCTGTACTTCCAGCTACTTGGGAGGCTGAAGTGGAAAGATGGCTTGAGCCCAGGAGTTCAAGGTTGCGGTGATCATGCCACTGTGCTCCAGCCTGGGCAACAGAGCAAGACCCTGTCTCAACAAATAAATCATATATATATATATATATATATATATACACACACTTATATATATATATATACACACTTATATATATATATACACACATATATATATGTGTGTGTCCCCAAAACCACTTCATCTCTACTTATTCAAGCCTATACCAGAGTGACCATTTGTTTAGCTAAGGGGAGTTTGGGTTTGCAGAGCAGAACATGACCTAAGTGCCATCCCTGGCTGGTGTTCAGCCCATCAGACTTTCACTGGGATTCTGATCTCATTCTGAGCTGGCCAAGTCATTCTCAAAAGAAATGGAGACTTCTCACTTATCTTTGACCCAACATCCTGGACTCAGAAACAATTTTGAACAAAAGAGAGGGAAGCTTTAAAAAGAAGCTTCAATAATGTTGGCATGCAGTGCAAATTGCCGTGTAGATGGCTTGTGCAAAGGGAATTCAATCTCATTTCCAACACTCTCAGATTAACACTGCTATGATTTATTCCTGAGCCCTAATATTATGTGTGAGGTGCTAAAGCATTTCGGTTGGGTGTCACATCCTGTCACCAGAAAGCTTAACTATTTTCAGGATAGTTCTTGAATCACAGACATGACTGTACTCAACCTTGCCCACAAAGTATGTATCCATACAATTCCATTGTCCTCAAGACAATGGAAAGAAAACATAAGATAAAGTTTTTTTAAAAACTTTTATTTACTCATTTATTTAAAAATTCTCGCTGAGCTTATATTATCTGCAGACACTCGGCCTAAGATCTTTGGTCCCAGTGTGGGTCAGCAGAATGACCAGTAAAATATGCGATTCTTATGTGAGACTTCAACTGCATTTTTTTTGTTGTTGTTTTTGAGACAGGGTTTCACTCTGTCACCCAGGCTGGAGTGTGGTGGCATGATCTCAGCTCACTGCAACCTCTGCCTCCTAGGTCCAACCGATTCTCTCCCACCTCAGCCTCCCAAGTAGCTGGGACTACAGGCACACATGACCACGCCCAGCTAATTTTTGTATTTTTAGTAGAGACAGGGCTTTGCCATGTTGGCCAGGCTGGTCTTGAACTCCTGACCTCAAGTAAGCCGCCCACCTCGGCCTCCCAAAATGCTGGGATTATAGGCATGAGCCACAGCGCCTGGCCGAGACTTCAGTTGAAGATGCACTGGGGCAATACACTGGAGTGACACCTTTGTTTCCTCCATCACTTTCACCATCTCCATCACCCCACCCCCATTAAACTAGACCTTACCCTTTACTCCCAGGGAAAGGACAACAGAATAGGAATGCTGACAAAAACAAACAAGAATTCTTCATTTTCCAGTTTCCAGGAGCAGCCCCTGCAATATAAGACTTCTCTGAAATACTTTTGACTTGACTGAATGCATCCCTCCAAGGTCTCGCTCTGTCACCCAGGTTGAAATGCAGTGGTGCGATCATAGCTCACTGTAACCTCAAACTCCTGGGCTCAAGCGATCCTCCCATCTCGGCCTCCCAAGTGTCTGGCATCACAGATGCGCGCCACCATACCTGGCTAATTTTCTACTTTTTTGTAGAGACAGGGTCTTGCTATGTTGCCCAGGCCAGTCTCAAACTCCTGGGCTCAAGCGAGCCTCTTGCCTCTCCACTGATTTTAGAAGGCAACACCTCAGTGAAATGGCACCTCACTGTATCTCCAGAAAGAGTTACTCTCTATAAACTACCCCAGGCTGAAAATCTAAGTGCAGAACCCCTACCTTCCCACTGGTACGCACTACCCTTGTCCTCCTAAATGTGGCAAGGAGACCACATGGGAGCCTCTCCACTCACTTCCTTAAGCACAACCAGTAGAAGTCATTTTAAATGTTTAGCACCTAATCCTAGTCACACCTATAGTTAGGATAATGATTGCCTTTAGATGCAGTGGTTCCTCGGCAAGGCAGCTGTTCCCTTTCCATGAACCCCCTTTCCCAGTGAAAGAAATTTTCACCCTTCTGGCTGGAGGGTCTCAGATTCAAGCTTTTTAACCCACTCCCCCAAACGCTATTACCCATAAGAATAGTAATCACATAACCACAAAGTGTCTAGGAGATACTTTAGGACCCAAGAAGCTTCTGTTTCTAGGTGGTAAATCTATTTACTTTCAGCTAAGAGTCAGGTCACTCCCATATCTTCCATATACTCTGTCAGGGTATGGGGTATCTTAGACCTCAGTCTTCCCCTCTGCCAAATGGGTCGTGCAGCATAAATGGTATCCACGAGGAGACCCAGAGAGGCGAATCACAGTCTCAGAGAAGTGACCGGATGCCAGAAGTGATGATGTGCTTTGGCGATCATTAAACAGAAGGGAGCCCCAGAGAGGGGAAGGAACTCCCCCAAGTCACAGGCAGATCAGAACATAACCTAAATGCCATCCCTGGCTGGTGTTCAGCCCATTCAGACTTTCACTGGGATTCTGATCTCATTCTGAGCTGGCCAAGTCATTCTCGAAAGAAGTGGGGACTTCTCACTTCTCTTTGACCCAACATCCTGGACTCAGAAACAATTTTGAATAAAAGAGAGGGAAGCTCCTAGTTCTTCCCTGAGGGAACTAGGAGCCCCGCCCCACCCCCTCCCGCAGTTACTAGATTCCCTGACCAGGGCTCTTTCCCCGACACAAAAACTCTTCAATACACAAATGCCTTCTAGTCCCATCAGGACCTGGGGATGAGAGTCCAGGGAGCCAGCACCGTCTTGCCCCGTGCGGGGAGAGGGGTGATGACACTTTCAGTCCGCGGCCCGCAGCCACTGGGGAGGCCCGGCTCCAGCATGCCCCTCCGTCCCCTGCCTGGGTAGAGGCTTCCACTCCGCGTGTGTAACTCAGAGCCACATGACACTGAAATGCTAAGTGAAGAGCAATTAACTTTTGCTTCTGAAAACCCACTTTAGCTTTCCATAACTCTTCGGGGGCCATTTCAGCTCAGCCAAACCTCCCGCACATTCTCCCTAAGCAATAAATTACCTTCCTGGCTTTAATTAGCTGCTGGCGCGCAAGCGGGGCTGGGTGCTGACGTGCTGCTTTCCCACAGGTCCCATTCTGTCACACAGACTCCAGGAGAAGGCGGCGGCGGGGGGCGCTGGGCCCCCTCTGCGAGACCAGGCCTGTAGCAGACGCCTCACCTGCCCGCGGTGTGAGGGAGGAAGCCTGAAAGTCCAAGCCTCATGGAGGTTAAAGTCTAATGTAGACCAAGTCCAAGTTCGATGGAGAGCCTTAGACTCCCCCTTTAGGCCTCTTGACCCCTTAGCGATGTGCCCTCAGACCCATGTTCCCTCTCTCCAGCCTTCTCTTCCTTCAGTCGGCCCCCAAAACACACACGCATGCAGACACACCAGCCCTCAGATACCCGAGCTCTTCATCTCCCTCATTCTTGCTAGGGGAGAAATTACTGACAGAGCTTAACATATAAACCCTCCCAGGAGACTTTGCTGTATAATTGTGAGCTAAGCTTGAGTCAGAATGAATAAATCTCTAAGTAGGGGGTTTAGTCACATCTGTGGGCCGAAATGTATTGGCTGGGGAAGAAAGAAGTAAAACAGCACCTTCAGAATCCCAGACACCATTCTAAGCCCAAGATTAAGATTTGGGGTGCAGCCAACCCTATCTCTAACTAGAAATGGGTCCCTCAGCAAGTCCCCTCCCTTCTTCAGTCCAGGTGCCCATGAGAAAGCTGTGATGGGTGAACCCAAGTGCCTCGGGGCCCTGCCGTACTGTGATTCCGGAGGTCGGGCATGTGCACACAAGAGTGTGAGTGTGAGCGTGTGTGGGGGTTGGTGTATGAATGTGTGTGTCAGAGAGTGTGTGTGACTGTGAGTGTGTGTGTGTGTCAGTGTGGGTGTGTGAATGTGTGTGTCAGAGAGTGTGAGCGTATGTCAGAGTGAGTGTGTCCAAGAGTGTGTGACTGTGTGTGTGTGTGCAGTTGTGTGAGTGTGTGTGAGAGACTGTACGTGTGTGAGTGTGTGGGTGGGCATGTGAATGTGTGTGTGTGTGTTAGGATATGTGAGTGTGAGCTTGTGTGTGTGTGAGTGTGTCAGAGTGTGTGTAGTGTGTGTGCGTGTGATAGTGTCCGTGTGTGTGAAACTGTGTATGTGTGCGTGTGAGTGTGTGTGAGTGTGTATAGGGGAGTGAGCAGGAAAGATGCATCCTAAAGCAGACCTTAGTGCATCCCTCCTGCTTTCTTCTAGAGACTGCAGCATCTGGGCTGAGGGGGCAGCACTCCTGGGGGCCTGATTTCCAGGGGGCGGCCAGGCCAGCAGGAGCACCACCCGTGACAGCCGGCAGCCAAGGCACCCACACTCTTCAACCCGGAGGCTCTCCCTGACCAGGAAGGGCCTGGGAGAAGTAAGCCTCTTTCTTGGTCTCCTACAGACATTTATGCTAATGGTGCTTCTCCTCCGGGCCTAGCTTTCACCTCCTCTGACAGGTAATGAACTCCCCAAGTCCAATTACAGGCCACCTCTTCCATCCTTCTTTTCTCAAGGAAAAAAAAAATTGAAAATAAAAAGTCCAAACACAGAAGGCCCACAGCCAGGCCCTGCATGTCAGGCCAGTGACAGGCAGGCTGGGCACAGCCTCCCTCTGATTAAGAGGATGAGCACCAAGCAGGCCTAGGAGCCCCAGCAAGTCCTCACTGCAACTTCTCTCCACACCTCTCAATGAACAGGCAGCTTGTCAGGAACAAGGAGACGCCGGGCAGGCAGTGGGGCAAGATTGCAGGCAGGTACCCAGGCTGTCACCACCGCCAGACAGGGCCCGTGTCACCCCACCCTGCCTGCCAGCGCCTGCCCCTGCCGTCTACATCTTCCCCAGCCTTTCACACACCCCACATGGTGACAAGTGAGCACTTCCTTCAGCCAAAGAGAGTGCAAGGACTGGGTGGCTTGTGCAACTTCCCTTCATCCTGCCCTGGAGTGGTCTGGTGCTAGAGGTGACTTGGAGTCCACCTTCCTCATCCCGTCTTCCCAAAATCAGTGATGCCCTCAAGAGATTTGTGGCAAGCGAACCCGGAGAGTCGCAGGGGCCTCCTAAATGGCCTGTGAGACAAACTGAGCTTTGGCTGGTACTTTGGGAATCATAGAAAATGAGCAACAGAGGCCTGCTCAGGTGCAGAAATTGACCAGGCTCTTTGAGTCAAATCACCCTGGCGCTCCTTGGACCAACCAATTAACCACACACCTGCTCTTCCCTGCAGAGATTCTAGGCACCAGCAGAGATTCTAGGAGGGCCTCACGATTCCACTCCCACCCCAGCATGATCCCATGCATTGAGATGTCTCACTCCAGGACCCACAGGTAAGGCCCTTGGTGTCCTCCTGTAGGCTTGGCCTCCCTCAATCACAGGGACCAGGCTCGCTCAGCCACGCCTCCCACAAAAGCCCAAGCCTTGCATGACTGAGTTGATCTCCATAACCACTCCCTACTCGGTGATCTCAGTTAGAAAGCCTCTCCTTGCCAGTTTTCCTGGGAAATGCCCCCACCTGTCACTGACTCCCTGTCTGTCTCAATAGGTGAGTGGTACTAGCTTTGAGACCTCCCACAGGTGGAGAACCCACACACACCACACACAATTCCATGCCTTTTCCAGACCAAATGATGCCTTCTACACAGACAGCCATGTGAATTTTGCCTCTTGGAGTGGGGTAATGTTGTAGCCCCAACTCTTGCCTGACAACCAGGATTAAATTAATACTTATGTGCAACTACTGTGTACTCGGTACCTTTGGAAAAATGCCCCTTATCTTCTCCTGAGATTGGTCTAGAAGGAGACCTACTCTCCTTGGCATAGATTTGTGGCTTTGGCCATATCCAAAGAAGGCTGGGTAGAAGCCTATGTGTCCATCCCAGAGAGAAGTAAATCATCTGGGATGCCTTAAACTCAATGTGAGGTGGGAAGCGAGAAAGTGGACCACATTGACAAAGGCTGAAGGGTGAAGAATGATAGGTGAGGCAGGTTCCATAACTCCTAAAGGGAAGGGACTGCCTTGGTGGTCTTCCTGTTCCTCAAAAAAATATTTGCTGAATGAAGGAGACACAGGAATCAGGTTATATGGTGGCTCTCCTCACGTCTTCAGCACCAGAAAGACTTATTATGTGTCCTCTTTAGGGATCAATTCAACCCTCATCACCCCTAATGATTGCCCCCTAAGGAAAGAAGGCCACAAAGAAGAAAGATGCTGGGGAAATGAGATCAAGAATAAAGGATGGTGAGAGAACGCACTTGGGCCAAATCAAGAAACATGTTACTCCTCTCCACCTTACACCAGGAACTCTGGCCTGCTCAGCAATAGCCAAGCAGCTCTAGGAAGCCATCATGTGTTTCATAAATTGCAAAATTGGTACTAGAAAGAAGGAGAGAGGGAGGAAGAGAAGGAGAGTGAGAAAAATGATCTGCTCCCAACTACTCGCTAAGCTACAGAAGACCTCACAAATATATAACCTTTCATTTGCAATATGGTAGCAACCCCCCTTGGAAAGGGGAATATAAAGTTATGGGGATGTAGATAAACAGAAACTAAATGCCAGCTCCCATCCATGACAAGGAAGAACATATATCAAATTCATTAATTATGATCCAGTTTGTGCTTGCACTGTGAAAGATAATCATTTACCATCAAAGAGATGCCCTTCCCTTATTAAAGCCGCTGAGACTCTCAGGAAGTGCTCAAGGGTTTGAAATTCTGTATTTGAATTTCACACATGCTCTTTACTGCTGGGACCAAAACTCAATCAACACTTGATAGTGCTGACACCAACATTCAAGCCACAGGGGTCTTCACTCCTTTACAACAGACCTACAGATTGGGTCTGGCTAATGCATTTGCTAATTTGTTCTCCTCTGGATTCGTGTGTGTGTGTGTGTGTGTGTGTGTGTGTGTGTATGCACGCATGTAACATATGCAAAAGCCTATATCTTTTTTCAAATGGAGTTGAGGTAGGAGTAAAAGAACCGAGGCCAAGTTAGAGAAGGGAACAACTAACCTCATCTCTCACATGCCCAAGGCCTGAGAGGAACCTAGCCGCCCAGTAGTGGAATCCATGTCTTCGCTTTCATCTCAAAGCCAAACCAGCGTGAACAGGTTGCTTAGAGACCAGGCTCCTCTTTCAACTCTGGGCCCGAGCCTTTGGTCCATGCCCAGACAGGGCTTGAGTTAGAAGCTGGAGCTCAGAGGTTATTGCTCTTTCCTTCACAAGTTCTTTGGCAGTACCTTAATTCTGATTTGCCTTTTCCAAGCCTGTTTCTTGCTCTAGGATTCAGGCCGATCCAGAGAAAGTCATTGGGTTTCCTGACTCACGACACTAAGTGTTCAATGAAAGCATATTAAATGGTATTGATGCCATAGACGGACTGCAATGGACTGGAAGAGATGGAATATAGTTTAGAAAGACCCTACTGCCAGCCAAAGAGACCTTTCCTTTCCTCAAGCTTCCCACTGAAAGCGTAGAGATTTCCACAGCGTCTATAGCATACTATAGCATACAGCACACATAGCCTAACATACACTATAGCATATAACATAGTCTATAGCATATAGCACATGTAACATAGCACATACTATAGCATACAAATAGTCTATAGCATATAGCATACATAG
The DNA here is from genome assembly GCF_028858775.2 of Pan troglodytes. Lineage (NCBI taxonomy): Eukaryota > Metazoa > Chordata > Mammalia > Primates > Hominidae > Pan > Pan troglodytes. The sequence goes on from NC_072405.2 coordinate 45,889,361, forward strand.
CCTAACATATATTAGGTTGGTGCAAAAGCAATTGCAGTTTTTGCCATTGAAAGTAATGGCAGAATATAATATAGCATATGCTATATTACACATACTATATTGCTGTAGACCATGCTATATGGTATAGTATATGCTATGCTATGTATGCCAAATGCTATCGGCCATGCTATATGCCATAGTAATGGCAAAAACCGCAGTTACTTTTACATCAATCTAATACTATAGAATATAACATAGTCTATAGCATGTAGCACATGCAGCATAGCATATAGTATAGCATATAGCATGGTCTATAGCTGATAAGGTTTGGCTGTGTCCCCACCCAAATCTCATCTTGAATTGTAGTTCCCATAATCCCCACATGTCATGGGAGGGACCCAGTGGGAGGTAATTGAATCGTGGGGGCAGTTTCCCCCATGCTGTTCTCATGTTAGTGAGTAGGTTCTCATGAGAACTGATGGTTTTATAAGTGTCTGGCATTTCCCCCGCTGGCACTCATTCTCTCCCCTGCCACCCTGTGAAGAGGTGCCTTCTACCATGATTGTAAGTTCCCTGAGGTCTCCCCAGGCATGCAGAGCTGTGAGTCAATTAAACCTCTTTCTTTTATAAATTACCTAGTCCCAGGCAGTTCTTTATAGCAGCATGAGAATGGACTATAGCATATAGCACACGTAGCATAGCACATATTATAGCAGCATGAGAATGGACTATAGCATATAGCACACGTAGCATAGCACATACTATAGCACACAACATAGTAACATAGTCTATTGCATACACAGCCTAACATATACTATAGCATACAACATAGTCTATAGCATATAACACATGTAGCATAGCCTATACTTTAGCATGTAGCATGTTCTATAGCATATACCACATGTAGCATAGCACATACTCTAGTATGTAACATAGTCTATAACATAGAGCATTTATAGCATAGCTCATACTACAGCATATAGCATGGTCTATAGCATATAGCATGCATAGCCTAACATATACTATAGCATATAACATAGCCTGTAGTATATAGTGTAAATGGCATAGCATATACTATAGCATATAAAGCATGGTATATACTGTGGCATATAGCATGGTCTATAGCATATAGCACACATACCATAGCATATACTATAGCATATAGCATGGTCAATAGCATATAGAATTGTGATATAGCATAGCTCATACTATAGCATATAGCTTAATGTATAACATATAGCATATAGCATACAGAGCATACTATATACTATAGCATATAACATAGTCTACAGCATATAGTGATATGGTTTGGCTGTGTCCCCACCCAAATCTCACCTTGAATTGTAATAATCTCCACATGTCAAGAGTGGGGCCAGGTAGAGATAACTGAATCATGGGGGTGGTTTCCCCCATATTATTCTCATGGTAGTGAATATGTCTTACAAGATCTGATGGTTTTATAAATGGGAGTTCCCTTGCACAAGCTCTCTTGCCTGCCTCCCTGTAAGTTGTGACTTTGCTCCTCATTTGCCTTCTGCCATGATTGTGAGACCTCCCCAGCCATGTAGAACTGTGAGTCCATTAAACCTCTTTCCATTAATAAATTACCCAGTTTCAGGTATGTCTTTATTAGCAGCATTAGAACAGATTATTACATAGAGCATATATAGCATAGCACATACTATAGCATATAAAGCATAGCATATACTATGGCATATAGTGTGGTCTATAGCATATAGGTTACATAGCGTAAGATATACTATAGCATATAGCATAGTCTACAGCATATAGCATATATAACATATCATAAGATATACTATAGCATATAGCATGGTCTATAGCATTTGGCATACACAGCATATACTATACCATATAGCATGGTCTATAGCAATATAGCATATATAACATAGCATAAGATATACTATAGCATATAGCATGCTCCATAGCATTTGGCATTCACAGCATACCATGTACTATAGCATATAGCATACTCTATAGAAAACTATAGTCTATAGCCCTTTTGACTGTAGGCTGAGTGAGGTAAATCTACCTTGAAATGAAATTTTTATGCAGTATCAAAGATAATAATAATAATGCTGAATCCTCTCACTGCCTAACGAGGTGCTGTTGTTATCTTCATTTCGCCATAAGAAACTCTGGCCAGAGAGGCGAGGTAACTTGCTCAAGATCATACAGCTAAGAAGGGACAGAGAAGGAATTCAGAGCTGGCCCTCTGTGAATAAACTAGGTGTGGGCAGGCAGAAGGCCTGGCCCTCTGTGTGGAATATTATTTGTGTGGCACATCTTCCCAACCCCAGAGGACCCATAAGAGGCATGAATGCAACACACCCTCTTGAATTACTGACAGAGGGAATTCCTCCCTGCGATTTCTCTTGCTTTGGTATCAAGCACTGAGCTGTCCTTTTAGCTCTCTCGTGAACAGGCGAGGGCAGGTCTGACTGTGTTGAACAGAAGGGAAGGCTGAAGCACAGAGAGGTGCAATACAGTGAGAAGTCCGAAGTCAGGCCCAGATTATAACTTGAGTCATCTGGCCCCATCCCCAGTCACTCCCAGCCCCAGGGCACAGCCCTGCCTCCTCCTCTCCCACCTGTGTCTGTGACCCGCCAGCCTGAGGCACTGGCAGCCTGAGGCATCAGGGATCAAGTCTTTCGGATAGAGTTCTTGACACCAGATGCTTTTGGAGTGGCCAGGCAGGGCAGGAAGGATGACTCTTGTAGGGGAAGGAAGGACACCATTTCCAAAAATAGAGTAAGAAAAGGCCGGAGGAGTAAGCAGTGTGCCCCAGAGACAAGAAGCGCCAGGTCCAGCGAGAGAGAGGGAGCTCAAAATACCACATCCAGAGAGCCTAAGGTTCCACTCGGGATCAACAAGCGCCCACTCCACCCCGAGTGCCAATTACTCACATTTTCCCACACAGCACCCAGATTTCCTCCTCCCGGCTTCATGACCTGGCCCCAAAGGCAATTTTTAAAAGGGGATTTCTATGCCTAGGCTGTGTTGTTATTTCTCCCTTCTCTCAACTCCCATCGAAGCTTCTTTCTGAAACTCTCTAAAGAAGAAAAAGTGAGATGTATAATTTACATATCCTAATGTGTATGATTCTAAAATATGACACTCTCCCTCTGCAGGGCCTCCTTCTAGCAAGCTGGTCCCTGGTCAATACCCTTGCTTGCCTCCCACCCTGAACATCTAACTGCACCTGCTACGTTCCAGACACCAGACTCAGCACTGACAGCAATACAAAGAAGTAGAAAACAAAGTTACTGCCCTAAAGAGAATTGAAGTCTAGGAAATTAAGAGTTCTTTTTCTGCCACTACAAACTCAGGCCAGTGATGACCTGTGCCTCAGTTGTCTCTCTGAGTTCTTTGGCAAACTGTGCTGTCCTCTCTCATAAAGACCAGGTAGCGGGAGCTAGCCACTCTTTCAGGGAATGATGATAGTGGATATTAAGTACCTACTCAGTGCCACGCACTGGGCAAGAAGTTTGACAAACATTCCTTAGGTCCCCAAGTCTACTCTTCAAGAGAGGTACTGTCATCTCCACTAAGAAGTCCTGCCTCTGGGAAGTCAAGCAAACTCTCCACAGTCCCCCAGCGAGTGAGGGCAGAGAGGGGATTTAAATCACACACCCCAGAACGTGGTGGAATCACCCCTGAATAGAGTGGGTAGTTGAATCACACTAATAATTGGATAAACTGTCAAGACCAACTTCCACGGCATTTACTGAACACATGCAAAAAAAACGCAATGTTTAGATTGATGGCATAAATGAGGACAACCTGGAAAGCAAATATAGCAATATCCATCAAACTTCTAAAGGCACAAATCCTACATACCAGAAATTTCATTTATGTGAATTTATCCCACTGTACAAAGATGCTCATTGAAGCACCGTTTGTAATAGAAAAAAAAGCTGGAATCAACCTAAGTGTCTATCAATAGGTAATAGGTTAAACTGGCTCATCCATAAAATGAAAGATTAATACTGTGCATTCATTAAAAAGAATGAGATATGCCTGCTGATACTACCATGAATGCATGTTTAAAAATGTTCTTTAATGAAAAAGCAAGTTTCAATATTATATGTACAGTATGATCCTGCTTACAGTTAAAAGCATTTTAGGCCGGGCAGGTTGGCTCACTCCTGTAATCCTAGCACTTTGGGAGGGTGAGGCGAGCAGATCACCTGAGGTCAGGAGTTTGAGATCAGCCTGGCCAATGTGGTGAAATCACGTCTCTACTAAAAATGCAAAAATTAGCTGGGCGTAGTGGCGGACGCTTGTAATCCCAACTACTCAGGAGGCTGAGGTAGAAGAATTGCTTGAACCCAGGAGACAGAGGTTGCAGTGAGCCAAGACTGCACCACTGCACTCCAGCCTGGGCAACAGAGCGAGACTCCATCTCAGAAAAAAAAAAAAAAAAAAAGCATTTTATATATAACATACATACATACATATACAATATATCACACTTAAAATGCCTAAAACAAGGGTCCCCAACCCCCAGGCCATGGACCAGTACCAGTCCATGGCCTGTTAGGAACTGGGCTGTGCAGCAGGACATGAGCAGCAGGCAAGTGAGCGAAGCTTCCTCTATGTTTGTAGCTGCTCTCCATCGCTCAAATTACTGCCTTAGCTCAGCCTCCTGTCAGATCAACAGTGGCCTTAGATTCTCATTGGAGTGCAAACCCTATTGTGAACTGTGCATTCAAAGGAATCTAGGTTGCACACTCCTTATGAGTATTGAATGCCTGATAATCCATCACTGTCTCCCATAACCCCCAGATGTGACTGTCCAGTTGCAGGAAAACAAGGTCAAGGCTCCCACTGATTCTACATTACAGTGAGTTGTATAATTATTTTATTATATATTATAATGTAATAATAGTGAAAATAAAGTGCACAATAAATGTAATACACTTGAATCATACCAAAACCATCCTCCCACTCTGGTCCACGGAAAAACTGTCTTCCACAAAACCAGTCTCTGGTGCCAAAAAGTTTGGGGACCACTGGCCTAGAAGACACATGGAACTATTAACAATAGCTACTGCTAAAGAGTGGGTGCGGACACTGTCAGAATTATTTGGATTGCTTTTACAGACCCTATATTACTTTTAAAGCTTTTAATGATACTTATAGCAAGCCTGTTAGAAATAACTGCTTCAACATAGGCCATCATCCCTAAAAGCTTCAACATAAACTGTCCTCAATGAACCTACAGCCCTAGACTTTGAGTTCCTCTGCAGGGGCCTTCGTGGTAACACAAGACTGCTAGAGCCACTGACACGTCACTCTTGCCTGGTCTTTTCCTCAGGAGCTGGAGACCTGAAGGAGAATAGAGAGATCATGGTGGGCTCCGACACCAGCAGATGTAGATCCAATCTGTCTTCAGGACACTGTGTGGGTCAGGCATTCTCTGAAGCCCAAGCTTCTTCATCTCTAAAATGGGGGCCATGCTAGAACCCACCACGTAGGACTTCTGGGAGGGTACATTACAATGAGGAATGTTAAAGGACTTTTTAAAGACCAGGTTGGAAATGGACAACAGCAACTTAAGTCATCTTTGATTGGCACCTCTCATTGGAGAGGCTGAGTCATCAGAGGAAGCTGTTCACATCCTAACCCTGACACCACTGTCTCCCTGTCTGCATTAACATGGCAACGTGAGGGAAACTGCCAAGTGTTCACAAACTCCTCAGAGAACGTCGCCCACCCCTCAGGGGCTGGAGGTCTGAGATTGTGAGGCCATGGAAATGACCTCAGTGCAAAGTGCCCTCCAAAACTGAGTCTTGTGCATCAGTTTCCAAATCCCCAAGTAATATCAGTTCATTGACCCATTGGTTAAAATCACCAATGGCATATCTGATGGCTGCCCAGAGACCCAAGGTGCTGAAACAGCAGTGGGTCAACCCAGGAATCCTTCAACAATGAGCCTCAAATGATCCCTAAACTCAGCCCTTCACTCATCCCCTCCCCTTTCCCCTCGTCTCCCTCAATTTCCTACCACTGCCTCCCCACATCCACCGTGAATTAACCCTCCCTACATCAACAGAAATTCACTCCCTTAAAAACACTCCTGGGCTGGAGAAAATATCATTAACTTAATAGGCTGCTATCATTATATTAAATAATGGTGATCATAATCAGAATATAGACTTTGGAAAAAGAAAACTGAGTTGGAATCCTAACTCCACCGCTTATTAGGGAAGTAATCATAGATAACTAAACCTTGGTTGCCTCAGTAAATTGGGGTTGAATATAAAACAACTCACACAGTTGTGAGAAGATAAGTGGAGGAAGCTGCTGCTATACGAAGGTTAGTTGGAAATGTACGTGAGGATTATTAAACTGCCCGATACTAAGGGTTTCCACTGTTAGGTAAGGTGACCCTTTCAACAAGCCCAGGAGGTGTCAAATGAGGAGACAACAGTCTCCAGGAGACTAAGCCATTTCCCCAAAGTCATTCAACTGGTTCAGGGGACTCGAAGAGAAGTTTTCTGATGCTGAGCCCAGTGTTCCCCCCATCATGTGGGCAGGGCTGGAGGGGCAGGCAAGGTTGAGTGAGAGTGCATGGGTCTTTCAGACTCACCACCAGCCCAGGTAGTATCTCCCAGGAGAAGGCAAGAGGGTGTAAGCCCCAGAAGTATCTGAGGCTGGAGGGCAAGGCTGAGTCACAGAAGCATGACAAGATGAGGAACAGCAAAGGGGCTTCCAACAGCTTACTCAGGGGACAATCCAACGCCAGCCCCACCAACAGGCCTTGGACGCCAGCAAGGCTGAGGGCACTGAAAATTCCTACAGCCTTCTGAGCTCTCAAGCAATGACTCCATCAATCTATGAATACTTGTTGAGCACCTATTCTGGAAAAGGCACAGGATGGAGCCTTAGAGGAGCCAGAAAAATGAGCCTGCTGAGCTCTCACTGTCTTCCGTGTGCTGCTGTGTCTCCTCCTAGGATTGTGTTTTCTCTGTGAGGAATGTGTAATCCCTCTTGTTGGGGAGAGAACATGCAAGTGCATAAAAATGTAATTAAACCCACAGTAGGAGGGGCTAAGATCCCAGCGGAGTGCCAGGAATATGAGTTTTAGGTGCCCAGAGAGAGGAGGAAGGAGAGAATTCCAAATGGCTGGCAGAGCCAGGGAAGGGCATAACCCTTCGTTCCATGGGGGTTTGAGCACAAAAGCAAAAAAAATTCTCCCTGTCTGCCAGCTATGACAGAGTGGAGTTAAAGCAGGATTTCACACTGGGGGATGTGCCTCAATTAGGGGCGTCATTATCTGAATATTTAATTACATAACAGAAAACATCAGATTGCACCACATGTAGCAAAGGTAAGTCAACACAAAAACACAAGAAAAATGCGTGCATCCACAGATATACGTGTGTGTGTGTATGCTGGGCCACAGCGGAAAATACGTTTCTTGCTGTGGATTATGGTCCAAGTTTGAAATACACTGAACTAGAATGGAGAGGGAAATGGCCCTGGAGAAAGGTACTTCATTTAAGAAGGAAAGGAGTGAGCAAAGGTGAGGGCTAAAGAGGAGAGAGAGCATGGCAACGATTCCTGGTCTCTAGCTCCCCTCCTGCTGGCGTCCTGCCCACATCCCTGGCCAGAGTGTGTTCCCTCCATGCTGGCCTCCCCTGTCATCTCTGCACCCCCAGTCTGAATCTCCTTCCCTTCCTGCAAACTGGCAGTGATTATCCCATGGCCTTGGCTCCTCAGACCTCCCACATCTCCTAGCACCCCACACCAGGCATCTCATTCTTTAAGTGTTTCATGTGCAAGGCCAGAAAACCCTGGGCCTGGAGTAGCTGTGTGACTTTGGGAAAATCACTGAGCCTCTCTGAGCCTCTTAATCTGGCAGCGATGAATGATAACTGAATGCATCTTGTCTCTTTTATAATACCATAAACATCTCTCGAGGGAGAACTGTATCTTCCACTAATTTGGTAAACCACTGCCCATTGGTGTTGTGAGTAGTGCTAGACATATGTAGATACTTGATATTGTTACTTAACTTGGAAACTGTGCTGAGTAAAAGGAAAAAGAAATTAATTAACAAACACCGACACCATCACCTTCTATACTGGCATGATAGCAACAGCTGACACACACACAGAACAGAAGAGGCAGTTTATAAGCATGCAAGTTATATAGTTACACTGTACTCCCAACACACACTCAGAAATAAACCATGGTCTACTTGTCACCATCTTGAAATTCTTAATAATTTCTGAGCAAGAGACTCATATTTTCACTTTGCACTAAGCTTTGCAAATGCTGCAGTCTGTCTTAACCACATCTACAAAGACACACTAACAAATACATTTTGGGAATGTGTTGACTCCTTTAAAATTCTCCCTTCCAGGAGTTAGAACAGGTGGTGTTGACCTGTAAAGCGTGCATATAAAATTTCTCATCTGGCCAAGGGCAAGATTCCCATGTCAAGCAGTTGATCTCCCCTACAAGGGAGCTGCCAGACACTGGTTTGCGATGACAGGGCTTTGGTCCAACCGTGAAATTCATTTGTGTGCAATGAGTACTGAGCCCTGTCTAGTGGTTCTCACAGTGCCTCCTAGACCCACAGGAAAGCCAGCCTTTGAGATAAAATCTTAACCATCCTGCCCACTAAAAAGAATCTACTCGAAAAGACGAAGGTCGTCCAAATCACTCCTGTTTCTCCCTACAAATACAGTCAAAGCAACACTAGATGAGCAAAAAGCTAAAACACAAAGCTCGGGAGTGTTAAAAAAAAAAAAAAAAAGGCTGAGCCTTGGTCCAGTCCTTTGCCCTCCAGAAAAGCCATGCTCAGATGGCTAAATAATACTCTTTAGTGGAGATAAGGACTCTAAGAGCTCAAATAAAAGGCAAATCGCTGCAGGAAAGGCTTGGACAGGAGGTGGAACTTCAGCTGTGCATGGAGGCAGCAGCATCAGCAACGGCTCCAAGATGACCCCTGAACCTTGTCTGCAGGGAACACCCAGGAGAGTGGCTGCTGGAGCAGATGGAGCAAACAGAGGTGCTACGGGGGGAGTAGCAAGAAATATAAGGATTCCTCTGGGGGTGCTTCTCACGATGGCCAAGGTGGCTGGACTTGATCTTATGGGTAATGAGAAAACAGATAGACACCAAGCCTGGTTCCACCTAGTGATAGAAAGCCCAAAGAAACCTACTACTGCAAGGCTGAACTCCCAGCAGAAAGGCCACCTGCTCCAGGAAGCAGCTCCTGCTCACCGTGTGCAGGGAGCCTGGTCCAGATTCACCACCTGAAGCCACACCAAGGGCCACACACATCCCACAGAAGGAGGGAGGCTGGGGGCAGAAAGGCCAGGTCTGCCTGTGAGAGATCCTTGCTCCACCCACCCTGGGCCTCTGCCCCTTCTGCCTGGCTTTCCAGATTCCAGCTGTCCTGCCTGGGAGGCTCCTCCAGCTGTGGCCAAATTAGTCACATCTGCCCTGGCCCCTCATTGGTTTCTCACCACATGTGTATGGTACATTGCAATTTGCAAAGTGCTTGTCACAAAGATTGTCTCATTTAATCCTCAAGAGCCCTGGGAGGCTGGCTGGAGAAATGAGAATCAGGAATCCAGGACTGCAGGCATCTGATTCTAAACCCATATGCCTTTTTCAAGTATAGTGATTTCCCCTTTATTTGGGCTCGTAGAGCCCTTATCTCCACCACAGTGTTATTTAACTATCTAGGCATGGCTTTCGTGGAGGGCAAAAGACTAGACCAAGACTCAGCCTTTTTTTTTAAACACAAAAATCACAAAGAGAATCCTGGTTACTTAACTTCTGTATGCCTATGTCCTTATCTGTAAAGACCTGGGTCACTGTGATTAGAGTACTACGAATACTCTATCAGATTATTTCTTCATGTGGACCCCCACTACCTGTGATCTGGACAGTGATATGAGTCTTTGTCTACCCAGCACCTACCACATGACCCAGCATGGTTGGCCTACACATAGGCTGAGTGATGGGCTTACACCTGACATCCTTGCTCAAAGGTGCAGATGGCATCAATTGCTGTCAGACGAATTTAAAAAGGAGAAAGGGAGGGAGGGAGGGAGGGAGGAAGAAGGAAGGAAGGAAGGGAGGGAGGAAGGAAGGAAGGAAGGAAGGAAGGGAGGGAGGGAGGGAGGAAAGGAAGGGAGGGAAAGAAGGAAGAGAGGGAAAGAAGGAAGTGAGGGAAGGTAGGAGGGAGGGAGGGAGGAAGGAAGGAAGGAAAGAAGGAAGGGAGAGAACGTAGGAGAGAGGCAAAAAGAGAGGAAGGAAGAGAGGGAGAGATGGAGAGAGGGAGAGAGGGAGGAGGGAAGGAAGGAAGGAAGAAAGAAAAAAGGAAGGGAGGGCGTGAGGGAGGAAGAAAAGAAGGAAGGAAAAGAAGGAAGGAACAAATGAACAAAGGAAGGAATGAATGAAGGAAGGAAAGAAAAGAAGAAGAGAAGAAGGGAGAGAGGGAAGGAGGAAGGAAGGAAGGAAGGAATGAAAAGCGGAAGAGAGAGAGAGGGAGGGAGGGAGCAGACTCCATTTTCTCCTTCGTTCCCTCTTTGCCCCATCCCAGGAGAACACAGTCCTTCTGACTTTCATGTACACTACGATGGTTATAACAGCAGTTTTACATGCTTCAAGGGACTGTGGTGCAGAGGACACATGAATGGGTGGTGTGATCAAGTACTGTCTTAGCAAAGCACTGTGTGCAAATGAGACACTCAAGACAGCATCATTAGCATATGACAGTGCCATTTCTGGGCCGTGGTCCACAAAACCTTAACAACAAGAACTGCAAGTGTGAGGACTGTGTGCAGAGAGGGTGACTCCCCAGAGGGAGGGCCAAGGGACCTCTTCTGACTTACAGAGCTGTGAAGCCCTAAGACCCCCTCCACACACACACACACACACACACACAAACACTAACATTCTCCCTTCCCATCACCCCAGGTCAACTGCAAGACTGAAAAGTAGTGACAAAGTTCCTGCATAGGTTTCTTTTAATTAAGCTCACACACAAAAAGAACCGCTCTGGGTTTTGTCTGTTGTACTTTTGTTCCCTGGTCTGTTTGTACTTATTCAGAAATTACATAATTTTTAAAAAAATATATTAAGTAAATATGCACATCAGCCTGTCAAGTTACCTGGGCTCACCTTCACTTGGGAACCACACTGACAGCCCCTTTATTTCTCTTACTTGTTTTTAAGCACAAAATATGTCACACCTGGAAGTAATTAGCATAATTTTTACTAATTTATAGCTAATTACACAATTACTTTTCTATGAAAGGTTCTGGAAAGACACTTGAAGTAAGTTTCATGAAATCTAGTGGCAAGAAATTGCTTGAAAACATTCTGTTAGCTTCAAACATTTAGGAGGAGGGAGGGGGAACGCCCAATAAAGTAATTCTCTCCTATTTCAGAGTGTTCAAATATGACAGGGATATAATTTCTCCAGTAATTTACAAAACAGAATGTCTAGATGTCTCTGCTAAGCCAACCTAATCAGAGACTGCTCTAGGGAAAGGCTCCAAAAAGAAGCATTGTCAAGAGCACCCAACACAGAACCTAAAAGGCACTGTGTTTTTTTTGTTTTTTTTTACTGCAATTGGTTTCCCAGTAGAAATAAAATTTGGCAATGACTCTCCCTCCAGGAGTAAACCAACCTCTTGATAGAACGTGACCCCTGGCAGGTGCCTTGCTCAGCTCCTGAGAACAGGTGAGCAGGTAAGCTCAGAAGATCTGTCATGGATTCAAACCTTTGGAGCCAATAGACTCTCAAAGTGAAGTTCCAAGATGTCAAGCCTTAGTGAATACTTTTTAAAGAGTGCAAACAGAAACAAAAAATATTCTCCAATTCAACTCATTCAACTCACATTTTTTTATTTCAATTGAAAATAATGTTTATTTTTTCACATTATTATAGAAATATGTTTTCATTGTAGAAAATTTGGAAAACTGACCATTGGAAAGAAAGAGGAAAACTGGTACAAATCATATTACCAAAAGACTAATGTTGAAGTCCTGTCATATTTTAGTCCAGTCCTTTTGTCTATGTGTGTAGATATTCCATATTTTGTTTAATCAACTCCTTACATTTGTATATTCAACTCATTTACTTTTTAAACTTTAATAAATAACAATATGATGAATATTTCTTATACATAAGTATGTGTGCTCAGCTGTGCTAGTTAACCTTTAAAATTAATATTATTTCTGTAATTTTTTGTTTTACTTATTCATTCTGTATTTGTATCATCTATCAATTTCATAGCATTTCTCTATGAAATTATAAATTATCTAGATATTATCTAGATATGTTATTATTTAACAAACATCATATCTGAGATATAGTACATCTTTCCATGACTTGGAAATTAATTTAGATTTGTAAGGCATTTTTATTTGCTGAGTGAGCTAACAGTTATTAAAGGCTTACCATGTGCCAGGCACTGCGCTCCATGCATTACATGTGATTAGTTAATTTATCATCAGTATTAAAGAGTGGTTAAGAGCATAGACCTGGAGGTGGACAGCATGCGTTCCAGTCATAGCTGTGCTACTCATTGGTTTTGGGACCTTGTGAAAATTACTTTATTGTTCTGTAGCTCAAGGATCCCCTCTGTAAATCCATATAGAGTGCTTGAAAAGACTAGCTAAAAAAAAATCACAAACCTCCCATAAACACACAAGATCAGCACTCTTATTTCCATTTTATAGATAAGAAAAACAAGGCTTAAAGGTAAGTTGTTAAAGGTTCCATGAGAATAAATAGGAGTAGGCTTTCACCTCAGTGTGATTATAGAGCCCACCTGCTGAACCTCTGTGCTATCCTATCTCTCCATGTCTATGGGGGATCATTAAACTAGGTTCTTTTCTGCCGGTTTTTTTTTCTTTTCTTTCTTTTTTTTTCAGCATCATTTAGCTAGTTAGTAACAGAGCCAGGACCCAAACCCACTTCTTATTACTGAGTATTTTTACTAATGCACTGTGATATTGCCTTCTATCATCCCAACAGACCTTCTGTTATGGCTTGTATTGGATTTTTCCTGTTCTTGCTGCTGAAGCTATCTTTCACTAGTTATCTTGCTTTTCCTCACTCATCTCTTTAGATTCATCATTGCCTAAACACTTATTTCATTATTTTCTCCTCTCTTTCACAAAAAATATAAGGTGGCTTATAGAAATATCTACAGGACAATATAAAATAAAATGAAACAGATCAGAGCAAACAAAAAGACAGAAACCTAGTTAAATAATCAGGATAATTCAACCATTATTGGCACTGAAACCAGAGACATATTTCTCCTATGGCCTTTTGTGGCCAAAGGTAGTAAGTGTCCTTAGAGAACAAGTTCAGGGGATTGTATGTTAGCTGGTCACTTCAGAAAAAGCAGATCTACAGTGATGCTGATAGCATGCATCTAGGTATGAAGGTCTTTGAAGCAGCACTGCCCCCTTTGGAGACACTTCCTTGATAATATGCAAGACAGTCAATATACAACTAAGTTTTCCTGCTCAATATGCCAGTGGAGCCTTCTATAAGAAGGCCTGATAAGTAGACCGTGTCCTTCAGGCCACATTGCATATAAATTGCTTTTCTCGATGTAACACAGTCACTTCCAACTGGCAATGATTAGGTGCAGGTCCAGCACTTCATCGGGTGCCTTCTGGCTCACCGTAGTAAGGACTCTTCTGCATGCCATGCTGAAGGATGCCTATTTTTCTAGTTTTTTGGTGGGAAGATGGGGTGGCAGTGGCATTGTGATGCTTCCTCTGAGCACATGTTCTTGCCTACCATGTAGAAAAAAATGCCCTGGAGAAGCTGAGCTGCACGCAGCTCCCGCCTAAGCAGTCAGGGCCATAGACAGGAGCTGTTTTCTCCCCAGGATGGGGCTCCAAGTTGTCCCCAAGCCACCGCGGTGCCCCCTCAAGCGGGTCCTGAAGGAACCAGAGCTGCTCTCCTTCTCATTGTGGATGCCATCTCAACTCACATTTTTTAAGCCCCTACTCAGTGCCTGGTACTTAATAAGAATATTTACAAAGGAAACCATTGCTGCTTTCCCTCGTGTGCTAGTCCATTTTGCATTGCTATAAAGAAATACCTGAGACTGGGTAATTTATAAAGAAAAGAGGTGTATTTAGCTCATGGTTCTGCAGACTGTACAAGAAGCATGGTGCAGGCCGGGCACAGTGGCTTACACCTGCAATCCCAGCACTTTGGGAGGCTAAGGTGGGTGGATCATTTGAGGTCAGGAGTTTGAGACCAGCCTGGCCAACATCTCTCCTAAAAGTTCAAACATTAGCCAAGCGTGGTAGCAGATGCCTATAATCCCAGCTAATTCGGAGGCTGAGGTATGAGAATCGCTTGAACCTGGGAGGTAGCGGTTGCAGTGAGCCAAGATTGTGCCATTGCACTCCAGCCTGGATGACAGAGTGAGACTCCATCTCAAAAAAGAAAAAAGAAAAGAAGAAGATGCATGGTGCCAGCACCTGCTCCTGGTGAGGGCCTCAGGGAGCTTCCAATCATGGAGGAAGGGAAAGGGAGAGCCACAGTGTCACATGGGGAGAGAGAGAGTGTATTAGTCCATTTTTACACTGTTATAAAGATATTACCCAAGACTGGGTAGTTTATAAAGGAAAAGGGTTTAATTGGCTCACAGTTCTGCATGGCTGCAGAGGCCTCGGGGAACTTACAATCACGGTAGAAGGGGAAGCGGGCACATCTTACATGGTGGCAGGTGAGAGAGAGCATGTAAAGCAAGAATAGTCCCTTATAAAACCATCAGGTCAAATGAGAACTCACTCACTACCATGAGAACAGCATGGGGAAAACCGTCCTGATGGTCCGATCACCTCCCAACTGTAAATGGGGATTACAATTCAAGATGAGATTTGGGTAGGGACACAGAGCCAAACCATATCAGGGAGCAAGAGAGATGCCAGGCTCTTTTAAACAACCAGCTCCTTTGTGAACTCATTACAAAGGGAAGGGCACCAAGCCATTCACAAAATATCTGCCTCCATGACCCAAACACCTCCCACTAGGCCCCACCTCCAACACTGGGGCTTACGTTTCAGCATGAGATTTGAAGAGACAAATATCCAAACCATATCACTTAGTCATGCTGAGAAGGCAAAAAGGATGCCAAACAACCAGTGAGTCTTTATTGAACCCTGATTTAGAAAGAGGGGAATGCAGGGCAAAAGGGCCAGATGCAGCCCCTGCCTTGAAGAAACTGACAAACTGGAGACCCAAGCCACACCCAGGAAGCACGTGGTCTAGCACAGCCTCAGTCCTCATCCAAGCGGTGTCCACGGGCAGCCTGGGCTCCACGTGCTGCTGACATGGAAAGACGGCACTTGGGAAGCAATAGCCCAGGAAGAGGTGATGGATCCCCAGCTCCGTATGATGGGCTGGGGGTGGGAACATTAGGTCAGGACCACACAAGGACACTGGGGAGGCAGGAAAGGTGACGATGGGTAAAGCGTCCCAAATTCCCTGGCAGGAAAAGGAGATTAGGGAGCCAGTAGCACCCTGAAAGCCATTAGACCCCTGGAAAAGCCCCCTAGAATCCTGAGTTCTAGCCCATATCTGTCCCAGGGCTGGATATTTGGTAATAAGGAATGCACGCCACGAGACCTGTAGGAGAAGTTGTCTGAGGTCCGCAGAATTGGTGGAGAGGGGAGAAAGCACGTGGTACTTGCCTGCGTTCACAACAGGGGTGGTAGCACGCCAACAGGGCGAAAGCTGGTTCTTGGGGGATTTTTAAAAACCTTAGATATTGCAATGATTTGTGAGCCTTGAAAGGACCATGGAACACAGCAGATACATGGGATAGATGTGTTAGTAAGATTTCATATGGGGTGCGATCAGGGAATTGTCTAAATAGTCATCTGCAGAGCCAGCCACAGTGGCTCCCGCCTATAATCCCAGTGCTTTGGGAGGGCAAGGCAGAAGGATCGCTTGAAGTCAGGAGTTTGAGACAAGCCTGGGCAACGTGGTGAGACCTCATCTCTACAATTTAAAAAAAAAAAAATTAAATGGTGCACGCATGTGGTCTCAGCTACTTGTGAGGGAAACGCAGGAGGATTGCTTGAGCCCAGGAGTTAGAGGCTGCACGGAGCTATGATTGCAACACTGCACTGCAGCCTGGGCAACAGAGTGAGACCCTGTCTCTAAGAAGAAAAAAAATTCAACTGTAGCAGTTAGGAGGAGGACAGCCAACAACGAAAAGACAAACACAGGTTTCTAGGAAACTTCTCCACCGAGAAGGCGAAGATTCACCTGCCAAGTAATCCTGCTGTCATCTCCCCATCTTCTTAAGGTTCACATTCCTTCCTCTCGATACCTACCCTTGCCTATCCTGTTGCAGGTGTCCTCGTACTAAAATGTATCAGTCTGCAAGTTGGCCTTGCCTCCTGGATTGTGAGTTGGCTGAGGACCGAGGCCGCAGGATACACCTTTGCTCTCCTGCCTCCTGGCACCCATCACACGGAGCAGACCCCCAGTAAACGTGAGCAAAATGGAGCTGAATTGTTCTGCAACTGCGTGTCTTGCTTTGAAGACCCCTGTGTAAGTCGGTGGCAGTGAGGTATTTGGAAGATTTCCAGTTTCTGCCAGGCCCACCTCAAGGCTACTGAGACATTTTGGCAAAGGCACGTCCTCTGCCGCCCACAGGAGAGTAATGTTAATAGTCTGCACTTGGCATATTTCTTTTCACTTTTTCAAATTACTTTCACAGCTGCCGTCATTTGACCCTTGCAAAAACCCTATGAGGCAAGTAGAGGAAGTCATTAACGGCCACTCTTTTTGCAGGTTTCCTCATTCCGTCAACAGGTAGCCTTGAGAGAGCACCTGTGGCCTCGGCATTGAGCTGTTCCAACGCTGGAACGCAGAGGGGAACAGGATGTGAAAGGCCCTTCCCTCACCTTGAGTACAATCTCCGGAGACAAAACACACAAACAGCAAGATAGTTATGATCCTAATAAATGTTAGGGGGAGAAAAGGCAGGGTAGTCGTGGCTCACGCCTGTAATCCTAGCACTTTGGGAGGCTGAGTGCTATTTCCTAGCACTCCTTGAGCCTGGGAGTTCGAGGCTACAATGAGCTATGATTGCACCACTAAACTCCAGCATGGATGACAGAGTGAGACCGCGTCTCAAAAAGAAAAGAAAAAAAGTGCAGAATAATGAGAGAGCAGTATCATAGACTGTGTGGTCCAGAAACCTCTCCAAAGGCATGAAGTGGATGTGCAGAATGAACATATATGGGTCATGTGAAGAGCTACAGAAAGCAACCAGGGTACCCAAGGCCAGGCTCACACCTCCAGTCCCAGCACTTTGGGAGCTGAGGCAGGCGGATCTCTTGAGGCCAGGAGTTCGAGACCAGCCTGGGCAAAAAAATGAGACCCCATCTCTACAAAATTAAAAAAAAAAAAAAAAAAAAAATCAGCCAGGCCTATTGCTGCATGTCTGTAGTCCTAGCTTCGCAAGAAGCTGAGGTGGGAAGATCATTTGAGCCCAGAAGTTTGAGGCCGCAGTGAGTGGGTTATGATCATGCTGCTTTACTGCAGCCTGAGCGACACAGCCAGACCCTGTTTCTAAAATAAATAAAAGAGAAACCAAGACCCAAGGGGGCTAAATGACTCACCTGGTATCCCACTCCAAGCCTCTCATTTTCTAAGTAGAGACCTGGATTACAAGGGGGGTATGGAAAATGTACACACATGCACACACATACACAGAGAGACATACACATGCACACACATACACACAGAGACATACACAGACACATACACACAGAGACACACACAGATACACACACAGACACACACATGCACACACACACATACACAGACACACACGCACACAGACACAGAGATACACACAGATACACAGACACACACAGAGACACACACAGACACTCACATGGACACACACACAGACACACACGCATAGAGACACACACACAGAGACACAGAGACACACACAGACACACACACACACACCCCCCACATCTGTCAACTCTAAAGGAAGCACCAGACAGAGAGGCAGGCAGAACTCATCATAGCCAAGGCACCTTAAGGACAACTGGAGAAGGCTGGGCCAACCCCGGTACCTGCTCTCCGGCAGCCCTGCCAGGTGCCTGGGACACAGCCAGGAAACCGCCTCTCTGAGGAGCACCAGGCCTCTTCCCAGGCTGACGTGACCAACTCGTCTGCCCCTGTCAGCAATGTTTATTATTCAACAGGGCATGATGAGACGGTTCTGAGATTTCAGAGTCAGCTGGCGGTTTCATTACAAGCAATCAGCGAAGCTTTGGACAATTAGTGGGAAGGTTTTGACAGAGAGAACGTGCACTAGCCTGGTAGCTCTCACCAGCGCCCAAGTCAAAGCGTTTTTCTTTCCTTTTTTTTTTTTCCTGCCACAGAAATCTGCATATTCATTCTTCTAAACATCCGCGTCGCTGGTGACTTGGTGGTCAGCCGTTCTCTCCTTCCACTCAACAGATGGTTAATTGATGCTCTAAGTCTCTCTGCCTTAGACATTCTCCTTGATCCTCTACTGGAACACTTCTCCCAACAGCCCACTTGCTGACCCCTACGCCACACAGGCCATCACTGCATAGCCAGCCATCACCCACACTGTGAACTTGACAGTGGCTATGAAAGAAATGTAAGAGGTGGTCCTGGGGAGTCTCTGCATCTCCTAGCCCATACAGTGAGTAAGGGGCTGAATTTTTGGTTTACGGCACACCTACTACATGCATTAGAGCATTCTGGGGACTTAAACACATTCTATATTCCCCACTACAGACCTATAAGCAAGCTATGATATTATAAATCCCCATTTTACAAGTAAAGACACAGAGACTGACAGTGTCTGTATCTAGGAAGTTCCTGCAACCACAAAGTTGCAGAGCTAAGATTCCAAACCCTCATCCATCTGACACGATATCTGGCATCTCCGTGTGACAGGGTGGTGCCTCTGCTCTTCTCAGCCTCCAGGCCTCAGGATGGCAGCCGTGGAAATAAATGCTTCCAGAAGGAATGAATCTCGGCCACTCGAGCAAATGCACAAGGGCAAGGCGAAGGTCTCCTAGAGGTGCAGCAGGGGTCTAGGACCTGGAGGCAGGCAGGAGTGTCTCATCTTGCACAGGAAAGGCTATTTATGTCCAGGGCTTCTGTGCTGGACAGCTGGTGACCATGGCTGAGGCTAAAGCTGTATGCAAGCCGCTGCCAGCCATGATTCACTAAGGAAGCACTCCCTTCTTGATTCCAGAGCAGGGACCCTGAGCCCAAGGCATCACAGCTGGTGGAATGACTCACCCCAGAAAACCACCTGGTTTGAGGGCCCCTCCTGATTATGCTGAGAAAGGCCCTATTCACTCTGGGAAGGAGACTCGGTGCCCTCCAAGACCTTTGCTTCACCAGGATGTGTTTTCCCATAGGTAAGAAAGTTGGTTTCGAGAACCATCTGATTTTTCCATATGCCGTTGTGTGTACAGAAGAAGATACAATGGATTTTAAATCATGAAACCAGGCTCCCAGTTCCAGCCTTGCACCTAACTGACAGCAACACCTTAGGCAAGTCACTTCTCTCTGGCTCTCATTTCTCCAAGTGGCAAATGGGGGAAGTGGGGCGAAGAGAGTTGCAAGCTTCCAGCTCTGGAATTCTATCACTGCAAGCTGCTCCCGAACAGTGTTTCCCTCCAATACAAACACTGCAGTAGGTTATCAGAAGGCTGGGAGGGGACAGAGAGAGAAACACGGGAGACAGAGAAACAAGGGCACAGCCGGATGGACAGAGACAGATCGAAATAGGGGAGGCTACCTCGCCAGGGAAAGGGAGAACAGCCTGGTGGCGTGGAGAGAAAATTGGAGCCCCTGATGTAAGCAGACTCTTGCCAGAATTGCTGGAAACAAATAGTGACAGATTGCTAACACGTTACAGTGAAAATTACCAACATGATGGGACTTTTGCACCATAACTGGCACCTCTTGTTATCCCATTAACAAAACTGATGAGACCAAATTGCTAATAGGAGAAAACGTTCATGTTGGATTATATCACTCTTGTCCTGCATAAATAACATGACCAAAGCACAGACCAGAGGCACACAGAAACCTCTCAAGAGCCAATTTATTTTAGGCACAATTGGGGAAAGCCCTGGAATGCTCCAGCCTCTTCCATGACATCCAGAAACAACCGCACCCACCACCGGCACCATGCAAGGTGTCTGTTCACATTGCTGAGCTGGGCGAGATCGCCTGTCAGTCATTACATAAAACAGGAGCCAGTGACCTTTGCGAAGTACACAAGGTACGCTGGCAGGGCCAGTGGCAGGAAGGGAGGGACAAGTGGACAGTGGTGTGTCTGAATTGTAGAGTGTTAGATTCCAGGTCATTCCCATCTGCTCCTAGAACAAACGAACACATCAGAACTCGCCACTATTTACATTTTTACCACCCCCATCTGGCCACTTCCCACTATAGCCAGGCCAGAGAGAGCCCCGACTCACAATTCCATCAGCCGCAGAGTTCAAGCTGTCCTCTAAGCCCGGGGAGGTGTAAGGAACAGGCCACATCTGGTTCTTGGAAGTATATGCCCAGGCATTTAAAGCGGATCTTTCCTCTTTGGGCCATGGGTGGATTTCCTGCTCAAGCAACCTTCATCTATAGAGGGCAAGATTAGGAATGTATTTGATGCTCACTTCTCTCTCAGAAAAACCCTCCAGTTGCCCAAACCTCTCAATGTTTTACAGCAGTTTTTTTCTTCCCCCTGGGATAATCACTGACTACCCCAAGCCCCCTGCCACCACCCCCAGAGAATGCGACCGGCTGTGGGCTGTACGCCCCGGTAGTCATTCAGAGATGTAATTGGCCAAAGATTATTCTGAGTAATTGAATGGCAAGGGCTTTTATATACCAAACAGGGACTTGTCTTTGTCAAAAAAAGTCTTTACAAAGTACCCAAGTACTGGGTGTCAGACAGGACAAGTTTTTTAATCATGTTAAAATGATTTATTTAAACGTCAAGCCATGTCACCTCACTTCCTTTCATTTTTCAAACTGTTTGTGTTTTTTCTGGATGATAAATTTATCTTCAGACAGCCTCAATATGACTAATTAACTTTGAAATATAAGAACCAGATGTGTGAGTTGGAGAGTTTTCTGAACTCATGCCAGACGGGCTGATGGGTTTTTTCTTCTCCTCCTTCTTCTTCCCTGCCTTTCACCCCCACGCCCACCCCCCACCCCCGCCGCCACTCCCCCGACTCCGCATTCCCTCTCCCTGCTGGCCGCCCTGAAATTACCAAGCAGAGACACATTCAGGAAATAGAATCACAGGACTCCAGCTAGCCATGAGCACCCACCGTTTCTGCTCTGGTTTTAGCCTTTCAGGGCCCCGTTCTCTCCCTTGGAAAGTAACCCCAGAGTGTAGGCAGCGCTGTCTTAAGAAGAGGGACAGGGAAAAGATCCCTTGCCCTTCCCCCACATAAAAGTCAGTCACGCCAAACCATGGCACACAGCAACTTCTCTTCGAGAAAGTCCTCCCCTGGTACGTGCTCCCCAGATCCGCCAGCTCCCTGCTGCCTTTTGATGAGCTCCACGCACAATGCCCAACTTGTGGGGACAGGAGAGGCAGGACTGAACCCATGGCTGAGCCGTGCAGCTCCTAGGTGGAGCGCTTTTCAGCAGAGGCCAGTTTGGGGGCTAGAAGCTGCAGATGTGCGCCTGCATCTGCATCTGCACACATGTGCATACGTGCGTGTGCCTGTGTCTGTGTGCTTCTGTGTGTATATATGTGTCTATATGTGCATGTGTGTCTGTATCTGTGTGTTTGTGTGTCTTTGTGCCTGTGTGTGTGCATCTGTGTATCTGGGTATATGTGTGCCTGTGTCTGTGTCTGTGTGTGCATCTGTGTGTATGTGTCTGTGTGTGCACAATCTCTGTGTGTCTGTGCGTGCATACGTGTATGTCTGTGTGTGTTTATGTCTGTGTGTCTGTGTGCGTGTGTGTCTGTGTGTTTGTGTCTGTGTGTGCATGTGTGCGTGTCTGTGTGTGTGTGTTTATGTCTGTATGTGTCTGTCTATGCGTGTGTCTGTGTGTTCATGTTTGTGTGTCTGTGTGTGCATGGGTGTCTGTGTGTTTATGTCTGTGTGTCTATGTGTGTGTGTTCGTGTCTGTGTGTCTGTGTGTGCATGTGTGTGTCTTTGTGTGTGTTTATGTCTGTTTGTGTATATGTGTTTGTTTCAGTTGTGTGTGTTGATGTCTATGTGCATAGGTGTGTGTGTTTGTGTGTCTTTGTATGTGTCTGTGTGTGTCTGTGTGTCTGTGTGTGTGTATGCGCGCTTCATTCTCAGGGACAGGATGGCAGCTGAAAATAATCCAGCGATGGCAAAAACGAGGATTCATTTTTCCAGGACTCACAGAGCAAAGCAAAAGGGACCGAGTGAAAGGCCTGAGCTCAGCGCCTCAGTTTCCCCCCAGACTACTACAGCCTGTCCCACCGGATCTCTCTGCCAGAAGTAGGCTGGGATCATGTGAGATCACCAGTCTGGAAGTTCTTGGAGCCCTTTGAAAGCCCTTTGAAAGCCTTTGAAAGGCATGATCTCCATCCTGAGGGTTATTAGGATAATTGCTGCCGTGATTAGACCGTCGTGACCATTCTCCTTAGCATGCCTCTTAATGGCTGGGATGCCCCACCTGGGATCATCTCACTCACTTTCAAAGTCAGTAGACTTGCTCCCCACTCCAGGCCTCAAACAGGAGCATAAACAGCAGACTCAACTCCTCTCCTCTTGGGAAGAATGCCAACTGAGCGCCCTCCTCGGCTCAGGGAGAAGAAAATCCCCTGCTTCATGCCTAAGACTCCAGGCTGCTGGCGGAAAATGACTCAGCCACCCACGAACCCCAAGCACTTGTGTTCTTGGGGGACAGGAGAAGGGGTCTGTGTGGAAGTCCCTTCCCTTCACTGCACAGCCCTCAGGGTCTTTCCACCACCCCTGCCCTCTGCAGTCCCTCCTGCCTCTATGGAGAGCCTGGCTCCCGGCTCTGTGGACGGGGGAAGAGGTGTCGGCAGGCAGGGCTCTTGGAACAGCAGGAGGTGGGCCAGGTTCCCTGGGGCCTCCTGCCCCACCTGCCTGGTAGCAGCCCTGCTTCCTTCCCACAAAATACTTCTCTTGCTTTCAGCAGGGTGTCACCTAATCCCCAGGAAGGAAGGAGTGCCACCCTTCCAAGAGGTATTTGCATTTGAGCAGGAGTTTCTGGAAACCTAGGAGGAAAAGGGACTGGAATAAAGGAGGAAGGGGGCAGGGATGGAGACAGCGAGCTCCACACTTCTCAAATCAAATCCTGCCTCATCCTGATTCCTGCCTCATCCTGATGCTGAGACCCCACATCGCACAGGCAAACAGATGGACCAGCATGGGTGGCCATGGGCACTGAGGTCAGCAGTGGCTCCCAATGCCGTCCTGAGAAAGAGGCAGGGAGGACTGAACTACAGGGGAGGGGCCCTGAGCATTCACATCGGGGCACGCCACCGTCGTCCAGTGTCTGAGTCCTCCACACTGGACACAAACAGTGTTATGCCCCCAGAACCTCTTGGGGAGTGGGAGAGTGAGGTTGTAGGAATATTGAGCCCCACAGCTTTACTTGGCGTCTTCCAGCATCCCCGGGTAGCCACACAGATAGATGAGCAGACACCACCGCAGTAAGCTAGTGTAAGCTTCCCCAGCTATCACTGTATCTCCAGTTCTGCAGTACAGTCCCCGCCTCCCAAGAGGGCATCTTCTCAGTACTAAATACCCATGCCACCAGGACACTTGCAGTCTGCCACCTGCAGAAAGTTATATCCGGGGCCCTGGTTGGGGGTCTTTCTCCTGCACTCCCCACCCCAGGGGAGAAATTCAGATAATTTTCTGACCATTAGTAACATTTCCTGCTATGTCAAACTAAAATAATTATGGAGCTTACCAAATCGTAGGCTCCTTAACTCACGGATGGCTGGGGAATGGGGAAGCCTGGAAAATTCGGGAAGCCCACAGGCCGGGAAATCGAGCCACGGGTGTGCTGGGACTGTCTTAGGACCGTGGCCTCCTATGGCCTGCACCTGAGAGCATTTCTCCCTCCCTCCCCACCTCCCGGCTGCTTTTTCTCTCCAAGGGAACAAGGAGTTTGCATCTGTGGGCTGAAAGGTGACCCCTCATTCTGGCCGAGGGAGCCCAGGAGCACCCATCCACCCCCACAGACCCACCCAGTGTTTTTTGAAACTGAGAGATCTGGATTTGCTCTCCCTGCCTGTACAACCAAGCGAGCCCCCCTTGCCTTCTGCCACTAAATGAGCATAACAAGGAGAGAAACTAGACGCTGCAATCAACAGAAGCCATCGTTTGGGAGCTGTCAGACTTGATGTCTCAGAGACCCGGGATCCAAAGGCCCGTCCCCCTATACAGCTTGAGATATTTAATAAAGTAAAGCCTCGAGGATCAAGGGGCTGCAATCCTTCCCACTCCTTCCCGCAGCTCGTGCTGGAGTTCTTTAAAGCCTGCCTTACGTCTGTCTTTCTCTCCAGAAAGCCTTTCATGCCGCCTCGCCAGACTGACATTTTGACAAGTTGCCACGAGTGACATCTGATTTGTACAAATTTCAAGACTAATAAATCTACCTGTCAAAGCGGAAACTTTAAAAGGAGCTAAGCCCAGCGGGTATAGTTTAACAGAACTCAAGTTGATGAAACTGTAGGATGGAGAAATTATATCTGTCACAATCCACCCACATTAGTTCTGCAGAAATGTTGGCAACTGAAACAAACGTCTTTCACGGGCGTTACCAAAAAAAAAAATTAAAAATTAAAAAAAAAATTTTAATCAAAAAAGGAGATTGTTAATACCCTGAGTAACAAGTAAGAGTTCTATTTTGTAAACTAACAAATTTTATTTATTTAATTTTTAATTTTGTTGCAGATGTTAGACGTGTTTCTCCTCCTACCTCTTAAGCTGTGTTGCTGGAATCTGGACTTTCCATTCAAGCTGGGGCCCATCAATCACTCGGCGGCTCCAGCTTGGAGAAGCAGAGGCGGTGCAGGCTGCAGGGTGAGGCAGGACTCATAGCCCACAGCCCTGCGTCCTGGGGGGGCCCTGCAGGGCCCCGCTTCCCCCGTCCGTCCGCAGGCCCACAGCGCTGAATCATGTCCCCTTCACCCTCTGGCCTTGACCTGGACCCCAAAGTCTGGCTCCCACTCTGCGCAGGGCTGTGGGATTTTTAAGATTGTGGATATTTACGGGGAAGGGCAGCGGGGGATGACTAAGATGACAGGAACTCATAGGCCTGGCTAACTTGATTTTATTTTTATCTTCCCTTCCTGTCTCTGACAAGTCCACTTTTCTCCTGAATCATCATATCAGAAACGTTGGAGAAGCCAGAATTCACAGATCAGAGGAAGCAACTCGCAGGGGGTGGGGGGCGGAGGGCAGGGCTTCTGGGTGTTCCCCTATACCTAGGAAATCAAAGGACAGGAGAGTCCAAGACAAAACCCCTTGTGTTTTGCATCCTTCCCACACACCACCTCACCCTGCAGTCAAAGAGGAGGGTCCGCTGCTCTCGCCTCCTGGAAGTGGCCTCAGTTACCCTTCAGGGTGAGCTGTTTTCTCTTTAATGGCAGCCCCAACAAGTGATAACCTCCAAATAATCACTGTTATTACTACTGCCTTCCTCCTCAGAGTTCAAAATGGGATCTCATTTGCCCTCTCACTCACACAGTTAAGAAGCAAGCAGGCAGGGACAGAAAAGAGCTTTTTTCTCAAGTTCACCTAGAGGCAGTAGCCTTGGGGTCACCCTGCAAGCTGACGATGGACCCCAGCACTTCGGGGTGGGGAGGAGGCCCTCAATCACAGACCACAGGCTCTTTCCCCCCATGCTCCCCATGGGGGCGGGCTCCCTCCCTTGAATCCTGGAGCTTCTGCTTAATTTTTATTTGTCGAGGACAATATCAGACACTAACACTCTTTTCTATCTCTTGGCTTGCTCGATATGTGAATGTGGTGATAATCAGGATAATGCCCTTAGGTGTGAGCTTTTTTCTATTTCCTGACAACAATGAGGCTGGATCAGAGCTAAAGGGGGTCTTTCACTACCAATGGGGAAGAGCCCAGAAACCCAGAGCAGCTGTCTTTTAGGTCAGGACGCACAGTGCCAATCTTTCTGCAATGAACTGGGGTTACCACTAGTTCTGCCCAATTCAGTATTTCTCCCTGTCAATTAGCTATTTATTAAGCAGCTTTCATGTCTAAGACACCTTGCTGAGCACTGTGTGAATTACAGAGAAGTACAAAACACGATCCTCATCTTAAAAGAGCATGCAGTCCATATGGGGTGTTGAAATGGTGATGCAAACAAGATAACACAGAACAAAATAGATCCTGACCAGGAACAAAGTGAGTGCAAGTACAGGAAGAAAGCATGGTGAGTGAAGGGGGCGTGAAACCCAGCCCTGCCACCAACTGTGGGGTCTCAGAAAGAACGTTCTCCCTAGAAACTGAGATGGTTGGTCAGATGATCAGAAGGCCCCTGCATTTCCTGTGGATTTTTTAGAAGAAGAGGAGCTGGGAGATTGTGAACCTAAAAACCCTTTATAAACTGTAAACAGTTCTGAGATTGCTAGTGCTGGTATTGTTGCTGTGGGCTGGGCTGATTAGGCCTGTCTTCACTGGGGGATCAAGTTATGATTCAGCACCGAACATAGCAGATGAAGGAGCAAATGAACACACAGATAAAGAAGCAAGCTGGGCCTTCAAAGAGGGATAGAATTCAGTTGCACTTTGCTCACGTTCTGCCTTTGGCACCCACAGCTTCAGCTCCGTCTCCCAACCTCTAACCACCCCATGGTAAGCTCCAGGGCCTGCCTCATGCCGGCAGACAGCAGGCTGGGAAGGTGAGAATGCCTGGAGGCAACTCAAAGGAAAACACCAATATTGCTTTTCCAGGCCAGGGTGAAACAAAACCACAAATAAGGACAGCACATCTTGGGAGTGAGAGACCCTAGATCAGCCGGATAGAAACCCTGTGGTGGGACCAAAAGTCACCGAGCCATGGAACCGGCAAATAGCCAGGTTCACCAAGCTTACAACCCACAGGATTCGGAAAGGCATACAGGTCTGTTGACCTGTATAGATCGGTCCCAGGGGAGGAAATAGCTGTACTGAAATTTGTTAGGGAGACCATGTATTGGACACACCAAGGACACCCCATGTTCCTGCAACATAAGGATGCATCCATTATCTAACATGAATTATCAGGAGAGCCCCCAACTTATTTGATTCCTGTATTTGGATCAAGTCAGAGAAAACCCTTAAAGGTGGTTATTAAGAAACCAAAGCAGGCCCATGCCTATAATTCCAGCACTTTGGGAGGCTGAGACAGGAGGATTACTTGAGGCCAGGAGTTTCATACCAGCCTGAGCAATATGGTGAAACCCCGTCTTTATGCAAAAATTTAAAAATTAGCCGGGTGTGGTGGCATGTGCCTGAAATCACAGCTACTCAGGAGGCTGAGGCAGGAGGATGGCTTAAGCCCAGGACTGGAGGCTACAGTAAGCTAAGACTGCACCACTGCACTCTATCCTGGGTTACAGAGTGAGGCACTGTCTCTGGGGGGAAAAAAATGAACTTAAAGTAAAAGAAACTGGCCGGGCGCAGAGGCAGCCTGTAATCCCAACACTTTGGGAGGTCAAGGTGGGCGGATCACGAGGTCAGGAGATTGAGACCATCCTGACTAACACAGTGAAACCCCGTCTCTAATAAAAATACAAAATATTAGCCAGGTGTGGTGGCACACACCTGTAGTTCCAGCTACTTGGGAGGCTGAGGCAGGAGAATCATTTGAACCTGGGAGGCAGAGGTTGTAGCAAGCTGAAATCACACCACTGTACTCCAGCCTGGGCGACAGAGCAAGACTGTCTCAAAAAAAAAAAAAAAAAAGAAAGAAAGAAGAAGAAAAGAAAAAGAAACCAAAGCAGAGTGAGGTTTGGTGCCTTATGTACAATCACACAGCCAGCCAGCAGATTTAGAAACTGCTGGGTCGAGTTTTCCTCTGAGACAGTTGCTTTTTTTTTTCCTTCCCCTCAACAAGATGGTCCCTCCAGGGAAAGGTTCAGTTATGCCAAATGTGACTAATAAAAAAAAATTGTTTAAAGGTTTTTCTGTAAAATCAACATTTCACTTTATATTTTATTGGATTAGTGTTTGCTAACCTCCAGAGTTTCTTGGCCAGCAAATTGGAGACCATTTCCCTTATATAATGAGCTTCTCCTGATTGGATGAGGTGACTCAAGTCTTAGGGAAGGCAGGAGCTCGCTGCATGACCTAGGTAGGGCCCCAGGGCAGGCCCAAAGGACTGAGGCCCAGCCTAGGAGCTGCAGGCTTATAGCACTGCCTTCTGCAACAAATGGAGGCAGGACGCTTTGCTCCTGGACACAGTCACTCCCTGGTGCAATGCTATAGCCCATTGCCTCCTATCTGGGGTCCATTACCCACCCGGCAGGAGGAACTTCAGTTTGAAAGGAGAATGGAGGCCCATCTCTTTCTACTGCCTCCAGGCAGCATTTTGGGTTTTGCAACCAAAGAGAAAAGAAAAAAATCTTGAACTGTTTTTCAAATGTTCTGGGTCTTGGCAAACCCCAAAATGCCTTTTGCCAAATGCTTTTTTCCCTCGATTTTTAAACCTCGGGTGTATTTCCAGAACAATCCAATCCATCTGCTTCTGATTCATTTACACTTAACTCATTAGGAGGCTGTTGCGTAAGGAGCAGTTTGACGTCCCCAAGATCCCGGGTGAGGGATTCTTCTTCCCCTTTTGAATCAGAGAGAGGAGACTTGCCAGTTGGGCATGAATCACAAACCCCCCAAAAAATGGAAGCCTGGCTTGAAACGCCGAGCCCCAGGGATGAGAACCAGCTTCTCTGCATCCCTACCCATCATCCATCCTTCTCTGCACTACCCATCAGATCATTCTCACTATTACTGCTGTTACTGTCATTAAGGACATAATCAACAGTCATAGATTATTGTGAGTGGTTTAGCATTGTAGTTCACTGTGTGCCATTCTTTATTCATCCACTCCAGAGTCATCTATTGAGGCATTAGACAAATGCTCCCAGACAACTGTGAACTACCAGCAGGGCCTAGGGTGGACTATCAAATATGGGACTTACATCTAAACACCCATCTCATCTTGATTTACTTTCTGCAAAGATTGTGAATGATACCAGGAAAGTCCAAGGGAGGGGTGTGGGGAGAGAGAAGTTTATCAGGGTAGAAAGCAAAGCTCGAGAGAGTGAGGAAGGCCCAAACAGAAGCACAAAGAGAGAAAGCCTGCTGATTTCGGGGGCCATGAGTGACTGTTCAACCTAAGCCATAGGCTTGTGTTGCACCTGCGGGAACCTATGTATTGCATAGGCTTGCATTGTCACCCCCTTCTTTAGTGGAAAAGGGGTTCTTTTCTCCATCTTCCAGTTCTTCATTAGCATCATTCTCCAAACCACCTTTATTAAAAAAGAATGCAAAATGTGTTGAGTAACCAGCCATAAAAAGGAATGAATTAATGACATTTGCAGCAACCTGGATAGGATTGGAGACTATTATTCTAAGTGAAGTAACTCAGGAATGGGAAACCAAACATCGTATGTTCTCATTCATAAGTGGGAGCTAAGCTGTGAGGATGCAAAGGAATAAGAACGACACAATGGACTTTGGGAACTCAGGGGG
The DNA here is from genome assembly GCF_028858775.2 of Pan troglodytes. Taxonomy (NCBI): domain Eukaryota; kingdom Metazoa; phylum Chordata; class Mammalia; order Primates; family Hominidae; genus Pan; species Pan troglodytes. The sequence goes on from NC_072405.2 coordinate 45,919,121, forward strand.
AAAAAGGTGAGAAGCAGATAAGGGATAAAAGACTAAAAATAAGGTGCAGTGTGTACTGCTTGGGTGATGGGTGCACCAAAATCTCACAAATCCCCACTAAAGAACTTACTCATGTAACCAAATACCACCTGTTGCCCAATAACCTATGGAAATAAAATTTTTTAATAGAAATATTGAGTAACAACTATATGTTCAGCCCTGCCCTATGCTGGGAACCATAGGGGACAGCAAAGGCAGATGACGCAGTCTTCCCTTGAGGCCTTTGCACCCCATCTGGGGAAATGTGTCGTTTTCCATGACTGTATGTTTTTAGTAGGGCAGCCCTTGGCCAAATGGATGAAGCACAGAGAAGGTATCAGAGATGTCCAGCAGGGAGAGAGGTCTCATGAGCTGAACTGGTCAGGAACAACTTCATGGAGGAAGTTGGTTTCAGAGAAGCCAGGCTGGAAGATGAGCCCTTGGCTATGCGGAGAGGAAGAGGAAGGCATATCCCTGGAAGAGGAGACAGGATGAAGGCTCTGCAGCAGGAAAGAGCATCGCAAGTTTGTGGGGTGATAAGACCAACTATGTGGAGGAACGAAGGCAAATCCATGGGAAAGTGGGTTGTAAGTGATTCTGCGAAGTCTGCATTTAATCGCAAAGAGCCAGTGTGAGTCACTGGAGGGTTTTGAGCAGGGAAGCACGATGGAGAAGGTATCATTTTAGGAGAGATAATCGAGTGCGAATGCACAGCGTGGACTGAGGCGAAGACAGACCGAAGGCGGGAAACCAGCTGGGAGTCTGCGGCAATCACTTAAGCACATCATGTCAGGGATCTCAAACAAGGCGGTGACAGCAAGGAAGAAAATGAGGGAATGAATCAACTGAACTGGATGACTCAGTGGCTGAGGACCCTGAAGAAGGCAGAAGAGTTAAGGTGACACAAAAACTCAGGAGCCTCTGGAGAGAGGGCAGAATGTTTTCAGCTCCAAAGGACATTGATGTAGCAGTGGCATACGTGCCAGGCAGAACTGAGTGTCTGGCATGAGTTACCTCACAATCCTTGCCACCGAAAGGCAAAGCAGGGGCTGGGTGTGGTGGCTCATGCCTGTAATCCCAGCACTTTGGGAGGCCGAGGCAGTCTGATCACCTGAGGTCAGGAGTTTGAGACAAGCCTGGCCAACATGGCGAAACCCCATTTCTACTAAAAATACAAAAATTAGCTGGACGTGGTGGTAGGCGCCTATAATCCCAGCTACTGAGGAGACTGAGGCAGGAGAATCACTTGAACCTGGGAGGCGGAGGTTGCAGTGAGCCGAGATTGTGCCACTGCACTCCAGCCTGGGCAACAAGAGCAAGACTCTGTCTCAGAAAAAAAAAAAAAAAAAAAAAAAGGCAAAGCAGCCATTGTTATTACCCTTGCTTTACTGTTGAGGAACTGGGACATCGATGCGTTTATTAACTTGCCCCCAAATTCACCCACAGAACGTGTGGGACTCCAGCATTGAACCTCACCGATTGCTGCCCTGGCTCCCACCTCTTCCCTGAGCCAAGCCTCCATTCCTCTCTCCCTCATCTCCTCACCTCTAATGTCTTAATCCATCCTGAAATGCCTCTGCCTGCCGCATTACGTGCCTAAATCCAGATCATGCCTCGACTCTTTCCAGAACCCTCTGTCGCCACGCTAGCGTCCACAGACCTGCTCCCTTGAACGCCTCCTCTGAGATTCACTATCCACGCACTGTGCTTTTCCTGGCTTGGTCGGTTCCCGGGTTCACGTACTTCCTGGCTTTGGAGCTTGGCACTGGAGCTGAGTCTGAATCCCAGCCTTACCCTGAAGTAGTTACGTAGCCTTGGGCAAGTTACTCAACCTCTTCAAGTCTGTTTCCTCAACTGTCAGCTGGAGATAAAAGGGTTGTTGTCAAAAGTAGATGAGAAAATGCCTGGCACATCGAAGACACTCCGTGAATGGTATCAATCAATATGATTACAGTTGTTTTATTAATAGTCTTGTGATGGACAATGTCATGTTCAAAGCTTTGGCTGTGGTAGTGTGGTAGAAATATTCTTCTGCTTGATTTTTTTATTGTTTCAACAGCTGTCTATAGCATTTTGGTATTCAGGGCTTAGAATCTGAGAATTATTACATTTATGTCACTGCATGGAGAACAAGTGTGTTGGCTGAGGGAGTCTTGTCATGGTATGCTTTAGACAGTGATGTCCAGAGCAGGGCAGGGAGCTGTAGAAGCTGTGCAGACACCCACAGCAGAGAGCCAGGCATGCTTCACCTCCCTAGGGAGAGGTGCCACCCACTCATCCCAATCTGGGTATATAGGACGCAGCCCATGCAGACAGCTAGGCTAGTCCTGGCAACATCGTGTCCTCCCCAAACACTGCCCCTCACCTCACTAGCCCCTGAGAGGAAGATATGGAGAGGGAAAAAGAAACAGGTAGAGTTCATGATTGAAAATCAGGTCACCTTTTCCATCAGTGCCCTGTCTCCTCTCTGGGTCCCACTAAGCTCTCCCTCCCTGCCTTCCTTTTAGTCACCTGTGAGGCCAGTGTCTTGGGCACTCCTGAACAGCTCAGAGCACCTCCCCAGCAAGACAGCCCAGGCCATCTCTCTGCTGCTCCTGCAACCCCTTCAAACCCAGCTCCCACCAGCTGTGCATAGAAGATGACAACCCACAGTGAGATATGAATGCATGTTAGGCACTTAGAGCAAGAAAGACACATCCTTACCCCCCTCCCATACCCAAAAACCAATTACCAATGCAGAAAAGAAGTGAAGAAGATAAATTTTGCAGAGGAGAGGGGACTGGTGTTTCAGCGAAAGGTATCTAAAGAAAACACCCTACTTTTGATTCTTTTTTATGGTTTTCAGATGCACATATTTCAACAAAATGCAACAAGGGGGCTCTGCAGGAGACAAATATGGAGACAGAAACAAAAAACTAGGGGGAAGGGCAAAGGGGGAGCCTCTGGGAGTGAAGAGCCCAAGCAGGCCATGAGGAGCTGCAAGGAATGTGTTCAGGGACAGGAGCCGAGGATGGGGAGAAGGTACCCACCTCCACATGACATCGAAACGCTTCCTGCAGCTCATCTGGGACGGAGTGGCCATTCACTGTCCCGGCACAGCCAGAACCCTGGCAGGACTGGCTACTGGAAGAGAGGAGACGAAAACTTGAGAATAGAGAAGGGATGCAGGACACACTTCCTGCAGCTCTACAGGGAGATGTGACCAGCGGAAGACAGAAACCCTTGAAGAGGTGACCTGGGGCCTTGTCCTTCCCCAAGCAGGACAATGAGTGAGTGAAACCTTCCTTTCCCCTGCAGCACCCCCACCAGGGTGTTGGGGCTGCTCTCAGAGGAGAGAATCACTTGCGGATGGCTCTGCCTGCATTCAAGGGCAGCTAGCAGTGGGGACAGGTGGGCAGTTTTTCAGGCTCCATGAACTGCTCATTAATCCTCGGCCCTGGCAATTGACTTTCTTTTTCTTTTTAATGGGGATTCAAGGCCAAAAATCGGTACTCTCGCACACACACACACATTTGAAGGGAGGGTGGCATGGGGAGTCAAACCCCAAAGCGCATCTCAGGCTTTAAACGGCACAGGCTGTGCTTGGGAAAATGTCACTGCTTGGCGGAGGCACGGGCAGCCTGGCAGGCTGGGAGAGGCAGAGAGCGGGAACCGAATTTAGGAGTGACTGGAAGGTCGACAAGAAAGAAAAGCCAACGTGCAGCGAATATACATAGAAACAAGGACGGCTTCCCAGCCGGGGCCCTTTCAGGGCACCCATGGGTGCCCCTGAGCTTGAAAAAGGGTCCCACATGTGTCCCCCCTGGATGCCATCCACACCAGGCTCATTCCTACTCCTGAGCCTATTTCTACTGATTCTGGTACTTGGAAAGTTGCTCTGCCACCCTCACTGAAACCACCATTACACACACAAACGCACACATGCACGCACGCATGCACACACACACACACACACACATGACCTATCCAATCTTCAAGGATAGGTACAGCCTCCATCTGCATTCAGACACTTTCCTGTCAAACAATATTGATCTCCCATCCTCTAGCCCTTTATGAATCTTCCCCACATCCCAGAATTTTTGAAAATTTGAGCCAAGTGTGACTTAGCCTTTGATCCTAATCTGCCCTTGTATTGTTTCCTAAAGGTTCACATACATCTTGTGTCTCCCAGTAAAAACAGCGTGTCACCTGAGCTCAGGCACGTTGCCACCTGCTCCTCTTGCGTGGGTCGCTATGTCCAGCACATGTCAGGGCAAACACGGAAGGGCATGGGTGGTGGGCCGGCTCGATTCAGGACCTTGCGTTCCCGACTGGGCACCAAGGATTTGCATGACTGAGGACATCCCTGGCCCTGCCAAATACCCACATATCCCTCCTCCTTTCCTCTCTGGAGCAAAGCTTCTTTTCCATGTATTTTTTTTTCTACCCAAAGCTATTCTGCAGAGAGGCCCCTCTTTTCCAGGCTAGTCACTCTTTGCCTGATGCCTAATCAGATCCAGTGGCCCAGAGTTGACGTTTTATATCAAAAGATGTCAAAAGCTTTATACTCAAAAAACCACAGCACATGGGGGATTAGACCAGGAGAATTTAACTCACTTAAGTGCGAGAAAGCCTGGTCAGGGAGATTACAGCTATTTACCCAAGAAGCAAATATCTCTGAACTCTGACTAGGCCATGAGGAAGGGAGGGCTGGCCTGGTAATTTTATTATCTTGCAGGAAGAAAAAGGAGAGGAGAAAAGGGAGAATAAAAGATGAGAGGTGATCATCTCTGAAGCTGGGATCACTCTTGTGTTGCAGCACATGCCAGAAATAAAAGATAACCGCTCTTGCAATCTTGCTGAGAGATGGCCCACTCAAACAGGAGGGCTGCCTGCCTGCTGCTCCACAGACATGAGAGTCAAGGGGCGGCCTAGAGGGGAACACAGAGAGATAAATGTTCCAGGCAAAGAAAAATAGTGGGGGCAGGGGGAGGTTCCAGGAAGAGAGATGGGCAACTCAGAAAGGCTGCTTGTCTCCTCTCTTCATATATATATATATATATATATATATATATATATATATATATATATATATATATATATATTCTAAGTCTCCAACAATCCTAAATGCAGAGAAAATTCTCAACTATCAAGTAAAGAGACCTCAAGAGTGGGCAATATGTCAGGTCAGAGGAAAGATCGCCACATCACCCAGAAAGGCAGGTGGAGGAAGAGAGGAATGTGCAGTTTGAAAAAGCACATTTTGGCCGGGGAAAGTGGCTCATACCTGTAATCCCAGTAGGTTGGGTGGCAGGCAGATCACCTGAGGTCAAGAGTTCGAGAGCAGCCTAGCCAATGTGGCAAAATCTTTTCTCTACTAAAAAAAACAAAAATTAGTGGGGCATGGTGGTTCATGCCTGTAATCCCAGCTACTCAGGAGGCTGATGCAGGAGAATCTCTTGAATCCGGGAAGCAGAGGTTGCAGTGAGCTGAGATCGTGCCACTGCACTCCAGCCTGGGAGCCAGAGGGAGACTCCATCTCAAAAAAAAAGTAAAGGAGAGGAAAGGAAAGGAGAGGAAAGAAGAGGAGAGGAGAGGAGAGGAGAGGAGAGGAGAGGAGAGGAAAGGAAAGGAAAGGGAAAAAGCACATTTATGATTTACTTTGAAAATAAGAAAATTACTTGCTTTTTGAATATAAATTGCAGCAAGTAACACTCAACAAAATCTCCTTAGCTGATGGGGTATGATTTTTTTTAAAACAAGAATGAGTAGAAAACACTGATTCTAGTCTGTCTTCCCCATTTCACAGACCGGAAAACTGAAGCCCAGGGAAGGCAAGTGACTTAGGCAAGATCACACAACTGGCTGCCAGGCAAACCAGGAAAAGAAACAAAATCACAGATACTTGTGCTACCAAAGAATTATTCTTGTTACCCCAAGTTTTGATATCCCGGAATGCCAAAGAGTTTTCCCCAAGAGCATCATTCCTGGACTCAGCCTGCAGTTTGACCACCTGGATCCTGTCATCAGCATGACCCAGGGCCGTGGTCCTTCTTGGGAGGTGTCATGACGTCACAGGGAAAAGCATAGGCTTCTGACATCATGATATAATTCCTGGTTCCTCAGTTTACTAGCTGGATGACTTGAAAAACTGCTCAACCTCTCTCTGGCCTCTATGTTCTCATCTATAAAATGGAATCCATCTGACATGACGACCTCACAGAACTGTTGTGAGGAACTAATGAGATTATGTAACTAACATGCTTGCTATTTAGAAAGTGTTCCATTGTTTTGGCCAGGCACGGTGGCTCATGCCTGTAACAACACTTTGGGAGGCTGAAGTGGGTGGATCACTTGAGGTCAGGAGTTTGAGACCAGCCTGGCCAACATGGTGAAACCCCATCTCTACTAAAAATACAAAAATTAGCCAGGCATGGTGGTGCCCACTTGTAGTCCCAGCTATTCGACATGCTGAGGCAGGAGAATCACTTGAACTCAGGAGGCAGAGACTAGAGTGAGCCAAGATTGCATCACTGCACTCCAGCCTGAGCAACAGAGTGATAATCTGTCTCAAAAAAAGAAAAGAAAATGTTCCATTATTTTTCATTTCTCTTCTCCAGCATCATTTCTGAATACTTCAAATGATAAAACATCAAAGAGACCTCCTGAGGTCACTGGATGTTCATCTTATGGGTAAGAAAACTGAGGGTGAGTGTGGGGAGTCCCAGCCTAACCTTCTGTCCCCAGAACATGCTGTATGGTATGGCAGTGACTGCTAAGGGCTGACACCCGGCTCTGAACCTGCATCCCTGGGACCCTCCCCCACCTAACCACACACTTCAAGTTTAGAGGGTAATGCATAACCTGTGCCATTGCCTTTTAAAGATTGAATATTGGTGGTGCTTTTATAGCCATCCTTACGGGAAACTGTTCTGAGGTCTTAGCAATCTTAGCGATTCTGTTCCTGGTGTCCTGAGGGAAGGGGCTTGAGCAACTGAACAAGAACTGTAGGCTAAAGGTAAGAAACGTTTTCTTCATGAGTCATGAGTGGAAAAGAATAGAAATCTGAATTAGTTTCCTACAGCTGCTGTAACAAAATACCACAAATGTGGTGGCTTAAAACCACAAGAATGTATTATCTTACTCTTGTGGAGGTCACAAGTCTAAAATGGTTCCTAAATTCAGGGCTAAAATCAGGGGGTGGGCAGGGCTGTGTTTCTTTCTGGGGACTCAGGAGAAATCTGTTTCCTTGCCTTTTCCAAATTCTAGGGGCTGCCCACATTCCTTGACTCATGGCCCCTTCTGCCATCTTCAAAGCTCACAATGACCAGTCAAGTCTTTCTCACATGACATCACTGACTCTGGGTCTCTGGTCTCCCTTTCTTACTTATAAGGATCCCTATGATGACTTCGGACTCACACAGAAAATCAGGGTAATCTTCCCCTATCAAGAGCAGCAAATTGGCAATCTTAATTCCATCTGCATCCTTAATCCCCACCCCCACCATGTAACATTCCATATTCTCAGTTTCCAGAGATGAAGACATGGATATCTTTGGAGAACTATTATTCTGCCTACCTGGTATTCAAACCTCCTCCCCATCCTTTTCCCCTTCGGGCTGACAGAGACATTGCTGCTTGATCAGAACACTCATTTCCTCCTCACATCCAGTCTCAGACTCCTTTCAAACACCACGCTTCTTCAGCCACCATGAATGCACTGGCCTTGGCATAGAAGCAGCATCCACTTGCTAGCCCTGAATTCAACATACAAAGCAAACCCTTGAACGCAGGTAGGGTGGTCTAGGAAATGCTGATCTTTGCAGGCCATCTCAGGGTTTTGGTGTAGCCCCAGCCAAAGACAGAGATGTGTAGAATCTTACGTCTCATCTCTGACATCAAAGGGACTCCACTGGCTACAAGGACCCATCCCAGCTCTCCATCTGGAACCACAGTTGATAGCAGGACATTTTCCTGGTCAGTTTTTCTTGGGAGATTTTTTGTCTGAGCACTAAGTTATTCCATGTGGACAATTTTCCCACTTGTTTTGGGGTCACTGGACCATACTTCCTTCTGTCACTTTCTGCTTCTGCACAGAGCATCTGCAGTGACCTTATTCCTTGCAAGTAAAGAGATGCTTTTTCCACTGAGGGGCTCCTCCTGCTGGTCTCTGCAGAGGGAATGCAGAGTCCCTGAGGGTCAGTGAAAAGCTGTGTCTGTTTCCCTCGCCCTTAGAGGGTTAAAACCAAATGCACCTGACAACTGCTGGATAGTCCAAAACTCTACCATGCCTGGCCATGAGAACATAATGGCTGCATTTGCCCAGACATTGCAAGCCCCTGGCTCAGAAACAAACCCAACAACAGAAAAATAAAGGGTAAATAAATCTGGGTGGGAATAAAAGAAAAAAACAGGGCTGTGTGTATTGAGTGAAGTCCTTGCTCTTCTCCTAACTGGACATAGAGTTGGGACAAGTCTCTTCAAGCCTTTGTGGGCCTTTCTTTCATGTAGCCTAAAAAAGAATGTTAGGCCAGATTAATTCTGAGATTTCTGAAAACCCTCATAGCAAACAGCTTTGGCTCTCACAGCCTGGAATGGTTTCAAAAGAGAGTAACAAGAATGGTGGAGGGCTCAGAATGGTCAGTTCAGAAAAGAGATTGAAAACACTGGGAATGTTCATCCAGGAAAAGAGAGGACGGGGGATGGTGATGGTCCTCTGGGTTTCAGTCAGCCCATTTGCATGTGATCCCATTAGTGTAACTTTCTTTTTTTTTTTTTTTTTTTTTTTTGAGACAGGGCCTTGCTCTGTTGCCCAGGCTGGTGTGCAGTGGCACAATCTTGGCTCTCTGCAACCTCTGCCTCCTGGATTCAAATGGTCTTCCTACCTCAGTCTCCCGAGTAGTTGGGACCACAGGCACATACCTTCATGCCCGGTTAATTTTTGGTATTTTTGGTAGAGACAGGGTTTCACCATGTTGCCCAGGCTGGTCTCGAACTCCTGACCTCAGGCAATCCACCCGCCTCAGCCTCCCAAAGTGCTGGGATTACAGGTGTGAGCCACCGCACCCAGCCAACAATGACTTAACTTTCACCAGCTCACTCAGAGCGGCAGCCTCTTTGCAAGTGTCCCCCAGTATTTCTAGAGTGACTTGGGGGTGCCTCATGTGTGCTCAACACACACGGCAGTTTTCTGGTCCCCATAGTTCTACTCTCATTGGCCTGATCCAGGCCTCTGCCAGGACACAGGGCGCTGCTACTTCTTGCTGGGGATCGCTGTCCTTGCCACCACAGAGATGCTCAAGGCCAGAGAACCACAGGCTCTGCAGTGCAGTGGAGGAGTGAGCCTCTCTCCCGGTTTCGTGTTAGTCTCAAGATGAGTCCCAGAGCTGGTTCCCCAGTGACTACCACGTGTTAGTGTCAATCATTCTTTCCATTTTTGTGCATAGCTTTTTTGCTCTCCATAGATCTCTTAACGAAGTCCAATGGGGGCTGAGTAGTGAGACAGATTCTGCTGTGAGCTGTACACTGGGCCATGCTCAGAACCTCTCCTTTCCTGTCACAATTAAAGCTCAGTGACCAAGTTAGGTGTTAATGCCTGGTTCCTTCTTCCTTCAAGACGAGCTCCTTCCCAGGAGGCTCCATGATCTCTGGTGCACATAGGCTTCTAACAGGCCCATGCAGCAGTTCACCAGGCCTGCCCAGACCTGCCTGAGCCAGGTCTGGGCCCCAGTTGGGACTCCCTGCATATTTAATGTGTGGCAGCCTGCCATGTCAGAGAGGCACTGCGCTTAAGTTGCCCAGCGAAAAGAAGACCAGTAAGCAGAAGCTACACAATGACAGGGATTGTTTTCCTCAAATGTTGAGTAAAATCTAATAGATCTGTCTATTAGAGATTTCTCAGATGGTTGTGAGTGCCCTGTAATGTGACCCATTTAGACAGATGCCTGCAAAAGCCCTAACAGGGATGTCGTAGAGAAGATGTCCTGAGTGTCAGACATCCAGTCCTAGAAATCTGAACATCCTTCATGTTTCACTGCTGAGATGCTTGTTGGGAAAGTACCTCCTGAATTGTCCTAGAAATAGGCCCCAGGCTTCACCACCAGTTTCATTGCCCATGGAGAATAACCACCCCAAATTCCTCTTCTGAATCTTGTACCCAAGGCTGAGGCCCTCCCGGTTTGCAAATGGAAGAGTGTTGTATAATAGCCAGGACCTTCTGCAACATGGAAGGGTACTTCCACATGACTGGGTCCAAAGAAGACCCACTAGGCATCATCATACTTTTGGGAATCAAGTTTATGCAGGAGAAAAGATGATTTGGGGAGTACAGTAGCTACACTCAAATATACTAGGGGCTGCATGAAGCAGAAATTTCATATTTTCAGCTTAGGGAAGTAAAAAATGCACAATAGGTTGGAGTCAAAACATTTAAGATTGAGCTATAGTCTCCCAGCATGCAAACTGTGGAATCCCAGACAAGTCACATGAACTCTCCAAGACTTTATTTCCTCACCTGTAAAATGAGCCTAATAACACACACATTGCGAAGTTGTTGTGATAATTATGTGAGAACATTGTGACCTGCAATTGGTATTCCCTAAGCTGAGCTTTTCAAGTGTGTCTTACCCAGCGCTCCATACCCAGTGCCTGGCATGTCACCTGCTATATATAATGCCAGCGTTCAGTAAATGGCCCTTGAATTAAATTGATGTTTCAGTCAATAGTTAAAGGTTCTAAGGAAGCTTAATCTCTCTTTAACTCAAGGAAGCTCTATCGAACAGCCAGAGCTGTCCACCAGGCTGATTCAGAGACAGAGAGCTCTATTTCATGGAGGTATTCAATCCCAGAGCCTTGATCAACTGCCAGAGATGCTCTAGAATGCACTCTCCCTGTAGAAAGATCCCCATAGGATGTGAGAAGCAGAGAGTAGCAAAGCCACATTAAGGTGTAGCTACAGCACTGAAAATCTGCCTCACTCACCAGGCAGGAATCTGCCTCACACACTGGCATCTCAGCACATGCGGTGCAAGCTCAGACCTCACCACAATCGCAAATTATGCCATGAGTCTTAGGGACACTCACAAATTACAGCAAATATTAAAGCTACTCACACCAAGGTCTATTGAAAACCATGTTATCTGCCTAGACCTCCCAATCCAACATGCTGCAGTGTTATGGCTCCTCACTTGTATGTTTGCAGCAGGTAAGAATCGGCATCACTCATTCATTCAACAAGCATCGATTGAGTATCTAATCTATGGCAGGCACTGCACTGGGGTGGGGAAGTGAGGGCAGTGGCTGAGTCAGGGACCAGGGATGAAAGCAGGAATAGGGTACAACCTTTCACACAACAGATTTGCTCTGCCTTAGAGACACACATATCTATCAGGGACAGAGACATTCCATAGCAACCAAACAAATCAGGGTATAATTACAAACTGCAATAAGTAGCATGAAGGAAAAGTAAGAGGGATATTGAGGGACTATATAGAGGGCCAGTGTCAAGAAAAGGTTTCTCTGGGGAAGCAACATTTGACCTGAGAGCTGGACGCTGAGTCCACTTTAGCCAACTAAAGACTTGGGTGAAGTAGTTTGGAACAGCAGGAACAGCATTTGCAAAGGCCTGAGGCAGGAAAGTGAAGTTAGTCAAAGGACTGAGAGAAGGCGCATGTGGTTGGAAACTCTGAGCAAGTGAGGCAGAGGAGGAACTTGTTAGATATCTTTTCTATCTTATCCTAAATGCAAGAGATAACCAGCAAAGGATTTGCAGCAAAGAATGATGAGAACAGATTTGTGGCTTGAAAAGATCACCCAGAAGAAGAGAGTGGAAAGAATGCAAGAGTGGAAGCATTTTAAAAACAATCATGGTCTCAGAATTTAGAAATAACTTAGGGTCACCATCAGAATATTTGGAGCTAGTAAAATTGAGTGTTTATATTACATTCTTGAAATTTCAGTAATAAAATGGATCCCAAAGTTGAAAAAAAAAACAATCATGGTCTGCCAGGTGCGGTGGCTCATGCCTGTAATCCCAGCACTTTGGGAGGCCAAGGCAGGTGGTCAGGAATCCAAGACCAGCCTGGCCAAAATGGTGAAACCCCGTCTCTACTAAAAATATAAAAATTAGCCGATTAGCCGGGCGTGATGGCTGGTGCCTGTAATCTCAGCTACCTGGGAGGCTGAGTCAGGAGAATTGCTTGAGCCCAGGAGGCGGAGGCTGCAGTGAGCCGAGATCGTGCCACTGCACTCCAGCCTGGGCGACAGAGTGAGGACTCTGTCTCAGAAAATAAACAAACCAAATAATAATAATAATAATAATAACAATCCTGGTTGTCTGGAGGGGAGGTGGTGACTTGCATGAAAGTAAGGTGGCAGCAGAGAGGTACTAACAAATACCGATTTCATTTGAGCTACCACTTACAGGAAAAGGTAAGAGAGCCAGCGGAAAAAACAATTCTGTGTGCTCAGGGAAAATTATGAGAATAAATTTCAAGGAATCCTAAAGTCTTACAGGGTCTGAAGACATATAATTAAAGCAAAAAGATAGATCTTAAGCACAGAACATTCACATAGCCTCAGGCTACTACTTAAAGAAGAAAGAATAGAAGGAAATATACCAATATGTTAACGGCAGTTATCTCGCATTAAGGGTGCTTTTTATTTCTATATTTGTGTGTTGCTGTTTTCCAAGTTTTCTACAATCATTCGTGTGTTTCTTATGTAATTAGGAAACAGCAACCATGTTACTAATTTAAAAAATAATAATGTCATCTTTTCACTTTCTGGGCATGTCTACAGGAAAGACTTAAAACTATCCCCTGGAATTACACCTTCCTAGTGCGATCATGACCCTTCCTGGGGAAGAGGTAGAGGGGCATTCGGAAACAGTGATGGCCAGTTCTCAGTCTCAGCCCCCACTGATCCTCAGGACAAAAACACATCCCTGTCATTGCTTTCTTCAATTTCCCTGATACAGTTCCTTTCTGTAGCTGACCTGCCTAGCGCTGCTCCAGAGCTGATTACATCAGAGACACATAACTGACTCACATTAAGACAACTGAATTTTCTCTTAGGAATTTGGGGTGGAGGCGATGAGACTAAGGTGGAGAATGATGAGCAGAGTTAAACAAGAATGGGATGGCGCAGCATTGGGACACAGGTGATGTGCAGCCAGCCAAAGCCACAAAGAAGCAAAAGCTAAGAATCTCCCTGAGGAAAGCCCTAGGCAGAGAACAGAACAGAAACCCAGCAGCAGTAAGAGGCCACACAGCTCCAGAAAAGCAGAGAATGCAGCTCTGGTGCGGGCTGCCCACTCCCATTCCCCAGACGGTCTTTCTTTTCTTAGATGTCTGTGAAATGGACTGTTATGTCCTTTCAATAAATCTTGTTTACTTGAATTTGGGGAGTTTCTCTTCCTTAGAACCAAAGGAGCTTTGACTAGGAAATTTCCCTTCTATTCAACTAACAGCCCAACTTCTCGTTATCTGCAAGCACACATGCATACAGAAGCCCACAGGCTAAAAACTTCCCTTTCCACAGTGCTCCCTCGATCCAAAGCCCCCCACCTTAAACCAGCCAGGTCAAGCCATGCTTCAGCTCCAAGATGGGTGCAGCTTCTCTGTACTCTCTACCTACAAGCCAAGTAAAGCAAGATCGGGCTATAGCCCCTGCCTTAAAGCCCATCCTGCATCTCCACCAAGAAACATGCAGCACCCGTTGACCTCATGCACTCTCCAAAGGCAGAAGTCTGCCCCTTGGGGAGAAGTCCCTGCAGGAGAGCCAAGGGCCTTGCAGCCACTGCTTCAAACCAGAGGAGAAAGGGAGTTTGACAGCTCCAAGGTAAAGCCTCTTTTTATTAAGACAACACAGCAAACTTTTTTTAACCACAGCTGACATCACTCTAATAAATCACCATCATGTCTTGTGGGATAGAAAAAGCCAAAACACTGTCACATTTGATTTTGCTGGCCACTCACGGCTCAAGAACAAACCATGTGTTTTTAATCAACAACACTTTGTTTTGCATTTTTCAGCCTCAATACTCTTTAAATAGTTGCTTTTACCAGAGGGCTATTTTAAACCCAGGGCCAGCTTCTTTGCAGAGGACATTAAGAAACAGAACACCATGTTACCATCTCCCTAGGCTCAACCCAGGCACTTTCTCTTCTGTGATTATTATATACTATGAGGTCGTATCTGTCTGTTTCAGAGGGGGCTTTCCTCTTCCCTCCTTGGGAATTTAATTAGCTGTCTTCCCAGAAAGTTGGAGTTTTTTGGTTTCTCTAACAGGCAACCCGACTGGGTTATGGGAAAACGGCAAATTCCCAGCCAAAGGAAACAGAGAGAGTCACATCTGGGACTAGAATTCCTAAGGAGGGAAAGAGGCGGTGGCAGAGGAGGGGGACTGTCGGAGGAAAAGGAGCAATAAAACAAGATTTCTGAAATGGCACATGTCGATTTCTGCATGCAAACAGGCCCCAGACTTCTTGGAGGTGGATGTGCTCAGACAAGCCAACGGAAGCCTGTGTGGTGCTCTCCTCTGGTTTTCTGGAAATGGGTAGCATCTCAAGGCAAGAATAAGCTGTGTGCAGGAAGCTTGCAGGAAAAGGGGTTCCTTGCCTGACGACCCGATATACCAGGACCTCGACAGTGATGGGCAGCTGGGTTCATGGTGCCCAGATATTTGTTTCTAACAACGTGACTTTACAAAGACAATAAAAAGGAACTGAGACAGCCAGGCACGATGGCTCACACCTGTAATCCCAGCACTTTGGGAGGCTGTGAGCGGATAACCTGAGGTCAGGAGTTCGAGACCAGCCTGGCCAACACGGAGAAACCCCATCTCTACTAAAAATACAAAAATTAGCTAGGCATGGTAGCACACACCTGTAATCCCAGCTACTCAGGAGGCTGAGGCAGGAGAATCACTTGAACCCGGGAGGCAGAGATTGCAGTGAGCCAAGATTGTGCCACTGCACTGCAGCCTGGATGACAGAGCAAGACTCTGTCTTAAAAAAAAAAAAAAAATACTGAGACAGATGATCCCAACCTAAAGAAAAACTCTATACTGTTTGCTGAACAGTTAACTTAGGCCCAGTTGTACGGTCCAACCAAAGAGACAGGCGTGGCTACCATGTGGTTCTCATGTCAACTACCAGCCCTCAACCCTACAACAAAATTCTTTTCCTTGAGCGAAATCCTCCAAGGTGGGTCAGATCAGGGCTTTCTTCTTCCATGGTGGTCCTAATTGTTCATCCTGTGCTGATCAGATCATGTCACATGCTGCATGTCACATGGGGTGGCCCCTAGCTGGTATAACTATCCACACTGCATGTCAGATTCATCCTTTCCAGGGTCTTAGCAGAGAGTCTAGCTGCAGAGTTGCTCAAAGCTCATTTTTTAATGAGGAGTCTTCATCAGCTAGATACTCTGGTGATTCCATTCTCTATGTACCATGCCATTAATTCATGAAATGTGCTGTAAGCTTGATCTTACTCCCTGGAAAACCAACTCTGCCAGTGTCTACTGCAAAAGTGCCTGCTCCCAAACATCTTCTGCACCTGCGGTGAGAGAGGGGCAGTAGTTTATACACATCCCTGTCATTGGCTCTAGGGAGAATCTTCCAGGCTGAGTGCTGTCTGGAAGACTGTCTCCCATTGCCCAGAAACCCTTTGTTCCATGGTCAGTTCTGTCTCCCTCGAACAAATGCATCCTCCGTTCCGTGTGCCTGTATTACCTGTCACTTTGCAGCCTCACTGGGTTTTGCTGCGTTATCCTAGTCACCTGTGGGAGTTTCATCTGGTAATCCCTAAGCCCAGGTTAGGGATTACTTTTCCACTTGAGTATTATGAGTAGGTATTTAAACTCATGGCATGGGTCCTCAATGTTCCATGGCAAATGTTTTCATTCATTTGATTATCTTCAAGAATGAACTAGAAAGCTTGGAAACATAGAAATATTTCCGATATTTTCAAACTAGATAACTTGGAAATATTGGAAAACATCTTCTGGTTGCTATTTATATGGGTATTCCAGACTGGATTCAGAAGGAGATGTGTGTGTGTGTGTGTGCGTGTGTGTGTGTGTGTGTATGTGTGTGTGTGTGTGTGTGTGTAGAGGATTGCAGATTCCAGGACTGGTACCTGGCAGGAACATTCTTAAGGAAGCCTCAGTAGTTTCCACCCAAGTTTCTTCATGTGTTCATCTCCACTTGCTTCCCAGGGCCTCCTATCCATAGTCTTGGCCAGGCACACTGGGGCATAAGGATCGGGGAATGATAGAGACTTGCTCCTCAAAGTGTGGTCCATGATCGTGGCATTGGCATGCTTGGCTTGGTAGTAATGCAGAAGTCCCACTGCCCCACACTTCTGACTCAGAATCTACATTTTTTTTGAGGCAGGGTTTCACTCCTGTCACCCAGGCTGGAGTGCCGTGGTGTGCTCTCGGCTCACTACAACCTCCACCTCCCAGGCTCAAGCGATCCTCCTGCCTCAGCCTCCGAAGTAACTGGGACTACTAGTGCATGCCACCATGCCCAGCTAATTTTTCTTTTTTTTTAGACAGTCTCGCTGTTGTCCACCTGGGCTGGAGTGCAATGTTGCAATCTCAGCTCATTGCAACCTCCACCTCCCGGGTTCCAGCAATTCTCCTGCCTCAGCCTCCTCAGTAGCTGGGATTACAGGCACCCGCCGCCATACCCAACTAATTTTTGTATTTTTAGTAGAGACGAGGTTTCATCATGTTGGCCAGGCTGGTCTCAAACTCCCGACCTCAGGTGATCCACCCGCCTCAGCCCTCCCAAAGGGCTGGGATTACAGGCGTGAGCCACTGTGCCTGGCCTGAATCTACATTTTAATAAGATCCCCAGCTGATATGTATGAACATTAAGTTTGAGACACTCTGGTATGTCTTAACCTTGGCTACATGTTAGAATCACCTGAGAACTTTGATAACACTATTGTTGTTAAGGTTTAACTTCAGATCAGAACAACCAGAATTTCTAGAGGTGGGGCCTGGGCCTTGGAATTTTACCTAGTAATTTCAATGTACACCCAGGGTCAACACTACTGATCTTAGAAAAATAATCATTTCTTGAGCATCTACTCTGTGCCCAACACTGATCAGAAGTTTTACAGAGGCCTGGAAGGGTTTCCCCCATGTCAGGGATGGCATGTCCCAGGTCCCACAGGCCCCATGCCAGAGCAGGCTTTGGAACCCAGAGCCTGAGCTCCAGACACCACCCATTCAGCTTTCAACCGTAGCAATATCCTCACATCTGAGGACTTACTGACAAGCAGAGAAGCTCCAGGGAGCCCAGGCTGGAGGTATGCAATGTTCCTCTTATGAACAAGCAAAACAGGCTGAAGTGGGAATGAAACTGTGCACAAGAGCACAAATTTGGGAGTTGCTGCCACTTGCTCAGCTGGGGACCCACCCTCCCTGGAAAGGCCGGGTGTAGCAGCCCAGAGGCCAAGAGACACACCACTGGACGGAGCGCCCAGCGCCCCTGCATTGTCCCATCCGGAAAAGCCAGGCCAGCCAGGTGAAGGACTGCAGCCGGGTTTAATGGAACATTGATGAACAAGACATACTTATTAGTAAACAATAATTACAGGAGAGCAGGTGCCCCAAGGGGAGCAGGTAACACGGGGGCCCCTTTTGCTAATGCCCTCTGTGCACCAACCCTGTTTGAAATTAAAACATCCCTGCTGTCAACACAAGCATTTAAAGAGACCTGGATTTCTGTAATAGAAGAAGTAATTCTAATGCCTGCTGTTAATTGAAGGCTTCATCATTTACAGGGTGCTTTCACAGAAACTAATGCATTTAATCCTCAGAACAAGCCTGCGAGGCAAGGATTTTTCCTTATCTCATTTTCTAGACGAGGAAACTGATGAAGGGGCAGGCCCAAGGTCACGCAGCTAGTCACTGAGTCATGGAGCCGGAATTTGAACTCAGGCCTTTGGAGGCAAGGCTGATGCCCTCTGCATTGCCCCACAGCTGCCCCCTAAACCATGCTAATAGCATTTGGTCAAAACCCCAATCCCCCCAGAAAATGTGCCCTGCACTGTGGAATTCTCTTTGCTGCAAGTCATCGGAGCCTGTATCCCTCCCAGCCCACATCCTGTGTTCTGGCTGAACTCTTGGGAGACATTCTTATTGTTCCCAGTGCTTCCCTTTTCGGAGTCTTAAGGCAGCTATGAGCAACAGTTTGGCAGCCCAGAAGAAGACCAAGGCAGGCAAAATCTGAAAAGTTTACACATAAGCATACACTCACAGAGACAGACACACACACACGCACACGCACTGCATTTAAATAGCAGCACATGTTCAGGGTAATGTTTTAAGTCTCCTCAAATTCTAGGTGGAAGTCATGAGCGAAAGAGATCATGAACGCTTCAAATATGGCTACGGAGTTATAAGCGTCATCACCAACTCACTGAAGATTAAGGAATCTGGGAACAAATTAGCCTGTTGTAGACAGTGACTTAAGGAGAAGTCTCAGGGAGGAGCCAGAGAAGCCAACAACTTTAAATCCTGTAAAGTTTTTTAATCAAGTTACACTATTATTT
The DNA here is from genome assembly GCF_028858775.2 of Pan troglodytes. Lineage (NCBI taxonomy): Eukaryota > Metazoa > Chordata > Mammalia > Primates > Hominidae > Pan > Pan troglodytes. Next base: position 45,937,690 of record NC_072405.2, read on the forward strand.
GAAATTGGCAGAACACCAATGGATTTAGTCCAAAGACATAATTTATGATTTTTTTTTTTTTTTTGGTTTTCTTTTTTAAGGGCATTAGGGTTTTAGTTCCTTTTTTCCTTCTTCTTGAGGCTTTTTTTTTTTTTTTTTGGCAATATGTCGCTTTCTTTTCTCAAATCTGTTTTCATCTAACATGTATAAAATGAAGCCAGTTCGAGGGAGCCCTCTATCCCCCTTCTCCTCATACCCCTAGAAGAGCTCACTTCTGGCCGGGCACAGTGGCTCATGCCTATAATTCCAGAACTTTGGGAGGCTGAGCAGGGAGGATCACCCTGAGCCCAGGAGTTCCATGTCAGCCTGGACAACATGGCAAAATCTCATCTCTCCAAAACATTAAAAAATTAGCCAGAAGTGGTGGCGTGTGCCGATAGTCACAGCTACTCAGGAGGCTGAAGTGGGAAGATGGCTAGAGTCCGGGAGTTTGAGGCTACAGTGAGCTATGATTGCACCACTGCACTCCAGCCTGGGCAACAGAGGGAGACCCTGTCTCAAAAAAGAAAGGAAGGGGAGGGGTGGGGAGGAAGGAAGGAAGGAAGGAAGCAAGGAAGGAAGGAAGGAAGGAAGGAAGGAATGGGGCTCAGCCCTGTAGCCACAAGCAACATAATTTTGTGCAAATGGCTATCAACTCCCACTGGTTCTCCCTAACCATTCAGTTATTCCCTTGCAGAGAACGAGAGTGGGGTGAATGCCAAATCACCCTGAGATTATGAACTTTTCTCTCCAAGTGGCCCCCCTCCATTCCAAGTTCCCCTGAAAGTCTTCCTCTCAGGAGTTTTGTCCCCACAGGCCTCTCAGCTCCAGGAGGCTCCAGGCCCCTCCTGGCCCATCCCCACGCCCCAGAGGCCTCTCCGAAGGCTGCTCTCCCTACACTCCCTCGCTTCCTTCCCAGGGAGCCCCCGTGAGGCTTCAGTGCCCTGGGAGCACACACATACATGCAACTCCCCTCTCACAGGCCCTGAGAAACCCTGCAGATCAAAGAGCCCAGCAGCAGGGCCAGGTGTCCGTCCTCCTCCACAGGCCACGATTAATCAGACCGCCTGACTCACAAGGAGATCAAACTCGGCACCCCGCCAGCTGTTGGTGAACGCTGGCCTTCAAGTTGCCCTCATTAAATTTCCTTTCCCTCTTGCTCTGCCTGCTGACTCCCGTCCCGTGACCATCTCACTCTTGGATCTTCTTCTCGCGCTCTTCTCTCACTCCCCACAGGCTTGCAACTTCTGTTTTCCCCCATTTCCTTTCTTCACCCTGTCATTCTCTTGTTCTACTCACACCCTCTCCCCCACCTACCACCTCTCTCTCTCTTCAATTCATTTAAAATTCCAAAACCCCCAAGCCCCATGCCTGGAGAGTCCCTCCTGGACATCCTACTCGGCCTATAAAAGTTCCAACAAGGAAGCAGCATGGGATGTCAGTGCCAGGCTGCAGGGGTGGCCAGCCACTGAGGTATTGAGGAGGGGACTTCAAGGCCAAGGAGGAGTCCACCAATGCCGAGCTGAATTCTCACCTGACCTTCTTGGCAGCGGGCTCAGGCCTCCGCAGCAGCACTTCCCACCACACACACACACCATTTCCAGGCTGCTAGTCACTTTTTGTTTTCAAAAGACCTCTAAGCCCTCTTACAGGGAGCTTCTCAATGTAGCCTCTCATTATTGGATCAGCTATCCAGTCCTCACCCCACCTGTCCAGTTTGCAAACCTCACCGGAAGAACCAGTTTCAACTAGAACAAGAAATGCAGTCACCTAGAAGCTGGAAAAACGGGCAAAGATCCTTTCTATTCCTCCCATCAATGCCCAGAAAAAGGAAGAATGAGAGCATTGGATCCTGACTTCCACTCGGCTGATGTGTTGCGAATATTTACTCCAGTTGTCTAAGGATTATTTTTATACACTTTTTCTTGCAACAAACACTGGCAAAAAAAAATTTAAATAAAAAAGCAAATACAGGCTGTACAGGCTGCAGGGTACTGTCCTCTCTTTCTCAGCCTCACTATATATACATCTACGGATTTTTTAACTTGTTTTTCATTTCAGCGGTTCTTAAAGCGCACAGGCGTGAGAAAACACAGATGGGTTGGAGCAGACTACGTTGTAACTGTGCACAGAAGACATCGCACCATGTTCAAGATTTTCAGAAGTCTTGGAAGACCTCGGGATGCAGAGAGGTTTTTTGATTTCGGTTTGGGGTGCTTTTTTTTCCCCTTTCCTCCTTATATAGTTGGAATTCGCTGCTTGTTTCCTCTATCTGTTCTATTTCTATTTCCCTCGTAGCACCTGCTGCGGCTGGGAACACAGGGTCCCTTGGTCTCAGTGACGGGGTCACTGTGGCTGCCCCGGGCTTGACCCCACCTCTACCTGTGCCTGTTTCCCCAGCTGCGGGGAGGCAAGCCCGGCGGGAGGAGAAGCCATCCATCAACCTGCAGCAGCCGAGGCCCAAGTGAGGGCGGGAAGGGTCAGGGCTGGTGCGCACTTGAGCAGGTTAGAGAGGAGGAGGAGGAGGTTACAGATTGTTGAGATATCAGCGCTGGGCTTGATGGATGGTGCGGAAGGAGGAACAAGACGCTGTCCTCCCGGCCTCCTCTGGCACCAGGACAGAGCCCACGCTCCAGGTCTCCACCGACTTCTTCCCGCCCCCCACCCCATACACACACACCAGCCCCCTCCTCCTCGGCTTGCTTTTTCTTGCCTGCTCACAGCCCATCCGTCAAGCCCTGCCCTGAAGCTGACCTTTTGCAGACAGCAGCCAGCCTAAGAGAACCATCTCTTGCTGAAAGCTCTCAGCAAGGGGTTTTATGAACATGGGCGGGCCTGACATGGGCACCACAGCCACTCCCCTGCCCCTCTGCCTGCCTCCTAGCTTGTGAGTGCTGTCAGCCCTGAGCAAGAAGAAAAAGGCGAGGGTGTGCCCAGGTTTCTTTAGCAGTGCTCCTATTTCTCTCTCCGGGCCCCAAACACACTTCCAGCCCAGGTAGGCTCTGCCAGGTCTAACAGTCCCCTGGGAGCTGTGGGTTCTTGTCTCACTCTGAAACTCACCCATCTATACAGCCTCACCTTCACCTCTGCGTCATCTGCCCTCTTAAAGGCAGTGATGGGGATTTCAGGAAAGGCACTGTGTTCTCCTCTGGAGAAAAGCTAAAGTTGAAAAAGTGCAAAGAATGCTCATTGGCAGCATAAGCTGAGGCAAGGAGAAGTGCTCTGAGCTTGGGCAGTGGGTAGGCACATGGCTGGGCAGTTTCTGGCTGGCTGGGGAATCTGTTCATCTCGCTGGGGCTCCAATTTTGGAGACCACACAGGTTGTCAGTCACGCCACGGCAACAGCACAATAGAACAGAGAGTGGGGACATGTTGGGGCAAACAGTGATGGAAGATGTTTAATAGAATTACCATTAGGCCTCGAGTTAATGAATCACAACTGCAAGAAATCATGATAATCCAGCAGGCATTAGTGACAGATTAGCTTCAAAGCTGCCATAAAAGTGCCATAATGCTTACCTAACGGCATGATTAATTCTCCCAGTACATAATGGCTTTATGCGGGAACGAGGCACCAACAGAGGCTTGATGGAAAGCCATGCCGAGATCCCAGAGCACAGAGGGTGTTCCCACCCTGCCCAGCCCATGTGGCTTCCACTTCGCCCGGAGGAGACTTCAGCCACTGCATTGTGGTAGACAAAGTCGAGGCTCAGGCTCACCCCAGAGCCATCTCCCCAGGAGCCCCTGCCATCTCTCCAATGCTGTGCCCCTTACGAACTGACAGTTATCCTAAGAGGACACCCCAGTCCCCAAGATGGGCCCCTCCTATGACTAGCACTGGTGCCTGGAGAGCCCCACCCCAAGTCCCCTGATCAAAGGATCCAGCATGGAAAGAGCTGGAAAGACTGCTGCACTAGGAACTCACCACAACTCCGCCCCTCACTAGCTGCGTGACCTGGCAAGTCACTTGAACTCTCTGGGCTCAGGCAGCCAGGTTCTGAGTGTGCACGCTTCACCACCAGACTGCCTCCCTATCTCAGCACCTATTTATTAGTCACTAACTTCTGTTCCAAGCATGATCTGAATCTCCTTGTATATTTTATTTCATCCACTGCCCATAACATTCCCATGAGATAGTTAACCCTGTTATCCTCACTTTACAGATAGGGAAACCGAGGCTCGGCAAGGCGAGGTAGCTAGCCCACAGTCCAACTAGGGATAGATATGGAACCAGGCAGTATTCCCTAGTTCCTTGCTTCTCTATCAGCCTCCTTCAGCCCTAATACCACCAGTTTAACCTCAGGGGAAAAGCAGCTGCTTGTGAGACACCGAACATCATCTTTTATGAAAAAGACAGGATCAGCACTACTCAATTCCCTGCCCCTTCCCCTTGGCAGTGGAGGAACCATGAGCTGGAAGGCAGGAGATACAGACTCTCCTGCTCCTGTTTACCTTGACTCTGTGGTTCCCATAGTATTACCTGGGCACTTCACCTTTCTGGATTTCTGTTGCAGCTTCTCTTTTAGAAAAAGAGAATAATAATAATAATAACAATAATAATAGCACCGTGCCTGCCTGGCAACAGGGAGCTGAGCCTCTGGGCCCCTGGAGGCTCAGATCTACCGGTGCCCAACAATCACCAGAGCCAGGGCCGCTTTGCTGAATCGTCCCCAGACTCTACTTCAGAGGCTGCCACTGTGGTCCTCCCATCATCCCATAAATATGGAGGCAATTAGCATGGAGCTCAGGTCCAAAGGGAATTCTCAGAGCCCTGTTCATCTTCATAATGTTGAAGAAAACCCTCTAGGAGGCCCGCGTCACTGCTGCGGCAGGCTAGCTGCTTCTGCTCTGATTAGGGATCCAAGAGACTCACACAGCTCCCCTCCTATAGCCCTCTCCTAGCCCATAGTGCTCAGGGGCACCCACTAGACTGCCACTGAGAAGTCTATAAAAAAAGACACTCCATCCTCTCCTACCAAAGCATTAACAGGCTCCAAACTTTCCCAAGCTCTAGACTCCTTTTACCTTATTTTATTTTATTCTACTTTATTGTAGTTTACTTAGCGATAGGGTCTCTCTGTCGCCCAGGCTGGAGTGCGTTGGCACAATCATAGCTTGCTGCAGTCTCCAGCTCCTGGGCTCAAGCGATCCTCCTGTCTCAGCCTTCCAAGTAGCTGGGACTACAAGCACATGCCACCATGCCTGTTAATTTTTTTCATTTTTGTAGAGCTGTGGTCTTGCTATGTTGCCCAGGCTGGTCTCAAAATCCTGGCCTCAAGTGATCCTCCTGCCCGAGTCTCCCAAAGCTCTGGGATTACAGGTGCGAGCCATCACACCCAGCCCTATGTTCCTTTTAAATTCCAGAATCAAAGGGCAAACCATCACTCAATCAGTAAGTACTTACTTCCATAGGGCACTATAAGGAAGACCAAGAAGATCCACTTTATCCCTTTGCAGCCCTGGGTCCCAGGGTGGACATCTGCTAGCACTGCTGATGGCAGTCTCACTGCCAGTTCTGGGTGGGTTTTCTAAAGGCGACTATCTTTGTGATGGCCCATGTACCTCTCAAAGCCCCATACTCTTGTTCGAGCTGATTGCCTGATGTATGTCGAGCTGACTGCCTGATATGTGTCAAACTGACCCTATCACCTTGGTTACAAAGCCATAAAATCCCAGGGTTGCAAGAGACCTCAAAGAGGTTTTTTCTGCCCCCTCCCAAAATCTAACCCCATCCACTATGAACTCCTCTTGAGTCAAATACATAGTTCTTACTTCAACATGCCGTGCCCAGTGAAAGCTCAATAAATATTTATTGATGGTGGTGCCCATGATGAATTAACAGCCAAAGCTATAAAATTAAAGTTTCACACAAGGAGAAACCCCAGTGAGAAAGAAACTGCTAAATAAAGTTTACAATTTTTCAAAATGACAAGTGTTCACACACACACACACACACACAGCGTGGGAGACAGAAGACCACCATTCTCTACCTTGCCTATTCAAGGAATCGGAAAACAGGAAAGTCCTTCTCATAGAATATTCCTGCCTCAGTGAGGGGTGTGCTCAGCTTCTCAGAGGCCAATCAGCCTAGCCCGTCAGGATGTGCCTGGCCCTGGACCAAGCGTCTCACATTGTCTCCTTGCTGGAACCAAGAGCCAATGGAACAAAAACACAAAAACACAAAAACAAAATGGCTCTGTTTAGGGCTTTATCCAGAGTCCCAAATGGGCGAAAGTAAACACAAGGATATATCCAATTCTAAGGATGCTAAAACCTCAAGAAGGACAGACAGCTTAAAGGAGAATCCTTAACAAGATAATACACACCTAGAAAAAAAGGCTAGGGTGTGTAGCTATAAAGAAGACAAGAACTTTGAGACCTAGTGAGTAGAGACCAGTCATCACCAATCACAGCCAACCCTTGCAGCCCTTCCCCTGCCCCAGTATGTTTATAGACATGAACACGCTGATTGCAGGTCTAAGAGCCTCCATGGTTCTTTTTAGAACCAACTGACAGAGCTAGCTTTTTTCTTCCCCCAGCTCCCTGGACTTCCTTGAACCGCAGCATGGAAGCACCAAAGCTCACTTGCTGCCTTTCATTCTCCATCCTGTGTGACTTAGCAGGAGCTCATGGGAACTGCTCAGTCAGGATCTTGTCATACCGAGCCACAGAGCTGTCTGGACATCAGGCAGAAGAGGGCCCTGCAACTCCTGATACCAAACCAGAGAGGACTGTTTACAAGCTGATCAGGTTCGTGGGCTAAAGAAAACCTCAGGCAATTTGGAAGGGGGAAAACAGGGAAGGCCTTGAAGAAATGGATTAGACCAGCCTTGACAACATAGCAAGACCCTATCTCTACAAAAAAATTTAAAAATTAGCCAGGCATGGTGACACGTGCCTGCAGTCCCAGCTACTCAGGAAGTTGAGGCAAGAGGATCATTTGAGCCCAGGAGTTTGAGGCTGCAATAAGCTGTGATTGCACCACTGCATTTTAGCCTGGGTAAAAAAAAAAAAAAAAGAAAAAAGGAAAGATAAGGAAATAGATTTGAGTTTGTGCTAATCTTACAAAGTTAAGTGAGATCATACCCCCAGATTCTCTCCCACCAGAGGGAGCTGGTTGGAGCCTGGTTTTGCATTAGCCTAAAATGTTCTGATGCAGCACACCGTGGGGCTGGTGAGGGTTGGGTGGAGCTGGAGCAGACATAGAAAGGGAAGCCCTTGAAAACCAAAGACAGTGTCTTAGGGGGACAATTACATCATGCCCTTTCCCAGGTCCAGCCCTTTGGGCAATGTTGCAAAAGATCCCCCAAAAGAGCTTCTGCCTGGAGCAGGTCAGGAGCTGCAGTGTGGGGGCCCTGGGGCTGCGCTGCCTCTTCCAGTCTTCTCCTGGACACTAGGCCATTCTCCCTTTTCCAGCTCTTGTTCCTTGTCCAATCCTCAAGAACCTCTTATTTGAAAACTATGCTAGTGGTTGACCAGGTAACCAGAAATTTAGAAGACAGAGAGAGAGGCTGGGCACAATGGCTCACGCCTATAATCCCAGCACTTTGAGAGGCCCAGGTGGGAGGATCACTTGAGCCCAGGAGTTCGAGACCAGCCTGGGCAACAGAGTGAGACCTCATCTCTATTAAAACTAAAGAGAATAAATAAATAAATTAACTGGGCGTGGTGGCACGTGCCTGTAGCCCCAGCTACTCAGGAGGCTGAAGCAGGAGGACTGTTTGAGCCCAGCAGTCTGAGGCTACAGTGAGCTACGTTGCTGGGCGACAGAGTGAGACCTCTAGAAAAAAAAAAAAAGAAAAAAAAAAGACAGAGGGGTTGGGGGAGGGGGTAATCTATGAAGCTATGGACAATGAACATCTCATGGCATCACCCTACCCTCGGCTTGGTAGAGTTCTTCTTGCGGGAAGACCACAGCATGTCCATGGACCAAAAGAGAACACCCACAGTTCACTTGGCAACACTCAGTGGGCCCTTCCCAGCCCAGGCCTGTCTTCCCTGGCTGCTGAAGGTGGCCTCATGATTCCGCTCTAATTTTTGGTGTGTGTTCCTGCCCAAATGGGGTGTCTGATCTTGTCATGGCCAGCGTTTGCTGCAGAAGAGGACCTGGTACACTTTTATAGGAACCCAGTTGTTCCCTGGGGCTAGACTCTAATGCTGTCCAGATGCAGAAAAACAGAAGGGCCATTCAAAAACAACCGAAATATCAACACACTTTGAAAGCGGTCTGTTAGCACTTGCCATAAGCACAATAAACAAAACAATAAAACCATCAGAAAGCACCGTGAGACAGTCCGGCTTTAGGAACTTGGCTTTGATGGCTTAGAAAAGCAAAGAAAGGGGGCAGAACCAGTTCCCACTTGGGCTGAGGCTTGTTTATTCTGCTTATCTGAAGTCAGAGCTAACAATCCTCGTCTCGATGAAAGGACCTAGAAGTTTCTCCCTCACAACTGGCCCCTCTTCAGAGTAGGGTGGCCTTCTGCAAGTGGTCAGTTTCTGCATGTGGCCCATAAAACACCCATTTTATAACATGACTCCTGTCTGTTGAAAGACCCTTGTTTCCTCTGTGTTCCATCAACAGATGAGTGAGCTCAACAAACAAGAGCATCTGCTGGAGCCCTTACCTGGGTGGGCTGGTGGGAGGGAACCCTGAGGCAGGGTTCCAGTTGCCCCCTCCTCAGCAGTTAGCTACCCTAACCCCAGGTGAGTCTAAGCAGCAACCGAGGGGGCTGTTGGTTCTGCCCAAGGCCCCACTGCTGAGACCTTTGTCCTGCTTTGGAGGGAGAGACCACCGGGAGAGAAATGTCACCCGTCATCCCAGCAGACACTGCACACTGTCTTCCAATCTGAGTTGCAGAGCTGGGGCTGGGGCTGTCCCCCCGGGTGAAATGAGGCCGCCTTTTCACCACAGTCACTCAAGGTTATTTCCCACTGTCTCCATGGCGCAGGCTTTGCTTAATTCCCGAAGTGGGTGCTGGCCAACTCATCTATCAAATTACCCTGCCAGTGATTTAAGTGAGCTTAGTTCATTTGGGTGCCGTCCTCTTGCCTTTTGACTCTTAGTCAAGCAAAATAGGGGATTAACCAAAGGGGCGTAGGGGGACTTGACGTGGCTGTCTGTTGCGGGAGGCTGGAGGGCACCAGAAGTCAATGTGCCCCAATGACAGGGTGACAGCCTGGGAGGCCCAGGACATGGGCTCCGGTGCTCTGCTGTGCCTTACAACCATAGGTCCCTGTCACGCATTCCCCCGCCTCCCGCAACACACACACAGTGGCCCTCAGTCTCCTAAGCCCCATGGGTAGATGAGTCAGAAGACTCTACTTTGTTCTTCCTTCCTAATTGAAAAAGGGGGGAAAAACAGATGCCAGAACAAAGGCACTAAACATACCTAGAGCAGGAACTCTCCCTTCTCTGCTCCAGGCCTGAAGACTGCAGTCTGCTTTACCATCATCCTCTTTCTTCTCTGTAGAACACGTGCAGTGTCTGCCAGTTCAGTCTGATTCCAGCTGTTTCCCTGGAACAGACTGTTACCGATTCAGCAACAATCAGTAAAAATTTAATGTGCCCAATCGCCGCCCTTTAACTCCTTCCCACATCTGAACGGGTGGGGATAATCTTGAGACCCAACCCCCAACTTCCCCAGATGGCTTTCACTCTATTGTAAATGCCACTCCCAGCATGAAGGGCCTACCCCCTCCACTCCTGTCTGGCCGAATGGGGACCAAAACAGCAAAGCCCAAGAGGCTTAGGGTCGGATGCCTTCCAGAGTGGCCACCTTTCCATTGATTGGCTTCCTGTGGCACAGAAACATCCATAGGATATGGATTTTTGGAGTGAGAAACCTGTGATTCAAACCCCATCTTTAGCCCACACTAGCAGCCAGCCTCTTGACGGCTAATTCATCTATTGTAAGGACTAAAAGAGGTCATGTCTAGCCAGGACCAAAGCACAGCCCAGCACAGAGTACGTGCAATAAATATTAGCTGCTTTATTCTCATCTTTGCCAAAATTCAGCTGTCCATCAATCCACAGACAAGTATTTGTCAGACGCCAGTTAAGCGCCCAACACAATGGGAGTTCAAAGGATACAGATAAATAAATCAAGATCACTGCCTTGGAGGCACTCCCAGGATAATGGAGAAGATAAGCAGATCTTTACAGACAGAAAATGCTTTGGCAACACAGAGTGACATTCTTATGGGGGCCATAGGGGCCTGTACCAGCTTAGAGTCATCCCCATGGTGCTGCTCCTTCTTGACTAGGTGACCGGGGATCAGTTACCTAACCCCTCTCAGTCTTGGGTTCCTCATCTGTAAAATGAGGAAAATAACATCTATCTCATCAGGCTGTTGTCAGGATTACATTAAATTAAATTAAATAATTTCATTGAATAATTTAATTTGATTTAAGTTAATTTAACATGACCCTTATCAGCTGTGTAACCTCCTATGGGAAATGTGGATAATAACTGACCTGTTAGCTGTATGTGGTGGGGCACAGCTGTAGTCCCAGCTACCTGGGAGGCTGAGGTGGGAGGATCCCTTGAGCCCAGGAGGTCGAGGCTGCAGTGAGCCATGACTGTACCTCTGCACTCCAGCCTGGGTGACAGAGTGAGACCCTGTCTCAAAAAATAATTATAAAATAATTGACCTCCTTTGTAGGGATGTTCTACAGATTGTTTGTTAATACATATAAAGCTGTTATTACCCTCTAGGATGTAAGTGCCCTGAGGGAAGGATTTTGGTGTGTTTTATGCACGGATACATTCCAAATAGAACAGGGCCAGGTACATAGTAAATAATACTAGTTTACTGAATGAACTGTTGAATGCCATAGGAGAACAGAGCCATTCCAAGAAGGCTTCCTGGAGGAGGCAATGCAGAAAGGTGAGCAGGAGTTATCTAAGCTGAGAAGATGGGCGGGGCTACTGCAGAAGAAATAGGCAGGAACCAGGACAGAGCACAGGGGAACAGGAAGCCTCAAGCAATCTAGTATTTGGAGAATAAAAAGTACAAGTCAGGCAGGGGCAGGAGGTAGAGATTCTCTCCCAAATGGTCCAGTGGTTGATGTTAATGGGGCCAAACACAAACACACCCAAGATACATACCCAGGAGAAATGTGAGCATTTGGGAAAAAACAACTTCCATCGGCCCCTCCTGAGGCCTCCAAGTCACTGGGCCTGATTCAGGAGAGCAGAAATAGCATTTCCTGTGAGCCCTTCACCTCTGGGGAAGGTCCGGTCACAGGAGACCCTAACCCATCTGTCTGCGAGATTTCCAGCCCACTTGGAGAATGAGGCAACCATGCCTGTGAACTCTGACCCCATCAATCCCAGCAGGAGCTGGGGAAGAATTTACATCTTCAAAGGTCCTGCTAAATGTTAGCCAACAGCCTTCTCCCAGCCCCCAGCCCTCACCTTCTCACCCTCTGGGCCACCAGGGGTCAGGGACTAGGGTCACACCTGGCCAGGCCAGGCCAGGGCCCAGATTCCATCCAGCATCTCATCAGCAGAGCCATCCTGCTCCCTCCCTGCCACACCCCTTCCCCTCCACACCCACACTTGGACCCGGAGCTGGGAAGACAATGGCCACCGTGTAAGTGGCCTTCAGACAGACAGGGGCTCGGGCTGCCCACCCTGGAAAGAGTCCTGGGTCTTGGATCAAACCAGGGAGTGAGACAGGCCCCTGGACCAGGGTCAGCTCCAGAGACTGCCCCATCAAACAAGTTTCAGTGACCTCTCCCTGACCCCCAGTAAGCTCCAGTTGTTCCTCTGATCTCCTGGAGACAGGGAGACCTGTTAACTTTTACCAGACGCCTTTGACACGGGCACTAGGAAGAACCTGGGAGGGTGGTTTGCTCACGTGTCAGAGCTCGGGCCAGCAGTCACCCTGACCAGCTCCAGCCAGCCCTGGAGCTCAGGCCACAATACCTGCCCCTTCTCTTGGGCCACAGGAGTTGTGAGGACAGGGCTCTGGGCCCAGCAAGCCAAAAGGGGAGCCCAGGCCCCCAGGATCACCCCACACTGGCCACTGACTTGGGTCCCACCTCAGACTTCGATTTCCCCTGCAGATGACTCTCAGGACATAATGGCCTCAGCTCACAGCCCTAAGCAGGGGCTGCCCTGGTGATTTTGCAGATGAGCATTTAAGAGCATTCCCCTAGAGGCGGGGGCTTGCTGTGGCAGACTGCAGCCCCGAGATCAGTGGCTCTGAGCTGCCACTGTGGACCTGGGTCCACGTGGAGACGATTTCCCAGCTGGTGCTGGTGAAGGGCCAGGGACAAAGCCATGGCACCTCCAGGCGTGCCTCACTGCCCTGCCTCTTCCATCCCACCTCCATCAAAGGTCCCCACAGCTTCTCCCTGCAGGGGAGCAAGCACTGGCAGGAATAGTAGACCTAAAGGCTCAGGAGCTCTGCCAATCATGAGCTGTGTGGCTTGGGAAAATCACTCAGCCTTTCTGTGCCTCAGTTTCCCCACTTGCAAAACAGAGTAGACAGAAGGTCTCCAAGATCCCTACGGTTCTACCTTCTCTGACCTCAAGATTCTTTCACCCCCCCAATCCCTTTAAAACTCTTCTGTTCCTACCAAAGAACTTTATAGCCATGGGAGATTACCCAGCTTAAGCCCTTTATTTTAAAAATGAGATAGCTGGAATCATGAGCTGGGTGGCCAGGAGTGAGATGCCTCAGGGCAGAGCCAGGCCTGGAATCCAGGCCTCCTAGGACTTTGTTCTTTATGCCTGGCCTGCTCTAGGCTCACAATCCCCCCGGAAGCCACCTCCTCAGAAGGTGCACATCAAATTATTTGCCTGGCATCCAAGACTACCCACCCACTGGCCTGCCACTGGCCTGCTCTCTAACTGCCCCCGGGACCACCTCCCTCTCTAATCTGACTCACTTGCTGTCCCCAGCAAGTCCCAGGCTCAGTCTGGTCCGGGGCCTCTGCTCGGGAAGGCCCTGCATAGATCACCCCATGCCCTCCCCTTGCCTCAAAGCTTCCTCCCTAGCTGCCTCCCCCGCCTTCTCCCTGATCTCCCGCAGGCCCTGTCTCTGAGTCCTGCTTGCTCACTTCAGCTCTTCAGCCCAATCTTAAATGCACCCCACTTCCCGCCTTCTCTACACAGCCCACGGGCAGTGGGTTGCGTTGGTTAGGAGCTGCACACAGCGCCTGGCAGCCTGGGGTTGAATCCTGGCCCCACCACTCACTAGCCACACAGCCTTGGGCGAGCTACTGATTCCCTGGTGCCTCCGTTTCTTCTAATGAAAAGGGCATAACGGGAGTTCTTAGTTCAGCCTGTCACTGTTAGGATGATCTCTGTAAATACATGCAATCACCTAAAACAGTGCCTGGCATGTAATGTGCATGTGTGTGCGTGTGTGCATGTGTTATGTTTCATGCATATCTATTTCCCAACTGGACTATAAGATTCTCTGAGTTCCAATATAAAAAAGTATTTCAGGCCAGGCTTGGTGGCTCACACCTATAACCGCAGCACTTTGGGAGGTCAAGGCAGGAAGATTGCTTGAGCCCAGGAGTTCAAGACCAGACCAGCCTGAGCAACATAGTGAAACCTCATCTCAAAAAAAAAAAAAAAAAAAAAAAAGATGTTTTAATTAGCCAGGCATGCTAGCATGCACCTGTAGTTCCAGCTACTTGGGAGACTAAGGTGGGAGGATCACTTGAGCTCAGGAATTTGAAGCAAAATGAGCTCTGATTGCAGCACTGCACTCCAGCCTGGGGGGACAGAACAGGCCCCTGTCTCTAAAATATACACATAGATATAAAATAATAATGTACTTCTTGCTACCTTCTAGGACTGTGGTGATGCAAGTGAAGGAGGCATTCAAAACTGGATGGACAGTTCTATAAGAACCCTAGTGCTAGGGGTGGCTCAACACTGGGTTGAACTAGCTTGGGATTGGAATGCCACCCATCAGCACAGTTGTAGGACTTCGGGACAGCACAGTCTCCCATCAGGGGATTTCCCAAGCCATGAAGATTTCCCTTAAAATTCTAAATGCCCCTTGCCATCTCCTACCCCCAAAAGAGCCCCTTACATAAATTCTGTTGCTCCACCTGCTCTGCTTGGTGCCCAGCCCCGCCCCTTCCCGCTCCCCACACCCCACAGACAAAAGGCTGTGGTTGATTGATGATGACAGTGACCCACCACTGACCCCTCCAACCCAGTCCCACTGCTGCCCATGAGGTGCTCAGTCCACAGCCTCCAGGGTTGTTTGAAATGCAGACCCCCACCCTATGGGGCTGTTGGTTTTCTTCCACGTGTGAAGTGGGATCTTTGATGTGTGCCCTACTGGGGTGTCTCCAAAGGTCTGGGTCCTGGGATCACTGCCTACAGCAGTCTACTCACCAGCCTGCCTTTATGTGGTTCAGGGCATGAGGCTAGACAGATCTGGGTTCCAATCCCGACTTTTGGGCACACTTACCAACTCTGTGCTTCTCCCATCTCTGAACCTCAGATTCCTTATTGTGAAGAAGAGACATAAGGTATAGCCCAGATAATTATTTAAAGGTTTAAATTAGATAATATATAAAGCTTTGGCCACAAGGAGGACACATTGAAATCAATAAATGATTTTAGCCATAGTGAACAGGAGGAGGCTGAGGTGGAGGAGGAGGAGGAAGAGAAGAGGGAGGAAGAGGAAAGGGAGGAGGAAGAGGAGGAGGAGATTGAGGAAAAAGAAGAGGAGATGGAGGAGGAAGAGGAGGGGGAGAGGGAGGAAGAAGAATAAGAGATAGAGGAGGAAGAGGAGGAGGAGATGGAGGAGAGAGAAGAGGAGATGGAGGAAGAAGAAGAGGAGATGGAGGAGGAAGAGGAGGAGGAGATGGAAGAAAAAGAAGAGATGGAGGAGGAAGAGAAGGGGAAGGAGAAGGAGTAAGAGAAGGAGGAGGAGGAAAAGAAGGAGGGGGAGGAGATGGAGGAAGAGGAGGAGGAGGAGGAAAAAGAGGAGAGGGAGGAGATGCAAGAGGAAAAGAAGGAGGAGGAGGAAAAGGAGGAGGGGGAGGAGACGGAGGAGGAGGCAAAGGAGGAGGGGGAGAAGATGGAGGAGGAAGCGAATGCAGAGGGATGGAGATGGAGGAGAGGAGGAGGTTGTTGTAATCATGGAAAGGCAGCGAGTTGTCTGTGAGGACTCACTTTGACTCCATTCTGTCCTTCTTCTTCTTCTTATACTAACCCCCTTGATCTTCCTTTCCCTAGAAGAGGGGCATGCCAAGCGTCTTCCTTTTGCATGCACACACACATACACACACACACACAGAGCATGTTACCAACAGCTTTTTATTTAACTTTCTCCCTGCCCAGAGCTTCTCTTCACTGGCTCTCTGGGACAAGCCAGCGCCGTGGAGCTGTCTCTTTTTCATTTCTCAGCCTCACTGGCCATTCCAGGTATCTGCTGATGGGGCTCTTGGCCCTTATAGCCAAGCTGCCCAAGACTTGACTTGCTCTTTTTACCAAAAAAAAAAAAAAAACTATTTCCACTAAACCACTGAGCATTTCATATGTTGTAATTTTAAAGCCACTTCTTTACTCATTTCTTCCGTTTATTTGCCTAGTCCTCAAGAAATATTTGCTTGATGTGACTTCTTGGAACCAAATGTTGGTGCCCAACTGAAAGGGATGGAGCCCTCCGGACTGGGAAGTTCCGCTGAGGATGAGGGCGGCCGCCATTTTGAAACGAACAGACTCCAAAAGCATGCTCCACTGGGCCTGCCCCTGCGATCTTAAAACAGATGTCCGTGAAATGTGACCCATGAATAGCAGTTATCTGGAGAGAGAGCTCTGAAGCTGATGAAACCATTAGAGCCACTGAAGGCACCTGGTAAATGCGATGCGGGGAGTACAGAAGAGAGAATCAGAAACACACCGGCACTCTCATTCCCATGAGGCCACTTACAGTGGGTAAAACGTCGCTTGAGAAGAGCGGGTAGGTGGCTGGGGCAAGCAGGAATGTAGAATCGTGTTTGCATTTGAGAGGAAAGAAGGGTTGGCCTACCGCAGAGTTCCAGCCCCATGGCCATGCATTCTCTCTCCACCACTCTCTCGCTAATCTCTCTCTCCCTCCAGATATACCTCTCTTTCTTCCTCTCTCTCCTCCCAGCTTCTTTGTCTCTTTCTACTCTCCTCTTCTCCCCGTTGACCTACCTCTGAGTTCCAGCCCAGCCCCACAAGCCCCACATTCTCTTTTTCTCTTCCCTCCTCCTCCTTCTCCTCTCTCTCTCTCTTAGGCCTCGCTCATGGGGACTTTAATGACAAGACAAACCAGACTTTGTATACTCTTCATGGTAAGAGAATGAGGAGGGACAGATGAAAGCCCAGGATAAAAGAACGTTGCAAGGCTAGAATGAGATAACCCCATTAAAGAATGTCCATAAACATCTCTGAAAAACACCTTCCCCTGGAAAGGCAATGGTGAAGGAAGAGATTTTTTCAGGCCTCGATTCCAGGAAGCTCATAGGACAAAGAGATTTTTTTCCCTGAAAGAACTCCAACGATGCAACTGCCTCTCTACTCTCCCGTCTCCACATCCCAGGATGTTCAGAGCAGGGACAGTGGGGCCTTGATGGGGAGAGGGTCTGGGGCTGAGGAGCTTAAAGAACTGAAATATAGAGACCCTAAGCAGAAGCACTCATCTACTCCCCCTGGAGCAAAATGAACCCGGGGAGGGGGAGGAGGAAGAGGGTGGGGGGAGCTTTCCAAGCCGAAGGAGTCGCTGAGTTAAATTACAGGGGCCTGGGAGGGATGATTAACAGCTCTCATGGTTTTCTGCTTCACAGCCATTACTCACGCTAAACCTGAGGCTTCTCGGTTACATAGCCCAGCGCGGGCCGACCATTTTTTCCATTGACTGAAAACACATTCCGACTGAAAACAAACTTTGGATCCCCAAGGCTTGGCAGGCCCTGGGTCCTCCTCCATATTTAATCAACGGAAAGCTAAACACTTTCAATCTGTGATGGCTCATTTGGACGGGGTCTCGGGGCTTTTGCTTGGTGCCAGATATAATAACTCTCCTTTCTCTTTTCTAAGGCCTATTTTATAATTTTGCTGTTTTTCAATGTCAAGCCCGTCTTTTGAAGAATTTTTATTGGATTTCCTGCTAGACTTCAACGAGGATTTTTCTTGCTTTGGCAGAAATATCAAGCAGAACAGGGGAAAAACTCAATCGTCATCTTGGAAAGTCGCGATGGCGTGTGTGTGTGTGGAGGGGGGAGTCCTTTGTTTGCACACAAACAGGTTTCTGGAAGGCTGGAGCCCCAGTTGCCAGCTTCGAGGGGCCCTCTAACTTCTGAGTCATGGGGTGAAAGTTGACATGGCAAGGCAGATGGATGTGGGAAGAGAGAGGAAGTTGGAACAGGATAAGGAGAGAGGCGTGAGTGTGTGAGACGGCTCAGGGCAGTTAAGATTCTACTCTCGGCCCGGGGCACAAACTCTGACACTGCCAGGCACAAAAACTGCTGGGACATTGAAGGCCAGGGAGACAGTGCCCACTCAGGGGGCAGCGGACAGACTCTTACCCAACAGCATGGCCCCCTCAGAGCTGGCAAAACCCCAAGAAGGGGCAGGAAGGCCCCGTCCCAGAGGCTGCCATTCTACTAGCATAGCCGTGGGCTGTGTGCCTGCTCAGGGCAATGCTGAGATCTTTAATTTTTCTTCACAGAGATTATTCCCCAGAGGAAGCAGCTTGCCAGTGAATGACAGCTTTTGTTTGCTCATGTTTTCCTCTCCTCCCAGAGTCAACTTTCAGAATATACCAGGATGTTCCCTCTCACTTGACTTTCTTTTCTTTTCTTTTCTTTTCTTTTTTTTTTTTTTTTTTACTGGAGGAGAGGGGAGGCTCCACAGCATATTATCCAAAGGCGAGGCGGATGGTTCTTTGTCCAATAGTGAGAGAGGGGAGAGAGGGGCCGTTGGTCTTCTCTTTTTGTGTTTTACGTTTTTACTTCTCATGTTGAGATGTTGTAACGGCACTTCATACCTCCTCGGCTGCTGTTGTCTTCACAATGCACAGAACATGTTCCATGTCATGTCATCTTGCTCTTCCCACACAACCCTTCTGTGGGGCAATACTGGTTTTGGAATTGCCATTTTAGAAGTGAGCAAACAAGACTCAGATCAAGTGACCCAGCTCAAGTCTCATGGGCAGGAAGTGGACAAACCAAGGTCTGAACCAAAGTGAGTGCTTTTTCTACCAGGCTACAAAATGGAATGTTGCAGGGAGCTGCCTGCCCCGTGAGTGAGTCCTCTCCCTGTGCTGGGTAGAGTTCTCAGTGTAGATTCCCTGGGGCAGAACACACTGAGAGTTGCATGGTGATTTTTACCCCATCCACCAACTGCATATCAAAGTCTCTGCAGGCTAGACTACGAGACCAGGCGTCCAAAGCATCTAAGCCACTGCTCCCCACTCCTTCCACTTCCAGTGGCAAAAAGGACTCAAATAGACTCAATCCACAAACGTTCTGTGGAATACCCACTCAGGGCTAGAATATTGAGGGATTTGGTGCAAGGAAAAGATACCCTCCCTGCTCTTAAGGAGTTTACAGTCCAGATGAGGAGACAAAGCAGAGAACCCTATGTCATTACAACTGCTAAGAACCTTGGAGATCAGCCATCTAAACCCCGTGTTTAGCAGTAAGGATATGGGACAGTTCAGGGAACCGAGGAGTGGATCAAGAGGGGCAATAGGAAACAGTGTTGCGTTTCATGCTAAAGAGTACAGTGGGGCAACTGGCGCGGTGGCTCACACCTGTAATCCCAGCACCTATGGAGGCCAAGGCAGGAGGATCACTTGAGCCCAGAAGATTGAGACCAGCCTGGGAAACATAAGGAGACTGTGTCTCTATAAAAAAATATTTTTTTAAAAATTAGCCAGGTGTGATAGCGTGTACCTGTAGTCCCAGCTACTTGGGAGGCTGAGGGTTGGAGGATGCCCTGAGCCCAGGAGGTCGAGGCTACAGTGAGCCATGATCATGCCACTGCACTCCACTCCATCGTGGGCTACAGAGGGAAACCCTGCCTCAAAAGAAAAAAAAAAGAGTGTGGTGGGGTCTGCAAGCTGGTCAGAGAATGCTAATTGGTCCAGACACACTCTAGGAGAACATAAAATTTGGTCTCCATCTTGAAGCATATATAGCACTGAATAGATGGACAGAAAGACAGGTGCCACAAAAGCAGAAGGAAGAAGGCAGACTGAAGTCTAGTGTGCCTGCGGGACAGTGAGGGGCTGGAGTCCAGAGAGAGGGAGGAGAGGAAAAAACCAAGGCTGAAAATTTGGATGAAGCCAGACCCTGGAGGATCTTCAGCAGTCAGGAGGAACATGCATGCAAAGCCAGAAAGAAGATAGTTGATGGTCAGGGTTTCAGGGCTTGCTGACCAATGAAACCCTGGTCCTGTAATTCTGTAAGCTCCAGACCATTTCCTCCACAGCCACACCTACCAACCCATCTAAATTGACACCCCCGGAGGCTGGGGGCACACGGAGGTCCCACTGCGCACTATTCTGTGAGTCTGGATTGAGTAGCACTGCCGCGGGGTTCACCTAGCCCAACACATTCAGGTCATCCGGCCTCACACCCACAGTCCACCCTTTTCTCATTCCTGCAGCCACCACCTCCATGTTTCTGTGAGCTCCCCAACCCCAGGCCCTCCTCCCTGGCTCTCCAGGACGCCCCAGGCAAGGACTGGTTTGTCCAAGCTGGAAGAGCAAAGAGTGAAAGGGCCAGGGAGGAGGAGGCTGCTTTGGGGTCAGTAGGAGCTCACATTGGCAGACTAGGACATCAGAGAGGAACCCCTTTCTGCAGGACAGCAGAGACACAGTGAATGGACATCTGGGGCCAAATTCCTCCAGCGCACGGGGACCCTAAGGGCATGAAAGCCAGAAAGAGGACCCCGCTGTGTCCCTGGTCTCCTACTGCACACTCCTGTGGCTTGAACATCTCCATCAACTGTTGCTTTTTTTTACCTTGTACCTCACTTTACCCATTTTAGCCTAAAAACAAGAACGTCTGCCCTCTTCCTTCTTAACCAAGACTGAGATGAGGACAAGTCAGACCCTTCAGACCCATCGTTTCAGGGACCAGGTGTGGCAGCTGTTGCAGCTAAAACTCACAATGACCATAGTAATGTCATCGTTCCTCTGCTTCCAAAAACAAAGCCTGTCTGCGTTCATTAACAGCCCTTTGTTCTTCTAGCAGCTCCAGCCTGAATGAGAAGCACGTCCTCCTGGGAGTTACATCAGCAGCCTGGCCTTCCATCTTCCTCCTCTAAAGAAACGTCCCTGCCACCCTGAGCATCAAGCCCTCGGGTTCCTAAAGGCCGAGGCGCTTCTTCTCATTTACTTCCCTTGAGGAAGAAAGACCAGCCCATCCACCCTCATTTCCCACCGAAGGGCACCGCAAATAAAGTTTGCCCACGCAACCAGGCCACCACCATTAATTTCTCTCTGCCCTGCTCTTACATTCTCCTCAAGGTTTTCAATCCCCTAGACAGGCTCCCTTCCCTCTTTTCTTTCCTTCCTCCAGCCCCCCTTTTCACCTCCCTCCACCATTGTTTGAGGTTAAGAAGCATGCTATGGTGTTCTATAAATTACTTGGCAAGAGTAGACGACAAAAGCAAAATATAATTCAGATTAAAGTCATCCTCCCGCTGAAATGATAGTTTCTTAAATAAATGGCGATGCTGCCTATCAATCTTGCTGGCAACTGGTCCTCTCATATTCATCTTTCTGGGGGTGATTTAGGATCCACCTGGGTCCTCCGAGAAGATTCTCCCATCATTTCCTTCCCGTCTCTCTGGATCTTGCTGCTGGGCTTGGCGCAGTTGACAAATTCTCCAAGTAATCCCTCAAAAGATTGGAGAAATGCTCCGAACGCTCCATTAAATTTATTTTCCATGCTTTAAGAGACCCAAAACTATGTCCAATAAATAAGTGTTCCCTGTGATTTACTGAAATGCTCCTCTGATTTAAAGTTATAGGGGGAAAAATATGGCGCCCCTGGGAGGGAAGGACCAGCCTCACAAGTGAGACCAGATGTGAGATTTCTGCCCGGGGAGGGGAGAAGAGGGGGAAAAAACAACCCAAGTGGTGGAGGTTTGAAAGTGACAATGTCTGAACCCAGGTTCTCGGCTTTAACATAAAAGGTCCCCAGTTGAACATTCTTTCTCACAAAATTTATTGTGGTTGTAGTTAGAGGGGGAACCATCAAAAGAGTAATTCTGGCCCTTGTTTTGCAGAGCTCTTTTGATAAATATGATACTTAGAAATATGCCTCCCACTAGACAGAAAAGCCATATAGTTAAAATGAAGTAATCTGTCAGTAAACTCGCTAGAATCAAAGCCAAAATGAAACCTGTAAAAGGAGAAGGGGGAAAAAATCTCCACTTAGAAACGTTTGAGTCAAGCAGGGGAGAAGGTAGAGATTAAGAATTGTCCTTTATTCAGATATTTTTATCTACGGAGTTAAAAGCGGAGATTTATTTTTAAAAGGGGCTATTTATGTTCCAATCTCCAACAGATGGGTCTGTGTTCCTGCCTCGCTCATGCAGCTCAGGCTCAGCAAAAAAACAGCTTCTCTTCTGAGCTGAAACTTACCCAAAAGAAGGAGGAATAAAAACTTTGGGAAACAAATGTAACCTTTGGAGCTGCTTGGTAAATACTGGAACTGTTTACTATGGAGGCCCAGATGTGTCAAAACCAAGAAACAAACAGGAACCAGCAAAAACAGATGTGAAGACTAGACATGTATACATATTAACCATGTATTGCATATGCATATGTGTGCACACGTGTCACTCATGTACTGATTCCCAAAGGGCTGGATAACTTCGGCCAAGAAAATTCCCACTGGGGAAGAGACATCATCCACAGGTTATCCCAAATAGTTCTATCTTAGGAGTCCACTTCTCTGAGTCTCTCTTCACGTGATCAATCACTTGTTTAGAAAATCTTTCTCATGGTCAATAACAGAAAATTTTTACATTAGCTCCACTAGTGAAATTACCCTCAAAGCATTTCTTGCACCAAAAGAAACCAGACTCCATGGCTGCATCAGCGACTGGGCTAGCCACTCTGGAAACAGGTTCCCAAGCCTTCAAGAGCTGCCAAGCCATCCCAGAATAAAGCGCCCCTCCTCACCGAGCAGCAGGCTCTGGTCTGCGCAGCTTCCACAAGGCCTGATCCCAGGAAAAGCCTTCCTGCTTCCCAGGGACTTCCCCATTCCTGTCCCCAAAACAACGCCTGAGGCTGTCAGCCTAGAGAAGGGGAAGTCCCCACCACCCCGTCCCAGGATGCGAGGAAGGAGGACATTTACCCCTCCTGCGGGACAAAAAGATTAAGGCCCATGGTGTGTATACAGCCTCGGGCCAATTACAGTTTTCAAATTCTCCCACTCCCTCCACTGGCATTTGTCCTAGAGTGAAATGTGCCTAAAATGAAGAGGAGAAAGACAGAGGATAACAGAAGGGTGTCAGGGAAGGGGTCTTAAATATCAGATGACTCCAAATCTGACCCTGGTTCTGCCATAAAGTGTCTGTGTGACCTGAGACCAGTGGCTTCACCAACCGGAACCCCAGTTTCTTCCATCTGTGGTGAAGCGTTGAACCAAATGACCTCCTGCTTCTCAGACTCCCAGAGATGGTCCCTTTCTCAGGCCCCAGGGCCTCCCTCCCTCCAAGGCACCCCTGCAGGTCTGGACAGAGTTGGAGGGTGTGGGGTTGGAACGGCACCTGTGTTTACAATGGTACAATCTGCAGTTTACTGTAATAAAATCATTTAATACATTCATAATTTTTTTGGCAAGGGGTTGTGTTTATGGTGAGCAAGACAGAGAGGGAATGATTGACTAGGACTGATTAAAACGATAAATCAAAAACGAAGGCGGGAGGACATGAAGAGCGCAAAGCCACGGGCAAATCCAATTTAAGTCTCAGGCTCGGTGTCTTTGTGGGAACAGCTTGGCCTGAGGATGAGCCAGCCCTGGGGGTGGGGGCCCCGGGCCAGGGTGGGAGTGATGGGGCACAGAATCTGGCAGCTCAACCCAACAGGGTTTATCTTCACCGGGCTGAGAAATAAGGAAATGGTTTTACAAGAACTCATTTCCTTGGGCCTCTGTCTTCAAAAGGATTTAGGAGGGCTGGAGAATAAAGGAGAGTGTGTGTGTGTTTGTGTGTGTGTCACATACATGTGCATCCAGGTAGAATAATTTGAGCAAGACCTAGAGGGACTTTCCAGAATCAAAATTATCTTTAAAGAAAAAAACGATCCTTCAAGTAAAGTATCTGAAACTCCACTGCTAGCAAGGATTAGCAAACACTTCTGACCTTGCACATGCTGTCCTTCAATAACTGAGTGCCTACTGCATGCCAGGCACCGTGCTGGGGCAGAAACAGATTGTTCACTTAACGAATAATGAGCAAGTCCAAGCACTGTCCTAGGCCCCAGGGATAGAAGAGTGAAAAAAGAATCCCCGACCCCATGGAACTGCTCTTGTGGGCATTTACCTCCTTGTGAATTAAGCACTATGTTTGCCCCTGGAAAAACAGGCTTCCAGTCAACAGTTGTTTATACAACAGTGTGATAAATGCTATAACTCAAAGGTGTACAAAGGGTCGTTAATACTGAGGGGTTGAATTCTGATCCAGGTCTTTATTATTATTATTATTATTCAACCCTTCTCACTCCCCGACCTCACTGTTCCATCATTCCCCACCCTGCTTCCATATGGACCCATTGTTTAACTCCCACATATAAGTGAAAACATGAGGTATTTGTCTTTCTGTGTCTGAGTTGTTTTATGTAGTGTTCTCCAATCCCACCCATTTTGCTGCAAAAGACCTGAATTCATTCTTTTTTATAGCTGAATACTATTCCATTGTGTATATATACCACATTTCCTTTATCTAGTCATCCATCGATGGACACTCAGGTTGATTCCACAGGCTGATTTGCTATCATGATTTGCTATCATGAATATTGCTGCGATAAACATACGCATGCAGGCATCTTTTTGATATGCTGATTTCTTTTCCTTTAGATAGAAACCCAGTAGTAGGATTGCTGAGTTGAACGGTGGTTCTATTTTTAGTTCTTTAAGAAATCTCCGTAACGTTTTCCATCCAGGTTGTACTAATTTACATTCCCACCAACAGTGTATAAAGGTTCCCTTTTCTCCACATCCTCTCCAACACCTGTTTAGGGTTTTTTTTATTTTATTTTGTTTTGTTTTGTTTTTATCTTTTTAATAATCTGAGCTGGGGCTG
Source organism: Pan troglodytes (assembly GCF_028858775.2). Lineage (NCBI taxonomy): Eukaryota > Metazoa > Chordata > Mammalia > Primates > Hominidae > Pan > Pan troglodytes. Next base: position 45,961,983 of record NC_072405.2, read on the forward strand.
GGCATGGTAATCCCAGTAATCCCAGCACTTTGGGAGGCCAAGGCAGGAGGATACTTTGAGGTCAGGAGTTTGAGACCAGCCTGAGCAATATAGTGAGACCCCATCTCTACAAAAACTAAAACATTAGCTGGGTGTGGTGGCATGCACCTGTGTGATCCCAGCTACTTGGGAGGTTGAGGCGGGAAGATCGCTTGAGCCCAGGAATTTGAGGCTACAGTGAGCTATGATCACACTACTGCACCCCAGCCTGGGCAACAGAGCAAGACTCTGTCTCAAAATAATAATCATAATAATAATAATGTGAGCTGGATCTTAAAGGGTAAGAAGAATCGCCCTTTCACAGCCAGAAAAGAACAGTGCTCCAGACAGAGGTCACTGCATTAGTGAAGGCATGGAGCTTTGGAAGGGCTTCTATTGGGAAGGGAGAGAATCCAAATGCCTAGGAAGGGCTAGGTATTACGTTGCTTGTCTGGTTACCAGCTAATTCCTTGGTTAGTTATTTAACAGCTCTCTGAGAGCACATCTTCAAAAAAAAAAGAGGTCAGGAGCCTGGGAATTGGAAGGCTGTGGGGAGATGGGTTGGATAGAGAAGTCAAGACAAACTTCAGTTACTTCACAGCTTTGCATAGGATGGTGTGGTAGAAAAAACTACTGACCACCAAAGATTCATGCTCCCCCAACGCCATGTTGAGTTGCTTCTGGGGAGCAGATGCCCAGTCTACAATTTTCAACACCCACACCCACACCCCAGCCCATGCAGCTAGTGCGATCCACACGACTGGGTCTCACCAGTGGAACATGGGCGTAAGGGTCATGCATCATGTCCAGGCCAACATGGTGTTAGTCTCCAGTGTGCTGTCTCCCCATCCACAGAGACCGCGAAAGTATCCAATGTACTCCCTGGATAGAGACCTCTCCATGAGACTTCAGAAGCCAGGTGTTAAAGATGGTGTCATCACAAAATGGCAGCAAGGAGCTGTTCAGGGAGCCACCTTGTGATCCCTGAGGTAGGAGTATAACCTCATGGTGAGGCAGCACCTTCAGCAGAGGGCAAGTTCTGGAAAAGGAAACACAGCTATGAATCATCTGCAGAGAATAAACCTGCAGCTGCAGGCAAAGGAGTTTATGGAAGGAGCTGAAGGGAGCTGCATGGAAGATAGACCACAGCAGCCACCGCAGTCCACAGTCCACAGTCCACAGTGCTGCTGGGATTCATTCACTTAGTCTAAGTCACGCCACCTGGGAACAGTTCCTGCAGGATTTCATTTGATCTCCTTTCCTAGAGAAATCAAACTCCAGTCCCAACTGTTACAACCAATACTCACCATCCCCTTCCTCTACTACCTATTCTAAATGCCCCTCAGCCCCTGCTACTGATCTAGTGGCTTACTTGGTGGGGTGACCCAGACCCACATCTTTGAGGGGACTGAGCCCAGGGTCACCACGCCCTTCTCAGGATATGGCTGCTGTACTTGTCCATTTCCTATCAAAATTGGACAGGAGGATGCCATGAGACATCCTGGGGACAATCATATTCTTCCCTGGCCCCTGTCATGTGTCAGCAGCCCTAGTCGCCTGATCATTGGGGCTAATTGCACCTGACAGATTGGTGACATCTGTCCCAGCTTTCTCATCTCTTGGCATAAGGAGCCTGAAGTGGCCAGGCATTGGTCATAGCTAGAGCTGACTGGGATTCTTGAGTTACTCCCCATCTAGGAAGCAATATCTTTAGCCCCACATGACATTGAGAAGAAGAAATTCCTCACATGTGTCCAAGGGGATGGTGGTAAGCAGGGTCACTTTTACTTTCAGCTTTTAGTTTTTGGTCCAATATATCCTACCTGTTAGAGACACTGCAGAGTGGTCATTAACATAGGGTGCATAATGCATCCAGGAGAAGATAGTTTATCTTCACAGGGCAGTATTTCCACTAGCTCCTCAGCTACGCCTTCAAAAAGGGTGATTCCGGCCAGGTGACTCATGCTTGTAATCCCAGCACTTTGGGAGGCCAAGGTGGAAGGATCACCTGAGGTCAGGAGTTCGAGACCAGCCTGGGCAACATAGTGAAACCCCATCTCTACTAAAAATACAAAAAATTAGCCGGGTGTAGTGGCAGGTGCCTGTAATCCCAGCTACTTGGGAGGCTTAGACAGGAGAATCACTTGAACCCAGGAGTCATAGGTTGCAGTGAGCTGAGATCGCACCACTGCACTCCAGACAGGCGACAGAGCGAGACTCTGTCTCTAAAAACTAATAATTTTTTTTTAAAAAAAAAAAGAAAGAAACAACTTTTTCTTCAAGTTTCCTACAACTTCCACACATACTTCTCTACATTTTTAAATAGAGGTGAAAAATTATGGAGCATTAATTAATGTTTGCTTTACAATCATGACTCCCAAGATTACTGAGCTAAATGTTTCCAGAGTTCCTGTGTCAGCTTTTTATAGTTTCTCTGTCTCCATGCTTAAGGTTGGTCACCTCTGACTGTGTCAGTGTGATCTGCTTAGATCAGCCTTTAATTTGCTGTTTCTAAATGCAATGGGCTTGGAAACTAAATAGCCAGCTATGCTGGGATTGTGTGTTAAATAATCTTAACTAGATTCAAGCAAGGGTCCCCACCTTGAGAAATCTATGAACCTTTAGTGCATGTATTCATTCCACAGTAATTTATCAAGTATGCAGTATGTGCTACTAGGTGCTGGGGATATAGCAGGAAACAAAATAAACATAAAATCCCTTCCTTCATTGGGTTTACATTCTGTTGGGACCAAGGAAAATTGGAGGCATTTATTTTACATATGCAAATGCTGATTTTGGTCACTTACTTGTTCCCTACTGTGTTCCACAGGGGTGGGATTTGTAGATAGTTGAGTGCCCCACGGGTGATATGTTACTGCTCTACTGGCAGTAAATACATGGTTTCTGCAGTACTATTAATAACACAAAGCTGACTGGACGCGCTGGCTCACGCCTGTAATCCCAGCACTTTGGGAGGCCAAGGCAGGTGGATCACCTGAGGTCAGGAGTTCGAGACCAACCTGACCAACATGGCGGAACCCCGTCTCTACTAAAAATATGAAAATTAGCTGGGCGTGGTGGCGCATGTCAGTAGTCCCAGCTACTAGGGAGGCTGAGGCAGGAGAATCGCTTGAACCCAGGAGGCAAAGGTTGCAGTGAGCTGAGACTGCACCACTGCACTCCAGCCTGGGCAACAAAAGCAAAACTCCATCTCAAAAAAAAAAGAAAAAAGAATAACACAAAGCTGATAGAGAGTTATTAGTTCTATAATTCCGACATATTGTGAATCAAATAGGCATTACTGGGCTGGGCTGGGAACTTCACTACCGTCTATACCCCGATTTCCACAGGCAAATGTATTCCAAGTTCCAGGCAACTGACTTTCAAATGAACTTTTGGAACAGAACTCATTTGTAAGTTCCAGACTGCCTGTACTTCGCTATAAATGCACCGAACAGCCAGAGCATATTCGACCTAAGGGTTAGAAATGCGAATGTTGGGATAGGAGTTATTTCCCCATTCACTAACGTGGATGCCTCAGGTGACCCACCGACTCCCTCTGAATTTCAGTTCAGACCCTCATCTACTGGGTTTCACTAAGATTTTATTAAATAGACAGGAGTTCTGGTATTTTAAAAGTTCGAAGAACATTATTTAAAAGAATCACTAAGTATTTCTCAAAGCCACGAATAAATAAGTGAATGAAATGAATGGGGAAACTTTCCTGACATTCCCAACACACCTCAAGTGATGTCCCGAAGTGAAGAACATTTCCTGGAGGATTGCTTTCTCGTTTTCACTGTGGCTTCTGATCCAAACATTTGTGACAGAAATAGAATGAGTGCCATCACTTCTGGCGATCCCAATGGAGAATCTGGGCTTTGGCAGGACCCAAAAGAAAGAGGCGTTTTAGGGGCCGGGCTCGGTGGCTCACGCCTGAATCCCAGCACTTTGGGAGGCTGAAGCGGGCGAATCACCTGGGGTCAGGAGTTCGAGACCAGCCTGGCCAACATGGTGAAACCCCATCTCTACTAAAAATACAAAAATTAGTTGGACGTGGTGGTGGGCGCCTGTAATCCCAGCTACTTGGTAGGCCAAAGAGCGAGAATCGCTTGAATCCAGGAGGCAGAGGTTGCATTGAGCCAAGATAGCGCCACTGCACGCCAGCCTGGCGACAGAGATCCTGTCTCAAAAAAAAGAGGAAAGAAGTGTTTTACAGGAGCCAGTCTGACAGATTATCAAGGCTGGGAATGGACGGAAATGGCTGAGCAGCATGCACTTGTTTGGTTTTTTAAAAAGGAAGCAAACGTGATGCTCAAGAAGAAAATCAAACCAAGAAACGAGCTTCACAAATAATCACTCACCTCCTCCCCAGGGCCGGAACAAGTTTCACTCTATAGCTGTAGAAAAGACTCCCTTCTCCTGACTTCCAGGGGGTGGTGCAGGTGTGCAGCCAGCCCTGCTGGGAAGCAGTGCTTGTGCCTCCCAGCTTCTATGACAGGCAGCTGCCAAAGCCCCCAGCCCCGAATCTCAAAGTCACATTGTGCTAGGGATGGCCTTTCTCCCACTGCCCTCTCTTCTTCAGCCCCACCCCTGTCCCTCACCCCTGCCTGCCTTTCTGGGAAGGAGGATGGTTTCAGGGAAAGGCAGGCACCCCAAGGCCTTTCTTTGTATAGGCTACATTAATGAGAAACTCAGAGAAACTCTAGGAGACCTACGGAGCTGTCACCAAGTGCATGGGGAGGGAAGATTTATGTTGAGGACCAGGATGTGAACATACCCATGAATTATCCTTCGTGCCAAGGTAAATTGGATGGAGAAAAATATGTGTCAAGGAGGCAGAGACTGGGCTTGGCCGCAATCCTCACAGCACCTGGAGAAAGAGGGTCTCACTTAAATTCACGTAACTACAAAACTATCTGAAGCCAATGACTCTTCCAGGCTTTCTTGAATAAGAATAACTGGCATGGGTTGAGTACTTCTTGTGCTAAGTATCTTACTTGCATTAACCTTCCAAAACTCTATAAAGGTCAGTATTATAACTCTCCCCAAGTCAGAGATGAGTAAACTGAGGCACAAAGAGGTTAAGTAACTTGTCCAAGGTCACACAGCCAGGAGTGTGTGACCTGGCTCTGGTCTAAAGTGAGTATTTAACATAGAGGCACTCATTTCATCTCAATTACAACACGATAAATCATCTACCATTATTACATTTTACAGATGTTAATAGCTAACACTTTTGCACTAACTATGAGCCAGGTATTGTTCTAAGGACTAAGCAAAAATGTGCACACACTCTTTCCCACCATACTACATCATATTGTACCCATGGGAAGTACATAGAAAACTTTGAAGTAAGGAGGAGGGGGCCGATGCGTCCCCTCTCCCCTTAGAGAAGGACACATCCCTTCTCCCCCAGTGGCAGTTACCAGCATTCAAGAGCAAGACTACGGCGACTTTTAGAAACAAGAAACTTGCTCTTCATGATCATGCAAAAAAGACTCAATATTTTCTGTGGAGTCTCAGCAGCCTCTAAGAGGAACAGAAACCGGCGAACGCAAGTGCTGTGGCTACTTTTTGTTTTTAAACTTTTCAGGGGTAACCACTGTGAAACTTGTAGTGTATTTCCTTCCGTCTTTTTCTATGCATCTATAAATAGACCATAGATTTGTAGAGATACATTTTTATATTCTATCTTATTCACTTAGCATTATCTCACAACCATTTTCCTCTTTCTGGGAGGGAATGGGATGTAGTGGTTAAGACCACAGGCTAAACCATCAGAAAGCTTAGGTTCAAATCTTGGCTCTGACACTCTGGGACCTATCAATTCACTGGGACTTAGCGATTTTTTTTTCTACTTTTTTCAATCTTATTAAGGTATGATTGACAAATTTGATTGGCATAACAGCATAAAATTGTTGAAAAATGATAAATAAAGAAAAAGAACCAAACATACTGCCTTTCCTACATGAGCTATATATCAAGCTAACCAAAGAGTTGGTGAGGAAAGCACTTCTTTTTTTTGTAAACTTTTAAGTCCAGGGATACATGCACAGGTTTGTTATATAGGTAAACTGCATGTCACGAGGGTTTCATGTAAGATTATTTTGTCCCGCTGGTAATAAGCATTGCATACGATAGGTAGTTTTTTCTGACCCTCTTGTCAGAGGCTTCTGAACCAGAGCACCTCCATCTTGAATAGATGCTGGGTAAAATGAGGCTGAGACCTACTGGGCTGCATTTCCAGGAGGCTAAGGCATTCTAAGTCACAGAATTAGATAGGCGGTCAGCACAAGATACAGGTCATAAAGACCCTGCTGATAAAACAGGTTGCAGTAAAGAAGCCAGGCAAAACCCACCAAAACCAAGATGGCGACAAGAGTGTGGTCAGCCTCACTGCTCATTATGTGTTAATCATAATGCATTTGCATGCTAAGAGACACTCCCACCAGCGTCATAGCAATGTACAGATGCCATGGCAACATCAGAGAGTTACCCTATGTGGTCTAAAAAGGGAAGGAACCCTCAGTTCTGGGAATTGCCCACCCCTTTCCCAGAAAACTCATGAATAATCCACCCCTCGTTTAGCATATAATCAAGAAACAACTATAAAACTGGGCAACCAGCAGCCCTCGGGGCTGCTCTGCCTACGGAGTAGCCATTCTTTTCCTTTCTTTTCTTCCTTAATAAACTTGCTTTCACTTTATGGATTCACCTCAAATTTTTTCTTGTGCGAGATCCAAGAACCCTCTTGGGGTCTGGATTGAAACCTCTTTCCAGTAACATCTCTCGCCCTCCTCTCACCCCACTTCTTTTTTTATTTATTTTTAAAGATTTAGGGGTACAAGTGCAGATTTCTTATGTGCATATATTGCATAGTGATGGTGCCTGGGCTTGCAGTGTACTCATCACCCAAACAGGGAACATCATACCCAATAGGTAATTTTCAACCCTCACCCACCTCTCACCTTTTGGAGTTTCCAGTTTCTATTATTATTCTCTATATGTTCATGTACACACATTGTTCAGCTCCCACTTATAAGTGAGAATAGGTAGTATTTGACTTTCTGTTTCTGAGTTATTTCACTGAGGATAATGGCCTCCACTTCTGTCCATGTTGCTGCAAAAGACATGATTTCATGCTTTTTCATGGCTGAGTAGTATTCCATTTTATATATACCACATTATGTGATCCAATCATCCACTGATGGACATATAAGTGGATTCCATGACTTTGCTATTGTGAATAGTGCTGCAACAGACATACAAGTGCAGGTATCTTTATGATATAATAATTGCTTTCCCTTTGGGTAGATACCCAGTAGTGGGATTACTGGATCAAATGGTAGTTCTATTTTTAGTTTGGAAAGCACTTCTGTATAGAAGAATTCCAACTCTAAGTGCAGAAGAAATGATAAAATTAGAAAATCACCATTTGGCAACCTCTGTTCCAATACTTTTAATAACATCTTCCTCGTCACCAGATTTTGGCTAACAGTCTGTTCCCAATGATTTAGGCTTTTTCCAAGGTGACTTAGGATTTCTCTCAAATGCTCCTCACTTCCTTCTGAGCCAATGAACGTCATGTTTCTAACAGCCTAGCCAAAGTAATGTATGCTTTTTCTATCATCTTCTCAAAATTCTTTCACTGCCCAATTCCAAAGCTGCACCCACATTTTGGGGTTTGTTGTAGCAGCACCCCCCACTTCCAGGTAACAAAATCTGCATTGGTTTTCTATGCAAAGCAAATCACTATGCGCTTAGCAACTTAAACCAGTACCCATTCATTATCTCAAAGTTCTGTAGGTCAGAAGTCTAGAATGGTGTAGCTGGGTTCCCTGCTCTGGGCTTTCCAAGCCTGAAACCAAGGTATCAACTGGCTGCATTCTCACTGGAGCTTGAGATCCTCTTCCAAGCTCAGTCCCATTATTGGCAGAATTTTGTTCCTTGTAGGACTGAAGTCCCTGTTTCCTTCCTGGCTGTTGGGCAGGGACTGCTCTCCGCTCTTAAAAGCCTTCAGCTTTCAGGTCCTGGCCCCATGGCTCCCTCCACCTCAGCAACAGAGAACCCCACCTCACACCAAACCCTTCTCGAACTTCAAACCTCTCTGATGTCCTTTTTTGGCACCATCTGGAGAAAGCATTCTGCTTTGCAGGGGCTGACAAGTTTCGGTGGGGCGCACCAAGATAATCTCCCAGTTTTAAGGTAATCTTAAGGGTAACCCTAATTACTTCTGCAAACTCTCTTGCCGTGCACCAAAGCATGATCACAAGAGTAATGCCAGGAGATGAATGTCACTGGGGCTGCTTAAGACCTCTGCCAACCATGCTTTCCCACCAGAAGTGCAACCTGCTTTTCATAGCCCACCTGCCACCCATGCCCCGACTCCCATCCTGGGACTGCATGTTGTTCTAGCTTCTTGCCCATTGCCTTTTACCCTCTATTCTGGACAAGGAGGTTACAACCTTGGGTTTGGGAGGGCTGTTTGCTTCTTTGTTTTGAAGAAAGAAAGAAACTTAACAGTAAGGGAGAATTATTTCATTTTCCTCTAAATTTTGCATTTTTCTTTTGGCTCCCTTCTTTAATGGGGCTGAGAGAGATGGAAGCAGGTGGCCCCTGTGACAGGCAGCATTGCAGCCCCAGCCATTGGTGCAGGGGTTTGGAGCGGCTCTGGAGTCAAATCTGCTGGGTGTGAATCCTAGCTCTGCAAATGGCCAGTGTGACTTTGGGTGAGCTTTTTATCTTCCTTGTGCCTCAGTCTCCTAGTTTATAACAGGAAGATAATAATAGTGCCTGCTCTACAGGGTTTTTATGAGGCATAAGTTAGTTGATATCCGTAAAGTCCTTAACACAACACCTGGCACATAGTTAGTGAAAAAGTGTTAGCTATTGACATCTGTAAAATGTGAGTAATAATGGTAGATGCTTTATAGGGTTGTAATGGAGATTAAATGAGCTCCTCTATGTTAAATACTCACTTTAGACCAGAGCCAGACACTCAGTAAATGCTCAATAAAAACAGCTGTTACAAAGCTGACCCAAGGGCTTCCTGGCCAGTGGACCAGAGGAGAGTTCCCTTAGCATCTAGATGTTAGAAAAACATGCAGAAAACCCATCAAAGTCTCTCCATTAAGTTCAAGATCAAGTCCAAACGCCTTACGGAGGTGTAGAAGGTCATGCAGTATCTAAAACAGACCTCTTCCCTTTCAGTGCTCCACATTTTCTGCTCATTCCCCAAATGGAGTCTTCCTCAGCCAAGCAAAACATCTTCTGAGTGCTGCAAATCTCCCAACTTACCCCTCCCCTGGACCCTCTGCCAAGGAGGGGCACTCTCTCCCTGCCACCCCTGGCCTCAAGCTTTACCTGATTTGGTAGTCCACAGTCAGATCACAGATGAAAAGTCCTTTCCTCTGGGGAGCCTTCCTTGCTCCCCCACCCCCAAAAACCACACACACACAACCAACCTCCCTGGCATGCTGTGCACCCCCACCCCAACCCCAAGGTCTGCCCAAGGTCTGTCTACCCCCTCTCCACTCTCCCTTTCAAAACTCCTCAAACTGTGATGTGATGACCAGCCACCCCTCATTGGCCCCCACCATGTTGCACACTCCATAAGGACTGGCTATTAACTTATAAGTCCCCAGCACGTATCTTAGTCCTCCTTGTAGAAGGAAAGGAAGGACATGAGCATCAGAAGATGGGTTTCTGGACCCAGATGTGACTCCAACTAGCTGTGACTGTGGACCAGTCATTCCCCTTTCTGGGCCTCAGTTTGCATCTGAGAAATGAGGGTTTGGACCTTGCAATTGCTAATATACCTCTCAGCAGCAACGTCCCACAGACATCTCAGCACAGAGCCAACTTAACCTTAGGCCCCTCCACTTGTCAGGTGCTGGGTTTGGTTCAGAGATGGAGATCCTTTACAAGCCTCTTTGGTGCCTTCTAGATTCTGTAGGCGACCCCATTCCAGGGACGGAGGCTGGTGGAGATTGAGCACTCACACCCTTCCAAGTTCAAGTCCAAGGCCAGGCCCTGGTGCAGATGTATCCTTTTTTCTTTGCCAGCTTTATTGAGATATAAGTCATATACCACACCAATTCACCCATTTAAAGTATATATTTACAGATATGTGCGACCATTAGAACAGGCAATTTTAGGCCGGGCATGGTGGCTCATGCCTCTAATCCCAGCACTTTGGGAGGCTGAGGCAGGCAGATCACCTGAGGTCAGGAGTTCAAGACCAGTCTGGCCAACATGGCTGAAACCCCCATCTCTACTAAAAATACAAAAATTAGCCAGATGTGGTGGCATGCGCCTGTAATCCCAGCTACTCGGGAGGCTGAGGCAGAAGAGTCACTTGAACCTGGGAGGTAGAAGTTGCAGTCAGCCAAGATCATGCCGTTGCACTCCAGCCTGGGCAACAAGAGCAAAACTCCATCTCAAAAAAAAAAAAAAAAAAAAACACACACAGGCGATTTCAGAAAATTTTCATCACCAAGAAGAAAACTCTTAGCCAGGTGCAGTGGCTCACACCTGTAATCCCAACACTTTGGGAGGCTGAGGTGGGAGGATCCCTTGGGACCAAGAATTTGAGACCAGCCTGGGGAACATAGCAAGACACTGTTTCTACAAAAAATAAAGTAGATAGCTGGGCATCGTAGCTCACACCTGTAGTCCCAGCTAGTTGGGAGGCTGAGATGGGAGAATTGCTTGGGCCCAGGAGTTTGAGACTGCAGTGAGCTATGATCATACCACTGCACTCCAACCTGAGTGACAGAGTAGTAAGACCCTGTCTCTCTCTCTCTCTTAAAAAAAAAGGAAGAATAAGAAGAAGTCGAAGTCTCTCATGCTTTAGCTATTACCCCAATGAGTATTCCTGCAAATCTCTCTCTCTCACCCCTTTCTCCCTTCCTACCCTTTTCTCTCTCTCTCCATCCATCCCTCTCTCCATGATTTATTTTGACCTGCGTGTGGCAGGTGGAGGAGAATAATGATCAGGAAAAAATATATATAACTGTTCTTGTAAATCTCACCCATCTTTTTCCACCCAAAGAGAGAAAGTGGTTGAAAAGCTGTCCTTTATAATAGATCAGGAAGCTGCCAGAGGAGACAAAGCAGCAGTCGCCACATCACTGCTCAGACCTCCTCCAGCCAGCGAGACAGATCCCGCACCCAGAGATGGGACAGGGAGAAGCTGGGGGCTGAGGACCACCTCCCCCAACACCTCCCTATTTACTTTCTCTTCAAAATTGCAAGTCTCTGCTCAAAGCAAGGGCATCCATAGTTCTTCCACACAGCTCAGGCGAGATTTTTTTTCAGAAGCTATTTCCTTTAACAATCTGCATTCCTTGCACATAACAAAATGTTTGGAAAGGTAAAAAGCTTGAATCATTAAAACAAGGTTCTAAACCAGTTTTAAGATGGGGCAGAGAGTGTCTGGCAGGAAGAAGACGTGGTCACCACACAGGAAGCCCTGGAAAAGTAATGCAGGGCAGATGGTAAGATGGAGACCAGCCTGGAAACAGAGATAAGAGGTTAGGTTCTGTGTCCCCAAGGGAGGCCCTTCCATGCCACTGCCCAGAAAACCCTCCATCCTCCATGTGCAAGGCCCAGGCACTACAGAGATGAAGCAAGGCAGGAATCTCACCTAACAAGAGTCTGAACCCCCTCCCACCTCTGTGTGATATGGTTTGGCTATGTCCCCACCCAAATCTCATTTTGAGTTGTAGCTCACATAATTCCCATGTGTCGTGGGAGGGACCCTGTGCAAGGTAATTGAATCATGGGGTCACGTCTTTCCAGTGCTGTTCTCGTGATAGTGAACAAGTCTCACGAGATCTGATGGTTTTATAAAGAGGAGTTCATTTGCACATGCTCTCTTGCCTGCTGCCATGTAAGACCTCCCTTTGCTCCTAATTCACCTTCTGCCATGATTGTGAGGCCTCCCAGCCATGTGGAGCTGTGAGTCCATTAAACTTCTTTCCATTTATAAGTTAATCAGTCTCAGGTATGTCTTAATTAGCAGCATGAGAACAGACTAATACACTGTGGGACCTTGGCAGTTTGCAAAGTATTCAGATTTCTGTCTCCATTTGCTCAAATGTGACTATAAGGACATGGCTCACCTTGGATGGTTCTATCTCCATAAATGCTAACCCTGTGCCTAATTTTATAAGCATAATTTTATTCCATTGTGTGGAAAAAAAAATTTTCTTTACATGAGAGATCACCAACACAATCAGGACCCAGGGGCACCCAGGGGCACCCAGGGGCTCCCAGGAATGCAACCAACATCCCGGGAGCCTCTGCTGTGTCTTGGCCACGATGTGACGTGCGTTCACATGTTGTCACGATTCCTCGGTATAAGGAGCATGGGTACGACTGGGCCTTCCCGGGATCACACTCTTTTCCATGTTGAACCCACAAGATGGGCAGCTCCTAGGAGCACCATGTTCCTTCTGTGCCCCCAGCACCCACACAGACCCCATGTGTCCTGTGCTCCCCTGGGTGAGGAGGACTCCACGGTGACTTCCTCCCAGAAGCCTGACTCCAGCGTCGACGTTTCATATGCAAAATACCAAAGGGTTCTCAATAACAAACGCACTTCCTGCCAGGGCTCAGATCTGCCTTCTTTGACAGACAGAGGGCTTTGAAACTCAAATGGGGCAAGGAAAGAGACAGAGAGTGGGTGTTTGTGAAAAGCCAGGTAAAGTTTACTTGTGGCGGGGATGGGGGAGGTGACAGGGCCACTGTCTCTGCGGGGATGCTGTGCCGTGACCAGCATCCCCACAGAGAAGGCTCCAGTCCTCTCACCCCCTCCCGCCTCCCCAGGAACCACGGGCACACTGGCCCCACGCTGGTGGGATTGCTTCTACAGGATCTGCAAAAGGTTAGTCCCTAGTAGGGTGGGATCCCACCCCCCTTATTTTTCTTTTCCCACTCCTTTTCAGAAACAGCGCCTGTGCCTCCACGTCTCCGTTACACATATCGATTCTGACAGCTCAAATTAATATGTCAGATGCTGTGATCCTCGCTGGCGACAGGCCTTTTGACCCTATCAGTGCAATCTGCTTCCCTGATTGAAAATCTCTGCACCTCAAATTGATTCAGAGTTTTATAAACATCCTGCAGCCACAATTCAAGGAAGCCATCAATGAAAAACTTAGGAGAGATTCATTTGCCTGCTTCTGCCCCCGGCTCCTCCAACCAGCAGGGCAACTAGCAAAGGGACAAAAGGAAGGCTGAGAGTTCCAGGGACCCCCAGCTGAGGTGCTCCCCCTACATACACACACACACACACACACACACACACACACACACACACCCTGCCTGCATCCAAAAATGCAGTTGAAATGAGCCAGTGATGCCGGGAGCAGTGGCTCATGCCTGTAATCCCAAAATTTGAGAAGCCAAGGCGGGCGGATCACCTTAGGTCAGGAGTTCGAGACCAGCCTGGCCAACATGATGAAACCCCGTCTCTACTAAAAATACAAAATTTAGCTGGGTGTGGTGATGGGCGCCTGTAATCCCAGCTGCTCAGGAGGCTGAGGAAGGAGAATTGCTTGAATCAGGGAGGTGGAGGTTGCAGTGAGCCGAGAACGCACCACTGCACTCCAGCCTGGGTGACAGAGCGAGACTCCATCTCAAAAAAAAAAAAAAAAAAGATAGAGAAAGAAATGAGCCAATGACAGGGTCAGATTAGGCATCAGAGACTCTAGGTGCTGTGTGACCTTGAAAGAGTTCCTGAACCTCAGAGACTTGGTCTTCTCTTCAAAAAATGACGATAATAATAACTACTCTGCTTGACCCACCAGTATTGCTGTGAGGATGGAGAGAGAGAGGCATTCTTAAAGCACTGATGAAACGCAGAGAATTGTGGCTGGTTGTTAGAATATACTGCGGAGACGGATGAAACAAAATCGGCAAAATGCTGATCACTGTAGACGCTGGGAGATGGGTACGGCACAAGGAGAGTCACTAAGCTCTTCCCTCTAGTTTTGTGTATGTTTAAAATTTTCCCAACTAATATTTTTCTTTTTTAAAAGTTTTATTTGTAATTGACAAATAATAATTTTACTGTATATATTTATGGGGTAGAGTGTGTTGTTTCAATACATGTATTCATTGTGGAATGATCAAATTAGGGTACTTAGCATATCCATCACCTCAAATATTTATAATTTCTCTGTGGTTAGCACATGTAAAATTCTTTTAGCTATTTTGAAATGTACAATACATTATTATTAGCTACAGTCACTTTACTGTGCAACAGATCTCCAGGACATATTCTTCCTACGTCACTGAAACTCTGCCACCATTTGCCAACATCCCCTTTCCCCAACCATCTCTCCCCCTCACCCACACTCCCAGGCCTCTGGTAAACACCATTCTACTCCCAACTGCATGAGTTCAACTTTTTTAGATTCCATATATCACTCACTAATTTTTAAAAAGAGATATACGTCAAACCACAAAGTATGTGAGTTTTGTGTCTGTGTATGTGAGTGTGTGTGTATGTGTACACCCACACCCAAGAAAAAGGACCATCTGTGGGGAAGAGACAGAGTTGTCTGCATAGTAATTGCCTGTCAGTAAGGATCCCTCTGTGCGGAGCCCATTCAACTTCCTCCCGTGCCTCCAGCGCCCTCCCAGGACCTCTGGCTGGGTACTTGGCTGATGGGATGACCATTTGTCCATTCACCTGCTGTATGGCACCTTGAGCCAGTGGGGTGTGGGGACTGGAGTGTGATGTGGTGACGTCAGTCCTCGGCACCCAGCACATTTTTGATTAAATCAGCAATGCACCCTGCCAACCCCTCGACCCCTCTGCTACCTTTGCCACACTCAGGTCTCCCTCCAGCCAGCCCATCAGGAAGCTTCCAGAACCTTCTGTTTTGTGGCTGCTTTCCCAGTTATCCACAGCCAGCCAGCCCCAAGCCAGGCAGAGTGGACTGGAGGAGACTAGCATCTGATTTAGGTTTCTCCGTGGGTTCTCAGGGTCCAGGGATGGTCTCAGGACCCTGACCGTAACAGCAGGAGCAGGTCATCTACTTGTCAGCAGGTTTTGACAGCAGCAGGCAGGGCAGGCCCCATGATACTGGTTCCCCTATTTCTTCCCCACACGGACAAAAGGAACACAAAATTTTCCCCCAAACTTCTCTAGGACCTATGGGTAACCCACGGGGGTCCCTCATCACCCACTCCCAGAAAGTAGCATCAGACTCTCTCCTTCCTTTGCCCACTCCCTCTATCACCGCCTCCACCAGGCCACACTGGGGAGAAAGAGTGGATGGGAGGGAAGAGGGAAGACTGAAGAGGAAGGAGGGGAAGGGGAAGCTGTGTGTGATTCTTGTGTGAACCGAGAGACACCAACCACAGCCCACACCCACCATAGGGCCCCACTTTGGGTCCCAGGATCCATCTCAAGCCATGGGGGCAGTTCTCACCAGTCTCAGTTCCTCTTGGTGAGGGGATGGTCAAGAATGGCACAGGTCATCGGCCTCAAGGGAAGCAGACAGCTCCCTCCCTCAGGTCACCACCCTGGAGCTCTGGAAAAAGAATGGCCAGGACACCATCATCTCTTCCCAACTCCTCACCCCTGCACTTCCCAAGTTGTCACAAATCCAAATGCCTTCTGAAGGCTCTCGCTGAGTGCCAGGGAAGCAAAGAAAGAAACTACTCCCCACCCATTGTCTCCAAATAGGCAACAACAAATAGATGCAACATTCACATCTTCAAATTCATTCTGTCTAGGGGGTTCTCACTCTCCGGCCCTGCCTCCCTGGTCCAGGTGTGTGTGGTATGTGTACAGTCCAGGGGAACGCACGGCCCTGGGCTCAGACCCTGGCTGCTCCACTTAACAAATTCCTTCATCTTTCTGTGCCTCGGTGTTCTCATCTAAAAAAAAAAAAAGGTGGGGGGTATAGACTGGGCACAGTGACTCACACTCATAATATCCCAATACTTTAGGAGGCCAGGGTGGCAGGATCAATTGAGATCAGGAGTTCAAGACCAGCCTGGGCAATATAACAAGACCTGGTCTCTACAAAAAATAAAATATTATCCAGGTGTGGTGGCACAACCCTGTGGTCCCAGCTACTTAGGAGACTGGGGCAGGAGGATCGCCTGAGCTCAGGACTTGGAGGCTGGAGTGAGCTATGATCATACCACTACACTCCAGCCCAGGGAGTGATGCAAGACCCTATCTCTAGAAAAATTAATTAATTTTAAAAAATAAAAAAATGGAAATAATTGGAATAAATTGGAAATAATTGGAATAAATGGAATAAAAAAATTGTATTTGCTTTGTAGGATTGTTTCGTGGACCAGCAAGTTCATATTTTTGAAGTGCTTAGAACAGTGTCCGATACATGGTAAATAAACCCTGTGAGTGAGCTCTCATCCTCCTCATCACTATTACTGTTTGTTACTGGCTTCCTTAAAATCAACCTTTTTCTTCCCTTCCTCCAAACTGAGCTTACTCACTCCTTCATCTACCAAGGAATCTGTTCTCAGAATCCAAATTCTTTCTCAAAACTCAAATATGATGTTTCTTTCTTTCAAATTCTCCTCCTCCCTACAGGCCCAACTCTCATTCATTCATGGTGCCTCATGACCCTCCAGAAATAGGATTTTTTTCCCTTGCAAAACCGACAAAATGTCCTTTGTTCATCCATGAGCTTGTATTAATTGTAGCTGCCAGTTTACAAAGCTCTTTTTATTATTTATTTATTTATTTATTTTTAGAAACGGGGTCTCTCTTTGTCACCCAGGCTGAATTGCAGTGGCACAATCATAGCTCACTGCAGCCTCAAACTCCTGGGCTCAAACGATCCTCCCACCTAAGCCTCCCAAGTAGCTGGGACTTAGAGGCGTGCACCACCACACCCAGCTAATGCTTTTTTAAATAGAGATAGGTTCTTACTACATTACCCAAGCTAGTCTCAAAGCCCTGGTTATACAAGTAATCCTCCCGCCTTAGCCTCCCAAAGCATTGTCATTACAGGCGCGAGCCACTGTGCCAGGGCTAGAAAATTCTTTTACTTACAATAAGCCATTAATCCTTGGTGGGGGCTGGGAAAGAGAAGCAGTGTGCCCCAGCCCTTTCCCTTCCCACTTACAGCTTGTCAATGGCAGAGCTGAAGTTGGACTCCTAGCCTATCTGACCGTAAATTCAGGATTCTCCCAGAACTTTACCTGCCCCCGGTGAGACACACACCTGAGAAGTAACGCTGGGCAGAGAGGAGAAGCCGTGTTCAGGACCCTTCTATTCCTCACATTTAGTGGTCTCTAGAACTGTTCATCTGAAATTTTTGGTTATTCCTAACTAAAAAGTGGCGGTGGGGATGAAGGTCAACATGGGAAAATGTTTGTGATACATCATTGACTTAAAAATAGGTTATAGGGGCCAGGCGCAGTGGCTCATGCTTGTAATCCAAGCACCTTGGGAGGCTGAGGCACGCAGATCACTTGAGGTCAGGAGTTCAAGACAAGCCTGGCCAACATGGTGAAACCTCATCTCTACTAAAAATACAAAATTAGCCGGGTGTGGTGGCACACGCCTGTAGTCCCAGCTACTCGGGAGGCTGAGACAGGAGAATCACTTGAACCTGGGAAGGGGAGGCTGCAGTGAGCCGAGATCATGCCACTGCACTCCAGCCTGGGCGAGACAGAGTGAGACTCTGTCTCAAAAAATAAAAAAATGAAAAAAAAGAAGCTATAGGCTGGGTGCAGTGGCTCATACCTGGAATCCCAGCAATTTGGGAGGCTGAGGTGGGATCACTTGAGGCCAGGAGTTTGAAGCTGCCGTGAGCTATGATCATAACACTGTATTCTAGCCGGGACAACAGAATGAGACCTTGTCAAAAAAAAAAAACTTATAAAGTATTATGTGCAACAGGGTTTCATTTTTCTGAAAATACACACATTTAAAGAAGAGGCTAGAAGGATGGACCTTCAGCTTTGACAGTGGTAAAATTCATGTTTTTTATTCTCTTGTTTATCTGTACTTTCTAAATTTTCCACAAAATGCATTATTGGATTTTTAATGTAGGAAAATTATGAGACCTGGGGACAATGGACTCAGATGTCCAAATGTTCTGACGTTTACCGGAGGCTGCAGGGCTTAGAGCTTTCTGCTTACTGAGGAGAAATGACAAACAATGGGCTCTCCCTGTTTGGGACCCTAAGCCCACAGGCCGATGGCAGCCCCTGCATTTCCAGGAAAGCCTTGGTTCCTTCTCAGACTCAGAGTGGGGCAGCCACGAATGGGCACCACCAGCCCCACTGGGGAGAGAAAGTGCTGTCACCTGCGTTGCCATCACCAATGTGGGGCTCCTTCGGGGCCTTGCCAGCACTTGCACACTTTATTTTTTTAATTTTTTTTAATTCCCATAGATTTGGGGGGAACAGGTGGTATTTGGTTACATGAGTAAGTTCTTTAGTGGGGATTTGTGAGATTTTGGTGCACCCATCACCCAAGCAGTGTACGCTGAACCCAATTTGTAGCCTTTTATCCCTCACCCCTTTCCCACCCTTTCCCCCTGAGTCCTCAAAGTCCATTGTATCATTCTTATGCCTTTACATCCTCACAGCTTAGTTCCACTTATGAGTGAGAACATATGATGTTTGCTTTTCCATTCCTGAGTTACTTCACTTAGAATAATAGTCTCCAATCTTAAATCACTTGAACCTGGGAGGCAGAGGTTGGAGTGAGCCAAGATCGTGCCACTGCACTCCAGCCTGGGTGACAGAGGAAGACTCCATCTCAAAAACAAAGCAAAAAAAGAGAATAGTAGTCTTCAATCTCATCGTGGTTGCTGCGAATGCCATTAATTCATTCCTTTTTATGACTGAGTAGTATTCCATTATATATATTATATACACAACAGTTTCTTTATACACTCATTGATTGATGGGCTGGTTCTATATTTTTGCAATTGCACTTATGCATTTTAATCATTTAATCCACACCACAGCCTCAAGGTAAGTGGGACAGTTAATCCTTTTCTCCATCCCACAAATCAGGAAACTGAGACCCAGAGAGGTGAGGGGATTTGCTCAAGATCCCACAACAGTCAGAACCAGGGATCCACAGAGCCTGGCTTCCTGGCATTCAGTTTACCGCACACACAGCAGGTCCATCGGCCCTGGGATGGCACAGGATTTATGGTGGGCATGTTGAGAAGCCACACCAGCCCTCTTGTTTCCCAAATATCTCCCTCGGGTCTTTCCAGGGAGTCTTTCCAGGATCTTTCCCGATCCTGCCTGGCCTCAGAACTTCCTGACCAGAACCACTCCTGAGCCAGGTGACTGCAGAAGGGCCTGGGTAGGTTCACTGGCTAATGCAACTGTGACAAGAGACCACATGCTGGGTGGATTAAATGACAGTGAAGGATTGTCCCACAGTTCTGGAGGCTTGAAGTCTGAGATCAAGGTGTCAGCAGGGTTGGCTCCTACTGAGGGCTCTGGGGAAGGATCTGTTCCAGGCCTCGCTCCTTGGATGGTAGGCGACCATGACTTGGTGGGTAGGTGACCATGGCTTGGCGAGTAGGTGGCCATGGCTTGGCTGGTAGGTGACCATGGCTTGGCTGGTAGGTGGCCATGGCTTGGCAGGTAGGTGGCCATGGCTTGGATGGTAGGTGACCATGGCTTGGTGGTAGGTGGCCATCTCTTCCCTGTGTCTTCACATGGTCATCATTCTGTGCCTGTCTGTGTCCTAATTTCCTCTTCTTATAAGGACACCAGTCATATTGGATTAGGCCCCACCCTAGTGACCTCACTTTAATTTAATTACCCCATTAAAGACCCTATCTACAAAGATAATTACATTCTGAAGTACTGGCAGGTTTAGGACTTCACTACTTGAATTTGTGGGGGAGACACAAGTCAACCCTTAGCAGGTAAAACCCCCTTTACCTGGAAGAGTTCCCCAATTCTCTCCTGCTGGCACTCCAGCAGGAATTGGATGTCCACCTATCCTGGTGACCTGAGTCCTGAGAAGGGTGGGAAGACAAGGAACAACAGGGGAAAAAGCTGGCAGCGACAAGTCCTGGGATTTGGGGCAGGAGTTACAACAGGAGGGAGCTGGAATGATGGGTGCCAGCAAGGGCAGGTCCCCAACAAGCTAGTGTGAGACAAGGAGGCTGGCCCAGGGCCCAGATGGCCCACAGGTCTATGGAGACTGTCATTCCACTGGCAAGGGAGGCAGGTGCACCATAAAATATTTTTACCTGTAAAGAAGGATTATTATAGGATAATTGCTTTCCTAGCAAGAAGAAGCAAAAATCAGAAAGCTCTGGGACTTTGGACTAGTCACTTCCATATCAGTAAATGAAGATTAGCCAGATGGCTTCCACCTTCCCCTCCAGCACTGATGTTTTCAAATTCTAAGACAGTGAATCTTTCTCCAAATTTCACTGGAACTGATAAGATTTCATCTGGGCCTGGCACGTAGTAGATGCTCAGATACATCCAGCTTCCTCCCTCCAGCTGCTGCCTTCCACTCTATGGCTATCATCAACTCCCAATTCCTCCTTTTGGGTTAAAACAAGAAAGAGGAAGAAGAGGTAGCATCATTAGATGCTGGGTGTACAACGCCCTTGGAAAGAATGCCCCAGAAACCAATGACAACGGCTGCCTCTGAGAAGGAGGAGCACAATAGTGAGGGGTCAGAACTGAGAGCAATTTTCATCTTCACTGCATATTTCTTTATACCTTTTGCTTTTTAAACCACTTGGATGTACTACCTACTAAATTAATTTTACAAGATTGCAAAAGAATGGGATAACCAGTGCACACAGAGCCCTGAGTTTGTGATGGTTCCTGGCTCCCAGTCATCTCCAGCCCACCCTCGTCAGTGAGTCGGTCCTTCATCTTCATCCTCGTGTTGGTGATGCTACTGAGCTGCTGACCCCACATGGTACCAAGTAACCCCTACGCAAATCCTATGACCTTCACACCAACCTTAGAGCTAGGGAATAGTGTTGTCCCCCTGTTAGAGGGGAGAAAACTGAGGAGCTCAAAAGACAAGAAACTACCTAAAGATCCCACCAGGTGTGTCCAGCTCCTGAAGCTACACTCTGGGCCATTAGTTCTTGCCACTCCAACCCCTTCTGCTCCACATCCACTCCGAATGTGCATGTCCTGGCCCCTCAGTATAGACCAAGGATGTAGAGAAAAGAGTTTGTGTCATTTATTTTTATATTCTCCAACCCTCCCCTTTCTCCACCCCACCAAAAAAATAATAATAGTAGCTTTCCTAGCCCTGAACAAAAATGAGCATTTGTTCAATATTTGCTGGATTGAATTAAACTTATCAAAAACAGAGTCCCCTTCCAGACCACAGCCTTCGTCGTCATCATCATCATCATCATTATCATCAGCAAATGTTTCATGAGGCATCTACACTGTGCTAGCATCTGGAGAAGACTTATAGATGCTTAAGCCTGGCAGATCTAGAAAGAGCTTCTAGATAATACTTCAGGGTAGGGCAGATTATGGAGCACCTCTAGAAATGTTTGCAAAACTGCCTTTTCCCTCCTCCTATCCCACACACACCCATGCACACTCATAAAATATTCTCAGTTGAGATAAGATGTTTCAGCCATAAATCCATCATGGTGGGGCAGGAGGTTTCATTTAGCAAGTACAGAGCTGCATTGCAAAGCAGTTATCAATTCAAGGAGGAAAGGTGCTCAGCTCGCCTATCTCCTCATCTCCCAGCTCTGGTGGAGACACCTGTCAGAAGGAGAGGCAGCAGCTGCCTTTCAGGTCTGACATCTCTGAGGCCTGGCTGGGATGGGGCTGGCCCCTGGGGCTGGGCAGGGTGCTTCCAGACAAAACTAGGACTGGGTGACCTCCTCAGATGGGAGCAGGGCATGGCTTTCAGAAGTAACCCCCCACCAAAAGCAGGGAATTCTCCTTCATCCCCTTGATCCTTAAGAGAAGGGGCTCGTCCTGCCCTGTAAACCAGAAAATTGGTCCTAAAGTTTGAGATCAGAAGTATTTTGCCGCTGGAGCTTTCTCAGAGAAGGGAGGTCAGTATTCCAATGCCATAGATAATAGTCAGAGAGTCATTCTCATGGGAACTAAGCTTTGCCTATCACTGTTAAGTTTACAAAACACCTGCTATGCACCATCTCATTAGCTATTATTTCACAATGATCCAGTGAGGTCAGCAGGGCAAATGCTCTATACCCTTATGTTCACTTGAGTCACAATGAGATAAAGTGACTTGTTCAAGATCACACAATTCGTTAATGACGTATATTAGGTTGGATCATCTGAGGCTGCCTATAAAGATGGACAACCCCGGTCTTCTCCCTTTGACTTCAGAGGGCAAAGAGAAGGCTTGATTTGTGCCTTGGCTGGCAAAGCCCCCCAGTGGGGTAGGAGTCACTCTGTCCACAGTGACCACACACAGCTTTCAAATCCATAGGTCCCTTCATGGCTTTGGAGGAGGGGGAAAAACTGCACCTTAGACCTTCTTTATTCTCCATTCCTTTCTGTCCTCCAGGACCAATGGGGTAGGTCAGCCCCAGTGAACTCTCAAATGACCACTGAAGGAGGAAGTGAGTGCAGAGTGTGATACCACTCACATCCCAGCCCAGACTGTTTGCTCAGCTGGGAGGAGTGTTGCAATTCTTCTTCCTGCAGAGATAACACCCCTTCTCATGGCTTCAGGCATCACCTATCTCCTCTAGGCTGCGCTCCTACTTGTCCATCTCTGCTGTGACCTTGTTTCCAGGCTCCAGGAAGGACATTTGCATGTAGCTGCCTTGCCCCATTGCAGTCTACAAGCCTGAAGTCATTGCAGTCTACAAGCCTGAAGTCGGGGCTGTTCATTCCATTCCCCTTAGGCCCCCACTTCCTCTCACTTTCTCTCTCCCCAAGCTGGAAACCTCAGATCATTTCTAAATTCTTTCTTCCCCTTTGCATTTCAATGAACAGAAGTACCATCAATACGTTTTATCACTGTTCAGTCTCATCACATTCCATGCTTAAGGCTCAAAGAGACCTATAGAAACAGCACTGTTGTTCACTCAATGGGCAAAGGCAGGGAGGCCCAGCCCATTTGCAGTGGGATTCTCTTCCTCTCCCGCCTCTGTGGCCCTGACTCTAGACTTGGGCTCCAAGATGTTGGAATGGTGTCTCTCCCCCTCACTACCCTGCACGTAGCACAGTGCCCTGGTAAACATGAGGCCTCAGAAACACTCCCTGCACCAGGCACTTAGAACTTAAGAGTTTTTTGTTTGTTTGTTTGTTTGTTTGTTTGTCTTGAGACAAGGTCTCGCTCTGTCACCCAGGCTAGAGTGCAGTGGCACGATCATGGCTCACTGCAGCCTCGACCTCCTGGGCTTAAGCAATCCTCCCACCTCAACCTCCCAAGTAGCTGAGACTACAGGCATGCACCACATGCCTGACTAATTTTTGTATTTTTTGTAGAGATGGGGTTTCAACACGTTGCCCAGGTTGGTCTCAAATTCCTGGGCTCAGGTGATCCCCTCCTGCCTCGATCTCCCAAGTTGCTGGGATTACAGGTGTAAACCACCATGCCAGGCCAGGAATTTAGAGTTCTTAATACTAGTCTGGCTTCTAGCATTCTCGAGCAATGGGGAAAGAAACCAGAAAACACACAGAAGGGACAGGTGTTTGGTTTAGGGACCACCTTCACTCTAGCCGGCCGCATTCCATTTTTAAACCTATCTGCTGGTATTCCATTTTTAAATGAGTCTGACTCCATCCATCTACCCAGCCTTACTCCCTGACAGCTTCTGACAAACTTGCTCTGAATTATGGACACATAGATCTGGGTCCAGTGCAGTTTAACTCTGGAAGCAGTGCCCGCCCTCATTGCCCGAGCGAGTAGGCAAGTGGCAGGGTCTTGGGGATGAGAATCACGAGCCCTGCCTTGCCTCTCTACTCACCAGTGCTGGAAATGCCATTGACAGGGAACAATCTATACAATGGGATGAGACCTCAAAAGCAAATGCGGCTGGGCACAGTGGCTCACGCCTGTAATCCCAGCACTTTGGGAGGCCGAGGTGGGCAGATCACCTAAGGTCAGGAGTTTGACACCAGCCTGGCCAACATGGCAAAACCCCGTCTCTACTAAAAATACAAAAAATTAGCCAGGCGTGGTGGCAGGTGCCTGTAATCCCAGCTACTCAGGAGGCTGAGGCAGGAGAATCGCTTGAACCCGGGAGGTGGAGGTTGCAATGAGCTGAGATCACACCATTATACTCTAGCCTGGGCGACAAGAGCAAAACTCCATCTCAAAAAAAAAAAAAAAGCAAATGCACCTGGGAGAACTAAATGTTGGCTTAAATTCATGCTAAGGTGTAAATGACTGCTAGCAGTGCTTTCCTGAAC
The DNA here is from genome assembly GCF_028858775.2 of Pan troglodytes. Taxonomy (NCBI): domain Eukaryota; kingdom Metazoa; phylum Chordata; class Mammalia; order Primates; family Hominidae; genus Pan; species Pan troglodytes. The sequence continues at coordinate 45,986,376 of NC_072405.2, forward strand.
GCTGACTGATGATAAAGGAGGAGAAGGTGCACCCAGAGTTGATGCAGTCAACATGCTTTGGTGGACAGAGCACTGGGCCAAGTCTGGGGACGGGAGATCTAGTCTCCACTCTGCCTGTCATTTATCTGATGATTTTTAGGAAAGTTATTCTACCTCTTCGAGCCTCGATTTACAAATCTACAGCAGGGGACAATTCAGCTAGGTAATCTCTAAGGTCTTTTCAGATCTGGCAAATTGTGATTTGGCTGTTGCCTCTAGCCTACCCCCATTTGTCTTCTTAACCTCGCACTGTGCGGGTAACATGATCACGCCTGTGCCGAAAACTCCTGTTGTTCAGACCAGAGTCAAACAATGCCTCCCAGGCAGATTTAGAAACCAAGGTCATCAAAACCCTGAGGAATACAGAAAGAGACAGAAGACCAAATTTCAATATAGTCAATGATCCTTTGGAATCACGGGGATAGAGCTCCGTTAGACATGACATAAGACCCTGTGGTCACACATATGAAATTACAATCATCCCTCAGATTTGTGGAGTGAGTTACCGTGAGCCATCCCCTTTCCTATCCCTTTTCTAATTTGATCTTCCCTAAAACTGTGTGAAGCAGACAGGGCAAGATGTTTCACCCCCATTTCACAGATTTAGAAATTGAGTCTCAGATGGAAGAATCATAGCAAGTGAGTGGCAGCCAAGCCTCCAATTCAGATCAAGTGAGGAGTCCTCATGTCCCATGCCCCCACCACCCACTGCCACTTCCTTTCTTATTTTCCACCTGTGTTTCGAGATACGAAAGTGAGGGAGAAAAAGGCAGAGGGAGGCATCTCTGCCGGAAAATCTGGGTGAGCGGCGAAGTCCACAGAGGCTCAGTCGCTCCTGTCAGCTCTCTCTCCTCTCTCCTTCTCGCTGCCTGCAGCCAGAAACCTCAGACCACAACCTTCTTACTGCAGCCTCCCACCTAGGACAGCACCTTGTCCCCATGCCTCGTGAGGCCAGCTTGCTGCAGCAAGCCTCACCGTGGTTAGCTCTCCTTTGCCCCTTCCCCTTCAGCTCTGCCCCGCCAAGGCCAGGCCTACTCTGGGATCATTATGAAGCAGGTGACCTCCGCTCATGACTAATTGTGCAAGTAGGGCAGAGGTAACAACAATCCCAGGAAAGGGGGTGGAGGCAGGGAGAGAGAGAAAAATAAGAGAGAGAGAGACAGACAGACAGACAGAAAAAGTACTGCTTTAATAAGAGGGTAATTGCCCTGTTTAGGATTACAATCTGCCAGCATTTCACTAAACTTTATGACACATGATGACAAGTTAATAAGCCAGATGCCTCACTATGTGCCTTAAGCAGATGCTCCATGGGTTACCTCCCATGCCTCCTCGTGCAGGGAGGTAAGCCCCACAGCCAGAAAAACACACAGGGCCAGCCAAAAGAAAAAAAAATCCCCAGGAAGGTGTGGGAGAAGAGAGCCGAAAAGGTGGGGAAACTGGTTATTTCTGTTGTCAAAATGGCCCCAGCAATAAATCACCATTAATAATACTGTCATCTATCAAAGAGGAGCTCTGGTTGCCAAGGCCTTTGAAGTGGCAGCACCTATAATTTCCCACCTATAAAAGGTACCTTTGTGCATATGTCACGCTGGAAGATGACAACAGCAAGACACCAAGGAGTTCACACCGTCTCCACGCCCATCCCAATGGCGAGCCCTTGGAGTGCCAAGCCATGCCCACTCCCTCCTTCACCCGGGATGGCCCAGGGCCTGCCTGACTTCATTCACTTGCTGGAAGGCAGAGGGGCTGGGCGGAAGGAGGGGTGGGGACTGCCAGGAGTGGCTGCGTGTCCAGACAGATCCGGGAGCTCCCAGCCCCTCTCACCAGCTAGCTGCGCTGTGATGGGGAGGGACACCTTCCATCCTCCCCTCAGCTCCAACCCCCAAGAGCGAAGGCCTGAGGGAGCCTGAGGTCTAAGACAGTGTCTGTCAAAAAGGGAGCCCTGCCAGGCACGGTGGCTCACACCTGTAATCCCTGCATTTTGGGAAGTCGAGGCAGGTGGATCACCTGAGGTCAGGAGTTCAAGACCAGCCTGGCCAACATGGTGAAACCCCGTCTCAACTAAAAATACAAAAATTAGCCGGGCATGGTGGCAGGCGCCTATAATCCCAGCTACTTGGGAGGCTGAGGCAGGAGAATTGCTTGAACCTGGGAGGTGGAGGTTGCCATGAGCTGAGATCACACCACTGCACTCCAGCCTGGGTGACAAGAGTGAAACTCTGTCTCAAAATAAAGAAGGGAGTCCTGACACAGCATCACCAGGGAGTCTCCCCAGGTGACCCTGCTAGGGATCGGGAAATTACGGGGGGCATGGGATGTGAGGACGCCTCACTTGACCTGAGTTGGAGGCTTGACTGCCTCTCACTTGCTGTGATTCTTCCACCTGAGACTCAGTTTCTTAATCTGGAAAATGGGGATGAAAATTCTTGCCCTGTCTACTTCACACAGTTCCACAGAGGAGCAAATTAGATAAGGGATGGGAAAGGGGAAACTAGATGGTCAAAGAATCTGCATCTTGATCCAGCTCCCCAGGAAGTGAGTTTCACACACACGAAGGTTTAAGAAGCGCTGGCCATGGTCCCTTCCCCTCTGCCAAACCAGGAGTATGAACACTTAGAAAGGCGGCTAGGGCTGCCTCACCAGAAATTGATCGCCTCTGGGTTCTGGAGGCTGGAAGGCCAGACCAAGACCAAGGTATTGACAGGATTGGTTCCTTCACAGGCCCCGTCTGTGGCTTGCAGGTGACTGTCTTCTCCCCGCTTCTTCATAGGGGCTCCCCTCTGCACTTGTCTGCGTCCACGTTGCCCCTTATCCAACAAGGACACCTTTCCTATTGGACTAGGGCCCACCCTAGTGACCTCATTTTAACCTAATTACCTCTTTAGAGACCCTATCTCCAAATACAGTCACAGTCTAAGGTACTGGGGTTAGGAGTTCAACATATAAACTTTGAGGGGGACAGAATTCAGCCCCTAACAGGCCTTAAAGCTCAGCCCAGGATGAGCCCTGGCCAGACAGAAAAAAGGCCCTAAAAGCCACTTAAGCTACTGGCAACATCTGAAACTCTCATTTCCTGATCCTGGGATAAATCTTCTTCTGAATTAACTGAGCCCAGCCCTCTATTCCCCCACTGCACTCCATGGGTGATTTGTCTGTAGATTTAAAATAGCCGGGTGCAGTGGCTTACGCCTGTAATCCCAGCACTTTGGGAGGCCGAGGCAGGCAGATCACGAGGTCAGGAGTTCAAGACCATCCTGGCTAACATGGTGAAACCTGTCTCTACTAAAAATACAAAAATTAGCTGGGTGTGGTAGTGGGTGTCAGTAGTTCCCGCTACTTGGGAGGCTGAGGCAGGAGAATTGCTTGAACCCGAGAGGCAGAGGTTACAGGGAGCTGAGATCGCGCCACTGCACTCCAGCCTGGGTGACAGAGCAAGACTATATCTCAAAAGATAAAATAGATTTAAAATAGAGGTGCCGGGCTCAGTGGTTCATGCCTGTAATCCCAGCACTGTGGGAGGCTGAGGCAGGAGGATTGCTTGAGGCCAGGAGTTTAAGACCAGCCTGAGCAACATAGTGAGACCCCATCTCTACCAAAAAAAAAAAAAAATTAATTAGCGAGTGTGGTGGCATGCACCTACAAAAATAAAGAAGTAAAAGAAAATAGGCCCACATCCCATCCAAGAGGAGGCTCCACCTTGGTCTTGCCTCCCAGTGAGGTACTTTTGAATGTCACTTAGACTGAGAATCCCAAGATATCTCTAAAAGTGAACATGTATTGAGCATAGAGTGTACTCTCTCCCCAGCACTGTTCTGAGAACTGATATCATTTCATCTGCACAACTACCTATGAGGCAGAAACAAATAAGGAACAGGTTGGGTAATTTGCTCAAGGTCAACAGTTAGCAAGGGCCAAGCCTGGCCTGGAACCCACGTCTTTGCAATTCTAGAGCCCACGACTTCATCCCCGATGGTTTTCTGCCTCCTGTCTACACGTGGAGATACCAAGCCATTAAAGTTTGAGCGGCTCCTGCCGCCTGTGATCACCCGCAGAACTGCTAGGAGTTTAGGACTAGACTTTATCATTTTATGGAGGATTTAAAGCTACTTTTATCTGTGGGGTATTGTTCCAAAACCAAGGCCATATATTTTTATGTGTTTTACATAAGTGCATGTGTAGTTTATTGATAGCAAGGTTTGCATGCATTTGTTCTGTGAATCAGCTCGGGCTGGACTTCCTGGGAATCCCAGGCGAAGATCTCAGGGTCTCTTTCTGCTGATGGCTCTCCCTTCCACGACCGGTCCCTTCCCTTCCCTGGGCTTCAATTTCCACGTTGGTAAATGAAAGGGTTAAGCTATTTCTACAATCCCTTCCTTCATGGGCATTGTTGATTCCTGGGAAGCCCTTACGAAGAGAGAGGATGGTAAGAGTTTACCTAAACGTCTCTGCACCCCGTGCTTGAAAACTCAAAGATCAGCCCCGAAGCGTCCATGAATCCTGGGACAAAGAAAAGGACTTCAAGGCCTCATATCTATCAACAAGAGAGATTCCTGCTGCTCCAGCCCCTCCACCCCTTCACTTTTGTGCTGAGGAACCCCCCATCACCAGGAGGAAGGAAGCCTGCCCAGTAAAGGGGCACTCCCAACAGCCCACCAGCTCCTGCGCCCAGCTGCCCCTGAAATCCTTGGACTCATTTTGTCCAGCAGCCTTGACTTTGTCAGGGGTACCAGTCATGTAATCCCTGAGGTGTCTACAAAACCCCGCAGTCATGGGCTCCATGCACACTCAAGAACAATGAGGAGCTTCAAAAGCTAAGGAGGCTTTTCCCAATGCTTCCATGGTGTCTCGATGGTTCCTGAGGTCTTGATACTCTGCCATGGCTTGGCAGTTTGGAAATGGTTTCCTGGTCTGGCTGTCCTAAGGATCCCTGGTTGTGTGACTGGGAACAAACCGTTCAACCTTCCAGGCACAGTTTTCTTCTGTAAAATGAGAGGGTTGGGTGCAAGGTTCCTGAGGCCCTGGGGCCTTGTGGCTGAGTTTATCTCCCCGACCCCCTGTCCATCCTCCTATGGAAGTACTCATAAAGCATTTCACAGCCACAAAGAAAAGGCACACAAGGTCCCCCAGCCCCCACACACAGAGGAGCCACACCTGCACCCCTCCCTCAAGGCCGGGCTTCCTCTCCCCCAGCACACACAAGTTCTTCTCGGCCTCCCAGCTCTTTTCAGCAGCTCCCCAGAATGGAACGGCCCAGCCATGGCTTCTCAGAGGACAGCTTCTTGGCAGAGCTGGGAGTGGGTGGAGTAGAGCACATTTTTTCCTTTGAGGTCCAAAGGGCTGTCAACCCTCTTCAGCTGCCCTGGGGCCCGACAGCCACAGAGAGAGATTTACGACCTGGATAGCTTTGATCCCAGTCTCCGATAAACATCAGGAACAGCTCGACCCTAAACCCCGAGGAGAAGGTTTATGGATCAGAATGCAGCCTCCTGGAGAAAACGAGCCCAGGAGGGGGTGCCCAGGGACTGATTGGGCCCTTAAAGTTCTCTCATCAACAGACCCACTGCCATCTGCCCTTGCCTTCTGGGGAGAGGGACACAGCTGGGTGGCTGAGGCCTTTGAACAAGAAGCAATGCTAATCAGAGAGAGGTGAAGATCCTGTCAAAGGTTAAACTGGGGAAGGGGTGGAGGCGGTGGGCCCAGGCCTCTGAAATTCCCCACCCTCGCTCACCTGTTCTTCCAAACAGCATTGTCCATGTTTCTCTAAACCACACACCAAGACAGAGCAGAGAGAGAACGCACCAGATAAGATCTGAGCTGAGAAAGGAATGTTTCATCCGTGGGTTTTGTTGTCCCTGTTCTTGTTGTTGATACTGTTGTTCTTGGTGATGATGGGGGTGGTTAATTGCTTGATTATATTTCATCCCTGTCTTCTTTCCAAAAGGACAGGGGGCCAGGAGAGTCTGTGTGGTCACAAACCCTTCATAGCTTTTTCCTGTCCCCTCCACTTGACCATGTGGGATGGCAGGGAATCCACACACCCTCTTGGAACATCCCCTGTTTTGCTGATTGAAAAGAGATCCTAGAAACAGCACTACATCCAAGGTGAAGGAGGGGCCAGCCAGTCTCCTCTGGATGCCACCTCAGATGGGTTGCCTCAAGTTTAAGGTCCCAGCCACATCCATAAAACTGTTCCCCTCCGTGAAGCAACTTCTGCCATGGGGAGGTGGAGAAAGATCTTCTCAAAGCAAGTCCGACAGGCAGAGTCTTCACTCTCCGGGGTCCGGAGTGTTCTATAGACATCGGGAAACATACATCCATCTAAAAAGACACCCTAATAAACCTGCAGCTACTCATTGCACCCAAGAAACCAGCCTGTGGCCCACGCATGCAGGAATAAACACATATTTGCTGAGCACCAAATTGGGTCTAATGACCCTGGCCTGTCTCGCAGGGTCATCCTGAGAAATAGCTGATGTCAGACGATGAGCGTGAGCAGCTGTTCTCCATTTGCACTCAACAAGAGAAAAGGGCCTTAAATTTCAGCGGGAGGGATTAAGGTTAAACATTAAGAACAGCTTCCTGGCTAGGAGGGTTGTGAAACACTGTAATGTGTTACCAAGGATGCTGTAGACATTCCTCTCTCGATGAGACTTTAAAGAGGAAGGAGGTTGGTGATCTGCCCAGGAGGTTTTATTAGAAACTTTATTAGGTCATCTGGTCCATCCGCCTGAAGGCAAGGGCTTGGACTAAACACCCACCAAGCAAGGCCTTTCTGGGCACAGGAAGGCCTCTACAGTCCTTCACAATCAAAAATGCTGAGAAACTCCCTGGGCCCTAGACAGTGAAAAGAGAAACCAGAGTCATCAGCGAGGCCACCCTTTGGGGCCTGATTTCAAGCTTTAGCTAGTGTTAGTCGCCCATAGCAATAAGAGGGAGAAATGTGATTTTCAAACCCTCCGGAGACCAATACAGTTATTTACCAAACAGCACCAAGTGAAGCTTCCCCACCCACAGGGAAAGGACCATTTCCTGAAAATCAGGTCGGCCCCTGGCATTCCAAGGGCAAGCAGATCACCAGTTCTGACGTGTGGGAGCAAAAGGCAAACCATAAGATCACACATCTGGCTGGGCACGGTGGCTCACATCTGTAACTCCAGCACTCAGGGAGGCCAAGGCAGGATCGCTTGAGGCCAGGAGTTCAAAACTAGGTTGGGCAACATAGTGAGACCCCATATAAACTAAAAAAAAAACTTAGCTGGGCACGGTGGTGTGCACCTGTAGTCCCAGCTACTCAGGAGACTGCAGCAGGAGGATCGCTTGAGCCCAGGAGTTTGAGGCTGCAGTGAGCTGGAATCGTGCCACTGCACTCCAGCGCGGGCAACAGAGAGAGAGACCTTGTCACAAAACAAAGCAAAACAAAACAAAACAAAACACCACATCTTATTGCCAGTGGAACAATCCACCCATTTCACAGATTGGGAGACTGGGGCCTAGATATGGGCAATGTCTTCACACAGTTACTTTGTATCAGAGTTAGGATTGGAAAACCCTGGTTAGGAGGCTGACTTTATCACTCACTACCTGTGTGACCTCAAGCAAGTCATTTAACAACCTCCGGCCCTCAGTAGCCTCTGCTACAAAATAAACAGGTTTTAATCAGGAAACCTAATACACGGAGCACTGTCATCAACTCCAGAGCACTATAGATGGAAAGTGACTGCCCTTGTTACCATCACTCTCACTTCTAGTCTTTTCTGTTCATCTAAGCTGCTGTAAATGTAGTCCTCTAACTTGGAGGGGATCCTTCTAAGTTCTCAGATTAACAGAAAAGTAAAATCTTTGATCTGTAAGACCATGGAAGGTATCTCGTTGGTCTTAGTCATCATCCCATCCAAGCCACTTGTTTTGCAGATGAGATAGGAGAGTATCCACATACACTCAGAGAATGACAGCAGAGAACATCCCAGGCAGAGGTCGGGGTGGGGAGGAAATGCCAAGGATAAGCTTGGTTGACCTCTCAGTGAGGCTCCCTGGCCCTGGGTATAATTTTCAACTCATTAACTTGAAATCCTAGGTATGCTAAGTCATTCTTTGGTCTCTATTTCCTTAGTAGCCTCTGTTTCCACAGCCCCCAAGTTGCCTGGTTCTGGGGTTAGCACCCGGGGGTGGGAGGGTCTCACAAAGTCATTCTTGACTAACTTGATGAACCCCGGGAATCTTCCAGTCTCTCACCATCTTCAGCCCTCCCCACCCACTCACCTCCTGCCCCGTCCCACCACTGTCTCTAAAAGGTCAGTTCCCACCCAAGGCAAGAGCAACTCAACAAAATACAAGGACATTTGGTAAGCAACTATTATTTGCAAGGCTCTGGGTAAGCAGATATTATCTGATTTGACCCCCCTGCAACCATCATGCAAGATAGTTATCATCGCCCACCTTTTACAGATAAGCAAGCCATGAATCAGAGGTTACCCAACATGACCTAGTGACACAAGTAGCAAAAGTGGCAGATCTGGGGGTTAAATTCTGGTCTCTGAGGCCCCAGCGTTTGAGGGGGCAGCTGCTCCTAACCCCGATCTGGGAATCCATCACTCTTCCTAAATGTTTCTGACATTGTCTGCCAGTTCTGATGCTGCAGCCCTCACCTTGACCCCAGGCCTGAGTCCCCTTCTCGGTGAAATCCGATATCCCCTGGGATCGACCGAGGCCCGTCCCTATTCCCCAATTCCTGGAGTTCCATGGTGAATAACAGACATGCCGTGGGGTGGCTTGCTGACCAAGACTTTCAAGCATCCAGATTCTATCACTGTGAGAGCCCGCTGCCTATCCGGAGGGTATGTCCCCTCACTCCATTGCCTGGGTGACACCACACCTTTGGGCCATGATATACCTGCAGAAAGGGACTCCTTGCAAGGCCTGCCCATCCTAGGGCACATCACCTGCCTGTTGTTGCACTTGGCCAGATTTCCCTTAGTCAAGCCCAGACTAAGGCACAGCAACCAGGCCTGCTAGAGGCACCTCCAGATAAGGCCATGGTAGCACAGCAGTCAAGAGAACAGGGCCAGGCACGGCGGCTGATGCCTGTAATCCCAGCTCTTTGGGAGACGAAGGCGGGCGAATCACCTGAGGTCAGGAGTTCAAGACCAGTCTGGCCAACATGGTGAAACCCTGTCTCTACTAAAAATACAAAAAATTAGCCGGGCGTGGTTGTGCACACCCATAATCCCAGCTACTTGGGAGGCTGAGACAGGAGAATCGCTTGAACCCGAGAGGCGGAGGTTGCAGTGAGCTGAGATCTTGCCACTGCACTCCAGCCTGGGTGACTGAGCAAGAGTCCATCTCAAAAAAAAACAAAGAAAAGAAAACAGACTCAGGTCAGACTAACTAGCCAGGAGCTCTTGGACAAGTTCCCTATTTACACCTTAGTTTTCCCATCTATAAAATGGAAATATGAGGACCTACCTCACAGAGTTCTGATGAGAATTACATGAGCTAATGTTTGTGAGCACTTAGACCACAGCCTGGCACCTGGTTAGTACAACCTACATGTTATTAAACAAAAGTAAAGGCCTATACTCTGAAGTTTGAAAACCACAGGCCAGGAATCCAGTCATAGGCTCGGGGAATCGTAAGGTTGAAGGGAAACACCTTTCTCCCAGTGCGATTGTCCTTGCTCCCACAGCACCCACAGGTGAGCATGCAGCCTCTGGAATACCTGTAAAGATGAGGAGTTCACTACCTTACAGGCAGACTAGCTCGATGTTAAACAATTTTAATATTTTTGTTTACCTTGAACAAAAAGCAGCCTGCCTGAGCTCTGAGTCCCAGAGCCTGCTCCCTTTTCCGTGACGGCTCAACCCCGCATTCCCTCCTCATCCTGCTCTGGGCACCCTCAGCTGTGCACCGTGATTAGCAGGCGGTTTCCATGCTGGCGGGTCATGCAAACCAGCCCAATGCATTTTTCCCTGCTCCCCACACCTTCTCTCTCCTGAGCCCCCAGGCCAGCATACCAGCACGCACACCCGTGTTGACAGCTCCCAGGGCAGCTCAGCCAGGCAGGGCGTGGTCCAGAGCCAAGTGGATGGTGCCTGGGGACAAAGTAGAGCGTGTGGACTCTGAGAAAAGCTTCCAAGCACAGGGCCTAAGACAGAGAAGGGGAGGCTTGTTCCAGAATCTGCCTTAACACCACAAAATGGACAGGTGAGGGGGATCTGGGAGGCACCAAGGAGTCTTCTGCCCCTTTGAAGGGCTTGAGCATCTGGGCTGAGCAGTGCCATCTTCTTCCATTCCTTTAATCAATGTTCACACGGATGGGAAGGATAATGCCAATGCTTGGGTGCAAGTGAAACTGATATTTTTTTTGGGGGGGTCAGTGACAGGATGGGTGCCCAGAGTGAAAAGAGATTTTGGCAAACAGAAGAAAGGGCACCACAGGTAAAGACTCAAATAAACTCCCTCCACCTCTTAGCTTGCCTGGAAGGACTGAAAAGGAGAAGATGGATAATATTTATTTCAGGGTCTACCGTGTGCTAGGTACCGTCCTTAACCATTGACGGAAATGAACCAACACTGAGATAGATAACATAGACTCCATTTACAGATAAGGAAATCAGGACTCAGAGAAGTGACGCAGCATGCCCAAAGACACACAGCTTATGAGGGGCGGGGCAGAAATCAAACTCAGGGCCACCTTAGTGCTAAGTTCTTTCCACTGTGTGAATAGGTCACACTGCCTCCTCGGTGCTACCAGTGCTGAGAGCCTCACGTATGCACACACCATTCATGTAGAAACGTATACACACACACACACTCATGCACACACACTCATGTACACACATATACACATGCACACACATACTCATGCACACACATACACATGCATGCACCAACACACATGCACACACACATGCACACACCTACACAGTTACACGCACGCACACACACGCACCCACACACATGCACACACGCATGCACACACCTACACACCCACATGCATGCACACATGTACGCATCCACATGCATGCACACACACACACTCATATACACACATACACACACCAGTAGGCTCACATTGCCTAACCAGGACCCAGAGACCCGACACCAAGGCTAGGACTCTGAACTCTGAAACCAGATCACCTGGTTCAAGCCTTGGCCCAGCCTCTGGCTAGCTTGGTTGTGTCTCTGAGCTTCAGTTTCCTGTCTATAAACTGAGGATAATAACACCTACCTCACTGGGTTTGAGGGATGATGAAATGAGTTACTATTTGTAATGCACTTAGAACACTGAGCAAGCATGTGTCATACACGCAGGAGTGTGACAGAGAAAGCGCAAATAGGCCACAGGAAGCCAGGCCAGGGGTCATCCAGGTCTCCATCTCAAAACAGGAGGGTCCAGATGAAGCCCTCACCGCTTTTCCAAGCCAAACATCCTGGAAAGGGGAAACAGCCCAGCTCAGCTTTGAGCGACACTCTCCTGAGCAAATGGCAAACACTCCCGGGCTCTCAGAGGCGGCCCCCAGGGGCTCACCGGGGACACAGGGGCTTTGTCCCAGCTGCTTTCAAAAGGTTGAGCTGCAGGTTCTAAGCTGCTCAGTGTCCAGCCCAGAACAAGGCAGTATCCAGTAAAACAGCCTTCAGAGGAAGGGGGCCAGCAGGTCTCTGCAGAGCCCTGGCCACAGGAATGCCCCAGACCCGGGGTGAGCTTGAGAACAGACACCCCCAGTGAGGGCAGCGGGGTGGGGGGGGCAAAGGGAAGGAGATGGGGCAAAGGAAAGGAGGCAGGGTCCTGAGGGTACCCCCTAAAGGAAACTGTGAGCCAGGCCTTCCTGAGTCCAGGGCCCCCATCAGCCGCTGGTTCATCAGAAGCCTAGGCTTCTAGTGTAGCCATCGCTCGAAAAATATGCATTGCACCTAGTAAGTAACTTCTCCACTGGGCTCAGTGGCTCACACTTGTAATCCCAGCACTTTGGGAGGCTGAGGCAGGTGGGCCTCTGGAGCCCAGGAGTTCCAGACCAGACTGGGCACCATGGCAAGACCCCATCTCTATAAAAAATACAAAAATTAGCCTGGTGTGGTGGTGCCAGGCTACTCGGGAGGCTGAGGCAGGAGGATTGCTTGAGCCCAGGAGGTCGAGGCTGCAGTGAGCCATGATCATGCCACTGCACCCCAGCCTGGGCGATACAGGGAGATCCTGTCTCAAAAGAAAAAAAGTAGTATTTTCTCACCCCTCATGCCCCTCCCCTCCTCCCACCCTTCTGAGTCTCCAATGCCTATCCTTCCACATTCTGTCCCTGTGTTCACATTATTTAGCTCCCACTTATAAGTGGGAATATGCAGCATTTACTTTCTGTTTCTGAGTTAGAAAATATAGCTTTTAAATTGGGCTCTTCTCTTATTCAACTATCAGGTAGGGAAGACACAAACAAGAGAGCCCAAGAGAGACAGAGACAGAGATGGACAGAGAGAGACCCCTACCAGCATGCAGTGAGTGCTGGGGTTTTCCTCTTAGACATTTGGGGCCTTCTGATTTATTAGCAAACATCTGGATTCCTGATTTCCAGCCCAATGTGGAAAGGAACTGACAACTCATGATCAATTCAGTCCAGCTCAGCAAATGCTCACTGGGCACCTGCCATGGACTAGGTCTCTAGGGAGGCACAAAGATGAATTAGACATGGCCCTTACCTCTAACAGCTTACAGTCTAGTTGAGGAGACAGAGAGCAAATAAATTATTATAAAGGAGATGCGGTCACTGCTAGATGAAAGATTCAAACGAAATGCCACGGAAGCCCAGGAAACAGAAATGTGGCAAGAAGGCTGAGAAGTGCGTGTGTTTGCTTTCCGGAAAGTGATCTGGAATATTCATCAAAAGACTTAAACAATGTTCATAACCTTTGACCCAGAAATTCTGCTTTTAAGGGTCTGTTTTGAGGACATAATCAGAGGTATGCATGAAGATTTATATGCAAAGACATATTTATGTCGTTTTTAACAGAAAAACATGGGGAAAAAATCACATGTACAAGAAGCACATTAGATATTCAGAGAAGGACTGTGTGGTAGATAGAGCTCCCTCCCCTCTCCCCTCTCCCCTCTCCCCTCCCCCCTCCCCCCTCCCCCCTCTCCCCTCTTTCCACGGTCTCCCTCTGATGCCGAGCCGAAGCTGGACGGTACTGCTGCCATCTCAGCTCACTGCAACCTCCCTGCCTGATTCTCCTGCCGAGTGCCTGCCGAGTGCCTGCGATTGCAGGCGTGCGCCGCCACGCCTGACTGGTTTTCGAATTTTTTTGGTGGAGACGGGGTTTCGATGTGTCAGCTGGGCTGGTCTCCAGCTCCTAACCGCGAGTGATCCGCCAGCCTCGGCCTCCCGAGGTGCCGGGATTGCAGACAGAGTCTCGTTAACTCAGTGCTCAATGGCGCCCAGGCTGGAGTGCAGTGGCGTGATCTCGGCTCGCTACAACCACCTCCCAGCCGCCTGCCTTGGCCTCCCTAAGTGCCGAGATTGCAGCCTCTGCCTGGCAGCCACCCCGTCTGGGAAGTGAGGAGCGTCTCCGCCTGACTGCCCATCGTCTGGGATGTGAGGAGCCCCTCTGCCTGGCTGCCCAGTCTGGAAAGTGAGGAGCGTCTCTGCCCGGCCGCCATCCCATCTAGGAAGTGAGGAGCGCCTCTTCCCGGCCGCCATCACATCTGGGAAGTGAGGAGCGTCTCTGCCCGGCCGCCCATCGTCTGAGATGTGGGGAGCACCTCTGCCCTGCCGCCCCGTCCGGGATGTGAGGAGTGTCTCTGCCCGGCCGCCCTGTCTGAGAAGTGAGGAGACCCTCTGCCTGGCAACCGCCCCGTCTGAGAAGTGAGGAGCCCCTCCGCCCGGCAGCCACCCCGTCTGAGAAGTGAGGAGCGTCCTCCCTCCTCGTCTGGGAGGGAGGTGGGGGGGTCAGCCCCCCGCCTGGCCAGCCGCCCCGTCCGGGAGGTGAGGGGCACCTCTGCCCGGCCGCCCCTACCGGGAAGTGAGGAGCCCCTCTGCCCGGCCAGCCGCCTCGTCCGGGAGGGAGGTGGGGGGGTCAGCCCCCCACCTGGCCAGCCGCCCCGTCTGGGAGGCGAGGGGTGCCTCTGCCCGGCCGCCCCTACTGGGAAGTGAGGAGCCCCTCTGCCCGGCCAGCCGCCCCGTCCGGGAGGGAGGTGGGGGGTCAGCCCCCCTCCCAGCCAGCCGCCCCATCCGGGAGGGAGGTGGGGGGGTCAGCCCCCCGCCCGGCCAGCCGCCCTGTCCAGGAGGTGGGGGGGGCGCCTCTGCCCGGCCGCCCCTACTGGGAAGTGAGGAGCCCCTCTGCCCGGCCAGCCGCTCTGTCCGGGAGGGAGGTGGGGGGATCAGCCCCCGGCCCGGCCAGCCGCCCCGTCCGGGAGGGAGGTGGGGGGGTTAGCCCCCCGCCTGGCCAGCCGCCCCATCCGGGAGGTGAGGGGCGCCTCTGCCCGGCCACCCCTTCTGGGAAGTGAGGAGCCCCTCTGCCCGGCCAGCCGCCCCGTCCGGGAGGGAGGTGGGGGGGTCAGCCCCCCGCCCGGCCAGCCGCCCCGTCCGGGAGGGAGGTGGGGGGGTCAGCCCCCCGCCCGGCCAGCCGCCCCGTCCGGGAGGGAGGTGGGGGGGTCAGCCCCCCGCCCGGCCAGCCGCCCCGTCCGGGAGGGAAGTGGGGGGTCAGCCCCCCTCCCGGCCAGCCGCCCCATCCGGGAGGGAGGTGGGGGGGTCAGCCCCCCGCCCGGCCAGCTGCCCCGTCTGGGAGGGAGGTGGGGGGATCAGCCCCCCGCCTGGCCAGCCGCCCCGTCCGGGAGGGAGGTGGGGGGATCAGCCCCCTGCCCGGCCAGCCGCCCTGTCCAGGAGGTGGGGGGGGCGCCTCTGCCCGGCCGCCCCTACTGGGAAGTGAGGAGCCCCTCTGCCTGGCCAGCCGCTCTGTCTGGGAGGGAGGTGGGGGGGTCAGCCCCCCGCCCGGCCAGCCGCCCCGTCCGGGAGGGAGGTGGGGGGATCAGCCCCCGGCCCGGCCAGCCGCCCCGTCCGGGAGGGAGGTGGGGGGGTTAGCCCCCCGCCTGGCCAGCCGCCCCATCCGGGAGGTGAGGGGCGCCTCTGCCCGGCCGCCCCTTCTGGGAAGTGAGGAGCCCCTCTGCCCGGCCAGCCGCCCCGTCCGGGAGGGAGGTGGGGGGGTCAGCCCCCCGCCCGGCCAGCCGCCCCGTCCGGGAGGGAGGTGGGGGGTCAGCCCCCCGCCCGGCCAGCCGCCCCGTCCGGGAGGGAGGTGGGGGGGTCAGCCCCCCGCCCGGCCAGCTGCCCCGTCCGGGAGGGAGGTGGGGGGATCAGCCCCCCGCCCGGCCAGCCGCCCTGTCCGGGAGGTGAGGGGCGCCTCTGCCCGGCCGCCCCTACAGGGAAGTGAGGAGCCCCTCTGCCCGGCCAGCCGCCCCCTCCGGGAGGGAGGTGGGGGGGTCAGCCCCCCGCCGGGCCAGCCGCCCCGTCGGGGAAGTGAGGGGCGCCTCTGCCCGGCCGCCCCTACTGGGAAGTGAGGAGCCCCTCTGCCCGGCCAGCCGCCCTGTCCGGGAGGGAGGTGGGGGGTCAGCCCCCCGCCCGGCCAGCCGCCCCGTCCGGGAGGGAGGTGGGGGGGGTCAGCCCCCCGCCCGGCCAGCCGCCCCGTCCGGGAGGTGAGGGGCGCTTCTGCCCGGCCGCCCCTACTGGGAAGTGAGGAGCTCCTCTGCCCGGCCACCACCCCATCTGGGAGGTGTACTCAACAGCTCATTGAGAACGGGCCATGAAGACAATGGCGGTTTTGTGGAATAGAAAGGGGGGAAAGGTGGGGAAAAGATTGAGAAATCGGACGGTTGCTGTGTCTGTGTAGAAAGAGGTAGACATGGGAGACTTTTCATTTTGTTCTGTACTAAGAAAAATTCTTCTGCCTTGGGATCCTGTTGATCTGTGACCTTACCCCCAACCCTGTGCTCTCTGAAACATGTGCTGTATCCACTCAGGGTTGAATGGATTAAGGGCGGTGCAAGATGTGCTTTGTTAAACAGATGCTTGAAGGCAGCATGTTCGTTAAGAGTCATCACCACTCCTTAATCTCAAGTACCCAGGGACACAAACACTGCGGAAGGCCGCAGGGTCCTCTGCCTAGGAAAACCAGAGAACTTTGTTCACTTGTTTATCTGCTGACCTTCCCTCCACTATTGTCCTGTGACCCTGCCAAATCCCCCTCTGCGAGAAACACCCAAGAATGATCAATAAAAAAGAAAAAAAAAAAAAGACTACTTAAAAAAAAAAAAAAAAAAAAAGAAGCACATTATATGTGAATAGGGTGAAGAGGGGAAGTCTTTCAAGCAGAGAGAAGAGAATAAGCAGAGATGTTGTGGCAAGAGCAGCAGCTTCACGGACTAAAAGGAGGCCAACATAGATGGATGAGAGAGGGAGAGAGAGAGAGAGAGAGAGGGAGAGAGGGAGGGAGGGAGAGAGAGAGAGAGGTGTAAGTGGAGATCAGAGAGCAGGATGGAGACCAAACGATGCAATCTTAAAGTTAGGGTTCTGGTGGCCATCCTAAAGGCCATGGGAAAGAAAGCTTTGCCATATTTTCCATGGTGGGGAGGCATGATCATATCTGTGTTTCCAAAAGAGCCTCTGGTTGCCCCGTGGAGAATGCATGCTAAGGCATCAGGCACCTGTCTAAGTATTGTACGTGTATTTGCTTATTTAATTCTCCTCATCTTAGGAGACAGGGAAGCTGAGACTCAGAGAGGTGAAGCAACTTCCCTAAGGTTGCACAGCTAGTAACAGGCAAAGCCAGGCAGTCTACCCCCAAAAAACTTAACTCCTGTGCTATCTGAAAAGAGGGTAGAGTATGGATATGGGCAGATCAGTCAGGAGCCACTGCAGTGCCTCAGGTGGGAGAGGATGGAAGCTGCGAGATAAGCAGACAGCAAATGAAAAGAAAGGCAAATCAGAAGGACTTGTGATAGAAGAGGGTGATAGGGAGTGGGGAGTGGGGAGCGGGAGACAGAGTGAAAGGGAGGGGCCAGGAGTAACCTCCAGGCCTCTCGCTTGCACTTCTCTGATTTGGAGGAAACTGAAGTGTGTTAATTACAGAGACACACACACCATGCACACCCAGGAGACATAGCTGCGTATTGGGCAGAGAAAGGGCAAGAATGAAAGGAAAGATAACAAAAGGAAAGCAGCGGCTCTCTTTCAGTGGTAGGATGATGAGTTATTTGTATTTCTTCTTTATACATGTCTATATTTTCTAAATTTCTTACAACAGGTGTATATCATTTTCATAATCAGAGTAAAATTAGTTAAACCTTCAAATTATGTGTCAGGATCTGTACAGTGTTTATCCTGCGATGTCCTTGGTTGTGCTGTAGGGATGTAGGCTATTTCCATCCACAGGACACTGTCTATAGGCACCTCTTGAAGTGTATGACCATGAGGGTGTCAGTGTCAGGCAGGAAGTGACAATCACCCTTCCACAAGCCCCCTGGGCTCGCAACCCACCCAGCTCTTCAAAAGCTACAGAAGCCCAGGGATGGCAGGCTCCGTTCAGAGCCAGAGGGCAGATGTTTGAAGTCAATTCTCAGTAGGAATTCCAGACCTCTCTGAGAGATCTTAGCTTCCTGTAGAGGAGCAAGTAACACAAGTCCAGCAGGACCTAGAACCAACCACACAGTGGCTGAATGACAGATGAATTCACTGTGGCCCCTCGGGGGTGGCAGGAGGGTCTTCCCTGGGCCCCTGAGAATCTCCAAATTCCTGCTTGGCTTCCTCTCCAGGTGCAAGCCCAGGCCTGGCAGGGCCAGGTGGGAAAAGGGCAGCTTCCTCGAAGACTGGGTGGGAAGAAGAGAACACAGCATTCTTCTAACACCATCCCCTGCAGAACAGGAGGGAGGGTCAGAGCCTGGGGCCTCAGACAGAGACTCCAAGAGGTCAGGAGAACCCTGGCCTCTGGCCGAGTGATCAGGAGTCTGGGGGGCACCCACAGTATCCCAGGGGAGTGAAGTGAGCTCCTTGTGACACTGTGGGGGGTGGGAGGTGCTAAGGAGATAGGGGTTCCATGAGACCCCAGAAGAAGATGGGAGTCTACCTGGCAGGCGCTTCCGCAGGACACCAGCTGCCTTCGCTGCAGTTAGAGGGACTCCTGGTTTCTAGAAAGAGTAGCGGTGGCTGCAGAGTCAGCACAACTTAGTTCAAAATCAGGCTGGGTTCCATGTTAAAAAATGGTGATTCTGGTAACCGTCTCACAGGGTTATTGAGGTCACAAGACCCCAAGGGGGAGCCACTGTGGTTGGCATATGGACTCATGCAGTAGAAGTATATTCACACACTATCTCTATGGGGTTTGTTGCTGGGTAATGTCTCACAGTGGCCTGTCCACAAGACCAAAGATTAAGCACACACATACAATATGCACAGGTGTCAATATTCACTTTTTAAAAACTTTTTTAAAACTTTGAAATTTTTTTCTTTTTAGACAGAGTCTCACTCCATCACCCAGGCTGGAGTGCAGTGGCTCAATCTCCGCTCACTGCAACCTCTGCCTCCCAAGTTAAAACAATTCCCCTGCCTCAACCTCCCACTGAGTCCTAGGACTAGAGGAACCCACCACCACGCCCAGCTAATTTTTATATTTTTAGTAGACGGGGTTTAGAGACGGGGTTTCACCATGTTGGCCAGGCTGGTCTCAAACTCCTGACCACAGGTGATCTACAGGCCTTGGCCTCCCAAAGTGCTGGGATTACAGGCATGAGCCACCACACCCGGCCTGAGTTTTTTTTAAAAGATGAGGTCTCATTATATAGAAATTCTCCCACCTCAGCCTCCTCAGTAGCTAAGACTGCAGGCACACCCCACTGCACCCCGCAATATTCATACTTACAGTTGAACACATAAATATAATCATAACCACTTAAATACGCATATACACATGCACAACCTGTTTACTCCCAAACATTCTTGTAGTCACATGTAATTCATCATAACTTGGGACAATTTGTAACTTATGAAAGGCTTGCCACCTGAGCCTTAGCTCATGTGATTATCAAGGATTGTCTGTCTCATCATGTGTACTTTCCAAATGATGAGATAGATAATCTAATTATTACTATTCAGTTCTTAAAGGCAATACGACTGAACTCAGTGCAACTGAGAGACTCCCAAAGACACACAGTGAGTAGTTGGCAGTGTCCGATTTAAATCCAATTCCAAACAAATTCTTCTCCACTCTGCCACATATGTACCCATGACATGTAAACACTTGTATCTCCTACGCAGCAAGTTGAAGTTCTTTAGCTTCCCAAAAGAATGCTTGGAATCAGCCCAACAGGTGGGAGTAGCTATGAATGAAGCTGAGAGTCAAATAGAGAGGCACCCCCCCACCTTCAAGCAGACACACACAGCTGAGACTCAGTTCACCCTTCTTAACCCCCAGTCTTTATCTGGGACATTCTTTCCTCCCAGGTCACCATCTCCCGATTCCTCTCCCCTAACCAACCCCAGCCCACACACTTGCTCTCTTCTCTGATGTCCCGCTGTAGTCTGTTTTTTGCAGCTTAGCCTTCATGGTTCTCTAGTTGCTTCTCTGTGCTTAAAATGTTAAGAGCTAGGTCTCAAAAAAAAAAAAAAAAAGTAAGAGCCAAGGCCCTGCGGTCAGCCAGATACGGATCGAAGTCCTATCTCCCACTCTCCCTAGCTGTGTCCCTGGATATGTTGCTTAACCTCTCTGAGCCGACTCTCTTTGCCTATAAAAGGAGGGTATTGATAGTACATACCCCATAGTTATGAGAACTCTATGTAAAAAAAACAGCGTCTGACACAAAGCAAAAGCTCAATAAATATGAACAATGAATATAGTTCTCTTTTTCCAGCAAATGGCAAATCACTGGGAATTGGACATATTCTTTTCGGTACTCCCTAAAGGTCCTGGCGCAGTGCTGGGCTCAACCAAGTTATTCATCAGCTATGTCAAGATGAGTTCCAACTCAGTCACAGGCTAGCTGTGGGACTTGAGGTGACGCATTTCACCTCTCTGTGCCTCAGTTCTCTGAGTTGGTGGAGCTGCGTCAAACTCACTGCTAACCCAGAATACTGAGTGGACTGGTGAACTACACTCTCAGCTGCAGCTGCAAAAGGGAGGGTTAATTGCACCAGAGGGCATGACTCAGACCTGGGGTTAGATCCTGGCTCCACCTTGAACAAGTCATGCATCTTCTCCAAGCGTTCATTTTCTCACCAATAAAGTGAGGATGGCGATGACTACTTCATAGTACTGTTATAATAATTAAATGGCATAATGCCTATAAAATTCCTGGCACGTGATGGACGCACAATAAATGGCCTTGGTGGTGGAGGTTGTTATTATTATTATTATGCCCAAGAGTGAAGGAGGGAGAAGGTACCGAGAATTCAAGCCACAATTGCTATGACAGCAATGACTTAGCAGAAGAAATGGATAGTAAAAATGTGAGAAAGTGTCATTAGGCAAATCCCAGGATTACTCAGTGTCAATGGCCTGAGCCCCACGCCCTTGCCAGCCCCCACTCCCCCAGTGAGCAGAAGGAAGCTAAGCAGCTTGTCATCCTCTGTTTGTCGATGGGAAGATCCACAGTGCTGTCTGGGTTTTAGCTCCAGCTTCTCCAGTAGAGGCGCCGGCCAGGTTAGGCACAGACCCCGAGAGGCCGCTATGAAGCACGGCGCCTGTCGGGGCTAAAATCAAAACCCCTGTGCCCCTGGGGACCTGTCCGCCTGCCTGAGGCTCATCCCCAAAGAGTGTCACTGCCTGTCACTGCCCGCAGGAGACCAGCGGCCTTCTGGAGTTGCTGGGCTGAACGGGAACGGCCCAAGCTTGTCTGAGAGCTGTCCCCCAGCCAGGAGGCCCACGACACCTCTGTGACCCTCAGTAGGAGGATCTAAATGGAGGAGAGGGTTAAAAGAATCTCTCAGGCACCAGAAGAGGAGTCAGGCATGAAAGAAACCCTTTTCCCAGCTCTGAGCACTTCCAAAGCCTGCCCTGACTCCTCCCTCCCCTGAGGCCACACCACAGCTGAGGCCGACTCAAGCCTGACTCCATGCCAGCCCTCAAGTGTCGCCTTCAGTTTGGGGAACTCAGCAGCTCCAAGGTTCTGACCTTCCTGCCAGGGCCACAACAAACACCTGTCACCAGCATGAGTGCTAATGACAGGCCTGAGTGAGTGGCATTAAGGTTAACACCTGCATTAGTGACGTGCCCTTCGAAGGTCAGTGGTGCCTATTTAAGCAGCCTAGGGGGAGGACGGAGGTAGAGACTAGCCACCATCCAATCTAAGCAGGTGGCTCTATTACTTGTGCTAAAGCTCTCCCCAGTCATCCATGTAATTGAAGTAACTCAGGGGATTTTCTCTCCTTCACCCTGGAGCAGAGCAGGAAGAGGGGGACAGGAAGGAGGCATTTGCCTTAAGCGGCCCTGCTGACTTGCCGCTGGGCAGGTGGGCTCTCCTTGCACTTAAGGGAGTAGGGGGCTTGTTGAGGCTGACGCCATGGCTCCTGGAAATGTTCTTCTGCCATTAACTGTGCCCTAAGCCCTGAGTCACAGTATGAGGTCAAATCTCTCATCCACTGCTCAGCTCCCAGGCCTGGGCTGCTCTTGTCTGTTCACTCAAGCAAAGCTTCTCCCCTGGGGTGCTCCCAGCTCAGCTTCCAGGCCTTCTCATCCTCACTGCCGCAACCTGCCCTTACCACCCTCAGAGAGCCCACCTGTCTCTGTTTTGGAACTTTAACATAGCTCATCACTTTGGGACAACAGGAGAGATTTAAACAAAAGGCTTGCCCAAAGCAGAAATAATCACCAAAATGCAGGTCTGAGACTAAACAGGAGGAAGCACTGGGCATGTTTATAAATGCCACATGCCACAGAGGTTCTTTAGGAGAAGTAAGCCCTGATCATTTTCCTTCTAGTCATTTAACAGTCGAGAAAAATATATGAAGGTTCTATTTCGTGCCAGAAACTGAAGTAAGTACTGGGAGGAAAAAAAACACAGTGCCCCACAAAGGGAACTAAGATAGAGTTGGGTGGGTAATGTGAATATTTAAGCATCCCTGCTCTGTGGCTTTGGACAATTCCCTCAACCTCTCTGAGCTTTCTCGTTTATAAAACCAAGGTGATAATAAAGCGAGGATTACATGAGCTAATAGCCTTGGTGCACAGTTTCCTGAGGCAAAGGAAACGTTGAAAGACACCAAAACAGGTGCAGACAAGGAGTTCTGGAAGAAAAAAGGAGGGCGAGACTGTGGCCCATGGGGAGAAGAAGGAAGGCTTCCTGGGGGTTGAGAAGATTTGGATGCGAGGCAGTGAGGATAACACATTCCCATGGAAGGAACAGAGAAGTCAAGGACTCCGCAGATGAAAGAAGCCACGACAGGGTGTTCCTGATGACAGCATGCCCGGATGGCCAAGGCAATGACCTAATCATAAGAGGAATGTATACAAGGATAGCTGCTCCATTTCAAGAAAATAGAGCAGGTGTTTCAGGAGGTGGGGGGGCAGTAAAACTCCTTATGCTGATTGCTTAGGGGTCTCTGCATGTGATAAATGCCGGGTGGTGTTATGATGGTAAGAAGATGTCAGGAATAAACCAGAGACCTCCCTGCAGATGCCATGGCCGGATGGGAAGACTGACAGTGTCTGAACGTCAGTTGGCCCCAGTGCCGTGGGATTCTCCCAAAGCCTGCCTCAAAGGGCCCGGGCACCAAGCACTTCCGTCAGCAAAACAGAGGAGGGAAAAACAATGACTCAGCAACTTTCAGAGTTTAAATTGCACCCTTTGTCTCCCACCTGCAGTTTTATTACCCATCCCACATAGTATATTTCTCCTCTTCTCACAGGCCTTTAACACACCTCGTGAGACCATTTTCAAGGTGGGGAAAACTGAGCTATGGTCACACAGCTTAGCTCAGTGCAGAAACCAGCAGCAGTGATCGTGGTAACAGGTCATGTTGATACTTATTGCACCCTAGCTTATCACTAGATATGTGCCAAGGGTATTAGTTCATGTCATCCTCACTTTATTATCATCTGTTTTGTAAATGAGAAAACTCAGAGAGGTTGAGGGAATTGTCCGAAGCCACACAGCCAGTTAATTGGTGGAGCAACTCTCAAACCAGCCTTTTTTGACCCAAGATACCAAGGGCAGTTTTTATCTGCTATACCCAAGTGCAAATGGGCTCAAAGGCCAGGATCTGGACTGCGGCTGCATGAGAGGGACAGTGCCCCCCGATCAGCGAAGGCTGCAGGAGTGTGTGGGGAGTCCAACATACTTCAGAGATCACCTCCCATCTTTGCAGGAGAGAGAAGTTCTCAAAGACAGGCAGGGAAGAAAGCCCCAGGGTTTAACCCTGTATCAGTCAGTCTAAAGGTGGATTTCAGAGTGGGGAGGGCCATGAGAAAAGAAGGGAAATCAAAGCAGTAAACCTTGCCCTGCACAAACGCAGGTAACCAGGAAGGCAACGAGGCCAGCAGCTGTGCAACCCTCCACTCATATTTCATAGGCGAGATGACAACAATTGGACATGTCACTCCTGAAAACCAGAAACTCAAAGCAATTTGAGATGAACTTTCAGAATGATGAAACAAATGGCCATCTTTGTGTTATACACCAAATAAATCACACCAAAATGATAGTTGTAATCCCCAAAAGTACACAGAGAATTGATTTTACTATGACACTTATCATGATGAACGGGTGCACCCTAGGACGGAGCATCTTAAGTGGCAGCTGCTTAACCCCTGTCTTCCCAGGTCTGGTCCCTTCCCTGCAGAGTCCCCCAACTGTTCTCGAGGCACCAGCACACAAAGCCTGATTGCCAGGCTGATCCCTGGCCCTGTGCCATGGGGCCCACATAGGTGGGCACACCAGCAGCTTCCAAAGCATTGGGTGAGTCCAGACCAAGCTCCCACCTAAGACAGAAAGGGGGCCGGGCATGGTGGCTCAAGCCTGTAATCCCAGCACTTTGGGAGGCCAAGGCAGGCAGATCACTTGAGCTCAGGAGTTCAAGACCATCCTGGCCAACATGGTGAAACCCTGTCTCTACTAAGAATATAAAATTAGCCAGGCACAGTGGCGTGCACCTGTAATCCCAGCTTCTCAGGAGGGTGAGGCAGGAGAATCATTTGAACCCGAGAGGTGGAGGCTGCAGTGAGCCAAGATCATGCCAGTGCACTCCAGCCTGAGTGACAGAGCGAGACTCCATCTCAAAAAATAAAAATAAAGTAAAATAAATTTTAGAAAACAGAAAGGGGCCTCGCTGGCCAGCTGCATCTGAGTGAAGGGAGGAAAGACCTGATGTTTTCCATTAATTGCTTACTTAATCTTTTTCTTTTAACTTTTATTTTACGTTCAGGGGCACATGTCCAGGTTTGTTATATAGGTAAATTGCATGTCATAAGGGTTTGGTGTAGAGATTATTTTGTCACCCAGTTGATAAGCATAGTAGGCAATAGATAAGTTTTTCAATCCTCACCCTCCTCCCACCCTCCACCCTCAAGTGGGCCCAGGTGTCTATTGTTCCCTTCTTTGTATCTATGTGTCCTCAGTGTTTAGCTCCCACTAATGAGTGAGAACATGTGGTACTGGTTTTCTGTTCCTGCATTAGTTCACTTACGATAATGGCCTTCAGCTCCATCCATGTTGCTGCAAAGGACATGATCTAGTTCTTTTTTATGGCTTCATAGTATTCCATGGTGTATGTGCCTGCTGGGCATCATTACTTACTGCTTGTTTTCAGACGGATTCATTGAGGCTCAGAGAGGCCAAATATTACCCAGAGATTTGAATAAAAGTCTTCATGATTCCAGATGGGTTCTCTTCCCACCACATTCTGCTGCTAAGATCCTTCCCCCGACTCTGGGCTGGGATTCATTCATTCATTCATTTATTCAATCAATCATGGTCCAGCATTAGATGTCAGACACTGGGTCAAGGATGCAACAGAGAATAAGACACTATTTCTGCCTCATAGAGCTCCCCACAAGTACGGAGGGGAGGGGCAGACCATCACATAAATGAATGAAAATCACAATCCTGGTTCATTCTTCTGGGAGACATGCATGGGCTGTGAGAGCATCGTAACAAGGAGCTGCTGGTTCAGGAAAGGCAGGGGAGCCTTCCCCGAGGAACTGACTGGACTGAGATCTCATGGATAACATGGTGCCAGCCAGATGAAAGGACAAGGACACAGTGGGCACCAGGCCTGGAGGCAGCTGGCCAGGAGCAGAAAGAGGAGGTAAGGAAGGCAGGTGGCAGAGGAGGCCAAGGAGGCGAGGGGAAGGGTGGGGGGCTACCGAGCCTGCGTAACAAAGGGCTTCTCTCACCGTGAAGCTATGGAAAGCCATCACCAGGATCAGGCTGGGGAGACATGAGCAGACTTATACTTCAATAGCTCACTCCAGTCCGACTCAGGGACCCTGCCAAACCTCATCAGGTCGTGGGGAGGCCGAGCTCGTTTCAGATCGGAAGCTGAGAGTGCAGAAAGCCTTGTGTCCTTACAGGAATCTTTGCCTTCTGCCACCCATAGGTCAGAACAGTATGGCTTACCATGAAAGCTGCTCTAAGATAGAGAACAGAGAGTAAATAGAAGATGTTCTATAAAAGAAGCTATAAAAATCAACTCAGGACAAAATTAAAGAGAGTTAATAATAAATAAAATAGTAATAAATAAAAATAGGCGACATTTCCAAGTTATATTGTAAACAAAGTCTTTAGATCTATATTGCCATGTTCTCTATTTTGTTTTGTCAGGAGATTTTTTTATTTAGTTGTCTAAAGTGGTTAGTCCCATCCCAGTTCTGCTTGGGCAAAAGCCTTGACTTCATAGAACTTCAGTCTTTCCTTCAACTCTAAAATATCACGATCTTCTGACACACAGAGATTCTATAAATGATGTACATGTTTATATCAGACAGTGAGTGCTTGTCAAATTCAAGCTCTGGGAATATATGATCAGCCCAACTTCAGAGAGCAAATAACAGGATAGGCCTTCTAGCCCCCATGTTGCCCAAACACAAGCTCACTGGGCTCCAGAAGCTCACTGGCTTAGAGGAGAAGACATATTTTTTAAGCAAACAGCCATAACCACTTGCCCATGTTTGCAAAGATGAGGAGTAATGGGGCAGTGATCAGAATCTAGCCATTGTAAAATTTTAAAAGGACAAAAAGCAGGAATTAGGTAATCACTTCCCAGTAAGTTTCTTCTCTCTTGAATTTTCTAAGTTATAGGAAAACAATGAATCAAACTAGAAAGGAGAGAATTTTTTCATAATGTTGTTCTCCTGCCCCAAACACATTTAAAGGGGAACAGTGATCACAGTATAACTCAGCAAAACCTAGATACAAGCTCCTACCAGATGCCTTTAAAACAGTAATATCCAGATTTAAGTAGTAAAGGATGAGAACACATTTAAAGGGGAGAAAACATCTCGCCAATCCCCAGGGGGTTGACTTAAATTATTTTACAGTAAAGTTAATATATCCAAATACTTATCTAAGTATAAATTCATATGTTTCTAGCACTTATGCAAATATAAAATAAAAACAAACTTGCAGAATAAATGCAATTAAAACTACCAAACCTATAAAATTCAAATTAACAGTATTAGTTTACTATGATGGATCATGAAGCTTTACAGAAGCTAGGTCTCTGGCGTTGAGCTTACCAACAGAAAGATATCATTGTTCTGGTTTTCCCTCATTGTCAGCTCGATTCTTTTAACTTTAACATGATGGACCATCATTTAATCCAGAGGTCAGCGAACATTTTCTGTAAGAGCCAGACTGTAAATATTTTAGGCTTTGTAGACCATACTGTCTCTGTCACAAACTACTCAACTCTGCTGTTCCAGGATGAAATCAGCTATAGACAATACATAAACAGATGGGCCTGGCTGCATTCCAATAAAACTTTATTTACTAAAACAGGTGCCAGGCAAGATTTGACCAGAGGGCCATAGTTTGCTGACTCTAGATTCAATCCATCATCTTTATTATGTCATCATTGGGCCTTTTGCCTTTGAACAACAAATTCACTTTTAACCACTGATTTATCATTTTTATGGAACAGTCAATTCAATAATTCACTCCAAAAGTCAACCTTGAAAAATAAATTAGCAGAAAATTTTCCTTCCCTATTTACTATTCAATAATTGCTAAAGAACTTGTGTGTGTGTCATACCTGCACTCCCTTGTTTATTATAGCACTATTCGCAATAGCCAAGATAGGGAATCAACCCAAGTGCCCATCAATGGATGAAGAGATAAAGAAAATGTGGCATGTATACACAATGAAGTATTATTCAACCACAAAAAAAAAAAAGAAATCCTTTCATTTGCAGCAACCTGGATGGAACTGGAGGTCATTGTGTTAAGTGAAATAAGCCCGGTAGCTCACGCCTGTAATCCCAGTACTTTGGCAGGCCAAAGCAGGCAGATCACTTGAGCTCAGGAGTTCGAGACCATCATGGCCAACATGGCGAAACCCCATCTCTACTAAGAATACAAAATTAGCCAGGCATGGTGGCATGTGCCTGTAATCCCTGCTACTCGGGAGGCTGAGGCAGGAGAATCACTTGAACCCGGGAGGCAGAGGCTGCAGTGAGCCAAGATCACGCCAGTGCACTCCAGCCTGAGCGACAGAATGAGATTCTGTCTCAAAAAAAAAGAAAGAAAGAAGCCAGGCACAGAAAGACAAATATCACATGTTCTCACTCATATGTGGGAGCTCAAAAAATGTGGATCTCAGGGAGGTAGAGTAGAATGGTGGTTGCCAAAGGCTGGAAAAGAAGTGGGGAGGTAGAGGACAAAGAGAAGTTGGTTCAGGGGCACAAAATACTCTTAGATAGAAGGAATAAGTTCTATTGTCCAGTATTACAGTAGGGAAATTATAATTAATGATAATTTGTTGTATATTTCAAAATAGCTAGAAGAATAGTAAGTTCTCAACACCAAGAAAAATGTTTGAAGTCATAAGCACCCCAGGTACCCCAATTTGATCATTACACATTTATACAGGAATCAAAATATCACCGGTACCCCCCAAATATGCACAACTATTACATATCAATTTAAAAATTTTAACAGAATTTGTGCAAATTGCTGTGCCAGGCACGCTGGCTCACACTTGTAATCCCAGTTTTGTGGGAGGCCAGGGCAGGGGGATCACTTGAGCTCAGGAGTTCAAGGCTAGCCTGGACAACATAGTGAGACTCTATATCTGCAAAAAATTTAAAAAATTAGCCAGGCATGGTAGTCCACACCTTGTAGTCCCAGTTACTAGGGAGGCTGAGGTGGGAGGATGGCTTGGGCCCAGGAGTTTGAGGCTGCAGTGAACCATGATCATGCCACTGCACTCCAGCCTGGGTACCTCTGGGTGACCCTGTCTCTAGAAAAAAATAAAGAATTTGTGCAAATGGATGGTTTTTTAAAAGACAGGATCTGAGCCATACACTCAGTCAGAGAGGGAGGGGTGCCTTTAGCTTCTGGGTACCTACAGTTCCCTGGAACACGTGATGGCTCAGTTCCCTTGCTTCCTTTCTCTACTTGGACTACGTGTTGGAAAACAGGTGGTGACACCCTTTTACCCTCGTTGGACATGAGCATATTATTGAAGATGGTCAGCCTCTGCTATGTTCTCTTTATTTTACCATTTATTCATTCAAACAAGCCAATAAACCAATAATGATTCAGTTCTTCCAACATGTCAGGCACTGTTCTGGGCACTTTAGATCTTCAGTGAAAAAAGACAAAAAGTCCCACTGTCACAAGTTTTATACCCAGTTAGGGAGGGTGAGAGGTGGAGCCAGACAGTAAAAATAGAAATAGTGTATTAATACATACATTGTATTTTTTTGAGACAGGGTCTCACTGTGTTGCCCAGGCTTGTCTGAACTCCTGGGCTCAAGCCATCCTCCTACCTTGGCCTCCCAAAGTGCTGGGATTACAGCTGTGAGCCAGCACACCTGACCAAATTATGTTATTTTAATGAGATCAAGTTAAAGTCTTTATTAAAGAACCTCAGAAACCACCATCTTTATCTCAGAAAATTATCTCTACTCGTGAAACATCATCCCAAAGAGAAGTGTTAAGTTTTCACCCTGGACAAGAATTCAGCAATGGTAGACAGGGAATGCTTATTTTCTTTGGCCACTAGGACAGGTTGACCTAACAGGGGTCAGGCTTGCTCGCCAACACAGCAGACACCCCCTGCTGTCCTTTGAGGGGATCACTGAGTGCCCATGGGGTCCAAGCACAAATGCTCCAGGACTGGAGTTGGGCGACACTGGTTGGTCCATGCCTGTGACCTAGAATATGCTGCCATTGCTACTTAGATGGCCTCATCTTTGTCACAGCCCATCACAGCATGGCCAGAGAAGACCAAAGCCAGCCTTGGAAGGCCTTGGTCAGGTCCTGGCTCTGCCAATGGTGACTCTGGACAAGTCAGCCACCTTGTTAAGAGTCTTGGTTTCCCCATATATAAATCTGGAATGACATAAATGCCTTTCCTGTCTTCCTCATAAAATTCCTAAGAGATCCAAATAAGGCACAGTGTGAAAGCACTTGAAAATTAACCTGCTGAGAGCTGGTTTGGCACCCCTAAAAAAATTAGGGTCCCTAGCAAGGGGATTTATGTTGACAAATTTAATAGCCTTGGTCCCCTCCAGACCACCTGGCCCCAGTAATTTGCACTGGGTTCCTAGTTCTAATCAGCCTTGTATCCATACAAAAGCTCTGTAAATGTAATGTGGCCATATTATTATAATTATTATTATATTATCATTACCTTTGCAATGTGTCGAAAAAACTACTGACGACCAAATCTCTAAGATGCTCACATAGTTGAATCCTCTTTACAAAAGAGAGCCCCTAATCTCTGTTCACATTCATCTTAACTTCACGAACATCATTAGTTACCAAGCCTGAAGATTTTGTTTCTCTTTTATTTTTTCTGGAAAATATCTCTAACCTTTTCTAGAATAACAATATATATTATTCCCCATTATCTTTTGCTTTAATCAGTTTTAGGAAACTACTCCCCAGTCCTCATTTTTATTGCATTTCCTTCGGGGCTTTGGGAAAGAGAAAACAAAATAAAACTCCATGGCCCTGCAGACCATATTTCCAAAGGTTATGAAGTTGAATATGAATGGATGAGAGAACTTCTCTCCTAAACATTCTCAAAATATGCTCCAAACAGACACACGCACTCATCCTATTCAGCAGGCGGGTGCTCAACCTCTACGGAGAGCACCGAATCAGAACACCCTGAGCAACATTCCTTCTAAAGCCCTTATTATAGATAACACTGCCCTACACACACATCACCATCAACAAGAGGCTTTACTGAATTTCTACTGAGTGACGATCACTCTACGACATACACTCTATGAACACAAACACGTAGGCATCTCTTTATCTTTCTCTTTATCTATTTCTCCAAATGTCTCTGACCATAGACCAGTTGTTCTCAACCAAGGGCCACCCGCATCCCAGCTCATAAGCTCCTGGGGCAATAGCCTGAGGGTTTACAAAGCCCAACAATAATGTGGTTCCCAAGAGGAATAAAACATTGCCCTTCACCCTCCCCACCCCCAGCCATCAAGGCACCCCACTCTCAGGAGGCAGGCACCAGCCAGACTGCCCCAAGAAAACAAGTCCCCTAAGATGACAACATTTTCAATTTGCAATTTGATTTTTTTCTTTAATATGTCTGTTGTGTGCTTTCCCCTTTGTTAAAGAGCACAAACCTTTCATTTTGCCGTTTATTTGTCTTGTGGCCGGTACGGTGAAAATGTATTGGCTTTTCAGTTAGCGATTACACATCATCACATGCCCAATTTATAACACCATGCCCCAAAGAACAGATGTAATAAAGCAAGGGCAGGAAATAGCAACCTTATAAAACAGAGCTGCCGACTCAAAGGTCTTTGCATGTGTGCAGGAAAGAAAATAGTGCCAACGCAAGGCCTGGGAACTTGTATTTTGCAAACGACTGCAGATGTTCTGGATGTGGCTCCAGTGGGTGGTGGGACAGAGGGCAGAAAAAGCAGGAGATCCACTTTCCTGGCCCAATGACTATAGCCCTCCAGCCACAGGGCACTGCAGGGAAGGATAATTCTATCTTTGCACTTAGCCCTCCAAGAAACCCTATGTCCACCCAACCCAAAGAAAAACACTTTCAGGACCAACTTTGCAAGGTGAAGAATCCTCATGTAACAGGTCAGGCCACCTCTGCAGGCCTGTGGAGTTCTACCCAATGGTTGCAAGAGGTTCCCTAGGACTAGGGTCTTGCATAGAGCCTTCTGATGGCCACTTCCTACTGAGACCCCACTCTGTCCTTCTCAGAGACCCCAGACTGCAGGAAAGAACTACCTCAAAGACCCCAATAAATATTGCCTTGGTTCCATGAGCATATGAACCAAAATTACATCACTTTCTTCTAATGTTACTGTTTCTCAATAAAGGCAATTAATGAAATGTAGAGCTCCATGTAACTTATTTGTACACCTGCAGTAAATCAGAAAAAGTCTTTTGTCAAAAGGAGGGGGCCTTTGTCTTTGGCTCAGACAACACAGTCCCTCCACCCAGGGCTAAAGGGCCTCCTCACCTTGACAATTCCACCAGGGGCCTCTTCCCTGCATTCACGTGGTCTCAGGCCTGCCTTCCACAGTAAGGTGTGGAATTTCATCTTCCTCTGGACCCAGGCTTATCTGGCTGGGGCATTTAGCTCTCACCCCAAAAGTCCAGGTCCCTGCCTGTAAACGGGGTGCAAGTTTTCCTGGAGACCAGGTGAGAGGAGAACACAGACAGAACGGAACCCTGCAGTGTTACCAGTGCTCCTGTCCTTCCCCTCTGTGTTGTCCCCAGAGCAACCTCCCTCACCTTCATTCCAGCCAGAGATCAAGGCAGTTTCACAATCCTTCTGCTGCCAGAAGATGTGGGGTCCCCAAGTCTTCTTTTTGTTTTCTCTTTCTTTTTTTCTTTTGGTTTTTTGTTTTTTTTTTTTTAGAAACAGGGCCTCACTCTGCTGCCCAGGCTGGAGTGCAGTGGCCCTATCATGGCTCACTGCAGCCTCAAACTCTCGCTCAAGCCATCCTCCTGCCTCAACCTCCTGAGTAGCCAGAACTACAGCCACGTGCCGCTATGCCCAGCTATTTTTTTTTATTTTTGTAGAGACAGGGTCTTGCTACATTGCCCAGGAAAGTCTCGAACTCCTGGCCTCATGCGATACTCTTGCCTTGGCTTTCCAAAGTGCTGGAAAACAGGAGTGAGCCACTGCACCTGGCCACCTGAGTCATCTTGTCTTACTCTCTGTCCCCAGCCATTCCTCGTCCCTCTGCTTTCTATTTCTCAGAAGACCAGGGAAGTCCTCATGCTCGTCTCCTCTAAACCAGGCCCCCAACACCCTGCACTCAAACACCACCAGTCCTTCAATGCCCTGAACACACAACACACTCTTCCAGATGCTCAGACACTCATACAACCCACGCTCACACACACACATGCACATACGCACTCACACACTCCCATCCACACTTGCACTCACACACGCACACATGCACGCACGTAGAGAATCCTGTTTCAACTCCTCCATCCATGCTGATCACAGAATTTGAACTCCGCACCACACTCTCCACCACCTCATCATTTTTGCCTGATAGTTTTATGTGTGTTAATCTCCTGTGTCTCCCCCAAGCTCTCCCCTAAACTCCATGAGGACAAGCCAGGAGTCTAGGCTTCCTCCATCCTTGGCTCCCTGGCATTTAGCAAAGGACTAAACCGCAGGCCAGGGATCACTGACATTTTGCGTTCACTGAGCTGAGAGAGACCCTGAAGATCACCAAGCCCCCAATTTCCTCACTCCAAACTAGACGCACTGATTGATTAATTGGTGCATTGATTGTGGCCTGGTGGATTGGCAGGATCTGAAGGCCAGAGTGTAGGACTACAGAGATTAGACATGGTTGCTGCTCTGAATTTGGCATTTCTGGGGCCCTGCTGCTGGACACCCCATGCTGGGAGGGTCACTAGGCATTGCAGTGGCCAGAACTGTATCCTGGCCTCAGACCAACCTAGGTCCCAGGCTGGCTCTGCCTCTGACTCACTCTGTGACCATCGGCAAGTTTCTCCAACCCCAGCTCTTCACTGTAAGATGGAGATATTAATAGGCTCCGTTTCACTGAGCTGCTGTGGACGCTAAGGGAGATAATATGGGCAGATCATTCAGCTCAGGGCCCATCACATAGTAAAGACCCCATACATGATCATTCTCCTCAGAGTTACAAATAAAAAGAAGAGGTAGCCAGGCACAGTGGCTCACGCCTGTAATCCCAACACTGGGAGGCTGAGGCGGGAGGATCACTGGAGGCCAGGAGTTCAAGACCAGCTTTGGCAACATGGCAGAACCCGCCTGTACAAAAAAAATTTAAAAATCAACCAGGCATGGTGCTGCATGCCTGTAGTCCACACACTCGGGAGGCTTAAGTGGGAGGATTGCTTGAGCCCAGGAGGTCGAGGTTGCAGTGAGCTGAGATCACACCACTGCACTCCAGCCTGAGTGGCAGAGCAAGACCCTGTCTCAAAATAAAATAAAATAAACATTAAAACTAAAAAATAAATAGAAATAAAAAGGTGGGGTGGTTTTGAGTTCTGGATCTGCCATCAGTTGCCTATGAATATTACTTTACCTCTAAGCTGGATCCTTTGTTTTGTTTCGTTTTGTTTTGTTTCGTTTTGTTTTGTTTTAGGATTAGTTTGTTTTCTTATTGCCAAAATGAAGATCATAAAACCTATTTCACTGGACTGTTGTGAAGGTTAAATAAAATTTCAGCTCTGCAGTACCCAGCACCTCCCACCTACCTTTAGCTAGCACCTGCAACTGGAGAGAGGAGCTGCCTCTCTAAGATCTCAAAGCATTTGTTGCTGCTCAAAGTGATTCTCAAAGCGATTCTCCCACTTTTTTTTATAAACCAGATCCCAGCTTGGCTCCATAATTCCAGAGCTGGATTCTCATCCTATTTCACAACTTGGAAAAATTGAGCCATTATTGTCCTCACATCTCCTGAGAAAGATAGGGGGGGCTGTGCCAAGGATGACACGCAGGCAGCCACAGCCATGGGCTGAGCAGGGAAGGGGGGTTCCAATGCCCTCATCCTAAAGGGATGGGATTTTGGTTTACGGATTAAGAACCAGGGGTGTAGGCCAGGTGCAGTGGCTCACACCTGTCATCCAGCACTTTGGGAGGCCGAGGTGGGCAGATCACTTGAGGTCAGGAGTTCAAGACCAGCCTGGGCAACATGATGAAACCCCATCTCTACTAAAAATACAAAAATTAGCTGGGCTCAGTGGCACAGGCCTGTAATCCCAGCTGCTCAGGAGGCTGAGGCAGGAGAACCACTTGAGCCCAGGAGGCAGAGGTTGTGGTGAGCCGAGATCACGCCACTACGCTCCAGCCTGGGTGACAAAGGGAGACTCTGTCTCAGGAAAAAAAAAAAAAAAAAACCAGGGATGGATGATTGAGGGAAACTTCAGAATACACTCATGGAATACCTTGAGAATCTGAATAAACAGCTTATTCATTTGTATTTTTATTTTAAAGTTTTTTTCTGATTATAAAAGTAATCATAGAAAATATAGAAAAGCAAATATATTTGTAACAACTAGGCGTATATATATATATATATATATGCATAACATGACTGTTAATACTTTTGCATATTTCTTTCTGGGCTGTCTTCTAGGAATATTTTAACATTGAGATCTCTGTATTAGAAATTTCACATCTGTTTTCCAGTTAGTGTTACATATTATTATACCACTCATTTCCCATCTGATTAGAAACCTCTTTAATGACATCATCTTTAATGACTCCATAAATACTCCTTCACTGGAGACCACTAATTTATTTAACCGTTCTCCCACTCTTGGCCATTTAACATGCAACCAATTTTTAACCCCAACAACCTTTGGAGCACCATGAGGTTCCGTTTGCAAATCGCTGATCTGGACCTGAGGTGACCGGTCTGCAGCCCACGGCCCACATGTGTCTCCTCCCCACCGCCCCAGCTTCACAATGGGGCCATGATATAATTACAGGATGAAGAATCAGAGCTGCACCATGTTGCCTCATGGCTAACATATCCAGAATTTACATTTTAATGGCCAAAGAGCAGTGCTATTATTCTCACAGATGTTATTCTAGTCAATAAGATAGGTGATTTAAGTTGTAGGGGAATCCGTTTTCACTAGAACTGTGTAAGATTTATTGAATGAAATATGACTCATAAATATTTTCTTTTCTTATTTTCTTACCTTTGGTCTGGACTTAGTCCTAACTCTTTTGATGGTAAAGATCAGAAGAAACCTATTCAAACAAGCTCTGTAAAAGATAGGGTGGTTGCGGGGTATACAGAGGTCTCCAGGGAAACCAGGAAACATTGAATCAGGCCTCGAGAAGGGAGAAACCAGGGATTTGCTCACTCACTCCCTCACTCACGCATGATTTCTCTGCTCTTCTTGGGGTCCTCACTCCCTCCTCTTTCTCTCTCCTGACTGGTTTCTCTGCATCTCAGTTCCGAATATATTCAGCAAGCACATAGTCCCAAAATAGCACTCCTTGCCCCAACTTTACCTGGCCTTTCAGCACAGGCACCTAACACCAGCCAACAATTTCTTTCTGGTCCCTGGTTCAGATTTCCCAAAGAGAGGCTCTTACTGGCTTAGGTGAACGTTTTGTTCCAGTCCACATAAGGCTTTCTTGTTCTCTGGCCAGCCCACAGGCAGGCCAGTCCTGGCTCCCACACCAACACTGGGTCCAATCAGTTGTGACAAGCGAAGGCAGTGTCACATGGGTCCTGCTCACTCAGCAAAACGTGGGAGGACAGAAGATTCCCTGAAAAAGGAGTCTGGGCCAAGCAGGAGCCACTGTGTCTAATTCCTTCACCAAGAGCTATTAAGAGTGTCACTGAGTCAGTGATTGTATTTCCAGAAAGGTTCTAGAAATGCAGCCTTCAGGAATGTGCCCAAAAAACGCTGTCTGTTCCCCAACAGTCAGGTGGACAAACAACACGGTTTATGGAAACCATAAGCTCTGTGTACCCTTTCTCAAGCCCCTGATTCTGGTCAGGAACTTTGAGGCTCCAGCAGGTTCTTCCAATCAGCCAGCACCTGATCTACCTGCAAGCTCATGGGAACTCCAGGAGCATCTTGGGGTTGGAGTGAAGGTGTCCTGGCAGGCATGGCTGCTGCCTCCAGGCTTCCCCAGGTCACAGTGCAGTCTTCTGGTGTCTGCAGGAGGCAGTGGTGGTAACTGAAAGCCACTTGACCTCACACCCCAACAAAGATTTCATAAGCAAAACACAATAAGACACTTGTCATAAGGCAAAATGTTGATACATTAAACAACACTACAATTAGAAACTTCTTATCATAATAATATACCATCAAGAGAGTGAAAAGGCAAGCCACAGAGTCGAAGATACGTGCTCTCCTCTCTCTCTCTCTCTCTGTCTCTCTCTCTATATATATATGCGACAAATATATTGTAACTAAAATATAGTAAGAACTTTTGAAAATAAATGTAATAAAAAGTGGACAAAAGACTTGCATGAGGGCTTGAAAAAAGAGATATTTAAATGGCTTGTAAGTGTATGAAAATATACTTAACTACAGTAGCTATTGGGGAAAGGTAAATGAATAAACAAAATGAGATACCACTATACCTCACCAGAATGGCAAAATAAAAATATCAACTGCCAATATCAACTGTTGAGGAAGAGGGAAGGTAACAGAAGCATGCTGCTGCCTGGAGGTGTAAATTGATACACCCATTTTGCAAACCTGTCTGGCAGTGTCTATCAAAGCTGAACCGTACATATACCTTAGGAATCAGCAATTCCATTCTTAGGTATATGTCAAACAAACAGAAATGCCTGCAACATAAACAAGCATGTGTTGCAACTGGAAAACAACCCAAATGTCCATCAACAGTGGAATAAGCTGGGCACAGTGGCTCACGCCTGTAATCCCAGCACTTTGGGAGGCCGAGGTGGGCAGCTCTCCTGAGGTCAGGAGTTCGAGACCAGCCTGGCCAACATGATGAAACCCCGTCTCTACTAAAAATACAAAAATTAGCCGGACATGGTGGCAGGCACCTGTAATCCCAGCTACTCAGAGGAGGCTGAGGCAGGAGAATTGCTTGACCCCGGGAGGCAGAGGTCACAGTGAGCCAAGATCATGCCACTGCACTCCAGCTTGGGCAACAGAACAAGACTTTGTCTCAAAAAAATAAATAAATAAAAAATAACAGTGGAATGGATACATTAGAGTCTAATCATACCATGGGATATTGCATAGCAATGAGAATAAATGAATGGACTGCTGCTAAGTACAACACCATGGATGAATCTCACAAGGGAGACATGCCAGACACAAAAAGTACACACTGAATAGTTTCATTTATGTAAAGTTCGAAAACAGGCAAAACTAATCTATGGTGTTAGGACATAGGATTGTGGTCTTTTGGGGGTGGGGGCAGAGAGAGGGTATTCTGGGGTACTGGTAATGTTACAATTCTTGATCTTGGTGGCGGTTACATGAGTGTGTTCACTTTGTGATTATTCACTGAGCTGTACGTTTATGATTTAGGAAGTTTTCTAGATGTATATTATATATCAATTTTTAAATGTTCATTTTTTTGCAAAGGTAATTACTATACCATGTAATACATATAACTATCCCCAAACATTATTAAATTCCATGTACATGTATAACTCCTGTGGACTGGAGAGGTTAAGTGACTTCCCCAAAGTCACACAGGTTAGTTAATGGTGGACCCAGTCTCAATCCAGGTTTTAAGACTCCAAGACCAATTGTCTTTCTACTATAATGTTGCTTCCATTTATATATTAAAGCCTCACCCATAACTCCTATTCCTGGCAAGACTGATCAACTATGCCTCCACCTCACAGAAAAAAAAATTAATATTTAAGATATTTTTTTAAGCCATGAACTAAACTTGATGTAATGAAAGCTCTCTAGTGGGCATTAGCCAAACTCAACACTCTTTTGCCTTGCATGTGTAAGTCATTCCTGCAGAAACACCTCATCAAGAAGGCACCAAACCAAGGTGCCCCCCTCCCACCAGCCTTCCCAGACAGCTGCTGCAATGCTGACCTCATGTCTGATAATATAGCCTTGGCAAGGAAGCTGTGTTGCTCTTCGCAGACCCATTGTTGCTTTAAGGATCTATTTGGTTCAACTTAAAACAAAAATAAAGAAACAACTACCAAACTGTACTAAATTAAGAGGACAGAGAGTAATCCCACTGGATTTCACTTGGACTTGATGTCCCTCTTGAGACTGTGGGTGTCTCGTGGGAAGGAAGAATAAAGAGATCTGTCCTAGGAAGAGTCTAACATCACAGAATTTTAAAGTTGAAAGGGACTTTAAAGTCCAGCTTCTAAGAGCAGAGAATAATAAAGACAATGCTAGAAAGTACCTCATAGATTCCAAAGTCTTTTTACATTTCTCCATTGATCTTCCAGGCAATCATTTCAGGTAAGATATTATACTCTTTTTAGAGGCAAGGAAATCAAAACTCAGGCAATTTGCAGAGTTACTAGTGGTGGCCTCTTATTTCTGGGCCCTGGCTGGTTGAGCCTAAATTCTAAGCTCTTTCTAGCACAGCACATTATAAACCACACCCAGCTCATGGGAGACACCTGAAATTTGTCATCACTAGTTCTCAAGGAGCTTTAGAGTCAGAGACAAGTAAGATTCTAAGAAACACAACTGTTAGCTAGCCAGATTCTTGGGATAAAGAGTTATGTTTAGCCCAGGAGTCTGGCTGGTTCCATGCTGAATGTCTGGATTTTTACAGAGATGATCATGGGTTTGTAACACACTGCACTCATAGAAAGTATCCTCCTCAAATGGATTAATGGCATTCACAGCAACCTGGATAGGATAGGAGACTATTAATCTAAGTGAAGTAACTCAGGAATGGAAAACCAAACGTGGTGTGTTCTCACTCATAAGTGGGAGCTAAGCTATGAGGATGCAAAGGCCTAAGAATGAAACAATAGTCTTTGGGGACTCAGGGGGAAAGCATGGGAAAGAGGTGAGGGGTAAAAGACTACAAATTGAGTGCTATGTACTGCTTGGGTGTTGGGTGCACCAAAATCTCACAAATCACCACTAAAGAACTTACTCATGTGACCAAATACCACCTGTTCCTCAATAACCTATGGAAATAAAAAAAAATTGTTTTAAGAAGTAAACAAAGAAGCTATTTGATTACAGTTTAAAAAAAGAAAGAAAAAAAGAAAGAATCCTCCTCAGTCAGCCCTAACTCTGCAAGGCTCCAAGGTGCTTACCCACTTGGGTTGTGACCCAGGTCTACATTAAAACAAAGGTACAAAGTTAGTGGTGAACAAGTGGAATCTGCGTAAAGCATGCATCCCTAGCATCCTTTGTTATTTCTCTCCGTAGATGCAAGTGCTGCCCTGATAGTACCAATAGCTGCAATTAGGTTGGTGCAAATGTAATTTGCATAAAGTAATGACAAAAACCTCAATGACATTTGCGCCAACCTAATAAAAAAGGTCCCACCTGTTCTCTTCAGCTGACTCCTAGGAAGCCACAGAACACATCTGTGGGAAGGTGGGTGCCAGAGGAAGGGCAGTGAACACACACAGCAGCAGATCCTGGAAAGGGATGGGAACATAGTGAAACCCCATCTCTACTTAAAAAAATACAAAAACTAGCCAGGTGTGGTGATGGGCTCCTGTAATTCCAGCTACTCAGGAGGCTGAGGTGGGAGAATCACTCGAACCCAGAAGGAGGAGGTTGCAGTGAGCCGAAAGCGCACCACTGCACTCCAGCCTGGGCCACAGAATGAGACTCTGACTCAAAAGAAAAAAAAAAATTGCTTTTCAACCATGAGCTTTTTTGTTCATAGCCTAGCCCCAGAAAATGACAGGGATAAAGGAGATCTCTTCCATCTACACAAATGAGGAAGGAGAACTCAGAAAGACCACTCTCCCTTATGTTAAAAATGTAGCTGCTGCAAAGAACTTCCCTTTTCAGGATTCTCTTCCTCTGCACACATATTCTAGTTTCCACCATTACAAACTCTCCTCACTGGGCAAATTGAAAATAAGTAATGGTTTCAATACTGCACTACTGCCACTACCTTAAAAAGTATGGCCACAGAGCGACTTTGGTGGGCACGGCCGGCCGGCTGGAGGCAGCTTGGAGCTAGAAGCCAAACCCCAGGTAGCCACTCACTGCCTTTTCCTCCCCAAGTTTCCTGAAGTTCTGCTGACTGCACCCTAGAGGCCCCAGCTCTTCCTGCACATGCCATGAGCTCACACACAGCCCTGGGCATGCCATGGGTTTGGCATAAAGGGCTCAGCTAAACCAGTGGAGTTGTTCTTATGGCCAGGAGGACTGGGCCCGGCTGGCTTTCAAAGAAGCCAATCCACAGAGCTTGAGTTCCAACCCTTCCAAAGCCTTTCCCTATAGCAATGGGACTGTGAACAGGCGATTCCCCTGCCTGCTGCTCCCTCTGCAATCAAAAGGAAGAAAAATATCTGGGCCTGGAAAAGTGATTGCCATAGGCTACAGCCCAGCACAAAACAGCAGACATCCAGACATCCATCAAGTGCAAGCATTGACATTTATTGACTGCAGACAGAGGCTACACTACGAGCTCGGAGGGTTACTGAGGATCAGCCTCAAAGGAAGCCCCAGAAATACCACATTACCTTT
The DNA here is from genome assembly GCF_028858775.2 of Pan troglodytes. Classification (NCBI taxonomy): domain Eukaryota; kingdom Metazoa; phylum Chordata; class Mammalia; order Primates; family Hominidae; genus Pan; species Pan troglodytes. Next base: position 46,027,219 of record NC_072405.2, read on the forward strand.
GCAGAACATTCTGCAAATCCTAGTCCCTCTGCAAGAGGGTTGGCCTGAACAGCACAACTATACCAGACACAACAGAATCACATCAGCCAAGACATAAATACATACCATTATCAAAGAAGGGTCCCTTCGCACAGTGGTTCTCAACCAGGGAAGTAACTCCCACTCATAGGGCATCTGGAAATTCAGGGAGTGAGGTTTGTGTTGTCAGAGGACCTGAGAGATGCTACTCGGGGGCAGGAACCCAGGATGCTAAGCTTCCAGCGATATTGGAGATCACCTGCATAAAGAACTGTCCTGCCATAAATGCCACTAGTGTCCTTGGTGAAGAAAACAGTATACCTACCATCCCTCAACCTTAATTCTCAGCCTGATTTTGTCTTGTCACCCTTGAATCAATTTCACATTCTCAAGCAACGCCCTGCAGTCTGGGGGACTCCTTAGCATACATGGGAGGGCACTGTGCTAGTCGGTATAGATGCCGTGGGGCACAGTGGTTATAAGCATGGATTCTGGATAGCTTTCCAAGGTTAAAACCCTGTATGTGTGGATGATAATTTTCTCTTCCCTCATAGATTCATAATGAGGATTCAACGAGATAATGGGCTTGCAGGGCCGTGCTCAGTAAGTATAGTGATTTTTTTCTATTTGAGAAATTTTTGTCCAGGAATCTGGATTTAGATTTTTCAGTAGCAAACACAATGTGGTAAACTGAAATGAAGACTGGGATTTAGAAAATTGAACTTCAAACCCCAGATCTACTTGTTTTACCCATGAAATCATAGGTCAATCAGCTGACGTCTCTGAGCCCCATCTTCTCACATTTGAAATGTTCAGAATAACAATAAAGCCTTCACAGGGAGATTATGGGAATTAACCGAAAGGAGGAAGTGAAAGTGACCTGACTGCTGCAGTGAGTGTCAAGCACCCGTCACATGTTCTATGTGGAACCACCTAAAACAAGAGCATCACATAGTGTGTGTTTCCTCCTTCACTTAGGATGGCATCACTTCCTCTGAGATTAAAACTTATCAACACGATGACATATAGAAAAATGTCCAACCTCACTAATAATAAAAGATGCATATTAAAATATCAGGAGATCATTTTCACACAACACTGGCAAAGATTCAAAAGGCAGATGATAATCAGTATTGGTGAGGGAAACAAGCTTCTTTATATACACTGTGGGTGGGAATATTAATTGATACAATATTTCAAAAGACAATATGGCAAGATACACCAAAAATATGTGCGTGTGTGTTTGCATACATACATATGAAGGAAATAATTAGTGCTCACAAAAAACTGTATAAAATGCTTATTGCAGCATTCTTTACAATGGATGAAAATTAGAAACAGCTTAAGTCAGCTGGCATGGTGGCTCATGTCTGTAATCCCAGCACTTTGGGAGGCCAAGGCAGGTGGATAACTTGAGGTCAGGAGTTCAAGACCAGCCTGGCCAGCATGGTGAAGCCCTGTCTCTACTAAACATTTTTTAAAAATTAACCAGGCGTGGTGGCCAACACCTGTAATCCCAGTTACTCAAGAGGCTGAGACAGGAGAATAGCTTGAACCCGGGAGGCAGATGTTGCAGTGAGCCAAGACTGTGCCATTGCACTCCAGCCTGGGCAACAAAGCGAGACTCCCTCTCAAAAAAAAATGATAATAGCCTAAATGTTCTTTAATTAAGGATTGGGTCATTAAATAATGCCACATCCATACAACAGAATATATGCAAGTCATTACAAAACATAAGATAGAGCTACACATAGTCTCATGGAAAGATGTTTGAATTAAATTATCTTTAATGTAATGGTACATAACAAATTACTGGAGAGTATATGGGATGATCCCACTGTTGCAAGAACAAATACAAATATTTTATAGAAATATTACAAGGCCCTTAAGCACCAGTGGTAATCTCTGGAGAAGAGACCAGGGGTTGGGGGAAGAAAAGATTTTCAATTTATATTTAGGGGTACATTACAGTTACAGGTACATTATGGCTGAATGCCAAATGGCCAAGTGTTAAAGTTCAGCTGAAGAGGAGGCCAAAGCCTGTGCATAATTTTAAATACAAATTTTATTATTACAATTTTGAATTAGAGCTATAGTAAAGTTTTAAGGGCTGACATAGGGTGCGGAAACAGTTTTCTTGGGCCGCCAGCTTAAAGGGATAATCCAGGGCCCTTCCTGTGCCCATTTGAGTGACTGAGGGTTGATCACTTCCACCCATGTGGGTGAGGAGCAAGATGTTTGGAGGGAAGTCCCATTTTTCTCTAACAGCGTCTCTTTTCTTCATTTTTATATTCTCTTTTATGTCTGGATCAAGGATCATGTATCATGGATGCTGTATGCGATTTTGGAATGTTTCCTCTTTTTGAAATTTTAAGGCGGCAAAGTTGACATTCTGTCTTTTATTCATCCTCACAAGATGTGAAAGATTTTCAAATGAGACTTTTTCTTGAAAGATTTCTGGCCTCGAGGGAATTAAATATTTAAAAATGAAAAACAGCTCTGAAAGGTTGTTTTATTTAATGTCATGCATGTTGCTACAACAAATAATTCTGTAAAAATGAGATTTAATGACATCAGCTAATCAACTTTAATAAAAAGTTATTAAAAGTTATTTTTTAGGATTTTATAATAGTTTTGGCTCCCAAATAGGATACAAGGATATGTTTTCCCTAAAGTTGTCTAGCTAGCATTACTCCCCTATGACTCTAATTAAGTGCTGACTCTTCCTGTATTTATGTAACTATTTGAAAGTTCATGATAATTTCTGTACGTAAAAGTAACAACACTCACTTTCACAGTTATTGCAGCTCTTTAGTCTTGCAATGATTATAAATGCACATTTTAACTTCAACCGATTGATGGAATTTGATGGAATTTACAGCACAAAAGAGATTCCCACTCCAAGTTACACCTAGAGTATGTGCCTCTATTTCAGAATGAATGTTTTGCTATTAATAAATCTCAGTGTCATACCTTGTTCATATCACTGCTATGGTTATGATTATTAGATTCAATGCAATCACATACAAGTTCAGGGATGCAAGAAATGACATTGAAGTTGCCATCAACTATACAGCCTTCTGCAGGCCAACTCCAGAGCTGAAGCCAAATAGCAAATTTGAGACAAGTAGCAAGGCCAAGGCAGACTTTTCATGCATCCCTAACTTATTCTTGTCTATATTTTTTTTTACAAGAAGCATGTATTTTCATTATATCAAAAGGATACCTGCACTTGTGTGTTTATCACAGCACTATTCATAATAGCAAAGAAACGGAGTCAACCTAAGTGTCCATCAATGGAAAATTGGATAAAGAAAATGTGGTCTATGCACACCATGGGATACTATTCAGCCATAAAAAATACCATTCAGCCATACTATTTGCAGCAACTTGGATGGAACTGAAGACCATTATCTTAAGTGAAACAACTTAAACAAAGGCAAATACTGCCTGTTCTCACTTAATAAGTGAGCTAAATAATGTGTACACATGGAAGCAGAGTGTGGAATGATGGACAATGGGGACTTCAAGGGGTGGGAGAGGGTGGATGATGGGAGGTTGCTTGGTGGGTACACTGTGCATTGCTCCAGTGATGGATGCACTGAAGGCCCTGACTTCACCACAGTGCAATACATCAAGGTAGCACAATTGCACCTGCACCCCATGAATATATACAAATACAAATAAATAAAATATGTATTTAATGATTTTAAACATATTTTTATTAAAATCACATACACACTAGTACCCTACCCCTGAAAAAAAAAATATGGTGGAAACATTAAATTGGACCTCTATATTATTCCCAACCTTTTTGAAAAATTGTTGTTATTTGATCACTATTTGAGTGTGAATCACACATTCTCAGAGCTTGTAGTCGCTACAGTAATCAACATGACCCTCCGCACTTCCCACTCAGATCATCACGGACTTAGCTGTCTCTCTGACATCAGTCTCCCCTCACTGCAAACCACGCTTCAACACACTGCCAAAGGCAGCTGGCTCCAACACAGACCTTGCTATGTCCAGCCCCCAACACAGAAATGACTATGTCCAGCCCCTGGACAAAACTTTCAACGCCTTATTTTCACTGACAGGATAAAGCCTAACTCCTTGGGGTAACATTTAATGTCTTCCAAAATATGGCTTTGCCCTGCCTTTTCCATCTTATCCCCAGCCACCCTCCCTTGCAAACCAAGCTACTGGCATGCTGAACTCTGCTCATCCTGTTCCCTTCCCTAGAACTACTGGTCCCGGTAAACTTGTACTCATCCTTCAAGATCCAACATCAACATCACTGCTTCTGTGATGTCCTCTTCTACCATGCCACAGTGGAATTATCTCTCCTTGCCAGTATAGACAGAGTGGACCCCTCACTAATCTGCAAATTCCCAAGAACAGGGACCTCATTGTTGTCACTTTAATCTCCAGCCTCCTGCACAGTTCTAGCAAATACCTCCTTTGAGCCAATAGAAGGACCCCAACCAATTTTGAAAGAAAGAGTGAATGAGTACGTATCATTAGTCCCAAATTTTTGTGTAAATTTTTTTTAATTTTTTGATACATGTTCTCACTCTGTCACCCAAGCTAGATTGCAGTGGCACAATCGTAGCTCACTGCAGCCTCCAACTCCTAGGCTCAAACAATCCTCCTGCCTCAACCTCCTGAGTAGCTGGGACCACAGGTGTGCTCCACCAAACCTGGCTAATTATTTTTATTTTTGTTAGAGATGGGGTCTTGATATGTTGCCCAGGCTGGTCTCAAACTCCTGAGCTCAAGCGATCCTCCCGCCTTGGCTTCCCAAAAGTGCTAGGATTACAGGTGTGAGCCACCTTGATATTACTAGGAATGTTCTGACTAGACTGCAAAACTAGAGTTAAAATCACTGCACCACTGGTCTTCAAGCCTCACTCTCCGGAGACCTCGGGTTCACAGTAGAGACGGACGACCACTCTGTTGTCAGGAGGAGTGGTCCCTGCACTCATCCATGTCACGTAGAGCAGATCTTTCCTGTTCCTTCATCCGGGTTCTGTGGGACAGTGTGTTTGTAAGACAGGGGGATGTTTATGCTGCCAGAAAGAGTCTGAAAACCACTGTATCACAGCAAGAGGCCCACTTATGGTGGGCAGGCTTCCTCTCAGAGGGCCACCCATCAAGTGAGAATGTCACTGAAATAAGTGTCGGCTCCAGAGTGAAATCAGAGCTCCCTCTGAAACCAACTGCATATCCCTGGGCAAGCCATACCTCAGTTTCCCCACCTGCAAAGCAAGGCTACTGATGCCTGTCCTCTGTGTCTGACTTGGGGTGGGGTGGGGGTGAAGGGAGTTGAGGCATAACAAATATAAAATGTGTAAAGTGCATCAATCTTACATTTACAGAGTGATGTTTTTTTCTTATGTGTACCCTGTGTCCCCACCATGCAAACCAAGATACAGAGCCATTTACAGCACTGCAGAACTCCTTCGAGTCTCCTCTCACTTACACCCCCCACCACCCAGTGGCAAACACTCTTCTGACTTCTTCCCCCATAGATTTGTTTTGCCTATCTTTATTCAGACTTCAGATAAGTTGAGTCCCAGGGTATATATTCTTTTGTAACGGACTTCTTTCATTTAACATAATATCTGAAGTTTCATCCGTGCTGCCGTGTATTTATTTGGGTGCTGAAATATCCAAATAAAATACCAAACAGGCCGGGCGCAGTGGCTCACGTCTGTAATCCCAGCACTTTGGGAGGCCGAGGCCGGCGGGTCACTTGAGGTCAGGAGCTCGAAACCAGCCTGGCCAAACCCTGTCTCTACTAAAAATACAAAAAATTAGCCCACGTGGTGGCACACACCTGTGATCTCAGCTACTCAGGAGGCTGAGGCAGGAGAATCCCTTGAACCTGGAAAGTAGAGGTTACAGTGAGCCAAGATTGCACCACTGCACTCCAGCCTGGATGACAGAGACTCCGTCTCAAAAAAATAAAATAAAATAGCAAATGAGGAAATTATTTAGAATGCATAAAATACAAAAATAGGCAAGACACAGTATTACTAGCTGAGTCTCAGACTGTCTATAGACTGTAAGCTCCTTGAAAGTAAAAACAATGCCTATAATTCAGTTTTGTGTTTCCAACCTTTAAAATTATCCCTAGCTCATAATAGGGGCTCAACAAATGTTGGTGGGATTGAACAGTATTATTACTGCATAGATAATAATCTGGCCTTTTTTATCCTGCCTTTTTTTTTTTTGAGACGGAGTCTGGCTCTTGTTGCCTAGGCTAGAGTACAATGGCACGATCTCAGCTCACCGCAACTTCCGCCTCCTGGGTTCAAGCTATTCTCCTGCCTCAGCCTCCTGAGTAGCTAGGATTACAGGCATGTACCACCAAGCCCAGTTAATTTTGTATTTTTAGTAGAGACAGGGTTTCTCCATGTTGGTCAGGCTGATCTCAAACTCCCGACCTCAGGTGATCTGTCCCCTTGGCCTCCCAAAGTGCTGGGATTACAGGCATGAGTTACCGCGCCCAGCCAATCCTGCCTTTTTTTTTTTAACCCGAAGCCCAATGGGCCTCTCCCTACCTCTTCAAGCCACACCCGCCCTGCTGAACTCTGTTCTTTGTCTTTCCTTTCTGGGCTGTACCCACATGGTCTGTCCCTGTTTGAGGCTGCGTTGTCTCCTTCTCTGGACGCTGGAATGACTCACAGGCTGGAGGGGAGGGAACTGAGAGGGGGCAGGGCTGACTGGCTCAAAGGCCCCGACAGAAAACTGTCAGGGAAGGGTCCTTCCCAGGGAGGGAAGGAGCTCCAAGCAGCACGCGTGGCCCCGGGGGTCAGAGAGGAAACGGAGGCATGTCCAACAGGGCCCCTGGCCTGGGCTCCAGACCCGGGAGCCCCCTGGTCTTAGTCTGAGGCCCGTGACCTTCTCTGGGTGATGTGCACCTTAGCCAAGTTTACAGCTCACCCCAGCTGTCGGGGCACACTGTCACTCCAGCTGTTACTGAGCAATGGATTCCTGTTGCCAAGATATGGATTTGGTTTTAATAACAGTTAGTGCAAACACTGTAAATTTACTGCTGCAAGAGAGAGTTTTTGAAAACGTCCACTCTGGCTATAATTTTTCAGCCGCGCCAGCTGTTTGTGCTCAGCTCATACCTGACATGGTGCTTTGAAATAGCAATCACTGTATTTATAAGAAGGCAAGGACTCATAAATATGTCACAAGTGGAATATACAACGCCATATTTCACCATTTTCTATTTTTAAATTGTGAGTTATGGCTGCAGAAATGCACGCCCATTAAAGGTGATATGATGTATTTTCTGCCTTGTTCAGGAGTCCATCCATCATCAAGACAATAAAGAAAACCGCACTTACTTTTTTCCTGTCGTCTGTAATTTATGATCTCCAAAAAGCTGTAACCTTTTGGCAGGCTTTGCAGAAACCACTGCACTGTTAGCAACTAAATAACCTTTTATAAGGTTTTAAATGTGTTGCTACAGTCTCAATGCACTTGCTGTATTGATCCAGAAGATCTTGGGGGGGAAAAGAAGGTAGGGGGAGGAATGGAAGAAGGTGATCTATAACAAGATCGATAACGGCATATAGATTGTTGAAAGATGCTTCTAATGATTTTTGCCAGCCATCATCTTTCAGCACGCCACTCCCTATCTCTTAGGCTTTGGTCTTGTCTCAGAATTGATTGACCTTGCCTCCCAGCTGCCTCCCTCTCTCCCTCCCTCCCATCCAGCAGCCAGACAGGGAGAAGAAAGAAGAACATATTGGCCACCACAGGCTATTTGCAGAAAAGCTCTGAGAATCACAGGGCTGAAAGGTACCTTCAAGTCTATCTCAGGATACAGATATGGAAACCGAGGCCCAGCGAGCGGCTGTGACTTGCCCAAGGTCAAATGAACCCGGATTTGGATGCTGGATTCAGTCTACTCTTTTCCAACACTATCACCCCACCTCTCATGTTTGCCCCAGAGAAAGAGGGAGTGGAGGGAGCAGGTGAATGCATTTCTGATGAGCTTTGCAGACCTAATAAATCTGCCTGGCAACAAGGTGTGGTAGAAAGATAATGAGCCTGGAAATCACATAGACCCAGGCTGGATCTCACCCCCACCCTCACTCCCTTGGGGAGGTAACTGACTTCTCTTGGTCTCTGCTCCTCCACCTGTATGAGGGCAATCATAATTTACCTTGTAAGATGATGGAGAAGATTAGATCTTGTGTCTGGGAGACACCGAGATCAAAGCCTGGTGTGCACATAGCAGGTGAACATGAGAAGCGACTGGCTATGGTGCAGCTCATCCAGCTCCTCCCATCTCCACCATTTTCTGGGCTCCCTCCTCTTCCTTTGTCCTGCCTTATCCTCCAGGTCAATGGCCATAGAAACTTCCAGGGAAGAGCCAGCAATGGAGGAAAGTAGGATAATCTTTAACCACAAAATCTTTAGCACAGGGCCATTTCCCTGATTGTTGCAGAGGAAAGCACTTGGAGTGAATAGGTTGTCTAAGCCTAAGCTGGGCCAAGCTCACACAGCACAGGGACCAGGCCTGCACAGTTCCCTTTAGAGATGCCCACAGGAGGCTGCATGCATGATTTTTTTTTTTTTTTTTTTTTTTGACTAAGTCTCCTCTGTCGCCCAGGCTGAAGTGTAATGGCATGATCTTGGCTCACTGCTGCAACCTCCTCCTCCTGGGTTCAAGCGATTCTCCTGCCTCCGCCTCCCAAGTAGCTAGGACTACAGGCGTGTGCCACCACGCCCGGCTAATTTTTTTGTATTTTTAGTAGAGACGGGTTTTCACCATGTTAACCAGGATGGTCTTGATCTCCTGACCTCATGATCCACCCGCCTCGGCCTCCCAAAGCGCTGGGATTACAGGCGTGAGCCACTGTGCCCGGCCGCATGAGCTTTTAACACTACCTTCTTGGCAGTGATAATTTGCAGGTTAAAAAATATATATATGGGGGTGGTGGGGAAGGGGAGGGAGAGCATTAGGACAAATACCTAATGCATATGGGCTTAAAACCTAGATGACGGGTTGATAGGTGCAGCAAACCATCATGGGACACGTATACCTACGTAACAAACCGGCACGTTCTGCACATGTATCCCAGAACTTAAAGTGAAATTGAAAAAAAAAAAAAAATGGGCCTGGCATGGTGGCTCAAGCCTGTAATTTCAGCACTTTGGGAGGCCGAGACAGGTAGATCACTTCAGGTCAGGAGTTCAAGACCAGCCTGGCCAACATGGTGAAACCTTGTCTCTACTAAAAATACAAAAAAAAACAAAAACAAAATAGCCAGGTGTGGTGGTACAGGCCCAGAGTCCCAGCTACTCAGGAGGCAGAGGCAGGAGAATCACTTGAACCCAGGAGACAGAGGCTGCGATGAGCCAAGATCACACCACTGCACTCCAGCCTAGGTGACAGAGCAAAACTCTGTCTCGGAAAAAAAAAAAATGTCTGGGCCTGGGCACAGTGACTCATGCCTGGAATCCCAGCACTTGGGAGGCCAAGATAAGAAGATCTCTTGAGCCCAGTAGTTCAAGACCAGCCTGGGCAACATAGTGAGGCTCAGTTTCTACAAAAAAATATATATTTAGGAGTTAGCCAGGCGTGGTGGTGCGCACCTGTAGTCCCAGCTAATCAGGAGACTAAGACGGGAGGATGGCTTGAGCCCAGGAGTTCAAGGCTGCTGTGAGCTATGATCACACCACTGCACTCTAGCCTGGGAAACAGAGAGACCCTGTCTCAAAAAAAATTTTTTTTTAATGTCCTGTAATTCAACCAGACTGCAGTACAGTGGATGTGTCTCGGCATATCCATGATCAGGGAACCATCCCACAAGACAGCCCTCCTTTCTCAAAATCCTGGTGCTTTTCGCCCCAGGAACCTGCTGCCCTGGAACATGGATCAACAAACTGCAGTCTGCAGGATAAATCCAACCAGAGCCTGTTTATATAAAGAAAGTTTCGTTAAAACACAGAAGTGTCCATTCCTTGATGCATTGTGCATGGCTGCTTTCGAAATACAACAGCAGAGTAGAGTCGTTAAAACAGAAATCAGAAGGCACACCACACCTAAAATATATACTCACTTGCCTTTTGTGAGAAAATTTGTAAACCCCTGTTCTGGACTCTATCCAGCAATGCTGCATGACAGGGGAGGCTTCTTAGTAAAAAGCAATCAATAATTAGTATGCATATGGCGATGTATTGTTTACCAAGTGTGCTCATGAATGGGATCCCAGCAATCCTGTGAGATGGAGATTCTCATTATTCCTGTATTACAGAAGAGCATACTGAGAATCAGAGAAGCAAAATAATTTACCCAAGGTCACACAGAGAGTCAGAGGTGGAGCTGGGGGTTGAGGCCAGGCCAGGTGATCTAAGAGCCTAAGCATCCCCACTATTCCACCCTGAAGTGGAGAAGCCCTGGGCTGACTCCAGTGCTACTACCCAACAGCTGGTGACCTTGGGAAGGTCACTTAACCTCTCTGGACCCTAGTGTCTTCAAATCCAAAATAAGGAGTCACAAAGCTGAGCACAGTGGCTCACACCTGTAATCCCACACTTTGGGAGGCCGAGGCAGGAGGATCGTTTGAGGTCAGGAGTTTGAGACTAGCCTGGGCAAAAGAGCAAGATCCCATCTCTACAAAAATAAAAATAAAAAATCAGCCAAGTGTCGTGGCACATGCCTGTAGTGCCAGCTCCTCACAAGGCTGAGGCAAGAGAATCCCTTGAGCCCAGGAGTTCGAGTCTTCAGTGAGCTATGATTGCACTACTGGACTCCAGCCTAGGCAACAGAGTCAAACCCCGTCTCTAAAAAAGAAACAACAACAACCACCAAAAAAAATGAAGAGTTGTTCATTGGCGAGCCACTAAAACACTCATTTTGATAGATGCTAAGGGACTCTCCAAGCAAAACCCACAACGCAAACAGTGTGTGAAACATCTCCTGAGGCAAAAACCCAGTATCCCTTGCCTGATCCGACGCCTCCTCCACCCACAGACGGATCATAGAAGAAGCTCCCGGGCAGGCCTGTGGATGTGAAGGAAGGGGGTCAGGAGAGGCCTGCTTCAAGGACTGGCCCTCCTAAAGCCCCTCAAGTGCTCCTGGACCCCAAAAAAGCCCCATCAGAGGGTAGAAACATTAGCAGCAGGCAGGAGAGGTTGCTGAACACACAAAGACACCTCCCACCCCACACCAACCCCACCGCTGCTCCCTGGTCATGCGGCCTCCAGAGAGAGCAGTCTGCGTTGCCAGAAAGCCCCCGCTGCCTCAGTGGTGCTAGGTTGCCTCACACCTGTTGCGGAGGTTGAGGCAGGGGCAGGTGAAAGCAGGAGGGAGAATGCTCATCCCTTTGTCATAGGAACTGCCATCTGTCTGTGTCGATGTCGCTGTCTTTTTTCTCTCTTTTCGTACGCTCTCCCAGAGCACCCCCCAAATCATTATTAACATGATAAATAAAAATGAGAAACAAGTTATTAAATATAAAATATGCAAAGTTCCTCCCAGAACTCATTGGGCAGTTCATAAATGTGGCAGCTTAATGTTGCTGCTGATGCAGGCAGCTGATGGAGCCTCACCGGCTCCTGGCTAATTGAAGCTGTTAACGAAGTGGAAGAGAGAGGTGATTACGGGTGGCTTCTTCCCACCTGTGGGAGGATCAGAAGAGCAGCCCTCGACTAAGACCCACGACAGAGTCCATGGTCCTCGTTGTGTACCTGCAGCCACCAACACCAGGGCCAAGGGCCTGGAAATTCCCAACCTACCCAGATCTCAGAGTCTCCACCTGGAGCCCACTTTACGATCCAACAGGGTCCTCACCTCTCATCTCGAGAGAAGCATTTTCTTCTTTTCTTTTTTTTTTTTTTTTAAGAAACGGGTTCTTGCTCTGTCGCCCTGGAGTGCAGTGGCATGATGAGAGCTCACAGCAGCCTCGAACTCCTGGGCCCAAGGGAATCTCCCCGCCTCAGCCTCCCCCATAGCTGGGACTATAGGCGTGTACCACCACACCTGGCTAATTTTTATATTTTCCGTACAGACAGATTTCACCATGTTACCCAGCCTGATCTCAAACACCTGAGCTCAAGCCATCTGCCCGCCTTAGCCTTCCAAGTCAGGGTTTCACCATGTTATCCAGGCTCCTGAGCTCAAGTCATCTGCCCACCTTCCAAATAGCTGGGACTACAGGTGCACACCACCATGTCAGGCTAATATTTTAATTTTTTTTTTATGGAGATAGGGGTCTCACTATGTTGCCCAGGCTGGTCTCAAATTCCTGGCCTCAAGCGGTCCTTCTGCCTTGGCCTCCCAAAGTGCTGACGTTACAGGCCCGAGCCACTGCATTCAGCCTAAGAAATGCATTTTCACCCAGAGATTGGGGCAGGGTCCAGAAACAGTTGGTTTTAGGGTAACTGGAGGGATTCTGACTCACATAAGCCTTTGTCCTCAAAACCCAGGCCAGGTAGAAACAACCCATCTGTCTGCCAACAGATGACTGGATAACACATTGTGGCATACACTTATGATGGTGTTCAGGCATAGAAGGAATAAAGCGTCGATGCCACACACAGAGGGGCCTTGAAAACATGATGCCAAGTGGAAGAAGCCAGGGACAGGAGGCATATGATTCCGTTTCCCTGAAATATCCAGAATAGGTCAATCCATAGAGCCAGAAAGTGGACTCACAGGAAAGAACTGCTTAACACCTGCAGGGTTTTGTTTTGGGGTGAGGAAAGGGTTTTGCAGCTAGACAGAAGTGGAGTTGCACCACATTGTGAGTGACTGAATGTGGCTGAATTGTTCACTTTAAAAGGCTTAATTTTATATGAATTTCACCTCCATTTTTAAAATGGGGGGAAAAACACAAAACCCAGGCTGCTTGACCTCCCCACATCCTGTGAAGCTGTGCTCCTTTTTGTGGGCTTCTGATTTTTCCCTCAGGAAACTCGATCAAGATCTAGCTCTGTCACCCAGTTCCTTGCATGGAAGGGGGTGACCCGGGGCCTCTGGCTTCCCCGTCTTCAACCCATCCAAGCATCAGAAAGACCTGCCAGCCATTTCCCCCAGTCAGGGGGCGTGGAGGAGGAGCAAGGGAGCCTTTGGGAGGCAGAGCTCAGTACAGAAGAATGAACAGGAGCTTCAAGACCAAAGAAGCCAGTGCCGCCACTCCACTGTGGTGAAGGGTGAGCAGAAGGCAGGTGGAAGGGAGCATTACTGCAGTTCTGCTTTGCCTGGGTTTAGCTGTGCGATCTTGAATAAGACTCTTGAATTCTCTGATCCTCAATTTCCTCATCTATAAAACAGGGATGTAGATATCAGCCTCGCCCTCTTCATGGATTTATTTTAAGCATCAAATGAGATCCTTTGTATATCTGTTATTGATAACTCTTCTAAAAGCAGTGTATTAACCAACAAGCGTTTATTAAGGAACGGCTAAATTCCTAGCAGCGGTTCAGGAATGCACAGGAAGCAGGAGTTGGGAGCCAGGTGGAGGGGATGGAGAGTAGCTATGAGGGACAATCCCTGCCTTCTTTATAGGAAGGCAAAACTAACAGAAACAAAACCACTAGGAAGCAAAGAACAGTGATCTACGTTCAGTCCTGTGTATTGACACGGGAAAGATCAAGGGTTCTGAACACTGAGAATCCAGGAACCGATGTTCTAGCCACACTACTGCCAATGCTGTGAGCTACTTGGGAGTCATTTAAATATTTTGGTGTTAGATTCCTTGTTTTCCAGGTGAAAGAGTTCAATTAAAAGTCCTCGGCCGGGCACGGTGGCTCATGCCTGTAATCCCAGCACTTTGGGAGGCTGAAGTGGGTGGATCATGAGGTCAGGAGATCGAGACCACCCTGGCCAACATGGTGAAACCTCATCTCTACGAAAATACAAAAAATTATCCTGGCGTGGTGGCAGGTGCCTGTAGTCCCAGATACTCAGGAGGCTGAGGCAGGGGAATCACTTGAACCTGGGAGGCGGAGGTTGCAGTGAGCTGAGATTATGCCACTGCACTCCAGCCTGGCGACAGAGCAAGACTCCATCTCAAAAAAAAAAAAAATCCTCGGTGCGGTGGCTCACGCCACGCCTGTAGTCCCAGCACTTTGGGAGGCTGAGGTGGCTGGATCTCTTGAGGTCAGGAGTTCAAGACCAGCCTGGCCAACATGGTGAAACCCCATCTCCACTAAAAATACAAAATAATTGGGCGTGGCGGCGTGCACCTGTGATCCCAGCTACTTGGGAGGCTGAGGCAGGAGAACTGCTTGAACCCAGGAGGTGGAGGTTGCAGTGAGCTGAGATTGCACCACTGCACTCCAGCCTGGGTGACAGAGCAAGACTCTGTCTCAAAAAAAAAAAAAGTCCTCAAAGACTCTTTCTAGCTTTAGGAATCAGATACTTAGCCAAATTAAAAGGCAAAAGATAAACCAGGAAATATACTTTTAATAAATAAGCCAAAAGATAACTGTTTTTGATATGTAAAGAAGTCAATAGGGGCGGGGCACGGTGGCTCATGCCTGTAATCCCAGCACTTTGGGAGGCCGAGGCGGGCGGATCAAGAGGTCAAGAGTTCGAGACCAGCCTTACCAACATGGTGAAACCCCGTCTTTACTAAAAATACAAAAATTAGCCAGGCGTAGTGGTGCGTGCCTGTAGTCCCAGCTACTCAGGAGACTGAGGCAGGAGAATCGCTTGAACCCAGGAGGTGGAGGTTGCAGTGAGTCGAGATCACGCCACTGCACTCCAGCCTGGTTGATAGAGTGAAACTCCATCTCAAAAAAAAAAAAAAAAAAAAAAAAACAAAGAAGTCAATAGGAATAAAGATGACTACCCCAAAAGGAAAAAAAATACATAAAGAACACAAGATTCTATATAAAGATTTTCCCACTAATTATGATAAAGAAAATCTAGAAACAGTCTGAATCAAAGCAATAAGAATAGTTTTCATTTTAATCTTGGTAGAATCACATTACATAGTCATTGATAATCATATTTTTCATAATATTTAATGATAAAAGAAAGTGTTCATAATCAAAGAGAAAAAAAGAACTTTCATGATTCCAGTTTTGTTTTGTTTTTACTAAAAAAAAAAAAAGTCATAAGTAGGAGATAAATAGGTCGAAATTAATGAAAGGCTAGAAGGATATACACCAAAGAGTTAACAATAGTTCTCTCTGAATGTGGATTAATAATTTTATTTCTCCTTTTGTGTTTTTCTGATTTCTACAATGAGCACACTATTTTCTAATTTAGAAAAAATATACATAATATGCAATACAACAGAAAAGCAAATTCAGAGTTTTACATTCAGTTTCATTAAAATTTAATTCTAACACCAAAATGATAAAAACCTTCACTGAAACAAATTTTCAAAGGTTATTAAAAAACTACTGTTATCTTTCTAATGCTGTTTCTCCATAACAGCACCCATCTCACTTAATTGTTGACTAGACTACCTCTGTTCTCAATTACACTTGCAATTCCTTGGAAGCAGGACAGGAACTGAGTCATATCCACTCATGGCACCAGGTGCCATAATAGGTGCTCAATAAATGTTTGCTGTGGCTGGGCGCGGTGGCTCATGCCTACAATTCCAGCACTTTGGGAGGCTGAGACGGGCGGATCACTTGAGATCAGGAGTTTCAGACCAGCCTGGCCAACATGGTGAAACCCCATCTCTACTAAAAAAAAATACAAAAATTAGCCGGGCATAGTGGCACATGCCTGTAATCCCAGCTACTTGGGAGGCTGAGGCAGGAGAATCGCTTGAACCTGGGAGGTAGAGGTTGCAGTGAGTCAAGATCATGACACTGCACTCCAGCCTCGGTGACAGAGTGAGACTCCATCTCAAATAAATAAGTAAATAAATAAATAAATAATAAGATAAAATTAAATAAATAAATAAATATTTGTTGAATAAAGGGTAAGAATTGAGAGATCGTAGGTCTGGAAAAAATTGGACAAGAGGCGATAGAAAGTGAGGTTGGCCTTGAAGGATGGGCAGCAATGGATATTTATAAATTTATTCATCTACTCAGTGAACCTACTAGGTCTGAGCACTGCACTGGACACAGAACTAACTATGACACTGTGCCTCGCTGGGAGGAATCGCAGGTTAGAGATAGAGGCAGACACATGCAAAAAGATAGGAATAAAATAATGAAGCTAGAACAGGGAACACCAAAGAAGAAACTGTCCATCCTGCTGGCACAGAGGGCAGCAAGAGCAGTTGTGGAGAGGGACAGGCCATGAGGACAGTGCTGGAGGGAGAGGGAGGACGGGAGAAGGTGTCCTGCAGCATGCATCACAACTCCATCACCCAGTGACCATCCCCAACTTCTACACAAAGTTCACAGGCAGGGAAGCCAAGGACCTGGAAACAGGAACACCTCCTCGGGAGGGCAAATCCACACGCCTGCAGCCTGGGTTGGTGTCCCAGCGGGCTCTCCCTGTGTAGCAGTCCATTCTTGCATTGCTACAAAGAAATACCTGAGACTGGGTAATTTATAAAGAGATGTAATGAGCTCACGGTTCTGCAGGCTGTACAGGAAGCATGGTGCTGGCATCTGCTCAGCTTCTGGGAGACCTTGGGAAGCTTCCAATCATGGGGGAAGGTAAAAGGGAAGCAGTCATGTCACACAGCCAGAGCAGGGGCAAGAGAGAGAGGAGGGGACGCCACACCCTTTTAAACAACCAGATCTCATGAGAACTCACTGTCACAAAAACAGCACCAAGGGGACAGTGCTAAATCATTCATGAAGGATCCACCCCTATGATCCAATCACCTCCCATCAGGCCCCACCTCCAACATTGAGGATTACAATTCAACATGAGATTTGGTGGGGACACGGATCCAGACCTATCACCCTATGGCCAATGCCTTGGGCCTCAATATCCAAGTCTGCAGGAATCATGTGTCCAACTCAAACTGGGAAATGATTTTCACCTTGAGAAGAGGTGGTCCTTAAACTGGGGACCCAATAATCATGCTGTCTGCATCACAGTGCCGTCACCCCGTGGCGATGAAGGGTGAGTGGAAGGCAGGTGGAAAGGGGAGTTTCTCCCCATGTTTGGCTCCCTGACTTTAAAATGAGGTGACCTTACCTGGTGAGTTGGTGGGACTTCTCCCAAGGAGTTCCCTGAAAGCATGTCTTCTGGGTACAAGAAAAGTATTGTTGTTGTTGTTTTTAATTTTTTAATTTTCACACACTTAGGGGGTAAAAGTGCAGATTTCTTATGTGCATCTATTGCATAGTGATGAAGTCTGGGCTTCTAGTGTATTCATCATCCAAATAGTGAACACCGTACACCATAGGTAATATGTCAGCCCTCACCTCCCTCCCAGCCTCCCACCCTCCCACCCTTTGGAGTCTCCAACGTCTATTACTCCCCTCTCTGTATGTCTGTGTGTATGCATTGTTTAGCTCTTACTTGTGAATGACCACATGCAGTATTTGACTTTCTGATTCTGAGTTATTCCACTTAGGACAATGGCCTCCAGTTCCATCCATGTTGCTGCAAAGGACATGATTTTTCTTTCTTTTTTTTTTTTTTTTTTTTTTTTGAGACAGAGTTTCGCTCTTGTCGCCCAGGCTGGAGTGCAAGGGCACAATCTCAGCTCACTGCAACCTCCGCCTCCCGGGTTCAAGCGATTCTCCTGCCTCAGCCTCCCACGTAGCTGGGATTACAGGCACGTACCACCACACCCTGCTAATTTTTGTATTTTTAGAAGAGACGAGGTTTCACCATGTTGGCCAGGCTGGTCTCGAACTCCTGACCTCTGGTGATCCACCTGCCTCGGCCTCCCAAAGTGCTCAGATTACAGGTGTGAGCCACCGTGCCTGGCCAATTGTATTCTTTTTTATGGCTGTGCAGTACTCCATTTTCTGTATCCAATCCTTCATTGATGAACACTTAGCTTGATTCCTTAACTTTGTTATTGTGAATATGCTGCAGTAAACATGAGTGCAGGTATTTTTTTATACAATGATTTCCCCTGGGGTAGATACCCAGTAGTGGGATTGCTGGATGGAACGGTAGTTTTATTTTTAGTTCTTGAGAAATCTCCATTCTGTCAGGAAGGGGGTTTTTATCTATGCAGTAAATACCAGTGTCTGCCTCAGAGCTGCTGCTGGCCCTGATCTGGAATGCATTATTTGAACACAAGCAAATGTAGATTGTCGTCTTCAAGTGGAGCTTCTCAGGGAGGTAACAAAATGTTGCCATTGGCCTGGAAGTCAAATGAGGCTCTGCATGACATGGTGTGACCTGTGATGCTGACACGCCGGCCCTCCCCTTCCATCCCGAAGAGAGAAATCCCAGGATTGGGAACAGAGCCCATGACTTCAACCACTTCCCAGAGCACCCCTGGACGGCAAGGAATCCTCGTGTGGCAGGTCCATGGAATTGCGTTGTCCCCTCTCCAGGACACATGCACGGCACGTTCAGTCACTCTTCGTGCAGGGCTGATTGTCTACCACATGTCTTACACTGGGAGAGGTATTGGGGGCAGCGGTGGCCTCTGAAGGGAGAGCAGACCCAGGTCCAGCCTGCACAATCTTTCTGGGACTGTGGTCAGCCCTCATTACCACCCTGCAGCTCTCCTCCCCTCCACAGACACGTGAAAAGACATCGTTGTTGGCTGCTTCTGGGGGGAGTGTTTTAGGGAGGAAGTGGGACTTGAACAGTCCCACTTTGAGGGAGCAGAAGGCTTCGTTACAGGGAAAAAGGCAATCCAGGTGGGGGCATTCAGACCAACCAAGGCACAGAGGAGACAGTGATTCAGAACCCTAGGCCCACGGAGCTGCTGTGGGAGGTGGAGTGGTGAAGGCCCCTCCAACAGCTCCTGCTTATGGGTTGAGAAGACGGCAGGTACCACTCTTCGGACTTCCCCCTGAGAGGAATGATGTGAGGCCTCTTGTTAAAACCTGCTCTGAGCTCTTGCTGTTGGCAGCTCCTAGAGGACAGGGGAAGCCTGAAATAGGAATGGCATCCACCCTCCGCAGTGCCCCTCGGGTGAGGTCTGGTGCTGTGGGAAAGCACCCGTTCTGACCTGGTGGCGGCTTCCCCTGAGGAGCTCATCCACCTGGAGCATGTTGCCCTGTTCTGTGTTCCAGGCAGCACAGTCAGGGAAAAGGACTTAGCTCCGGGCATGCAGGGTGCCCTCTGGGCTCTGCATGGATGCTGAAGCAGGGACCAGAGGCTGGCACCAGAACACGTCTCAGGAGGTTCCCTTGGTCTAGTGTCCTCACCTACTTAGCAGACAGCACTAAGTGGGGCCCTAAGGTCCACAAAAGGGACAGGACTGCCCGGAATTGCCCACAGGGAGTGAGTGGGCAAGGTAGCAGGCCCAGGCCTGCACCATCCAAGCAGAAGGAGGAACGTGGGGGGTGGGCTGCTTTGACACGGTGGTCACAGGCCTGGTCGTGGGAAGGCCAAATGTCACACTGATTGAGTTAGACCAAAGTACCCATTGCTTTTCTTTATTTTCATTTTCTATCTTGATAAAAGCTTGCATGTGTGTGAGTGTGTGTGTGTGCACCCATGTGTGTTTGTGCATGTGTGTGTTTGTGCATGTGTGTGCATGTGTGTATGCATATGTATGTTTGTGTGTGCATGTGTGTGTATGTTGTGTTTTACATTGCCACAAGATAAATAGAACCATGACTTACACTTCACAATTCCCACAGGGATTTCACATGCATTTGACAGTTGGGGCATGTGTCCTGATGCCATAATTTTTTCCCCATCTAGAAAGATAAAGGGGGTGGTGTTCATGTTCCCCAAAACCACAGCCCTCTAATGTTATGTCTATGCCATGCCTCCTCTCCCACTGCCTCCCAGCCCCACCAAAGGGCAGTAAATCACAGAGACTAAGCACTATTCTCAAGGCAGCTCCTGTCCGTTCCTTTGGGGCAGGTGTCATTAAGAATTAAAACCAACTTCTGCCCCCAGGTACGGGGACAAATCCTCCCTCCTTAGCCACACTAACCTCCTGGAGAAGGTAAAACCCTGAACTCTGAGAAGAGGTCAGATGACTTGGACACAAAGATGGGCTTTTCAAAAAAGACACAGGAATGGGAGTGGCTGGAAGAGAAAGCAGGAGTCCAGTGCATAATGTTATGTTTTAAACCACATGCCTTTTTCCAGACTGGGTTATTAAATTAATTCAGAACTTATGCTCACACTTAAAAGATTTCTGTCATATTTTATGAACACGATGATCTCAGAGTAATTTGCACTGGAAATGTGTCATATTAAATCAGGGGCACTAATAAACTTTATTACTTAAACTCTACATGGATCAGACATGGCAGATAAACCATCTTACTTTTGCACTCATCTTTATACCATAGAAATATGGCCCCTCCTATGGGAAAACATAAACAAACTTGATAGCCTTTCCTGTGCCCCACCATAAATGTATCCATCTGGGCTGGAGGCATCACCTGCCTGTCCTACTACCCCACACAGAAGCTTAGCATGGAAGTGGGAAGGTTTGATCCAGGCAGAGAGATTTCTTCAGGGTTTTAAAATGCTTTCATTTCTGTGGCTTTATCACCTTTTGTTCACACTGGCCTGGCCTTTATACTGGGCTGTGTGTAATAGCTAAGAATGGGTTTACAGGTACAAGTATGGTATAAAAAGTACTGACTGGTGAGTTAAGAGGCCTGAGTTCTTCTGGTTCTGCTACCAGCTGGCTCTGTGATCTGAGCACAAATCAGACAGGACCATGTAATAGAAAAAGCATAGGCATTGGGATCAGAGGTTTATTTCCATTTAACAGACGTTTTTTGAAAGCGTAACATGATCCAGGCCCTTGGCAGGGCACTAGAGATGCAAGAATGAATAAGAATTCAATTAGAATCCCAACAGAGTTATTTGGGACATGAAGTTAAATTGTTACAAAATATGTGTAGATCCGAACCACTCTACAGATTTAAAGTATTTGTGATTGTTTTAAAAACTCATATCAAAACATCTAACAATAGCCAAGAAAATTAAGAGTAGCATGGAGGGACTTGCCTCATGAGATATTAAATACAAAGCCAATGTATTCAAAATGGTGTGGTGTTAGCAAGCTCGTAAGCTCATCTACCAACTTTCAGCCAACAACCCTGCGGTCATGGGAGTTGAGGTGAAAAGAAGGGAAATGATTGGAAGCCGATATTTGGAGCATGTGGACTTCCCAGGAGTCTTCACCAATGCAGGCAGCCAGGCATCCACCTTTCCCTAGGAAACTGTAAGTTTTTTTCTGGAAAAAAAAAATGTAAACCTAAGAGGTTCTGAATTCAGAGAAATGGGATCACCAAAGGACAGGTGCAAGGTAAAGATAGTACAACAGTAACAATAGGGAAATTTGGTGAAAGTTCATTCTTTACATGGAGAAACATGAAACTGCCAGCCCTTTCCTGCTCTGTTTCTGGGCTGCAAGCAGCTGAGAACGCCCTCACACACATCACCGGAATTCTGGAGCAGGAGATTGTATGACACTTCCAGGGTAGAAAGAAAAAGACCCTCACATATTAACACTAGTGGGATGCAGTGGTAACCTCATCTCCCCCAGGAAGGCCCTCCCCTACACACAAACAGCCTCCACTTAAGCATGGACACAGGGCCAAGGACCATCAGACCCTTGAGGAAATATTCTCATAGAAGATAGGATCAAAAACAAACAGGAAAAAAAGAATTTGGAAGGAAAATAGACAAGGCAATAATATCCTCAGAGAGATAAGATGATTTCTCATCCATAAACAAAAGTAAATGCTATTAAAAAGCCCAACTTGAAAACAAGAAAGAGCTCTTGCAAATTTAAACCAATAACCAAAATAACATTATTCGGAAGGATTAAAATTAAAAGTTAAGGAAATCTCCCACACACATTATGACCAAATGGCAACAAAATAGAAAATAAAAGTGAAAGAGATATAAAAATCTGGTGTAAGCACAAAGGGCTAAAATCCAAATAACAAAGAGCTAAAATCCAAATAACAATAATTTTATAAAGGTAGAAGAGAAAAATTGTGCAAAGGAAGTTATTGATGGAAAAAATTAAATATAATTTCCCAGAATTAAAGGACATGGAGGGTACTCCAAGTGACTGTTCTAGTGAATGGAAAAAGACCAACATCAGGGAATATAACTGTGACATTTCAGAACATCAAAGATAAAGAGATGATCCCTATAACTTCCATGGGTCAAGATGGGGGTGGAGGGAGCAGGTACATTAAAAGTAATAGGAATCAAAATGGGTCAAACTTCTCAAAAGAAAACCTAGATGTCAGATGATGGTGGATCAATGTCTTAAAAGTTATTGGCCAGGCATGGTGGGTCACACCTGTAATCCCAGCACTTTGGGAGGCCAAGGTGGGCAGATCACTTTAGGCCAGGAGTTCGAGACCAGCCTGGCCAACATGGTAAAACCCCATCTCCACTAAAAATACAAAAATTAGCTGGGTGTGGTGGTGCACACCTGTAATCCCAGCTACTTGGGAGGCTGAGGCACAAGAATCACTTGAACCCAGGAGGTGGAGGTTGCAGTGAGCCAAGATCACACCACTGCACTCCAGCCTGACAACAGAGTGAGACTCTGTCTCAAAAAAAAGTTATGAACAGCCAGGTGTGGTGGCTCATACCTATAATCCCAGCCACTCTGGAGGCTGGGGCAGGAGGATCACTTGAGTCCAGGAGTTCGAAGGTGCACTCCTCGAGGTATAAT
Organism: Pan troglodytes; assembly: GCF_028858775.2. Taxonomy (NCBI): domain Eukaryota; kingdom Metazoa; phylum Chordata; class Mammalia; order Primates; family Hominidae; genus Pan; species Pan troglodytes. The sequence goes on from NC_072405.2 coordinate 46,049,949, forward strand.
TGTACCTCTACACTCCAGCCTGGGTGACAAAATGAGACCCTATCTCTTTTAAAAAAAAAAGTTATGAACGCAAAAATCAATTTCACTTCTATACAATAACCATGAACAATCTGAAACAGAAATTAAGAAAACAATTCCACTTCCAATAACCTCAAAAAGAATAGAATGCTTAGGAATAAATTTAAAGGGCTGAAAGACTAGTACACTGAAAGCTACAAAATGTTGTTAAAAAAAATTAAAGAAGGCACAAATAATTGGAAAGATAGTCTGTGTTTACGGACTGGAAGATTTAATATTGTTGAGATCTCAACACTACTCAAAGCAACCTACAGATTCAATGCAATTGTTGAGATCTCAATACTACTCAAAGCAATCTACAGATTCAATGCAATCTCTATCAAAATCTCAACAATATTTTTTGCAAAACTAGGAAAATCTACCATAAAACTCATATGGAATATCTGACTAGTCAAAACAATCTTGAAAAAGAACCAAGTTGGAGGTCTCCTACTTCCTCCTTTGAACATGTACTACAAAGCCAAAGTAATCAAAATTGTATGGTACTGACATAAAGGCAGACACCCAGTGGAATATAATAGAGAGCACAAAAATAAATCCCCACATATGTGGTCAAACGATGTTTTTTAATTTTTGAGTCAGGGTCTCACTCTGCTGCAGGGGTGGAGCGCAGTGGCACCATTATAGCTCACTACAGTCTTGACTTTCCAGGCTCAACTGATCCTCCTGCCTCAGCATCCCCCATAGCTGGGACTGCAGACACACACCACTACACTGGGCTAATTTTTTTTTTTTTTAGAAACAGTGTCTCACCATGTTGTCCAGGTTTGTGGTCAAATGATTTTTGACAAGGCTACCAAAGCCATTCAATGACAAGACCATTCAACAGTCTTTTCAACCAACAGTGTTGGGAAAACTGGATATCCACATGCAAAAGAATAAAGCTGAACTTTTACCTTATACTGTATACAAAAATTAACTCAAAATAGATCAAAGACTTAAACATAAGCGATAAAACTATAAAACTCTTAGGAGAAAAGTTTCATGACGTTGGATTTGGCAATGATTTCTTGGATATGATGCCAAAGGCACAGGCAATAAAAGAAAAAATAGATCAGTTAAACTTCATCAAAATTAAAAACTTCTGTGCATCAAAGGACACTATCAACAGAGTGAAAAGGCAACCCACAGAATGGGAGAAAATATTTGCAAGTCATATATCTGATAAGGGCCAGAATATGCAAAGAATTCCTACAATTCAACAACAAAAAAACAAACAACCCAGTTGAAAAATGGGCAAAGGACTTGAATAAACATTTCTCCAAAAAAGATAACAAGTGATCAATAAGCATATGAAAAGATTCTCCACATCACTAATTATTAGGGGAATGCAAATCAAAACCACAATGAAATACCACTTTATACCCATTAAGATGGCTACTAACAAAAAGACAGAAAATAAGAAATTTTAATGAGAATATGGAGAAATGGGAACTCTAGTGTGTTGCTGGTGGGTATGTAAAATGGCTCAGTAGCTGTGGAAAATGACGTGATGTATGAACATAGAATTACAGTAGGATTCGTTAATTCCACTTCTAGGTATATACACCCAAAAAAGTGAAAACAGAGACTCAAACAAATATTTTTACATCCATGTTCATAGCAGCATTATTCACTAGAGCTGAAAGGTGGAAGTAACCCAAATGTTCATCAGCAGATGAATGGATAAACAAAATGTGGTATATCCATATAATGAAATAGTATTTAGTAATAAAAAGGAGCCAACTACTGTTACCTGCAACAATATGAATGAAGCTCAAAAAAATATGCTAAGTGCAAGAAGCCAGGCATAAAAGGAAATATTGGCCAAGTGAGATGGCTCATGCCTGTAATCCCAGCACTTTGGGAGGGCAAGGCAGGTGGATCACCTGAGGCCAGGAGTTCAAGACCAGCCTGGCCAACATGGCAAAACCCTATCTCTGCTAAAAATACAAAAATTAGCCAGGCATGGTGGCACACACCTGTAATCCCAGCTACTTTGGAGGCTGAGGCCGGAGAATCACTTGAACCCGGGAGGCAGAGGTTGCAGTAACCGAGATGGCACCACTGCACTCCAGCCTGGGTGACAGAGTGAGAATCTGACTCAAAAAAAAAAAAAAGTAAATATTATATGATTCCATTTATCTGATATTTCTAAAGATGGAAAATCAGTAGAGACAGAAAGCAGATCAGTGGTTCCCTGGGACTGGGGGGTGGGAGTGGAGACTCACTGCGAATGGGTCCCTGGGAACTTTTTGAGGAGACAGAAAAAGTTCTAAAACAATTTTAGTGATGGTTGCACAACTGTATAAATTTACTAAACTCATCCAACTATACACTTAAAATAGATGAATCTTATGATAAACAAATTATACCTCAATAAAATTTGGGGGTTTGTTTGTTTGTTTTTGAGACAGAGTTTCTCTCTTGTTGCCCAGGCTGGAGTGTAATGGCGCAATCTCGGCTCACCACAACCTCTGCCTTCCGGGTTCAAGCGCTTCTCCTGCCTCAGCCTTCTGAGTAGCTGGGATTACAGGCATGTGCCACCACGCCCATCTAATTTTGTATTTTTAGTAGAGACGGGGTTTATCCATGTTGATCAAGCTGGTCTCGAACTCCTGATAGGTGATACACCCACCTTGGCCTCCCAAAGTGCTGGGATTAGAGGCGTGAGCCACTGAGCCCAGCCAATGAAGTTGTTTTTTTAAGTCACTCGAATTGGTTATTCTTTCCAACACTTAACTGTGTGACCCAAGAGCTTTGTTCTGAAATTCTGAAAGTGAGCAGAGAGGGGTTGCATGGGTGAGGCAGGCAAAATGAAAAAGATCAAATTGTCCACTGAAATGCTTTATGACAACCAGAGGAAAGAACTGTAGGCTTTGGGGGCTGCTCTGTCACAATCCAAGAACAGATAGAGCCAGGGTGGAGCCAGGGTCCCTCCTGCAATGGAGAAGTTATGAGTTATGGGCAGCAACGTCCTGCCCTCTGCAACTCACGGGTGCTATTTCTCAACCTTCCCCTGGGACATCAGAACACCAGTGCAAGGTGAAGATGGCCCTGAGGAGAATGTTTTTCCTCACTGTCCCCCTGCCAATTTGCAATGCACAAAAGACAGGAGAAAGAAGTAGTTTATGGTTAGAGGACAGTGTGTGTGTGTGTGCGCGCGTGTGCATGTGCATGTATGTGTGCGCGTGTGCGTGTGTGTGTGCGCATGTGCGTGTGTGTGTGTGTGCAGTTAAACCCATACACGGACCCATTTGTATGTGTGAGGGGTGGGAAGTGGGAAGATAAAAAATGTAGAGTTTCATCACAATTATATTGCACATTTTTAATTATAGGGAAAAGATAAGAAGGCAATGCACTCGAATGCTATTCTTGGTTGGTTGTTAATTTTTAAACTAGGAAATGAATGTTACTTAAAAGAAAAAAAAAAACTTTCCTTTTTACATGGGTTGGCCCACATGCAAATTGGCAGACAGAATCTACAAGTAAAGAGAAATGCTTAATTCAAGCTTTTGTGTAATGAAATTAATTTTAATATAAATAAGATTTTAAAAGGATAAAGACAATTTAGAATGTTAATTTCAAATTTTGCTTTGCTATTGAAAGAACTATTAGGAAACAGGGAAACAAAAACACTTTCACTGGGTTAAAACAAAAACTTTCACTAACTTCGTTGGCTTGGAGATCAATGTTCTTTAACACAACAAGAGCAATATGATGGTTGTTGTCATCTTTGTTTATGATACCAGAAGATGAGGAAGGCTGAGAGGGCAGAGGTAGACTTCTCTGTGCAGATGAGACACCTAAACAATGCAAGTCATTGAAGAGAATTCTTTTGCTCATATTTCCTGAATGGCCAGTTCCATATCACATAAGCCAAATATTTATAGAATTTCTACTTTTCCATTATGCTTTACAGACAAAACAAAGGGTATAATTTATTTGTATGGAAAAAATTCATTGAAATCAAATATGGTTTGAAGTCAAATGCCATTTACAGGCTATCAACCTATGTGTGTCCCAGTTTATGCATGTTTAAGATCAACAAATGTGGGTACCAGTTCTCGCATGTTTAAGACATGGAGTATAATTTCTACCTCTCATGATTGTCTGGGGAATGTTTTCTTTTTTCAGATGGAGTTTTGCTCTTGTCACCCAGTGCAATGGTGCGATCTCAGCCCACTGCAACCTCCGCCTCTCAGGTTCAAGCAATTCTCCTGCCTCAGCCTCTCGAGTAGCTGGGATTACAGGTGCACACCACCACATCCAGCAAATTTTTGTAATTTTAGTAGAGACGGGGTTTCACCATGTTGGCCAGGCTGGTCTCAACTCCTGACCTCAGGTGATCTGCCCACCTCAGCCTCCCAAAGTGCTGGGATTACAGGCGTGAGCCACCGCGCCTGGCCTGTCTGGAGAATTTAAAGGTGTAATGTCTGGTAAGGCACTTGCCAAAAATAGGATGACATTCAGTAAATGGTAGATCTTTTCCATCCCATTCCACATCTCTGCCCATTGTCCACCACCCCACCCAAATACACACACACACACACACACACACACACACACACACTTTACAAGTCTTACTCTGCAAAGCTTCACTGATACATCCCATGGAAAAATTAAATAAACCATTTTCAAGAAGAAATGCCCCACTGCACACAAGAAGACTGTAAAGGGCATTCCTGCTCCCAGGGAAGAAGAGCTGGTGACTGGAAACAGCAAAAGGACACCTTATTCCCCTGCCTTCCCCCTGTGCTGGCAGGATTAGAATTAGAAGATCCCAGAGCACCCAAATCTGGCTAGGAATCTGCTGGGTGAAAGGCAGAGCCTGGTGAACTTGGCTGATTCTGAGGTCAAGGTTGCATATTCAAGCCCCATAAGGAAGATTTATCCTGGCAACAACCTCCCCCTGGCCCTGGCCCATTCGTGGATGTTTCCCATTGCATGGAAGAGCTTTGTCAGGGGGTGGGGTAGAAAAGGCTAAACACAATCTGTTCCCATCTTCATAAAACTAATACTTTTTAAAAACACAAAACATTGTTCCTCCTGACAGTGGGGCCAGATGTCCTTTTCAAATATCAATACCTGTGAGAAGCCGCAAAGAAGCAGAGCTCTGGCGTATACAGGAGAATCACATGACATAGGGAAAACATTCAGTTGCTATAACAAGTGTCAAAATAATAGTGGTTTAACATGGTAGTTTATTTCTCTCTCACACAAGAATTCAAGCATAAAAAATCCAAGGCAATAGGGCAGCTCTGCAAGATGAGGAACCCAGGTTCCTCCTAACACACAACCCTGACTCCCTGGCATGAGGTTTCCATTTTGCAATCTAATATGGCTGCTGTAGCTCCACCATTACACACACGTCCCAGTCAGAAAGATTGGAAAGAGCGAGGAAGGAGCAAAGGCAAGGCACCACCCTTCCCTTCTGTTTAAAGGCACAATTGAAAGTTGCACACATGACTTGGGCTCACATCCCAGTAATTAGAACCTAGTAACAGAACACAGCTACCTAGCTGCAAGGGAAGCTGGGAAATGTAGTCTTTCTGTTGGGTGGCTGGTTGCCGAGCACAATTTAGGTGGTAGATTGGTTTCCTGGGGCTGCCATAACAAAGTTCCACAAACTGGATGGCTTAAAACAACAGAGATTTGTGCTCTCACGGTTCAAGAAGCCAGAAGTCTGAAATCAAGGTGTCAGCAGGGTTGGTTCCTTGAGGAGTCTCTGAAAGAGAAACTGTCCCACATACCTCTTTCTTAGCTTCTGCTGGTGTCTGGCAATCCTTGGCACTCCTCGACTTGTAGCTGCATCATTACAGTCTCTGCCTCCATTGTCATATGGCCTTTGTGTCTCTGTATCTAAATCTTTTCTTTTATCAAGGCAACAGCCATTGGATTTAGGGCCCCACCCCCAACCTAGTATGATCTCATCTTAAATTTGATGACATCTACAAAGTTCCTATTTCCAAATAAGGCCATATTTACGGTACCAGGAGTTAAAACTTCAGCCTATCTTTGGAGAAGACACAATTCAACCCAACAGAGGGGCTTCATGCCAAAGGAAGAAGAGGAGAGCGGATACTGAAGAACAACCCCCTTGCCGCGGGACCCCAGGGAATCGTGCTGGAAGACAGCCACTGTGATGTCAGCATGCACACTCTGTTCCAGTTTCTTGCAAGTGAACCTGACCAACATCTTCCTCTGCAGACACTTCATCTTCCAGGCACGTCACATGGCCTGTGTCTCCCAGGCTCATCCGTTCTGCTCCCACAGGTCCACGTCTCAAAATGCCCTCCCATGCTCTTCCCCTCAGCCAACCCCTAAGGAAGAAGCTGCTCCCATAGGCTTTTCTCCTTGCCCCAGCCCACAGTGGCTGACAGCTGTCACCCTGGGCTTCCATTATGACTTTTATGAAACCTAGGCACTTGCCCTCATGGGCCCTTCTCCCTGTGAACAAAAACTAATCCTTATTAAAATTTTTGTTTAAGTGTTTATATCATGCCGGGCCGGGTGTGGTGGTACGCATCTGTAGTCCCAGCTACTCAGGAGGTTCAGCCCAGAAGTTCAAGTCCAGCCTGGGTAACATGACAAGACCTCCATCTCAAAACAATTAAATAAATAAATGTTGTATTAAAAAGCATTTTATGATTGCACTTGGTATAAAGATGAATGTATTAATGCTATGCACAAAAACATTCCCTTCAACCTAAAAGATTTTTTCGTCATGATTTTAAGGAAACTAAAACATTTCCCCGGATCCTTAAAAGTATTATGGGCACTAGGCACTGCCCTGCCTGCTGAGCAGATAAGTCAACTGTGCTGGAAAAGATGCTGAAAGGGACAACAGAAAAAACCCCAGCCACCAAATCTGACCACAGAGTGCTGAGTAGAGAGTGTGAGTGCCATCCACCACCTCTTCCTCCCCCAACAGGGAGGACACTTTATGTGCTCTCAATACAACCTGGGAATATGCAACAAGATCTCAACCCACTGATAGGTCAGAAAAGACAGCCTCGGCCAGGTGTGGTGGCTCATGCCTGTAATCCCAACACTTTGGGAGGCCGAAGCGGGTGAATTGCCTGAGCTCAGGAGTCTGAGACCTCCCTGGGCAACATGGTGGAAACCCGTATCTACTAAAATAAAAATTTTTTTAAAAATTAGCCAGGAGTGGTGGCGTGTGCCTGTCGTCCCAACTACTATGAAGGCTGAGGCAAGAGAATCGCTTGAGCCTGGAAGGTGGAGGTTGCAGTGAGCCAAGACCATGCCACTGCACTCCAGCCTGGGCTACAGAGTGAGACTCCACCTCAAAAAAAAAAGGAAAGAAAAGAAAAGAGAAGAGAAGAGAAAAACGAAAAGGCAGCCTCCTCTCAGAGCTGTGAAATAAGCATCCTTCACCTTCCATCAGTGTTGTCAAACACAACACAACTTAAAGAGTGGCCACCCATGCAACACAGTGGATACAAAGTCTTTATTAAAGGATGCGAGAAACCTCCCATCCTTCAGCATCATGAACTGTTCGATCCTTTGCCACAAATCTGAACTATCCCAAAATATACTTAATCCCAAACTAGTCTTCCTTCTTATTTTATAACCCATGTAAATTTCAAAACTATTATTTTCTAATGTATTTAGTTTCAATTCATAAACTGGTTTGCAAGACATGTTTGCTAGGGTGATCAACTCATCTTGGTTGGCTCAGAACTTTCCTGGTCTTGGCCCTGTTGCATCCCAGAAAACCTCTCGGTCCCAAGCAAACCAGGACAGTTGGCCAACCTATAAAGATATCTAAGCTTCATCATCCTCTTCTGAATTGTATGTGTTTAGACCAACAAGACAAAAATCACCGAGAAATGTTTTAAAGTAGCAATTGTTGTTCTGGAAAGTTCAAGTATGGCCCAATGCAACAGCTCAGCAAGATGTACACAGGCACTCAATGTGGCCCAACCAGGTCCCCCTGGCTCTCCAGGCAATGTTGGCATGGGAAGGGGTGGCTATGAGTCATCTCCCTCTTTCCTGGGCTTCTCAGAATGGTCTCTTCCATAAATATTTTAGATGAAGGAGGAGGATTTGGATTTCTGCCAAAGGAGAAAAAGGATTCCAACAGTGGTTCCCAAACCACAGTGCACTTAGGAATAGCCTGAAGAACTTGTTAAAAATAGACAGGTCTGGGCTCTATCCCCAGAAAGTTTAGCTTTGGAGAGTCTGAGAAACACTCTTGTTAACAAGCACCCTGGCTGATCTTGATGCATGTTATTGGTGGATGACACTTTTCAAAACTCTGGATTTGGGGCAAAGCTGTGAAAGTTGCTTCCTCTTCTGTCTGAAGTGAAGCAGGACCAGAGCTTACAAGAAAGGAAGGGATAACTGAATGCAGTAATAAAGAGGGAGGCACTTAGTGTCAGGGCTACTGTTATCTAAAAAGCACTTTCTTGTAAATCTTGAGATTGTTGGAATATCTTAGGCAAAGCATATCTGGGTTAATCAGGGTAGCTATGCTTTACATACACATACACGCTGCGTGGTACATAGATCCATACAGCTGTAATGTAGACACAGATAAAGCATACACGAGATAGCAGCCATGAGGCTGATTTGTATATAACAGGCACTTATAGGTGTTTATACATATATATATGTCATGGAGGTGTGTTTAACATATATAGTAACAAATCAGTAGTCCTGTTTTGACCGTGTTAAATCTGAGATGGCCATAAGATAGCTAAATGCAGGTGACAAACAGGCAGTTGGATCTAGGCACCTACAGCTCTGGGATTTGACCAGGGGTCAGTTAGGACTAGAAATGCAGATTTAAGGAGTTATCGGCATATAACCCCCAGGATATCAATAAAACAGAAGCCACAAGGCCTGAGGTTTTCATGCCAAGTCAAGGTCACAGGCCCTATGGCTTTACAACATGAGCTAGGTTCACTAAATGAAACCAGAAACTAGTAGAGCTTAGGTTATCCATAAACAGGAACTAGAATGTCCTTGTTCATCAGCTCAGGGTACAGCTCAAAGGCCATGTGTAGGAGTCCTTTGCCTCTCAAGGTGAAAACCCTAATTCAAGTTAACCCTCAGTGCAGAAACCCATAGGCCCTAGGCTGAGGCAAGCACGGTTGCCCCATAGGCAGGCCTCCACAACACAAGACATGAACAGGAAAACAATTTCCACAAACAACATTCCCAGGGGAAGATGCACTCATGCCAAAATCACAAAATACATGAGGAAGTCCAAAACCAGGGCAAGCAACTTACAAACCCCACATCACCCTCATCCCTATCTCCAAAAAAGGAAGAAATCATATCTAAAAAGGTAGAGATAATAGAACAATCTGAAAGGGACTTTGAAATCAGCACAGTTGGAAACAGAAAATTCGGAGTCTTGAAAAAAAGCAGGATATGCTGAAATTAGTGTTTTGAAGTGATTAGAGCAGCAATGACATGCAGAATTAAATGGAGAAGAGTGGGATTAGAAGCAGCAAGACCAGCCAGGAGGCTTCATGCAATCCACCTACAGGTAATACTTTCTCTCTCTCCTGAAGTCCTGTAAAATTTAACTGGCATATCTCTGATGGCCTTATGACCTCATCAACTTTATTTATTGTTTTATAGCTGCTTTCACATATATAAACCATATAAAGGAACTCATTGAACTCAATGCTCCTTGGAGTGGTGTGTTTGTGTAAATAGCAAGATAGTGCATGGATAGATAGTTGATGGGTGGATGGATGTATGGATGGATAGATAGATAGTAAATAGAGTATGGATAGATAGATATATGGATGGACGGATGGATAGATGGATAGATAGATAGATAGATAGATAGATAGATAGATAGATAGATAGATCTTCCTGTATCCCCCACAGCACTTAACACAGTGTACTAGGCACATGGAGATGTTTCATAAATGTTAAATAAATAACCAACAAATGAACAAGAGTCACGTAAGAAACTGATTGATCAGAACCTCTAGCTTGAACTAAAGCACAAAACGAAACTGATGGCCCACCATTAACTGATCTCCCTAGGACCTAATAGGCTCCCTAAGCTGGCTGGCTTCTTCTTATCCCATGGGTACATCATCTATTAATGCATTTAAAAGTCAGCTAAATTCAATGACAGCTTTAAGCCCTGTAGCACTGATGAGAATCTTTTGCTATGTATGGGTCTCCCTGGTGCAGATTGCTATATAACCTGTCTTCCTTTTCAAATTGATTGTCAGTCCATAACCATTTGCCTATAGGTTACAGCAGGCCTTGACCTAAATCTGACTGCTGTATTCCTAATTAGATAGAACCCTTCCCCTTCCCTCTTTAAGAAAAAAATCCCTAACGCAATGGCCAAGCCTTGGGAAACAGGAATAACTTAGTGATTTGCACAAGGACACAAACCTGCCACGCTGAATAGCAGAATAGCAAAGATTTCAGGACCCCCTGAGAGGCCTAGAGTCATACTTATCTCCAAAGCATAGTGACACTCATGATGACGACAATGACACAAAGCTGTCTTTTATTGAATATCTAATACTGCCAGGCATCATCCTAGGCATCTTCAATACAATCTGGCATATAATCCTCACAAGAAACCAGTAAGGAAGGTACCAGCATGATGACTTAGTCCGTTTTATATTGTTTATAATAGAACACCAAAAACTGAATAATTTATAAAGAAAAGGAATTTATTTCTTAAAGTCGTGGAGGATGAGAAGTATAAGGTAAAGGGGGGTACATCTGGTGAGGGCCTTCTTGCTGGCGGGAATTCTCTGCAGGGTCCTGAGGAGGCTGAGCATGTTCGCTTAGGTCTCTCTTCCTCTTCTTATAAAGCCACCAGCCTCACTTTCATGGTAACCCATTAATTCATTAATCCATGAATGGACTCCTCCATTCATGAAGGTAGAGCCTTCATGACTCAATCACCACTTCTTAATAGTCCCTCATTGGGGATTAAATTTCAACGTGAGTTTTGGAGGTAACAAAATTCAAACCATAGCACATGCCCATTTGGCAGATGAGAAAAGTGAGGATGAAAGAAGTTAAGTAAATTGCACATTATAAAAATCTAGTAAGTGTCAAAGCCAGGATTCAAACCCAGGTCAGTCTGAATGCAGTTTGTGTTCTTTCCACTTCCCCACACTGCTTCCTCTGCCGATGCTCATGCGCCAGCAAAACAGTGAGTGGCACTCAGCCACTTTGAGTGATTGTCTCAAGGACTTCAGATGATAGACATGGGCTGTAGAGCTGGAATTGTTTCCCAGGAAACTATAAACACACACAGGCAACAGCTTGCTCTGTTTTGAGTCCAATATTATCCATGGCTTGCAAGGGAAAGATTAACTCAACCTGGTCTTATCATGCTGCCTCCATTTCACTCTATGGAGAATGAACTGGTCCAGCCCAGTTCCTGATTTTTGTGTCCCCATTGCGAGACCAGCTACTTACCTCCATGGCCGAAACAATTGCAAACAAATAGCTCTGAAATGTTAATGGTCTTCTTGGGGGATACAGAATAAGGCATAATAGGGAAAGACTATTCATAGCACTTTCTAGTACCTACACCATTGAAATGTCCATTACCAGTGTAGTCCGAACTCATTGTACTGGCTTGATTTTTAGGCTCAAATTAACCACAGAATTAATTATTTGAAATGATTTCAAGAAGCTTAAGATGAATTATTTCCTTTAAAATGATTCTACAAACCATATGACCATCAACAAGACAATGGGAGAAGTTGTGATCCATTCATACTGTGGAATATTATACAGTCGTAAAAATAGATGAATTATAACTGCTTGCAACAACATGGAGGAAGCTTAGAAACATAATGTTGGTTGAAAAACCAAATCCCAGAAATCTACATACAATATGTGGTAATTTTTAGAGGTGTTTGTAAATTTTTTGACACCCTACCATTCCAAAGATGGAGACTAATTTCCCTTTTCTTAAATGTGGGCCAGATTTAGTTACTCATTTCTTTTCTTTCTCTCTTTTTAATTTTTTGTAGAGACAAACTCTCACTATGTTGGTCAGTCTGGTCTCAAACTATTGGACTCACACAATCCTCCCACCTCAGCCTCCCAAAGCATCAGAATTACAGGTGTGAGCCACCATACCTCGTGTAGTGACTTTTTTTTCCCCCAGACAGGGTTTCACTCTGCTGCCCAGGCTGGAGGTGCCGTGACACAATCTCCTCTCGCTATAACTTCCACTTCCCAGGTTCAAGCGATTCTCCTGCCTCAGCCTACCAAGTAGCTGGAACTACAGACACATGCCACCACGCCTGGCTAATTTTTGTATTTTTAGTAGAGACAGGGTTTCACCATGTTGGCCAGGCTGGTCTTGAACTCCTGGCCTCAAATGAACCACCGGTCTTGGCCTCCCAAACTGCTCTTTAGCATGAACCACTGCGCCACCCTATTGAACATGGAAAAAGCGATGGTATGTTACTTCCATAACTAAATCAAAAAAAGATATTGCCACTTCTCCCTTACTGTCTTGTATCATTTGTTCTAGAAAAGCCAATCACGACCAGATGCAGTAGCTCATGCACGCCTGTAATCCAGCACTTTGGGAGGCTGAGGCAGGCAGATCACTTGAACTCAGGAGTTTGAGACCAGCCTGGCCAACATGGTGAAACCCCGTCTCTACTAAAATACAAAAATTAGCCAGGTGTGGTGGCAGGTGCCTGTAATCCCAGCTACTTAGGAGGCTGAGGCAGGAGAACTGCTTGAACCCAAGAGGCAGAGGTTGCAGTGAGCTGAGATGCCACCACTGCACTCCAGCCTGGGTGACAGAGTGAGACACCCTCGAAGAAAGAAAGAAACAGAGAGAGAGAGAGAGAGAGAGAGAAGGAGAGAAGGAAAGAATGAGAGAGAGAGAGAGAGAGAGAGAAGAGAAGCCAATCACTAGTCCTCAAGACCTTTAAGCAGCCTGCAGAGAGGTCCACATGGAGAAGAACTTGGTCTTCCTGCCAATATCTAAAAACAACTTGCCAGCCACATGAGTGTGCCACCTTAGAAGAAGATCCCCCATCCCTAGTCAAGCCTTCAGATGACTGTAGCCCCTACCAACATCTTGACCTCAACCCCATGAAAAATCCCAAGCCAGAACCACTTCCAAGTTCATGATCCACAGCTAAGCCACTGCCAAGTTCATGATCCATGAAAAGTTGTAAGATCAATATTTATTGTCTGAGGCCACCAGATTTGGTGACAATTTGTGATACAGCAGTACAAAACTAATAAACAATATGATACCATTTCTTTTATTTTTAAATATTTTTTCTGCAGTTTGTAGCAATCATTTTTTATAAATATCAAGAGCAAGAAATTGCTTATACAAACATGTACATGTGATAAACTATTTTTTAAGTGTGGGAATATTAAACAACCATTCCACTGATAAGAACTGTAATGTTTACATTAAATACATAAAACAATTGTGCAAAAGCATCAGAGAGCAACAGAGTTTGGCAGGACTGGTGGGGCCAAGAGTACACAGATAAAGGAAGTGAGGTAAGCCATACATTTGGCTCTGATTTTTCCTTTATGTTACTTGCCATTTTATGATGTGGAGCAATAAAGGCTGAAGGCAGAGTATCAGAGAGGCTTGCAGAAATCTCATTAGGCTAGGGAGTCAGAGGTTGGAGTTCAATGCCCATCAATGGGGAAGGAACTTGGAAAATACTTGAGGATTTTAGTTGAGATCGCTAAAGAACTGTGCCCCTAGAAGAGAGTTAAGCTCCAGAAGTAAGGAAGACTATCCTTAGGAATCTTGGAATATCCCCTAGGCACAGTTAGAGGTAGATGAACCCTAACAAAGCTCCTAGACCTATCCTCAATTGCATCAGCATGAAATTGAGAATACCCTAGTTCCCTGCCATAAGAAAATTTAATAACCTTTGAAGGAAGATAGCTAGAGAATACAATTTTTCACACATGATGCCTAGATCTCAATTGAAAATTACTAGGCATGCCAAGAAATAGGATCAAATGACTAAAAACCAAGAGGGGAAAAACAATAGAAAAAAAAGTGATGCAGATATTGGAGTTATTAAACAGAGACTTTTAAATAACTATTATTAATATGTTCAAGGAAATAAAAGAAAGGACAGAGAATTTTACCAAAGAACTGGAGTCTGCTTAAAGAAAAAAAAAAAGGTCAGGCCAAGGCGGGTGGATCACGAGGTCAGGAGTTCGAGACCAGCCTGGCCAACATGGTGAAACCTCGTCTCTACTAAAGATACAAAAAATTAGCCAGGCGTGGTGGCTTGTGCCTGTAATCCCAGCTACTTGGGAAGCTGAGGCAAGAGAATCGCTTAAACCTGGGAGGCGGAGGTTGCAGTGAGCCAAGATCGTGCCATTGAAATCCAGCTTGGGTGACAGGGTGAGACTCTGTCTCAAAAAAAAAAAAAAAAGTCAAATGAAAATCTTAGAATTAATAAAATAAAACTACTGAAATTAAAAATTGAATAGATGGGTTCCATAGCAAATTAGACATAGCCAAGACAAGATAGTAAAGAACAGAGACAAAAGAATGAAAAATGGGGGAAAAAACGTAATTGGCCAGTCACGGTGGCTCACACCTGTAATCCCAGCACTTTGGGAGGCCAAGGTGGGCAAATCCGTTGAAGTCAAGAGTTTGAGACCACCCTGGCTAACATGGCAAAACCCTGTCTCTACTAAAAATATAAAAATTAGCTGGGCATGGTGGTGGGTACCTATAATCCCAGCTACTCGGGAGGCTAAGGCAGGAGAATCACTTGAACGGGGAAGCAAAGGTTGCAGTGAGCCGAGATTGTGCAACTGCATTCTAGCCTAGACAACAGAGTGAGACTCGATCTCAAAAAAAAAAAAAAAAAAAAGTAATTGATATAGGGGCATAGTTAAAAACATCTAACATATTTGTAATTGGGACCCAGATGGAGAGAAGAATGGGATAGAACCAATTTTTAAACAAATACTGGCTGAGAGTTTTCCAAAAATGATGAAAAACATCAAGCTACAGTGTAAAGAATTTCTCCTCATGCAAGCAGACACAAACACACACACACATACACACACACATAGCTATATCACAGATAAACTGCTGAAAACAAAAAACGGAAAAATCTTAAAAGCAACCAGAGGGAAAAACCCACATTGTTTTCAAAAGAGCGACAATAAAACTGACAGCTAAGCAAGAGAAAAAATGGATTAAAAAAATTGTTAAAGTGCTGAAAGAAAATAATTACCAACTTAAAATGCTATACTCAGTGAAAATATCCTTCAAAAGTGAAGGCATAGTAAAGACATTTTAGGGCAAACAAAAACTGAGAGAACTTATTGTTGGCATAGCTACATTCAAAGAAATACTGGAAGAATTTTTTCAGGCAGAAGATAATCCCAGATGAAAGCAGTAATGCAAGATGGAATAAACAGGCTAGGCACGGTGGCTCACACCTGTAATCTCAGCACTTTGGGAGGCCAAGGCGGGCAGATCACGTGAGGTCAGAAGCTCTAGAGCAGCCTGGCCAACATAGTGAGACCCCGTCTCTACCAAAAATACAAAAATTAGCAGGACATGGCAACGCATGCCTATAGTCCCAGCTACTGGAGAGGCTGAGGCACAAGAATCACTTGAATCTAGGAAGTGGAAGTTGCAGTGAGCCGAGATCATGTGACTGCACTCCAGCCCGGGTGACAGAGCGAGACTGTATTAGAAAAATAAAAATAAAAATAAATTAAAAAAAAGAAATAAACAGAACCAAAAAAGTAAAATTTCTAAATTAATATTTACTACATAAAACAATAACACTGATGTCTTACAGAGTTCAAAATATAGAGAGAACTAAATATATGTTAACAATAGCACAAAAGGTATGAGAAGGGTAAATGGAGTTAAAATGTTGTGAGTTTCTTGCATTGTCCAGGATATGACATGTACAGTTGTTCCTCTGTATCTATTAGGGATTTGATCCAGGACTTCCCACAGACACCAAAATCCACAGATGTTCAAGTCCCTTACATAAAATGGCATAGTATTTTCCTATAACCTACACACATCCTTCCATATAATTTAAATCATCTCTAGATTACTTATAATACCTAATACACTGTAAATGCTATGTAAATAGTTGTTTTACTGAATTGCTTAGGGAATAATAACAAGAGAAAAGTCTGTACATGTTCAGTACAGATGTAATCATCCATTTTTTTCCCAAATATTTTTGATCAAAGCTTGGTTGAATCCACAGATATGGAACCAATGGATATGGATGCTAATTCTAGTAATTTAAGATAGGTTATAATAAAATAATGATACATGTTGCAATCTCTAGGCTAATCATTGTGTTCACTTTGGCAACACATACACTAAAATGGGAAGAATACAGAGAAGCTTAGCATGGCCCCTTGAGCAAAGATGGCAGGCAAATTCTAGGGTAATCACCAAAGAACAATAAAAGAATGTACAGTTAACAAGATTGAGAGTAGGGAAGCGGAATAATTTTTTAAATGCATGAATAATCCAAAGAAGGAGAGAAAGGGGAAAAATTAACAAAAAAAACCACGTAGAACAAATAGAAAGTAAATTGTAAGATGATGGGTTTAAATCATAGTGTCAGTAATTAAATATAAGTGGTCCAAAGATGCCAATTAAAAGACAAAGATTGTGAGACTGGATAAAAATAAACCTCAAATATAAGGATATGAAAAGAAAAGTTGTGTGGCAGTTTTAAAACATAGCCACAAATCCTTTGGCACCCCTCTTATTAAGAGATGGGGTCTGTCTCCCTTCCCCAATCTGTGTGGGCATGTGGTTCCTTCAACCAATACAGTACAGAAGAAGTAACACTGCGGGACTTTTGAGGCAAGAGCGTAAAAGTCTATGCAATTTATGCCTTGTTTGGTGAAAGTCACCTTTGGAGCTCTGAGCCACTGTGTGAGAAATCTGACTACTCAAGTCGGCCATTTTATAAGGAAGTCCAAGTAGGCACTACAATCAACAGTCCTAGCTGAGTCCAGTCTCAAGTTAGCCCAGTCCAGGTAACAGACATGTGATTGAAGAAGTCTCCAGATTCTAGCCCCCAATCATTCACATCTTTCCAGCCAAGACTCCAGACAATGTAGAACAGATATAAAGTGTCCCTGCTAAGCTCTGTCCAAATTCCTCACCCACAATACCTATGAGCATAACAAATTGTTTGTTGGTTTATGCCACTAAGTTTTGGGGTGGTTGGTTATGCAGCAGCACAAAAATGGAAAAAGTTGAAGCTAAAAGGATGAAAAAGATACATCAAGCAATCAAAAGAAAGCTTGTGTAGCTAGACAAATATCAGACAAAGTAAACTTTAAGGCAAGGGGTTTTACTGAATGATATTTCCTAACAATAAAGGGATCAATTCAATTAAAAAAAAGTTGCAAGTCTAACTTTGTATACACATAATAACGTAGCCTCAAAATAAATAAAGCAAAAACTGACAGAACTAAGGGAGAAAAATTTAGATCCACAAGTACTGTTGGAAATGTTAACATACCTAAGTAAATTTTAAAGTACTGAAGTAATTCTAAGGATATTCTCTGATGACAATGAAATTGAGCAAGAAGTGCAAAACAGAAAGATAACTAGGAAATCCCCAGATATTCAGAAATTAAGGAATATACTTTTCTAAATATGCATGAGTAAAAGTGAAAAAACTCATTAAAATATCAAGCTTCTAGTTAACAAAAAAAATACCACTAATAACAAGAAAAGGCAAGTCACAGAATGGGAGAAAATATTTGCAATATATATATATGGAAATCAGAAAATATTTTGAACTGAATGGCAATGAAAATAACATATCACGAGTTATTGGATGCAACTATAGCCAGGAATGGTGGCTCACTTCTGTAATCCCAGCACTTTGGGAGGCCAAGGTGAGAAGATCACTTGAGCCCAGGAGTTCAAGACCAGCCCAGCCAACAGCAAAAAGCAAAACCCCATCTCTACAAAAAATACAAAAATTAGCTGGGTTATAGTGGTGCACGCCTGTAGTCCCAGCTACTCAGGAGGCCGAGGTGGGAGAATCACTTAGACCCGGGAGATCAAGGCTGCAGTAAGCAGTGTTCATGCCACTGGACTCCAGCCTGGGCTACAGCAAGAAACCTTGTCTCAAAAAAAGAAAAAAAGAAGTATTGAATACAACTAAAATAGAGACAAAGGGAAATGTATAGCCCACTATAGCCCACGACAACTACCAATATGGCTGAACATGTTTTTCAACTAACAATACCAAATATTGGAAAACTGTTTGAAGTATCTATTATAACATGTACCTAAGTGGTGACATAGCAATTACACTCCTGTTATACCCAACATTAATGAGTAAATATGTGCCCCAAAAGATGTGGACAGGAGAGTTCATGGCAGGTTTCTTAATAATAGCCAGAAAATAGACACAGCACAAATGCCCATGAATAATAACATGAGTGAACAAATTGCATGGTTTATTCTACAGTGGAATACTCCTCAACCACAAAAAAGAATGAGCTACTGATGCATACAACAACACGGAGGAATCTTGCAAATAGAATGCTGCCCAAAAGACAAGAGTACATACCTAACAATTCCAAAACTAATCTACACTGACATGTATCAGAACAGTGGTTACCTTGGGATGGGGGTGGAGGGAGGATTGACTGGGAAGGGACATTTCTAGATTACAAATAATATTCCATGACTTAATCCAGATGTGGTTACATAAGTGTATAGTGTGTAAAAATTAATTGAGCTGTACACTTAAAATCTGTGCATTTTATTATTATGTATGTTGTACTTTAATTTTTTAAATGAAGCTTTTTTAAAAAAGCAAAAGGAAAATAAACATAAAATTCCAGAAAGTGGCTGGGCGCAGTGGCTCACGGCTATAATCCCAGTATTTCAGGAGGCTGAGGCAGGTGGATCACCTGAAGTCAGGAGCTCGAGACCAGCCTGGCCAACATGGTGAAACTTCATCTCTACTAAAAATACAAAAATTAGGGCAGACATGGTGGCTTCTGCGTGCAATCCCAACACTTTGGGAGGCTGAGGCGGGTGGATCATGAGGTCAGGAGTTCGAGACCATCCTGGCCAACATGGTGAAACCCCGTCTCTACTAAAAATACAAAAATTAGCCAGGAGTGGTGGCAGACGCCTGTAATCCCAGCTGCTCGGGAGGCTGAGGCAGGAGAATCACTTGAACCCGAGAGGCAGAGGTTGCAGTGAGCCGAGATTACACCACTGCACTCCAGTTTGGGCAACAAGAGTGAAACTCCTTCTCAAAAAAAATAAAATAAAATAAAATTCCAGAAAGTGGTCATTTCTGGAGCAGAGACCAGAAGACAGAAGAGGAGAGGCTAACATTTATATATACAATGCATACACCCTTTTGTATGCATCAAATATTAAGTGCTAACAAACACATTATATTAGTAAAAAACAAATTCTTCAAATATTTACCACGCATGTACTGAACTCCAGAAGAATTTTAAAAGTAAAATGAATATAAATGACTCTCACTGATGTTTAAATACACGAAGACAATTGCATTAATTTAATAAGTGCCCTCCTAACATCATGCTGATTGTACCTTCAAGAGACTACTTTGTATGACGTAGGGCCATAAGCATGACAGGCATTATTGAATGCATACTGTCTGTTGGGCACAGTTGTGAATGCTTTACATGCATTTAATTGTCATATAACCCTATGAGGCCGGTACTGTTATCACCCCAATTTAACAGATGGGGAAACACACACAGGGAGTTCAAGTGATTTGCTGGTGGCCTCACAGCAGGCAAGCAGTCGAGCCAGCATTTGAAGACTGCTTTTGAATGGCTGTTTGGTTTCAGAGCCTACTCGCTCTACCTCTGCACCACTCTGCCTCTTTTAAGGAGCACAGCTCCCATTTCTGGGAATTTTCCACCATGCCCCTGACTTCCAAAGAGGACTGAAATGGAGTTGCAGGGTGTCCATAGAGAGAGGGGCTTGTGACATGTCTGTAATTACAATGACAATGAATTACGTTGTCATCACTGACAATAACTATCATAATAAACATTGAGCCCTCATTGTTCTATATCACAGAGTATATTAAAAAGTTGCTATGATTAAACAATTAACAGGTTTTTTAATTCCAGATCTTCACTAAGAAATAACCTGGATCAGCCAGGCACGGTGACTCCCGTTTGTAATCCCAGCACTTTGGGAAGCCGAGGCGGGTGGATCACCTGAGGTCAGGAGTTCGAGACCAGCCTGGCCAACACGGCGAAACCCCGTCTCTGTTAAAGATATAAAAATTAGCCTGGAGTGGTGGCGTGTGCCTGTAATCCCAGCTACTGGGGAGGCTGACACAGGAGAATCGCATAAACCAGGGAGGCAGAGGTTGCAGTGGGCCGAGATCACACCACGGCACTCCAGCCTGGGTGACAGAATAAGACTCCCTCTCAAAATTAATAAATAAACAAACTAACTAAGAAATAACCTGGATAAATTATCTTCTCTCTCTGAATTATCTTCCATCCTTTTCTGGCTTATGGCACCCACGACTTTTTTTTTTTTTTTTTTTTTTTTTTTTTTTTTTTTTTTTTTTGAGACGGAGTCTCACTCTATCGTCCAGGCTGGAGTGCAGTGGCGCAATCTCGGCTCACTGCAAGCTCCGCCTCCTGGGTTCACGCCATTCTCCCGCCTCAGCCTCCTGAGTAGCTGGGACTACAGGTGCCCACCACCACGCCCAGCTATTTTTTTGTATTTTTAGTAGAGACGGGGTTTCGCCATGGTAGCCAGGATGGATCACCTACGACTTTATAAATGCCCTTGAGTTTTTCATGATCTGTGGCTTATTTCTCCCCCAGGAAGATAGCATTTGTTTCTGATTCTTCTTTGCTTTCTTGCGGGGCATGTTACTTAGACATGGAAGGTGCTGAGGAAATATCTGTGTAATATCTGTGAAATAGCTGAATCCATACATGACAAATAAATAAAGATGACGTCAAACATCCAAGGTCTTTGCAAAACCTCCCACATATCCCTTGGCCTTGCCCGTCATATTCACTGCTGTAACCCTGAGATTTAGAAAAGAGCCTGTAAGTTGTAAGTGCTCACTCAATACCAAGTTTTGGTTGAATGAATGAAAGCAGGAATGACAGATAATTCTGGCAGTTTGTAAAATATCTGTAGACCAAGACTTATCTCTGTGAAAGGCTTTGCTGACACTGGAATGAGTCGACATGTCTACCAACTCAGAGGGATAAGGAAAAGGCACTATACTGCTGGGTCCTGATAAGAGAAGAAGGCGTCTACAATGCTGGAGTGGACAGCAGGCTGGAGGGAGAATCATTTTGAGAAAGCCCATGTATGCAGCAGGTGCAAGTCTCCCAGGTTTGCGGTGAGCAGTTCTTACCTTGCACAGGGGAGGATAGGGATGAGGGTAAATGTCTTCAGTATCTTTGAGAATTTTCTTTTTTCATCTTTTTTTTTTTTCTGAGATAGAGTCTCGCTCTGTTGTCCAGGGTGGAGTGCAGCTCACTGCAGCCTCCAACTCCTAGGCTCAGGCCATCCTCCTGCCTCAGCCTCTTAAATGGCTGGGACCACAGGTGCACCACCACACTTGGCTAATTTTTTTTTTAATTTTGTAGAGACAGGGTCTCACTATGTTGACCAGACTGGTCTCAAATTCCTGGCCTCAAGCAATCCTCCTAAGCTTGGCCTCTTAAGCCTAGCGAGAATGTTCTTTCCTTGACTAGTGAAAGTTCAGCTGTGTCTGCCAGGCTGAGCAAGTGGAGCTCCGGGGTCAGGTGGGTGGAAGAAGTTCCCGTCCTCAGTCTCCCTGCTCCACTCCTGTCTCTTTGGCGATGGGGAAGGCATGTGATGGCCTTTTTAAGGATAGAACATCACGAGTCATCTGGAACCACCTCTTGGGGAAAGACTGTTCTCTTCCCTTGAAAAGCATGCGTTGTTCTTCCAGGACAGATGCTTGACTTCCTTCCTCCCCCTCCTCTCCACCCTTCCCTTCCCACCCTAGCCTCTCCTTGAAGCTGTCTTGCTTCCTCTTCTCTCTACTCCTGCCTTTTTCTCTGGTCCTCAGCGGGGAAAGCCAGAAGCCTAATCACAGGAGCAGAAAAAATCTCCAAACCAATACACAGAGCCCAGGAGAAATGATCTGGAGCAAAGTGCTTCTCAGGGGCTCGTGCAGCAGAAAATCAGAACCTGATCATCTGGCCTGATGTGTCTGTTCATATCCTTTGATTGCAGAAGATCAAGTTCTGGCCATCACACATGTTGATGTCTGATACAAGGCATTGCTTAGCAAAGCCCTGAACTCTGCCTCCCACCACCACCCCCAAGGCTAAGTGAGGTCAGGGGTGCTGACATTGGCCTGGCCTCATCACTCTCTGACTCTGAGACTCAGAACCTAGTATCAGGGAGATTTCATCCCCAGACCTCCTTGTCTTCTGGGGGCCTACATTCACTCATTCAGAACATTCTGAGTGAGTTCTTATGTCACCTGCCTCAACAACTTTGGTTCTCCGCTTCCAATTATTTCTATCTTGGTCCATTTTCCCAGCTCTTTCTCTTTCCAACACTTTTCTCTCTGTCTCCTTCATTTCTTTCTGTTCCAGGTGCTTCACATGGCCCTGTCTGCAGGCGCCTGTCCTGTCTCTGTCTCCGGGAGCGTTCTCCTCCATCCTCCCTCCTTCCTGGGGACTCTGGGAAGTGCCTGAGTGTGGCCTTGCAGGTTGCGCCACCGCTTTCATCCCAATCCAGGTGGCTGCAATCCAGTACAGGATTTACGCTGCCCTGACCCTGAGCCGTCAAGAAGGAACAGCCAGATTAATGGGGTGGGCGGGCTGGGGTAATAATCGTTTGTTTGATGTGACAAGCCTGATAGGCGTTGATTTACTTACAGACTGATGGGCTTTTAATTGAGCACGCCATCCTAGTCACTTCAAAGGCAGGGGAAGTTGACAAGGGGCCCCTTTCACGAGGGCTCCTGGTGACTGACAGGCCCCCTCTGCTAAGACTCCCGCCTGGCCCAGGACCGGCCCGGGCAGCCCTCACCCGGCTCTGTAGCAAAGGAACACATTTTCTGTAACTCAGAAATGGCCTTTTGTCTGCTGCCAAGGAAGGCAGCCCCTGCTCGGAAGGCCTCGCATCCCTCAGAAGGTTGAGGAATAAGGAGGAATGGGGGATCCTGAGATGGGGCTGCAGAAAGGGCCTGGAGGAGGTGGGGGAGATTCCAGGCCCTTGATGTGCAAAATGGCTACTTTGTTCTGACGTCCTGTGCTGAGTCAGCCTCCTCCACCTCACTTTCTCCCCCTTCTCCTCACTTCCTCCCTCTCTCTCTCTCTCTCTCCATATGTATGTGTGTGTGTATTATATATGTATATATGTATTATATATATAATATATATCAAAATATATTTTTTATATATTATATTTATATTATATATACATATATACTACATATATGAATATATATTCATATATAATACATATATATGAAAATTTATATATATATTATATATATTTTATATATATATAATACATATATATAAAATTTTCTAATTTTTTTAAAAAAAATTAGAGACTGGGTCTCATTATGTTGCCCAGGCTGGTCTCAAACTCCTGGGCTCAAGGGATCCTCTAACCTTGGCCTCCCAAAGTGCTGGGATTACAGGCGTGAGCCACTGGGCCTGGCTGCTCCCTCTGTTCAATCCCTTCTTTTTGTATTATCCTTCCCAGTTCTCAGGCCCCTTCCTTCTCCCCCTCTTTCTCCTCCCACTTCCTCCTTCCTTCTCCCTCACAGGAGAGGCCAGAAAAGGTGGAGTCAGCTCCTAATGTCCCTGGAGTAGTGGCCCGTCCACAGCAGCCCCCTCCTCCCTGACAGCCACCCTTCTTCCCCCAGGCTGTAGGCTGTGAAGCCTTCAGACCAGGACCCCCTTGGACTTGGAGGTGGGGCCTTTACAGCAAACCCCTCTCTCCTATAGACAGCACTACAATAAACAAGGGCCACAGACACCCACGCCTAAGGCCAGGGACTCAGGCTCAGTGCAGTTTCTGTCCCATTCTTGTTTGGTCTGGAAGATGCTAGACCAAATGTGATTAATATTAAAACAGAGGTTTTATTCTGTTTGAAATATTAGAAAACATTCTTTATCAAGGATGTTCTGTCAAAATGGATTTGCTTTGGTTTTGTTTTGTTCAAGTCCCATAGGACACAGTCCCTGACCTCTAGGAGGAGCGACCTTCTACATCAGCCCCCAAACTTCCTCACTAAGTGGGGAGTGGGGATGGAGGGGAGATCAGTGAGACTCCCACCCTGCAGGAGCTTTGAGTTCTAAGTCAGGCCCCTTTAGTGACTGCCAGAGACTGTAGGCAAGCCCTGTTCCCGGCATTCCTCTTTTTTTCCCTGTGGTAACTTACCCAAGCACACAGAGCCAGGCCCTGGCTAGAAAGACCATGGATTCCATCCCATCATTTCATTTGGAAAGGACTTTCTTTTCTTTTCTTTTCTTTTCTTTTTTTTTTTTTTTGACAGAGTCTTGCTCTGTCGCCAGGCTGGAGTGCAGTGGCTTGATCTCAGTTCACTGCAACCTCCGCCTCCCGGGTTCAAGCGATTCTCTTGCCTCAGCCTCCTGAGTAGCTGAGACTACAGGTGCACGCCACCACGCCCAGCTAATTTTTGTATTTTTAGAAGAAATGGGGTTTCACCATGTTGGCCAGGATGGTCTCGATCTCTTGACCTCGTGATCCACCTGCCTCGGCCTCCCAAAGTGCTGGGATTACAGGCGTGAGCCACCACACCTGGAGGCACTTTCACATATATTATCTTAATTAATCTTTTAACAACTGTGGGAGTAGATAAGTGCAATGTTATTATGCCCATTAGACAGATGATAAAATTGAGACTCAAAGGATGATGTGCTCCTAAGAGGCAAAACTGGGTCTCAAACTGGGGGATTCTCCTGCTTCTTCTTCCACCACCCCTCACCGCGTCCCAGTGACTATTGCCCCATTGCTCTGGAAGCTGCATTTTCTCACTCTAAACAGGTGGTTTAGAGGCCATGTATTTTTCCCCCTTTTAGGTTCTTCCCTGATTTCCCCACCCTCCTGGCCTCGGTGTCCAGAATCAGAAAGCCTCTAGCCCTAACCTTACAAGGCAGAGCTCTCCCGCTGGTGTCTGTCTCAAAGCTCACTTACAAATGTTGCCTGAGAGCCTGATATTCCCTCAAGATTTGCTGCTCCCAGCTCTCCTCTCATCCACAGAAGAAAGGGCCATAGGTGAGGTGCCTGGGCCTTTGGTTCTCTGCTGTGAAGAACGTGTTCACTAAAGTAGCTCATGACCTGTTGGAGGGATATTTCCCACTGCAGAGCTAAGCCCTAGGGCCAACGCTTGAGAGAAATCAATTAACTCTCCCTTCTCTGCCTCTATGCCTTGAATCTAATATTTCCACAGAAATATTAATGCCCTGAGATATTATGGCTTGTTTACACGTTGGTCCCCTCATTAGAGAGTCCAATCCTTTAGGGCAAGTACATACCTTTTCATCTTATATCGCCAGGGCTCAATAGTGCAAGTTTAGCTGAAATGTTTGTTGTTGAAAGTTTTGTTGGCCCAGACTGTGTGGTGGTTCATGCCTGTAATCTCAGCACTTTGTGAGGCCGAGGAGGGGGAATTGCTTGAGCCCAGGAGTTTGAGACCAGCCCGGGCAACAGGGTGAAACCCCATATCTACAAAAAATAAAAACATTAGCTGGGCATATTGGCATGCTCCTGTAGCCCCATTGACTCAAGAGGGTCAGGTGAGAGGATCAATTGGGCCTGAGAGGTCAAGGGTGCAGTGAGCTGTGAGCACACCACTGCACTCCAGCCTGGGTGACAGAGTAAGATCTTGTCTCAAAAGAAAAGAAAAGAAAACAGAAGAGAAGAGAAGAGAAGAGAAAGAGAAGGAACTAAGGAAGGAAGGAACGAACCAAGGAAGGAAGGAAGGAAGGAAAGTTGGTTTTGTGTGAAAGGCTGAATAGTGAACTGGTGGAGTCAAACAGCCTACGAGAATTTCAATCCCAGCTCCACTGCTTGACAGCTAGTGTTGGACAAGGCATTTAAATGTACCATGCCTCAGTCTCCTCATCTATAAAATGGGACAAAAATAGTACCTACCTCATAAAGTTACATTATGAGGCTTTCATGAGTTAATAACATATTTCATCTCATCTGCAATGCGCTGTTATTTTAGGTCCAACAAAGAAAGAAAACAACTGCTGTTAAATGATCAGTGACATGGTGCCTTTTTTATCAGTGTCAGAGATGTTTAAAATGTAGGGAAAATGCATCTTAGAATTGATTAGTGATCTCTGTGTGAAACACACAGAACAGTCGTTGGCACACAGCACCTGCTATGAGAGTGAGAGCTACTGTCTGTCATTGCTGTTGAACTGAATTCTCACAAGAACCTGATGATGAGTTCACTTAATCCTCATTTTACAGATGAGGAAATAGAAATTCAGAGAGCTGAAGTGGCTTGACCAAGCTCACTCTGCCAGGGAGTACGCGAAGGCATTTAAACCTGCCTTTGAGGTGCAATAATCTATTGTGATTACAGTTGCTGGCAGCCGCCCACCAAGCTACCAGGGAGTTAGGAGCTGGGTTTTGTTCTCAATTGCATTCTCTTTCCTTAATCTAAGCTTTTTTTCCCCTCTGGTATAATTAATCTCCTTATTCCTCCCCCTCCTCCTTTTTACTTGGCTCTGATCTTTCTACCTTTCTACTAATGGCTTCAGGTTTTACTGCATCTGCATTTGAAATTGTAAGCAACCTCAGATCTTTTATGGCGGTAGAGGGAGTATAAATAAATATAAAGGCAAAAACTGGCTTTTAAAGATGACAGGTAGCAAGAAAAAAGATAGAGAGAATATGCCCACAATCACATGTGGGGTGTGTAGGCTCCACATGGACACACTGAGGGACAGCCCAGCCAGTGCCCACCCAGACACCCTGCCCCCTGGCTCCCTCCAGCCTTCCGTGAGAGCTTCTGATGCCAAGTGCCCTGATAAAATATGCAGAAAGCTCCACATGCCCCTCAAGCCAGTTGTTGGCCACACCAGACTCTCCCATGAACCAGTGAGACACTATGGCTTGGAGGGGACGTTTGATGGGGGAGGGAAGTGGTTACAATTAACTGTTCTAGAACCTTCTCTGGCTCTGTTTTGCACCTCCAAAGAAGCAGCAGCTACTTGAAAGTGTAAGTTTCTAGCTTGCTATTGCAATGAGTCTGAAGCAAAGGAAGGAATCCTGTTACCTCCAAATGGAACCCATGTAAAAGGTATATCACTGTTTTTACCATCAAAAAAAAAGTCTTGACCAGGTACTGTGCCTCACACCTGTAATCCCAACATATTGGGAGGCTAAGGCAGGAGGATGCTTAAGGCCAGGAATTCGAGACCACCCTGGCAACATAGCAAGACCCCTTCTCTACAAGAAAAAAAATGTTTAAAATTTGCCAGCATAGTGACACACACCTGTCATCCCAGCTACTCTGGAGGATGAGGCGGGAGGATCGCTTGAGCCCAGGAGTTTGAGTCTGAAGGGAGCTAAGATCACAGAACTGCATTCCAGCCTGGTCAACAGAGCAAGACACTGTCTCTAAAACAAGGAAAGGAGAGGAGAGGAGAGGGGAGGGGAGGGGAGGGGAGGGGAGAGGAGGGGAGAGGAGAAAAGAAGAAAAGAAAAGAAAAGAAAGGCTCTAGGATATACTTTATTTGGGATTTTGTAGTAGTCGTCCCACAACCTTAAGTGGCTGTCACAGGTCACAGAAAGATGCCACTCCTGAATCATTCCCCCAAGTGATGAGCCCCAATATTCTGCCACTTCAGCCAGGTTTGCCACGCTCACCTTAACAGATAATGAATGAAATATGTCACAGTATCATACTGAGTTTTTTCCTCCCAAATAGGGAGGCCATGGGCCGGCTAGAGGGTTGTATTTGTGAATTTGCTTGAGTTTGTCAGGATGGGATCAGGAATGGTCAGTGGGGAGACGGTTTCTCCCAAACTTCTCCCCACTCTCCCACATGGCCTGTGACCTATTGAGTTAAAGGCTGGGTGAGGAAGAGGTTTTTAAAAGGACAATTGCATTTGGGAGGTTTGCCAGGGCGGGGAGGGAGAGCATGCCATCCTTCAGTAGCCTGAATGCAGCATACAGTCTTTCCAGTTCCGAATAAAATGTACTCAAGGCTCAGATCCATCAGACAAAGAAAGATACATCAGCAGAGGAGGGGAAAGATGAAAATGGGAGTCCAGCTCTTCATTCACGTACATGTAGTTCATCTCTAAGGCTTCCAAGAAAGCAGCCGCACACCAAATCCCTTCCGATGCTGTCTGTATCTGAGCCTCCTGTGAGATAATCCTCTTAATGGAATATTTAAGAAATGGGATATAAATCACCAACCTTTTATCTCACCTGCAGATTCATATACCATAGGACATATTGTGTATATGTCTATCTACATATAGATGGTTGCAGCTGCTTTTATGAGTGGATATTGCCATGTTTTTAGGCTCAATATGTTTTTCAATATCTAAACCTACTTTTTTCCTGGAGATATGGGTGCAAAAATATAAATTTTAGAGCTCGGAGCCCAGAAAATAGATGTACCTAGAGAAGTTTCAAAATTAAAACACACATCCCTCTGAAAATCTTCTTTGTCATTTGCAGCCACTAAAAATGCCTATTGTTATGATGCACTCATAAATAACTTGATTTGGGCATATGCTTTTATACCATACAGAAAATGAATAAATTAAATTTGATTTACCACCTTTTTCATTTTTATTAGCACTACTCTGAAGAGTTTATGTAAGGGACGTGCCAGAGCAGTTATGCCAAATGTTTTAAGGCATTGGTATTGATATTATATAAATTAAGGTGTTTTAATTTGCATTCTTTGATTAACTAAATACAGGCAGAAAAATAAAACACAAGGGCAGCCCTGAGTTATTGCCTCTATTAAACTGCTGACATCTCCAAAAAGACGCTTTAAGTAATTCAATCCATGCGGTGGGTAGGAGGGGGATGTTAACGCTCTCTTATTTGGCAAAACCTATTGGGGTTAAAGAAACCAACATCATGCTTTGCTTGCAGAGTGGTAAGGGACTGGGTGTGTTCTAAGAAGGTCTGAATTTGTGTCCCCAAGGAGAAGTTAACTAAATGCTTTTAATTCTCTGCCCTGCCCAGGCCTGAGCTCGGCGGGCTGCTGGGTGCAGGGCCCTGGAGACCTCTGCTGGCTATCTTTGCCCCCAGGGCTGAATCCCTGACAACTTGAGAAGTGACAAACTGGTTGAATTAATTAAGTAGATTCCATATCAACATAATTTTACCAGAAACAACAAGAGGAATCATCAAAGACCCTTCAGCAGAGCTGGCTGCTCCCAGTCCATCCTCTTCATCACACTTGGGCCCCCAAACCATGAAAAGAAGTTTTCTCAAAAGATGTGCAAAAGCTACTCACCATAGCAAAGACATGGAATCAACCTAAGTGCCCATCAACAGTGGACTGGATAAAGAAAACATGGTATCTATACACTATGGAATACTACACAGCCATAAAAAAAAATAATGAAATCATGTTCTTTGCAGCAACGTGGATAGACCTGGGGGCCATTATCCTGAGAATCAGTGCAGGAATAGAAAACCAAATATTGCATGTCATCACTTATAAGTGGGAGCTAAACATGGGGTACACATGGAAATAAAGATGGCAAGAATTGACACTGGGGACTACTGGGGGGCGGGGCAAGGGCTGAAAAACTAACTATTGGGTACAATGCTCACTACCTGGGTGACAGGATCAACCATACCCCCAAACCTCAGCATCGTGCAATATATCTATGTAACAAACCTGCACATGTACCCCCTGAATCTAAAATAAAAGTTGAATATTTTAAAGAAAGAAAGAAAAAGGCTATCCGAGTTTTAAAACATTTTTAAAAATAAAATTAAAAAGATGTGCCAGGAGTACTCTAACTCCCTTCCAAACCCTGGGTCTCATCACCACCTCCTGAGACTTTTTTAAAAATTTCCCATCACAGAGGAAACAGCAGCTTCTTTCTCGGCTAAGTAAATGCTTTCTTTTCCCTCCTTGCCCTCATGTGTTCTTGATTTTTGCTCTGTTTCTCCTCTCTCTCCTGTAGGACACAAGTAAACTCTGCTAAGTTCTCATCTTCTTTAATTCTCCCTCCAGATTTTTAAGAGGGAGCAGCCCTAAGGAGAGGATTACAATCGCCAGTTGGTAGCCATAGGAAAGGAATTGATCCCAAGCACAGGCTGAGACAACTGTATTTGTCTTCCCTAAGGCCAATGAATCCTCAGTGAACTGTCTGTACAACAGCCTTTACTGTTCTGTTGACATTCTGAGGACATCTGTCTTGCATTCTTCACCACGTCTGGGAAGCCTCATGTCTGGGGGCCTCATAGATACCTGCTAAGTTGACCTGAGACATCACGCAGGCATCATGGGGCTGGGGAGTGGAGTTCACCTTCTCCTGGCCCCCACGTGACCTTGGCATTTTCATACAGCAATGTCTCTTGTGAGAGGGCCCCATAAGAAGCAGTTCAAGGGCACCCCAAGCCCTATTGCCCAAGTCTCTGAGTACTGTTATTATGCAATGTCCTTACCCCAGCTTTCTTCTTAAGACGGAGTCTCGCTCTATCACCCAGGCTGGAGTGCAGTGGCGTGATCTCGGCTCACTACAACCTCTGCCTCCCAAGTCAAGCGATTCCCCTGCCTCAGCCTCCCGAGTAGCTAGGATTATAGGCACACACCACCAGGCACATCCAGCTAATTTTTGTATTTTTAGTAGAGATGGGGTTTCACCATTTTGGACAAGCTGGTCTCGAACTCCTGACCTCAAGTGATGCACCTGCCTCGGCCTCCCAAAATGCTGGGATTACAGACGTGAGCCACCACGCCCAGCCCTGAATGTTTTTTTTACTTTTTATTTTTTAAGACAGGGTTTCACTGTGTCACCCAGGCTGAAGTGCAATGGTGTGATCACAGCTCACTGCAGCCCCGAACTCCTAGACT
The DNA here is from genome assembly GCF_028858775.2 of Pan troglodytes. Classification (NCBI taxonomy): domain Eukaryota; kingdom Metazoa; phylum Chordata; class Mammalia; order Primates; family Hominidae; genus Pan; species Pan troglodytes. The sequence goes on from NC_072405.2 coordinate 46,081,088, forward strand.
CAAGAGATCTTCCCACTTCAGCTTCCCAATTAGCTGGGACTATAGGTGTGCATCCCCACGGTCAGCTGCTGCTGCTTTTTTTTTTTTTTTTTTTTTTTTTTTTTGGAGACCTGGATTTCTCCTTGCTTTCTTACCCAGGCTGGTCTCGAACTCTTGGGCTCAAGCGATCCTTCCGCCTCAGCCTCCCAAAGTGCTGGGATTACAGGCATGAGCCACCACCACGCCTGGCCCTGGGTAGTTTGCTTTATTTGTTCAAGGAAGAAAGCATAAATTCCAACAGTTGATAAGGAAAACACTTCTCCTTTGCCAGCCTCCTATCCCATCCTCCCTAATTTAAAAAAAATCTCACTTTCTTGTCGTTTCCCATCTTGCAGCTCTTGTCAGTTGTTTTAAAACAACTGTTTTAAAACATGTCTCCTGTCATCAATAAAGTCATCATTATGCATTTTGACTGCAGTGATGAAAAATTCACCCAGCTTAGAGAGAGGACAGAGACCTGGGAGAGCCCATTCAGGCCTGATGGGAAGTGAGAATAAACATAAGGAAAAGGACACATTGGACTCATGGTTTTTAACTGCTGTCGCTTTTCTGGTTCTGGTTGGTTTGATTTTGTTGTTGTTGCTGTTTAGTTATTTGTACATTGGTTTATTTCTTTAAGGAAATTAAGGAGAAAAACAAACACACCCTGGAAGAAAGCAGTGGGGTGCTGACCTCATCAATGTCAGGCCTCGAGAGACACGGAAGGAGTGCCTCAGGATGCCCAGTGACTGCTCTTCAGCACACGGAGCAGCAAGTGACACAGACGCAGTGGGTGACACAGAACTAGAATTCTTGCTAGAAGTTTACTTTAGACATCCTGGAATTTCCACTCATCCTGACTCTACAAGCACATCAAGATACTGACCAGTCCTGATCCTTCTTCCCAGTGTCACAGAGTCAAAGTCACTCACAAAGAGTGCGGTTTGACCCCGAGGCCCAAGCCCGGGACTGATGGTGAAGAGACGAAAGTTGGGCTTCAGCTACTGGGGAGGCTGAGGTAGGGGGATCGATTGAGCCTGGGAGATCAAGGCTGCAGTGGGTCAAGATCATGTCACTGCACTCCAGCCTAGGCAACAGAGCAAGACCCTGTCTCAAAAAAAAAAAAAATGGGGGGCTTGAGCTGTGAGTCTTTGCAATGAGAAGCTGTGTAAACCAAAATGCCTAGTGAATGAGAGACTCTGCTTGACTGTTTTTTTCTTCGTAAATGGTTGATAAAGCAGAAAATTCTCAACATCTCCGCCCTTGTTGAGAAATTATATAGATGCGCCCTTTGTACCTTTAAATTTTGCAGGTAATACCTATGCAAAAAATAAATAAAAACAAGGACAAAATAAAGACAACTTTCCTGCCCTGGTGAGTCCTCTACTAACAATAATTATTTATTTCATGCTTTGATATCTTCCAGTGCTTTACAGTTATCATTCGGGCAATTCATGGTTAAGCCTGAAGATGAACCTCTGCTGACGCTACCAAAATCATTTCATATATTTATTGGACTCAATAAATATGTCTTTGACATAACCTTTGCCTTTTTATGAACGTGATCCAAAAAGGTCTGGATAAACCAGAGTTTTAATTAGGTTTCAGTTACTGGAAATTCTGCTTCGTTAAAATATCTATTTGTCAATATCCTGGATTCTTTTAGGCTAGCTTTGATGTATTCCTCTCCTCCTTCTTCTCTTACTAAAGGATGGAGAGGGTGGGAAGGGGAGAAGGGGAACGTGCGAAGCATGATATTTACTTAAATCCAAAGATGGAAATGCAACCACTTCCTCTATGAGCCTTTATAGTTCTCCAAATGAATGTGACCAGAAGGTCCCAGAGGCATTTCCTGTGTATTCCTGCTCACACCCCAAAGCTGAATTTCTTTCTTTTTTTTTTAACTGAGTCTCGCTCTGTCACCCAAGCTGGAGTGCGGTGGTGAGATCTTAGTTCACTGCAACCTCTGCCTCCCGGGTTCAAGTGATTCTCCTGCCTCAGCCTCCCGGGCTCAAGTGATTCTCCTGCCTCAGCCTCCCAAGTAGCTGGAACTACAGGCACGTACCACCATGTCCGACTAATTTTTGTATTTATTAATACAAAAATAATGATTATTATTATTTTTGTAATTATTAATAATTTTGTATGTTGTAGAGATAGGGTTTCACCATGTTGGCCAGGCTGGTCTCGAACCCCTGACCTCAAGTGATCCACCCGCCTTGGCCTCCCAAAGTGCTGGGATTACAGGTGTGAGTCACCACAGCTGGCCCCAAAGCTGAATTTCTAACACACTCCAAGGCTACCCTACCAATTTTCTTAAAACAGAGTTGTTCTGAACGCATATAGCTTTGACCCAACAATTCTACTCCTAGGAATCTCCCCTATACTCATGCTAGCACACATTGAGAATAAATGACATACATATATATGACATTATATGTATACAATGACATATATAGTTATGCACTGCAGGAGCAAAAGGTTAAAACTATCTAAATGTCAGCCAGGCGCAGTGGCTCATGCCTGTAATCCCAGCACTTTGGGAGGCCGAGGTCAAGAGATGGAGACCCACCTGGCCAACATGGTGAAACCCGGTCTCTACTAAAAATACAAAAATTAGCTGGGCGTGGTAGCACACACCTGTAGGCCCAGCTACTCGGGAGGTTGAGGCAGGAGAATCGCTTGAACCAAGGAGGCAGGAGGTTGCAGTGAGCCGAGACTGAGCCACTATACTCCAGCCTGGCATCAGAGCAAGACTCTGTCTCAAAAAAACAACAACAACAACAAAAAAAAAACTAAATATCTAGCTGTAGGGGAGTAGTTAAATAAACTGTGGCATATCCATGTAACAATGCTGTGAAACTGGAATAAATAAATAAACAAAACATAGAAGCCCATGAAGCAATCTCTAAAATATATTATCTTTAAGAAATAAAAATAAAAATAAATAAAAAGCAAGTACAGAACAGTTCATATAGTATATTCCCATTTGTTTATAAAAGGGGGAAAGAGGCCAGGCACAGTGGCTCATGCCTGTAATCCCAACACCATAGGAAGCCGAGGCAGAAGGATCACTTGAGCCCAAGAGTTCAAAACCAGCCTGGGCAACATAGCAATACCCCCATCTCTACAAAATTTTTTTAAAAATTAGCTGGATATGGTGGCATGCACCTGTGATCCTAGCTACTTGGGAGACTGAGGTAGAAGGATCACTTGAGCCCGGGAGGTTGGGAGTGCAGTGAGTTGTGATTGTGCCACTGCACTCCAGCCTCAGCACCTGCACGAGATTCTATTTTTTAAAAAAGGGGTGGCAGCAATTCACAATTGCAGAAATATGGAACCAGCCAAATGCCCATCAATCAATGAGTGGATAAAGAAATTGTGGCATATATATATATATATATATATATATATATACATACATACACACACACACACATATATGGAATACTACTCAGCCATAAAAAAGGAATGAATTAATGGCATTCACAGAAACCTGGATGGAATTGAAGACCATTATTCTAAGTGAAGTAACTCAGGAATGGAAAAGTAAACACTGTACGTTCTCACTCATAAGCAGGATGAAAAGGCCTAAGAATGATACAATGGACTTTGGGGACTCAGGGGAAAGAGTGGATGGGTGACAGATAAAAGACTACAAATTGGCTTCAGTGGATACTGCTCAGGTGATGGGTGCACCAAAATCTCACAAATCCCCACTAAAGAACTTACTCATGTAACCATGTAACCAAATACCACCTGTTCCCCAAAAACCTATGGAAATTAAAAATGCAGCCAGGCGCAGTGGCTCACGCCTGTAATCCCAGCACTTTGGGAGCCCAAGGTGGGCAGATCACCTGAGGTTGAGAGTTCCAGACCAGCCTGACCAACATGGAGAAACCGTCTCTACTAAAAATACAAAATTAGCCAGGTGTGGTGGCGCAGGAGAATCGCTTGAACCAGGGAGGCAGAGGTTGCGGTAAACCGAGATCGCGCCATTGCACTCCAGCCTGGGCAACAAGAGTGAAACATCGTCTCAAAAAAAAAAAAAAAAATCACCACTAAAGAACTTACTCATGTAACCAAATACCACCTGCTCCCCAAAAACCTATGGAAAAAAAAAAAAAGTTTAAGGGTGGCGGAAGAAAATATATATATATATATGTATTTGCCAATATGTGAAAAAATACCTCTGGAAGGATGGGCAATAAACTCAAAGCACTGATGCACTGAGAATGATCAACAGCTGGAAGAAGGTTTTTTCCACTCATAGCTTTGGAAATTGGTGCCATGGGAATGCACTTCATTATAAATAAATAAAATGCATTTTTTGACAAACTTAAAAATAATTCTAAATCACTTTTAAAGGGGGCTTGTTATGTAAATCCCCACTCTGAATGAACCATTATACTTTTGGCCATGAGTTTGGTTGGGGCCGCACTTCTCAGGCCCCCTTCTCCAAGCAGAGGCTGGCAGAGGGCCACTGAAATAAACACTCCTTGAAATTTTCCTGACATCTTAGAATTTGGTTTTATCAAATACAACTTGCGATCATCAAGTCACTTCCTGAACAGCTCCCCTTTTTCTCGAATTGTGTTTGTTTAAATGAATTTGGAGCTGCCCATCCCAGCTTGGAAGACTGGCCGAGAAAGGGGCACATTTTGGACAAGCCTAGACGCTTACTCCTTAGAAAGGGGGTCATGGAAATATCATCACCTTCATGACTAAAGCCACGGCAAGGGTCAGAACCAGGTGATAACTCACAGCCTGACACCCAGCAAGGTCTTCTGGAGGGGCTGAGGTTTCCTGTGGTTCTGGCTAGCGGTCACTCAATGCAGGGAAGGGCAGGATGCTGGGGGGCACAATGCCCTCAGGTAAGCATGGGCCCTGCTTCTTATTTCAGGGGCCTTTCACTCTAATCCTGGATTCCCCTTCCACCCAAGTGAGAGAAGGTGCATGAACACACCTAGAATAATGCCTGCACCCAGAAGCTGCTCGGTAAACGTTACTGGAAATCTGAATTTAATTTGAAGTAAATGCACTTAAAAAAGAAGTGGGGGTCAGGTGCAGTGGCTCAGGCCTGTAATTCCAGCACTTTGAGAGGCCAACAAGGGCAGATCACTTGAGGTCAGGAGTTCAAGACCAGCCTGGCCAACATGACCCCGTCTCTACTGAAAATACAAAAATTAGCCAGGCATGGTGGCGTGCACCTGTAATCCAGCTACTTGCAAGGCTGAGGCAGGAGAATAGCTTGAACCTGGGAGGCCAAGGCTGCAGTGAGCTGAGATCATACCACCACACTCTAGTCTGGGCAACAGTGTAAGACTCCATCTCAAAGAAAAAAAAAAAAGTGGGTGGGCCAGCGCAGTGTCTCATGCCTGTAATCCCAGCACTTTTGGTGGTCAAGGCAGGAGGCTTGCATGAGGCCAAGACCAGCCCTGGCAACACAGCAAGACCCCAATCTCTACCAAAAAAAAAAAAATTAAAAATGAGCTTGGTGTGGTGGCATGCACGTGTAGTCCCAGCTACTCTGGAGGCTGAGGTGGGAGGAGCACTTGTGCCCAGGAGTTTGAAGCCATGATTGCACCACTGAGGTCTAGCCTGGGCAACAGAGCGAGACCCTATCTCAAACAAACAAACAAACAAAAAATCAGGGAGCAACTGAAAGATGGGGATACTAAGCAGGATTTCAATTACAGCCTCCTGACTTTTTTATTTCTTAATCTGCAAAAGGAGCACGCAGATGCAGAGAGGATAGGAACGTGCAGCTGCTGAATGTGCATCATCGAGAGACAGGCACGGGGCTTGCTGGCTTCCTCTGGTCTTTACCCACCATGAAATCGCCTTGAGCCTTCACCTACCAAGTGGTCCATAAAGAGTAACTGAATGCATGATTAATTGAGTTAATCAATTCAATCTAATCAATTAATGGAATAAATGGAAGCTCCCCTCACTTCCTTCTCTGTCTCAGTTTTCTCCCTCCCCTATTTCTCATTTCTCAAGATGAAAGGAAAATCTGATGGAGAAGACCAGCCCTCTGGAAAATGATCAATTTGTCTTCAGTTTCTCCTCCTGCTCTCTCCGACTTTAAGCCTCCCTCTCCTTCAGTCCTGCACTCTGTAGAGTGGAGTGGCTCAGGAACCAACTATCTGGACTTGAATCCTGGATCTACCACTTTCTAGCAGTGTAACTCAGGCAAGTTGCTTAACCTCTCTGGGCCTCACCTACAAAACAGTACCTTACCTATAAAACAGGCATAATAATAGTGCTCACCATGGTTTGCTGTGAGAAGTAAATGAGTTATTACAGGCAAGGTGCTCAATACAGTGTCTAGCAGGATAAGTGTTCAATAGATGTTATTATTATCCTGGGAGGAACACTCACTCTGCTAACCACAATTGGCTGATAACAAGGGTTTCACGCCTCCCAGCAACATTAGCAACTTAAAAGAGGAATCTCTAAGAAACTTGAAGGTCCAAAGGAACAAAGCAGTCAGGGGTGAATGCCCAGGGCTAGCGTTGATGTATCAGGGCAGGTCAGGCTAAGGAAGGAGAACTTCAAAAGCACACCTACTCCATCTCCCCGGCCTAGCTCCCCAGGAGCTGATAGGAGATAAACCAAACCACCCTCTTCAAAGCAGCTGCTCAAGGACCCGGATCAAACGCACAGGCTTGGAGATAAGCTTTGGTCCGCACTTCCTTTTGTCCCTTCCTCCCCACCACATCTCTAGAGGAAATTCTTAGGTGAGGAAAAGGAGTTCATTCTTCCTTCTTTTATCAAAAGGAGTTAGCTCTCTGTCCACACAACAACAGTGGCAGAAGGCAATAGACCAAGAACCAGGGAAGGGACCGAGAAGGACTCATTCTGTGCCCACTCTGCCAGCCTTTTGCTGTGTGTGACTTTGGACGCTCCCTTAAGCTCTCCGAGCCCATTTCCTCATCTGTCAAACAAGGATAATAACACCTGCCCAAAGGAAAGAAAATTGCTGTGAGATGCTGGACCCAAAGATGCATTTGGGGCCAGGCGCAGTGGCTCACGCCTGTAATCCCAGCACTTTGGAAGGCTGAGGCAGGAGGATCACCTGAGGTCAAGAGTTCAAGACCAGCCTGGCCAACGTGGTGAAACCCTGTCTCTACTAAAAATACAAAAATTAGCTGGGCATGATGGTGGGCGCCTATAATCCCAGCTACTTGGGAGGCTGAGACTGGAGGAGAATCGCTTGCACCCAGGAGGCGGAGGTTGCAGTGAGCCAAGATCACGTCACTGCACTCCAGCCTGGGCAACAGAGCAAGACTCTGTCTCAAAAAAAAAATGCATTTGGGAAAAGGTACTGTAACATGTTTATACAATCAACATTTTGAAAAATACAATCATCCGTGTTAAACCTTTTGGGAATACAGTGAGGTGTGATATAAATAAATAGCCCTATTTTTGTAAAATTCTTCGTTCATCAGAAACATTCACTGGGTACTAACTGCACTGAGACTGCCTGGACCTGGATTTGACACTCCAGGCTCACCTCCTACCAGCTTGGGCCTTGGGCAAGTTACTTAACCTTTCTGTGCCTGTGAAATGGAAGTAACCATAGGACCCATCTCCTAAGGTTTCTGCAAGGATTAAATGAGAGAATGCACGCAAAGTGCTTAGAACAGCGTTTGGCACTCAACGTTGGCTACTGTGGTGATGGTGAACCGCTCTGTTAGGCAATAAGTACACAAAGAGGATGAGGAAAACAAGAAGCATTCACAGTCCAGTGGGAGATCAGACAAGGAAGCAAATAGTGGCAGATGCCATGTGATAGGTGTAATAATAGAACATAATACCAACTGTGAGAATGTAGAAGAGGGAGCCTCTTGAGTCATCGGTGGGGCGGGCTTCCTGCAGGGCTGGCTGTCCTGGTCTTAGCCTGCTTGCTCCCACTGTTCCCTGGTGCCCCTCTCGTGCCCCAGGCTGTGTCTGAAGCCGGGGGATGGGGCAGACAGAGGAAGCGCCTTCAAGTGCCCTGAGTGCAGTGTGCTAAATCAGGCTCCCGGCCAAAGCAGTAATTGCCAGCCGCTGAAAGATATTAAGCGCCAGGGAGGAAAACCAAGTTCTCTATGAGGCAGACTTTTCAGAGTTCTTACAGCTTGTAAAAAAAAAAATGTAAATAGTTACCCAGTGAGATATTATTTCATGTTGTTGCCATTAGGGTTTGAGTGTTATGCAGAGAGAGGAGAGAGAGGCGATCATTCAGGCAATTCTGCCTCGGCAAGGACTGAAAACTACACATTAACCCCACACAACAAATCTACCCCCTCTAGGTCTTAACCTGACTCGAGCATTTTTTCCTGGGTGGTGAATTTTATGTAAATTGAAGTAGTGAAAAAATAATCTATACATATTCACAGTTTCTTAAAGGATTTTCTTGATGGCTTCTAGGGAGGGATGGGCTATTTTTTTTTTTTTTAAGACACATTGCGGGCCAGGCACGGTGGCTCATGCCTGTAATTCCAGCACTTTCGGAGGCTGAGGCCGGCAGATCACTTGAGGTCAGGAGTTCAAGACCAGCCTGGCCAACATGGAGAAACCCCATCTCTACTAAAAATACAAAAATTAGCTAGGCATCATAGCACACGCCTGTAATCCCAGCTACTCGGGAGGCTGAGGCAGGAGAATCGCTTGAATCCGAGAGGCAGAGGTTGCAGTGAGCCGAGATCATGCCACTGCACTCCAGCCTGGGCAAGACAGCAAGACTCCGTCTCAAAAAAAAAAAAAAAGACACATTGAACTGGAGGCTGGGGAAGGGTTACTTTCATTTCTGTAGAATTCAGAGACAACCTGGGCTCTTCTGCTTGAGTTCCCAGGGCTAAATCTGGTGCTGATGTGGCTGCTCCCCTGAGCAATTGCTCCTCAGACACAAATGATGCAATCGGTTACAGCCATCATTTACCTTCAACTTTCTTTGTGCCAAGCATGAAACAGGTGACATGCATTGTCTGCTTCTGGTCTCCCAACTCTGAAGTGGCCGCGCTTCCATTTTACCCTGGAGGAAACCAAAGCTTAGGGAGGTTCACTTGCCCGGGGTCCCCACAGCAGCCTGGTTCTGGGCCTGACTCTCTTCAGCTTGAACTGAGAATGATAGCAACACCTGATGTTTATTAAGCGCCTGACATACCGAACTGTCATTCTTCACCACAGTGTCATGGGGGCACTCTCAGGCAGCCCTCTCCCCTGTCCCATTTTAATGGTGGCCGCTCATTCCCAGGGCCATCTGAGGAGGGCCTGGACAGTGGAAGGCCCCTGAGCCACGCATCTGCCACTTTTTTGCAGAGGGAGAACCTGTGTCTTATGTCCTGAACAGGGATGTCTTACTCGGGCCTTCCAACCACATTGCCCTCCATAAACACAGCCCATCTGAATACAGAGCCACATTCCCTCCCAGGTGACAAGCCATTCCTCTGAAAACTACACTTGCCTTCAGGCCCCGAGGGCCCCATTTAGTGCTCTGTATAGGTTAGCATTTTAGCTAAGTGAATGGTGAATCCCAATGGTAATAATCATCTAGCAGTGTTTTAATTAGGCCTCTGGCCTGGCTATGCATGGTTTTTCATTTTCCCTCCTAAGACGTTTGGATGGATCCAGCCAAAGAAACCCTGCTGCCCTGACCAGCAGCTCAAAGGGTGTCCCTCCGGCCTTGCATGCTTTCGGAGGTGTGTCCTACCACTTCCCAGGAGGTGGGAGCAGGCCAATCTGTGTGCCCGTCAGTAATTACCACCGGGAGCTCAGGGAGTGAGGTGTTTTTAACAGGACAGTATAGTATTACCTAGGCAAATCCCCCATCACATCCTGCCAGTCTGTCCTTACCTCCTCTTCTCTCCCTTCCTTTCCTTCATTCACTACCTTTTTCCTTCTCTTTTCCTCTCCAAACAGAGAGTGAATATTCTATTGTCCTCTCTCTTCTCCCCTCTCTCCTTTCAGCTGCCTCCTGCTCTGTTTCCCAAATTCCTAAATACCTCTTCCCTCTCCCCTCCCCTTTTCCTCCTGACTTATTTCCCATTAATCATTTCTAACACACATCTGCTCAGGCCCTAGAAGGATCCCTTGGCTCCCTCTCACAGCTGGGCTGGTTACAATAATCAGGGAGTCTTTCATCTTTCACAGCCTCCTAGGTCTCCCCTCTGCCCAGCTCCTCCTCCTCTGCGTTCCTGCAAAGGCCAGCCTCTCTGCACCCTGGCTTCCTTCTGCCCTTCCCGCTCTACACAGCAGTCTCCCGAAGGCAAAATGGCTTGTGGGTGGACACAGCCCTGCAGTGGACTTTTACAGGTGGTGTTTGCAGTGATGGCAATGGCTGCCCGCACAGAAGTCGGCATGAGAAGCCTGCCACGATGAAATAAATGAGATCACTCCTTCCCTTTTCATTCCCGCACCCCTCTTGCTGCAATGTGGGATCCATCTCACAGTCAGGGTACCCCTTTCCATTCGGCGTAACATGATTTTACCAAGATTAAAATTGGGGAACATGTAATTACAGCTTGTGTAATTTCTAAGCATTCTATAAGTGCTGCCCAAAAAACAGTATGGATCCAGGGAGTGCACTTAGTTTCGGGTATGACTGATACTGCCTGGAAGTGGGGTCTGCTGTCTTCTACTACTGGGCAAGATACAGATTCGTGATAGCTATTTCTTTCTGTTTGAAGAGCTCCTTTGAAATCACCTCTCCCCATCTTGGGTTCTCAGGTCATCTCAAGGCGTCGGTCAGCGCGGCAGAGTCGGGAACCTGCCATCCTAGAGCAATACGCCCCGAGTGACAGCCCTGACAACCGGAGTGATGGATTGGGACTGGAAAAGTGGTGCTGGGAGCCAGGCAGTGACACCAGCGCGCCTCCACTGGCCGCCGAGCGCACGGAGAAGTGGGCTCCCCAGAGTTCGGCACCCAAAGGACCAACTTCGCCTCCGGAAAAGCGGCGGATCCGGAACTTGGATGTCAGGACTATGACTACGTAAAATCTCTGCCCAGGGCGAAGCTAGCAATGCACACTGTATCAGAAAGGCGCAGGGAGTCGGGAAGGGTATTGTTATTTTTAATTAAAAGTTTTTATCCCGAAATTTGCCTGGGGAAAGCAAGTGCTTTTTCCCCCGGAGTGAGAAGGATGGGGGGGCGGAGGGGTTGTGTTGCCGAGCAGCGCTTAGAGAGAGATCCCCCTCCAGGGACACCCGCCTCGCCCGTGATCTCGGTCTCTCCTCGTAGCAGCTGGGCGCGGTACAGTGAGGAACTTCACGCCCCTCAGCAGGACACGGTAAGAAGCCTGTAACACACCAGACACCGAGCCTCTAACGCAGGGCGCAGGCACAGCGCGCACAGCCCGGGGTCCCGCGCTTGGTCGCCGACCATGTCACTCCAGAAGGGAGACAAACTTGCAGGCTTCAGACAAGACGGGCTCAAAGTAGTTGGAGCTGCCTACGCCGCGTCCCGAGAACAGTGGGTGCCTCCGAGGCTCGGGCGCTTCCAAGTGAACACACCAAGGGGAGGCCAAGTAGGGGAAGGAGAGCGGGGCCGAGGAGAGCCGGAGCAGCTCTGGAGAAGGACCCGGGCTCCCGAGGCGAGGCCTGCCCCCAGGCGGCCTCTGGGAGAGGCTTGAACTCCAGCGTCCCAGGGCCCGCGCCGTGCGATCCCTCCCACCCCCCCACCCCACCCCACCTCGGACACACACGGCCGGCGGGGTTACAGCCCCCGCCAGCATCACCCCCCACCCACCCAGTGGTGAGAAGGGAGAGAGGAGAGCGGCTGGAAAGGAGGACGGGGCGCAGAGCTCAGGGTCCCGGAGAAGTCCCGTCCCAGGCGGGACCCCAGGGCGAGGAAGGCCCAGTCGGGGGGAGGGGAGGAATCCCGGGAGCGGCCGAGACCGAGGCGGAGACGGCGCGCGGCGCGGCCCCTTTAAGGCTCTCCCCGCCCACCGATGGAGCCGGCCTCAGCCCGCCGCTCTCCCCGCCCCGGGGTCCCGGCGAGAGCTGCGATTGGGCGGGCGCGGCGATCCCTTTGAAGTGTGGCTGCCGATCGCGGCTATTTGACGTGCGGCTCGCGGAAGGCGAAGGTTTTTGTGTTGCTAGCCGGGGCCAGCGGCGGTGGCGGCGGCGGCGGCGGCGGCGTCGGTGGAGGAGGGGAGGCGGCGAGGAGGCGCAGCTCCCGCTGCACCGCGATCGACGCTGCGGAGCGAGCCCACCCGCCCCGGGAGCTCGCCTCCCCGGTGCTCCCCCGCCCTCCCCGCCCCCCCAGCGGCGCTGCCTCCTCCAAATGAGCGATTCGCCCGCTGGATCTAACCCAAGGACACCCGAAAGCAGCGGCAGCGGCAGCGGCGGCGGCGGGAAGAGGCCGGCGGTGCCGGCAGCGGTGTCCCTCTTGCCACCGGCGGACCCCCTGCGCCAGGCGAACCGGCTCCCGATCAGGGTCCTGAAGATGCTGAGCGCTCACACCGGTCACCTCCTGCACCCGGAGTACCTGCAGCCGCTGTCCTCCACTCCCGTCAGCCCCATTGAGGTCAGTCCCCGGCCGCTGCCCCCGGGCGCCGGCCCCATTCCTCCCACCGCGACCGGGACCCTGACCCAGCTCCCAGCGCCCCGGGGCTCGGTGCGACACCCAAGTCTGGTCACGCTGGCGGGCTGAGTGAGGAGGGGAAGAAAACCGAGGGATCAGAGCCCACCAGGGCTTCCCCAGGCTTCCCCGTGGAAGGGTCTCCTTCCACGCTCGCCCTTCGGAGCTCCGTGTTTTCTCTCGGATTGGATTTGCTCCTGGAGTCCCCTCTGGGTCCTTTACTTTTCCTCTGATCCCCAGTTTCCAGCCAGGAGTTGGTCTCTGCTGGGTCTTCCCCGCCCCCCACGCCAGGCTGTTTTCTTTGAAGCCCTGGCTGCCCGGGTCCCACTTCGCCTCTGTCCCATCCGGTGAGGGCGCACGGCGCCCTGGCGCTCCCGATCCCGGATCTTTCTTCCTGCCTCTTCCCTGGGTGCCCTCCCCGGGAGGGAGGGGCTACGGAGAGAGCGCCAACTGCAGCCCCTCCTTTAGAATCCGCGCTCCCCGCTCCTACCCCGCGGCGCCATCGCCACAAACCCGTCCCAAGCGAAGTTCCCCCAAACTAAAGGAATAAGTTTTTTCCTGGGCCTGGAGGAGGGGGACATTAGAGGGAAGTGGCGAGTCACAGCCCCGACTCCAGAGACGTCACCTTCTCCCGCAGGGGTCCTGGGTGAACTCCTTCCGCAGGGCCTGCGGCGCACCCCGGGACCCAGCGGCAGTATGGGCGCAGTTCCGCCAGCTGCCGCGCCCGGCCCGGCCCTCGCTCGCAGACCCTCTCCCCAGGCCCGCCCCGCCCCGTGGCGCCGCCGCCCAGCTCCCCGGGCGCCCCCGCTCGCCCCGCAGGCCTCTGAGTCTCACTCCTTCTCCCTCCCCCTGCTTCTGTCTCCCACAGCTGGACGCCAAGAAGAGCCCCTTGGCGCTGCTGGCCCAGACCTGCTCGCAGATCGGCAAGCCGGACCCGCCGCCCTCCTCCAAACTCAACTCGGTGGCGGCGGCGGCCAACGGGCTGGGAGCGGAGAAGGACCCCGGCCGCTCAGCCCCGGGCGCCGCCTCCGCAGCCGCGGCCCTGAAGCAGCTGGGGGACTCACCGGCCGAGGACAAGTCCAGCTTCAAGCCCTACTCCAAGGGCTCCGGCGGCGGCGACTCCCGCAAAGACAGCGGCTCCTCCTCGGTGTCTTCCACCTCCTCCTCGTCCTCCTCGTCCCCGGGAGACAAGGCGGGCTTCAGGGTCCCCAGCGCCGCCTGCCCGCCCTTTCCCCCGCATGGAGCGCCGGTCTCCGCATCCTCGTCCTCGTCGTCGCCCGGCGGCTCCCGCGGCGGCTCCCCGCACCACTCTGACTGCAAGAACGGCGGCGGGGTTGGCGGCGGGGAGCTGGACAAGAAAGACCAGGAGCCCAAGCCCAGCCCGGAGCCGGCAGCCGTGAGCCGCGGCGGCGGTGGGGAGCCCGGGGCGCACGGTGGCGCCGAGTCCGGGGCCTCCGGGCGCAAGTCCGAGCCGCCCTCGGCGCTGGTGGGGGCCGGCCACGTGGCGCCGGTGTCTCCCTACAAGCCGGGCCACTCGGTGTTCCCGCTGCCGCCCTCCAGCATTGGCTACCACGGCTCCATCGTGGGCGCCTACGCCGGCTACCCGTCTCAGTTCGTGCCTGGCCTGGATCCTAGCAAGTCCGGCCTCGTGGGAGGCCAGCTGTCTGGGGGCCTGGGCCTGCCGCCGGGCAAGCCCCCCAGCTCCAGCCCGCTCACCGGGGCCTCCCCGCCCTCCTTCCTGCAGGGATTATGCCGCGACCCCTATTGCCTGGGAGGTTACCACGGCGCCTCGCACCTCGGCGGCTCCAGCTGCTCCACCTGCAGCGCGCACGACCCTGCCGGGCCCAGCCTGAAGGCGGGGGGCTACCCGCTGGTGTACCCCGGGCACCCACTGCAGCCCGCCGCGCTCTCGTCCAGCGCCGCCCAGGCCGCGCTCCCCGGCCACCCGCTCTACACCTACGGCTTCATGCTGCAGAACGAACCGCTGCCGCACAGCTGCAACTGGGTGGCGGCCAGTGGGCCGTGCGACAAGCGCTTCGCCACCTCGGAGGAGCTGCTCAGCCACCTACGGACCCACACGGCCCTGCCGGGAGCCGAGAAACTTCTGGCCGCCTACCCCGGGGCCTCGGGCCTGGGCAGCGCCGCCGCCGCCGCCGCCGCCGCCGCCTCCTGCCATCTGCACCTCCCCCCGCCCGCCGCCCCCGGCAGCCCCGGGTCGCTGTCCTTGCGGAGTCCACACACTTTGGGCCTAAGCCGGTACCACCCCTATGGCAAGAGCCACTTATCCACAGCGGGGGGCCTGGCCGTGCCGTCCCTCCCCACAGCCGGACCCTACTATTCGCCATACGCGCTGTATGGACAGAGACTAGCTTCAGCCTCGGCGCTGGGATACCAGTAACTACAGCTCTTCCTCCACCCCAGCCCCCTCACCCTCCTCCCTCTCCCTCCTCCTCCCTCCCCACCTGCCGTCGCCGCTGCAACCTCCACTACTGCTTGACCCTGCCGGGATTCCCCACCCAGCCCTTCCCCACCGGACTGTGTATTTATTTACTATAATGTTAGCTTACAAGCTGGGAATATAAGTGCATTAACGGCCCACATGAGTCAATGGTATGCAAAAAGTCTGTGTTCTCCCAAATAATAATCTTAATCCCACAAATAACGACATGATCCCCGCCCCTCTTCCTTTCTGTTATTTTTTCTTAGATATAAGTTTTACATTTTCTATTCCTTTTCCTCTTTTTTTTGGTTTTGATTGGTTTGGTTTGAGGGAGAGTTGGGGTCTTTGGGTTCTTCTAGACGTTTTGTTTTCCCTTCCTGGGGAGTTTCTTGCATGAGTCTTAACTTAAAACTACGTTTCCGCCTTCTCTTTTTCCCTCTTCCCCCTTCATTCCCTCTTGTTTCCTTCCATTTGCGGTTCTGTTTTTGTTTTTTGTTTTGTTTTGTTTTGTTTTTTCCTTTGTTGTACAAGTAACAGAGAGGAGGTTTTTTTGGTAACTCATTTTGGGGGTGGAGGGGGCCACCTGGGTGGCAGGGGCCCTGGAGCTCTATTGACCTGGTACACTGCTCCGGGACTCCTCCCCCGCCACCCTCCGCGCATAGGGTCCTTGGTCTGGACCCTGCCCCCCAAAAGTAGGGCCTTGCTCCCCTACCTTGCTCTGAGCACGGAGAGCCCTGACCCCACCAGTAGGCTCGCCCCCAGAAGGGCCCAAGTGGCCGTCTACCGTCACCTTCCAGACTCCCGCCCCTAACACCCAGTGGCTACAGTGCGCCTGTCGGGGCACCTGGAGCGCTCACCTGGTTGAATTCAAAGTCCCAGAAGGCCCCGCTGGCGTGAAGCCGGCCCCTTACATTTTGCGAAGTGCATTATAGTCCTTGTTTTTCTCTCCCCCGTGGGGGCAACGACCCCTCCCCTGGCAGTAGGGGTGGGGTAGGTGACTCTCGCTAGATCCCTCCAAAGCAGACCGGTGGCGATGTCAGCGGACGTCACGAGCTCGTTAGCTGCGTTCGGGGAAGGTTGGGGCGTCAGGGAGCTCTCGGATCACAGCAGCCCCCGCCCTCTCCTAGGCCTGGCCCGGCAGAGCCCCCAAAGTGGACCCCGCAGCGACTGGGGTCTTCTCCCCACTCCTCCCTCCTTCTGGTCTGATGCGGCAGCGCGGGGGCTGCGGGGCCTGTTTGGGACGAACAGAGCTCTCCCTTGGTAAGACTTATTTTGTTAATAAATGGAATACTTGGCTATATTCACACCGTGGTGTGCTTCTCTCTTGCCTCGCCCACCCTCTTCCAGACACCTAAGCAGATGCCCTTCTTTTATTCTTGTTTAAAATGCCTTATGGTTTCCTTCTGTGATTTCCGTTCAAGGACGAGTTTAATGCCTTTCCTCAAGAAATGGGGGAGAAAAAACAAAACTTCTGCCAACGCATTACAAATAACATAAAACCACCTTTTATTTTTTTTTCCCCAGTTGGTTATGTAGCTCCCAGCCTCACTTCAAAGGCCTTGACATTTCCTGGGGCCAGGGTGGAGGGTGTGTGTAAAAGTGGATTTTCCTCTGGGCCCAGATGCGACGTGCTAAGGGGGCTAAGAAGGGACCCCAGGACCCCAGCACCAAGGGCTCCGGCAGAGACTCCGGCAGCGCAGTCCTGGAGCCCGGCGGCCTGGCGGGCAGAGACGAAATGCCTTTGGCGCCACCTGGTGGCAGGAAGACGAGCGACAGGCCTCGGAGAGAAGCCGCAGCCCGCACTAGCCCCGACGGCACCTTGGTTCTTCTCATCTTCTGAACGCGAAGGATTCCTACCTGCTGTTTTTGTGGGGCGTTTCCTCTCTCCTGACCAGAGGGTAAAGGCACCTGCTGAGAGGGTTGCTTCTCAAGGCTTGGGGGCTCCCCTCAGCCATCGCTGGGTTGTCGACCTGGGTCATCTGCGCCCCGGAAACTTCGAAACAGGGTTTGGGTTTTGCTGAGAAGATGCGACGATGACTCAAGACCTTGAAGCCACTCTCAGTCCGGAGGAGCCGGGCCCCTGGGCCTGGCTCGTCCATTTTCTTGAGCTCGCACGACTGACACTGGCCTCTGCATCCTCGGGCAAGAGAGGGCGGGTGCTGTTTACTGACGTGTTGGCCAGGGAGCCTGCCCCCTGTACCATAGACAGGCCCTGCGCGAGTGTCCAAGGCGGGAGGAGAGAAGGGACAGCTCTGGGTGGCCCAGCCACGTCCAGCCCAATGCAGACTCGCTGCCCTACCCCCAGCAGCGAGAGCGGGCTGCGCCCGCCAAGGCACGGCGGCTCAGACTTCGGCTGCCCGACGCCAGGACCCCGCTCCATCGGGCCGGGGGCGCTCGCTCCCTGCGCAAGGGCCTGGGCGCGCGGGGCCACTGGGACGCTCTGCAAAACCGCCTCCTGCGCCGCTTCCTGGCCGCGCTCCTCGTGGGATCTGTCGTTGGGGTTGTGCTGTTTGCTTTTTCTGTAAGGAATGCGACTTGGGAGTTCGTGCTCCGAAAGGTGCATGCTTTTGAAACGTCTGTGGCCCGAGGTCAAGTGCAGTGCGTCGGATGGGGCCGGTTTCTCTGCGCTGTTTTTGGTTGTCCACAAACTCGACGACAGACAGGGCGTGTGTGTGTGTGTGTGTGTGTGTGTGTGTGTGTGTGTGTGTGTGTGTTTTACCAAATCTTTGGATCTAGCAAAAGGAAAGGGATCCTGGGGTGCTCCTACCACTGGGCACTGGGAAACCCGAATTAGAGAAAGTGCCCTGAGACCAGATCAGGGTCTTCCTGGGAAACCAGCATTATCCAATTTCTCGGGGTTCAATCTGGCCCGAATCTTTAAACGAACTAAACGTAGCGACTCGTGGCTTTATTGTTTCTTTTTCTGTTGTTTTGTTCGTTGTTTATTATTTCTTTGCCATCTTCCCTTCCTCTGAAGGCCCCTCTTTCCTTCAGAGACCCACCCCCTCACTATGTTTTTTAATGCCTGCTAAAAATGATGGAAATTGCTCCCTCTGTAGGGCGACTTAAACTTTGCTTTCTTACACTTCAAGTCTTCAGACCTCCCTATCTACAAACCAAAGGGCTCCTCTTGTTGGGAGGAAGGAAGGAAGGGACGCACAACCAGCAAATTCCCTATACCAAAAGAAACTGTTCTAAAAGGTGTTTGGCTTATACCTTAGGTGTAAGAATGCAGTTAGAGAACTCCTTAGACTACAGAGTTTCCCCCATAAAATGTATTGGTGGCCTTTGGTGACTGGGAAGTTCACTGTTGGGCCTGGTGGGAATAGGCTGCCCCCAACTACCATTGTGGCCGCAAAGGGCAGGTCACATAGTCTGGAGTGTCCAGTTCTACTCTGAAAAGATGGCTCTCCCCACCTAAGAAATGTGACAGTTTTAATAAGCTGATGAAAAGTTTGTTACTTTCAATAGCTTAATTCCCATTAAACAAAGTTGCCATCTTAATGGAGGTGGTGCTCCCCTATCCAGTGCTTATTTGAATAATTAATGCCTCCAGCAACCCTTTCTTTGAGGGTCACCTCCACCTTCCATTTCTCCACCTCCTCTTCCCAGCCCTCCTCCACCTCTTTCTCCTAATCTCTCCCAGGCGCCAGAAATGGGGCCGGTGTTCCCAAAGCACCAGGAAGGGTGGAAGCCACAGGGCTGGAACTTGAGACACTGGACATTCCTGGCTCCAGGTCCTATTTTCACACCTCTTGCCTGGTTATTTTTGTGGCCTTGTGGCAGCCATGGGAGGAAGGGAGGAGGAGAAAGAGGGGAAAGACTCACCCTTGGATATAGGCTGGACTCAAACAAAATCATGTGGTGTTAAGTTTTTAACTTCCCAACTGTACACCCGCAAACCCATCTCCTAAGAAATTCATAGCCCAAGCGGGAGGTGTGGGGCCCTTCCCCATCTTTCTGCAGCCATAATTGCTCTGCCCTACCTAGCATACTGTGATTGTATCTCTGGGTATATGAACTAACTCCCTCCTGATGTATGTCTGGGTTACGGTGGAATTCATCTTACAATAATCCTGTGGCTCTACACTTTATTAATCATTCTGTAGGGGAAGCTGCACTCCAGTTTTCTGTTTGATTTGATTTCATTCATCCTGTCTTTTTGCAAAATAGATGGTTGAGTGCATCCGATAATGTATGGTTTAATTTGGAGCACTATGGGTTTGAATTACCATTTTCATAATGTGCTGTGCATTAATGTGTTACATCATTTATAAAGAGGAATGTGCCGGGTTTCAAACTTTCTCCTGAAAGCCAAAGTCACCTAAAGGAAACAAAGCCAAATCACATCAACCCATCTTCTTACCTCCCTGCCAGAGAACCTCCTGCCTCCCCAACCCCAGTTAAATCTGCCAAAGCTCATAAAACCCAACATGAAGCCTTTGTATTCACATAATGCAGGTGGGTGTCGAGGTTTGGGGGAAACTTTGCACATGGCTGCCCGGGAGCCGTCAATGGCAGTACAAAGCTCCCCCTCATTATTGCATAACAACAGCTTTGCAGCCAACCCGGTTTTCATTTTTTTTTTTTTCGGAGACCTCCAGTGGATGGCTCTTCGTCGACCCTAATCCCAGCACTCCCTCCCCAATGGCTGTAATAACACCAGCTGTCTGTTACTCAAACTCTGACTGAGGAGGAAAAAGCACTGATTATCCAAATACAGTCATTAAAGGGGAAATGTGTTTTTAGGACTGTCAGAGTGATTAATGAGGGCTAGCCGTCTTTGCAAATGCACTTGTTTAGTCTAACTGGCAGCTTCTATTTTCCTATTGATTTATTGCAGCCGTTGCCGGGCCTTGGTGTGTGCGAAGTCAGGGCACTTCACAACTGGGCCCTGTTTAAACAGGAAAAGCATGCACCATTTTATCCAGGAGGGAGGGAACAGCCTAAAGTCTCTCCCTTCAGTTCAGTCTCCAGTGGCCCGGACCAACAAAGAAGACATTAAAAACCTGCAGCCCGGAAAGGGAAGGAAACTGCCTCTCCTCGGTCGTCCCTGGTCACTTGGTTCCAAGGTCAGTGGAGACGCACCATGGCCCCTGGACAAAGCCCGCCCTATTGTGACACTCAGCATGCCCACATTTTCTCTGACAGTCCCCCGAAACCAGCTGTCAGCCCCTGAGTCCAAGTTCAGGAAAGGCCCCCAGCAGAGGGAGAGGCAGAAGAGGGAAATGCTGACGCGAGGTAAGGGGAAAAACATAAGCAGAGCCACCCCTGGAGTCCAGGGTAGGGCAGGGGGTGTCACTGCGGTAAATTGATAGACCAACAGCTGGTTTCCACCTTTACAAAGAGAATAAGGTGGAGTGACCTCTATTGCAGAGAGTGATACCGCCTTCTTTCCACTTGTACATTTCATGTTTTGACAAAAGAGTTAGTGAATGACCAAAATTGAGAAATGGCAGCTTGAAAATAGAGTCCCAACTATTTGAGGATTTCACTTCCAGGTGGCCATCATCGAAGCAAACAGAATTTGCAGAATTCCTATTAGGTGCCCAGCACAATGCTGGATACCGTGAGATGCAGAAGAAAACTCAGACAAACTTCCTGCCCCATTGAGCTGGGGGAGACAAGATGCGCCCGTGAGACAGGGAGCAAGATTGCATTATACATAACTGCGTTTCTGCTGATCTGAGAAAGTGCTAAATCATTCTGTGCAGACAGCGGAGAAGAGGATAGGATATAATAAGGCGCTAATTGTGCAGATCAGATGGTCGTGCCAGCCACAGGAGCTAGAGGAGGGAGAGCTCACTGGGGCTGATATAGGGGAACCTGGGGCTCCCCAATTCCTCCTAAGCCCATGCTCTTTTGAAGATGGGTGAGGTTCTCATTCTATAGTGATGAGAAGGCTGAGCCCCTGAGTCAGTAATTTCCATTTCTAGAGCAGATCAAGGAACAGGCTTAATTAAGGCTATATAAACACATCTGAATTTTCTTCTACCCACTCTCTCCCTAATCAGCTTATACCTCCCCCACAGCATTCCCAGCATGGAAATGGTTGGTACGTCTTCCTAAATGAAAAATACCTTTCCAGGTTTTCCTGGGATGGTGGCATATCACCAGCATTATTAACACTTCCTAAAACAGAAAAAGCTGCTAGTAGATTTAGATTACATATGAACTGGGTTGCCTTTTTCTTAAGAGAAAATAATTTGAACCTGTTGGCTGAGAGAAAAGGAAAAGACTATATATATATATATATATATATATATATATTTTTTTTTTTTTTTTTTTTTCCCAAGACAGAGTCTTGATCTGCTGCCCAGGCTGTAGTGCAGTGGTGCAATTTCTGCTCACTGCAGTCTCTGCCTCCCAGGTTCAAGCAATTCTCCTGCCTCAGCCTCCTGAGTAGCTGGGATTACAGGTGCACACCACCACTCCTGGCTAATTTTTGTATTTTTAGTACAGACAAGGTTTCACCATGTTGGCCAGGCTGGTCTTGAACTCCTGACCTCATGATCTGCCCACCTCGGCCTCCCAAAGTGCTGGGATTATAGGCGTGAGCCAGCATGCCCAGCTGAAAGTGACCATGTTTTATGAACTTCAAAATGGAGACAAATCGTATACGTGTACATTGATGAGCTTTAGGGCTCTCCTGGAAAGTCCAGAACATCCAGTCACTATGCATGTACTAGAAAGGGCATTGAAATGAGTCAGAGAACCTAGATTTTATTCTGGTTTCAAAACCTAATTGCCATGTGGCTTTGAAGAAGTCACTTAGTCTCTCTGAACCTATTTTCCCATTTCTGAAATCAAGTTGTTGGGCCCTATAATCTTTAAGGCCTTTCTAACTGGAAGAG
Organism: Pan troglodytes; assembly: GCF_028858775.2. NCBI lineage: Eukaryota > Metazoa > Chordata > Mammalia > Primates > Hominidae > Pan > Pan troglodytes. The sequence goes on from NC_072405.2 coordinate 46,102,968, forward strand.
TCTATGATCTTCTAAAATGTTGGAAGAGTGAAGCATTATGATGGTGAGAGTTGCTTAGGATGCTCTGTCTTTGGCCCTCATCAAATGCAACTCTAAATTTCCTATCAGAACAGCAAACAGGGAAGACCCAGGAAAAGAAGGCTCATGACTTCACCTCAGCAATGAGTGGGTAGGGAGTGTATATATACAGAGAGAGAGAGACATGGTCTCACTCTGTTGTCCAAGCTGGAGTGCAGTGGCTCAATCTCGGCTCACTGCAACCTCCACCCCTGGGGCTCAAGCAATCCTCCTGCCTCAGCCTCCCGAGTAGCTAGAGCTACAGGTGCATACCACCATGCCCAGCTAATTTTTTGTTGTTGTAATTTTTGTAGAGACAGTGTTTCGCCCTCTTGCCCAGGCTGATCTTGAACTCCTGGGCTCAAATGATCTGCCCACATCAGCCTCCCAAAGAGATGGGATTACAGGCATGAGCCACCGTGCCCAGCCGGAACACAGGAAGAATATTGCAGTGTGGATTTTTTCACCCAGAGAACTGACTCCAACAAAGTGAATTATTAAATTTGTATTTAATTTGATGCAATGCTGAGTATAGGGTGATGTAGGGATTTCAGAGACTACGTCGGGGTGCTTAAGTGGGTTAGGAATTACTTAAAATAATTTTGAGACCGCTGTGAGGTTAAATCAAGGTCTACAAAAAGAATCAGATTTTTCATAGCCTACGGCCAGTTGCTTTTGAAAAATGGGGCAGAAAGAAAGAGAAAGAGAGAAAGAAGGAAGGAAGAAGGAAGGGAGGGAGGGAGGAAGGGAGGGAGGAAGGGAGGGAGGGAGGAAGAGAAGGAAAGAAAGAAAGAAAGAGAGAGAGGAAGGAAGGAAGGAAAGAAGGAAGGAAGGAGAGAGAGAGAAAGGAAGGAACGAAGGAAAGAAGGAAGGAGAGAGAGAGGAAGGACGGAAGGAAAGAAGGAAGGAAGGAAGGAAGGGAGGGAGGGAGGGAAAGTAGACAAAAATTATACCACAGTTTGGGGAACCTCTGCTCTGAATGGGCAGCGAGTATCTCCACAGCTCTTTGGAACACAAAATAAAATGACTCTTCTGGAGTTCCAATCAGAGCCAAATTATAGAATGAAAACAGCAATTTGGAGAATTCCCTTGCATGTCCTTATCCTGTTTGCTCTCCTGGGTGTGTGTATGTGCATGCATGGTGTGAGCTATAATGTGGGTTTGTAGTCAGTTCACACAGGAATCATTGTGGCTGTGCTCTTCCTGCTTCAAACATGGGCACCACCAAAAATACAGAAAGGATAGGTCAGGCCCACCCTAGGGCATCTCAGGAAGCATCATTTTGTGTGTACCATGGCACAGTTAAATATACGAATATATACTGGACATTTAATTCTTAAAACAAACCTTTAGTTTCTCTTTATATGAAAACTAAAATTTACAGAGGTTAAGTACATTGCCCAAGACTGGGCGCAGTGGCTCATGCCTGTAATCCCAGCACTTTGGGAGACCAAGGCAGGCGGATCATCTGAGGTCAGGAGTTCAAGGCCAGCTTAGCCAATGTGGTGAAACCCTGTCTCTACTAAAAATACAAAATTACAATATAAAATTACAAAAAAATACAAAAATTAGCTGGGCATGGTAGCACACACCTGTAATCCCAGCTACTCAGGAGGCTGAGGCAGGAGAATCACTTGGACCAAGGAGGCAGAGGTTGCAGTGAGCTGCCACTGCACTCCAGCCTGGGTGACAGAGTGAGACTCTGTCTGAGAAAAAAAAAAAATTGCCCAAGATCTCACAGTTAAAGAGCATGAAGCCAGGATTCTAATATGGTTTCTGACTCTAAAACTCTTACACTTAGCGAAGCAGCTTCAGACTTTGTATGTTGGCAGGCCTAGATGCTATGGATAAATGGAATAAGGGTGCCTGCTCCCTGGAAAGTTCTGGCTGTGCCTGTGTGTGTTGGGACCAGTTGACTATGTACGATTCAAATGAAATTGGTCCTGCCCCAAACAAGAGCTGAGATGCTGGTCAGTGCATTGGGTTTGATCATTCAGTAAACATTTACAGACCACCCACTACCTACTAAGTATTTTGGTCTGCTCTGGGAATTCAAAAGATGGAGGAGATACTGGCCTTGCCACAAAGAGTTTGCAGTCAAATGGGAGATTGGTGTATAAACTAAGATATCACATTATATCTTAGCCCACACTGGCCAGGCACATTGGCTCACACCTGTAATCCCAATACTTTGGGAGACTGAAGTGGATGGATCACTTGAGGCCAGGAGTTCGAGACCAGCCTGGACAACATGCCAAAACCCCATTTCTACAAAAAATACAAAAATTAGAGAGGCCTGGTGATGCTTGCCTGTGGTCCCAGCTACTCAGGAAGCTGAGGTGGGAGAATCACCTGAGCCCGGGGAGGTCAAGGCTGTAGTTTGCCACGATTGTGCCACTACACTCCAGCCTGGGCAACAGAGCAAGACCCTGTCTCCAAAAAAAAAAAAAAGAGAGAGAGAGAGATAATGTGCTGAGGACTCTATTAATGCCATTGCAGTAATCAAGAGTATAGGCTAGGTTATACGGTGGTAACAAATTAACACACAAATCTCAGTGGCTTAACACAACAAAGGCCTCTTTTTTTTTCCACTTATACTGTGTATCCATTGTGAATTGACGGGGATCTCTATCAGTCAGTGTTCAACCAGAGAAGCAGAAGCAGTAATACATGGAGTCATTTATTTCAAGGCGTTCACTTACGCAATCATGGCTAGCTAAGTGAGTTGGAAGTCTGTAGGGCAGGCAGACAGGAAGGGAAGATCACAAGCCAGCATCACAAGACACCCTTCTGGCTTGAGCCATGTGGAGTCTCTGAGAACAAGGAAGGCCTAAGCCCCCTTTTAAAGGGCTTGCTTCATTAGGTCAGGCCCACCCTAGATCACTTCTCTTTTGATCAACTTAAAGTCAACTGATTAGGGACTTCAATCACATTTGCAAAATTCCTTCACAGAAGCACCTAGATTCTTGTTTGATTTAGTAACTGGGGACTGGAGTTCAGTCTAACCAAACCAATGCATCAGAAAGCATCAACTGTGCCACATAATTAATCAGGGCCACATAATTAATCAGGCCCACTGACTGGCAGAGGAACACACACAGAGGAAGAGCCGGAGCATCTCACACAAACAATCACGTGTTGCAGGCCAAAAATGAATATGTCACCTCTGCTCATAATCTTCTGGCCAGCACTGGTCCCATGGCCCCTCCTAACTGCAAGGGTGGGACATTGCTTCTCCCTGGTGCCAGAGGAGAAGGAGGCCTGGAGGTGAGTCCACCCCAGCTGTTGTCTCGGCAGCTTCGATACTGCCCTGTCTGTGGTCATTTTACTCTCCTCCACTCTGCTTCCCAGACCTTGCCAAACAGAAGCCCTTCTAAGCCCACTGAGCCCTATCTACCTGGAGAAAGCTTAAAAGCTTACATCTGAAATTGTAGGAAACACAGGTGCATCTGGGGATGGACTGCTCTAGCCAGACTAGGCTGTCTCCACTAAGGTTAGGACAGAAGGCTCAGGCCTATGAGACCCTGAAGTTCATAGAAATTTGTGACCTTCTGCATACTTTGTAGTACTGAGACCTCCACCTGGTGGCTTGCAGAGGATCACCTATTTGAGCATGGAGGCAGCATATTGGCAAGCCCTCCTAACGAGAAGGATAGGCATCTTTGGTGTATTGGACTCTAACAATGCTTGCACCTGTGAAACTTACAAAAAGCAGAGGATTGATACAAAGTGATAATGATCCATGGTCACTGACAAACAAGAGCTGTCAATAGAATGCTGCTGTAAGTTCAAATGAAGAAGTCTGAGCATCGCAGACCAGATATGAGCCTTTTTCTTTCTCTAACATTTATTGAGCGCTTGCTGTGTGCCAGGCACTGTGCTGAGCACTTTGCGTAGAAGCTTTCCTTGAATCCTGGCAGCAATTCTCTGCAGCAAGTCTATTGTTGGATGTATCTTGCCTAAGGCCACAAAACCAGTAAGCAGTAGAGGCAAGATTCCTACCAAGGCTATCTGGTTATAAAAACCTGTCTACCTGTGGCCAGGGCCACCCTTCACATACTATTGTGCAGGCAATGCCCCACAGGACAGCATCTGGCCAAGGGAACAACTGGGAGCTCCACAGACACCAGACCTGGGACTGCATCAGCTTGGAAGGGGGCCTTCTTCTAAATCTTCCAAAGGTGCCACGTGGCTGGGGGTAGGATAGGGGGAGCCCTGCTAACCTCTGGCCCTCTCTTCTAAAGACCATAGATCAGAAAGGAGCCCTTCAACCCCCTGATCACCTCCTGATGGTCACAGTTGAGCCTTACAGTGTGTGGAATGCTAATTGTCAATCAAAAGCAGTTCTGAAGAACCTATTATGTGTGCTAAATGCTATTGGAGGATGGAAGATGCACAGGACATGCCCCAAACATCAAACTGTTTACAATCAATAGGGAAACCCATACAAGCACATACTAGTTATGCAAAGTAAAGTACGATCACAAGTGAAGGGGACCCACATAAAGTACAAGGTATTTAGAGCATCCTCGGAGCTGGAAGGGATCATCATTCACTCAGCCCCAGAAGAGAAAGGAGAGGTCTTCGAGGCCAGTGGGGCAGCCAGAGCCAGGCCCAAGGCGGGACAGCGCAAACTGTGTTGGGGGACACCTCTCCCACTCACACAAACCAGCTTCTGTGTGCGGACAGCACAAAGGTACACTAAGTATAACTTAAGGAATTCAGGTCTTCAGGGCCACACGCAGAGGTGCAGCCACCCAGCAACCTGGCCAAAGAAGGGGCAACAGCCTCACTGCAGAGAAGGGGCACAATTCAAAGCCTGCCACAGAGAAAGGTAAGGCTCTCTGCACAGGTAGCATGGGGCCTGCAATTGAAACCTGTGTCACACTCGCCGGGCCTGACTCCCCTAGTCCCAGCCACTCACTGTGGGCTCCCCTGTCCCCAGGGCCCACCCTCCTGGCTCTGTGACTGCTTCAGGGCACACAGCACAGACAGGAGGTCTCAGGAGGCTCGTGATGGTCACACTGACAGGTAGGGCTTTCACTCCCGTCCCCTCTTGATACTCACCTGCCGCCCCCGACCCCTCTCCCTTCTTTGAAAGTATTGGAGAAGAAAATGATCTTAGACAGAATCCTTCTTGGCAACCCTTGCCCCTCACCATAATCTTCCCCTTCCTGCCCCTTCCCCAGTGCCATTCTTCCCCCAACACACACATACACACACACACACACACACACACACACGTTCCCTCTCACTCTCACCTCCCTTCCCTCCCCCACCCCTTCCCCTCCATTTGTTTCAATGAACAGCCCCTTTTATCTATTCTGTAGGTACAAATGAAGCTGTCAAATTTGATCAGGCGCTTGATATGACAGGCTGTGGGAGTCAGGACCCCTTGAACAGAGTGGGCCTTGTCTGTCACAGTCCGCCTGACACTTCCCATAATGCCCAGACTGATGAGATTCTGAGTAGGGCCCAGCACATTTTCAACTCTATTTTGGGTGAAAACCCTTCTTGAAAGATCTTGAAAGGAGCTGGCAGTTCAGCCACCCGGATGATTAATGAGGGTTGGCTCTGCGGGATGGATTTCTCCTGGTGCCAACAGCCGGCCTCCAAACAGGCTAGAACGTGTTGCCGTGGACTTCCCCCAGCACTTCCCCTCATGGTGACACCCCCCAAAAAACCTTTCCCATTCCCCAGGCCGCCCCTCACCTTCACCACAGTCCCTCTGGCTGTGCATCTCCCGCGGCCCTCTCTCGTGTTTCTGAAGCGGGAGCAGCCTTTGCATATGGAAAAAGTTAGGCATCACGGCTGAGTGAGGCCTGGCTGAGTGAGCCAGGCCTGCCAGAAATCTGTGCAGAGTGGCGGGGCGCTGAGGGAGGGTGGAGAAGGAACAGAAGGGGATGGTGACCCAGGCTCTCCTTCAGCTTACGTCCCATGCCCTGATGGTCAGGGACGGGCCTCTCTGCTTTCTCTCCATGCAACTCAGGAGCTCTAGGGACAGAAACCACGGAGTGTCTAAGGCCCCAAAGGGATACAGCATCAAAGTCCCTGCTTTTCACTTACCCCACAGTATTTATTAAAGGAGACACTCTTGATATTTGGGCAAGACACTTCTTTACTGAGCAGGACCCTTCTGTGCAAGGTAGAAGGTTTAGCATCCTTAGTCTCAAGATACCAATTGCTTGTAATGCCTCTCAACCATGAGGACCAACAGAATAATCCAGATGCCCTTGGCGGTGGTATCAGCCCGGGTTGAGAGCCACTATTAGGGTGAAGAGCCTCCCTCGTCCCCACGTGCCTTGAGAGCTACGCCCACTTCGGTGTCTCCTTCCACTCTCATTTACACCCCTCAAGCCCACTCAGCAGGGAGAGCACTTTGAAAGAGGGGTAAGAAGATGAGGGTGTTCTCCCATGCACCTTTTTTATTTTTTATTTTTTTTTATTTTTTATTTTTTTTGTGAGACAGAGTCTAGCTCTGTCACCCAGGCTGGAATGCAGTGGCCCAATCTCGGCTCACTGCAGCCTCTGCCTCCCAGGTTCAGGCAACTCTCCTGCCTCAGCCTCCCAAGTAGCTGGGATTATGGGATTACAGGCATGCGCCACCATGCCTGGCTAATTTTTGTATTTTTAGTAGAGACGGGATTTCACCATGTTGGCCAGGCTGGTCTTGAACTCAAGTGATCCACCTACCTCAGCCTCCCAAAGTGCTGGGATTACAGGTGTGAGCCACCACGCCCAGCTCTCCCATGCACTCTTAATGCTAACTTTCCTTCTGTGCTGGTGCCTTAAACCACCCCTGCTCTAGACTCTGTTCTCCCACCTCCTTCTGTTTCCCTGTCTTCCCAGCAGACAGCAGCTCATTCATACTTAGGGAAAAGAATGGTGCCCACAGCTTCTTTGGGGTTTCAAGCTCAGAATCCTTTGGGAACAGGTGGGTGAAGGGCAAGTGGGGTTCAGAACTTGCTGTTTCTTTTTGGAACATTCATAGATTTCTTTTTCAAGCCCAGGGTACCTCTGTCAGAGGAGAAGTTGGGTCCCTGTTACAGGGTTGTCACCCTCATGGGCAGGCCATGAGGGAGGCTTCGCAAGAGCCTATGCTCCTCACTCCCCATTTTCTTCTCTCCCTCTCCCTTATGGAAAGGGAGAGAAAGAAAGAAAAAAGAAAGATGACCAGGTGCAGTGGTTCACACATGTAATCCCAGTACTTTGGGAGGCCAAGGAGGGAGGATTACTTGAGGCCAGGAGTTTGAGGCCAGCCTGGACAGTATAGCAAGACCCCATCTCTAAAAAAAATTTTTTTTTTTGTTATCTCAGTGTGGTGTCATGCACCTGTAGTCTCAGCTACTCCAGAGGCTTATGCAAGAGGATCACTTGAGCCCAGGACATCAAGGCTGCAACGAGCTGTGATTGCACCACTATACTCCAGCCTGGGTGACAGAGCAAGACCCTGTCTCAATTTTTTAAAAAGGAAAGAAGGAAAGAAGGAAGGAAGAAGAGAGAGAGGGAGATGTAGAAAAAAGGGAGAAATTCTATAGTTTCCCCGCCCTAAGCTACTGGATAGATGCTCTGAGATCATCCAGCCCACAGATGGACCCGAGACCATCCATTCATTCGTTCAGTACCATTTACTGAGCATCTACTACATGCCAGGCACTGGGCTAGATTTTGGGGCTATAATAGTGAGAGAAAAGACATGCAGCTCCTGCCTTCATGGAGCTTACAGACTAATAAGGAGACAAAACTAAGCAAATCAATATACAATTATAAGTTGTAGTAGTGACAAAGAAAAAGTACAAAGTGTTGTGTAGTGCACACAGAAAGGGTACAACAACGGATCCTTCCTGACTAAGGTCAGGAAGAGTCTCTTTAGGAATGCATCATTGAAGCTGAGGCCTGATGGCTGAGTGGGGTTAACCAGGTACAGAGAGAAGAGTGTGTCAAGCTGGGGAAAGCCGCACATGAACCCCAGGCAGATTCCCCTGTCATGAAGATGATTTCCCTTTTAGCTGTGCCTTCATGGAAGGACAAAATTCAGTAACTCAGCAAAGCCCAGGAGGAACCGGAAGAGGGAAGAGCTAGGAATGGGAAAGGAAGCCAAGGGTGGTCCAGGTTGCCAGGTGCGATGGCTCACACCTATAATCCCAACACTTTGGGAGACCGAGGTGGGCTGATCACTTGAGGTCAGGAGTTCAAGACCAGCCTAGACAACATGGTAAAACCCCGTCTCTATTAAAAATACAAAAACTAGCCAGGCGTGGTGGGGCACACCTATAGTTCCAGCAACTCAGGAGCCTGAGGTGAAAGAATCGCTTGAACCCTGGAGGCGGAGGTTGCAGTGAGCCTAGATCATGCCACTGAACTCCAGCCTGGGTGATAGAGTGAGACTTCATCTCAAAAAAAAAAGGGTGGTCAAGGCATGGCATCTGAGCACCAAGGCAAGGGAGCGGGGGAACGGAGACTGAGCCTATGCAGGATGGGATCTCTCAGCAAGTTGCAAGGCAGCCCCAGGAAACAGCCTGAACTTCCCCAACTCCTACAGCTGTGGCATGGACAGTTGCTCATGCAGGCAAAAATTCAAATAATCATCACACAAATCAGTTTATAAGTACAAGGTTCTTGCAGGGAGTGTGAAGCTGGAGAGCAACTCAAGCCTTCTCTCTTCCAGAAAGATCAGTGTTTAATGAAATATACAAGAGCGTGTTTCTTACTTTTGGAGGTACATAGGCCTTCACTGGCTCCGCATTGTCTAATAGGGCCAAATTTTTCACCTAGCATTTGAGTCCCCCGCAGATGTCCCCGACGTATCTTTCCACTGCCCCTACCAGAACCAATGACAGGAGCCAAACGCAACCACTCACTGTTTCCTGGATGCTGAGCTCTAGCAGTGAGTTGCTCCTTCTTCCTCAGCATCTGCTCCCCTTCTCACACAGTCACGGCTCTCATTTTTACCCTGAGCAATCGCGGTTTCCCCTTGCTTTGTATATCCTGAACTCTTTATCTCCCTGACAGTTCTTCTCTTTGGGAGTGCCTCTCCTCTCCCTCCACTGGACCACATGTTTCTTAAAGGCAAGAAAGGCATTTTATTCCTCTGTGTGTCCTCTGTGCCTGGGACAGTGCCAGTCATGCAATGGGGCATCAACAAATGCTTGCAGTGTTCCATTCACTGAAAACCACTAAAGGGCTAAAACATGTGTCAATGCCTTTGAACTGAAGTCATCAGGTGGGTGAGGGAAGAGACCTGGGAGTGAAACTCAAAGAAGAAACAATAGAAGCCGTAATCAGAGGCCGGGCATGGTAGCTCACACCTGTAATCCCAGCACTTTGGGAGGCTGAGGTGGGCGGATCACCTGAGGTCAGGAGGTCAAGACCAACCTGACCAACATGGTGAAACCCCATCTCTACTAAAAATACAAAAATTAGCCAGGCCTGGTGGTGGGCACCTATAATCCCAGCTACTCCGGAGGCTGAGGCAGAATTGCTTGAGCCCAGGAGGTGGAGGTTGCAGTGAGCCAAGAACGCATCTCTGCACTCCTGCCTGGGCGACAAGAGCGTCTTGCGGGAGTCTTCCTATAGAAAGAAAAGAAAGAAAAGAAGGAAAAGAAGGAAGGAAGGAAGGGAGAGAGAGAAAGAGAAAGAGAGAAGAGAGAGAGAGAGAAAGAAAGAAAGAAAGAAAGAAAGAAAGAAAGAAAGAAAGAAAGAAAGAAAGAAAGAAAGAAACGAAGGAAGGAAGGAAGGAAGGAAGGAAAGAAAGAAAGAAAGAAAGAAAGAAAGAAAGAAAGAAAGAAAGAAAGAAAGAAAGAAAGAAGTAATGGTGATCAGGAAGGAGAGGAAGAGGGCACGCCATCTACCGTGGGCCCAGGGCCTGGCTGTTGCAGAAGACTTTCTTCTCCAGTCAGCCTCCCCCGTCCAGAACAGGAAGGAAGGTCCTTCCAGACTCACACTAAGGACTCTGGGCATGGCTACAAACCCTAGAGGTAGGCAGAGAGGACCCCCTGGGGACAGGGTGGTCAGTGACCTCCATCTCTACCAACTCGCCATGGCAGCTGAAACGATGCCCTCAAGTCAATCCTTGGAGTTAAGGAATGAAATTCTGCAAAAACACCATAATCCATGCCCAGGAAAGGGATGGGGGGAGAAGACAGCCCTGTTAATACATCAGTGTCACCCCAACATGTTTGGGAATAGCCAGTATCTAGAAAAACAGAGGCAGCGTCTGAAGGGAATGAGACAGGAGACCATTGAAGGGGAGAAGGAGCCAGGTCAGGCAGGCTCTGAAATAAGAACATTTTCCCAGGAAGGGCAGCTTCAGGATTGGCACCCTGGAAAGGCCTGGCAGCCAGGCAATGCACAGTGAGAGTCCAGGGCTCGAGCGCTTCCCAGCCACAATATGGGTTTCTGTGGCAGATGCTTATCTCCCCCGCAAAGGCAACCACCATGAGGGCACAGGCTTTGCCTGTGCATTTACTGCTGTAGCCTCCATGCCCAGTCTGTGCCTGGCAGGTAATGGGCTCTCAATAGATATTTCTTGAATGCATGAATGAATGAATAAAGCAAGGTCCAGAGAATGGACCCCAAAAAGAAACTGGTCCTTCCTCTCGATTCTGCAGACGGATCCAGAAGACCTGCCCGAAGTCAGGCCCGAGTTGCTGGTAGCAATACCTGAAATGAGTCAAGTGGCCCTTCTTGCAGAGAGAGGTCCACACCTGAGCAGCTGGGGAAGGACTGCACTTTACAAACTTACCCCAGCAGCTCTTGGAACAGGACCGGGCTCCCTGCTGTCTTTTAGGATTTCTTCAGGGAGAAAAAGAATTTTCCTGGCCATCGGGCCAGAATATAAAAACAAGGCTACATAAAACAGGCCTAAGAGGGAAAGAGCAGGCCAAAAACAATACGCTTCTCTCTCCCCTTGTTTGTACAGGACCTCAACTTCTTTTCCCAGTGAGGGGGAGGAGGAGGAGGAGAGGGGAGAAAGCCCAGTGACCCTGTGCCTCCTCGCCAGGACAGAGGCCTTTGCAGGCAGGGAGTCAAAGAAAACTTTTCCGAGACTGATTACCAAGAGGGTAACTAGGTACACAGAGCACATGTGAACAGGCTCCTCGTTTCCAATTCAGGACTGTCAGATGGTGATTAATGACTAACAGCCACAGAACAGCCTTGATTGCCAACTGCTGTATTGTTAATCCTGACATTTAATGAGGCCGGACACAACTCCAGCACAATTCCACACCATCATCTGCAAATAGCACTCGACGGACTTAATTGGTTAAGTATTTGTGTGTGGGGGGTGGGGGAGTGGGGAGAAAGAGAGAGAGAAAGAGAGAGAGAATAGAGAGATATAAAGAGCAAAAGAAAGGGGCAAGGTCTCTGTAATTGTGCCCTTTGTGGGCATCTATATTTTAATGCATGTAACTGTGTTATCGCATGAGTCATCTGCGATACAACCTTGGTCCCCAACAGAAACATCCCTAATAGGGTGAAACCTTCCACCACCACCCTCCCCACCCCACTCTATCTGACCCCTACGGCGGTGTCCTTCCCACCACCATCACTGCTGCTGTCTGAGGGGCAGCTGGAAACTGGCATGTTTGTGAAGTTAAAACACATGAAAGGAAGTTGAAAGAAGAAGTTGTCTCGAAGTGGGCCAGCATCCAGGGCTCCTGAGAAGCCACTTTTTCACTGGACTCTGATCAATGGGGCCTTGGCCCGCCTTACTGGGTGGTTCCTCCTCTGCCAAGAGAGAAGTATGTTTCCCCCATTCCGGAACTCAACGCTTTCTTAGGAGATGAACAGAATTCACCTTATTGTTCTAAAAACAGAGTCCCAGGCAACAGGGACAGGGAGACTGGCCCAGCAGGGGCTCTCTGGGCCAACTGAGCAAGGTGACAGGGCCCAGGAAAGGAGCTGTTGCCTGCACAAGGGCAGATGGAGTCAAGGAATCAGTGTTCGTGGGATCCTGGCTGTCCCCACAGTGTCGTGGCTGAACCTTACAAGAACAGAAGCAAGTGAAGCACAGGTGGCCAGCCACCTCATGGGGGAAGTATTGATAACGAAGGGACTCAAAGCAGCATAGACATGGGATGCTGAGGGGCCAAGTGAGCAGAGCAGAGAGTGAGTGCTGCAAGTCCTCGGAGAGGTCAACCGGGACCCAAGCATCCAGAAAAGGCAGGGACCATGCAAAGGGGTCCGAAAAATGGGACCTTCAGTGGAAAGCACTGAGAAGACCATTATTCAGGTGAGGTTTGGGATAAATTCATTCCCACGAACTCCCCTTTGAAAGGCTCGTTCCTCTAAGCATGGATTTCAAACCAGTAGTGTCACCATCACCTGGAAGCCCTTTATTTTATTTTATTATATGTTTTGAGACAGAGTTTTGCTCTTGTCGCCCAGGCTAGAGTGCAATGGCACAATATCAGCTCACTGCAACCTCTGCCTGTCGGGTTCAAGTGATCATCCTGCCTAGCCTCTCGAGTAGCTGGGATTACAGACATGCACCACCACCCCCAGCTAATTTTTTTTGTATTTTAGTAGAGACAGGGTTTCACCATGTTGCCCAGGCTAGTCTGGAACTCCTGACCTCAGGTGATCCGCCCGCCTTGGCCTCCCAAAGCCCTGGGATTACAGGCGTGAGCCACCGTGCCCAGCCTGGAAGCCCTTTAGAAATGCAGACTCAGTAGAACTGTGGTCACTAGAGGGGCGGGGAGGGCAGGGGTTGGGGAGGGAGAGGTTGGCTAACAGATACAAAGTTACAGCTACATAGGAACTAGCAGGAATAAATCCTAGTGTTCTATAGCAGTGTAGGGTGATGACCATTAACAAGAATGTATTGTATATTTTCAAATAGCTACAAGAGAGGATTTGGAATCTTCCCAACACAAAGACATGATAAATGTTTGAGGTGATGGATATGCAGATTACCCTGATTTGATCATGACACATTGTATGCAGTTATCAAAATATCACATGGGCCCCATAAACATGTACAATTATTAGGTTGTCAATTTAAAAATACAACTTTTTTTTTTTTGAGACAGAGTCTCGCTTTGTCACCCAGGCTAGAATGCAGTGGCCCAGGCTCATTGCAGCCTCCACTTCCTGGGTTCAAGCAATTCTTGTGCTTCAGCCTCCCAGGTAGCTGGGACTACAGGCGTGCACCACCGCACCCAGCTAATTTTTGTATTTCTCATAGAGACAGGGTTTCACCATGTTGGCCAGGTGGTCTCAAACTCCTGGCTTCAAGTGATCTGCCCACCTCAGCCTCCCAAATTTCTGGGATTACAGGCATGAGCCACAGCACCCAGCCAAAAAATAAAACTTGTTAAAAGGGAATGTAGACTCACAGGCCCCATCCCGATCCATGACTCTAAATCTGCATTTTGACAAAATCCCCTGAGTAAAGTTCAAGTATGAGGAGTGCTGCTCTAAATGCCATGGTCAAGAAGCCGCACACAAAAGCCAGGCCTGACCCAATTACCTGGTGTCTGGTAGTCCCAACATGTGTCCACTTTGCTACTACAAGAAACACAGCCAGGTGTGATGGTTCACGCCTGTAATCCCAGTGCTTTGGGAGGCCTGAGGTGGAAGGATTGCTTGAGGCCAGGAGATCAAGGCCAGTGTAGACAACATCCCAAGACCCGATCGCTATTAAAAAAAAAAAAATTGCCAGGTGCAGTGACGCATGCCTGAAGACCCAGCTACTCCAGAGCCTCAGGTGGGTTGATCGCTTGAGCCCAGGAGGTTGAGGCTGCAGTGAGCTGTGATTGTACCACTGCACTCCAGCCTGGGAGACAGAGTGAGACCCTGTCTCAAAAAAAAGAATAGAGTATGTTTTTTATATGTATATATAAAAAACACTGTATATATAATATCCTGCTTTTTTTGCTAACCATTATGTTTTAAGCTTTTTTTTCCATACAGCCTCAGCATTTTGATGACTGCATGATATTCTTAGGCTATTTCTAATTTTTCTCTATTTTAAATATATATTATGATTTTTTTTAAAAATCATTTTTTATAAAAATCATTGTGGCTGGGTGCGGTGGCTCACACCTGTAATCCCCAACACTTTGGGAGGCTGAGGCGGAAGGATCACCTGAGGTCGGGAGTTTGAGACCAGCCTGACCAACATGGAGAAACCCCATCTCTACTAAAAATACAAAAAATAGCCGGGTGTGGTGGCTCATGCCTATAATCCCAGCTATTCGGGAGGCTGAGGCAAGAGAATCCCTTGAACCCGGGAGGTGGAGTTTGCGGTGAACGGAGATCATGCCATTGCATTCCAGCCTGGGCAACAAGAGCGAAACTCCATTTAAAAAAAAGTATATAAATATATATATAGTGTAGAGCCCAGGCGCGGTGGCTCACGCTTGTAATCCCAGCACTTTGGGAGGGCGAGGCAGGAGAATTGCTGAAGGTCAGGAGTTCAACACCAGCCTGGCCAACATGGTGAAACCTCGACTCTACTAAAAGTAGAAAAATTAGCCTGGTGTGGTGGCAAGCACCTGTAATCCCAGCTACTCAGGAGGCTGAGGCAGGAGAATCGCTTAAACCCAGGAGGCAGAGGTTACAGTGAGCCGAGATTGCACCACTGCACTCCAGCCTGGGTGACGGAGCGAGACTCCATCTCAAAAAAAAAGGAAAAAAAAAATTGCGTATGAGTTTGCTAATTAGTTGGATTTAGAGGTCCTATCTCTAAAAAACTAAAATAAAATAATAAATGCTCCTGGGTCTCCTTTCCTCCCAGGAGACCAGGGTTCCCCATGCCTTCGCTGCCTCAATTCCCTGCATGGCCCCGAACCAGGGCTGGGACGCCTTGGGGCATGGGGCGTGGCAGGACAGCAGGACATTATTGGGCCTGAGCACTTGGGCATGGGCCTGGCCGCAGCTGAAAGGTCCTGGGTGGCTCTGCAATGCTTCGCCGCCCATGCGCTGGAGGGCTCGGGTCACAGGAAGGGGCGAACACCTTGCTCCTGGGGTGTCCCATGTGCAGGTCTTTGTTCCCAGCCAGTGGTTGGAACGTCAGCACCCCATGCTGAGGAATTCCGTTCGTGACTGAGGCCTCGTGTAATGACCGCTGGCCGCCTTCATTCCAGCAGGCATTCCTTGCCCGCTTGATTCCCCCGCTCCAGACACCCTAACTGTGGGAGGGGCAGCCTCAGAAAGTGAAAATTAAAAGCTAATGTTTCCCCTGGTGACTCTGGGCCTCGGGATGTCCCTACAGTGACCCCACCTCCCAAATCCTCATACTGAACCATCACCTCGTCCCCACCTGGGCTCCCCTGGGCTTCATTAAATGCTCCTGTGGCCTTAATCCAATCGCCCTCCCCATTCTGAAAGTGTAGGAAAGAATGTGGAAAAGAACCAAGGGCCCCGGGTTCGCATTCCAGCTCCTCTGCTTCTGTGTGACCATGACAATGCACTTCCCATATCCATGCCTTGGTTTCCTCCATATAGAATCAAGGGATTGGATAAAATGGATGATCTCTGAGGTCCTTTGCAGCCGTGACTCTCTGTGACTTTATTTCAGAGAATTATCACTGGGCCTAAATGAAATGAGATCATGGATGTTATAAAACATTGAAAACGTTTAAAACTACACACATATATGACACACATAGGAATAAGGAGTCTCCTTTTCTTTTTTAGTTTTATTTATTTTTTTGAGACAGAGTCGTGCTCTGTCACCCAGGCTGGAGTGCAGTGGTGCAATCACCGCTCACTGCAGCCTCAACCTCCTGGGCTCAAGAGATCCTCCCACTTCAGCCTCCCAAGTAGCTGAGACTACAGGCATGTGCTACCACACCTGGCTAACTTTTTGGATTTTTTTGTAGAAACTGGGTTTTCCCATGTTGCCCAGGCTGGTCTCAAACTCCTGGCCTCAAGCAGTCCCCCTGCCTTGGCCTCCCAAAGTGCTGGGATGACAGGCATGAGCCACCGCACCTGGCCAAGAATCTTCTTTTCTCTAATCCCCCAGCAATATGTGTCCTTCTAGTGTTGTTTTGTTTCATGGTCTGTTTTCCCTGCCAGATTGGGAGCAACATGAGGGCAAATGGAGGTGTTTTGTTTTGTTTTTTTTTTTGAGATGGCATCTCGCCGTCACCCAGGCTAAAGATCTTGGTTCTCTGCAACCTCCGCCTCCCGGGTTCAAGTGATTCTCCTGCCTCAGCCTCTTGAGTAGCTGGGATTACAGGTGTGCACCACCATGCCCGGTTAATTTTTGTATTTTTAGTAGAGACAGGGTTCCACGATGTTGGCCAGGCTGGTCTCAAACTCCTGACCTCAGGTGATCTGCCTGCCTTGGCCTCCCAAAGTCCTGGGATTATAGGCATGAGCCATTGTGCCCAGCCTCTATTTTTTAAATCCCCTCTCAATAACTAACACCCACAAAGCTGCTCAGTAATGTTGACCTGGGGACAGACTGATAACCCCCCTGGCTGCTCATTCATTTAAATGGACTTGTAAGAAGCTTAACAGAAAAGTAGTTACCTTTGCTTCTTAGGAGGGGAAGGGGAAGAACCTCTTTTAAATATATCTTACTTCTTTCAAGGAAAAAAAGTAGTTTGGCCCCTCAAAATTAGTTGGATTTGGAAATTCAAATGAAATTTTTAATACTGCCTTGCAAATAAACACATATCAACATGCCCAAGACTTAATTCCATTCCCCAGGCTCTTCTTAAGTATACTGTGTGCTGAATACCAAGCCTCCACTCAATAGTAAGAGAACACAGAAGAGATACTATAAAGTACTAAAAATTTTAAAGCAAACTTAGCAGGACTTAGATATCAAAATAAATATTATCCCATTCAAAATGTCCCTTTGGAAGGATATACACTCATTCTTATATGTTGCCTTGCTCAAAACTCTTTGGAATGTTTTGAAAGCTATCTTTAAACCATCAGATTTTTAATTGACAATTACAAATCTTTATGTGGTGATTAGCAGGGGAAATGTCTCTCCTGAAGCCAGCCCTGGTGAATAAGCTGGATGATCAGGCTTATTCGGTCAGGTCAAAAATCTAAATAATGTGTGTCTTATAATGAAGTTCTTAATAAGCACATGAGAATCGTATGTAGCCTTCCAACATGAATACGCTGAAGGTCTTCTTTCTCTGAGTTGCACAGGTTCAGCTGCGTCTGTAAAAATCAGTCTCTTGACAGATCTTCTTCTACCCTGGTCCCACTCTCCACCTCCCAACCCCCATCATCTATTCTCAACACTATAGCCAAAAGATCTTTTAGAAACAGAAGTTGCTCATTGGTTTGAAAGCCCATGAGAGCTCCCATCTCATTTGGAGGAGTGGCCAAAGTCCAGAGGGTGGCTTCTAAGACCTAGCTCCCTGCACCCTCTCCAATCTCCTCCCACCCCACCGTCTCCTTCAGCAGCTTTGGCTTCAGCCACACGGCCTCCCTGCCATTCCTCAAACACACTAGGATGCTCCTGTTTGGGGCCATTCTCTAGCTGTCCTCCGTTTGGAAACTTCTCTTCCAGAAATCTTCTTGGCCAGCCCCATCATTTCCTTTATGTTTTTGGTAAATTATCACCTTCTCAACGAGACATACTCTGACTTTCTATTTAATACCTCTATTAATAGTGCCTTCTTTCTCATAATGTCTTCTGCTTAATACCTTCCATTTAATAACTTCCATTTAATAACACACAGACACGCATGGACACACTCACTCCTTAGCCCCAGGACCCTGGCCTTCTTTTCATTTCTTCCCTGGTGCTTATCACCTTCTACCATAATATCTAATTTATCTAATATTATTTATAGTATATCTTTTTGTCTGTACGCTCCTGTGAGAACTAAGCTCAGGAAGGCCAGTATCTTTGTCTGTTTAATCGAATCTCAAAAGCCTAGAACAGGCACGTAGCTGGTACTCAATAAAAACATGTTGAATTGAATTGGATTGGATTGCATTGAATCGAATTGGCTTGAATTGCATTGCATTGTGTTGAATGTCCCAACTTATATAAAGTATGCTCCCTGCCTTCCAGTTGCTTGTATATCTGATTGAGAGAACTAGTGACATACACATGAAAGTGACTGAGCAGTACACAGCAGTCCAGGACTAAGTGGAACCTGCAGTGATGCTGCAGGAATCCTGGATGGATGAGTGCCGGCTGGAGGAGGAGAAAGAACCTGAGCTGAGCCTCCCATCTAGTCAAGCAAACCCTCTCCTTGTCCCCAGCATAGGCCCTGTTGTTCCGCTCACACTGGCCCTCTGCCTGAAGTCCCCCACCTTTCCTGCCCACTTACCTAAATGCTATCCATCGAAGTCCCCTTCCTCCTCACCACTTTCCCTGATTACTCCAGCCCTCCTCTGAGCCCCTGTAGCTCCTATATTTTGTTTCAGATCATTTAGCCTTTACATAGAACTGTTCTGTGTGTGTGCATGTCATTTCCCCAGCTAAGAACTACATCTTTTACTTCTCTCTTCTAAATAGGGCCAAGGGCTGGGCACAGTGGCTCATGCCTATAATCCCTGCACTTTGGGAGGCTGAGGTGGGCAGATCACCTGAGGTCAGGAGTTCAAGACCAGTCTGGCCGACATGGTGAAACCCCATCTCTACTAAAAATACAAAAAAATTAACCAGGTGTGGTGGTGTATGCCTGTAGTCCCAGCTACTCAGGAGGCAGAGGCAGGAGAATCACTTGAACCTGGGAGACAGAGGTTGCAGTGAGCTGAGATCGCACCACTGCAATCCAGCCTGGGTGACAGAACAAGACTCCATCTCAAAAAATAAATAAATAAATAGTGTCAATAAAAAATAAATAAATAGTGCAGAGAAAAGAGGAAGGTGGCTTTCCAGGAGGTAAATCTCAAAAACAAAGATACCATGGTGTGAACTGCCATGATGAGTTTACAAATATGACACCAGTACTTCTCAGCCCAAGCTGAGGCTTGTATCACCTGAAGAGCTTTTCCCAAATATCTCTGGCTGGGCACAGTGGCTTAACCTTGTAATCCCAGTACTTTGAGAGGCCGAGGCGGTGGATCACTTGAGCCCAGGAATTCAAGACCAGCCTGGGCAACATGGCGAAATCCTACCTCTACTAAAAATACAAAAATTAGCCAGGCATGGTGGCACGTGCCTGTAGTCCCAGCAACTCAGGAGGCTAAGGTGGGGGGATCAAATGAGCCTGGGAGGTAGAGGCTGCAGTGAGCTGTGATTACGCCACTGCACTCCAGCCTGGGTAATAAAGCAAGACCCTGTCTCAAAAAAAAATCCCTGGCCGGGCACAATGGCTCATGACTGCAATCCCAGCACTTTGGGAGGCAGAGGAAGGATCACTTGAGCCCAGGAGTTCAAGACCAGCCTGGGCAACAAAGCAAGACCCTATCTCTACAAAAAAATTACAAATTAGCCAAGTGTGGTGGTGCGTGTCTGTAGTCCTGGCTACTCGAGAGGCTGAGGTGGGAGGACTGTTTGAGCCCAAGAAATCAAGGCTGCAGTGAGCTATAATGAGACCACTGAACTCCAGCCTTAGCGGCAGAATGAGACCCCGACTCAAAAAAAAAAAAAAAAAATCTCCTTGTGGGGGCCTTACCCCAGATCAATGTTATCAGAATATCAGGGAATGTGGCCCAGACATCACCAAATGATTCTAATGTGTAGCTGGAATTAAGAACAACCATTGTATCAGAGAAAACATAAGGAGGCCAGGCGTGGTGGCTCATGCCTGTAATCCCAGCACTTTGGGAGGCCCAGGCGCGTGGATCACTTGAGGCCAGGAGTTCGAGACCAACATGGGTAACATACCAAAACCCCGTCTCTACTAAAAAATACAAAAATTAGCCAGGCATGGTGGCCCACAGCTGTAGTCCCAGCTACTCGGGAGGCTGAGGGACAAGAATCACTTGAACCTGGGAGGCAAAGGTTGCAGTGAGCTGAGACTGTGCCACTGCACTCCAGCCTGGGTGGCAGAGCAAGACCCCATCTCAAAAAAAAAAAAAGAATAAAGGTGTATATGAAAAATTGGGAAGCCGGCCTAAAATGCTGTAGTTGTGACTATCCCTCCTTTCCATTTTGTTCCTATGAGTTTGTCATGGGAATTTGTCTTTGTCAGGATAGCCTGGATGGATCAGCTGTGGACAGATGTGACCATCCTCTGCCTAATGCTATAATGAGTAGCAAGAGGTCAGAGAAGCTATGGAGAGAGCAGACGGCACCAACAAATGTGGCCAAGACCAGGGGTCATCTGCACCCACGGAATGCAGAAATGTTTGGGAAAACTAGAGGACTAGTTTAGACCAATTGACAATTTCTGTTGCAATTTCTCCCCTTCCTTGGTTGTTAGCACTCAGGTTACTCTCTCAGGCCTGCCCAGCAGAAGAGCTAAGAAGTGTGTAAATTATCTTGACGTTACTCTTTCAGGAATTCCTGGCTAATTCCTTACACTCCTCCTCCCTCTACATCCTGGGAAACTGAGCAGAAGTTGAATCTTCTCTCTTAAATGTAACCTGGCTCACGTGCACTGAAGAGCATGCAAGAAACTTGAGTAACAGAATTAGCTGGGCGTGGTGGTGTGTGCCTGTAGTCCCAGCTACTCGGGAGGCTGAAGCAGGACAATCACTTGAACCCAGGAGGCAGTGAGCCAAGATCGCGCTGCTGCACTCCAGCCTGGGCGACAGAGCGAGACTCCATCTCAAAAAAAAAGAAACTTGAGTGACAGAAGTCCTCATCCTAGTCTGGTCTGTAGATGTCCTCTGCTCCATCTCTCTTCTCCTCCCTCCTTTATGAAAAAACTTACAGAGACAGACTAAGAAACTAAGCAGCACTTCCCATTGGTTGATTTCAGAGGCACCTGTGCAGACCAGGCCTCTCCTTGCACCGCCCTGACTGCACTCTCACATATGAAATATCAATATCACTATTAAAATACAAACATCACTCTTCCCCCACTGCCACAGCTAGAGATGGGGCTGAAAAGCCAAGCCCCTCTGAGAAACGAAACGGGGCTTGAATTCAGAGTGAGATGGAAAAAATTGAGATGAAAACTTTTCCTGCCAGCAGGATCTGCTTATTTGGGAATGGTGGGAAGGGAAGGGAAGGGAAGGGAGGGTGGGAAGGGCAGGGAAAAGGAACATAAAGGAAAATATGTTGGCACCTAGTAGCTGAAGGAGGGAGAGAAGGGTGTGCCAGGGAACAAGGGGGCGGGTGTGGAAAGACGAGGCCTGGGTGCTGATGACAGCCTTCCCTGACTCCACCAGCTTGCCAAGACCCAGCCCTAGATCCCAGAGGGGTCACAGCTCAGGTCCCCCCTCCAGAAGCCACTACCTTTCATTTTCTTGCTCCCCAGTCTCTGTGCCCAGAATCACTGTCTGCCAGGCTCTGGCCAACCTGTAGCCTCTCCGTGCTGAAAACGACCCGCTAAAAAAGCCAAGAGGGAAGGACCCAGCACACAGCCGTGAACCACATATACACGAAGAGGTAACTCTAAACTCCAGAGCTGGGCCTAGGAGGAGGGGAAGGGTGGAGGGGGGATGAGGTTTTTCCACTTCCATTCGCAACTGTCAGGCGGGTGATTAATGACCAACAGGTTTGGAATCGCCTCTATTGCCAGATCAGTATTGTTGCCCCTGACAGCTAATGAGGTTGGACAGGCTTCTCCACACTGAGCTTTACGGGCCCCCGCTCCCTCCCCTGCAGAGCTCACAAGCCCTGCCAGCTTTTGTGCACCGGAATGTTCAAGCCCCACCCCCCTTCATTCCTCCAACACCACCTCCCCCCAACTCCCTGAACCACCATCTCACCCCAAAATCTTGCCCATCCACCAAGGAAGCTGGGTAGTGAGGCTTCAAGCCCCAGCCTGCTCACAGATACCCATCTGTTACACCCACACCCCCAAAAGCCCCTTTCCCATTCCCACTGGAGCTTGAGCAATGGGGCTGGAAGGAAGGAAAAAGAACCAAAGCGAACACTTCAGCCCTTGGGTTTAAGATGACAGAAGGATCTCTGAACACTTGCTTTGGACGGTCTGGCCAGCAAGTTTAACAAGGTCATTCCACAGCCAGCTGTAAAATTCAAGAAGTATTTTATACACTCACGGCTTCAATCTGGCAGATGTGCTAAGGGGGTGAGGATGGAGGAGTGAGAGAACTTGGGAAAGGTGATTTAATAACAGTTAATAATGATTTTTAACCAACCACCTTACGCCTAGATACACAAAGCCAGGTGTCAGTGCAGAAATCAACCTGGTCCTAGGTCTAAGGGTAAAGAAATACTGGCTTTGTTTTCTGCTCTCTTACAAATAATATTTACCTTTGTGCTAGTTCACATCTTGATACAGTTAAGCACATGTTTCCCTGTGGTTTAATATTTGAAGGAGTTGGAGCAACATAATAAGCAAACAGCATAAAAAGCCCAGAAAGACCCCCTCAGCTTAAAAATCTATTACTTTTCAGTGTGATATAAATGTATTTTGCTTCTGCTCAGAGCAATTTCGTAGTTTACTCTTATTAAACCAGAAGACGGCTTAGCAGAGTTCTTGATTTATGAAACACATACTAGATTCATTAAAACCTTAAAAGATTTAATACATTTTATCAGGACATTAAATCTGTGCAGGCTTTTTAAATCAAATACCTGCCATATTTCATCCCCCACACCCTGCAAACTTACTTAAGAGCACTAAAATGTGGACTGACAAACATTATGGGTGTTTCAGGCCTGATTTCTAAGTGGCAGTAAAGTCCTCCCCTCCAGGATTTATAGCCTGGCTTCTCCCCAAGTCTGGTCTTCCAAAGAACAACTGACTCTCCTCTTTAGAATTTGGTTCGGTAGGATGAGCTGAGATCTACATTTCACACACATACGCACACACATTTCTTCCTCTCCCATTGCATAGCCAACGTTCCTATTATCATGGGTTCTCTAGGACCCCACCCTTCAACACCACTCGCCCATCTTCTATCTTCTTCCGGAACTCCTACTGGCCTCTGCTTCCATGCAGACACACTCCTAACATCTCCTTCTCTCCCTCCCTACTCCCCTGACTCTTAGCCCATACAGAACTGCACCCATGGAACACCTGCCATGCTTTGGGAAGCAAAGCAAAGCCCTCTTATTCTTAATCTCCTCATTTTTAAGTCTATCCACACCACAGTTGTTCTCAGCTGGGGGCAAATTTGTCTCACGCACACACAACTGGGGACATTTGGCAATGCCTGAAGACATATTTGGTTGTCACAACGAGGTGGGGGTGTTGCTACCAGCATCTAGGGATAGAGGCCAGAGAATCTGCTAAACATCCTACAATGCACAAGCCAGCCCCTCTACCCCACATCGTGGAAAAAAGAGAGAAAAAGAAAGAATGAAAGAAAAGAAGGAAGGGGCAGGCATGGTGGCTCACACCTGTGATCCCAGCACTTTGGAAGGCCAAGGCAGGATTGCTCGAGGCCAGGAGTTTGACACCTGCCCTGGATAACACAGTGAGACCTCATCTCTACAGAAATAAAGCCGGGCATGGTGGCGTGCACCTGTAATCCTAGCTACTCAGGAGGCCGAGACAAGATGATCACTTGAGCCCAGGAGTTCAAGGCTGCAGTGAGCTATGATTGTGCCACTGCACTCCAGCCTGAGTGAGAGAGCGAGACCCTGGATCTCAACTAAGTAAATAAAATAAAAGAGAGAGGGGGAAGGAAGAAAGCGAGGGAGGGAGGGAGCAAGAGAGAGGGAGGGAGGAAGGAAGGAAGGGAGGAAGGGAGGGAGGGAGGGACGGAGCGGGGGAGACTGTGAGTGTCTAGAACCTTACCAGGCATAAGTGGTCTCCTCCACTCTCCTTCATTGCTTTCACACTTAGGATTGTGGCTCATAGATAATAGTTGTTTCAATAAATGTTTACAGAGTCAAACTAAATCTCTGTCCTAACACACTGACATTTTCCAAAATCACAAATGTAAGGGAAAAAAAAATTGGATTTACAATCAGTTGATCTGCCTGTGACCTTGAGGAATGGCTGAAGCCCTCTCTCCTGTGTGTCCTTATCTGTGAAATGGAGTTGTGGTGGTATTACCCTCATGGACTATTATGAGCATTCAATAAGCTGGTGTAACTGACAGCGATTTTACATTCTAAAAGGTCATGGGATGTTTATTATTTTTGTTGACAAACACTTATTGAGTGTTTATTGTATGCCAGGAATTATGTTAGACCCTCGGGGGGTGGGACAGATACAAAGATGAATAGACAAGCTCCTGCCCTCGCAGATCTCAGCCTTGTAAGAAGCAGAGACAAAAACTAGAATGTTTCAGTGTATTATAATGAGTGTTGTATGACAAGAATGCACAGGATATTGTGGACACAGAGAAGAAACACCTAGAAGGGTCTTGAAAGATGAATAAGGCCGAGCACGGTGGCTCACGTCTGTAATCCCAGCACTTTGGGAGGCCTAGGTGGCTGGATGACTTGAGGTCAGGAATTCGAGACCAGCCTGGCCAATATGGTGTAAACCCCGTCTCTACTAAAAATACAAAAATTAGGCAGGCATGGTGGCACATGCCTGTAATCCCAGCTACTCGGGGTGCTGAGGCAGGAAAATCACTTGAACCCAGGAGGCGGAGGTTGCAGTGAGCTGAGATGGCACCACTACACTCCAGCCTGGCCTGGGCGACAGAGGAAAAAAAAAGAAAAAGAAAAACAAAAAAAGAAAGAAAGACAGATGAATAAGAGCTGGTCTAGTAAAATAAAAAAAACTGCAGAATAAGATCATAAAAGCTGCAGTTATAGGTAGGGGATCACATCATTAAAAATCTTATATGAAAAGTTAAGAGGATTTGAACTTTTTTAAGCAGAAAAGGGATCCATCAAAGAACACATGGGGGTAAACTGTGGACAACACACTGATTTAAGGGTAAATGGAAGGTGGGGGTGAGGAGATAGCTAACATTAGATTATTACAATAATCCAGGTGATAAAGCCCTGAATTGCCTGGAGAGGAAAGCCCAGGGTCAAGGAATAACTACGATGGATGGGGAAGATTAAAGACAGTGGCTGAGTGTCTACCCTGGATGGTTGAGTGAATGGTGGCGTCTTTAGTGGGGGGAGGATGTTTGAAGGGAACTATGAGTTCCGTTTTAGAGATGATCTCTTTCTCCCTGTCCAAAATCCAAAGAAATGGTATTCTAGTGTGTAGCTTGTGGTTATCAATATGTATTTAGGAGCATCACCAGCGACCACATAATTAGAATATGGAGAACACAAGAGGCCTTCCAGAAAGAGACAATAGAGAAAAGAAGAGCAGTAGGGGCCGGGCGCGGTGGCTCACCCCTGTAATCCCAGCACTTTGGGAGGTCGAGGCAGGTGGATCACTTGAGGTCAGGCATTCAAGACCAGCCTGGCCAACATGGCGAAATCTCGTCTCTACTGAAAATATAAAAATTAGCCGGTCATGGTGGCGGGCACCTGTAATCCCAGCTACTCGGGAGACCGAGGCAGGAGAATCACTTGAACCCAGGAGGCAGAGGTTGCAGTGAGCCAAGATTGCGCCATTGCACTCCAGCCTGGGCGACAAGTGAAATTCCGTCACAAAAAAAAAAACAGAAAAGAAAAGAAAGAAGAGCAGTAGGTCAAGGACACAAGGACAGAGTTCTGAGGAATAGTTGAGGATGAGCTCAACTAGAGATTAAAAATAGGAAAATTCAGACAAGTAGACAGAAACCCAGGAGGGAGGGAGTGATTCACAGAGGCCAAGGGAGGAAGAGTCTAAGAATTCAGGGGACAAATCAATAGCACCACATGCATCAGAGAAAGCAACTGAAGGGTTAAGAACAAGGGAATGGAAAGTGAGGAAGTAACGACATCAAGTGTAGGCTACTTTTTCAAGAAACTTTGCTCAAAGGGAAGGAGACAAATCAGGTAAGAACTAGAGGCTTACATAGGATCATCGGAGAGGCTTAGACGGAAGGGCGTGGAGAAATTGCACAAGATTATAGGCTGTGGCTAAAGAACTGGTAGAAAGAGGAGATAATTAAAGGCTCTAGGTCCCTGAGGAAAGAGGAGGGATACGATTAAGAAACCAGGTGAAAAAAGATTGGCCTAGAATAAACATGGGTTACCTTATCCTCTGAGACTCACATCGCCATATACAAGATATCTCTTATATACAGCAAAAAAGAAGTCTATCAATGACATAGAGAGATGTGTAAATACATATATGTAGATAAAATTTCATATAATCTTTTAAAAAAAATTCCTGTTACTGTAAGTTCAGAGTTGGAGGGTTAGAGATGTCAAAGGAAAGGTCATCCCAGGCGAATCAGGCCAAGCCAAAATGCAACTGCCAGGCTTGTTGGAACAAAATCTCAAGGTCACAGGCTACTCTTCTCATCACCCCTCAAATGCAGTAGGAACCTTAGCCAAGCCCCCTTTCTGAAGACTTCTTCTCCTTGGACTTCTCTACAAGTAAAATAAATGGGTTGGATTAAAATCATAGGCAATAACCTATTTGTCCATCAACAGGTGAGTGGATAAACAAATTGTTGTATAGCTACACAATGAAACACTACACAGCAATAAAAAGGAATGAACTCTTGATAGACTCAACAACATGGATGAATCTCAAAATAATTATTCTGGGTTTTCAAAAAAGCCAGACCCTCACCCACAAAAAAGGGTACATACTATACAATTCCATGCATATAAAATTCTACAAAATGCACACTAATCTAGAGTGGCAAAAGAAGATCAGTGGTCTTTTGAGAATCGAAAAGGGGGTGTACCAAAGAGGGGTAAGAGGGAGAGATTACAAAGAGGCATGGGGAAATTTGGGGCCATGATGCATGTGTTCATTATACTGATTGTGGTAATGGCTTCACAGGTATTTGCAAGTCAAAATGTAAATTGTACACTTTATGAACAGTTTATTACATGTCAATTATATCTCAATAAAGCTGTAAAAATGTGTAATCACAAAAGGACCTTTTAGGTGCCTTCTAGCTGACTTTCAACTCAATTTTTTTCCTGATGGCTCTTTGATCTCTTTACCCAATGCCTTGAAGAAACATCATTAGCCCCAAGCAAATATGCTTTTGTTCTTGGAAGGCACCAATCCTGGTTTTTGCAACTGAAAAAAAAAGAAAAGAGGAAAAATTTCTGAGCCCCCTTAATAACTAAGGATACAGTTCACTCCTCTTCCCATAAGCTCACCAAAATCTTACTGGAATCAAATGTTCTAAAAGATTATTTCTATTCCCTGTTTTAGGGCCTAAAGTAAAAAAGATAAACTTTAAATCAAACGGAAACTTTTTCCAGCAACTTCCACTCTTGTGATACTGAACTGAACTGAAGCAGAAGATTTTAAGAGTTGCCTGAATCCTTTGGATTAACCTGCTTATTGGCTTAAAAAGTCTAATTGTGAAATTGACTTAAAAATTCCTAATTGTGAAAGAAGGGGTCTCTTCTTTGGCATGGCACTCTCACTAACAATTGTCTTGGTAAGAGGACCCAAAAAACAGCAATAGAAATAGAAAACTATGGATTGCTAGGTGAGAGTATTTTTTAACCTGCTTCAATCTACAACTGCAAAATGAACTGGCCCAATTTAATTAGAAAAATTTCAGAGTTTCTGACCACTGATCTACATTACTGAAAGGTTACATGTGAAATAAATGTGGGGTGTGTGTGTGTGTTTGTGTCTGAAATTGAATCATTTTCTAACTCATTCACTATAAAAAAGAAATAGACAGGATCATTTGAACTCTGCCTTTGCAATTTATCATCTTCGTGATCTTAGACAATCTCTTAATTTCTCTAAGCTTCAACTTTCTCCTCTAAAATGGAGTTGAACTCAAAGGGCTGACCTAAAGTTTACATAAAATGAGAAAATGTAAGGTACTGGGGCTGATACATAGACAGTATTCAATAAAGCTTTATGAAATCTGTATTGTAAATATCCATTGAGGTATAATTTCAGAAGCCTTTATCTCTTCTTCTGATAAGCCTTCATTTGGTTATAATTTAATACCATACAACTTAAAGTTTATCATTCTCTCGCCCTGTGTCACTTAATAATCTGCAATGATAACCCACAAACATGCAAGAAAACATTAAGGGAATTTGCTATTTAAAACAGCAACAGCTAACACTTGGTGAACACTTAAAATGTACCAAATGTTGTATATGCTTTTCACAACAGTCCTATAAGTTTCATACCATTATTACTTTAATTTTATAGATGAAGAAACTGAGGCAGGGATAGATCATTTTTCCAATGTTACAGAATAAGAGGCAGGCTCCAGGATTTAAACAAGGCAGCCTGACTGTGAAGTATCTGAGCTAAATCACTACTCTATACTGTGAGGTTTTTTAAAAAATAAAATTTTAGCCGAGCGCAGTGGCTCACGCCTGTAATCCCAGCACTTTGGGAGCCCAAGGCACGTGGATCACTTGAGGTCAGGAGTTCAATACCAGCCTGACCAACGTGGTGAAACCCCATCTCTACTAAAAATACAAAAATTAGCCAGTCGTGGTGGCATGCGTCTGTAGCCCCAGCTACTCGGGAGGCTGAGGCAGGAGAATCGCTTGAACCCGGGAGGCAAAGGTTGCAGAGCTGAGATCGCGCCACTGCAGTCCAGCCTGGGTGACAGAGCGAGACAGGAAGGAAGGAAGGAAGGAAGGAAGGAAGGAAGGAAGGAAGGAAGGA
The DNA here is from genome assembly GCF_028858775.2 of Pan troglodytes. NCBI lineage: Eukaryota > Metazoa > Chordata > Mammalia > Primates > Hominidae > Pan > Pan troglodytes. Next base: position 46,131,671 of record NC_072405.2, read on the forward strand.
AGGAAGGAGAAAAAGAAATTGTAAACATTTTTGTTAAACAAATCATCACAAATGTATCTGCTGGGTAACATAAAAATCACAGGTCTCTTAAGAAAGAGATTTTCAGAAGTACTAGATCATCATGTACTAGCACATCATGAAGTCCATCCCCCTGCCTTTAGGCACGTCCACAACTAAATAACTCAGGTCTGGTAAAATGACTCCTAAGAACAAAATCCCAAAACTTCTACCCACAATTCACTCCAAAGTTTAATGTGAGGAAATTTTTGTGTTTTTATTATTTTTAATTGACACATAATAATATACATATTTGTGGGAAGGGGAGGGGAGACGGGTTGCCAGAGGTTGGTTAAAGGAAATTCTTAAATTACAAGTAATTTAAATACTTGATGCTGCAGGCTAGCCCCCATTTCATGGGTTGATGAACCCTAATATTTCCATTTTTCTTACTCAATTATTAAATAAACAAATAAATAAACTATTAAATAAGCATGCCAGCTGAGGTTATATCACTGAACAGTGAGAGAAAAAACTCAAGTTCTGATAGGACCGATCAAGAGATTGGCCAGCTGTGTCTGTTTGGGGTGGGGGATGCAGGGACAGAGTAGGGAGATGAAAGGCCTTCATTTATGGAGATGGGCACAGAGCTCCCAGACAGCACCATGTAACCCTCGTATGGGTTTCACCATGTAATGCTGAAACATCCCAACACCCAGAGCAAACCCAGGAAAGGTAAACGGGCCAATCCCAAGCAGGCATGCCTGGAAAAAACCACACTTCCCTTTTCCTGAGTCTTAAATCTGTCTAACACCACCAGCTTGCCATCTTCCCGGTGTACAACTTTTTTTTTTACTGAAGGCTATAATTAAGTGGACTCTTCCTCTCCTGCAAACAAAATATTAATAACCTCAGTGGCTGAATTAGAAATGCCCCAATGTGATGCTGGTGAATAGGGCAGGTGGAGGACAACGTGAGGCCCTTAGACTAGGAGACACAAACTCTGGATTCCGGGCCTGGTCCCACGTTGCCTTCAGTCTGTATTTACTGGGCACCTAAGCCCCGGGGGTGCGGAAGGAAAGTCAGTCTCTGCTCTCCCGGGAACGTACAGTTTATCTAGAAAGACGAAGTGCACTAGCCCCTGTGCACTGTGGCAGGAGTTTAAAAAGCAGTGAACTCAAGATATTAAGGAAACACAAAGGAAACTTTCCTTGGCTTTTACCCTTGAATCTCGCTGAACTTCTTAGATTCCGTTCATTAAAATTAGAATAATAATTCCTTGTTAATATACTTTGTGGCGTTGCAGGATCGCAAGGGCCAAAGCTCCCAGAAAAATATAAAGAACAACTCAAGGTAGGGATTTTTGATTGGTGAGGTAACGATGCTAATCTGTACATTGAAAAGACTGTTTCATTTCAGCTGTGCTATAGGAAAGCAAACAGTTGCAACTCGCCAGTACCTTATCAAGGAGAGAAAAAAAAAAAGGCCGCGCATGGTGGCTCATGCCTGTAATCCCAGCAGTTTGGGAGGCCGAGGCAGGAGGATTGCTTGAAGCCAGAGTTTGAGACCAGAAATACCAAGACCCTGTCTTTACTAAAAATAAAATTGTCAAGTGTCGTGGCGTGCGCCTGTGGTCCCAGCTACTCAGCAGGGTGAGGTGGGAGGATCGCTTAAGCCCAGGAGTTCGAGGCTGTAGTGAGCTATGATCGTGCCACTGCACTCCAGCCTGGGCAAAAGAGCGAGACCTTGTCTCTAAAAAAACCAAAACGAACCAGGTTCGGCCTAATGCAGAAGGAAATCCGGAGCAATCCCCAAAGTCAACGCCTTGGAAAGGTTCGCCCTGGGTCTCAGTACTCCGGGGCATGCGCGTCCTGCCGCTCGCTCTCGGGGAGCTCCCACCTACACCGCCCTCATCCCCAGCCCCAGGACGGATACCCAAGACCGAGGTCCAGGACCGCACCGACCAAGTCGCGGGCGATCCCTGGCGGCCAGCTACGGCCATTGACCGCTGGGAGCGCGAGGGGCGGGGCGCAGAGCGAGCGCGGGGCGGGGGTGTGGTCTTCTCGCGTGAATTGATGGCGTCATCGAAGCGACGGCCCGGAAGGAAGTCGCGTGCTGAGGGGTGTGACGGTTTTCTTGCTCGTGGGCTCGGACGAGTACGGAGCGCCTGCAGGGACAGCCTGGTACGCGGCCCCCGCCCCTTCGTGCGCGCGCTGGGCCTAGCTGCCGCTCAGGGTCGGGGCTGACCCGTCACTTTCGGGAATCTCAGTCCCAGCAGCTTCTCTCCCTCAGCCGGCCCGCTCCTGGAGAGAGACAGAAACCCTTTTCTGTCGCGTCCTCTCCTTGCGAGCCGCAGGGGGACCGAGCGGAGGCTATTGGAGCCGCAGCCCCAGACCAGGGCGCTTGACCCTCTCTCGGAACGGGGCGGGGAAGGGGCGCGAGTGACCTCGGGGAGGGAAGGGCACTGGCAGGAAAGGACGCAACTGCAGATCGGTAGCCGGAGGCCGCCACGGTAAAATAAGCGCCTCGCAGATGTCCGCGCCCCGGTTACGTTAGACCTGGGAGGCAGAATCCACGCCCTGCGCTCACGGGCCCACGCACGCACAGCTGAACTTTGCAGTCAGTCACCATAGTTCCAGATCATTCAGCGTTCAGGATCCAACTCCTCCGCGTCCTGGTGCCTGAACGCGGTTGGATCTAGGAGCCTAGAGGCTCGCAGTTTGGGACATTGCCTTTCTCTCTGACCACGGGCTTGGGGATCTGTCAGGTGCAAAGTGCCAAAGTATATGGGGGGGAGTGTGGCTTCAGGCTTGTTCAGAGCCCTGTCCTGTTTAAGGCCAAAGGAATAACTGGGAAGGTGGATGCGAGGCCAACGAATCCTACCTTGAAACTCTGCTCGCCTGCTGGCTCTGCCACTCCAGCATCTGAAAGGAGTAAATAATGGTTTCCTTTGAAACTGCAGGCAATTAGGAGTGGGAGACTCTGACCAGAATTACATAGCCACAACTGCCTGTCATTTGGCATCCTCTGTAATTTGGGCCAAAGTACTGCAGCTGCCTCTCTTCCCTACTACTGGTATGAAAGGTTCAGTGACAGCACATTCGTGTTCACAGGAAGACAAGGCTGTGTTCTGAACCCTACCCAGCTGGCACGGGTTCTCCCTTGAGCAACGGCTGTATCCGGAGCCAGTGCTTCCTCAGTGCGGTGGGGGCTCTAATTTTACAGTTAAAGAAAGGGGAACGTTGACTGAGAACGAGGAGGAAGCGAGTTGTAGATCTAGCCTTGTGTTCACACGACACCAGGCTGGATATGAGTCACTCGCAGGGAGCTCAGCTTGGTGAGGTCCTCTCGGTGTTGTGGCCTTTTCTCCTGCACGTTGGACCACACACATTTTCCCGTGTCTTTTCCCTAGGATAAAGGCTCACTGATGGCTCAGTTGGGAGCAGTTGTGGCTGTGGCTTCCAGTTTCTTTTGTGCATCTCTCTTCTCAGCTGTGCACAAGATAGAAGAGGGACATATTGGGGTATATTACAGGTAAGGCAGAGACAGGGAGAAGCCGGCAACTTCCTGTTAAATAGCTCCCTTTCCTGGTCATTGCTTTCCTAGCAGATTCTGCTGAACATCTCTGTTTATATTTCCTTGAATAGGGGAGCCTTTTCAGATGGAGCTTTTTATGTCAGTAACCACGGGAAAGAGAATACACACACACACACACACACACACACACACACACACACACACACACACATATATATGTAAATTTAGAACTTCACTGAGTAGTCCAAGATGATGCCATGGGTGGTGATTAATAAATGTGTATATAGATTTAGAGACAAAATCTAAAGGAAACTGGTGCTCCTCATTGATCATCCCTAAAATACTGTTTTCTCCTACATTCCTCTGGCAGTCTTAGCTCTACATCCCTCTGGCAGTCTTAGCTCTACATCCCTCTGGCAGTCTTAGCTCTACACTGCTAGGTTACCTTTACAAAAGCCAGCTGAGTACCAGTTCTTGATGGCAACTTGAGAAGGTAGCCTACTCTGCTAATTTGGGATGCTCTTTTAAAATTAACATTTCAGCCAGCCTGGGTCACATAGTGAGACCCTATCTCTAAAAAAAAAAATAAAAAATAAAATTTTAATTGGCCGGCTGTGGTGTCACACACACGTAGTCCTAGCTACTCAGGAGGCTTAGATGGGAGGATCACCTGAGCCCAGGAGATTGAGACCAGCCTGAGCAACATAGTGAGAGCCCATCTCTACAAAAAGTAAAAAATTAGCCGAGCATGGCGGCACGTGCCTGTAATCCCAGTTATTTGGGGGGCTGAGGTGGGAGGATCACTTGAGCCCAGAAGTTTGAGGCTGCAGTGAGCTATGATCACACCACTGCACTCCAGCCTGGGTGACAGAGCAAGACCCTGTCTCTAAAAATAAAATAATATTAACATTTCAAGAAAAATGAAAAGAGCCTGCAGGTTGACTTACCTCAATCAAAGCAAGCCTTAGGAGAGTGGTTCCTACAATAAAGGAACCCATTATGTCACTGTTTATTTTATTGGTTTTTTTTTTTAATTCTTTGCCTAATATAAAGCAAAGAAGCACTTATAAGTCTTGGGTTGCTTTCTTTTTAGTAACCTCCATGACCAAGTGTTTTGCTTTATGTCTTTATGAACTCTTCTTATATGTGCTGTTGTGATGCTTATTTCTGGATTGCTAACAGCAAGTTCTAAAACTCTGATTGGAATTCCTCTCTCCTTTAATTCTTTCTCCCCATCATCTGCTTACATGTTCCCCAAAAAGGCTTTTAACTTCATCATTTACATATAACTTGATTAGAAAGGTAACTCTATTGCCAAAACATATATTTCAATTATTTATAAAGTACTTCAAATTATTCTTTTGGTTGGTCATGTCATTGGACTCCAGCATTAGTGCAGGTAGTTGATAACCATATTACTGGACTTAACTGCCCTAATGGATTGCCACAAGCCCAACAGATATGACAAAGTAAAACAGACTTCTTATATATATATATATATATTTTTTTTTTTTTTTTGAGACAGTCTCGCTGTGTTGCCCAGGCTGGAGTGCAGTGGTGAGATCTTGGTTCACTGCAACCTCCGCCTCCCAGGTTCAAGCAATTCTCTGCCTCAGCCTCCTAAGTAGCTGGGATTACAGGTGCCTGCCACCACGCCTGGCTAATTTTTGTATTTTTAGTAGAGACGGGGTTTCACCATGTTGGCCCGGCTGGTCTTGAACTCCTGACCTAATAATCCACTCACCTCAGCCTCCCAAAGATCACAGGCGTGAGCCACCGCGCCTGGCCAGACTTCCTCTTATCTAAGTATACCCATGGATTCTGCTGTCTTTTTCTTTTTTTTTTTTTAGACAGAGTCTCACTTTGTTGCCCAAGCTGGAGTGCAGTGGCACAATTATGTCTCACTACATCCTCAACCTCCCAGGCTCAAGCAGTTCTTACATCTCAGCCTCCCAAGTAGCTGGGACTATAGGCATACAACCACCACACTCAGCTAATTTTTTTCCTTTTCTTTTTTTGTAGAGACAGGGTCTCACTATTTGAAACAGGTTGGTCTCAAACTCCTGAGTTCATGCAAACCTCTCACCTCAGCCCCCCAAAGCGCTGGGACTGCACTAGTGGATTCTGCTGTCTTTATTCCATTTAGCCTATGTGCCTATTTTTCTTCTTGCAAAAGCATGAACAATAGTTTTATGTTTTACCATCAGGCTTCCTAGAATATTAGGATCTAGCTGAGAGGAAGAAAGGGATCTGTAGCCATGGCTGCAGCACATGTCACTCTCTATTATATGTTTATAGGGCTGAAGGGAAAGTTGACCCTCATGATATTGATCTAACAGAGCCTTCTTGCCAAACTGAAGCTGCCTCTCTCTTCCCCCTCCTCTGCAGAGGCGGTGCCCTGCTGACTTCGACCAGCGGCCCTGGTTTCCATCTCATGCTCCCTTTCATCACATCATATAAGTCTGTGCAGGTATGCTTGGCCTCTGTGGTATGGCTGGACGACTGCAAACTTGGGCTGTTAACTAGTGCATGATTTGAAATTATTTAGCCATTGGATGAGTAAAATGCCATTCTAGAGAATGATATAAGGATAATATATACATATTATATATATATTATATATATATATACACACACATACACTATATATATATATATATATATATAAAATGAGGCTGGGGATTATTCCTTCAAGATAAAGCCAGAGAAGAACCTGTTCTGAGTATATGGAAAGAAAAGTCTGGGTTTATGTGTGTATGTTTTAAATCACAGGCTACCATGTTAAATGGAAAGAAAACATAGTAATTTTGCTGATTCTTATTTGAATTCAGAAATATGAACATAATTTTTGCAGTGAGTGGGGAGGAGTTAAACTAAGTGAGGGGAGGTGACATCTAAAATAGGAGTGAGGTTAGTTGTGGCAGATCTAAAGCCTGGCTAAGTTAGACTTGCCATCTCTGAAGTATGTCCAGCTAAGAAGAATAACAAGATTTTACACTTTACACTGACCCAGGAGAATGTCTTGGGATACCTGCTAGGCATTTTCCCTGTAAGTTTCATGTGCTGTTTACCAGGCTTTGTGGCTTTCAAACTGCATTCAGGTACATTGTCTCATTTGAGTCTTGTAGTAATCCTGAGAATGGGCTGAGCATGTGCTAGGGTCTGAGACAGGTTAAATAGGTAATCTGCTGTTTCAAAACTAGTATAACAGCCCTCCCCCTTATCCACTATTTCACTTTCCACAGGCTCAGTTACCCACAATAAACCATGGTCTGAAAACAGGTGACTACAGTACAATAAGATATTTTGAGAGAGAGGGAGACCACCTTCAAATAACTTTTATGACAGTATATTGTTATAATTGTTCTATTTTATTATTGTTGATCACTTACTCTACCTAATTTATAAATTAAACTTTATCATAGGTATGTGTTATAGGGTTTGGTACTCTCCCCGGTTTCAAGCATCCACTGGGGGCCTTCGAACATAAAGCGGTGCCTAACATAAATAGAAGAGGTAGAAGCAAGCACAAGTCTTAAGATGCCCAATCCAGTGTCATCTTCACTAAACCATTATTACTCAGCTTGTTCATGTGGTGGTTCACTTATAGTGAGGCTGGGGCAGGGGCCTTTGCTTGGCTTAGCAACCCTGTGAGGAAGGAGGATTAGGTGGGGTAATCATGTTTAATGAAGGCCATGCTCAACCCAAACAGTTATTCCAGGACAAAGGCATTTAGGATTCTGAAAAGTAAGTTACTTTGTCACTGCCCATCTTCTAGCACTTTATGTTTCCTCTGTTTCCAGACCACACTCCAGACAGATGAGGTGAAGAATGTACCTTGTGGGACTAGGTAAGGTACCCAGAATAAAGCTTTTAAGCCCAAATAAGTCAGAGAAAAGGCTGTCTGGCTGGCTGCAGGAAGAGACAGTGAAAAGGGAGGCACCCTTTCTTGGTTAATTCCCTGTCTCGTAGCTCCCTATATTGATTTGACCAGGTGATGGAGTACAGTAGAGGAAATCATAGAAGGTTCAGGAGGGGCTAGAATGCTGTATGTGATAAGGAGTTTACACTTACTCTATTAGAAGTGAGGATCGGCCGGGCGCGGTGGCTCACACCTGTAATCCCAGCACTTTGGGAGGCTGAGGCAGGTGGATCATGAGGTCAGGATATCGAGACCATCCTGGCCAACATGGTGAAACCCTGTCTCTACTAAAATACAAAAATTAGCTGGGTGTGGTGGTGCATGCATGTAGTCCCAGCTACTCGGGAGGCTGAGGCAGGGGAATGACTTGAACCTGGGAGGCAGTGATTGCAGTGAGCCGAGATCACACAATTGCACTCCAGCCTGGCGACAGTGAGACTCTGTCTTTAAAAAAAAAAAAAAAAAGAAGTGAGGATCACTAGTCACAATAACAAAGACATGGAATCAACCCAAATGCCCATCAACGATAGACAGGATAAAGAAAATGTGATACATATATACTATGGAATACTATGCAGCCATAAAAAGGAACAAGATCATGTCCTTTGCAGGGACATGGATGGAGCTGGAAGCCATTATCCTCAGCAAACTAATGCAGGAACAGAAAACCAAACACCACATGTTCTCACTTATAAGTGGGAACTGAATGATGAGAACACATGGACACATGGAGGGGAACAACACACACTGGGGCCTGTCAGTGGATAGGGGGTGGGGAGAGGGAGAGCATCAGGAAGAATAGCTAATAGATGCTGAGCTTAATACTTAGGTGATGGGATGATCTGAGCAGCAAACCACCATGGCACACGTTTACCTATGTAACAAACCTGCACATCCTGCACATGTACCTCTGAATTTAAACAATGGAAAATAAAATAAAATTTTAACGTTAAAAACAAAAAAAGAAGTGAGGATGCACAAAGGTTTTTAGCAGATAAATGACCTGATACAAGAAGATAACTTGCATAACTAAAGAGAATGTCATAAAGGTAGGGGAGACCTTCAGGGCAAAGAGATCCGAAGAGAACACTGCTACAGCGGTCCCACTGGAAAGCAAAGAGAGTTTAAACTGGGATAGAGTAACAAAGAATACCACAAAGAAACACTCTGACAAATCCGGAATTGGAACATCCCACAAGATCGCAGGCCTGATCTCTTCACAAAGTGGTGTATTTAGAGGGATGCTGGATTGGACAGAGACTTACAAGAAACATAAACAGAAGCAAGGGTGAGCATTGATTAGAACCTTGTTCAAAATTAACAGCTATAACAGATACAACAGAAACTATGTGAGTCCACTCAGGCTGCCATGACAGAGGACTACACACCAAGGGACTAAAATAATAGATATTTTCTCACCATTCTGAAGGCCCAAAGTCCAAGATCAGGGTAACAGCAGGGGTAGTTTTGGTGAGACCTCTCTTTCTGGCTTGCAGGTGACCACCTTTTTGTCACGTCCTCACAAGGCCTTTCCTCTGTATGTGCAAGAAGAGAGAAAAAGGTCTTTGGTGGATACCAGACCTTTTGGATTACAGCCCACCCTTATGACCTGTTTAACCTTAATTACCTTCTTAAAGGTCTAATCTCCAAATACAGTCACATTGGGGGGGTTAGGGCTTCAACATATGAATCTGGGGGCAAGGCATACACAGGTCAGTCCATAACACAAACTGTTGGGGAAATCTGAATAAGGACTGGGTATTAGGTGATATTACAGAATTATTGCTAATTTTCTTAGGCTTGGGAATGATATCATGAGTGTGTAGGAGAATGATTAGTCTTAAGACAGTGCTCACCAAAGTAAAGGAGTAAAGTATCCTAACTGCAGCTTACTTTGAAATGTTCAGAAAAAAAAAAGGTCAATAAATAAGGTAAAATGTTATCAGTGTTGAATTCAGGTATCTGGATATGGATGTTAGTTATACTATTCTTTCGGCTTCTCTATGTTTGAAATCTTTTATAATAAATATTTGAGGGCAAAGGGAGTGTGACACCAAAGTAATAGTGAAGACAGTTTAAGAAACATTGATCATAACATTCCACAGTAACCTTCTAAGTTCTGAAAACTTCACCTTGACCCTCCTTAGTCTTTTCCGTGCAACTGATTAATCAAAAGGCATTGCTGATTCCAAAGATATGAGTTACTCTTTCGTACTGGTCCCCAAAAGTCTCATTCATGTCTTTGTAGAGATGTTCCTAGGCAGTGTGATTTCTCAGGAGAGTATGTTGTTGCCATGAGCCCTGCAGAACCTCCCACTTGGAGAGCCAAGCTGCCTTCCAACTTCCCATGAACTCTTCTACTCCTTTTCTGCCAAGCCCCACATCTTACGCCATCGCCCTGGGGGACTGCACCATATTCTAAGGCTTCCCAGTGACTTCTTGTCCATTCTCCCTCCAATAGTGGTGGTGTGATGATCTACTTTGACAGAATTGAAGTGGTGAACTTCCTGGTCCCGAACGCAGGTACGTCTTAACAGTTTATTCCCACCACCAGCTCACTTTCCCCAGCATGCCACTCCCGTGTCTGTTGTAGCACCTTGGAAAAGGAGAGCTGCCGTGTCTGAGGGCATTTTGAGTCTTGCCTTTTCTTATGCCAAGCCCTCTCCTTCCCTCTCAGTGTATGATATAGTGAAGAACTATACTGCTGACTATGACAAGGCCCTCATCTTCAACAAGATCCACCACGAACTGAACCAGTTCTGCAGTGTGCACACGCTTCAAGAGGTCTACATTGAGCTGTTTGGTAAGAAAGTCTCTCCTGAGCATGCCGTGCTTAAGCAGGGTTCCTGGAACCCCGCGTCTCTCCACTGCCTAAAGCCTGGCTGCCTGCAGGGTGTGATGGTCACTTATGGACAGGAAATGTTAAAGAATCTTGTGCTCAGGAGCTGGTCACAAAGGAGTTCATGGAGAATGCTGATAGCAATGCAACAAGATCCTTAGAGGGCTGGAGCTTTGGGCACAGGGACCATAGTGGAGTAGAGTATTCACTTCTGGCCTCAATCAGAGGCTGGAGTGGAAATGTGTTCCCACTGTCCCTAAACTATCATTCTATATGAAGACAAGGTCCATTCTAGAAGAACCTTAGAGATTGTCCAGACCAGCATCCTCATTTTAAGCTGAGGGTACTGTGACCCAAAGCAAGAAAGTCACAGAGCCAGATGCCAATTAGTAGTGGGGCTGAAACAGGAGCCTTCCTCTCCTGGCTCTTCAGCATTCTTCTCACCATGCAACACTGAATGGAGGGCCCCCAGGAATGGGTGATGAAAAAGACATGATTCATAGTTAATTCTAGAAGTAAGATGAGAACCATAGCTCCTTCCAGTTCTCAGAACCTTTGTGATTATTATTTTTTTACTCTGTACCTGTAGCAACGAATAGAAAAACACTTTAAACAAAAAGATTCCACATGCCTAAGTAGATATGTTTTGTCCTTTTTACCTTTTTCAAAGTAAAGGCAACCTGACTTAGCAGCAAAGGAAGGACACAGTTGGGTAACTGTTATAACTTGTTTGCAGTCAAGTATTCTGTTTAAACTCACTGCCAGAAATTCTCTAATAGCCAATGCCAAAAGTAAATGAATTTTTAACCAATAGTATAACTGTTCTTGACACTAGGACTGGAAAATGATTTTTCCCAGGAATCTTCATAAAAGGGACCCTGAGCAAGAACATTTTTCATAGCAGACAGGAGGACTCATCCACGTCGCCAGCAATCATAATTAAGCAAACCGCCTTTTGCACCATTTAAGATTTAGGAAATCATACAAATTACTTTTAATGTTTCTGCAGTAGAAAATGAATCTAAATTCATTTTATAGGGTTTGTAGTCTTTTATCTGTTTTGGATTCACTGTGCTTTTAAGAAAAAGTTGGTAAATTTGCCATTGATTTTTCTTTTTAACCTCAAACTAATAGAATTTTATAAAATATTAATTTTCTCTAGCCATTGTCTTAGGACTTCTGACATTACATGAACATTTCAAAGCACTGAAAAAAGACAAAGGATCCCTAATGTCCCTGAAGAGGAAATTAAAATACAAAGTTGTTTTTCATTAGCAAACTTCTTACTTTCTTACAGCTAAACTTGGTAGCTTAGTGAAGTACAGCTGCTTGTATGGAGGAGCTGGGGAAATATATTTGCTTTGAAAGTTTTTTATTTTTACATCTCAGTCTTGCTAGCAAGCACTACTTGGCTTAGAATCTGTCATATCCATAAAGGAGGAGCTCATGTCTCTAGTCCTGGCCCTTCAACTCAGAAGGTTCTTCTATACTTTCCTTCTCTCAGGACCCTTATAGCCCAGACTTTAAACATGAAGCTGCATAATTTTCATCACTTCTTACTCTGCCGCATCCTCTTTGCCCATGTTATTAAAGTATTATCTAATACTTTGAAGTTTACCTGAAGAACCTCTTTGTGTGTACTTAGTAATACAACTTTTTTTCCTGTCCCAACACCTTTTAATACAGTTGAATGGATAAAAACATGGATACAAACACATGGATATAGTTATCACTGAAGCAGTGTGACATAAAATAATACCTATGTATACAACACTCCTCTGCAAATAGCAAATGTAAAGTAAAAGATACACAACAGATCATTTTGTTTATCTCACTATCATTTATTAATCTATAATGTATCCCTCCTATGTATCCATGCAAGGAAGCAATACTAGCTGCCCGACTAGAGGGCAGCTCCCTTGGGTTACTTACTCAGACCCCATTTTCATTCGGATCTGAGCTGTCTTACCCCCGCACTGCAACTTGGCTTTTCCTTCTTTGAGTATAAAGTCTGACATGGGATGGCTCACCTATAGCTTCAGTGTGTTAAGTAAAGAAAGCTTTATGCAGATTCTGGCTTTTAGTGGGTCTCCTCTGACAGTAGAAAGATTCAAACCACAGCCAATTCCAAGAACCCTTCTAAGAACAGAGACAGAGTCACTTCAAAGGATCTGACTTGCTATACCTAAATATAATTCACACTGCTTTTCTCTATGACATACCATAATATTTTGTCCAAAAATCTTGAAACATGTTATTAACTTTGAAGAAAGAATAAAACCAGCCACTTTAGAGACCGGAGACACTCAAGCACTGATCTATTTATAAAGTTTCTACACAGCTGAAGAAGTTTGCATCAAATGGACAAAAAATAGTAAAGAAAATCTAAATACAGAAAAAAATTAGAGAAAAATCCATCTCCTAGAAAGCAGGTCAAATGGACTCAGTTAAAGACCTCACTGCATGTAGGAGAATCAGTGGGAAACAACATAAAGCCTTCTGCTGGGACATAAATAGGAACCAGTCTATGTAATCAAGAAATTACTTTGTCTCCTGATCTAAATGCTTGCCTCCAGTCTAGGGCTCAGAAAAAAAGCCTGGTTATTTGAACTGGTTGTCAATCAAGGTCCCCTTCATTTTCACTTTCTTGGCTTCCCATTCAGCCAGCTCTTGCAGTGGCCTCTTGCTCATGCCTTTGCGCTCCAGCTGTTTTTCAATCACTTTGGCATTCTGTGCATACGAGTCAGCAACTTCCCTAGCCTCAATCTCCTCTTCCTCTTCATCAATGGTAGACACAGTGACAGAACTGAACTTGCCCATGTCTTTGGTCCGTTTGGTCATCATCACCTTCTTAGGAGGCTCTTGTTTCTGAGTATATATGTTCGTTTTCCCAAAGCCCTGGCCAAACTTGACTACTGCTCCATCCACAATGAAGGTAATGGGAGCATTCTTCGGCTGGGATTGGTAGAAGAGCAGCAGTCCACACTTTGCACATTTCTTTCTGTACTGTAGTTCAATGCCTTCAGGTCTCCGCAGATACATAGTCTTTTCGTCTTCTGTGTTACAAAACTTATGGGCATGTTTGGCAGCATCAATCACACGGGACCGGTCCCGGGGCCTCATGGGCAATTTCTCTAACTGACAGTCCAGCACTAGGACCACCTGGCCGCACAAACAGTAGTACACATGGAGGGGCTTCTCGCCGTCGTCATATTCCTCCCGGTCCCGAGTGTCAGAGCAGACTACTGACCGAGACACTACTTTCGGCATGGTTTCCAGGAGCAACCTGAAAACTCTACGCAAAGAAGAGGGTCGCGCCGAAATGACGTCACGAGCGCGCCTTGCGCCTTTTCCCTGCGGCTACCTTAGTAATACAATTTAAATGGCATTTATCAACATTTCCATAACATATAAACATCAATATTACTAAAACAACTTGAAAAGTATTTCTTTCACATTTTTCCGGTAAGCTACTAGCCCAGGGCCACAGGTTTCCACCTTGACTGAGATATAATTTGGTCTGATGAATGACGTTATTAAGTTATGGAGGATACGGGCCATTTAAAGTTTGGTTGGTATTCTACTTAAAATTACTTAAAATATGAAATGTAATATTTAGTTCTAGTTGTTAAATTGGTTGACCCCTAGCAGGTGTGAGGTGCCGACTTGATGGCATTTCTCCTTCGGTGCTCAGAGGCTTGTGAGAGCACATCCTATATGTGGAAACGTTACCGTCCCTTGTTTACTGATACTACTGTCTTAAAATCCTAACAATCAAGGCCCACCAGTTAAACAAGCTTGTTGTTTTTGCCACTAGCCAGCTTTCATGGGCCTCCGTTTTGGCATCAGTAAAAGAACGGAGACTTTCTCTTCCTCAGAGGCTCTTATTTGAGCACAGGTGACCACGAAAGGACCACTTAAAGCAGATGGCGGCTGACAGCAAAGGAGAGATGCAGTGTACAAGTCCCAGCCTGATTTCACTCTGTCTTTTTCTCTAAGCCCCTCCGGGATCTTATCAAGGATCTCATGGGCAGAAGGCAAGGAAGAGGATTCTAAAACCTGAGAAGCCCAGGCCAGAGAAGGCAGCTTTGGTACTGCTGTTCTGAGATTGCAGCTGGAAAGGAAGGTGGGGTGAGAGTCAGTTACAGCTGTTCCTACATTTGTCTGTGAAACAACTCATGTGGATTACAGACAAAGAAATCAGGACCAAAGCAAACAGCACATCAAAAGCCTGGGGCTCGCTTCCAGAACTGTAAATTTTAATTTTCCCTTTGTGTTGTTTGATGGAGTTCCTAATAGAAACAGTCTTCCTTGGGGCTCTCCTTGACGTCAAAGTCTGTTTTTCTTTTAGAAACTTCTAAAATTACTAGATTTAATGTGCTCAGCTCTTTCCACAAAACCTAAATAGCCATTCCACCTTCCTTCTTCTTGGAAACTGTGAACCTTCCTTCTCTTTTGCTGCTATTGTCTAGGGAAAGGCTGCTGCCTCATGCAAGAAATGTGCTAGAATTGTTTGTTCTTCCTTTTTTTTCTTTTTAAGCTCTCACCCCCTGTAGGGCATGGTTAGTATTTTCAGAACAAAGGCTGAGTTTTATCTTGAGGCACAGAAAGAAAATGCCCTTGCGTTCACCATGTGGAGGGCTGCCTACACAGGCTGCTTCAGAAGTTGGGCAGGGGATCTTTAGATTTGTGGGCTTTGATAAGTACACTCCCTTGGGAAAGTACATTCTTGAGCTGGTGATTGAGCTTGCACTTTACCCTCATCCTGCCCTCCCTCATCTAGAAAGTGTAACAACTCCTTTTTCTCCATCTTTTCTTTATTCCAGATCAGATTGATGAAAATCTCAAACTGGCTTTGCAACAGGACCTGACCTCCATGGCCCCTGGGCTGGTCATTCAAGTAAGCATTGCTGCATGGGAGCAGCCCCTCTCTCTCTGACACTGCTTCCCTTCTCCCAAGGGATGTCCTTTTTGTGCAGGAAGATCAAGGCCCAGTGGGAGCTGGGTGTGTCCCTCACTACCCTCACTTTCCCATCAGCTGCTGTTTTAATCTCTCTCCAGGCTGTGCGGGTAACAAAGCCCAACATACCAGAGGCAATCCGCAGAAACTACGAGTTGATGTGAGTATACCCTCCGCCTGGGCTGTGACCACCACTGCCTCCCACCTCCCACCTCGTCCCATCCCAGAGGTAACCAAAGCTGCCAGGCTTCTCGGTTATCCCCTTGCTGGAGGATTTGCTACAGCCCATTGCACTGTAAGATTGGGCAGGCGTGTCAGGGCCACCACTGGGGCTCCCTACCTGTGATTGAGAACCCCAGGATAATCCCTGTAGAGCAGCGATGTTTTGAAAAGGGCCAGGGGGCCTTGTTTGTGTTCAGTGACTCATGCCCAAGGTGGAGACAGGAGCAAGAGACCAGTAAGTGGACAGGCAGGTGTATTTTACTAAATTATGTTTTATTTCCCACAAATGAGTTACTTGGGAGGAGAAGAGCTATGTTACTGTCGACAACAGATCAGCTTTTACCTGGGCCATGGAACAGCCTTCCAGGAGGAGTAGGAAATGGGAGTTTGCCTCTCTTCAGCAGAAGAATTCGACTTTCCTGGGGATAGTGAAGCTCCTGAGTTTTCCATAGCTGCCTCACGGCTTTTTCTTCTCTTCAGGGAAAGTGAGAAGACAAAGCTTCTCATTGCCGCCCAGAAACAGAAGGTGGTGGAAAAGGAAGCAGAGACAGAGCGGAAGAAGGCGCTCATTGGTCTGAATGTGGTTCTGTGATCCCCCTTTCCAGGCAGAAAGGCTGGGGGTGGTGGGAAGATGCAAGGAGGCTAAGGCCTGGTGAGACCTCATGGTCCTCCAAACCACTTCCACAGCACAGGAGTGGCAGGTGGACTCCCAGAAACAAAGTTGAAATTGTCAGATCATGGCCAAGGATAATGAGTTTTTTTAGTTTCCACTTAACTCTTAAATGAAAGAAGCCCCACCTGTTAATTCTTTCTTTTTTTTTTCTTTTGAGACGGAGTCTTGCTCTGTCACCATGTTGGCCAAGCTGGCCTCGAACACTTGACCTCATGATCTGCCCACCTCAGCCTCCCAAAGTGCTGGGATTACAGACATGAGCCACCGTGCCCAGCCTGTTAATTCTTAATAATAATGGCTAATACTTAATTAAGCACTTACTGTGAGCCACATACTTTTCTAACCACTTAATATGTGGGTTAAGTCAACCCTCACAACCACTGTGGAGGTAGGTACTGTATTATCCTTAACCTCATTTTATCGAACCAAAGCACAGAGGGGTAAAATACCATGCCCAAGGGCATATGGCAAGTAAGGGGTGGAACTGGGGTTCAAACCAAGGACACTGGCTCTAGAAGCTATGTTCTAAGTCACTGCACCATATTATCAACAACTAACCTGACCCCTGTCTACAGTGAAGGGTCAGGTAGAACCCTACTAGAGTACTTCATTCTTACAGAATATTCCTTTGGGAGAAGTTCCCTTGTGAAGTTAGGGCTCATGCTTCCTATGTTGGGCCCAGGTCTCCTTGGTTACTGTCTCACACTGATGGAAGGGGACTGTGCTCACTGGCATATCCCACTCTGCCCTTGTGTGCCCTCACAGCTGCCCTCTGGGGGCTCTCCAGCCAAGCTGGCCCACCAGGACACTCAGCTCGGGTGAAAGGTGAAATTAGTCAAACTCTGAAATGCCAGAACCGTAATCCTCACTATCATTTATTCAGAGGCAGAAAAAGTGGCCCAGGTGGCTGAGATCACCTACGGGCAGAAGGTGATGGAGAAGGAGACTGAGAAGAAGATTTCAGAAATTGAAGGTAAGCAGAAGTGGCAGTCATGCCTGAGTCCTCCTCAGACCCCGCCCTGTGGCCAGTGGGTTGGGGAGCCATTGCCTTTGCCCTTTAACTGTGGTCAAGGATGTCATGATCTCTGTGCAACAGCAGCTTTTCTCCATGTGGAGACTTGAGTTTTGAGGCTATTGTGGCCAGGCTAGCATCTGTTTTCTACTTCAGAGAGCATTTGTTCATTCAGCAAATGTGGCTGGAGTGCCAGTATGTGCCCAGGATTTTGTTAGGCATGAGAAAAAGGAAGTCCCGTAGACCCTGCTGTCTTGGAGTTCCCAGGCTAGCAGGGCCTTGGAGCGGTGGGAGTGTACTCTCAGCAGTTGGCTCTCCCCCTTGCCTTAGCTACTTCTGCTCCAAAGTTGGTCAGTGCCACAGTTTTGGGCTCAAAGTCTGTTCTCCAGGTCTATGCAGATATTAAGCCAGGTTTGAAGAAGACAGATTTTCAGCACCTGTCAGACAGGAGCTGGAGAGAAAGGTTTTCTTTGCTGGCTTTTCTGAATATCATTCACCTTCTGTTCCTGCTTCTAAGCCTGCACCTCCTTCCCACTGCCCACCTCTTACTTCTTGGGGTGGCTTATTTCAAGCAAATTCCAAGGCACAACTGGGACCTCAAGGCCCAGCTTCAGGCTACAAAGTGTTATGTCTAATTATACTCATTATTGGGCCTGTCAGGCTTTGCAGGGGCCCATAGAGGAGCCAGTTAGGATTTCACAGATCAGTGGCTCCTCATTAGGGAGCTCTTAGCAAAGCAACACGTTTTTATTTCTCACAAATACATGTCATCAAGTGCTCAGGCCAGCTGAGGGGGCCCCACAGCAGCCAGAACCCTGGCTGGACTGCAGGTTCCTTCAACGCGGGGTCACACTGAGGGCACTCAGTGAAAACCCACCCACAGACTAACCTTTCTCCCAGGCATGTTGCTACATATATTACTCACACGAGGCTGGCCCGTTCCCAAGACAAGGAGGTAAATATCAAAAATTTTCTATCAGCTTGACAGAAAGCTAGTCTCAGAGCTGATTAGGGAAGAATATGACTTGCATAGAGGAATTAAATAGGTCTTAATCCAAACACGTGTTGGTCTGGACCATGGCGTGTAATTCTCAGAATCGCGCCAGCTTAATCACTGTTAATTAGGACCTTTTTGAAATGATTGATGGAAATAAAAGGGAATTGAAGTTGGAGAGGGACTGAACTATGTTATGTTCGTGGCATTCAGTTTTAGGGTGGATCGACCTCTGGCCGTACTTAGAGCCACCTTTGAGCTTTCCTGCTTTTGCTGTGTAGCACAAGAGGGAGGAGTGGAGAGCTCTGGCCTAGAGCTTGAGGCAGGGTCCCACTGCTGTGCTTCACAGACATGGATCTCCAAAAGAAGTAAGACAGGAAGCGCTTCTGGCTAACACTGCTTTCTTCCATAGTGCTGTCAACATGTATGTTTGGGCCATAGCCACAGACTTGCTGTCCTTGTCATAGGGAGATGCTTTCAAAACACTTTTTCATCTTAGTTGATCCTTACAACAACTTGTACAATAGGGGAAAATGCATGTAAAACACAGAGGAAAAAGCAGTCTCCCCCAAGTCACAGAGGCAATCAGGGGCGAAGTTCCAGGGACCAGAACAGAGTCTTCCCATAGCCTCTGCACTTCCTGCAAAGAACTCAGTTTTAGCACTTCACCAAGTTCACTGCACTCCTTCCCCCTCAGATGCTGCATTTCTGGCCCGGGAGAAGGCAAAGGCAGATGCTGAGTGCTACACTGCTATGAAAATAGCCGAAGCCAATAAGGTAAAAACCCCGCACAGCCTGATAAAAAGGAGTCTTTGGGTCTGGGTCTGTATTGCAGGAGAGTGTCCAGTGTTGAGTGCCTGCCACCACCCAAAGCCCTTCATGGGCAGAACTGAGGACGCCTTTGCTGTGTGGTGCAGGTACTTTCCTTCTCCTTGGACATGCCTTGATAGAAGTTTAGTTTAATTTTGTATTAAACATGGAAACTTTTAACTTTTGCACCTATGCTCCAAGATCTGAGATGACTGTCTCTTACAGAAATGTAACAATGAGACCACAAAAAGTAGGTAGGGGCATAAATATAGGAAAATTGAAGGGGCACCACTCCCCGTCTTCTCTAATATGGTTCAACATAAGTCTTCCATACTTTTTTTTTTTTAACAGCTGAAGCTAACCCCTGAATATCTGCAGCTGATGAAGTACAAGGCCATTGCTTCCAACAGCAAGATTTACTTTGGCAAAGACATTCCTAACATGTTCATGGACTCTGCGGGCAGTGTGAGCAAGCAGTTTGAGGGGCTAGCTGACAAGCTAAGCTTTGGCTTAGAAGATGAACCCTTGGAGACGGCCACTAAGGAGAATTGAAAAAAACTTGATATGACTGCAAATGATACTTAAGCAGATCTTTATTTTTTAAGATGAATCAGAATGTTCCTCCCTCCCCGACTACCTTCTCTGACTGTCTTCCAGTTACTGTGGTGAAAAAGAAGAAATGAACTTAAATCCACTCCCTTTCCAGGGAAGGGAGGGTGGGGACTGATGATGGGGGGTTTTATTTCAGGTAAGCAGTTTATATGACTTCCAATAAGATTTGTAAACCATGGGCTTGACCTTTGACCTCTAGACACTAATTTTATCCTTTGAGGCTGGCTTAATTAGGGATGCTGTCATTAAGGAGAGGGAGAAATGTAGAGTGTTACCTCCAACTCATTTGATTTCCCTTACTTGGGAAAATGCAGTCCAGTGTTCTCACCTCTGCCTCCGAGGTAGGAGATGTCTGTGGGTGAGGCTCAGCAACTGAGCAAATATGTGCCTGTGAGTTTGCCAGTAGAGCTGTGAAGAAACAGCTGCAGAGAACATTTGACCTTCCTGGCATTCTTGTCTGCATGTGTGTGAGTTATTTTAGAGGTGTGCTTTCTTGAGCCCTCATAAGGAAGTACTGGTGCTAGGTCTTGCAAGATTTTGTATACACTTTGCTCCTTGCCCTAGGGCTCAGAGTGGTGGTTTCTGACTACATTTCTAGAGTCAGAGCTTGATCACCACCACTCAATTATTTCGGCATCTTTTCACCTATGCTGTGATTTGTTTTTTTTTTTTTTCTTCTCAAAAATTCTGTTCATTGGTTCCACTCAGCATCAAGAACACAGGGACAAACAACTCAAGTGTCTTAACAGCTGCTGGAGTGGGATCCTTGTTATCTCTTAGCCACTGCAGGACCTGCCTGACAGGTTATGTGTGCACCTCGAGATGAAGTGTCTTTCTATTATTGTAGAGATTCTGTAGTGAAGAGGTCTGACACCATGTGTGGAGGAGGAGGAACGATCAGTCAAGAGATGTCCTGGTCTTAATGCCTGTGGCTTGTGCTGGGAGTGGGTCTGACTTGGTGATAAAAGGACTCTATTCACTAAGTAGCCTGTGTTTTTAAATCCAGGGTTGCAGGCAGCAACACAAGTCAGGCTGAACTTTCAGTCTCCAGAGACAGCTGTGTGGAGCAAATCAGAGTTCATGCCCAAGTCCCCAGGTTGGAATGGCTGTGCCAAAATCCATTCAAAGGGTTTTCTTTTTCATTACTAGGTCAGAACATTTTGAGTCACCTTGGGAGATTCAGGATGGGGAGAGCAAATTTGAACAAAAGGTTTTTCTTATATCCTGAGATTGAGGGGTAGGGGGTGTCCAACCTGTATAGCCCATGGGTTGTGTCTAGAATTAAGTGGAGGGCAGCTATCTGGAGTTAACTTGCAAGCATATTGGTGCCCTCCATGACCACCTCTGGCTTAGGACTTGGCCCTGTTATGAGCTGACCACCCCCCCCCCACCCGCCAACTCCTATACCCGTCTTCCCTAGGTGAATCTGTGAATGGTCCTTTCTGGCAGCAATCCCTGCCTTCTTTTTGGGCCCATGCCCAGACTTCTGGTTTAAGGAATGGTCCCAGAGCTTGGGCCAGCTTGCTCAGAAGTTTTGGGAGCATTGAGCGGGCCTAGAAAGATACAGTGTTAGCTCCCCTTACTTCAAAGTTGCCCTTCTCTGTTCTGACTCCTGGGACTTCTGGTCCTGGGCACACTTTTTGCAGGCAACAAAATGTGCCTGGGAGTGATGGATTTTAATGTGCTCCAGAGTCCTTTCACAAGGTGGTCATTTCCCTTGGCCGGGCGTGGTGGCTCACACCTGTAATCCAGCACTTTGGGAGGCCAAGGCAGGCGGATCACCTGAGGTTAGGAGTTCGAGACCACCCTGGCCAACATGCGAAACCCCATCTCTACGAAAAATAGAAATATTAGCCGGGCATGGTGTCAGGCACCTGTAATCCCAGCTACTTGGGAGGCTGAGGCAGGAGAATTGCTTGAACTCGGGAGGCAGAGGTTGCAGTGAGCCAAGATCATGCCATCGCACTCTAGCTTGGGCGATAGAGCAAGGCTCCGTCTCAAGAAAAGAAGGTCATTTCCCAAGACTAGCATAGGGAGTATCCATTTAAAATACATTCATCTTCCTCCCATTTCCGTGCTATTAATCACTTGTTAGAGCAACACGACATGCCCAGCATCCCACTTCCCGAAAATGTCTACTCCTTCTACTCTGAGCTCTTGTTGCCTAGACCTCAGAAAACACCAATTCACCACAGTAGAACCGGGAGCAGGGATAGCTCAGCTTCTCTGAATAGCACACTTTGCTCAGGTCTTAACTTGAGGGCCTCTCCAGTACTAACATCCTGCGATAGCTTGTCCCATGAGCACAGAAGAGCCTCAGTAGAGTCAAGTCCTGCTGCAGCTGCCCCACCCCAAGTTTCTATCATTTCCTCTTTAAACAAAAAATATGTTATCCTACACATTAGTGTCAATCCAATGGTTGTCTCTTATCTGTCTAAATAGCAAAATCATGAAAATCAGCTGTTTTATTTGCATAGGACAACTAACCTGTCTGTGTAACTTTGTTTTTATTTTAACTCTTACTAGAAAATCTAATCTTAAAACATTTGAATTCTAAACATGTAAAATGTGACAGCCTGCAATTTTGTAGACAGTGAAGTAATGGCTGCTATTTATAAATGGAACGTCTATCAAAATAAGTAACTGTTTATAAAATTCAGTTTTTGTAGGATTTTCCAAGGAAAAATCACCTTGGTTGAATGTTTCTCACTCATTAAACTTTGCAGAAGTGATTCATATTCAGTACTGTTTTTAATCACTTTTTAAAATATAAGGACCGAATGCAAGGAAACCAAAGTTTATTAATAATTTTTATATAACTAAAATAAAATAGATGTGGAGGGATCTGTGATCATATAAAAAGGGAGGGTTACTGAAAGAATTTTAGCAATATATTGATTCAGGAAAAGGAGCTGTTTTATAAATGATCATTCACTGCTCCTATGGTTCTATGTATCTTTCAAACCGATATCTTTACTATTTAAAGAGCGTAAATAGTGAAAGTAAGATGGTCATACTTGCTGACTTTATCTATTTAAGTTTGATGGAGATAAACTATATCTTGGCTAGTGGCTACTGTGTCTGTGAATGTAACCAGTACTTCTTTAAGCTCTATTCAGTAGGGTTCCAGCCACTGCTTTTTTGTTGTTTCTAGCCACTGTTTTTTTTTTTCTTGTTTCCTTATAAAACAGGTAATAACCAATCATTTTGTGTTTGTATTTCCATTCCTTTTTATTTCTGCCTTTGTGTAGACTGATGATTAAGTAGTCAAACTACTTCTACTTTCAAAGAGCCCCAAGGGCTTAATGACCCCATTTGTAACTGAGAAATGATTCTTGTTTTAGTAATCATTCTATAAATGATACTGCTGGATTGATTGCCGTGGGTTGATAGCTGGAGGAATTGTTTTGGACAATACTAACATGTGAACTTATGTCTTAGTTTTATTTGCAGTCTTGCTAAGTAAAATGAGTCTTTGTATCTACTTTTTTATTAAAGTGAAATTTAGCAATAGTTAATATTAGGTGACATAAATAAAACATCCCAGACTAGTGAGTTAAGTACAAGATCTCTCTAAAAATAAACAGATGAAAATCTATCCCCATTATCGATACAGAATTTGTGAACGTGGCATAATTCTTGGTAGGTGCTATAGAGATTTATCATTTTAAACAGTTCACACACCACTGCAATTCTGCTCCAAAGGACAAAGATATTTTCAAGTGAACCAAAATTCATTTTGATATCAGTTCAGTGGACGAACTCCCAGTCTTTACTCTGGAAAGCTGCCCAGCTTAGGGTTGCCAGATAAAACATAAGATACCTAGTTAAATATGAATTTCAACAATGTACAATTTTTAGTCTAAGTACTATGTGTCCTAAACACTGCATGAGACATACTCATACCAAGGTATTTGTTGCTTATGTGTAATTCATATTTAACTGGGTATCCTGTATTTTTACTTGTTAAGTCTGGCAACCCTAGCCCAGGCTTTCTCAGGTTTTTTTTAACAGGGATCCCAAGCTTTTTCTATTGGTTTGAGAGCCTGCTACACAAATAATATGATCTTAACAATTGAATAGTTACGTTAAGAGTGTAGTTACTGCAGTTAGACTGCCAAAGTTCAAATCACTGCTCTACTACTTCTTAGGTGTGTGGTCTTGAATAAGTTTTTTGACCTCTCTAAGCCTCAGTTTCTTCATTAATAAAATGAGTTGCATGGCTTATATGAAATAATGCATACGAAGGGCTTTCACACTGTACCTTGCATGTATGTATTCAAAAACTTCAATCTGGAGAAACGGGCTAAAAAACATACAGCTATTAAATGGGAACCACTAAGTAGAAAGCCAAACACGTGAAAAAAAATGGAATAAGATTACAAATGGGATAGCACATAGAAGAAGGGAATGACATTGCAATGCAGCAAACACAGTATTGAGGATACATACCTCTACAAAAATGTTGTGTAGAAAATAACCTGGTTTAAAGAAAGAAAAGAAAAGAAAAGAAGCCAGGCACGGTGGTTCACACCTGTAATACTAGCACTTTGGGAGGCTGAGGTGGGTGGATCACCTGAGGTCGGGAGTTCAAGACCAGCCTGACCAACATAGAGAAACCCCATCTCTACTAAAAATAGAAAATTAACCAGGCATGGTGGTGCATGCCTGAAATCCCAGCTACTTGGGAGGCTAAGGCAGGAGAATCACTTGAACCTGGGAGGTAGAGGATGCAGTGAGCCAAAATCACGCCACTGCACTCCAGCCTGGGCAACAAGAGCAAAACTCTATCTCCAAAAAAAAGAAAAGAATCTGATTTGGCCCTGTTGAGAGGAACTGTCCAGTTCTGGTCTCCAATTTTAAAAATGAAAAAAATTTGAAGAAGCTAGAAAGAAAATGTTAAAACCAAAAAGAAAAAAAAAGTAATTAAGAAATAAAGCTCATAGGTTGATGCCAGAAAAGGCAGAAGGGACATTTAATGACTTCACGATTATAAAAGTTACATACTGGTAGCTAAAAAGAGGAAATTCGCTTGAATAAAGGAGGATTTGTAAAGAATTTACTTAAGATCAGGCTTGCTAAATTTTCAAATGGGGAGGAGTAGTTACT
Organism: Pan troglodytes; assembly: GCF_028858775.2. Taxonomy (NCBI): domain Eukaryota; kingdom Metazoa; phylum Chordata; class Mammalia; order Primates; family Hominidae; genus Pan; species Pan troglodytes. The sequence continues at coordinate 46,156,358 of NC_072405.2, forward strand.
TGCAAATAGAAAATAAATATTCTTCTCTGATGGTCTTCAGAAATTGTGAAGACTCTGTGCTGTTTGGGATGGTTTAAATGTCATTCTTTCTGTATGAAACCTCCCTAAGTCTTCCCTAGGTCTAGGGTTCTACTATCTCTATAGACATTTCAAAGGCCAGATGTGATGGCATGTGTGCCAAGGGCTTGCTGTCATGGGCTACTCTACCTGAATTCATTTAAACTGGGATGGGACATGGGCATTATTTCTCCGTTTCTCTTTAGAGCTAAGTAACCAGGCAACAGTAATTTTCTATTTTACTTTTTACTTTTTTATCCCCCTAAAAGACTCACAGTAGGCTCAGAAGGAAACAATTTTTAAATCCATATATGTTTTTCTCATAATTTGGATTTATTCCAGACTATGAGGGTGTTTTAAAAGCTTGATGGCATTGATGGTGAATAAATATACTAGATTTTAGATTATTTATAAAATCTGTTTCTCTGGGCATTTGGCTTTTTAATCTTTCTCTTTTCCCCTTGGTCCTTGCAAATTTTTGGAGCAATTTAAAGACAATTACTGGTGATGAAATGATTTTGGACTTGTATTTTTCAAGGATTAGGTAGTAGGGGAGGATGAAAGGTTAAATTGGATGGTTGATGTCCCAGGAAGAGGAAGAGAAGAAATTAAAAAAGCAAATAAGGAAAAAAAGGGACAAAGTGAAATAAAATTAATTCAAAAGTACAACTAAGAAGAAATTGGAACGTGAAATGACCATGGGACTGGGGGCACCATGATCTTTTTGTCTCCATTTCCATTTTCATAAGACCACAGAATGTCAGAGATGAAAAGCATATTGGAAGTAAATCGGCAGTAAAGCCTGTCTTACTCAGCCTGGTCTCTCTCAGGGTTCTTTACAGAGTAACGCCTCAATAAATGTTCACTGAATGGATAAGGGGGTGGGAGGATGACCTTGCCTTGTAGTTCAAAGAATAGAGGTCCCTGGCTGGGCACGGTGGCCCACGACTGTAATCCCAGCACTTTGGGAGGCCGAGGCGGGTGGATCACAAGGTCAGGAGTTCGAGACCAACCTGGCTAACATAGTGAAACCCCATCTGTACTAAAAATACAAAAATTAGGCGGGCGTGGTGGTGCACGCCTGTAGTCCCAGCTACTCGGGAGGCTCAGGCAGGAGAATCACTTGCACCCAGGAGGCAGAGGTTGCAGTGAGCCGAGATCGCGTCACTGCACTCCAGCTTGAGTGACAGAGCAAGACTTCGTCTCAAAAAACACAAAAAAGAATAGAGGCCCAATCTAGTAAATGAAGCTACAACTACTTGTTGTCATAGTGACCTAACACCTGGATTATACATTCCCTAGATCTGTGAGGTATTTATGGTTTTAAAATGTTTTCCAAATAGCACATTATTTGAAGTGTTTCATCTCACCCAATCCTTCCTCTACACATCCCATCAACATGATCCCCTCTGTCCTCCCCATCACTCACTGCTGGCTCGCTCCTTCCCACCTGTGTCTCTACAGCAAGCATCTATTATGCTCACGCCACAAAGGGCCATTCTGGTCATTTTAAATTTTTTTATCATTTTGGTTGGAGTACAGATGTATCAAGTCTAGAGACATTTTATCTGAACACAATTACTCCTAATGTTGGCAGTCCTAGTTTGCAGATAACCCAGTTAATGTGTACCACGGTAAATGACCAGAGACTTCCCAAAAAGAAGTCCCTTATTTTAAGGATCTGAGGTTCTGCCTAATGTGATTTTCCCAGAGCAGAAGATGTGAAATTCCATCTCTGTTCCTGGGAGTCTGGGGAAAAACTGTGAGAGGAGAGAGTAAGAATATTGCCCCTTCTTTCCGGAAAGCTCTAATAAACCCCATCACCTCAAGACAAGACCACCTGAAGAACAAACATTAGCCATTTCTCTAATATAATAGCATCCCACTTCATTAAGTTGAATTAATGTTTGAGAAACTTTCAACAGAAACTGCAGCCAAGAGTAAATTGATCTCCTTCTCCTTGCCCATAGCACCTACTATTTCACCACCTGACTATGTAGCATTCTGTATTATTCTTTGTATGGCCTGGCTCCTCATCAAGTTTATAACCATATTGCCCACAGAAGGGGACTCAAGAATCAAACTCAGGGCGTTGTGGTGCCCGTTTGTAGTCCCAGCTATTCTGTGAGGCGGAGGTGGGAGGATTGCTTGGGCCCACGAGTCCCAGATAATCTGGGCAACATAGTGAGACCCCATCTCAAAAAAAGAATCTAACTGAATGTGCTGAGCTCCTGCTAGACCATCTAAAGCTGCCTGTGGGCTGGGCGCGGTGGCTCGCACCTGTAGTCCCAGCTACTGGGGAGGCTGAGGCAGAAGAATCGCTTGAACCCGGGAGGTGGAGGTTGCAGTGAGCCCAGATCGGGCCACCGCACTCCAGCCTGGGTGACAGAGCGAGACTGTCTCAATAATAATAATAGTAATAATCATGCTGCCTGTGTCCCCTGATGAGACAGCACTGGCCGCAGGTGGCCGCTAACCTCTCGAAATAGGGATGGCCCGAATTGAGACATATGCAAGTCAACACTACACCGGGTTTCAGAAACACATACGATTTTCAAAAGAATTAAAATATCGCATTTAGTTTTTCTATTGATTGCATGTTGAAATCTTACTTTGGATATATTGGATTAAATAAAGTATATCATTAAAATTTTTAAACTTATGTGCCTATGAGAAACTTCCAAATTACACAGTTGGATGGCGTTATATTTCTCTTGGACAGCAGTGGTCTGAAAGATGACAAAAATCACGATACGTTTGAATCACGCCATGTCTTTAGGGAAAAGAAGAAAGAAGAGTTTCCTTTCGTGTCGCTTAGGGGTTCCTCGCAAGAACCATCTGACAGAGAAAAGCCCTGGCTCCCGCCCCAGTGGCTTCTAATTCTGGTCCCCGCGCCCAGAAAGCCGGGAACGGGCAAGCCTGGAAAGGCGTTTTGAAAGGGAACAGGATCCCCCGAGTATAGGATGCGTTTTTGCCTCACAAAAGTCCCTTGGGGGTGGGGGGACGGCAGCGGCTGAGGCGCAGGAAAGAGGAGAGCACACGTGGAGTGGCCCTTGGAACCATGCGCGCAAAACCTCAGCCCCTAGGCTCCATTTCCAGGTTCGCGGGTGACCTCCCCAAGATGGCCGCCGCCTGGGGGCGGGCCTCCACGCTGCACGGGTGTTGATTGGGTGAGACGACTCAATGGTGAGCAATGATTGGTTCACACGGCGCAAGCTGGGCGGAACCGGAAGATGGTGTGAGCCACGGGCTGCCGGGGGCCTGGGGCTCGGCGTCGGTCCCCGGGGGATGTGGAGAGCTGGCAGCATGTCGGCCGAGCTGGGAGTCGGGTGCGCATTGCGGGCGGTGAACGAGCGCGTGCAGCAGGCTGTGGCGCGGCGGCCGCGGGTGAGGAAGGAGGCTGCGTGGGGACGGTGGGCGGCCGCCTTGAGAAGAGGGACACCTGCGTGGGAATGGGTCGTCACGGTGACGCAGAGGGGTCTCCCAGAGAGGCGGGACCGGTCGGCCGCCTAGGGCCACCGAAAGGCTAGCGAAGGGTTTCCCCAGCCTCCTTACCTTGAGTCTGTTAGGTTTTCTGGAGATTGGCTTCGTTGGAGCAGAGGGTATCGCTACCTCGGGAAAATGACTTAGTGCCTAGGTGTCGTGGCCACTTGCGCACCGCGTAGTTTCGGGGTCGATAGCCTTGGCGGATGCGAGGGGGGCCAGGCCTGTGCCCACGGACGGTAAGGGGAGACGGGGGTACAAGAGCACCCCGCGGAGGCCAGAGACGCCCGAGATCGCGTGTATGGCAGCGTCTCACCTGCTAAGTGCCCAAGAAATGCCAGTGCCGCCCGGAGGCCGAGGTGAGGGTGGACTGGCCGGACTTCGCTGGCATCAGAGCGGCACTTGTTTATGGGGCAGGAGGGAGCAGTCCAATCCCAAGCCGGTTAAGGGGAGCTTTCGTCTTTTGTGTATATATATATTACATTCTCTTGGACTTTGATTAGACCAAGAATCAAAATCTGCCCACCTCAGTGCAAGTTTAAGCTGAATGGTGTGGAATGAGACGGACCTTAACAGAGAGGTCACAGGTTTCTCTGATCGAGCATTTATGCTGGCTGAAGACAAGACCTGTATTATAGTCTTTCCTTGACTATTCCTTAGACGTTACCTTGAACAAGTCAGGTAACTATTCCGGCCCTCAGCTCTGAAAGCTCTGAGATCTCTTCTGATGTTAATATTCTGTGATTCTCGGTGATTCTCCAAGAAAAATCTAGGGCTTCCCCTAATAAACATCACCTTGGAGGTTCTCTCAGGGAAACTCTCAGGCAGATGGGCTGCCTGTTCGGGTAACTCTCTGGAAAGCGTCAATCATCAGCATACTCCCAGTAGTCACGACTTGGACTCAAACGAGGCTGGTTACGCATCGCTGTAGAAGGAAGGAAGAGGAGACATTTTTCTAATTGATCTGACTCCGTCACGTCCTTGAGAACACTGTGATTCTGTGAAAACTTCAGGGGATGATGGATACAAGAAGACTGAATCGTGCAAGGATAAACGAATCTCTTCTCTTACTGTTTCTGTGTGGATTGGGTGGCAGCAGAACGCATAGAACCCCTGCTCTTTGTATAGTGGTCTTGAGAGGATGTCACATAGGTCTGATCCTGAATCCAGAATTTTTTGTGTCGCAGCCTTGGTTCTGCCACTGGTTCTTTTCTTTCTTTTTTTTTTTTTTCGTTGTTTTGTTTTGTTTTGTTTTGTTTGAGACAGAGTCTCGTTCTGTCGCCCAGGCTGGAGTGCAGTGGCACGATCTTGGCTCACCGCAACCTCCACCTCCCGGGTTCACGCAGTTCTCCTGCCTCAGCCTCCTGAGTAGCTGGGATTACAGGCACACACCACCACACCTGGCTAATTTTTTTGTATTTTTAGTAGAGACAGGGTTTCATTATGTTGGCCAGACTGTTGTTTTTTGTTTTATTTTGAGACGGAGTCTCACTCTGTCACCCAGGCTAGAGTGCAATGGCACAGCCTCAGCTCACTGCAACCTCCACCTCCCGGATTCAAGCAATTCTCCTGCCTTAGCTTCCCAAGTAGCTCGGATTACAGATGCCCACCACCACACCTGGCTAAGTTTTAGTATTTTAATAGAGATGGGGTTTCACCTTTTGGCCAGGCTGGTCTCGAACTCCTAACTTCAGGTGATCCACCCACCTCGGCCTCCCAAAGTGCAGGGATTACAGGCGTGTGGCTCACCTGGCCATGCCACTGGTTCTTAATTCACAGATTGAACAATCAATTACTTAGTAACCTAAGTGGGCCACTTTTAGAGTAAATGGGGCAGTGTTATTATGGTGTAATGATACACCAGGACTAGAATGAGTCGCCAAACTGCTAACGTTTGGGTTTCACAAGCCAGAAGTGACCTCTCTTTTACTTAGAGTGCAGCCTTCTATTAATGAAGTGATTCTTAAGCCTCCAACATTAGTATGTCTTAGAGTCATCTGGAGAGATTGTTAAAAAGGAAATTCTCCACTGGGCACAGTGGCTCATGCCTGTAATACCAGCACTTTGGGAGGCCGAGGTGGGCAGATCACCTGAGGTTGGGAGTTCAAGACCAGCCTGACCAACATGGGGAAACCCTGTCTCTACTAAAAATACAGAATTAGGCATGGTGATGCATGCCTGTAATCCCAGCTACTCAGGAGGCTGAGGCAGGAGAATTGCTTGATCACTTGAACCCAGGAGGCAGAGGTTGCGGTGAGCCGAGATGGCACCATTGCACTCCAGCCTGGGCAACAAGAGTGAAACTCTGTCTCAAAAAAAAAGGAAATTCTCACCCAGGTGATGCCGATGCAGTTGGTCAAAGACCACACTTACAGGAAATACTGCTTTAACTTGCCCGGCTCTCCTGAGAGAGACATTTCTTCTGCTAAATATTGACATCGCTAACATTGATGCATAGATTGAGATGCCATGCGCCTAAAAAACATTTGATCATGATCACCACTATTTGATATTGATCTGCCTACAGTGTTGAAAAAATGGATCTTACCTAATGCCAAGTTGAGATCAATGCCTGTCTATCCTACAGGATCTCTCCTATGGGATTCATTGGGGTACTGTTCCCAAACATTCACTCATATGGCTCTTTCCCTCTTGGCAGGATCTCCCAGCCATCCAGCCCCGGCTAGTGGCGGTCAGCAAAACCAAACCTGCAGACATGGTGATCGAGGCCTATGGATATGGGCAGCGCACTTTTGGCGAGAACTACGTAAGAGCCCTTTTCTGAAGCCCTTTGGAAGCATCATGATTGCCAGGCTTCTGACTTGTTCTGTTTTGACCTTTTAGGTTCAGGAACTGCTAGAAAAAGCATCAAATCCCAAAGTAAGTAGATAGCTGAATTCTTTAATTTGTATCTAAATCTTGGCTCTTTAGTTGAAAATTAGACCCATCCTGGTGGTTGAGTTGTACAGCAGTTTTAGGGTGGTTGACTTTAGATTGGGCCAGGGATAGAAATGTCAGCTTCCACCTTGAGCCCCAAGTGATTCTCAGCTAGATTTTTCTCTTTGTTCAGACTGTCGTTTTCTCCTTGGTGGCTGTTTGGAAATGGTGGTTTCAGGAGCTTGCTGTAATCTTGGATCTTTTCAAGATTTGAAAGCTTAAATCAGTTCATCCTAGATGGGCAATATCTGAAAGATGGAGGGAATTGATGGGAACAAGGAAGGAAAACAGAACAGAAGCCTTAGATTTTTCTCTATCCTTTTACCTCATTAGGAGGCCGGGTGAAGATTGTGATAGTTTATTACATTTAAGGAACAGAGAGTGGATGTGAAAGGTGACAGGGAGTACATGAGGCGTTTGAGCCAGCAAGGCCTCTATAAAATCTGAGTTACACATGGTTACCTTTTTCCCCTCAGATTCTGTCTTTGTGTCCTGAGATCAAATGGCACTTCATTGGCCACCTACAGAAACAAAATGTCAACAAATTGATGGGTAAGATAAAATTAAATATGAAAACAAAATTGTTCTGTCATTGTATTGCTTCCACTACCCTTTGTGGAAGAGAGAGCAACTTTTAGAATAGCCCCAATTCACCATTTGTTTTTGGAATTTCTTTAGGAAAGTCTGAGTTCTTAATAAAAAGAGAAAACATCATGCCAAGAACAGAATGAATTCACCATTTTCTGGGTTATATATACTTGGAAACCTACCCAACCTCATGTTTATTATTATTTGGTGGTCTTTCAGAAAAATTATAAAGAATTGTAGCCCATAAATTTTTTTAACTAGCAAAAGAGACATTTCTGTTCTTTTTCCTTTAAATAAAAGCTACAGTAAATAAAATACAATACAGTAAAGTAAGTATAGTAAAGTAAAATTAAGAATTATAGTAAAGTAGGCCAGGCGCGGTGGCTGACACCTATAATCCCAGCACCATGGGAGGCCGAGGCAGGCGGATCACCTGAGGTCAGGAGTTCAAGACCAGCCTGGCCAACATGGTGAAACCCCAACTCTATTAAAAATGCAAAAAAATAGCTGGGCGTGGTGGTGCATGCCTGTCAAGTCGCAGCTACACAGGAGGCTGACACAGGAGAATCACATGAACCCGGGAGGCAGAGGTTGCAGTGATCCAAGATCACGCCACTGCACTCCAGACTAGGTAACAGAGCAAGACTTCATCTCAAAAAAAAAAAAAAAAGAACAAGAATCATAGTAAAATAAAATTAAGAAAGACATGGAGATCTTGAGTAACTGAACTTATTTCCCTGAAGGTATAAAAATTTAAATAACCTGTATATATTTTGTAACAGCTTTATTAGGGAGGTAATTGACTTACAATACATTGCACATATTTAAAGTATAGAATTCGACGAGTTTTGATGTATGTTTGCACCTGTGAAACCATCACAACAAACAGTGAGCATATCTATCACCCCCAAAAGTTTCCTCCTGTCCCTTGGTAATCCCTCTCTTACCTGTCCCACTTCTCTTCCTCAAGAACCACTTACCTGCTTTTGTCACTGTTAATGTACATGAGTTTACATTTTTTAGAGTTTTATCCAAAGGGAATCATGAAGTATGTACTCTCTTTTTGTCTGACTTCTTTCATTCAGTGTAGTGATTCATCATGTTCATACCTGTATCAAAGGTTCAATTCTTTTTATCATTCAGTAGTATTCCATTGTATAAGTATATTACAATTTGTTTATCCATTCACCTGTTGATGAATGTTGGGTTGCTTCTGATTTTTGACTGTTGCAAATAAGTTGCCATGAATATTTGTGTACGAGCCTTTGTATGGATATATTTCCCTTTTTCTTGGAATAAATATATAGGAATAGAATGGCTGAATCACAAGTTAAGTGTTATGTTTAACTTTTTATAACTGCAATAAAACAAACATAAAATTTACTGTCTTGATCTTTTATTTATTTATTTTTTTATTTTTTATTTTATTTATTTTATTTTTTTGAGATGGAGTCTCGCTCTGTCGCCCAAGCTGGAGTGCAGTGGCGCGATCTCAGCTCACTGCAAGCTCCACCTCCTGGGTTCACGCCATTCTCCTGCCTCAGCCTCCCGAGTAGCTGGGACTACAGGCTCCCGCCACAACGCCCGGCTAATTTTTTGTATTTTTAGTAGAGACGGGATTTCACCGTGTTAGCCAGGATGGTCTCAATCTCCTGACCTCGTGATCCACCCGCCTCGGCCTCCCAAAGTGCTGGGATTACAGGCGTGAGCCACTACACCCAGCCTGTCTTTATCGTTTTTAAGCATACAGTTCAGTGGCATTTTGTAGTCACATTGTTGTGTGACCATCACCACCATATATCCACAGAATTCTTTTCATCTTGCAGAACTGAAATTCTGTACCCATTATGTATGTTTAACTTTTTAAGAAACTACCAAACTTTTCCAAAGTAGTTGTGCCATTTTACATTTCCACCTGCAGTGTTCAAGTTCCTCCACATCCTTGCCAACACTTAGTATGGTCAGTCTTTTAAAATTGGAGCCATTTTTTTTTTTTTTTCTTTTTGAGATGGAGTCTCACTCTGTCGCCCAGGCTAGAGTGCAATGGTGCAATCTCGGCTCACTGCAACCTCCGCCTCCCAGGTTCAAGTGATTCTCCTGCCTCAGCCTCCCAAGTAGCTGGGATTACAGGCACACACCACCACACCCGGCTAATTTGTTTGTATTTTAGTAGAGATGGGGTTTCACTGTGTTGCCCAGGCTGGTCTCGAACTCCTGAGCTCAGGCAATCTGCCTGCCTCAGCCTCCCAAAGTGCTGGGATTACAAATGTGAGTCACCGCATCCGCCCCAATTTTAGCCATTCTAATAGGTATATGGTAGTGTCCTTTCGTTTCCCTAATGCCTAGTAACGTTGAACTTTTCATGTTTGCCATCTGTTTATCTTCTTTGGTGAAGTGTCTATTAAAAGTCTTTTGCCCATTTTCTAATTGGATTATTTTCTTACTGTTGAGACAAGAGAGTTCTTTACATATTCCAGATATGAGTTCTTTATCAGTTAAGTGCTTTGCACGTATTTTTCCTCAGTCTATGGCTTGTCTTTTGAAAAGTGAAAGTTTTTAATTGGAATAAGCCCAGTTTATCAGTTGTGGGTTTTTTTTGTTTTTTTTTTTTTAAAGAATGTGCTTTTGCCATCGTGTCTAAGAAATCTTTCCCTATCTTAAAGTCACAAAGATTTTCTCCTACGTTTTCTTCTGGCAGCTTTATGGTCTTGGGTCTTATTAGGGTTCATGATCCATTTTGAGTTAGTTTTTGTATATGGTACAAGATATGGATCCAAGTTCATTTCTTTGCACATGAATATCCAGTTGTTCCAGAACTGTTAGAAAGGCTATCCTTTTTCCAAAGCACTGCCTTTGCATTTTTGTCAAAAATCAGATATCCTTTGATGTATTTCTGGACTATCTGTTGGTAGTGATCTCCTCTGTTAGTGAGTGATGTATTTGTCTGCCTTTATACCAGTAGCTTGCTACTTTGATTTACTGGAGCTTTATAATAATTATTGAAATCAGGTACTGTTAACCTCCAACTTTATTCTTTTTCAAAGTTATTTTAGCTATTGTGGGTCTTCTACATTTCCATATAAACCAGCTTTTCAATTTCTACAAGAAAAAAAGAAAAGCCTGCTGGATTATATTGTATCTTAGATTAACTGGGGAACATTTTGACATATAACAATATTGACTCTCTTAACACATTAACAAGGTATACCTTAGTACTTATTTATATCTTTAATTTCTCTCAGTAATATTTTATAGTTTTCATTGTATAGATTTTCCACATCTTTTCTCAGATTTATTCCAAAGTTTTTATTTTTTTATGCTATTGTAAATGTATTTTTCTATTTCAACTTCTGATTGTTGCTAGTACAGGTTATAAGCATCCCAATTTCAAATTTCTGAAAATCAAAATGCTCCAAAGTCTGAAACTTTTAAGCACTGACATGACACTTAAAAGAAATGCTCATTGGAGCCAGGCATGACAGTTCATGCCTGTAATCCCAGCACTTTGGGAGGCTGAGGCAAGCAGATCTTTTGAGCCCAAGAGTTCGAGACCAGCCTGGGCAACATGGTGAGACCCTGTCTCTACAAATAGTACCAAAAAATTAGCTGGGTGTGCTGGCACACACCTGTGGTCCCAGCTACTTGGAAGGCCAAGGTGGCAGGATCACTTGAGCCCAGGAGGTTGAGGCTGCAGTGAGCTGAGATCTCACCACTGCACTCCAGCATGGGTGACAGAATAATACCTTGTCACAAAACAAAACAAAAAAAAAAGGCTGGGCGCGGTGGCTCACGCCTGTAATCCCAGCACTTTGGGAGGCCGTGGCAGGTGGATCACGAGGTCAGGAGATCAAGGCCATCCTGGCTGACACAGAGAAACCCCGTCTCTGCTAAAAATACAAAAAATTAGCCGGGCGTGGTGGCAGGCACCTGTAGTCCCAGCTACTCGGGAGGCTGAGGCAGGAGAATGGCGTGAACCTGGGAGGCGGAGCTTGCAGTGAGCCGAGATCGTGCCACTGGACTCCAGCCTGGGGGATAGCAAGACTCCGTCTCAAAAAAAAAAGAAAGAAAAGAAATGTTAATTGGGCCAGAGGCAGTTGCTTATGCTTGTAAGCCCAGCACTTTGGGAGGTCAAGGCAGGAGGATCATTTGAGCCTAGGAGTTCAAGACCAGCCTGAGCAACGTGTCAAAACCCCGTCTCTACAAAAAATAATAAAATTAGTCAGATATGATGGCTCGAAGCTGTAGTCCCAACTACTCAGGAGGCTGAGGTGGAAGGATTGCTTGAGCCTGGGAGGTCGAGGCTGCAGTGAGCCGTGATTGTACCACTGCCCTCTCTCAAAAAATAAAAAGATTTTGGATTTCAGATTTTCAGATTAGAGATGCTCAACTGGTTAAGTATATGCAAATATTTCAAAATCTGAAAAAATCCCAAATCTGAAATGGAAACATTTCTGGTCCCAAACATTTCATATAAGGGATACTCTACCTGTATATAGAAATATGCTTGATTTTTGTATGTTGATCTTGTATCCTGCAACCTTGCTAAAATTACTTATGTTCTAGTTGCTTTTTTGTAGATTCCATTGAATTTTCCACATAAATAATCATGTCATCTATGAGTAAAGACAGTTTACTTCTTTGTATATTTCCCTATTTACTTCTTTATGAATAGAAGTGCTGAGAGTGGGCACATAAGGAGGAATTTCCCTTCTAATTTTAGTTTGCTGAGAGATTTTATCAAGAATAGATGCTGAATTTTGTCAGATGCATTTAATGTATCAAAGTGATCGTATGGTTTTTTAGTTTGTTAACATGTTGAATCACATTTATTGATTTTTTTTTTTTTTTTTTGAGATGGAGTCTCACTCTGTCACCCAGGCTGGAGTGTAGTGGGGTGATCCCGGCTCACTGCAACCTCCACTGCCCGAGTTCAAGCGATTCTCCTGCCTCAGCCTTCCGAGTAGCTAGGATTACAGGCACATGCCACCACACCTGGCTAATTTTTTACGTTTTTAGTAGAGACAAGGTTTCATCATATTGGCCAGGCTGGTCTCGAACTCCTGACCTTGTGATTCACCTGCCTCAGCCTCCGAAAGTGCTAGGATTGCAGGCATGAGCCACCATGCCCGGCCTATTGATTTTCAAATGTTAAACCAACCCTGCACTCCTAGGATAAATCCTACTTGAAGGCTGGGTCTCTATTAATCTTATTATATGTCATATAAACAAAATAACTGTGTTATGGGATTTATAACTATGTAAAAGCAAAATGCATGACAACAATAACAGAAGGGGATAAACAGAAGTACACTATTGTAAAGTTCTTAAACTGTGTGAAGTAGTGTAACACACCTTGAAGGTGGACTGTTGTAAGTTAAACCCCAAAGCAACCAATAAAATAACACAATAAAGAGTTATAGCTTATAAGTCAACAAAGGAGATATATTGGACTCAAAAAATGTGAAATGGTATCTCCTTATAGTTTTGATTTTCTTTTTTCTTTTTTTTTTTTTTTTTTTTTTTTTGAGACGGATTCTCACTCTGTTGCCCGGGCTGGAGTGCAGTGGTGCGATCTCAGCTTTCTGCAACCTCCGCTTCCCAGGTTCAAGCAATTCTTCTGCCTCAGCCTCCCGAGTAGCTGGGACTACAGGCGCCCACTACCACGCCCAGCTAATGTTTTTGTATTTTTAGTGGAGATGCGGTTTCACCATCTTGGCTAGGCTGGTCTCAAACTCCAGACCTCATGATCCGCCTGCCTTGGCCTCCCAAAGTGCTGGGATTACAGGCGTGAGCCACCGCGCCCGGCGGTTTTGATTTTCATTAATAACGAATGATGTTGAGCATCTCTTCATGGGCTTATTGGCCATTTTTATGTCTTCTTTGGAAAAATGTCTAGTCAGTCCTCTGCATGTTTTTTAAATTGAGTTGTCTTTTCATTATTGAGTTGTAAATTCCAGCTAGATTAAATAATCTAACTTGAAAATAAAAGCTATAAAAGTATTAGAATAAAATGCAGGAAAATATTTTTATTTTCTTGGGCTTTTCTAAGCAAGACATAAAATCTGGAAACCATAAAAACAACAACTAGGCCAGGCACAGTGGCTCACACCTGTAAATCTAGCACTTTGGGAGGCCAAGGCAGGTGGATCACTTGAGCCCAAGAGTTTAAGACCAGCCTGGGTAACATGGCAAAACCCTGTCTCCACTAAAAATACAAAAAATTAGCTGGGCGTAGTGGTGTGTGTCTGTGGTCCCAGCTACCTGGGAGGCTGAGGTAGGACGATCACCTGAGTCCAAGAGGTTAAGACTGCAGTGAGCTGTGATTGTGCCACTGCAGTCCAGCCTGGATGACAGAGGAGACCCTATCTAATAATAATAATAATATTAATAATAATAATAAATTTTAAAAGAACAACTAGCAGATTTGATCACACAAAAATTAAAGCTTTCTGCATGTCAAAGCAAAAGGGAGGCACAGAGTGGAAGAAAAATAATATTTTTGAAGAGGGAAGAGGTTAATATCCAGAATACATAAAGAGCTACAAATCTTTTTGTTTAATCTATAGGGGAAAAAAATAGGCAAAAACTGGGGCAATTTATAAGGGGTAAAAATACAAAAGGCCAGTAATCAAATGAAAAATATTCATCCTCAGAGAAATACAAAATCACTAATCAGATTTGTAAAAAATCAAAAAGACTGCTAAGATCCAGTGTTTTGAGGGAGTGAGTAAATGAGTACTCCTTCGTCTTACCAGGAGATTCTAAAACCGTAGAGTCTTGGAAAAACATAAAGATTCCACCAAAAAACTATTATAACTGAAAAACAACTTCAGTAACATTGCAGGATACAAAATAAATATACAAAAATCAGTAGCATTTCTATATGCCAACAGTGAATGATCTGGAAAAGAAATCAGGAAAGTAATCCCATTTACAGTAGCTACAAATGAAATACCTAAGAATAAACTTCACCAAAGAAATGAAAGATTTCTACAATGAAAACTATAAAACACTGATGCAAGAATTTGAAGAGGACATGAAAAAATGGAAAGATATTCCATGCTCATGAATTGGAAAAATCAGTATTGTCAAAATGTCCTTATTGCCCAAAGCAATCTACAGATTCAGTGCAGTCCCTATCAGAATACTAGTGACATTCTTCACAGAAATAGAAAAACACAGTCCTGAAATTTGTATGGAACCACAAAAGACCCATAATAGCCAAAGCCATCCTGAGCAAAAAACAAAGCTGGAGGAATCACATTACCTGACTTCAAATTATACTGTAGAGCTATAGTAACCAAAACTAGCATAAAAACAGACACATAGACCAATGGAACAGAATAGAGAACTCAGAAATAAATTTGTACATCTACAGAGAATTTATTTTTAACAGAGGTGCCAAGAACATACATTGGGAAAAGGACAATCTCTTCAATAAGTGCTGCTGGGAAAACTGGATATCCATATGCAGAAGAATAAAACTAGACTCCTATCTCTCACCATGTACAAAAATCAAATCAAAATAGATTAAAGACTTAAATCTAAATCCAAGACCTGAAACTACTAAAAGAAAACATTGGGGAAACTCTCCAAGACATTAGTCTGGACAAATTTTGTTTGTTTGTTTGTTTGTTTGTTTGTTTTGAGACAGGGTCTCACTCTGCACCCAGACTGGAATGCAGTGGCATGATCTCGGCTCACTGCAACCTCCATCTCCTGGGTTCAAGCGATTCTCCTGCCTCAGCCTCCCAAGTAGCTGGGATTACAGGCACGCCCCACCATGCTGGCTAATTTTTGTATTTTTGGTAAAGACGGGGTTTCACCATGTTGGCCAGGTTGGTCTCCAATTCCTGACCTCAGGTGATCCGCCCACCTCAGCCTCCCAAGGTGCTGGGATCGCAGGTGTGAGCCACTGCACCTGGCCATGTTAGAAATATGTAAAGGTGATGGGAGGAGGGAGCGGGGAAGGAGCCAGCAGGCATAGAAGGGGCAGGAAAGCCTAACAGAACTGTTGTTTTAGTGCCATTTTCCCTTCTGGATGACCCGTTATACTCATTCAACCTCACAGCTCAATTCATTTCCATAAAGGCTTCTTGAGGCCAGATGCAGTGACTCACACCAGTAATCCCAACACTTTGGGAGGCCAAGGTGGGAGGATCACTTGAAGCCAAATACATATATGTATATTTCTTTCTTTTTTAGTCTTTCTAGTCTTGCTCTGTCACCCAGGCTGGAGTGCAGTGGCGTGATCCCGGCTCACTGCAACCTCTGCCTCCCAGATTCAAGGAATTCTCCTACCTCAGCCTCCCGAGTAGCTGGTATTACAGGCATGTGCCACCAGGCCTGGCTAATTTTTTTTGTATTTTTAATAGAGACAGGGTTTCACCATGTTGGCCAAACGGACCTCAAACTACTGGCCTCAAGTGATTCGACCACCTCGGCCTCCCCAAGTGCTGGGATTACAGGCGTGAGCCACAATGCCTAGCCATCTCTGGCTAATTTTTTTATTTTTTGGTAGAGACAGGGTTTCACTGTGTTGGACAGGCTGGTCTTGAACTCCTGGCCTCAAGTGATCTGCCCTCCTCAGCCTCCCAAAGTGTGGGGATTACAGGTGTGAGCCACTGCACCCGACCTTGACAAAGATTGCTTGAGTAAATACTCCAAAAGCACAGGCAACCAAAGCAAAAATGGACAAATGGGATCACATCAAGTTAAAAAGCTCTTGCAGGCTGGGCACAGTGGCTCACGCCTGTAATCCCAGCACTTTGGGAGGCCAAGGCCAGCAGATCACGAGGTAAGGAGTTCAAGAACAGCCTGGCCAACATGGCAAAACCCCATCTCTACCAACAATACAAAAATTAGTGAGGTGTAGTGGTGGGTGCCTGTAATCTCAGCTACTTGGGAGGCTGAGGCAGAAGAATAGCTTGAACCCAGGAGGCAGAGGTTGCAGTGAGCCAAGATTGTGCCACTGCACTCTAGCCTGGGCAACAGAGCGAGACTCTGTCTCCAAAAGAAAACAAGCTCTTGCAGAGCAAAGGAAACAACAAAGTGAAGAGACAACTCAGAATGGGAGAAAATATTTGCAAACTGCCCATCTGAAATACTTGTACATAGCACCAAGTTCTATATCCAAGCTTTGTTTTTGTAATAAAAAATAAGAAACAATCTAATATCCATTAACAAGAGGAATAGTTATGTAAACTGTGATAATCTGTCCTGTGGATTGCTGCAGTTTTTTAGTAGAGATGGGGTTTCACCATGTTGGCCAGGCTGGTGTCAAACTCCTGACCTCAGGTGATCCACCCACCTGGTATTACAAGTGTGAGCCACCACACCTGACCAGTGTTAGGGTCATGGTGATGTCCTTGTTGGATAAGAATACCCTCATCCCAGAAAGTTGAAGAATTGTGGTGATATGCTAGGGAAGCATCTTGGCTTCCACTGGTCATCCTTTCTTCATTGTCATCCTGACCTGTTTCTCTCAGTTTGAACTGAGACATAGATCAAGCCTTTTACTAGGAATCTGTCCGTTACCAGCTTCTTGAAGCGTATGGATGTATATGCTGCCTGATCATGTATGTCAGCTTTTCCCTTATTTACCTTTGCTGATTAGCCAGGGATGGTCTGACATTTGAATTTGTATCTAGTAAAACTGTCACATTTGTCTTCTTAGAGGAACTGAGATTTAACTGTGTTTTTCTTTTCCTGGCATATTTTTTCCTCTAACAAGTCAGAGATTTGTTGCATGTTACTTGCTGCAATAGAGCAAATAAGGAATACTACTTTGCCTCTGTCTCATTACAGCTGTCCCCAATCTCTTCATGCTGGAAACAGTGGATTCTGTGAAGTTGGCAGACAAAGTGAACAGTTCCTGGCAGAAAAAAGGTTCTCCTGAAAGGTTAAAGGTTATGGTCCAGATTAACACCAGCGGAGAAGAGAGTAAGTAACCAGACCTGAATTGTAGATTTTTCTTCCTTTAGGATGGTTGAAGCTTAGGGAGAATGGGTGGGCCCAAGTGTCTGATGGATAAGGTTATAGAAACAAATCACAGGATCACAGGCCTCTAAGTTGGCTGTTTTATGTGTGATCTAGGTAGCATAATGGCATGCAAAGCAGTCTATGTATCATTCTTTACTACATCATGGTTCATTATATCTTAATTTTAGGGGAAGAAGAATGGATGGGGAGTTCAAGAAGGGGATTGTGACTTCGTTTTGTATTTTTGTTTTTTTTTTGAGATGGAATCTTGCTATGTCGCCCAGGCTGGAGTGCAATGGTGTGATCTCGGCTCACTGCAACCTCCGCCTCCCAGGTTGAAGCAATTCTCCCACCTCAGCCTCCCAAGTAGCTGGGACTACAGGCGTGCACCTCCACGCCTGGCTAATTTTTGTATTTGTAATAGCGATGGGGTTTCACCATATTGGCCAGACTGCTCTCAAGCTCATGACCTCTCAAGTGATCCGCCCATCTCGGCCTCCCAAAGTGCTGGGATTACAGGCGTGAGCCACCACGCTCAGCCTTTTTTTTTTTTTTTTTTTTTTGAGACAGAGCCTCACTCTGTCGCCAGGCTAGAGTGCAGTGGCACGATCTCAGCTCACTGCAACCTCCGCCTCCTGGGTTGAAGCGATTCTCCTGCCTCAGCCTCCCGAGTAGCTGGGATTACAGGCACGAGCTACCACGCCCAGCTAATATTTGTATTTTTAGTAGAGACGGAGTTTCACCATATTGGTCAGGCTGGTCTTGAACTCCTGACCTCAGGTGATCCACCCACCTCAGCCTCCCAAAGTGCTGAGATTAAAGACATGAGCCACTGCACCCAGCCTGGGATTGTGTCTTTCATCTGGAAACCCCCAAAGGTCACCATCACTCCTACAAGGAGTATTTTAAATTTTTAAGACCTAAGATTATATAAATACTCTTAGATCTTAAAAAAATTACTTGATGTTGCATTGGGAGAGAATGGAAGATAATTACTGTGAGTGGGCCAGGTGCGGTGGCTTACACCTGTAATCCCAGCACTTGGGAAGGCTGAGGCAGGTGGATCACCTGAGGTCAGAAATTCGATACCAGCCTAGCCAACATGATGAAACTTCATCTCTACCATACATACAAAAATTAGCCAGGCATGGTGGTGTGCGCCCATAGCCCCAGCTGCTCGGGATGCTGAGGCAGGAGGATCCCTTGAACCCAGGAGGTGAATATTGCAGTGATCCGAGATCGCGCCACAGCACTCCAGCCTGGGTGACAGAGTTAGACTCCATCTCAAAAAAAAAAAAAAAAAAAAAAAATTATGGTGAGCACCAGTCAATGAATATCTTTATGGGGCTTGGATTAACAGTGTAACATAGTGTGAATAGAAGCATGGGCTTTGAAATCAGACAGACCTTGGGTTTCAGCTACACTACTTTCCAGTATTGTAACCTTGGATAAGTTACCTAATCTCTCTGTACTTCAGTTTCCTTTTTTGGCAATGGTATCATGAGAATGCTTACTTCAGAGGGTGTGATTAGGACTGAATATGATAATCCAGGCAACGTTGTTAGCACAGAACCCTACACATGTTGTTAGCTATTCGTTAAGAATAAATGTATACAGATCAGGCATTTGATTGCAACCATCAAAGCACCAGTATTCACCAAATCTTAGTATGCAGGAACACAGTAGAGGCATCTGTTTTCTAGATAACGTCCTAGAGTCAGACTACCTGGGTTTAAATCCCAATTATCAATAGAAATCTGAAATCAACTATAGGTCAAGTCTTTATTGTACCATTTCTTGATAATTAGCTATAATATGCCCTATTTAAAGACTGAAGTAAATGTTACTAGTATCTCCGCCTAATAAATGGGGGCAAGACAATATCAATAGCTCTTATAACTGTATAACAAATAATTGCTTGCTGCAGATTTCTCTTCCAGTTGTTAATTAGAAAGTTCAGTTAAACTTTGCTAATATATAGCCAAAAATATTTAACATGTACTTTATTCTAAATTTTTTGCAATTCCATTAAATTAATAAAACTATAAAAATTCTTGATTTAGAAAAGTAATTCTCAGGTTCATCTGGCATTTTGGCAATGCAAATCTTCCTGGTATCCCAAAAAAGCAAGATTTTTTCTTTTCCATATCTCCTAGCTGTTTTCAGCTGAAATCCTGAGATGGAGGAAAGAGAATCCAACTGATAGTTCTTTTCTTGAGAAATTTAGAACCTGACCAGAAGCAGAGCAACATAGAAAACCCCAAGTATAAAGTTACTCTTTAGGACTTGAGGCTCTTTCAAGAGGTTCTCTTGTTGGGGGTCACCTCTTCTGTCGTAAGGAAGGGAGGAAAATGGAGCCTTCCTCTGGCCATTTACCCTTGCAGTATACCTGTTTTCTGTTTCCTTTCGTGAAGGTAAACATGGCCTCCCACCTTCAGAGACCATAGCCATCGTGGAGCACATAAACGCCAAGTGTCCTAACCTGGAGTTTGTGGGGCTGATGACCATAGGAAGCTTTGGGCATGATCTTAGTCAAGGACCAAATCCAGACTTCCAGGTACTGGGGGGTCGGGGAGATTGCTCATGTGCTAAAGAAGCAGTGTGCTGGAGTGCTATTGCAGGGCTGGCTGCAGTGGGGATTGCAGAGTCATCCCAGACACTGCCTGTCGAGTGTTCTAGCCCTCTTTTGAACTCTTCTCAGAAGGAAAAGGGAAGAACAGGTTTCCAAAGCCC
The DNA here is from genome assembly GCF_028858775.2 of Pan troglodytes. Classification (NCBI taxonomy): domain Eukaryota; kingdom Metazoa; phylum Chordata; class Mammalia; order Primates; family Hominidae; genus Pan; species Pan troglodytes. The sequence continues at coordinate 46,176,137 of NC_072405.2, forward strand.
CACAAACCTTTTTCAACTCAACTTGAACTTGGCTAAAACATAGTCTTTAGAGAATATGAGATTTCTTCCTCTCCAGTGACTAATAGTTTTCTCGAAAGTGGGATAGTTTGCAAAAAACCGTTTCAGTAACGTCTGGCAATTTTGGCAGGCCTTGAAATCATAAGGAATACATAACTGTTGTCAGAGAAGTTCAGATTCAGCCACTTTTGGGCATCGTTAGACAAGGCAGGAGTAAAATAGGTGTCATCTCTTTCTGTCAGCTGTTATTGTCCCTCCGGGAGGAACTGTGTAAAAAGCTGAACATCCCTGCTGACCAGGTTGAGCTGAGCATGGGCATGTCCGCGGATTTCCAGCATGCGGTGAGTGTCCTGCCGGTGCCCTGTCTGCCTCGAGGGGTGGGGGTAGGGGTCTGAGAGGCTGACACAAGAGCAGATCTTTGCTGTAGAAGCCTTGGAAATGCCTTGGGATGGCAGTAAGGTACCCAGTGTCAGCTATTCCAGCATCTCCCATTCCCCATGCCCTTTCTTTTTTGAAAAGAGCCAGGTGCGGTGGCACACGCCTGTAATCCTAGCACTTTGGGAGGCCGAGCCGGGCAGATCATGAGGTCAGGAGTTCGAGACCAGCCTGACCAACATGGTGAAACCCCATCTCTCCTAAAAATACAAAAATTAGCTGGGCGTGGTGGCGCACGCCTGTAATCCCAGCTACTCAGGAGGCTGAGGCAGGAGAATCGCTTGAACCCAGGAGGCGGAGATTGCAGTGAGCCGAGGTCGCGCCACTGCACTCCAGCCTGGCTGGCGACAGAGCAAGACTCCATCTCAAAAAAAAAAAAAAAAGAAAGAAAGAAAAGAAATGTATAGAAATTATAGCCTGACATCTGAACTTTTAAAACAAAATATAATTCCGTAAGTGTAATCTAAAGGAAATAAGAAATTAATTATAATTATAATTTCATAAATTATAAACATAATTCCATAAGTGTAGTCTAAAGGAAAATAAGAAATTAAGCTATAATTTTTGGAAAGGCATTTCATTACGTAAGTGCGTGGGCATGGCTGTATCACAGCAAATCATGATGAAGCAGCCTAAGGCTTCATGTTTGTTTGTTTTTTTTTGGAGACTGAGTCTCGCTCTATTGCCCAGGCCGGAGTGCAGTGGCGCGATCTCAGCTCACTGTAACCTCCACCTCCCAGGTTCAAGCGATTCTCCTGCTTCAGCCTCCCAAGTAGCTGGGATTACAGGCGCCTGCCACAATGCCCAGCTAATTTTTGTATTTTTAGTTAAGACAGGGTTTCACCGTATTGGCCAGGCTGGTCTCGAACTCCTGACCTCAGGTAATCCACCCACCTAGGCCTCCCAGTGATGGGATTACAGGCATGAGCCACTGCACCCGTCCGAGGCTTAATCTTATGTGTAGATTCACCGACAATCTTATGTGTACATCAACAGCTGTAAATATCAACTGATACAGGTGTGCTAGATTGGCAACGCAAATACATGATTTTCTGAAATAGCAAATAACTTGATGAAGTTTCAAAAATCAAAATATAAACTTGCATTCCTGGAAAATTGTATTTCTTAAAACAGTGCAAAAATACATTGCATTGATAAGTAAAATGGAATTTGATCAGATAATTATAAGGATTTTTTTTCATCTACCTGACCGTGGCACATTGGAGAGGTAGGTGGGCTGTGCTGTGTGGCTGCGTCCCACACTGGACGTCTAATGTCCTTGACCCCCTCCTAGCTGAGTGCCAGCCACACTCTCCAACCACTGGAAATCCAGAGAAACCCAACTTGTTTCCTATATATGCCCTCAGAGGCAATTTGACCTCTGAGGAGAACAATCATCCTGAAGCCATCTTCGGCTGTGTTATTATTCATAGAAGGCTCTGTTTTTGTTTTTGTTTTTTTTTTTTGAGATGGAGTTTCGCTCTTGTTGCCCAGGCTGGAGTGCAATGGCGCAACCTCTGCTCACCGCAACCTCCGCCTCCTGGGTTGAAGCAATTCTCCTGCCTCAGCCTCCCGAGTAGCTGGGATTACAGGCATGTGCCACTATGCCCGGCTAATTTTGTATTTTTAATAGAGACAGGGTTTCTCCATGTTGGTCAGGCTGGTCTCGAACCCCCGATCTCGTGATCTGCCCACCTCGGCCTCCCAAAATGCTGGGATTACAGGCGTGAGCCACCACGCCCCATCCATAGAAGGCTCTTGAGAGCCAGAATGGGGGCACAGCTTCAGCACTGGCTCCATTTTATTATTTTAAACCTGGTCCTCGATACCTTCTCTTTTTTCCCACAGGTTGAAGTAGGATCTACAAATGTCCGAATAGGAAGCACAATTTTTGGAGAGCGGGATTACTCAAAGAAACCCACCCCGGACAAGTGCGCAGCAGACGTGAAGGCCCCGCTGGAGGTGGCACAGGAGCACTGAGCCAGGAAATACTGAGAGCACTAACTATGCACTAACCTAGATTTTCATTTCGATATTCCCTGTGTCCCAGCGCAGTCCTGCTCTCCTGTGACCTGTGGAGAGCACTAATGATCACGTGTGTTGATGGAAACCATCTGTGCTTAGTCTCTGACATAGGAAGCTTGCTTCAGGCAGTGGCTTTGGATTGAGTTTGAGAAATTCAAACATTTCTGCAGAACAGATACCAAATCAATAGCTAGGAATCATGTTCAATATTGAATTCTGCCCAGGAGCATGAACTGATCCATGAATGCCTTTTCCAGGTTAAAATTTGGTCACTGATGCCTATAATCGTGGAAGTCAGAGGGATTCCCCTTTTTCATCTCATTTTAATGGGAAATTCCTTATGGTTAACATCTCCCTACAAACTCCTACTACGTCGTCTAAATTGCTGCTCTGGAATAAGGTGATTTCTGCCCCCAGATTCTTCCCTAGCCGGTAGATACATGAAGATATTCCCAACTGTGGAATGGCAGTGTAGGTAGCTTCAGGAAATGGCTCAGGTTAATTCTCAAAACACAAATTGTTGCTGGCCAGGCATGGTGACTCATGCCTGTAATCCCAGCAATTTGGGAGACAGAGGTGGAAGGATCACCTGAGCCTAGGAGTTCAAGACCAGCCTCAGCAACAGCAGGAGCCCCCCCACCCCCGCCCGTCTCTACAAAAAAATTTAAAAATTAACTGGGCATGGTGGCTGAGGTGGAAGAATGGAAGAATCACTTGAGCCCAGGAGTTTGAGGCTGCAGTGAGCTATGATTGCACCACTGTACTCCTGCCTTAAAAAAAAAAAAAAAAAAAAAAAAATCCCAATAGTCCATGAAGGCTTTGATCTCTTGGGAAGTTCTTCATAGATGCTGTCACATTTCTTAAAGCAACCTTTTAATATGCAGATAATACCCCCCAACTTTTTTAGAGACAGCCTGTCTCTTAAAAAAAAATTAATTTGGTAGTGAGAGCTTGTGTCACTGCCACTCTGTTTTATCCCTGAAATTAAGGGATAACATAAGGAGGACTTGGGCCTTTCTGACATCATCCTGAAGAGACAGGACTTTGCGTTTTTCCTCTGGGACCTACAGTGATGAGAATTTAATGATTATCTCCTCCACTATAATCCTCTTTAGGGTGATTTTTTAAATCAAAACCCAGTGAATCTCATTACTCCTAAGAAACGAAAGATTCCTTCAAAGCCTTTTCAGGCACATGGTTTCAACAAAGCCTGGCTTTGACATTCCTTGTCCTGAGGAGCACTTTCCAGGCATAGTTACAGCTTCCCCACTGTATTTACAAGCCAGAATTGTGCAACTCTTCTGGATCATTAATAAAGTAGCAAGATCCTCAAAAAACCCAAAAACACCATTCTCTAATAGTCATGACAAATGGCTTCAGTATGGCTTGTTTTTTATTTTCCAGATGGCTTTTTCTCTTATTTTTTGAAGCCCCAGTCTTTGATTTTACAGGTAACTTTCAAAACATGATGCTGCTGCCAAATGTACTTTTGTAAACTTAAACATTATGATTCCTGTATTATTTCAGTGAGAGCTACAGTGTGATATTTCAGAGTCTATTAAATAAAAATGTGAGTTTGAATTACACCATCTGTGCCAATTACAAAGCAATTAAAAGATTTATTTTTTATGATCTGGTGTAGTGACTGAATATAACAGGTGGGGGCATTGGAACCGACAGGAAGCAGCTAGGCTGGTGCCTTGGCATTGTGCCAGCCTGGCTTTGGAGGAGGGCTTCCCTGGGGTCACAGACGCAGCCAAAGCTACACCATGGGTGAGAGGGATTCTGAACTTCTAAGGGCAAGAAAAAGGACATTTCAAGAATTACAAAAATAGTTACCCCTCACTGCAAGAGACTTTTGAATTGCCTCTAGATGGCGACATTGGCTAACCTGAGGGACAAGCACTGGCTCTCCACTGTCAGTAGTTTACCTTATGAGGGACTCCTGGTTACTCAGTCTGGTGGAGGCCAGAGAGGACATGACTCTCTCAAGTGATAGTGTGACTTGCAGAGCCTCAGGGGTTCGATACCAGCCAGCCTGGGCAACACGGTGAAATCTTGTCTGTACCAAAAATACCCCGCCCAAAAATTAGCTGGGCATGGTGGCACATGCCTGTGGTCCCAGCTACTCCAGAGGCTGAGGTGGGAGGATCGCTTGAGCCTAGGAGGAAGAAGTCACAGTGAGCTGAGATTGCACCACTGCACTGCAGCCTGGGTGACAAGGTGAGACCCCATCTCAAAACAAAACAAAACAAAAACAGCGAATAAGGAGGAAAGCCAGGGAAGGCTCAATCAGATCTAGATAAGGGAAGGACACCAAAGTGTGTCTAGGGTGTCCCCAGCAGGATGGGATATTTTGCAGAGAGAAAATTGAGCCAGGTTGTGAGTTTGTCTTTCGTTATGCATGATGGGTGGCAGGTTGGGTTTCTTCCAGATTTTCATGAAAGCCAGTTCCTGGAGTTTGGACGGCTTGCTCTCCTGGATTGGGCCCACCTGTGCAGCCTCACAGTCTCTGAAGGCGCTGGGCCCTTGTCTGCCCTGAAGCCAGCCTCAGAAGGCTTGAGACGCCACAAAACCTCCCAATAGTCCATCAAGACTTTGATCTCTTGGGGAGCTCCTCACAGATTCTATCACAGTTCTTAAAGCAACCTCTTAATACTCAAATGGTACCCCCCACCTTTTGTTTAACATTGATGGCATATGCAGCACTATTCTCTATATTCTCATTTCACCATCACAACAGCTGGTAGACTTGTGTAGGCTGATAGGCAATGTCCCTTTGTGGACGGGGCACTGGGGCCCAGAGAAGGTTCCGTGTTCTCCTTGTCTGAGGTCAGAGTGAGTTGGTGGCAGGACAAGAAATAAACTCAGGACTTGACTTTCTGGCCCAGAACATGGTCACTACTCCACACTGGTATCTTCTATCTCTACCTTTAATAATTGATAAGTGGCATATTCTTAGATGTGCAGCTTTCATTTAAACGAGCCTTATTACCATAAAATAAGTGTGTGTGTTTCTATTCCAGTGGAACAGTTGAGAATTGACGCATCTTAATGCAGAACAAACTTTGAAACCACAGGCAGTGGGGGTGAGAAGGAAGGAGAGCATTAAACCCAGCCATGAGTGGGATTGGCCTCCCCTCTCGTCATCCCATCTCCCTCCCAAGTTCATTCCTCATGATTCAAGCTAATCTCACAGGCTGCAGGGCCCAGAGTGTGCAACCCTGTGCCTTCCCCCTGAAGCTGGACCAGCAGTGAATTCTGTTCCCCAAGGCTAGACACACAGGAATGGGGTCAGACAGGACATTCTTAAAATCCAGGACATCTTCATCCTTCAGAAAAGAAGTGGTCGTGTGCATCCCACCAAAGCTTTGAAGGAGGAAATACTCACTTACCAATTCCTGAAGGGCTGCAGTAGGAGTGGAATGTCACCAGTGGTGCAAGGGGAAAGGATTTCTCTGGGAACTGTGACTGTCTTTACCATGAAATCAGTTGAATGCTATTACATCAGCCTCATGACTAAGGACAAAAGAATCCAGACTGTCTACCAAAATGTTTTACTAATCTGTCCTCCCCTCAAGGAACACATAGGTAAAGAAAAGGGCTTCCTTTTCCACCCAGTTTGCACCAATGTGTGTAAACTATGGCTCTGTGTGGTTAAGCAGCTACTTGCAAGGTAAGGGTCCTTAAACTTAAGTTCCTCTTCTATAATCACGTTGAAGCCTCAAGGGACCGCAGAGCTAACACTTTTTTTTTTCCTTTAAAGTGCAGCACAGAGCAGTTGAAACGGCACACAGTGGGGACAGCAGGAGGGGCTTTTGGCACTTTTCTTGTATTTAAAATAAATTTTACAAGCCCACACTCCTGAGCCTTGAGATCACAGGGAGCAGAGGCCACTCTGAGTGCCGGAGTGCCTTCTCGAATGGTCCCATCTGCACCAGCTGCCTGGAGACACCGCCTGCTACCTCCACGCTATTCCAGGCTAGCGTCTCCAGCACCCGCCCTCCTAGCAGCCTTACCGCTCTCCAGCCTCAGAGCTAAGCCTGACCCGGCTGCCAATCTCCAAAATAAAATCAATGTGTGACCTTATTCACCAGATGTACCGAAGAAACAAGCACAAACGAAGGCCAACTTTGAAGCCAAAAAGGGAAGATGAGAAGTGGGAGAGAGAGAGAAAGAGGAGGGGAAAAGAAACTTGGCTAGACATGAAAGGTGTCTTGTCTGTCTGTTCCCTATTAGGCGCAATTCTCTTGCAATCTGCAGCCTCCACATAATTCTCTCGACCAGAAACTCTCTGGAGAGATAGTGTCAGAGGAAAAACAAACAGAATAGCATCTTCTGACAGCAAAGTCACTTAAAAACCTATTTGGGAGGGAAGAAGAGAGATGTCAGCACCTCAGGGGAGGGCACTCCTTCACAGCAGGCCACATGTGGAGTTACATTTGCCCTGGGATTGGACAAGGACAGGCAGGGGCCCAGGAAAGGGTTGATGTGCGAGGGCGAGGCAGTCCCAGGAAGCAAAAGCCCAAGGCCTCTACCCTCCCAGCCCCTCTGATGCCCAAGATCTACCTCTCTGTGGACGGCACACTAAATCCCACAGTATGGGGCTTTCTACAGCCCCATGGCACACTCAGAGGAATTAAGAAGAACTGCCTTAGAGAAAAGTGGTTCCTTGGCCAGACGTGGTGGCCCCACGCCTGTAATCCCAGCATTTTGGGAGGCTGAGGCAGTAGGATTGCTTGAGGCCAGGAGTTCAAGACCAGCCTGGGAAACGTAGCAAGACCCTGTCTCTAAAAACAATTTAAAAATTAGCTGGGTATGGTGGTGCACACCTGTAGTCCCAGTGACTCAGGAGGCTGAGGTAGGAGGATCGCTTGAGCACAGGAGAGTGAGGCTGCAGTGGCTGTGATCACACCATCACACCAGCTGTGATGCACTCTAGCCTGCGTGACAGAGGGAGACTGTCTCTTAAAAAAAAAAAAAAAAAAGAGAGAGAGAGAGAAAGGAAGGAAGAAAAAGAAAAAAAAGGTGGGGGGATTCCACTTTGTCAAAACTCCGCCTTCCCACTGCTGCCGGCCACCAGCCAGAGGCTGAGAAGTCAGCTATTGCTGTAAGCCTGTGAGCCAGCAGCCAACTCCCCAGGCAGCAAAGGCCTCTTCTCCCCAGCCCCTTTGACCCGCCTTTGAGCTAAAGCAGTCTAGTCCTGGGGAAGCCAGGCCCCAACCCCCACCCAACAGGAGCCCAGTGGGGAAGGTTCTGGAGGAGTGAGGGAAGCAGGGCAGGAGAGGGCAGCCTTCTGTGCTCAAGTTTCTGGGGCAGGCATCCTGTTATAGGAGAAATTTTTTTTTTAAAGGAAGAAAAACTAATCAGAAGAAAGAAGCAAGCAAGAGCTTTTCCCTGCCTTTCGGACTTGTTTATTACCAAGATATCTGATTTCAGTAAAGGAAACCGGCACTGGAGCAAGGTTTTTATTGGCCGTGAGCAAGAGGAATTCAGGGTTTGCCTTTGATTTAGGCTTCCCTAGAACATGAGGCACTGAGGGGTGCTCACTGCTTTGATGGAGCAACCCAGGACTTTGGGGCCCCTCAAATTCCCTGTTTTCTGCAGCATTGACTCAAAGTCCGGTTGGAAACTGAGGGTGGAGCAAGCGGCAAGAGTGGAAGGTGACCTCAAAAACGTTTCAGAGGGATCAAAATAGAGGACAGTAGTTGCAAAGTTCTGAAACTAGAGCCTGAGCAAGGGCCCTGGCCCGCCCCCCTTCCCCAGGAGTGAGGGGCTGGAGGAGGCTAGGTCTGGTTTGCATGAAAGCGCCGTGTTCCAGACTTGTCTCTGACCCACGGAGCTAGGCAAGCTGCAGTCGCAGGGCCGAGGCCTGATGGCTTCAATGTGTGGGGAGGATAAAGCCAGACATTTGCAGGAGCGGCCTCTGACAGCAGCGCTCCTCAGCTGGGAGGGCAAGGGCTCTAGGGAGGGGTGAGCAGCTGGGCCACCAGCTCACAGAACTGCAGCTGATCCTCCAGGGTCCCCAGACACCATCGTGCAGAGAGAGCCGCTGTGCAGGGCCTGGAACCCCGGCCAGCCCATCTCTCCCTTGGCTGTGTGGCTGCCTTCCTCTACTGGTTTCCCCGGGAGCATCTCCTGCATGGAGGAAAGGGGAAGGTGCCCTCCTATTTGGGATGCCTTGGGTGAGCCTCTCTCTCTTGTTCTCTTTTTTTTCCTCTTTGTATCCTGTCTCTATCTACTTTTCCTCTCATCATCCTTCTCATCCATCTCCGACAAACCACTGGTGACAGGAAGATCCCCAAACCAAAGGGCTCTAGGTGGCCCTGCCTCGCTTTACTGCTCTGGCCAACCAGGTGTGTGAGGCAGGAGCTGCCTGCACCCCACGGCGGCCAGGACAAGGGGCTGGGACTTTGGGGCCTGCGCCGTTGTAGAGGGCAGCCCCTTGGCAGAACCCTCTGGTGGGGGACGGTGCTGCCTGCGTACAGGTCCCGTCCTGCTCCACGTTGGTGAGTGGGAGGCCAGGCCTGAAGGAGACACCTCTTCCCCTCCCAGGGTGTAGGGCTTCGCAGGCGGCTCTGTGTGCCTCCTTGTGACCAGTCACAGGCCTGTCTCCAAGACTGCTCACAGGCCCCAGCAGCGGAGTGTGCTGTCCCCAGCAGGGCTGGGCTCAGCCGTGAGGCCCAGGCCCACGCTGGCAGCCAGGGTGCTGGTTGGGCCTCTGAGTGGAGGCCCAGGGCCTGGGGCAGGGGTGGGGATGGGGAACAGGGCTCTCACTGTGTCCGTGTCAAGGAACCAGTCATCAAAAGGGCTTTATGCAGTCGCTTGGAGAACACATTTGCAAGGGTAAGGGCTGCAGAAATAAGGAGGTAGCCTGTGAGGGGTGTGGGGAGCTGCTACACACACACACACACAGATATACACACATACAGATACACACACACAGATACAAAGATCCAGATACACACACACAGATACACAGATACAAGTACACACACAGATACAGATACACAGATACAGATACACACACAGATACAGATACACAGATCCAGCTACACATACAGAGGTACACACACAGATACACAGATACAGATACACACACACAGATACAAAGATCCAGATACACAGAGATACACACACACAGATACAGATACACACACACAGATACACAGAGATACACAGATCCGGATACATGATACACAGATACACACACAGACACACACAGATATACACACACATACACAGATACAGATACACAGATACAAGCACACAGACACACACAGATATACACACACAGATACAGATATACACAGAGACACATATATACACACAAAAACATATGCACACATATACAGACACACATACACATACCTACACATACACACACATATGCACATACACACACACAAATATACACACAGAGACAAACACACCTACACACACAGACACCCATATACACACTTAGACACACATACACACACGTACACAAATACACATACACATACAGCCACACACATACACAAATATACACACATATACACACATACACATGTAGGCACACATATACACACAGAGAGACACATACAGCCACACACATACAGGCACACATATACACATACATGCAAACATATACACACATGCACACACATATCCGCACGCACAGACACACACAGACACAGTAGTTGCTCTAAGACTCTGGCACTGGTTTGTCCGGCTTTGAATCTCAAATCTGTTCTTTATCAGACAAATTATCTTAGGCCAAGTACTTAGCCCCTTTTGTGCCTCAGTTTCCTCCTTTGTGAATGGGAGTGATCTTAAGGGTAACTACTCATGGCATTGCTGTGAAGATTAAATGTGGCCATACATGGAAAGTGCCTCACACAAAGCCTGGCGCTGGTGAAAGTTCAGGTCGGCTGTTCTGCTGGCCCCAGCTGTGTTGGGCTTTGCAGTCAGCTTGAACCTCCCTGGAGAAATGGGGTGGAGCTCTGATGGCCCAAACAGATAAGGACTGTCAGAAACACTGCCAGGCCTTCAGACATGAAACCTGATCTTCTAAGACTGGGGAGGAAGGAGGACCCTCCACAAGGCAACTGAAACTCCAAGTCCTCAAGCAAGCTCCCTTCATGGCACTTACAGAGCCCCGCTGATATAACCAGCCTGGACGTGGAGAGGGGGAAAGGCCCTGCTTCCCCTTGATGCTGCCCAAACATGGACATCCAAGCCTTCCCGAGTGTTCCCTAGCTTTCAACTAAAGACCTAACTAAAGACTGAGGCCTAAAAACAGCAAAATTAGCCCAGAGTGAAACCAAAACCAAATACTCTGGCTCACACGCCCTGGGCATCCAGACTCCAGCACACACCCAAACTCCTCAAAGTGCAGGCACAGGACAGGGGCCTGGACAGAGGGACTCCTCTTCCCACATCTCTCCCGACCTCAACCCAGGCCTTGCAGGGCCACAGGGCAGCTGACAGGGCTTAGGAAATAGAGCCCACAACTACCTGCACAGAAGCCTGGCCTTCTCCTTCTGGATGAAGACCCAGGGCCCCCTGAGGCCAGAGAGAGAGAGAGAGAGTGTGTGTGTGTGTGTGTGTGTGTGAGAGAGAGAGAGAGAGAGAGCAGGAGAGGAAAGGAGGAAGGAAAGCACCGAGCAAGGTGGAGGAGCCGGGCATGGTGTCTCATGCCTGTAATCCCAGCACCTTGGGAGGCCGTGGTGGGCGGATCACCTGAGGTCAGGAGTTCGACAACAGCCTGGCCAACATGGTGAAATCTTGTTTCTACTAAAAATACAAAAAATTAGCCGGGCATGGTAGTGGGCACCTGTAATCCCAGCTACTGGGGAGGCCAAGGCAGGAGAATTGCTTGAACCCAGGAGGTGGAGGTTGCAGTGAGCCTAGATAGCACCACTGCACTCCAGCCCGGGTGACACAGCGAGACTGTCTCAAAAAGAAAAAAAAAGGTGGAGGAGAAAGGGAGAGAGCAGGGGGAGATGACAAGAGAGACACACACAAAAGGACCAGCGTGTCCCACACGGTGGCTTACACCTGTCATTCCAGTGTTTGGGAGGCCGAGGCAGGAGGATTGCTTGAGCCGAGGAGTTCAAGACCAGGCTGGGCAACATAGCTAGACCCCTGTCTCTACACAAATTTAAAAATTAGCCAGGGTCGGTGGCACATGCCTGTAATCCCAGCTACTCTAGAGGCTAAGGCAGGAGGATCGCTTGAATCCAGGAATTGGAGGCTGCAGTGAGCTATGATGGCACCACTGCACTACAGACTAGGTGACAGAATGAGAACCCGTCCCTAAAAAAAACAAAAAAAAAGGTCAGCCCCAGCAAGCCATCAAGAGTCCAGCTGCTGCTAGGAATTGAGGTTCTGTGCATGGATGGACTTTTCCAGCAAATTAAAAATCCAAGCTGCCATCAGCCTGGGCTGTGTGCTAATGAGGGCACTTCTCAGGCTACAGCATGACGGGGGTTGGGGTCCAAGTGCTCCGGGGTGAGTGGAGTGGTCTGTGGGAAGAAGGCAACAGTGACTCTGAGAAGCTGGTGGGAAATCTGCGGAGAGCCACAGCTCTGAAAACCAGGAGGCCTGGTGGGCAGCTCCTAAATGCTGGATTGGAAAACCCATCCTCAAACAGGGTCGATCTCTCGGGGCACTAAGCCCGTTCCGTGACTGCTTCAACAAAGAGCAGAAAACTCAAAGCAGAAACTGTCCAACTCCACCGCCTCTGGGGAGTAGGACTGGGAGGGCCCGCGGCCTTTTCATCACAAGCTTTTCCAGGCTAGTCCACGTCTTAGCCACATGTGTGTGTTGCTTCGATAAAAATGAGTTTCTTAAACAGTGGTGAGAGCTGCAGGCAGGCACACTTTTGAGGTTGGCCTCAACCTCAGGCTCCCCGCCACAGGCCCGGCAGAGGGGGCTCCCACCCCTCACTCGCACCAGCCCCCACCTGGCCCAGTGCCCTGGGGATGACCCCAAACACTCCAAGCTGCCCGGGGTGTTCCCTACCCCTCCTCCTGCCTGGAAGAACGCCTGCGACTTTCTCCACCAGCCGGCTCTGCGCTCCTCTCCGGTTCCCTTCCATGGCGGTTCAGGCCTCCTGCGGGGCATGGGGGTGCAGATGGGTCAGCGGAGCAGAGATCCGCACCTGCCAACACTCACCCACCGCAGGGCACCGCAGCAGGGAGCATGAGCAGGGTCATCAGGGAGCAGCAGCCATCGGGGAGCCCAGGCTCACCCTAGCTTCTCCATCAAGTGACCCCATTCCATCACAGAAAGAAGCGAGACCAAATGAAGCCCCCACCCCGACACATGTGCACGCACGCAGGCACACATGCACATACCCTCTCTCCCCACCCCAACACGTGCATGCACGCATGCACACACACATGCACACACCCTCTCTCCACATGCACACACCCTCTCTCCCCACCCCAACATGCGCATGCACGCACACACACACACATGCACACATCCTCTCTGAGTGCCTCATCTGTGAAAGGCAGTAGCCACATATGGCATGGTGTGAGGGTTAAACCAGACACTGCACGTGACGGGCCTTACTGCCTCCCCCTCATCCTCTATATTTTATTTTCTACAGCGTGAAAGCCACACATCCACACACCCATACAAAAATGCTGGCCTCATAACCCCTTCTTGCCCCTCTGTCGCCCCCTCTCCCCAGCCCACTCCCCATGCTCACACACACCCTTCTCTTGGCTAGAGCTGCCTCCACCTTTCTGAGACCTGAATGTCTAACCCCATGGGGCTCAGGGAAAGGGGTGCTGGCCTGCAGCAGGGACTCATCATCTTGGCTGCCTCTGGGGAAAAAAGGCTGGTGATGGAGCAGCCCCTTGCATGGGCCTGGAACAGGTTACAGACCATGCCCCCAGGAGCCCTGAAACCAGATGGGAAGCCAGGCCTGGATGGGCACAGCCCCCTCAATCCCCCGAAAGGACCCTCCCTGTTATGGCCTGGTAAGGCTGCAGATGGGAAAGCTTCCTCATTCCTGATCCATCCATAAGACCCTGGGCAAGAGAGAGCCACACTTTCCCCTGAGCTCCAAGGAGCCTGGGAGCTACCAGGGGAGGAACAGGAGGAGGAAGGGAGGGTGGAGGCCGGGCCTGTAGTCCTCACCGGCTCTCTCCCTCCTTCTCCCCTGTACTCCCTCCAGCAAGGCAGATCTGTCTAAGGTGCCAACCTCTTCCCTGCCCAGAGTTTGGGAAGGCTCCCTGCTGCCCTCTTTACCCGGCTAACACCTGTTGATACTTCAGGTCAGCTTAGCCATTACATCCACAGAGAGGCCTTTCCTGATCCTCATGGAAACAGTGCTTCTGCCCCAATCCTCTCTAATGCCCCCTTTCCCTTCACAGCACTGACACAATGTCGAATTATAGTCACGTGTGTTCGTGTTTGCTCAATAACTGCCTCTCAGGGCCAGGCGCGGTGGCTCATGCCTGTAATGCCAACACTCTGGAAGGCCGAGGTGGGAGGATTGCTTGAAGCCAGGAGTTTAAGACCAGCCTGGGCAACATAGCGAGACCCCATTTCCACACACAAAATTTTTTTAATTAACCGGGTGTGGTAGGGTGTGCTTATACTCCGAACTGCTTAGGAGGCTGAGGCAGGAGGATCACTTGAGCCCAGGAGTTTGAGGTAACAGTGAGCCATGATCACACCACTGCACTCTAGCCTGTGAGACAGAGCAAGACCCTGTCTCTAAAAAAGAATAATAAAATAGCTGCCTCTCCTGGACTGTCAACTCCACGAGGGCAGTGACTGTGTCTTTCTTGTTTACCATGAAATCCGCAGCACCTAGCAGAGCGACAAGTCAAACTCTTTGATTTCCTCCCCAAACCTTACCCTTCCCGAGTCTTCTCCAGCTTAGGAAATGGTCATTCCATTCTTCTCATGGCTCATGCCAAACACCCAAGAGGACGTTCTTGACCAATGCTTCTGACACCCCTCTTCCCATGTGTTGGAAAATCCTGTGGGACTCCACCCGCAGACTACGTCGGGATCCAGCCCCTTTTCACCTCCTTCCCCATCCCCTTTGTCCAAGAGGCCTCCACTGGCCTGTGGGCCTGGCCTCCTCACTGTCTCCTGTTCCCCCACTGGTCCCACCACTCTTGATCCTCCAGACAGACAGCACAGAGGACATTTATTTATGTATTTATTTGAGGCAGACTTTTGCTCTGCCGCCCAGGCTGGAATGCAACAGCACAATCTCCGCTCACCACAGTCTCCACCTTCTGGGTTCAAGCGGTTCTCCTGCCTCAGCCTCTTAGCCGCTGTGGTCATCGTGCAGGAAGTAGTCCTCATCTGCAGGACTGTGAGTAGATTTCATTTAAAGGATAAATTGGACTTTAATAGAGACAGAGATTATGACCCTTTCCTGCAGGAATGTCTGAATTATGCTGAGGTACCTGGTATGTGGTGGAATCAGATCACCAAAGAGAAGCCCTCACAGGCCTAAATATTTCTATGCATAGCATCCAACAGTTCTGATTCATTCCTTCACGAGCTTTTCTCCCTCATGAACAACCAGCAAGGTGTTCATGCTGCTCCAATAGGACCAGCAGCTCAGCCGTCCCCACAGGGAGGTGCAGGACAGGGACAGAGCTCAGAGGAAGCCCCGGGGAGCCATCTTGTGAGGGAGGTGGGGGCAGGGAGTCACCTTGTCATTCTGAGCTAATGGAATCCTGGAGAAATGCCACGTTTGCATTCTGGAGCCAATTATGGGCCATTATCTCAACCACTGTTGACCTGAGTCTGATTGTTAAAATCTGAAAAACAACAAGGCACAGAAGGAAATTAGAAAACCTTAGCATTAAAAGGTAAGGCCAGGCATAGTGGCTCACACCTGCAATCCCAGCACTTTGGGAGGCCAAGGTGGAAGGACTGCCGGAGCGCAGGAGTTCAGGGCTGATGTGACCTATGGTCACAGCACAGCACTCCAGCCTGAGTGACAGAGCAAGACCCTGTCTCAAAAAAAAAAAAAAAAAAAATGGTGAACAGCCTGGGTGGGGCCCTCTGACACACCACAGAAGAGAAGAGGGCCTGGTGCTGGAAGCTTGTTAGCTGTTGCTACCCTCAGCACCTCTGCATGCTTACAGTCTGTATATTCTTCTTCTTTTTTTTTTTTTTGAGACAGAGTTTCACTCTTGTTGCCCAGGCTGGAGTGTAATGGCACGATCTCAGCTCCACCTCCTGGGTTCAAGCGATTCTCCTGCCTCAGCCTTCCAAGTAGCTGCGATTACAGGCGCACACCACCACACCGGCTAATTTTTTTTTTTTTTTTTTTTTGAGATGGAGTCTTGCTCTGTCGCCAGGCTAGAGTGCTGTGGCGCAATCTCAGCTCACTGCAACCTCCAACTCCCTGGTTCAAGGGATTCTCCTGCCTCCGCCTCCCAAGTAGCTAGGATTACAGGCATGTGCCACCACGCCCATCTAATTTTTGTATTTTTAGTAGAGATGGGGTGTGGGTTTCACCACGTTGGCCAGGATGGTCTCGATCTCCTGACCTCGTGATCCACTCGCCTCGGCCTCCCAAAGTGCTGGGATTACAGGCATGAGCCACCACGCCCGGCAGTCTGTGTGTATTCTTTATCCACCCATTACTTTCTCCTAGCTTAGTAGTGAAGTTCCTTCAGGAAGTTTCTCCATTCCCGGACTCTATTAGGGAAAAAGCCAAGTGTGTCTTGGTTCTACTACCAGCTATAGGTTAAGAGTGGACATCTCTAAAGGTTTCGCTCAGAGAAGGCCAGAGAATCAAAGTTAAAAAAAAAAACCACAAAGGGTGCCAGGCGTGGTGGCTCACACCTGTAATCCCAGCACTTTGGGAGGCTGAGGCAGGTGGATCACCTGAGGTCAGGAGTTGGAGACCAGCCTAGCCAACGAGATGAAACCCCGTCTCTACTAAAGATACAAAAAATTAGCCATGCATGGTGGCGTGCGCCTGTAATCCCAGCTACTCGGAAGGCTGAGGCAGGAGAATGCTTGAACCCGGGAGGTGGAGGTTGCAGTGAGCCGAGATCATGCCATTGCATTCCAGCCTGGGTAACAGAGCAAGACTCCGTCAAAAAAATTTAAAAAAAAAACACACACACACAAGGGGAAGTGAAACTCTTGGGAGAATTTTTGTGAGCTCTTCTCCTCCCTAGAAATGACAGAGTACAGCAGTTAAAAATTTGGTCTCTAGGCCAGGCATCATGGCTCATGCTTGTAATCCCAGTACTTAGGGGGGCCTGAGGCAGGAGGATCACTTGAGGCTGGGAGTTTGAGACCAGCCTGGGCAACATAGCGAGACCCCATCTCTACAAAAAATTAAAAATTTAGTCGGGCATGCTGGCACATGCCTGTGGTCCCAGTTACTCAGAAGGCTAAGGTGGGAGGACTGCTTGAGCCTGGGAGTTCAAGGCTGCAGTGAGCTATGATTGTACCATTGCATTCCAGCCTGGGCAACAGAGAGAGACCCTGTCTCAAAAAATTTTTCGACTTTGGTTCCAGGAGTCCATATCTTGGTTCCGTTACTTACTAGCTATATATTCTTGGGTGAGGTACTCTTTGGGTTCCCTGTCTGTTAAAAAAAAATTGTCCTAACCGCTAGGCGCGGTGGCTCACGCCTGTGATCCCAACACTTTGGGAGGCTGAGGCGGGCAGATCACTTGAGGTCAGGAGTTCGAGACCAGCCTGGCCAACATGGTGAACCCCGTCTCTACTAAAAATACAAAAAAAAATTAGCTGGACATGGTGGCGGGCAGCTAGTTGGGAGGCTGAGGCAGGAGAATTGAACCTTGAACCCAGGAGGCGGAGGTTCCAGTGAGCCAAGACCATGCCATTGCACTCCAGCCCGGGCAACAAGAGCAAAACTCTGACTCAAAAAAATAAAAATAAAAATAAAGGTCCTCACTCTGTTTTGAGAACTAAATGAGCTAATTCTTTTTTTTTTTTTTTTTTTTTTTGAGATGGAGTCTCACTCTGTCCCCCAGGCTGGAGTGCAGTGGTGCAATCTCGACTCACTGCAGCCTCTGCCTCCAAGGTTCAAGCGATTCTCCTGCCTCAGCTTCCCAAGTAGCTGGAATTACAGGCGCCCGCCACCACACCCGGCTAATTTTTGTATTTTTAGTAGAGATGAAGTTTTGCCCTGTTGGCCAGGCTGGTCTTGAACTCCTGGCCTCAGGTGATCTGCCCGCCTCGGCCTCCCAAAGTGCTGGGATTACAAGCATGAGTCACCGTGCCTGGCTAAATGAGCTAATTCTTACGAAATATACTCAACAAGCGCTTGGCACATAATAAGCACTCAGTGGCTGTCCACTTTCCTTATGTGACTCCCACGGTAGCTCCAATCTGCTCAGTCTCAGAGAGATCAGCTAGCAGCTAGCTCCCAGCAAAGGCAAACTTCTTTCGAGAGGGAGACAGCAGATATGAGCCCCTAGACTCTTAGGGGAATAAGGTCTCATAGAGTCCGGTAGATTATATTCTTGCCCAGATTAAACAGACTCTTTCGGAAAGTCCCCTCTCCCTTGCTCTGGTCGGAATTAATTCAGTCTTGTCTCTGTGATCGCCACTGAACAGCTTATCACCTCTGATCAAGGTGTGTTTAATTGGTCAGGCTCCCTAGCAGATTTTTTGAGGTCTGGAACTAAATTCGAGTCATTCTCCTATCTCAAACAAACCTCAAAACAAAAAGATTTTGATGTGGGCAATTCATTCACTCCTCACTGCACCTCTGAGGAGAGGTCTGCAGGAAGCTTCCCAGGGGAAGGTCTCCCTGTGGCTCAGAGAAGAAAGCACTTAAAAAGGAACCATGGCCGGGCACGGTATACTAGAAATAAGAAGAAAAAAGGATTAAAACATGCTCATGGCAGGTCGCGGTGGCTCACTCCTATAATCCCAGGACTTTGGGAGGCCAAGGCGAGTGGATCACCTGAGGTCAGGAGTTTGAGACCAGCCTGGCCAACATGGTGAAACCCTGTCTCTACTAAAAATACAAAAATTAGCCAGGCATGGTGGCAGGCGCCTGTAATCCCAGCTACTTGGGAGGCTGTGACAGGAGAATCACTTGAACCCAGGAGGTAGAGGTTGCAGTGAGCTGAGATTGTGCCACTGCACTCCAGCATGGGTGACAGAGCTAGACTCCATCACAAACAAACAAACAAACAGACAAACATGCTCATGGCCAGGCATGGTGGCTCACACCTGTAATCCCAGCACTTTGGGAGGCCAAGTCAGGCAGATTGCTGGAGTCCAGGAGTTTGAGACCAGCCTGGGCAACATGGCGAGATCCCCATCTCTACAAAACATTCAAAAAAATTAGTTGCATGCAATAACAAACCTGTAGTTCCAGCTACTTGGGAGGTGGAGGTGGGAGGATTGAACCCAGGAGATCGAGGCTGCAGTGTTCCTGCCACTGCACTCCAGCCTGGGTGACAGAGAGAGACCTTGTCTCACACATACACAAAAAAAGGAATCAGAAAGTAAGTTCCTACCCTTGGACTCTAGTCTCAGTGACTCAGTTTCTTCATCCATACTTGCAAAATAAGAAAGTAACCTCCACTTCATCACCTCCCTGGGTGGGTAAGAAGTCAAATGTGGTGACCCTCAGGACAGTCCAGTGTTTTGTAGATGTCTCCATCAGACATTTCATTCCTAGTGGTGGGGAAGCCTCGCCTCATTAAATGGCCTTTGGCCTCTGTTCAGCCTCCAGGAGTGGGTGTTCCAGTAGAATTCTTCTTTAGACTTTGAGTGTCTTCATTTAGCCAAAGGAAATCACAGAAAAGCTATATGACCCAGGCCAGAGATCTCAGAGTCTTCCTTGCCTGTGAGCAGGAGGGCTGCACAGCCCTGCCTATGGGCTGTGGCTCTGCTGTCAGCTCTTTCCTGAGGAATGCAGCCTGGGCCACCGCCTGTGAGGGCTCCTGCTGGGGGAGTCCATTCCCCTTCTCCCTTCCTCCATTTGCAATCACTATTTATTTATCTTTGGAAGTTCAAGGAACCAGAGAGCCTGCAACTGGGGGAGATCTGTGGAGCCAGGGAGGGAAAGTGAAGAAGCCAACATCTAGGCCCCTGCCTGCCGCCAACGCCAACGGGCAAGAGAGAAAAGCCATTCCCTGCATAGTCAGGGTAGACTTGGCTGACAGGCACAGGGGCCCTAGAAAAGGCACCACCGCACACCAGCAGGGCTAAGCTCACTAAAGAATGTGGCATTCACCTTGGGGACCGCTTGGGTGGTAGAGTGAAGGAGGGGGAACGGGAGTCCTGCCCCATCCCGGCAGCTCTATTAAGCAACAGAAAGGTGAGCTTCTGTGGGGAAACAGAGGAAGCAGACCCCTGGGCTGCACTTCTTACTGCCTGTCCCCAGCCCTGGTTCCGGTGTACTGCAGGCCGTTTTTTTTTTTTTTTTTTAATTAATTTATTTATTTATTGAGACGGAGTCTCACTTTGTCACTAGGCTGCAGTGCAGTGGCACGCTCTCAGCTCACTGCAACCTCCGCCTCCTGGGTTCAAGCAATTCTCGTGCCTCAGCCTCCCAAGTAGCTGGGATTACAGGCGCCCACGACGACGCCCGGATAATTTTTGTATATTTAGTACAGACAGGGTTTCATCATGTTGGCCAGGTGGATCTCAAACTCCTCACCTCAAGTGATCCGCCCGTCTCGGCCTCGAAAAGTGCTGGGATTACAGGTGTCAGCCACCACGCCCGGCCTGCAGGCAGCTTTATACCCACCACTAGTTGTCAAGGTCACCCCTGCCACCACCAGTCCTCTGCCTTTGGAAACCATGTGCCCCTCCCCCCCACCACACTCTCTTATTCTAATGCCACGATTTACTGGGCATCTAATGCCACTCTATAAACTGGGGAGCAGGCAGAGCCCCATTTCAACCCCAGAGATCTGCTACCCCAGCAAGCTAGGGGCTGTGTCCAAGGTCAGACAGTAGTAAGAGGCAGAGCCGAGTCTGGAATAGGGGTCTCCAGACTCACTGCGCAGTGCTCTTTCCACACCCTGCTGCAAAGCCCTGCTCCTTCTCATCTACTTTTCCCTTGTCCCACTCACTGTCCCCGAAACACACACACACAGACACACACACACACAGCGTTGTGGAAAATGTAGGAGGCCCAGTCTAGCCTCTAGCCTTGTCTGCCTTGGCCTTTGACCTCTCCTTGGCCGAATGACATGCACCCCCCGCTGAGCGAGGTCACCGCAGCGGAGGAGGGTCTGCTGCCTCCTTGTCTCGGCTGCCATCCTCCTGCGGCTGCCTCCACCGGAGCTGGAAGGAGAGTGAGAGACGACTTCCACACTGATCATCGTGTCAGGGGCCAAAGGAAACCTCGGAGCCTTCCACCAATTTCAACCCAAAACAGGGCGCCCCAGACGTCTCTGTCCAAGTCCGCGGGTCCAGGAGGGCCCCAGCAGCCTGGAGACGCAAGCTGCACCAGCACGGACAAGGGAAATTTTGTGGAAGGTGGTGGTGGTCGGCTCAGAGGTCTGAGATGGGTTGCGGAAAGGAAGGGTCCTGGCCCGGGGCGCGGGGACAAGCGGGAGAGGAGTGTTGGTGCAGGGCGGGCGCGGGGACGCAGGGTCCTCGAGCCAGCTGGCCCGCCCCCACTCGGCAGAGGGCCTCGGCCTGGCCCCGTGTCGGTCGGCGCTAGGGCCCCGCGGAAGGCCCGGGCGGGCGGGGACCGGCGGCGGGAGCGGCGCGGCGCGGAGCTGCCTCCATCCATGGCACGGAGCGGCGGCGGCGGCGGCAGCAGGAGCCCGGCGCGATCCGCTAGGTCCCAGCCCAGCGCCCAGCGAGCAGGCGACGCGGAGGGGCCGGGCCTCCAGTGTCCCGAGGGCCGGGCGCTGAGACTCGGGCCGCGCAGCTGGGAGCTGCCCGCGCTGCGCTGACAGCCGCGCCGACGTCCTCCCCGCCGGGGCGCTCGCCGGACATGCCCCCGGGGCGCGGCGGCGGGGACCCCGGGGCTCGCCTCCGCCCAGGGCCCCCCTCCACGCCCTCGGGCGCCCCGGGCCCCCGCTGAGCAGTCCTCCCGCACGCCTGGGTCCCTCCGGCCGGCACGCAGCCCGGCCCCAGCGCTGTGGGTCCCCGCGGGGCGATGGGTTGATGGGCCCCGGGGGACGCAGGATGCGGGGGGCGCCCGCGCGCCTGCTGCTGCCGCTGCTGCCGTGGCTCCTGCTGCTCCTGGCGCCCGAGGCTCGGGGCGCGCCCGGCTGCCCGCTACCCATCCGCAGCTGCAAGTGCTCGGGGGAGCGGCCCAAGGGGCTGAGCGGCGGCGTCCCTGGCCCGGCTCGGCGGAGGGTGGTGTGCAGCGGCGGGGACCTCCCGGAGCCTCCCGAGCCCGGCCTTCTGCCTAACGGCACCGTTACCCTGTAAGTACCCTACCAGGCCAGTTCCGTCCGAGCCGGGACTGGGGACGAAGGGAGGCGAGACGGGAGGGGTGGGAGCAGGGGGAAGGGGGCTATCCCCCCACTTCAGAGATTTCTGGACAGGCCTGGGTTCAGGCGCCCAGAGGGGAAGATTGGAGGAGCAGGGGAGAGACTGGGGCTCCAGGAGCGTGGAGGCGGGAAGGGGCTGCGGGGGACAGGCGCACCCCAGAGAAAGGCACCGCAGGCGCCCACTCACCTGCACAGGTGAAGTGGAGAGCACGCCTGCAGGGCACCCACGCCCCGGATTTCCAGCCTGGACTAGGGTTGCGGACTTTGGGGACCTGAGAAGGGTGAGAGCGGGGAATGCTCAGGAAAGATCGACGCTCGTGGCCCAGGAGGGGGCTGTGGTCCTAACCACTACGGACGCGTCCCGGACTGGGCTGGAGGAGTCTCCGGATTTACCTGGCTGGCCTTGTCCCTTCAATTGGGGTCATCCCATCCATGCCCCCTGGCCTGCCAGCGCCGCTTCCAGCCGGTCTCCTTAGGGCAAGGGGAGGCTGGGCTCAGAAAAGTCGGCCCTTGGAATACCGGCGCTCCTGGGCTGCAGGAGACCCTGGCGTCCCCATCCCTCTAGAGGCCCCTCTCCCACGGCGGCGTTTGTGCAGTGAGCTCTGTGCTGGGTCCCGCGTCCTTGCCTCTCCTTTGCCTCCCCTGGAAGTAACTCGAGCTTTGGCTGTTTCTCCATTGACTTCGCGCAAAGATTGCGAAGAAAGAAACGCGGCCGGGGAAGCGGGGTTCCCTCACCGCAGCCCACCCGGGCCTCCTTCCGCGACTTCCCTCTTAGTCAGGGCCTCAGTACGCCTTTGCTTTGCTGGCAGCGAGCGCTGCAGCGCCGCAGCCCGACCCCAAGCCTCCTACAAGGGGGTCGCAAGTCTCAGCAGCCGCGCGAGCATTGGCGACCCCTCCCCACCGCAGAGATTTCCTGCGCCGACCACGTGCTCGCAGCTCCACGCACGCCGTGGATTTGAGGGTCGGGCCCCCGCGGCCGCCGCTTCCTTTCCTGTCCCAAATCCAGCCTAAGAGCCGCTTCCCTTTCCCTGTCCTCCTGACCCCAGTGGCAACCGTTTCTCCACTGCCCCTTGCCCGGAGTCGGGGCTGGCCCAGTCTTTTCGATTGTGTCCAGAACAATACAGTAACGCCTCTGGTTGGGTGAGTTCAGAGGCTGCCCGCTTCCTGACAGGACACAACTGGTCAGCCTCTGACGCTGGCCGCCCGGCCTGCATTTTCCCCGGCCCGGGTGTGTGTGTGCATGTGTGTGCCTTAGGGGTGGAGGCGGTGTGTCTGCTCGCTGCCGCCTCCCTGCTGCTCAGGGTAAGGCTGTGGCCAGGGAAGGCACCTGTGGCTGTTCAGGGCAGCTCTCTCTGACTGTCCGCTGGGGTTTGAGGGTCCAGGCAGGCCTGGGCATTCCCCAGCTCACTTAGTTCTGGAGGAGAAAAATGCTTGCTCTGCGGAACAGTCGGTAGCGTCTGCGTGAGTCCCAGCTGCATAAGAATTCAGAGCTGAGGCCGGGTGCGGTGGCTCACGCCTGTAATCCCAGCACTTTGAGAGGCAGAGGCGGGTGGATCACGAGGTCAGGAGTTCGAGACCAGCCTGACCAACATGGTGAAACCCCGTCTCTACTAAAAATACAAAAATTAGCCGGGCGTGGTAGCGCGCGCCTGTAATCCCAGCTACTCAGGAGGCTGAGGCAGGAGAATCGCTTGAACCCGGGAGGCGGAGGTTGCAGTGAGCCGAGATCACGCCATTGCACTCCAGCCTGGGCGACAGAGCGAGACTCCGTATAAAAAAAAAAAAAAAAAGAATTCAGAGCTGAGAGCTGTGCGTGCATGTGTGCACACTCTTGTGTCTGCTCATGCACATATGTGGGATGTGTGTTCTCTGCGTGTCTCTGTGTCAGGGTTAGGGAATCCTAACATATCAAAGGCAGAAGGAAGTGGGGGAGGCGGTAGATAGAAAGGCAGTTTTGCAGTACATCTTAGAATGATCAGGCCATGGTTAATTCCTATCCACGCCACTCCACGGAGAGAACTGGGCCAGCGCTTGGTAAGAATACATTAGAACCGGGTGGCAGCAAAGGTGACCCCTAGCTCACCCTCCAATCCCAAATCCTCCCAGGCCACTGAGCCATCAGGCTTAGGATAGGATACCCTTTAAGGAGCAGCCCCAGAGCCTGGCTCTGGACTTCCCCACAGGGACACAAACAGGGCAGGCCAGGGACACCCTGGAGAGCCCACGGGTCCTTCAGCCTGGAGGGTAATGGAATCCCCAGCCACAGACTTACTGCTTAGCTCTCCCACCAGACTTTGCATAATCCTCATCCTCATGGCACCCCCCACTCCCCACCAGCTGGCTTCGGAAAGAAAAAGAACCCAGGCTCTCCTTCAGCAGAAGCTGGGCAAAGAAAGGTTCCTTCCTCTGAGGCTCAGTCCCTCCAGCACCCCCACACCCACCCCAGGATGCATCTTGAGGGAGGGAGCAGGAGAAAGTCTGTGTAGGGGCTGAAAGGGGATGATCTGTCTCCTCCCCATCAGGAAGGGTTACAGCCAACAGCCCTCTAACAACAACAAAAGCCCCAGGTTAACAAGAGAAAAGCATAACTCACGTATTACTGTTATGCACACATGTGTGCACGGGAGTCAGTAAGGCTGAAATGCTCTCTCCACAGAGGAGAGATGTATGGACCGGGAGGTGGGAGGTGGCTGGCAGGTGATGGGACTCCAGAGAAGGTGAGCTGCACAGAAGCAAAGGTGGTTTTATTATGCGGATTTATGCGGATCACACCTCTCAGGTGATCTCTCAGAGCTCTCCGAGTAGATGAGAAGTCTGGGTGCGGTGACAACTCCCAGACTCTTCTCCTGCTCTGTCTTGGTTATTTGCTGAGATCTCTAGGGAGGAGGTATTAAGACCATTGCCTTTATTTCGAGGAGAAGTTTTCTCCATCAGGTAAGGGAATTCCAGGGAGAGTGCCCCATCCCTGCGCTGGGGGAACAGGGGACAAGATAAGTTAGGAGGATCTTGGTTCTGAACTCCAAGTTTTGAGGCCCCTAAGGTCTCTCAGTGTGTCAAAGTGCCTGGACTTTGAGGTATCGCTCTCTCAGCCCCTGCATCTGGGAAGGAGGGAGCTGCCGCTTCTTTTGCCCAGCAGCAAAGCCAGAGGACAAGAGCTGAGAGTCGCCCCACGCAAATGGCCAGACTCAATTCCAAACTCCTCCTTCGTACTTTATTTATTTATTTTTTCCTGCCACGAACATTTTCCTTTTCACCTTTTAGCTTGTCACCTGGTGCAAATAAAACCGGAGCCATTCATTTTTGCATTTTGGCTTTATCCTCCCTCCCCATCTCCCCCACATTCCCATGGAAGACCCTTTTTTTCCTCCAAGATGGGGCCCCGGGGCACTCAGGATTGATCCTTGGGGAGTCTGAGTGCTGGGGGCTGTTCAGGCATGAAGGTGGGGTCCCTGTCTGCGGAGAGCCTCCTCCTGCACTCTGAGAAAGCCTTCCTGCAGTCAGAGGCGACCCCGTTCACAGTCCCATTTACCGCATGGAAAGCCCTCCCGCCACCTCCACCCATTATCTCAACTCTGCCTTCTGTTTTTGCATCCCCTGTCTCCCCCATCCTTTGCATTTTTTTCTCTAGTGGATTTTCATTCGCAGTTTTCCAGGAAAGCTGAGCTCTTGGCTTCCTTCCTGATCCCTCTGTCTCACCCCACCCCCCAGGCTCCCAGCCCAGTCTGCAGGGCAGCTGTGGGCACCCGTGCTTCTGAACAGAGAGAGCAGGAGCCTTTGTGGGCCTCCCCCAGGGAAAAGGTCCCACGGGGGGTGGCTTATGACAGGGAGAACCTGGGTGTGGGAGGAAGGTGCAGACCACTGTGAGCCCCAGTATTACTCGGCAGCAGCTGAGGGCTGAGGTTCTCAGCTCTGGGAGTGAGTGAGGGGGAAGGGGGCTGAGGATAAGGAATTCCAGGAAAGGACTGTTTGTAGATAACTCCAGAAGGAAATCTATAAAGACCTCCTAGGACATCTGAGCAGGCACTCCGAGGATACCAGCCAGTGTCATAAATTCCCAGACGGCCTGGGCTCCAAAGGATCTTAGCGATAAGGAAGCCCAGTCCCACATCTTACAGCTGAGCAAACTGAGGCCAGGAGAAGAAGGGTGCCTTGCTGACAGTCACACAGCCGGCTGGGGCTGGCGCCGGGATGGGCATTGCATTCCTGCCAGGTGAGGGCCTCGCTGCTCACCTGGCTGAACTTGGGACCCATTAGACACAAAAGACACTTTAAAAAACCCGGTTCCTTCCCAGCAGGATCTGAGCCCTTTTGACCTGGGAACATTCCAGGCTGGGCAAGGAGAGGTCACTTTGAATTTCCCCAGAACAGGCAAACCCTCAACCTGCTCAGCCTCCCATTCAGGGAAGCGGGGGTGCCCACCACGCAGGCTGCCCACCTAGGGGAGAAGAGGCTGTCTGCCGCAGGTGTGCCTAGCACAGGCTGGGTTCTTCTGCTGGGAGTTCAGTGGTCTTTGTAGGGGAAGTTGAGGAAGATGGGAAGTGGTTCTTGAGCACAGGTCTCCCTCTGGACCTCCAGCTGCTGGCTGGGACTCACTTCAGGGCCCCTCGTTACAGCCACCAGGATCCAGTTAGGGGAATTTGGGCAAAGTGTGCCAAGCGTCGTGCACATGGCCCGAGGGCAGGACAAGGATGCTGGTGGAGGGGCGGGCCCAGGCCGGCGCCCCCACCCCCTTCTCTTCCACCAGCTTTCCCCCATATGGTTCTCATAAGGTCTGGGCGCAGAGACAGCAGCCAGAGGAAGTGGCTGTGTACAGAGAGCTTTTGTGAGAGAAGAGGGGG
This sequence comes from Pan troglodytes, assembly GCF_028858775.2. Classification (NCBI taxonomy): domain Eukaryota; kingdom Metazoa; phylum Chordata; class Mammalia; order Primates; family Hominidae; genus Pan; species Pan troglodytes. The sequence continues at coordinate 46,202,889 of NC_072405.2, forward strand.
AGGGGGAAAGAGCAAAGAAAAAGAAGTAAAGAAGAGAGGGAAGAGGCCAGAGACAGAGAAGGCCAGAGCAAGCCCAGAGACTCCAGCACCCACTCCCCTCCCCACCCAGGGGTGCAGGTCTCAGCTGCGGCACCCCCACCTGGGCTCCGGGACCTCGCCTGTTCAAAGGCAGGGGCCCAGCAGAAACCTCAGTCTCTCCTGGACTCTTCCCCACCACCCACTGGAGAAGCTGGAGGTCGCTAGCTCAGGATACAGGGATTCCACCCATCCATCCTCTGGGGCCTGGAAGCCCCTCCCCTGAGGGCTCCCTCTGCTGCAGGATGTTAGAGTCAGGGTCCCATCCTAGGGAGAGCCCTGGGCAGAGCTCAGAGCTCTCTGGGGCTCACTGGTTGAATGAAAAACACTTCAGAGGCCATCGTGCTGGCTCCTAAGGGGGCACTTGTGACTCCGCCCCCAGTGGGTCCAAGATCCCGAATGTGTTATTTGGCCGGAGTTACTCCTGCATGTGCATGAACCCAACCACTCCTGAAGCCACCGAAGTCCCTGCCTGCTGGCTACCACGGCTCTCCCCTCTGTGATTAGGGAGGGGGAGTGGCAACCCCTCGTCCTGGGGGGAGTGTGAGAATTTCCCCCAAAGGCACAGGCAAACCAATGTAATTTGAACCTAACCATAAATTGACCCTTCAATGCGGGGTCATGTTTTTAAAGAAAGAGAGTGTTTCTAAGTTTATCCCACATGGGAGTCATTGGGAGAAGAACCCTTTCCTGATGGAGAATAAGTTCCAGCCACCTCTGAGTTGATCGCTGTCCTTCCACTCCGTGGAGGCACCGGCTGCTCCCCTCAGCAAAGTCCAGAGAGGGGAGGAGAGTTCCCGGACAGCCTGGACCCAGACACTGCTATCTTCCCCATCACCCCAGAGATAGAGGCTGCCCCAGCCTCCCTGGGAGCAGCCAGAGAGCAGGGGCGGGGAGAGGAGGGAAATGGCCCAGGACTGGGGGACCAGAAGGAAGATCCGCTAACCGCTAGGAAGGGCTGCTCAGAGGGGCTGTTTATTTTCATTCCCCCAGCCCAGCCGCTCTGTTCTATTTACAGCTCAGACACTGACAGGACGAAGCTGCCTCCTCCCCTTCCTCCCTCCTCCGGGGGCCCCCATCCTTCCCAAACTCCAGAACATTCCTTTGCTTTCAGGACTGGGTTATGGGGGGAGGGGGTAGAGAAGCCATGGAGTGTAGGTCACTCCAGCAGCCTCCCAGGACACTCTCAGCTCTCCCAGCCCTTTCCTGGGAGCCAGGGATGTGTGCAGGATGGATGGGGCCAGGTGAGGCACGGGAGCCCCATCTGTCACAGAGGAGCAGGCAATGGACAGGGTGGGAAAGCGAGTCCTGGGGAGGGAGTTCCAGCCTCAACCAAGGGGCCAGACATCTCCCAGCTGGGAAGGGAAGAGAAGGTCTCAGGGCCCCCTCTACCGCCTCTGTTCCTCCCTTTCCTCCTCCCTTCCCCTGCCAGGGCTCCTAGCCTTGCTGGGAATTGTGTATCAAGGCAGAAACTATGACTTCAGGCTTCAGGAGACTCAGCATCCAGGATGGGAAAGACCATCAAAGATAAGGTGTGGGGTCTCCAGTCCACCTCCAGGGAGGGGCCAGCCTGCCCACGGTGAGACAGACAGACAGACACACACACACACACACACACACACACACACACACACACACACACACGGCTCTTAGCCAGGCAGCTCTAACTAGACCCCAGGGCTCCTGCCTCCCATCCCCTCTGCTGTTAGTCTGTGCAGGTGGGAACCTAGAGACAAAGCCACCAAGGGCAGCCACATCTCCAGGAGAAAGGGAGAGGAAGCAAGACAGAGAGATCTGGAGACTCTGAAGCTTCTCAGACCTCTTGAAAGCTTCACCACCCTCAGTCTCAAACAGTGACACTGCCCCAGGCAGCAGGGGCCCTGGAGGCCACACCTGCCCACTCTGCTGATGGCAAGGGTGTTTTCTGATGAAAATGCAGGCACGTGGGACTGGGAGTTTAAGCGGCCTGACCCCAAAAATAGTACTTCCTGACTTCACTTGAGGAGGGTTGCCGAGATACAGAATAGGTTAGCAGACAGGAGATCAAAATACAGGTTTATTGTTGATAAAAACTGTTGGAAGACCTAGCTTAGAGGTTCAGCAGCAATGAGTTTAGTCAGAGCTGCCCACCCAGGGGACATCCGAGTCCCACTCCCAGCCCCTCTGAAGGAGAGCCCCCACATTAAACAGCTCTGCAGGCAGGAAGGTCTGGGGCGTCTTTGCACACTGACCAATCAGAGGAGCCATCCCTGGAGATGGGACAGAGCAGATGCCCTAATCTGTTTTCCTCCACATGGATACATGAGCCAGGGAAAAGGGGCTCCCCCGACCCCATAATGGCCTAACAAGTACAAGTGTACTCACGGGGTCCCTGTACATAAGCACTGCATGGAGTATTTGAAATCAGTCTGACCCAGGAAATGTGCAACCCATGGTCTCTAAAACGCCCTTCCAACTGTTTCCTCTTCCTCTCTGGCACCACCTCGGGTAGCTTCAGACAATGTGACCCCTATGGGTGTGGCATCCCAGAAAGGCTGTACCGTGGAGCCAGGCTCACTCAGAGAAGGATGGATGCTGTCTCCTAGGTGTTGGAGAGAGAGAGGGAATTGGAGGTAGAAAGAAACTGCCGTTTGGCTTGGGGAAACCCAGGGCTCAGCAGTGAACTCTCTGTTGACCAAACATCCCCTCCATCCTGGAGCTCTGCCCCTGTCACTCAGCCAATGCCTACAGTGTATCTTCGCCCCATGGGAGGAGGCAAAAGACCCAGGCTCTGCCCTTCTGTCCTTACAGTCTCCTGGAGACAGGTACCAGCTTACAACGCCGGACAGGATCAGGGTAGCAAATATAGCTTCTATGGAGGAAAGGTCAAAGATGAGTATCTGTGTAGGTAGAAAACATTGATAACTTCCATCCTTTTGGGTCTGTTTGTGTTTTAAAAGAGGTCTGCGCCGCGTGTGTTGGCCCTTCCCTGTAATCTCAGCTACTCTGCAGGCTGAGGCAGGGGGATCACTTGAGGCCAGGGGTTCAAAACCAGTCTGGACACATAGAGATCCGTGTCTAAATTTTTTTTTCTTTTTTGGCCAGTCACGGTGGCTCACGCCTGTAATTCCAACACTTTGGGAGGCCGAGGTGGGTGGATCACGAGGTCAGGAGTTCGAGACCATCCTGGCTAACACAGTGAAACCCCGTCTCTACTAAAAACACAAAAAATTAGCCGGGTGTAGTGGCACGCGCCTGTAATCCCAGCTACTCATGAGGCTGAGGCAGGCGAGTTACTTGGACGCAGGAGGTGGAGGTTGCAGTGAGCCGAGATCGTACCACTGCACTGTAGCCTGGGCGACAGAGTGAGACTCCGTCTCAAACAAAAACAAACAAACAAACAAACAAAAACTTTTTTTTGTTAGCTGGGCATGGTGGCATACTAGCTAGTCCAGAGGCTGAGGCAAGAGGAGTTCAAGACCAACCTGGGCAACATAGTGAGACCTCCATCACCACCTACCCCTCAAAGAGGTCTGCTTTCTTCACTCAAAAGTTTGGCTCCCCCGGGGGGCTTTTAGGTTGTGCATGGAGGAAATGTTTAAGGTCAGTTGGGGGTAATTTCCCAGCCTCCACAAATCAGGGGGACACAGACACACACATAGATGAACATTCCATCCTGTTGGACACATCTCCCTCCACCTCCTATGAATGGAAGTTTGCAGATATGCGATGTATGATTTATGTTTGTAGGACTAGCCTGTTACACAAGGCTGAGTGCACAGTGGCTGTTAGGTAGCTCTGAGCAATGAATGAATGAATGGATGAATGAATGAATACCTAACTGTGGATGATTACAGCAGACTATGTTCCTTGTGCTCAAGCCAGGATGCTGTGACCCCCAAATCCCCATCAAGGTATACTGATTACCCCCAACGAATACCCATAGCCCATTTTCTTTTTCTTTTTCTTTTTCTTTTTTCTTTTTTCTTTTTCTTTCTTTTTTTTTTTTTTTTTTTTTGAGACAGAGTCGAGTCTCACTCTGTCACCCAGGCTGGAGTGCAGTGGCACGATCTTGGCTCTCTGCAACCTCTGCCTCCTGGGTTCAAGCGATTCTCCTGCCTCAGCCTCCCTAGTAGCTGGGACTACAGATGCATGCTACCTTGTCCGGCTAATTTTTGTATTTTTAATAGAGACGGGGTTTCACCATGTTGCCCAGGCTGGTCTCGAACTCCTGACCTCAAGTGATCCATTCACCTCGTCCTCCCAAAGTGCTGAGATTACAGATGTGAGCCACTGCGCCCGGCATGTAGCCCATTTTCTTAGGCTTCTGTCTCCAGATTCTGTCCCAAAGCCACAGATTCCCTTCCCATCCAAGCCCCAGTTTCTTGGTTCCCCCTGCTCACCACCAAGTTGGGGTGCCCTTGTAGAGAGGGTAGGTTAGAGAAAGGAGACTAGACCTATGAGAGAAGGCAGGGTGGAGCAGGACTCACTGCAGGTCTGTTTTCTTTCATCGCCTGGGCCTCCAGCCCTGCCTGGACAGCCCAGCTTCCAGGCTGGGTTCAGGGGCAGTCTCAGGACCCAACCCCCTAAAGCCCCTCCCTAGGCCTCCTTCTATTGCCAGTCGGTGTTCAGGGCTGACCTGACAGGCGTCCAGCCCAGGGAAGGGTGGCAGGGAAGTGCAGGAGCGGGCAGAACACCTTACATGTCCTCACCAACATTTATGTCCCTTGCAGTCAGGCTAAATGCATGTGAAGGCAGCCACGGAGGGACGGGAAGCCACAGGCCAGCCTTTCGCCTGAGGTTGTGTGTTGAAACAGGGCCTGTGCACAGCGAGCATCCTCACTTTTGGAGGTCTTACTGTCGTATCAACCATACTAAAATGTACCCACATCCGTCATCGAACATAATAATTATTGCTAATGACATAGTATGACATTGGGTAATTATGTCATTAAGCATTGGTTAATTTCCGTCTTTGCAGCATCTATATTTTAGAGGCAATGCTTCTCTTTTAGGTTTTAGGCATCTCTTTGAGCCCTGGAAATGCTCAAAGGCACAGCGGCTGCAGGGGAGGCTGAGAGCTCTGATTTCGGTGGGTGTTCGAGCCACAGGGCTTTTTGGCATCAGCAAGCAGACCGCCCCCTACCCATTCTATGATGGTTTCCCTAAGACACGGGCAAGCTGCCAGTGGCAGGTGTTGGAGACAGGGCCTCCCAGACTCTGGGAACCTCTAGGAACCTAGTGATGGCCTGAACCGATGGAGGCTCCAGGATCAGACTCCCTAGGGAGTATGGATATCCCAAGTCCAGAGAGGAGCTCATTGGGTCTGAGTGGTTGGCAGGGGGCTGACATGCATGACTCTTCCCGCACATGTGAGAAACATTTAGTTCAGGCATGTGCTATGTGCCCACGTGACTCCTGCAGGGTCATCTTTGATGTTGGGGTGGTATCTGGTACGTTCCTGCGGCTGCCCAGAGCCCACAGAGCCTCTCTGTAGACGCCAGCCGCTTGCTCCCTTGGCCTCCAGCCTCATTAGTGGGAACTCTGCTTGCTTCTCTTCCCCAAAATAGGACCCCAGCCGGGAGAGAGTTCTGGAATGGACTCGGTGTGCCCCCTCTCTCTGGCCAGATTTCAAACTCTGAAGTAGAGAACAGGAGACTCCAGGGACTGGCCCTCCTTCCTGTGAAAAGCTTGACATTAGGAGTGGGAGAAGGGCGTGGGAGGGAGGGAAGAAAGAAGCCAAAGATGCCTGGCCAGGCCAGCCAGGGCTCTGGGGCAGAGCTAGTGTGTGGTTGGGCAGGAAATCTACCTGGCTGGCCCCCGTGAGGTTTTAGGGTCAGAGGACGGAGCAGGTTGAGGAGGCGTCTGTCTTGTGGGGGTTGAAGAGGGCCGAGGCTGACCCTATATCTGTGTTGGATGGAGCTGTGGGTCCAAGGCTCCCTCCTTCCCTGCCCAATTGTGGCCACTTTGCCTGCTTTCCTCCCAGGGGACAGCCTAGAATGGTGGGAACATTTTTCTGCCCATTGGATGAAGCTGTGTGTGTGTGTGTGTGTGTGTGTGTGTGTGCATGGGCCTGCGTGCATGTTCATCCCCATCAACAGTGCTGTAACACCCAGCTTTCTACCTGCCCATAAAAATGCCAGACCCAGGCAGGCACAGTGGCTCATCCCTATAATCCCAGCACTTTGGGAGGCTGAGGCAAGTCGATTTCTTTAGTTTAGAAGTTCAAGACTAGCCTGGGTAACATAGTGAGATCCTCACCTCTAGAAAAACTTTTTTCTTTCTTTCTTTATTTTTATTTTTATTTTTATTTATTTATTTATTTTTTGAGACAGAGTCTTGCTCTGCTGCCCAGGCTGGAGTACAGTGGCATGATCTATCTTGGCTTACTGCAACCTCCGCCTCCCAGGTTCAAGCGATTCTCCTGCCTCAGCCTCCAGAGTAGCTGGGATTACAGGTGCGTGCCCCCACCTGGCTAATTTTTGTTTTTAGTAGAGATGGGATTTCACCATGTTGGCTAGGCTGGTCTTGAACTCCTGGCCTCAAGTGATCCACCCACCTTGGCCTCCCAAAAAGCTGGGATTATAGGCATGAGCCACCGCATCTAGCCTCTACAAAAACTTTTTTTTTTTTTAATTAGCTGGTCATGGTGGCGCATGCCTGTAGTCCTAGCTCCTGGGGAGGCCAAGGTGAGAGGATTGCTTGAGCTCAAGAGGTGGAGGCTGCAGTGATTTGTGATCATGCCACTGTACTCCAGCCTGGGCAATAGAGCGAAACTTGTCTCTCTTAAAAAAAAAAAAAAGACCAGACCCCTGCACTATCTGTCTAAAACTGCCTGCCCTCCTCTTCCCAGATAGACCCACCACAAGGCACCCTCTGGAGAATAGAACCAGCAAGCTCAATGTCAATGGAGGCCCCTCTCTGGATAATCTAGGTCTAGAGTAAACTTCCTTAGACCTCTCCAGGTTGTTAAGGCCAAAAGATCCAACACTGGGTATCTGAGGACTCGAATCACACAGCAATCTGCCTGAGGTCTTTCCAAGAGCTAGAAATTTGGCAAGAAGGGGGCCCCTTGGAGGAGAAGGATGAAAAGGCCTTTGCCTGGTGCCTGCATCTGCGAGTGGGTCAGAGGGTGGGGCATCAGGACCATGTTCTCTGCAGCAAGAAAATATCTCATTTCAAGACTTTCAGGGCTGGAGTTTGTGCTGGGCTAGCCAAACCGGAAGCGTGGGCTGCAGCTGCCCCCCACTCAACTCAGCCCTTGCCTCCCAGCACACACAGAGGCTGCCTCAGAGAGAGAGGGGTGGGTGGAGGGAAGAGAGAGAGAGAGGCCGAGACCGGGCCTGCATGAAGTCTGGGCTCAGGGCAGCCTGGGGAGGGATGGGAGCCGGTCCCAGAGATAAGCTATTCTGGGCCAGAGGCTTGTCCTTGCCCTCCTCTGGGGCAGGTCCCCGATCTGTCGCTCTGCTGCCGCCCTGCACACGGACACCAGTGCACTTGGCCCGCAGCTGGTCTGAATTTAGATGTGTTGGCAGAGAATAGAGTAGTAGGACATTCCAGAGTCCTAAGACTTTCTACCAAAATCAAAACGAAAGTATCTCATTAATAATTTTATATTGATTACATATTGAAATAACATTTTGGATACATTGAGTTAGATTATATATATATAAAAATATATATATACACACACACACACATATATTTTTAGAAACAGGGTCTTGCTAGGCTGGGTGAGGTGGCTCACGCCTGTAATCCCAGCACTTTAGGAAGATGAGGCGGGCGGATCATGAGATCAAGAGATCGAGACCATCCTGGCCAACATGGTGAAACCCCGTTTCTACTAAAAATACAAAAATTAGCTGGGTGTGGTGGCATGCACCTGTAGTCCCAGCTACTTGGGAGGCGGCAGTAGGAGAATCGCTTGAACCCAGGAGGCGGAGGTTGCAGTGAGCTGAGAGCATGCCACTGCACTCCAGCCTGGCGACAGAGCAAGGCTCTCTCTCAAAAAAAAAAAAAAAAAGAAAAGAAACAGGGTCTCGCTCAGGCTGGAGTGCAGTGGTGCAATCACAGCTCACTGCAGCCTCAAACTCCTGGGCTCAAGTGATCCTCTTGCCTCGTCCTCCCAAGTAGCTAGGACTACAGGCAGGCCACCACGTCTGGCTACTTTTTAAAAAATGTTTTATAGAGACAGGGTCTCGCTATGTTGCCCAGACTGGTCTTGAACTCCTGGCTTCAAGCAATTCTCCTGCCTCAGCTTTCCAAAGCACTGGGATTGCAGGCATGAGCCACTGCACCAGGCCTAAATAACATATGTTCTCAAAATGAACTTTTAGGCCGGGCGCGGTGGCCGTATCATGCCTGTAATCCCAGCACTTTGGGAGGCCGAGGCGAGTGGATCATGAGGTCAGGAGATCAAGACCATCCTGGCTAACATAGTGAAACCCTGTCTCTACTAAAAAAAAAAAAAAAAAAATTAGGGTGGCGGGTGCCTGTAGTCCCGGCTACTCAAAAGGCTGAGGCAGGAGAATGGCGTGAAGCCGGGAGGCGGAGCTTGCAGTGAGCCGAGATCACGCCACTGCACTGCAGACTGGGCGACAGAGCAAGACTCTGTCTCAAAAACAAAAAAAAAAAACAAAAAAAAGAAGAACTTTTATACTGTGTGCGTGTGTGTGTTTTGTTTTTTTTTTTTTTTTTTGAGACGGAGTTTCACTCTTGTCACCCAGGCTGGAGTGCAATAGCGCGTTCTCGGCTCACTGCAACCTCCGCCTCTTGGGTTCAAGAGATTCTCCTGCCTCAGCCTCCCAAGTAGCTGGGATTACAGGCGCCTGCCACCATGCCTGGCTAATTTTTTTGTATTTTTAGTAGAGATGGGGTTTCACCATGTTGGCCAGGCTGGTCTCCAACTCCTGACCTCAGGTGATCTGCCTGCCTCAGCCTCTCAAAGTGCTGGGATTACAGATGTAAGCCACTGCACCCAGCCAACTTTTTTTTTTTTTTTTTTTTGGCAACAGAGTTTTGCTCTTGTTGCCCAAGCTGGAGTGCAATGGCGCAATCTCGGCTCACTAGAACCTCCGCCTCCCAGGTTCAAGTGATTCTCCTGCCTCAGCCCTCCAAGTAGCTGGGATTACAGGCATGCACCACCACGCCTGGCTAATTTTGTATTTTTGGTAGAGACGGGGTTTCGCCATGTTTGCCAGGCTGGTCTCAAACTCCTGACCACAGGTGATCTGCCCGCCTCAGCCTCCCAGAGTGCTGGGATTATAGGTGTGAGCCACCGCACCTGGCCCAACTTTTAAACTTTTTAAATGTGGCTACTAGGAAATTTAAAAGGGGCTGGGTGCGGTAGCTTACACCTGTAATCCCAGCACTCTGGGAGGCCGAGGCAGGCGGATCACCTGAAGTCAGGAGTTTGAGACCAACCTGGCCAACATGGTGAAACCCCGCCTCTACTAAAAATATAAAAATTAGCCATGCATGGTGACGGGCACCTGTAATCCAGCTACTCTAGAGGCTGAGGCAGGAGAATCACTTGAACCCGAGAGGCAGAGGTTGCAGTGAGCCGACATCGTGCCATTGCACTCCAGTCTGGGCCACAGAGTGAGACTCTGTTTCAGAAAAAAAAAAAAAAGAAAAGAAAATTTAAAATGACACGCACTTGCAATGGTGTTGTTGTTGTTGTTGTTGTTGTTGTCAGCTCTCTGTTAAAGAATTTGGGGTATTTGAAGTGGGTTAAAGGCTAAAAAGTTGGGAAAATGTGAGGAATCACCCCCACCAATAAATAAAATAATAACATGAGTTCATAGAAGATCTAATATCCCATATAACGACTACTGTGATGTACTTTTTGACATATCAACATTGTGCGTGTGTGTGTGTTTGTGTGTGTGTAAGCATTTTGGAAACTCAGCCAACCTACCCCCCTACCCATCACTTCCCACCAGGAAATGTCACCACTGGAGGGACCATTAGGCAGGGACTGGACGGGTGGGAGGGATCTATGGAGTGGGGAGAAGGAAGGAAGGAGATGAGGTCTCCACCCCTCCCTCCTCCACCCCTCGCTCTAGAAAGCCCCTTCAACTCTTTTCCATGCTTCCCTCCATCCTGGCCACTGTCTTCTCCACGAGCCAATGGAAGACAGAGCAGCTGGAATGTCAGCCGTCGGGGGTCTCCCCACTGCCCCTGGTCTGTTCACCCACCACTTCCAGGAAGCTTCGAGGCTCATCTCTTTGCCAGCTCTTCTTAGGGCTTGTTCCTTCCCACTTCCCCCTCCCTTCCAGTCCAGCCTGGAGGCCGCTCCCTCAAGGAAAGGCCCAGGGCCTGCACCTCTGGCCTTCCCACGTCAGTTCTCTACCCTTGAGACCAAAGAAGGGAGACCCTTTGCCTCAGCCCAGGGCAGGCAAGAGTTTGGGCGGAGAGGCTCATTAAAGCTTTCTAATAAGCAATTAACTGGGGGATGAGCCCTTTGGCTGGCCTGGATCTCCCTCCTCCCAGCAGGGAGCTTGGCAGAGAAAGGCTGAGTGGGTGGGCGGAGATGAGACACTCGGTCTCTCTCAGTCACTTGGGGCCCCTTTCCTCCTCCCCTAAATACAAACGAATAAATAAACAGAACCCTGAGGCGCAGAGGCTGAGACTGAGGCCTGGCTTCCCCTACACTCGGGGCTCCATTGGCTTTCTGCCAAGGCTTCAGAAGGCTTAGGAGGCCAGGATGCGGCCACTGTGCACTCAGGCCCTCTGAGATGGGTGCCTGTGAGGTCCTTCGCTCACAGGTGAGAGTGTGCGAGCCTCTGAGGAAGGGCAGCTCCCGCCTGCCTCCAGACCTTCTGGGCATCCTGGCTCCGTTCAAGCCATTCTCCCCACCACTCTCCTCGGGATATTGGGTGAAGGGCTTGAGCAAGGATGGAACTGTGAAGGGCATCATGAGGGGGCACCGAGGGTCAGCCCTGTGGTTCCAGAGTGGAAACGGGGCATCACAGCGTCACCCCCACCTGCTCAGCCCACCTCCCACCTGCACACAGAGCCCCACGTCAGAGCCAGGCTTGGAGGAGACTCAGGGCAGGAAGGTCTGACTTGGGGCTGGGTGGACCGTTGGCCAGCTTCTCCCTATAATCTCCGGAAGTAGAGGGTGGGGTTGCTGCCTCGCACAACTCCAGGGGGCGCCATTGACAAAGATGCAAGCTGGCCCCACCAGTGGTGAAAGCGGATGCCCGGCACATAACAGCACCTTGTCCTGTCTGTGTTCTCTCTGTCTCTTCAGGCTCTTGAGCAATAACAAGATCACGGGGCTCCGCAATGGCTCCTTCCTGGGACTGTCGCTGCTGGAGAAGCTGTAAGTGCTGGGGAAGGTGAGGTGGAGGAGGGGGGTGGCCGTGATGGCAAGAGGTCACCCCGGGGAGGAGGAGGAACGCTGGTCGCTGAGTTACTCCAGAACCTGCCGGCCGAGCAGGGCCCAGAGTTAGACCCACTGGGACTTGACCAACAAAGTTGCCCAGGGCTTGACCAACAAGGAGAAGCCACAGAGGCGCTGGTATGGAACGAGAGACCAGCTCCTCTGCCAGCCACGGCGAGAGAAGTGGGGAGCGGGTTCTGAGAAGCTCATTAACGCTCTTTAATGAGCAATTAGCTGTGAGGGCCGAGCTCTCGACTGGCCTCCCCCTCCCAGCTGGGGGCCCAGCATAAAAGGGCTGAGGGCAGCTTAAAGCGACTGACTGCGGCCCTTTTCCGCCTTTCCTACAAACAAATCAACAAACAAAGCCCCAAGGGGGCTGAGGGTGGGGAAGGCCGATCATTTCCAAGCCTCTCCCCCACTCCAGCCCACCCCACCCTGGTTCAGAGCCGCCTGGGCAGTGGCAGCCTTCAGGCTGGCCTTGGCCCTGAGGCTGCCAGCCAGGTCTGGGCGTTCCCCGCTAGCCGGCTGGAACCTCATTCCCAGAGCTGGGGCCCCTGCGTCTGGTGGGGCCAGTGTGGGGAAGAGGGTTATCGAGGAGGAGCTGGTGGCTGTGAGTTGTTAGGGAAATAGGGGGATGCAGAAGCCCTGCCCTCTCCTCATGGGGAGAGTGTTCACGGGGCTCATGGAGAGGTAGGGTAAGCCCTGGGTGGGAGACCTCACTCAGCCACTTGGGCCAGTCACTGAAGCTGCCAGACTCAGGAATGTAATCACCCTCTAAGTCCCCTGCTCCGTCGGTACAATCCAGGGACCACAGCCTGGACCACAATTCTGGGTCCTTGCCCCTCCACAGAGGAAGCCTGGGCCTCCCACCTCTCCTAGAGCCTGACTCTTGCTTTCTCTCTCACGCCCCCATCCCGTCTCCCATCTCTGCTCTCATCCTGCTAGGCGTTCCTAGTTCCTCTGACAGGGAGGGCCCTTGGCCCCTCTAGCGCCATTTTGCCCAAATGGGTCAGCGCAATGGGAGACACAAAAGAATAAGGTGTGACTCTCCTGCTCAAAAACAGCCCAGGCAATTGCAGTCCAGGGGAGACCACAAACAATGCCATGTATACTAGAATTAAGTATATTGGGGTCTGGGCGTGGTGGTTCTGTAAATCCCAGCACTCTGGGAGGCTGAGGCTGGAGGACGGCTTGAGCCCAGGAGTTCAAGGCTGCAGTGAGCTATGATTGTGCCACTGCACTCCAGCCTGTGTAACAGAGTAAGGCCCTGTCTCTTAAAAACACACACACACTTAGGCCGGGCGCGGTGGATCACACCTGTATTCCCAGCACTTTGGGAGGCCGAGGCGGGTGGATCACTTGAGGTCAGGAGTTCAAGACTAACCTGGCCAACATGGTAAAACCCCGCCTCTACTAAAAATACAAAAATTAGCTGGGCATGGTGCTGCATGCCTGTAATCCCAGCTACTCGGGGGCTGAGGCACCAGAATCTCTTGAACCTGGGAAGCCAAGGTTGCAGTAAGCTGAGATTGCGCCACTGCACTCCAGCCTGTGTGACAGAGCGAGACTCCGTCTCAAACACACACACACACACACACACACACACACACACGGCTGGGTGCGGTGGCTCGTGCCCATAATCCCAGTACTTTGGGAGGCCGAAGTGGGTGGATCACGAGGTCAGGAGTTCGAGAACAGCCTGGCCAACATGGTAAAACCCCATCTCTACTAAAAATACAAAAATTAGCTGGGCATGGTGGCATGCGCCTGTAGTCCCAGCTGCTCAGGAGGCTGAGGCAGGAGGATTGCTTGAACCCGGGAGGTGGAGGCTGCAGTGAGCTGAGATTGCACCACTGCACTCCAGCCTGGGCGACAGAGCAAGACTGTCTCAAAAAGAAAGCAAAACACACACACACACACACACACACACACACACACACACACACATAGATTAGGGCTCCTGTCAAGTTCAAAGGAGGTGTCAGCAAAGTCCAAAGAAGTGTTCACAGGTAATGGAGACACAGTATGGATGTGACATGGTGTTGAGATTTCTCATCATGACAGCAGCCTCGTGAGGGAGCCTCCATGACACCCATTCCACCGTGGAAGGGAAAGCCTCTGGCCCCAAGCCCCTGAAGCTGGGAGGAAAGAGTGATGGCCTGGCTGGGTTCCTGGGAGTGGGAAGGCACAAATCCCATATTTGGGCAGAAAGGTAGAGCAGGCTGTCTACCAATCTGGGACAAGCTGGAGTAGCAGGGCGACCCGGGATGGTGACAGTGACATTTGCACGCGGCTCCGTGACTAGGTCCCTCTGACCGTCTGCTCTGTGGCTCACAGACAGAGTGGTCCTGATGCACAGAAAGGGCTGCCACCAAGCTGCTATCTAAAAGTCTCCTTGATGCCAGCCATGGTGGCTCACGCCAGTAATTGCAAAGCTTTGGGAGGCAGGCAGATTGCTTGAGCTCAGGAGCTCAAGACCAGTCTGGGCAACATAATGAGACCCTGTCTCTAGAAAAAATATTTTTTTTAATTAGCCAGGCACAGTGGTATGCACCCATAGTTCCAGCTACTCAGGAGGCTGAGGTGGGAATCGCTTGAGCTGGGGAAGTTGAGGCTGCAGTGAGCCATAATTGTGCCACTGCACTCCAGCTTGGGCAAAAGAGTGAGACCCTGTCTCTCTAAATAAATAAATAAATAAATAGGCCAGGCATGGTGGCTCTCGCCTGTAATTCCAGCACTTTGGGAGGCCATGGCTGGCGGATCACCTGAGGTTAGGAGTTCGAGACCAGCCTGGCCAACATGGTGAAACCCTGTCTCTACTAAAAATACAAAAATTAGCCGGGTGTGGTCGTGGGTGCCTGTAATCTGAGCTACTTGGGAGGCTGAGGCAGGGAGAATTGCTTGAACCCGGGAGGCATAGGTTGCAGCTGAGATCACGCCATTGTACTCATTGTACTCCAGCCTGGGCAACAGAGCAAGACTCCGTCTCTAAATAAATAAATAAATAAATAGAAATAAAAGTCCTCTTGGGTGCCAACAAAGAGGGAAAGCAGCTAAGCATTCGAGAGCTCTGTGTCCTCTGCTCAGCCCAGGCTTGGTCTTGGAGGAAGTCTTGGAGTCGCAGGAAACCAAATGTCCTTCCAGGGGTCTTTGGAGGAAGGCAAGCCGCAGTGGTCTCTTCAGCCCCTGCCCTGCCCCTCTCAGGCTGGCACCTCCCACAATGGCTCTTCCTCCTCCTCCTTAGCACACACAAGTGAGAAGGTACTGCACAGAGCCCCTGGTGGCCTCACTGACATCTCCCCTACTTCAGCCTTGCCCCTGTCTCCTCATCCTTCAGTCTCATGAGAGCACATTTTTCTGATGAAGATGAAAAGATGGCCTGTCCTTCTCCAGCACCAAGGCTCTGGAGGCTGCATAGCAAGTGCACCCTGAGCATGGCAGGCAATCAGAAGAACCAGGGCGGCAGCAGCTCACAAGAGGCAGCATCTGGCTTGATGCCGAGTCATGCGATGTAGGAGCAGTACTAGAGTGGGAATTCTAAACGCTGAGTCACAGCTCCTGCTCTGTGCTGGTCACCCCCATCCATTCATTCTGTAGGTGCTCACTGAGCCCTTCTATGTGCCAGGCTCTGTTCTAGGCTTTGGGAGTGAGCACAGGAGATCAGGTGCCTGCCCTCCCGGCCCTTACCTCTACTGATAGGACCCAGAAAATAGCAAATAGGTGTGTGGTGTGTCTGGAGGCCTAAGTGCAGCAGAGAAAAACAAGGCGGGGTAAGGAGGTGAGAAAGCAAGAGGGCCAGGGGTGCTATTTTATGTAGTGAGGTCAGGAAGGCCTTGCTGATGACATGCCTGGGCCTGAGACCTGAAGGGATGAGGACGGAAGCCTGGAGCTCTCAGGAAGGATGAAGAGAGCAGGCATTGCCAAGGCCCCTGGGTTCAGGGAATGCCTGGGGAGTCTGAGAAATAGAAGGGCAGCGTGAGCTGGCAAAGCGAGCCAGGGGGAGGTGGCAGGAGACAGGTAGGATGTGATGCCGGGGTGGCTACTGGGATGGCCTTCGATTCCTCATTGTCAGAAGAGCTAGGGTAGATGGGGTGATTTGGGAGGTGCATTATGGATCTAAAATTCTATGATCCTTGGATGTGTGTGGGACACCCACAGCGCCCATAGGGAGAAGATAATCACAGGACCCAGTGACAGGGCCAGGCTTTCCAGAGGAGGGGCCATCTGGGCAGAAGGGTGTGCCGTGGGCAGCAGGACAGGGATGGTGCTTGTTCAGGGCTGGAGGAGCTCAGGGTCTCCAACGTGGTCACTGATCACTGCTGTATTTATATATACAAATACTTATTATTATTATTATTATTTGAGATGGAGTCTCGCTCTGTCACCAGGCTAAAGTGCAGTGGCACGATCTCGGCTCAGTGCAACCTCTGCCTCCTGGGTTTTAAGCGATTCTCCTGCCTCAGCTTGCCAAGTAACTGGGATTACAGGCACACGCCACCACGCCCAGCTAATTTTTGTATTTTTAGTAGAGACGGTGTTTCATGTTGCCCAGGATGAGGATGGTCTCGATCTCTTGACCTTGTGATCCGCTCTCCTTGGCTTTCCAAAGTGCTGGGATTACAGGCATGAGCCACTGCACCCGGCCTTTTTCTTTTTTCTTTTTTGAGACAGAGTCTCACTCTGTCACCCAGTCTGGAGTGCAGTGGCACAATCTTGGCTCACTGCAACCTCCACCTCCCAGGTTCAAGCGATTCTCCTGCCTCAGACTCCTGAATAGCTGGGATTACAGGTACATGCCACCATACCTGGCTAATTTTTGTATTTTTAGTAGAGATGGGGTTTCAGCATGTTGGCCAGGCTGGTCTCGAACTCCTGACCTCAAGTGATCTGCCCACCTCAGCCTCCCAAAGTGCTGGGATTACAGGCATGAGCCACCACGTCTGGCCACGAAGACATTTTTTAAAAAAGGAATTGACATGATTGTGGGGGCTGGCAGACCCCAAATCTGTAGGGCAGGCCAGCAGTCTGAGAAGTCAGACAGGAGCAGACCCTGCAGTCTTGGGGCAGAAGTTCTTCTCTAGGAAGCCTCAGTGTCTGCTCTTAAGGCCTTCAGCTGATTGGATGAGGCCCACCCACATCATACAGGAGCATCTCCTTCACATGAGGTCAGCTAATGGAAGATGTCAACCACATCTACAAAATACCTGCACAGCGACATCTAGATTCATGTGTGATTAAACCACTGGGTACTATAGCCTTTGTCAAGCTGACACAAAACTAACCATCACAACCACTATCCCCCCAGAAGGAGAGGGCCCTTGGGTAATACAGATGCTGGGCTTCCCTCCTGGAGATTCTAATTCATCTGTCCCATGGGGCCTGGGAATTTTTTACATGCTATGCAGGCAATTCTCATGCTCATCCAGGGTTAGGTGCCAGTGGGCAAGATGACCCCTAGACTGAGGGCCTATTCATCAGGAATAAGACTCCATGGGCTGGCATGTAGTTGGTGCTCAGGAAACACTGATCCCTCTGTCCTGTCAAACTCAGATGTCTAGGCTTGGGCGGCTGAGGCCATGGCAACTTAACATCCCACAGTCTATGAGCAGCACGTCCAGTGGGAGGGTTGAGGCCCAGTCTGTTAACTGAAACGGAAGCTCCAGGCTGTTGCAGAATGTGTTTGCATGGCCTCCTTGGCTGAGAGCCCCTTGGGCCTTTGCAAATGGGCTGTGTGTACGTGAGGGGGTCGCCTTGTTGTACAGGAGCTGGGAGTAGATCTGCGTGGTATCTGTTTTGCAATGCAGGGTCCTGAGGCCAGCATGGGCAGGATGGGCAAGGAAGGGGCCACAGAGCGGATGCCCAGTGGGAATGTGTCAGAGATGATCGTCCAGAGAGGTTGGGGGTAGGGGTGGAGATGGGGGGCACACACCTTTATCAGCCAGATAGGATAGACAGGAAGACCTGAAACAGAGCCCTGCAGAAACACCTCCTGGGCCGCCCAGGGAGTGTACAGAAGACCCTCCTTGCACGTCTGTGCCCTCTCTCTCTCCCACCACCCTCCAGCATGGCCAAGACTGTTTCTTGCCCAAAGGAAAGACTTTTGGGGCAGAGAGAAGCTGATGAAAGAGCGCTGGACTCCATTTGGTGTGAAAAGCAGCCTGGAGTGGAATCATCCCTCCTTCTTTTACCTTCCAGTGCCTCTCCCAGCCCTGGGTTACTCACCTGGAAAATAGGGCTATGAGGAGTTGTTACAGGAACAGAGGAAGAGTTCCTTACACAGAACGCATGGCAGCACAGGCTTCCAGTATATGGCAGGCAGTTCCCTTCCCCTCTGAAGATTTCCCAGTTGCTAGATGTTACCCTGGCCGCCTATCATTTGCATAGATTTGCCTACAGTTCCCAGCCTTGGGCAGGCAACTGTGTAGCTGAAATATACATGCTCCAAGTACAGCTGGTGATTCATTCCCTGGGATCCCCTGCCAAGCACATGCAATGGGGACTAGGCCACAGGAAGACTTTTCTGGGGGGCTCTGAGGGTGTCAGTCACAGTAAGATGCCTCTAGACCAGGGACCAAGCCGGCCAGGGCAGACAGCCCCAAGAGAGGCCAAGGGAGCGAGACTGCGTGCCTGCCAGCACATGGGTCTGTGTGGACACTGGCCCCCAGAGGCTCGTGCACGGCTAAAGGAAAGAGTCTGGGAAGGGGAGCCCGGTCAGCCCCGGGATGATTTGTCATTACTTAATGAGATTAATGAGCCCCGGGGGCTGGTATGCAGGGGTGCTGAGGCGCTCATTAGAAGCAGATGCTCATGGGAACGAACGAAAGTGGCGGCCTGGGGGTGGAGTGAGGCTTGCCCAACGCCAGGTGGCTTCCATTAATCTGTGGGTGGGGCCGAGGGTGAGGCTGCTGGGCTCTGTCCCTCCTCCCCTCCCCGTCCCCAACAACACTGGGGAGGAATGCCGCAGACAAGCTGCCTGGACTCCTGCACCACTGAGGCCCAGGAGGGAAGGCTGATGTGTTCAGGGACGGCCCTCTTGTTTGCCATGGTAGCCCCCATGCCTGGCATGGGGTACATGCTCAATAAATAACCTGTGGATTGTTATCAGAGACAAGAGGCACCTGGAGGATGGGACTAGAACCTCTCCCTTCCTCCCCTAGACACTTCTATACCTGCAGGGTGTCCTGGCCCACTTCTCAGCCAGCCCCCACTTTCTAGTGAACCCTGGAAGTCTTGTAGGCCCAGGGAAGGCTGCTTTGTGGCCTCCGAACCTATAATTTGGTTTTCAAACCCACAAGCAGGGAGGTCTGTGGGGCCAGAGGGAGCTGACTCTCTGCGGCCCCACCCTGCCTGTATGTGGGTACACACACACACACACACACACACACACACACACACAGTCATAAAAACTCACATGCTCTTTAACGGCTCTAGTGAGATATAATTTACGTGCCATAAAAGTTCACCCGTTTAAAAAAAAGTGTGCAATCCAATGGTTTCTAGTATATTTTACAGAATTGTGTAATCACCATAATCTAATTTTAGAACATTTTCATCATCCGCAAAAGAAACCTTGAATCATTAACAGTCACTCCTCATTCCTCCACCCCCTCTTCCCCAGGCCCAAGCAACCACTAATCTGCTTTCTGTCTATAGATCTATAAATCTGCCTGTTCTGGACATTTTATATAAATGAAATCATGCAATAGGTAATCTTTCATAACTCGATTCTTTCAGCATGGTACTTTCAGGGTTCACCCATGTTATAGCACGTATCAGCACTTCGTTCCTTTTAATGGCCAGATAATATTCCATTGTATGACTACACCACATTTTGTTTATCCCTTCATCTCTTGAATATTTGGGTGGACACTACTTTTTTTTTTTTTTGAGATGGAGTCTCACTCTGTTGCCCAGTCCGGAGTGCAGTGGTGCGATCTCGGCTTGCTACAACCTCCTCCTCCCGAGTTCAAGCGATTCTCCTGCCTCAGCCTCCTGAGTACCTGGGATTACAGGCGCGCACTACCACACCCAGCTAATTTTTGTATTTTTAAGTAGTGACGGGGTTTCACCATGTTGGTCAGGCTGGTCTCGAACTCCTGACCTTGTGATCTGCCTGCCTTGGCCTCCCAGAGTGCTGGGATTACAGGTGTGAACCACCATGCCCAACCTTTTTTTTTTTTTTTTTTTTTTTTGACAGACAGGGTCTCACTCTGGCGCCAGGCTAGAGTGCTAGAGTGCAGTGGCATGATCACGGCTCACTGCAGCCTTGACTTCCTGGGCTCAAGCAATTCTCCTGTCTCAGCCTCCTGAATAGCTGGGACTACAGGCACGCACCACCATGCCTGGCCAATTTTCTTTTTTGGTAGAGATAGGGGTCTCACTGTGTTGCTCAGGCTGGTCTTGAACTCCTGGTCTCAAGTGAGCCTCCTACTTCAGCCTCCCAAAGTGTTGGGATTACAGCCTTGAGCTACCACACGTGGCCAGTTTCTACTTTTTGCTACTATGCACAATGCTGCTGTGAACATTCAGCTATGGGTTCTTGTGTGGATGTATCTATTTCTCTTGGATATATACCTAGGAGTGGAATTTCTGGGTCATATGGTAACCCGAACTGTGAAACTGTTTTCCAAAGTGTCTGCACCATTTTACATTCCAACCAGTAATGTGTAAGGGTTCCAGTTCTCCACATCGTCATCAACACTTGCTGGAGTCTCTCTTTTTTATTACAGCTGTCTTAGTAGGTGTCAAGTGGCTTTGATTTGCATTTCCCTTACTGCTGGTGATGTTGAGCATCTTTGTATGGACTTATTGGCCATTTGTGTGTCTTCTTGGATAAAATGTCTATTCAGATCCTTTGCCCATTTTTTTCAACTGGGTTATTTGTCTTTCTGCTATTGAGTTGTAAGAGTCCTGTATATATTCTAGATAGACATCCCTTATCAGATCTGATTTGCAAATATTTTCTCTCATTCTGTGGTTCTCTTTCACTTTCTTGATGATATCCTTTAAGATGCAATTTTTTTTTTTTTGAGATGGAGTTTCACTCTTGCTGCCCAAGCTGGAGTGCAATGGCATGATCTCAGCTCACTGCAATCTCTGCCTCCTGGGTTCAAGTGATTCTCCTGCCTCTGCTTCCTGAATAGCTGGGATTACAGGCGTGCACCACCACGCCCAGCTAATTTTTGTATTTTTAGTAGAGATGGGTTTCACCATGTTAGTCAGGCTGGTCTCGAACTCCTGACCTCGTGATCTGCCCGCCTTGTCCACCCAGAGTGCTGGGATTACATGCATGAGCCACCATGCCCAGCCTGCCCATTTTTTTCAACTGGATTATTTGTCTTTTTGCTATTGAGTTGTAAGAGTTCTGTATATATTCTAGATAGACATCCCTTATCAGATCTGATTTGCAAATATTTTCTCTCATTTTGTGGTTCTCTTTCACTTTCTTGATGGTATCCTTTAAGGTGCAATTTTTTTTTTTTTTTTTTTTGAGACTGAGTTTTGCTCTTGTTGCCCAGGCTGGAGTGCAATGGTGTGATCTCAGCTCGCTGCAACCTCCACCTCCCGGGTTCAAGCGATTCTCCTGCCTCAGCCTCCTGAATAGCTGAGATTACAAGGCTCCCGCCACCACACACGGCTAATGTTTTGTATTTTTAGTAGAGACAAGGTTTCAACATGTTAGCCAGGCTGGTCTCGAACTCCTGACCTTAGGTGATCCACCTGCCTCAGCCTCCCAAAGTGCTGGGATTATAGGCATGAGCCACTCACCTGGCCAAAGGTGTACAATTTTTAAGTTGTTATTAAATTCAACTTAACACTCTGCTTTGTTTCCTATTTCACCCCGTTTTGCTTTTTCTGAACTTTTATTCATCCGTTACTCCCTCCTCCTTTCATTGCTTCTGCTCACAAACTCACTCTTACACACTCAGCTCCCAAAGCCTCTGTTTTCCCAACAATGGCATAGGGCATGATTTGCTCCCAGGAATCCTCCCTCCACATCTGGCTTAGGGGAATCCTCCTGCATATTGACAGAGATACAGGGAGGGGGTGGCCTGGAGTCAAGGGGCAATGGGTAGCAGGGAGGGGAAGTGCCTTCAACACCCTGCGTCTTTCCCAGGTTCCAAGGACAGGGCCCTGTGGAAGCATATCTGCGCGTGCTTCCACAAGCTACTCTAGCTTCACCTGAGAAACGGAGGGATCAGATCAGACCATCCAGCAAAGGACTTCTGTCATTTTTTTTTTAAGAGTCTCACTCTCGTCCAGGCTGGCGTGCAGCAGTGGCGAAATCTCAGCTCACTGCAACCTCCACCTCCCAGGTTCAGGTGATTCTCCTGCCTCAGCCTCCCATGTAGCTGGAATTACAGGCGCCCACCACCACATTGGCTAAATTTTTTTTTTTTTTTTTTAGTAGAGACGGGGTTTCACCATGTTGGCCAGGCTGGTCTCGAACTCCTGACCTCAGGTGATCTGCCCACCTCGGCCTCCCAAAGTGCAGGGATTACAGGTGTGAGCCACCGCACCCGGCTGGGGCTTCTTAACTTGGGCTCTATGCCCCTCTGGAAATTGTATGCATAGTGATGGGTGTAGTGAGTTTTTCTCGGGCAGAAGTTCATGGCCTTCATAGATCTTCAAAAGGATGTGCTAAGAAAAAAAAGGCTCAAAACAACCAATCTATAGGAGACCTGCAGGTCCCAAAAATGTCCAAGTCTTATGGTAGCATTTCTCCCGCCCCGAGGGAGGACACAGCTTCTTACCCAGAGGGACCAGGCAGCATCGGCTTCCCATGGGTCCTTCAGGCTCTCAGAGCTCAGCCCAGAGAGCCGAGACAGGCCAGCTCCCAAGGGTACTCGTGGGGGCTGCCTTGGTCACCCCGAGGCTCCTCCCCAGGCGGGCTTGAGGCAAGGGAGAAGGCATGCCCACCCTCCGTGGAGGTGGAGGTGCCCTCTCCAAGGCCCCAGCATGGCTGGGCTGCAGGAAATCGAGGGCAGGAAGAGGGACTGGGGCCTGGACGCCGCCTCGCTCCCATCTGCAGAGCATCAGTGGGGCAGGCGGGTGGGGGCTTTTGAGGGGGGCCGGGGAGGAAATGAGAATAAACACAAGTGAGCGGGGAGGGAAGGGGGGCTGCGCCTAAGCCCCTTGGCAGCCCATGAAGGGAAGTGACACAATGAGGAATGTGTTTCCCTCTGCCCGTCCCCCACGTGGGGGTGGGAGGCTGAGCCCTGAGAATGGCCAGACCCCAACAGGGGCCAGGGGGCACATGCTGGGACAGTCCCAGAGGGGCAGGCAGTGAGGATGGGGTCTGGCGGCAAAACGGTGGGGGCTGGGCCAGAGGGGCACCCCTGGCAGCCAGGATACTTATCCTGCATCCCTCTCCCTCGGCCAGGGGCCTAGGATCAGTGTCCTGGCACGGTCCTTGTGTGCGCCCCACTGGGGGGCACCTGCCAGCACACCCCAGCATGGAAGCCATCCCTCCTCTAGGGAACTGGCCCCTTCTGGTGGCCCCTTCCCTTCCTTCTCCAGGGACTTGGGGTCATGGAGGCCGGCTGAGTCCTTCGAGTCCTTCCTATGGGAAGGAGCTGAGGGTGAGGGCTCCCCTGGCCGTGGGAAGGGCTGTGCACAGTGTTTCTGTCCCCAAGCAGGACTGTGCACAAACAGGCCCCCTGGTGGGACAGTACCTCCCCGTCCTGAACACCCATTTCCTCTCCTCCCAGCGGGCAGCCGGCTTGGTTAACCCCCTCCTGCCCAGTAATCCAGAGACGTTGATGAGGTTGTGGTGGGCAGGGCCAAGAGCCTCCTCAGCCCCCCACCCCTGACCTCCTCCTCCATCTGGGCTGAGGGGTGGCAGGGCCAAGAGTCCCCTCAGCCCCCAACCCTGACCCCCTCCTCCATCTGGGCTGAGGGGTGGTAAGGCCTGGGAAAGCAAGTTGGCCCCAGAAATCTCTGTGGATCTCCTGTCTTCCCGCCACAGCCCCTTCAGACAGGGGGCCCCCACCCTTGCCTGCTCCAGGGGGCCACCCACCCTTGCCTGCGGCCTCACAATCTCCTGCCAGTGGGTGGGAGCCAAGAGGCCACTGCCTCCATCTCAGACCCAGGACAGGGAGGCCCACTGGGCTGTGAGGCCCATGAGCTCTATGAAGCCTGAAGCCTGTCCTGGTTTAGCTCAGGAAAGAGCCAGCTGGCCTTTGAGTAGGTGGGCAACTGGCCTCACCCACTCTGCCTTCTAGGCATCTGTCCGTGGCTGTGCAGGGCACAGAGGACAGGGTGAGGGAGAAGGCCAGTGAGCAGGCACCCACCTTGGTCTTCTGTGGTCCTGCCTGCCCCAAGAGCCCAGGGGGCTGCCCTGGCAGGTGTGGGGTTAGGGCAGGCAGATACCCAGCAGGTCGCCTGTGGGTGGGCACTGTCTCCTCAGCACTGTCCCTGCAGCCCCAGGGGCAGGTGAGGAAGGGGGCAGAGAGTTGTGCCTAGGCCATGATTGAATTTGAGCCACAGACTCAGGGCTGGAAGGCTGCGGACTTACCTGCCGCTCACTCCTCCAGGCCAGGCTTGGCCCCTGGGATCCCTGGGGGGTCACAGCCCCCTTCTGTCCTGTCTCCCGACACTGCGGGCTCCTGTGGAGACCCATGGAGAAGACAGGACTGAGGACCTTGAACAAGCTGTCACTTCCCTGGCTTCCTCATCTGAAGGAGGAGGCTGGACAGGACTTACACCCCTGCCCTGGAGAGGAGCCAGGCAGAGTCCACCTGGGCCTCGGCCAGCCGCCTGACCTGTTTCCTCGCCTGTCAGACAGAGAGGGGCACAGGGATAAAACAGCCATAAAAATACCCTCCTTGGCCAAGCGCGGTGGCTCACACCTGTAACCCCAGCACTTTGGGAGGCCCAGGAGGGAGGATCACTTGAGCCCAGGAGTTCAAGACCAGCCTGGGCAACATAGTGGGACCCTGTCTCTACCAAAAAAAAATTTTTTTTTTTAATTAGCGGGTATGGTGGCGCACACCTGTGGTGCCAGTTGCTTGGGAGGCAGAGGTTGGAGGATGGCTTGGGCCCAGGAATTTGAGGTTACAATGAGCCATGATCACACCACTGCACTCCAGCCTGGGTGACAGAGAGACCCAGCCTCAAAAACGAAACAAAACAAAACAAAACAAAAAAACTACCCCTCCCATGCGCCCCCTCCCCTGCCCACAAAGGCCAGGCTCAAGAAGCTTCTACCTTTGCATAGCAATTTACAAAACAGCATGACACCTATTTTCAAATGCTTCCCAGGGCAGCCCGGAGGTGGGGCAGGGTGGGAAAGGAGGCCTCCTAACTTCCAATCCAGGACGCTCTCCATGTTGTCTGAGGCCCTTGTGATCCCATCTCTTGGCTTCTTCGTCTCCTCTCTCTGTTCTGACCAGTGCCCGCTGATGGTAGCCAGGGAGGCGGAGGAGGCCTGTCCGAGGGGGTGGTTCTTTTTTTTTTTTTTTTTTTTTTTTTTTGAGATGGAGTCTCGCTCTGTCGCCCAGGCTGGAGTGCAGTGGCGCGATCTTGGCTCCCTGCAGCCTCCGCCTCCCGGGTTCAAGCAATTCTCCTGCCTAGCTGGGGCTACAGGTGCACACTGCCACACCCGGCTAATTTTTTTTTTTTTTTTTTTTTTTTGTATTTTTAGTAGAGACGGGGTTTCACCATGTTGGCCAGGATGGCCTTGATCAGGGGTGGTTCTTTAATCCCACCTCCCACCCGGTGCTGAGGAGAGCAGAGGTTTAGCAGGAAGTCAAGTCCCTGAGAAACCCAGCAACAACACCGTGGTGACAGTGAGGACCCCTCCCGGGGAGCAGGGCGGCTCCGGCGGGGAGAGATGTGAGGGCCTCTGCACTTGCCTCTGCAGGGACCTGAGGAACAACATCATCAGCACAGTGCAGCCGGGCGCCTTCCTGGGCCTGGGGGAGCTGAAGCGCTTGTGAGTGGCACGCCCTCCCCTGACCCCACCCCTCCCCTCCCGAGGGAGAAAGTCACACCTCCTGCTCCATGCCCACCCCCTTCCTCTCACCCACCCACACCTGCCCCTCCTTTCCGCTTGGGTGCCTTGGCTGGGGTCAAAGGAGCTGGCATTTCCAGTCCAGCTGCGGCCTGGCCCTAACCTCATCTCCTTTTTCATCCCACCCCCCAACACAAGCCCTGGCCCCACCCATGTGTTCCTCACAAGTGGACCCACGTGCTGCCACGTGGCCGACACGCTGAGGTTGCCTGTGTCTCTCTAGAGATCTCTCCAACAACCGGATTGGCTGTCTCACCTCCGAGACCTTCCAGGGCCTCCCCAGGCTTCTCCGACTGTAAGTGATGGGGTGAGAAGTGGGGAGGGGAGGAGAGGGAAGAAGTGCATAGGAAGCAAAATGTGGCCCCCAACCCTTCCACATCCCACCTGCTCTCCTCCGCCGGCGCATGGACACCCTAAGACCCCATCTCAGTTGTCCCCTGTTCCCTGCAGAAACATATCTGGAAACATCTTCTCCAGTCTGCAACCTGGGGTCTTTGATGAGCTGCCAGCCCTTAAGGTTGTGTGAGTATCTCTTCCTAGCTCAAGGACCCAGACCCCTGTCCCTTTCTCTGCCCAGGAGAGATGTATAAGTATCATGACCACCAGGACTGGCCTCACGAGTGGCCACAGCAGACAGTGCCTGAAATGCCCCCATGATCACTTTCCCGCGATGGCCCGGGGCAGAGATGGTGCACATAGACCCGATTTTGCCCCTCCTACCCTCTCCAGCTTCATCCCTCCCTGGGGCCCCAGGCCACCCATGAGCCCACACTCCCTCTGCTCTGCTCCGTGACCCCTCTGCCCACCCTGCAGGGACTTGGGCACCGAGTTCCTGACCTGTGACTGCCACTTGCGCTGGCTGCTGCCCTGGGCCCAGAATCGCTCCCTGCAGCTGTCGGAACACACGCTCTGTGCTTACCCCAGTGCCCTGCATGCGCAGGCCCTGGGCAGCCTCCAGGAGGCCCAGCTCTGCTGCGGTGAGCAAGTCCCCCCAACTACACATCTCCCAGGGACCCTGCCTCTCCACCAACCCAGGGCCCAGACACGAGCCTCCCCTCAGACCCACAGATTTTTACCTTTGTATTGCAATTTGCAAAAGACCACGACACTGAGTCCTGCTCTTGCATTTAGGGAGACCTTATCTTTATGTATAAATCACCATCCGAGAAGTGCTGCCCAGCACAAAAAGGCTTTTCTGTGCTGTCTTTCATTACAGGTTTGCAACAGCTCTCCCACAAAAAGAATCACATTTACTATCCCAGCGACCCTCCCTGTGAAGCGGGGCCAGTGTTATTCTCCCTACTCCGCCTATGACTGTGTGCTGGGCGTGTCCTCCAGGGCATCCCCTTTCCCTCGGTGTCCCAGGGTCAGTCCTCCATCAGCTTTTCTAAGCCCCCTTGGGACTGCTTGTTTATGTTTTCATCTGGCCCCACCTCTTGGGGTAACACGTGTGCTGAGAAAGGAGTACTTTTCTTTGTCCAAAAACCGCCTGTCCCTCCCCTTTACCCTTACCCCTAGAGACTTTCTCTTGACCCCTTTTCCTTCCCAGCTGGAGCAGGCTGCAGGCCGAGGGCCCCGCCCCGCTCCACCCCATCCCATCCTGCTGGACTCTCACTCACACGTGCAGCCTCACATGCGTGTGCACTCGGGCCTCACGCCTGGTGTCTCCTCCCACAGAGGGGGCCCTGGAGCTGCACACACACCACCTCATCCCGTCCCTACGCCAAGTGGTGTTCCAGGGGGATCGGCTGCCCTTCCAGTGCTCTGCCAGCTACCTGGGCAACGACACCCGCATCCGCTGGTACCACAACCGAGCCCCTGTGGAGGGTGATGAGCAGGCGGGCATCCTCCTGGCCGAGAGCCTCATCCACGACTGCACCTTCATCACCAGGTATGAGCCCCGCTGCCCCTCCTCAGGCCTCAGCATGGGGTTGGGGGACCTACCCTACCCGTCACCACCCCGCAAAAGAGCTGCCCCCAGATGTGTTCCCGGGAGACTGTGCGTGTATATTTATGGAAAGCCTGGACTAAGTTATCAATGGTCTAGATAGAGGCTAGAAATAAATATCTGATAGAACAAAATGATGATACTTCACATCTCTTTAGTGTTCTTACATTGTATAGAGTGGCTCCTATCTATGGCACCAGATTTAATCTCTACAGTAGACCTGCAAGAGAGATATTATCGGCTCCATGATAAGGATGGGGAAATCGAAGCTCAAAAAAACAGTATCATAAGGCCAATCAGAATAAAAGGAGTGCATACTTGCATCCCTTGTTTCATTAAAGAAAAAAGGACCTGCAGCTAGTGTTGTAGGACGGTGCTGAGGGAGGGCAACGTGGCTGGGCCCAAGGGTGACTCACGAGCCAGCTCCACCTGCCACCCGCAGTGAGCTGACGCTGTCTCACATCGGCGTGTGGGCCTCAGGCGAGTGGGAGTGCACCGTGTCCATGGCCCAAGGCAACGCCAGCAAGAAGGTGGAGATCGTGGTGCTGGAGACCTCTGCCTCCTACTGCCCCGCCGAGCGTGTTGCCAACAACCGCGGGGACTTCAGGTTTGGCCCACTCCACCCTGTAGAGGGCTGCCCAGCCCCCAACCCCACCCTTGCACCTGACATCACAGGTGGCCAGAGTTTCCCCATCCGCTGTCTCTGTTGGGTCCTAAAGATGGAGAAGACACTTCCTTTTGTCATTCAGCCTGAAGCCTTGCTATCGAATAGATAGACTTTATGTATAAACTTACCATCTGAGGCCGGGTGCAGTGGCTCACGCCTACAATCCCAGCACTTTGGGAGGCCAAGGCAGGCTGATCATCTGAGGTCAGGAGATCAGCCTGGCCAACATGGCAAAACCCCATCTCTACCAAAAAGCACAAAAATCAGCCAGGCATGGTGGTGCGCGCCTGTAATCCCAACTACTCAGGAGGCTGAGGCAGGAGAATTGCTTGAACCTGGGAGGCGGAGGTTGCAGTGAGCCAAGATCACACCATTGCACTCCAGCCTCAGCCTAGGAGACAAGAGCGAGACTCCATCTCAAAAACAAACAAACAAACAAAATTACCATCTGAGATGTGCTGCAGAAAAAGACTTTTTTTTTTTGAGAGAGAGTCTCACGCTGGAGTGCAATGGCATGATCTTGTTGCCTCAGCCTCCCCGGTAGCTGGCCTGTGCCACCATGCCCAGCTAATTTTTGTATTTTCAGTAGAGATAGGGTTTCACCATGTTGGCCAGGCTGGTCTCGAACTCCTGGCCTCAAGTGATCCACCCGCCTCGGCCTCCCGAAGTGCTGGGATTACAGGCTTGAGCCACTGCGACTTTTTTTTAGACAGGGTCTTGCTCTTTCATCCAGGCTCCAGTGCAGTGGCACAATCATACCTCACTGCAGTCTCGAATTCCTGGGCTCAAGCAATCCTCCCACCTCCGCCTCCCAAGGAGCTGGGACTACAGGCGCAGACACTATGCCTAGCTTATTGTGTTATTTTCTGTAGAGACAGGGTCTCACTTTGTTGCCCAGGCTGGTCTCAAACCCCTGGGCTCAAGCACTGTGCCTGGCCACAAAAAGGCTTTTATTTGCTTCCTTATATTCATAGTTTGCAAAAGCTCACCCACAAAGAGTATCACCTTTTAAGATCCCAGTGACCCTCTCTGTTATGCAGGGAAGCTATTATTCTCCCCACTGTACAGCTGAGAATACTGAGGCTGAGAAAGGATAAATACCTTGCCTTAAGCCATAGCAAATAAGTGGCAGAACTTGAATTTAAACTCAGAACTCTGAAGTCCAGCCCCCTATCGCCTGTGACAGCCCGGTCAGAACAAAGAGAGTGGAACTTGGGAACCCCTGGAAGGCTGGTCTGAACCCCACTCCTGGATCCCTCCCCAAGGCCCCAAGGAGTCCGGCCTCACCGTTCTAAAGTCGGGAGAAGGGCTGTTGTTCTGAGAAGCCCAGTTCATCGGCAACTTCCTGCCTCTCCCCCCAGGTGGCCCCGAACTCTGGCTGGCATCACAGCCTACCAGTCCTGCCTGCAGTATCCCTTCACCTCAGTGCCCCTGGGCGGGGGTGCCCCGGGCACCCGAGCCTCCCGCCGGTGTGACCGTGCCGGCCGCTGGGAGCCAGGGGACTACTCCCACTGTCTCTACACCAACGACATCACCAGGGTGCTGTACACCTTCGTGCTGGTGAGGAGAGGCTGGGGCACCCCACCAGCTCTGCTTCGGGGGCACAGGGAAGGGAGAAGCCAACCTAACGGGCAAGGGGAGCCCTATCTCCAGGCCGCTGGGCTGTGCCTCCTGTTCCTGCCTGTGCAGAGCCAGGAGCCGGCTCCTCTCCTCCAGCCGCCCTCTGCTATTCAGACCCACTGAGGCCACAGTGGGGAAGGGCACCAGTCCTCTGTCCCCATCTGGCCACCTCACGCCCCTTTACTCACCAACGCCAAAAGCAGAGTCCCACTGTCCTTACACCAGGGGTGCTGGCAGTGGTGGCCTTGGGCTGTGATGGTCTCAGCCTCCTCTGCCCTCCTAGCTTGATGAGACCCAGAAGGTAGGCTGGACTCCTGTCCCCAGGCACTGAGCACTGGCACAGAGCAGAGGGTCCCCAGGGGCAGTTCGGGGGCAGAAGGAACAGGCGAGATGGTCCTCTCTCTTCCCCCAATCCCCAGATGCCCATCAATGCCTCCAATGCGCTGACCCTGGCTCACCAGCTGCGTGTGTACACAGCCGAGGCCGCTAGCTTTTCAGACATGATGGATGTAGTCTATGTGGCTCAGATGATCCAGAAATTTTTGGGTTATGTCGACCAGATCAAAGAGGTGAGACTCAGCTGGACCTCAGGAGCTCGGAAAACGCCCCCATCCCTCATTTGCTCAAGCCTCTCTCTCACTCCAGCTCCTGGGTCCCAAACCCCGCCCCTGCCCTCAGCAACTTCCCTGTCCCCCCAGCTGGTAGAGGTGATGGTGGACATGGCCAGCAACCTGATGCTGGTGGACGAGCACCTGCTGTGGCTGGCCCAGCGCGAGGACAAGGCCTGCAGCCGCATCGTGGGTGCCCTGGAGCGCATCGGGGGGGCCGCCCTCAGCCCCCATGCCCAGCACATCTCAGTGGTAATGGGGGTCAGCAGAGGGGGTGGCCCTGGCATGCAGAGGAAGGAGGCGCTCCCTCTCAGGCATGCACCTGCCGTGCCCCAGCTAGCAAGAGCAGCAGACGTGACAAAGTTCTGAGCCATGGGGTTCACTTCCAAGTTGTCAGGGGCAGTGCTAAGGAGAGGTGGCCGGTGACCCTGGAGAAGTGATGCCAGACTCCGTGGTGGGGAACTGAGCCAAAGGGCCAGCCTGATGGGAATAAGCAGGAGGAAGAGTGAAAGGAGTAGAAGGGACGGGAGGAAGGCTTGGTGGCAGGGCAGACAGCACTCGGGATTGAGTGAAGAGTAATGGAAGTTCCCTGAGAGAAGGTGAGTGATCCAATCTGATAACAACCACAGTACAGCATCGTGTATGTTCAAGATATTGTGCTAGGCCCTTGGGGCGATGCAAAGGGGTGAGACATGGAGCCTGCTCTACAGCTGAGTCGGGCAACAGAACTGGCATACTTAAGAGGTGAGCAAGAGGCCAGGCGCAGTGGCTCCACCTGTAATCCCAGCACTTTGGGAGGCCGATACAGGAGGATCTCCCAAGGCCAGGAGTTGGAGACCAGCCTGGGCAACAGAGAGACCTGGTCTCTACAAAAAATACAAAAATTACCCAGGAGTGTTGGCATGCGCCTGTGGTCCCAGCTACTCGGGAGGCCAAGGTGGGAGGATCACTTGAGGCCTGGAATTTGAGACTAGCCTGGGCAACATGGTGAAACCCCATCTCTAAAAAAAAGTTTTTAATTAGATGGGCATGGTAGCATGCCTGTAGTCCCAGATACTCAGGAGGCTGAGGTGGGAGGATTACTTGAGCCCAGGATTTGTAGGCTACAGTGAGCTGGTTGTGATGCTGCACTCCAGCCCGGGTGACATAGCAAGAATCTGTTCCTCTAAAAAAAAAGAGAGAGGTGGCTTTGAAAAAACTGAGGATTGAAGGGGAGGACTACAGCCTGAGCAGGCCCATTGAGAGAGATGTGCAGTCCCAAGCAGAAGGCCACCATCTCAAATGGTGGGATGACAAGGTCCCTGTCCCCAGAATGCGAGGAACGTGGCATTGGAGGCCTACCTCATCAAGCCGCACAGCTACGTGGGCCTGACCTGCACAGCCTTCCAGAGGAGGGAGGGAGGGGTGCCGGGCACACGGCCAGGAAGCCCTGGCCAGAACCCCCCACCTGAGCCCGAGCCCCCAGCTGACCAGCAGCTCCGCTTCCGCTGCACCACCGGGAGGCCCAATGTTTCTCTGTCATCCTTCCACATCAAGGTGGGCGCTGGGGGAGGGAGAGAGGGTGGGAGAAGGGAGGCACTCAGATGCAGGTGCCTGGTGGGGGCAGTGAGAGGAGGTGGGAGGAGGGGGCTGCAAGACATCAGTGCTCTAGGGGGTCCTGGTGTCTCTGAGGAGCTCCTATGTCCCCCCAGAACAGCGTGGCCCTGGCCTCCATCCAGCTGCCCCCGAGTCTATTCTCATCCCTTCCGGCTGCCCTGGCTCCCCCAGTGCCCCCAGACTGCACCCTGCAACTGCTCGTCTTCCGAAATGGCCGCCTCTTCCGCAGCCACAGCAACACCTCACGCCCTGGAGCTGCTGGGCCTGGCAAGAGGCGTGGCGTGGCCACCCCCGTCATCTTCGCAGGAACCAGTAAGGGACTGAACTCCCCGCCCCGCCCAGGGTGCCTCTCGTGTGTCCGCCCTGTTCCCCTTTATCCTGCCCTTCCCTGGCCCACAGCCCCCCAGTGCCCTAGTGGAACTGACACAGGATGTTGGGTCTCTCACCTTTTCCCAACAGGGCAGAGGGTAGAGATACCCCATAAAGAAAGGGTCTGGAGGAGAAAAGCCTCAGGAAGACATTGCCTTCTATATCCCAGATTTGTTCAATTTCAAGAGGGCTATGAGCATAGCCCCCTCCAACACACACACACACACACACACACACACACACACACACACACACACACACACACACCACAGGCCCAATGCAGACAAGTAATGCTGAATAGGTGCCTGCTAGAAACAGCACTGTCACTGGTGCTGGAAGGAATAAAAACATCTAGGCCATAGTCCCTGCTCCCAGAGGCTACCTAAGCAGTAGAGGGTGAAGTAACCTCCCAGGGCAGCCACAGGAGAGGTTCCAGGCAGCTGCTGCACAGGCAGCCCAGGTGAGAAGCATCCTGAAAAGGCAACATGGCTCCAGCTGTCATGGCGGAGGTGGGACCGACACAGATGGGCCTTGAGGGATGATCAGGACTTTCAGAGACACCAAGGAAGGGCGGAGACCAGGGCAGAGGAATAACAACATGAGCAGAGGTGTGGTGGGTGGGAGACACCGAGTGTCTGACTCGCCACCCAGCTGGGGGCCTGGCACCCAGAAAGCAGATGGATCACCTGCAGTCCCCCTTTTGTCGTTCCATCTCTCCCCCGGGACCAGCGACCCCACACCTGCCTTCTTTCTGCCAGTGATTCCACTGTTGCTCCCACCATCCACGCTGACACCAGCCCATCTCTGGCCCCCACACCTCCACCTTCAGTCCACCCCTCATGCCGTCACCAGATTCACCTTCTGCAAACTGCACTTTGCACATCAGAGAGCCCCTTCAAAGTCTTGGGTTGTTTCCCATCATCAGGACGTCTGCCTCCCTCCATGAGCCCTCTAGGGTCCTAGCGATGTGGCTGTACCCCCTTTGCCCAGCCAGAAGGTGCTGCCACCCCACCGTGGGTTCCATCCTGTTTCTAGCACAGACTCTTGCTGTCAGGTCTTGCATTCTGGCCGGGGACACTCACTGAGTATCTGGTATGTGCCAGACTGTGCCTGAGCTGGGACACACCTGTGCACAGACAGTTACGGCTGTGTCCTTGAGGAACACACCCTTCAGCAGAGAGGACAGGCAGTGGACAAGTCGTTGTAAGTGCAGCTCGTTGTAAGTGAGCAGCAGTGAAGAGCAGCTCGTTGTAAGTGAGAAGCAGTGAAGTGTTTTGGAGGGCACAGGGATGAGGGACCACCCAACCTAGCTGGAGGCCAGCGAGGCCTTTCCCGAAAACCACTAAGACTTAAAGGACAAGTAAGGTGGCCTGAGGAAGGTGAAAGCCCTGTGTCCGCAACCGCGTGGGCTGTGGGAGTGTGTGGGTTGAGGCGGGTGGGTGAGGGGTCTGTGGAGCCCAGGGCCTGCTCCGGGAGCCCCTCTCCCACTGGGAACGCCTCCTCCTAGTCCTCTCTCCATCCCGCCCGCCTCCCTCCTCCCTCCTCCCTTCACCTGGCTTCTGTTCCCTCCATCTGCATTTCTGTGTTCTTGTCCCTGAGCCCCCGCCACCCTGAGTCCTCACCATGGAGCATGACATCACTGCTCATCCAGCACTCAGGGTGGGCCACCACAGAGGGCTCACATTTTCCACCATCATCCGCACCCACCCCCTCCAGGGTCCCCCATTAGACTGAGGCTGTCCTTGGCATCTCACCGCATGCCCCCAGCCCAGCACTGTGCCCTGCCCGGCAGGTGCCTAGTACACACCCTGTCACTGCTGCTGCTGCTGAGTCCCGGCTGAGCCCACCTCCCTGACACCCTGTGTGTGTCTGTGTGGACGTCCCTCTCCCGCTGTAGGTGGCTGTGGCGTGGGAAACCTGACAGAGCCAGTGGCCGTTTCGCTGCGGCACTGGGCTGAGGGAGCCGAACCTGTGGCCGCTTGGTGGAGCCAGGAGGGGCCCGGGGAGGCCGGGGGCTGGACCTCGGAGGGCTGCCAGCTCCGCTCCAGCCAGCCCAATGTCAGCGCCCTGCACTGCCAGCACTTGGGCAATGTGGCCGTGCTCATGGTGGGTGTGCGGAGGGGTGACAAGTCGGGGGGGCAGGGACACAGGCTGGGTGGAAAATGGGGGTGGGTGTACTCTGACCATTTGGGACCATGGAGAAATACAGAAAGGACTGCAGCCCTAATTGGGCCCCATGAGTGGTGGGATGTGGGGAAATGGCCCTTTGGCCTCTCCTACCTCTCCATCTTTCAGGAGACAGGGAGGTCCGGCCTCCATGCCTATATCCAGATAGTTGGATCTGATGGATCTGGAACTCCCGATGGATCTGGAACTCCCTAGCCTGGCCTTCACATCCTGCACTTTCTGAGACCAGATTTTTTTTTTTTTTTTTTTTTAGACGGAGTCTGGCTTTGTCACCAGGCTGGAGTGCAGTGGCATGATCTCGGCTCACTGCAACCTCCGCCTCCTAGGTCCAAAGCAATTCTCCTGAGTCAGCCTCCCAAGTAGCTGGGATTACAGGCGTGTGCCACCATGCCCGGCTAATTTTTTGTATTTTTAGTAGAGACAGGGTTTTGCCATGTTGGCCAGGCTGATCTCAAACTCCTGACCTCAAATGATCCGCCCGCCTCAGCCTCCCAAAGTGCTGGGATTACAGGCATGAGTCACCGTGCCCAGCCGAGACTAGATTCTTACAAAGAAGAAAAAAATAATCTGGGAACCCTTCTCCTTCCTGGTCACCCCCTCCCTCGTGGCACGTGGTACTGCCACTCTCCAGTCCTGCAGGCCTGCTGCTGGTCACAGGCAGCACCTGCTCCCTTTCTCCTCATCTCTGGTTTTTCAGGCTGAGGGTGTGAAGAGTCCTCAGCAAAGCAGGACTGGAGGCAGGGAAGGGGCTGCAGTAGCTGGCTCCATAGGGCTGGCTTCCTAAGAGTGGACAGCCCGAAGCTTTCCTCCCTGCCCAGATGAACTAAGCACCAAAGTGCAGGACCAAGGCTGACGGGGCCTGGGAAGAGGAAAGCTGGCCTGGGGGCCTGGCGAGGTGTCCACATTCCTCTCGTCCTCCTTCCTGCCCTTTCCCAGGAGCTGAGCGCCTTTCCCAGGGAGGTGGGGGGCGCCGGGGCAGGGCTGCACCCCGTGGTATACCCCTGCACGGCCTTGCTGCTGCTCTGCCTCTTCGCCACCATCATCACCTACATCCTCAACCACAGGTGGGTGCTCCTGCAGGAGGGAGGGCGTGGTGGGCAGGCACGGAAGGGGTCCCCACCCTGTCCACTCCCCGTCCTATGCTCCGATACATACTTTCAATTCCAGCTTTGCAATGGGGGAGGGACTCCGAGGCAGGTGTAGGAAACCTCCCAGCATGGGTGCAGGGTGGACTCACTGAGGACTTGGCAGGGGTTTTTTCCCCAGGTGGGTCCACATGACTTTCTCAGCCTCTCACCCATTGGGGTTGGAATCACTTTGAGGGGTTAAGGACTCCCTACCCTATGGCCTCTGTCACATTCCCAACCATTCACACACGCAGATATGTGCCTGCCCCCCGTGGCTCTCCCAATGGCCTTGAGACCCCATGGGCCTGACCTTGGGTTGGACAGCCATTAATTTGAGACTGTTTCCGGGCAGCTCCATCCGTGTGTCCCGGAAAGGCTGGCACATGCTGCTGAACTTGTGCTTCCACATGGCCATGACCTCTGCTGTCTTTGCGGGGGGCATCACACTCACCAACTACCAGATGGTCTGCCAGGCGGTAAGCAGGAGAAGGGGCTCTGGGGGTGGTGCTCCGAGATGAGTGCTGGCACCTAGGCATAGAGTGGGGAGATGCGCTGGAAGAAAAAGGCTGGTGCTCATAGGCCATGGCTCCATGGCTTCCTCTGTGGCAGCCTTGGAAGGCAGGGATGGTGGGTCGTGGCGAGTGAAAGTAGGGGGTGGTAAGAACCAGATTAGAGAGAATGGGAGATGGGCTTCAAAGTGGAAATGGAGACGTGCAGTGGTGGGGAGGTGGGGGATCAGCCAGATAGCCATATCAGGGTCATGGGAAGCCCTGCAATGGGAGAGAACCCTGGGGTGGAGGCAGAGGGTGGCAGTAGGGATGGAAGCTTGGCGAGTGTATGGGGAGTGGGCTGGGTAAAGTAAAAAAGCTGGGGGCCGGAGGCTGGAAGCCTGGGAGGACACCAGCAGGACTGAAGCTCTGGGAGGGTCCAGTCGTAGTCCCCAGGTCCCCAGCCTCCGTGCCTTGACCCCGCAGGTGGGCATCACCCTGCACTACTCCTCCCTATCCACGCTGCTCTGGATGGGCGTGAAGGCGCGAGTGCTCCACAAGGAGCTCACCTGGAGGGCACCCCCTCCGCAAGAAGGGGACCCCGCTCTGCCTACTCCCAGTCCTATGCTCCGGTACATACTTTCAATTCCAGCTTTGCAATTGGGGAGGGACTCCAACGCAGGCGTAGGAAACCTCCCAAGGTGGGTGAAGGGTGAGTCTAAGGTCCCTGGGAGATCACTCTCCAAAGACGGGAGAGGCTAGGCCCTAGACTCAGCAGGTCACACAAGACCATGCAGTGGGGGACATCTTGCGGGCTTCTGGGGCATGACAAAGCCAGGGAAGGAGATGACTCCAAATGCCATGGCAAGGATCCTGGGAACCTGAGTGGCACCCCTGACTTCTGCACTGTTTAGGGTGAGAGAGCAATTCTGGCCTCTGCCCCTTAGAACAGTCATGGCCAAGTCCAAGTAGTCCCTGCAGGGACCTTGCATCCCTGGCAAAAAATTCTGATAATTTAAAGGGGAAAGAGGATGGGACAGAAACATCAAGCAAAAGGCTCTAAGCACCCAGTTCTTCCCTTCCCTTTCCCCATCTCTGGGACCCCCAATCCCTCATTCCCTCCAGGTTCTATTTGATCGCTGGAGGGATTCCACTCATTATCTGTGGCATCACAGCTGCAGTCAACATCCACAACTACCGGGACCACAGCCCCTAGTGAGCACCCCTCCCTCCCGCCCCAAGCCTACCTACCTAACACCAGATGCCTTCCACTCCACTGGCAGGGCCATCTGCCAGGTCCACCCAGCCATAACCCAACCCAAGCCCATGCATGCTGACCAAGCCGTCCTTGTCTCCGTACTCACCATATCCTGTCTCCCCAACCACCCCGGCCCCCAGCCCCACCCCAGCCATGCCCCCTGTCCTCATCACTGCTTCTGTGTCTCCTGCAGCTGCTGGCTGGTGTGGCGTCCAAGCCTTGGCGCCTTCTACATCCCTGTGGCTTTGATTCTGCTCATCACCTGGATCTATTTCCTGTGCGCCGGGCTACGCTTACGGGGTCCTCTGGCACAGAACCCCAAGGCGGGCAACAGCAGGGCCTCCCTGGAGGCAGGGGAGGAGCTGAGGGGTTCCACCAGGCTCAGGGGCAGCGGCCCCCTCCTGAGTGACTCAGGTTCCCTTCTTGCTACTGGGAGCGCGCGAGTGGGGACGCCCGGGCCCCCGGAGGATGGTGACAGCCTCTATTCTCCGGGAGTCCAGCTAGGGGCGCTGGTGACCACGCACTTCCTGTACTTGGCCATGTGGGCCTGCGGGGCTCTGGCAGTGTCCCAGCGCTGGCTGCCCCGGGTGGTGTGCAGCTGCTTGTACGGGGTGGCAGCCTCCGCCCTGGGCCTCTTCGTCTTCACTCACCACTGTGCCAGGCGGAGGGACGTGAGAGCCTCGTGGCGCGCCTGCTGCCCCCCTGCCTCTCCCTCGGCCCCCCATGCCCCGCCCCGGGCCCTGCCCGCCGCCGCAGAGGACGGTTCCCCGGTGTTCGGGGAGGGGCCCCCCTCCCTCAAGTCCTCCCCAAGCGGCAGCAGCGGCCACCCGCTGGCTCTGGGCCCCTGCAAGCTCACCAACCTGCAGCTGGCCCAGAGTCAGGTGTGCGAGGCGGGGGCGGCGGCCGGCGGGGAAGGAGAGCCGGAGCCCGCGGGCACCCGGGGAAACCTCGCCCACCGCCACCCCAACAACGTGCACCACGGGCGTCGGGCGCACAAGAGCCGGGCCAAGGGACACCGCGCGGGGGAGGCCTGCGGCAAGAACCGGCTCAAGGCCCTGCGCGGGGGCGCGGCGGGGGCGCCGGAGCTGCTGTCCAGCGAGAGCGGCAGTCTGCACAACAGCCCCACCGACAGCTACCTGGGCAGCAGCCGCAACAGCCCGGGCGCCGGCCTGCAGCTGGAAGGCGAGCCCATGCTCACGCCGTCCGAGGGCAGCGACACCAGCGCCGCGCCGCTT
This sequence comes from Pan troglodytes, assembly GCF_028858775.2. Taxonomy (NCBI): domain Eukaryota; kingdom Metazoa; phylum Chordata; class Mammalia; order Primates; family Hominidae; genus Pan; species Pan troglodytes. The sequence continues at coordinate 46,241,449 of NC_072405.2, forward strand.
TCTGAGGCGGGCCGGGCAGGCCAGCGCCGCAGCGCCAGCCGCGACAGTCTCAAGGGCGGCGGCGCGCTGGAGAAGGAGAGCCATCGCCGCTCGTACCCGCTCAACGCCTCCAGCCTAAACGGCGCCCCCAAGGGGGGCAAGTACGACGACGTCACCGTGATGGGCGCGGAGGTAGCCAGCGGCGGCTGCATGAAGACCGGACTCTGGAAGAGCGAAACCACCGTCTAAGGTGGGGCGGGCGACGCGGTAGACGGGCTGGCCACGCGGCTCGTTCCCCCGCTCCTCGGGGCCCTCCAAGGTGTCTCCGTAGTCAGCAGGTTGGAGGCAGAGGAGCCGATGGCTGGAGGAAGCCCACAGGCGGATGTTCCCCACTTGCCTAGAGGGCATCCCTCTGGGGTAGCGACAGACAATCCCAGAAACACGCATAATACATTTCCGTCCAGCCCGGGGCAGTCTGACTGTCGGTGCCCTCCCAGGAACGGGGAAGGCCTCCGTCTGTGTGAAAGGGCACAGCACATCCCAGGTGCACCCTCCCCAAGTACTCCCACCCCGCCTCCTGTCCATGCGGCCTTACTGGGGGCCATCAGCCTCACCAGCAAAGCAGAGATGAGAGCGTGGGAACTGTGTTCTTTCCTCCCTGCCCTCTACTGATTTCAGCCCAGCCCCTGCCTAGATCCTAGGTCCCTTTTCCTCCCGAGTTTGGCTGGCACGAGAGCTAGCCCAGCACATGAAGCAGGTGATGTTAAGTCACAAGGTGCTGCTTTTCAGATCCACTATGCAAGAGGGGAGGGTGGGGCCACGTGAAAGGCAGCTCTAGACATCAACCAGTCCTGGGGGAGGGGAATGGGAACCGGGCACAACTAGGAACAATGCCACCATTCCCACAGGAGTGGTACTTAAACCAGACAGCAGGGTTCAGAGGTGGCACACCGGAACAAAGCCGAGGCCCTGCACCTCAACAGCTGACTGCCAGGTGCCTGTGGGTGAACTGAGGGGAGTAGAGGGAGAGGGCAGGTGGAACTGGGGCAGAATCTAGTCATGCCCTAAAGCTAGTCCTGTAAACAATGGTGCCCCAGAAAGCTGCAGGTGGTGTTTGGAGAAGCAGTTACTTTTCAGTTACAAGACCCATCTCCCTAGTCTCAGCCTTACAACACCACGGGACTAAGGAAGAGCACTTCCTTGCCTCCATAAGGCCAGAGGAAGAACCATCCCAATCATTTGGTCTCCAGCTCCACAGTAGAGAGAAACCTACAAAATGTCAAACCAGCTTCCCGACTCCCAGGAGCTCAAGCCAAGCCCAGAGGCAGTGGCTGGGGTCCCTGCAGGTCATGAGGGGCCTATGCCTTTACTCCTTTTAAACACCAGCACCCATCTTTTCCCCAACCTAAAACCAACCACCAGCATTTCACTACAGGACCAAATGGAAACAGAGGGAACCCTGGGTCTTGGGAAGAACAACAGGAAACCAAGGTCTGACCTAGGGTTCCCTCCCAGTCTTCACATCACTCTGGCCTCATCACCAAGGTGACAGAGGACACAGGGGAGGGGGAAAACCCACACACACTCCTTGGAATGGGTCCTGTTATTTATGCTTGCTGCACAGACATATTAGAAGAAAAAAAAAAGCTTTGTATTATTCTTCCACATATGCTGGCTGCTGTTTACACACCCTGCCAATGCCTTAGCACTGGAGAGCTTTTTGCAATATGCTGGGGAAAGGGGAGGGAGGGAAAGAAAGTGCCAAAGAAAACATGTTTTTAAGAACTCGGGTTTTATACAATAGAATGTTTTCTAGCAGATGCCTCTTGTTTTAATATATTAAAATTTTGCAAAGCCCTTTGAGCTACTGCCTTAGTCTACCCACTGTCCTTTTGTTATGAGGTAGAGGATCTCATGACACCATACACACAAACCCAACATTGCCTGTGAATGCACGTAGGGCCAGAATTCCCCAGTTCCCGCTCCTCTGAGGGTTGATACTGCCGGGAATGCCAACCACTCCACAAGCAGAGGGAAGCCCCCTCAGGCCTGCAGGAGGAGCCGCAGCAGTGTGTCCAATTCAAACCAGCAGCAAAGAGCCTGACATTTTCCCATCCATCTATGAGGAAAGCCATCTCACAGAACATGGATATAGGCAACTTGCTCTCCCACACCAAGGGATGGGAATCTCTACCTATAGTCATCCCTGCACTCCTGACTTTACTCCAGGACCCAGGGTCCAACTAATGGCAGAGCCCCTCTTGGTTCCTTCAAACAAGAAAAGCAATACCTACGGACTGGTGTACACTTCTGTCCTTGGTTATAACAGGAATGTTATCAAGCTGTCAGAATAGGATGAAGTGCTCCCAGTGGATATCCATCAGGGAGGGTTAGGGACACTCGTGGCAGCCTGTCTAGCAGCCTGGGCTCTCTGAAAGTCCCTAACTTCCTGAGGGGTACGCAAATACTGTTCTATTTCACTATCAGAAATGTTCTCATCTCCAGTGACAGTGGAGACAGGGGGTACAGGGCAGATCCGCTTCGGGGACTTCAACATGCAGGGTGGCAAGAGAAGGGCAGGACTGGCTGGCCGCTTCCCCTGGGGTAAACCTAAGGAATTATTTCCCACCTCCCCTTCTCCCTGCCCCTGTCCCCACCCCGGTGGCTCCTTCTCTCGGGTCTCCACTTCTGCTGTCCCATCCCGAAAGGCCGAGCGGACCAGTGACTGGCGGTGCTGGAGAAGGTCACCGATGTGCTTCACCACAGACCGTTTGTCAAGTCTCAGAACTCGTAACCAGGCCAGCTGCTCAGCCATCCGCAGCAGCACAGCCAGCAGCTCCTGCAGGCGGGAGGACGCGGGGTAGGGCAGGTCCACATTTGCCAATTTACAAAATCGGGCAAGGGAACATGAAAGCCGATCTGCAGGCTGCAGCGACTGCCAAGCCAGGAAAGTCGCAGCAGTGATGACGGGCAAGGGATGCCTCCCGGTCACCAGCCACGTCTCATTTGCCAGCTCCACCAACTGCATTGTTCGAGACAGCATCTTCTCTTTGTCTTCCACGTATTTGGCTGGCACAGAAGGTGAAGCTTGGAACAGTTTGAAGCTGAAATAACCAAAATGAGGGTTGGATCTTAATGATATAGGGGCTGCTCTCCCACAGTGAGGAAAAGACAGCCCACTCAAGATGGGGAAGCTATTCTGCCCTCAGGAATACTCAAGCTCACTGGGCAGCAAGTTAATAAAGGTAGTGAGAGAAAACAGGGCGTCTTCCGCTTGTTAGGGAAAGGTGGAGGGATGGAGGAGAGCACAAACATTTATTGGGCGCCTCCCAATCGCCATTATTCTGAGTGCTTTACAACGTTCTCATTTAATCTACGTGCACGTGCACCATCTTATGTGCATGTATAGTTAAAAAACTTTCCCATAGTCATCCAGCCAGGCAGTAACCAAGCTTCAAATACAAGGCTATTTGACACCAACAGCCTCTGCTTTCAACGTTATTTATCAGAAAAAAGAAAAGAACATAGCTACTTCAAATGAGAAAAGAGCCAGGCGCAGTGCTCACGCCTGTAATAACTGCATTTTGGGAGGATCAGGTGGGCAGATCGCTTGAGCCCATGAGTTCCAGGCTGCAGTGAGCTATGATGGTGCCACTGCACTCCAGGCTGGGTGAAAGAGACCCTGTCTTTAAAAAAACTAGAAAAGACTTAGCTTCTAAGCCCAGTTATGTCATTAACTAATATACTTTCAGCTTCCTCTGCAGATGATCCTGCTGAGACAGAGCTGGGCATTCAGCCACAAAGCCCATGGCACAGCACAACTCTAGGAACTGCCACGCACAGAGCACAAAACATGAGTGGTGCAACTCAGCAGCCCTGTGCCAAGACTCAGACCTATGTTCCCCAAGTCATTAGGTTGCTGTGAAGGCAAAGGGGTTTGAAAATTATAGCATTCTTTGGCGGGGTGCAGTGGCTCACACTTGTAATCCCAGCACTTTGGGAGGCTGAGGTGGGTAGAACGCTTGAGTCCAGGAGTTCAAGACCAGCCTGGGCAACATGGCGAAACCCTATCTCTACTAAAAACAAAAAATTAGCCAGGCATGGTGGCATGCACCTGTAGTCCCAGCTACTTGGGAGGCTGAGGCACAAAAATCACTTGAACCCGGGAGGTGGAGGTTGCCGTGAGCCGAAATCATGCCACTGCTCTCCAGCCTGGGCAACACAGCAAGACTCGGTCTCAAAAAAAAGAAAATTTAGCATTCTAAAAATGTAAAACAATATTAAACTTATTAGTACAAGTTTAAACTAAAGATCTTTCTCCCACATCCTTTTACATGGGCTTTGGTAAAAAAGAGATGGCCAAGGCCGGGTGCGGTGGCTCACGCCTGTAATCCCAGAACTTTGGGAGGCCGAGGCGGGCGGATCACCTGAGGTCAGGAGTTCGAGATCAGCCGGGTCAACATGGTGAAACCCTGTCTCTACTAAAAATGCAAAGAAAAACAAAAAAATTAACCAGGCATGGTGGCAGGCACCTGTAATCCCAGCTACTCTGGAGGCTGAGGCAGGAGAATAGCTTGAACCCCGGAGGCGGAGGTTGCAGTGAGCTGAGATCGTGCCACTGCACTCCAGCCTGGGTGACAAGAGCGAGACTCCAAGAAAAAAAAAAAAGAGATGGCCAAAGGTCAAAGGATTCAGGTCTAAGGATCCATCCCATCCCATCCTACTGTCTCCCACCAGGGACGTACCTGCTGCAATAGGTCTTCACCAGTTCTGCCAAGCACAGAGATGGCACATCCAGTCCCAGGAGCTTCACTATCTGCATGTAAGTGCTAGAAAACACATCCAAATCTGCATACAACAGCGTGCAGATGGCCCCCATTGTTAGGGGCCAGTTATGCTGTCGGCAGGTGATTAAGACGCAGCACCCAACCAACACCTCCTTCTTTTGCAGCCTGGCCGCTCGGATGCCAGAGTGCCGATATGCCTGTTGGTAGTAGGCAACTGCGGTATCCTCAAATGTTGGTGGCAACTGCAGAACTCGACAAAGGTCTCTCACTCGCCGGAGACCTAGGAAAAACCCACGGCAAGAGTTAGAGGGGTCAAAGGAGCTATCGTGCAACTCCTAGAAAATTCTGCTAGGACTTACTTAGATCTGCTAAACTTGCCTCAGATATCAGATGCACAAATTATGTACCTTTCTGCATAGACAGGAGTGACACTTGGTATAGTCATTCTAAAGACACAAAAACATTTGTGTAAAGAAGTCACATTTCAGCCCACTAGTTTTTGCAGGCTGGTTTGATTCAGGGCCAAGCCCAAGTTTTATCCAGGCTCTTAGAGGCTACCTCAAACATACGTCTGATCAAACCCAAACCTTATACTGAATTGCTGCCTCTCTCAGAACCATCCCTATTTGTTTTATTTATTTTATTATTTTCTGAGACAGAGTCTGGCTCAGTTGCCCAGGCTGAAGTGCAGTGGCGCCATCTTGGCTCACTGAAACCTCCTCCTTCCAGGTTTAAGTGATTCTCCTGCCTCAGCCTCCCGAGTAGCTGGGATTACAGGTGTGCACCACCAGGCCCAGCTAATTTTTGTATTTTTAGTAGAGACGGGGTTTCACCATGTTGGCCAGGCTGGTCTTGAACTCCTGACCTCAAGCGATCTGCCCGTCTCGGCCTCCCAAAGTCTGGGATTACAGGTGTGAGCCACCATCCCCATTTTAAATTCCTAATTACCATTCTCTTCTACTCTACCTCACACCAGCAGTGCTGAAAATAGGAAAAGTGAAAAGCTGGGCTAGGCCACCAGGATAGTTTTCTTTTTTTTATTATTATTATTATTATTTTATTTTATTTTATTTTTTTTTGAGACACAGTCTCGCTCTGTCACCCAGGCCGGAGTGCTGTGGTGCGATCTCAGCTCACTGCAAGCTCCGCCTCCCGGGTTCACGCCATTCTCCTGCCTCAGCCTCCCGAGTAGCTGGGACTACAGGTACCCACCATCACGCCCGGCTAATTTTTTTGTATTTTTAGTAGAGATGGGGTTTCATCGTGTTAACCAGGATGGTCTCAATCTCCTGACCTCGTGATCCGCCCGCCTCGGCCTCCCAAAGTGCTGGGATTACAGGCATGAGCCACCGCGCCCGGCTCATTATTATTTTTTTGAGATGGAGTCTCACTCTGTCACCCAGGCTGGAGTGCAGTGGCGCGATCTCAGCTCACTGCAACCTCCACCTCCCAGGTTCAAGCGATTCTCCTGCCTCAGCCTGCCGAGTCGCTGGGACTACAGGTACATGCCACCATGCCCGGCTAATTTTTGTATTTTTAGTAGAGACGGGGTTTCGCTATGTTTGCCAGGCTGGTCTTGAACTCCTGACCTCAGGTGATCCACCTGCCTAGGCCTCCCAAAGTGCTGGGATTACAGGCGTGAGCCACAGCACCCGGCCTAGGATAGTTTTCTTTAAAGCCACTGTGCTGTAAAAGGTCAATTCTCACCTCGTTGCTGGCTGCGACTAACTTGTTCGTTTTCCCCTGTGCTTCGGGAATATGTTACCTCTGTAAGATAATAAACAACAAATAGTGTGCTTAGCCTTTATTCATCAGACCCCTGCCCTCCCACCACACAAAACCAGGACGCAAAATTCAAATCATTGAGCATCTGCTGCTGCACAGTTAAAGGCCCCATCTGGTTTTCTATGTCTACAAGCGGTTCCGAATACACAGAGACTGGGAAAGGTTAGGACTGCATTAAAGCAGCTCCAAGTGTTCCAAATTTCCAGTCATCCTTCCAGTACATTCCATACAGGCAATTTTCCTAGCAGCAGATTTTGTTGTTGTTTGTTTAAGGAGTTTCCCTCTATAGTCCAGGCTGGAGCGCAGTGGTGCGATCACAGCTCACGGCAGCCTTCAACTTCCAGGCTCAAGCAATCCTCCTACCTCAGACTCCTGGGTAGCTGGGATTACAGGTGTATGCCACCATACCTGGCTAATTAAAAAAAATTTTTTTTAGGCACTTGTCTCGTTACGTTACCAAGGCTGGTCTCGAGATCCTCGGCTCAAGCAATCCTCTCGGCTCTGCCTCCCAAAGCACTGAGATTACAGGCGTAAGCCACCCCACCCAGACAATGGCTGCAGATTTTGAGGGCTGCACTGGTCAGAAACTTGGAAAGCAAAGAAAAGTGATGTTTTGCCAGTTTGTGCTTAAAACTATTTCAGGGTAATAATACCTGCTATAATCATATCGGCAATCCTTCCACAATGATCAGACATGGCAAGATGAGTGGAACTTTGTTTCTGTCTCACTTATTCAATATTTATTACACGCACCATCTATGCCCGATACTAAGTGCTGGGAAAACACAGATGAATGGCAGCCCCCATCTCCTTCAGCTCCCTCGCTCACTTTAGGTCATTTTCTCTCAAATTAAGTGTGTGCGTTACAGTTAGGAGTATGGGGGGAGCGGGGAGACAAAAGGAATCTGATGTTAATCCCTCCACCGCCCCAGGCTGTCCCCAGGGCCACAAGTACCTCGGAGATTGCCCTCGTCGCTGAAGGTAGTGGTAAGGACCCCCTCGGTGACCACGCAGCCGCAGTCGGAGCACACCAGCTGGCTCTGCGAATAGTGCGAGTCTTCCACCAGCTCCGTGGAGCCGCAGTCGGGGCAGCGGCCTCTGCCTGGCATCTCACAACCGGCCCCAAAGCCGCGGAAGCCTTCAGAGACTCCTGGGTCTGCAACAGCAACCGTGAGGCAGCAAGAAGTAGGAGGGGACACTTCAAAGGGTTGCACCCCCGTCTTCCGGCCAGCGCGACGGCGGCATAGGCGGTTCCCTCCGCTGGGAGGCTGCGCGCCACTTCCGGTCTGTTCCTCCGCGGGCTCGGGTAGAAACGTGAGCTAGGAGAGGAGGTTCCTGGTGTGAACTGTAGCTGTCTGGTTTCCCTGCACTCTGTAGTTAGTTTTTGGGACCTAGACTGGGGTTGAATTTGGGAAAGTTTTTGCCTACATGGACACGTATAACAGACAGAAGATTGTTGTCACCCCTGAACAACCCTCCTTTTAAAGTCCTAAGGGAATCGCAGGTTGGTAATGAATGTTTAATTGGCCATAGAAGAAAGTATATTTTTTAAAGGGAGAGTAGTGGAGAGAGAGCGGGAGCAGGAAACTGTGTTCTGCTTTCCAGAGCTGCTTCCTAAAGCAGATTCCTTCCTCTCTTTACCTCCTGTTTTTCTCAACTGTAAAATGAGGAAGTTGAAAAAAAATCCAGAGAGGCAAACCCAAATGCTTTTGGAGGCCAGGCAGGAATGTCTAAAGGAGTTTGGAGTGAAAGAATATGGAGTGATGGAGACCTGGAGCGGCGCAAGCACGCAGATTCAGATGTTTTTTAAAAAACCTTGAGCTATCTGGGCGTGGTGGCTCACGCCTGTAATCCCAGCACTTTGGAAGGCCGAGGCAGGTGGATCACCTGAGCTCGGGAGTTTGAGACCAGCCTGGGCAACATGGTGAAATCCCGTCTCTACTAAAAATACACAAAAATTAGCTGGGCGTGGTGGTGCACGTCTCTAATCGCAGCTACTCGGGAGGCTGAGGCAGGAGAATCGCTTGAACCCAGGAGGCGCAGGAGGCGCAGTGAGCCAAGATCGCGCCACTGCACTCCAGCCTGGGTGGCAGAGCGAGACTCCATCTCAAACAAAATAAAACATACCTTTAAGAAGTGTCACTCCCTTCTTTTCCACACCCAGTTTTTACACGTGATATCCAAACCTAAAGACACCATCCCTTCCCTAAGAGACTGCTTTCTCAGAGTGTTAGAATCACTACTCCTTTTCAGAGACATCCCATCCATTCCCATGGGGATTGCTCACATTGGAGGGCCAAGAGACACAATAATATCCAACGGTCCTTTCTCTTCAATTTGAATTACTTTAGTATCATAACAGAAGGGGGCTTCAGCACATTAATCGTGGGTGGGATCCGGCAGTCCAAGCCCCCCCCCCCCCCCCCCGCCTTTTCTAGACCTCCCCACTAGCGTGAGATACAGGATGAGAGCTTATTTCTGGCTGTCTGACAGTTAAATATTAAGATACATTTGCACATGCGCACCCGCACACACACACCACTCAGAGACATCCATTAGTTTTAGTGTGGTTGACATTCTTATTTGGATGAAGAAAGTGTCCCTGAAAGCGACATAACTTGCACTGGGAACAGTTCGTTGCATGATCACACAGCAGAGCATCAGACTCCCCTCATCCCCAGTTGTGTGCAGATCTTGAACCTACCTTCACTTTTTTTTTAAGCGGGACTTTACAGAGCCCATCTACCTAGGACAGAAGCCTTGAAATCCTGCCTGACCCAACCTGATTGATTGTAAAGTGGAAAAGCAGTTTTATGATCCTGCAGCCAGCCACGGAAGGAGAAAGCTGGTTGTCTTTCCCAGTCACACATGATGTACTTACTGGGAGCCTAGGAGAGCCTGGTCCTCGGGCACACACAGGCTGGGAGGGGGCAGGGTCCAGGCCAGAAGATGGCGCCCTCTACTAAGATGTGTAAGTTTGGGGTTCTCCACTTTCTCAGGAAGAAGTCCATTTATTTGGGAAATGTATTTGCCTTGCTCCAGGAAATCTGGACAGACGTGGAAATCATCTCGGTGCCCTCTCCACTGCTCCCAATTCTTCTAAGAGTTATCATTCCTGGTAGTGATTATCTTATTTTTTTATTTTATTTATTTATTTATTTTGAGAGGAGTCTCACTCTGTCGCCCAGGCTGAAGTGCAGTGGCACAGTCTCAGCTCACTGCAGCCTCCACTTCCCGGGTTCAAGCAATTCTTCTGCCTCAGCCTCCCAAGTAGCTAGGACCACACGCGCCCACCACCATGCCTGGCTAGTTTTTGTATTTTTAGTAGAGACGGGATTTCACCGTGTTGGCCAGGCTGGTCTCAAACTTCTGACCTCAGGTGATCTGCCCAACTCGGCCTCCCAAAGTGCTGGGATTACAGGCATGAGCCACCATGCCTGGCAGTGATTATCTTTTTAACAGATGCCCCGAGTGCCCAGGGTAGGCTTGGCCAGAGCAGAAAGCTAGTCATGGGGAGGCCATTGAACAGCAGCCCAGCTGTGGTCCAGATGTATAATGCTGACATTGAGGCCAGAGTTCTTTGTAGAGGGGAGAGTAGAGGAAGGCACTGAGGAAGAGGAGGATCTGGCACCTGAATGCAGTCCTTTTCCTCCCTCGATTGGCTGTGTACATTCTAGTTCGTTGTTTGACTATCTCTTTGGATGGAAGTCTCTATGGGAAGAAGCTGGCTTTCTCATCCTTGTGTCCCCAGGAGTACCTCCTAAAGTGAGGGCTGGCATTCAGTAAAGAGGAGTTCAACTCCCGTGAATTCCTGTCCTAGGTGGGCCTATCCAAAGCACCAAATGGGCCAGGCACGTGGCTCATGACTGTAACCCTAACACTTTGGGAGTCTGATGTGGGAAGACAGCTTGAGGCCAGGAGTTCGAGACTGTCCTGGGCAACATAGTGAGACCGCAGCCCCTCTCAAAACAAATAGCAGGGTATAGTGGTGTGCACTTGTAGTCCCAGCTACTTGGGAGGCTAAGGCAGGAGGATCACCTGAGCCCAGGAGTTAAAAGGTTGCCATGAGCTATGATTGCACCACTGCACTCCAGCCTGGGTAACAGAGTGAGACCCTGACTCAAAAAAAAAAAAAGATGAAGAAGAAGGAGCACCACATAGAACCAGTTCCTCCGAAGCAGACCCATTTCCATCTAGAGCAAGTGACTGCTGAGAGCGGGCTGCTCTCCAGGCCTGCCTTCCAGCCTCAGCCCTGGGCTCCTCTCAGCTTAGCTGATGATGCTTTGCGACCCTGACCCAGTTTCACCGAGCCCTGAGTACAGCTCGCACGGTGGCACTGGGCCTGGCAGTTGCCTCAGGCTTTGGAGCCTTTCTGACTGGACTTCCTTCCCACCACTCTTTAGTGGGCACTTCCCGATGAGATAGCCTCAGGGCAGAGCATGGCCAGGGCTTCCCAAATCCCCGTGCCAAGCACCTTTCCTCACTCATATGCAGTTTCCCCTCTGCATAGTTTAGTCTGCCCCTCCCAGCCACTTCTCTCTGGGCTAAAGATTCACACGTTCAATTTCTTGAACTCCTAGGAACAAAGGCATCTGGTAACTCCAGGAAGGTGGTCACAGCACAGACCTGGTGCACTGCGTAGTCCAGGGCAACCTGACCTGGAACGCCTCTCTGCTGGGAGGCTGAGGCTCATCTGGCCTTATGGAAAGTCCTGAGAGAGGATTGAGTCATATGGCCTCCATTTTCCTTGCCCGCCCCAATCCTCCGCAATTCCAAGTGAATGATATAATGTTATATTCCTGCCCCTCAAAGTGATCCTAGCCTAGGGGTTGGCAAACTTATTCTTTTCTATTTTTTAAAAATATTTTTAATTAAAAAAAATTTTTTTTTGTAGAAACAGGATCTCACTATGTTTCCCAGGCTGGTCTCAGACTCCTGGGCTCAGACGATCCTCCTGCCTCCGCCTCCCAAAATGCTGGGTTTACAGGCATGGGCCACCACACCCAGCCATCAGACTTACCCGGCCATCATACCTTTTCTATAAAAGGCCAAATAGTAAATATTTTGGGTTTTTGGGACAATAGCTACTCTGTTGGAATTACTCAACTCAGCTGTTGTAATGTGAAAACAGCCATAGACAGTTACGTAAACAAACAAACGGTCATGGCTGTATCCAATAAAGCTTCATCTATGGATGCTGAAATTCAATTTCATATAATTTTTTGTTTTGTTTTAAAACCAAAGTTTATTCCGGCCAACTTATCGTACTGGTATGATAACAGCTCATAGATCAGAAATGGTCTGTTTTAAACCTTCCTATCCATATTGAACACAATGATGTTGAGGTAAAAGGGGCCCTTTCTTCTTCTTCTTTTTTTTTTTTGAGACAGGGTCTTGCTCTATTGCCCAGGTTGGAGTGCAGTGGTACCATCTCGGCTCACTGTAACCTCCATCTCCTGGGTTCGAGCAATTCTCATGCCTCAGCCTCTTGAGTAGCTGGGATTACAGGTGTGTGCCGCCACACCCAGCTAATTTTTGTATTTTTAGTGGAGACAGGGTTTCACCATCTTGGCCAGGCTGGTCTCGAACTTCTGACTTCAGGTGATCCACCCACCTCGGTCTCCCAAAGTGCTGGGATTATAGGCATGAGCCACTGCACCCAGCTGAGAGACCCTTTCTCTAAATGAAAATACAATACTTATCCTATGTACTTCTGGAGGGTCCAGAGATGTGGAAGTCATGTATTCGTAAGAATCGTATTAAACAATCTTTATTCGAAAAATAGTACCAATAGTACCATACAATCCTAATGCTATCTAACTTTAATAAGAGCAATTTCAGCATCAACTAGTGAACAGTAGCTAAACTAACAGAAATCAGTCAGAAGTGCTTTAACAGGAGCGGCACTGGCTGACATTCTGCTGGGTCTCTAGGTATTCAGGACCCAGGGAAAACAGAATCAAACCGGCAGGGGTGAGAGCTGAGAGCCGAATGGTCACGTTAGAAAGGCAGCACCCCGGCCTCCAGCAATGAGCAGAGTGACTCAGCCTCCATCTCCCGTCCCTCAGGAGCACAGTGAGCTCCTGCCCAGGACCCATTTCTCGGCTTCCCTTCACCAGACTCCCACCAGATCCCCACCGGACAATGGTGGTGGCCTCTCTGGCCCTACCGGGGACTGGGAGCAGGGAGGGGAAGGGTGGCTGACGGGCATGAGGTGAGCAGACAGCCTGTGGTCTCTGGGTGCAGCCTGGTCTGGCCAAGGCGCCTCCTCAGGGCCCGCCCCTGCCCTGGAACAGGCCTCTATATAATTTTCTTTCCCCTGACATGGAAGTTTCGTTGTGTCGCCCAGACTGGAGTGCAGTGGCATAATCTCGGCTCAATGCAACCTCTGCCTCCTGGGTTCCACCAATTCTCCTGCCTCTGCCTCCCAAGTACCTGGGATTACAGGTGCCCGCCACCATGCCATGCCTGGCTAATTTTTTTTTTTTTTTTTGAGACAGAGTCTCGCTCTGTTGCCCAGGCTGGAGTGCAGTGGTGCGATCTCGGTTCACTGCAAGCTCACACCATTCTCCTGCCTGAGCCTCCCAAGTAGCTGGGACTACAGGTGCCCACTACCACGTCCGGCTAATTTTTTTTTGTATTTTTAGTAGAGATGGGGTTTCACTGTGTTAGCCAGGATGGTCTCGATCTCCTGACCTCATGATCCACCTGTCTCAGCCTCCCAAAGTGCTGGGATTACAGGCGTGAGCCACCACACCCGGCCTAATTTTTGTATTTTTAGTAAAGATGGCGTTTCACCATGTTGGCCAGGCTGGTCTTGAACTCCTGGCCTCAGGTGATCTGCCCACCTCAACCTCCCAAAGTGTTGGAATTGCACATGTGAGCCACTGCACCCAGCCCTCCATATAATTTGTATGTGTCATGAAATACTGTTGTTTTGGTTGTTTTCTTTATTTTTTGGAGACAGGGTCTTACTCTGTCACCCAGGCTCCCTGCAGCCTTAAACTCCTGGGCTCATGCAGTCCTCCCTACTTGGCCTCCCAAGAAGCTGGGACTATAGATGTGCACCATGCCCAACTTATTCATTTTTTATTCTCTATTTTGTAGAGATGGTGGTGGGGGGCGGTCTCACTATGTTGCCCAGGCTGGACTCAAACTCCTGGGCTCACAGTATTGTGCCTCAGCTTCCGAAGTGCTGGGATTACAGGCGTGAGCCTCTGCACCCAGCTGACTTTTTTTGAAGCATTAAAAAAAAAAAAAAAAAATGTAAAAACCATTCTTGACTTGAAAAGGCTGTACAAAAACAGGAGGCAGGCTGTAGTTTGCTGACCCCTGTTCTAGGCCTGCAAGTCAGACAGGTTATAAGATCGAATCCTCTCTTAACAACTCACAGTGTGACTTAGGCAAATGAGAGTGCTGCTGCCTCTCTGGGTCTGTTTGCCCAGCTGCACGATGGAGACATTGACCTGAATGAGAATTATTAAAAATAGTACACCTCAGTGCTTCAAGAAGCAGGCCTTCCTTTTGCAGTCAAGGTTTAGCCTGAAGTGAGCAGTCCATAAGGACAGAGGCAGCTTATTCTCAACTCTGTGAGAGCCATATCATGTCCCCAAGGCGATTCTTTCCCAGGCTCAAGACACAGGTTTCTGTGTAAAGTAATAGAAAGTCAAAAGGCGGAGTAAGGACATATCCCCTTAGGAGGCTTTTTGGCATTGGGAAACCCTACCCTCAAAGGGCTCAAGGAAGCCAGTTTCGAGTCAGAAGTGATAGTTCATGACGTCCCAGTAGGGGAAAACTGCAGGGCCCAAAAGCTGACACCCGCAGAGCAGCCCAGGGGCAAGCTGCCTGTGTTGAGAGATTGGGTCCAAGGGCTAATGGCGGCTGTCGTGCTGACCACTGGCCCCAGTAAAGAATGGTAACCACGCCCAGTAAGTGACTGTTTTCCTGGTTGGGAGTGGGCAGGGTGTCCCCGGCAAGTCCCCACTTTGGTCCACAGGTGGCTACGATTATAACCTGGGCCGGAAGGGACCTAGATTATCTTTGTGACTGCTGCAGCTTTTTTTTTTTTTTTTTTTTTTGCCAAAGGGAATTGTTAGCCAGGAAAGTTTCTCCTGGGAATCCTATCAGTCCTTGTCGCAGAACACACATAGCTGCCAGCTACCAAGTCGTGGAGATACGTTCAAAACAGTACAGACGGTGTGATCCTATCTTCCTTGTAAAGTGTGGCTATTTACATGAGAGGAAAAATCCTGAGACAAGTCAAAACTACAGTGGTTACCTCTTGGTAGTGAGGAAATTAGGACTTTTTTCTTTTCCAAGAACAAACATGTTATGCTGTTACTTAGAAAAATCTGGAGTGAGGGCTGGGAGCGGTGGCTCATGCTTGTAATCCCAGCACTTTGGGAGGCGGAGGCGGGTGGATTGCCTGAGGTCAAGCTGGCCTCAGAGACCAACCTGGCCAACATGGTGAAACCCCATCTCTACTAAAAATGGAAAAATTAGCCAGGCATGGTGGCGGGTGCCTGTAATTCCAGCCACTCAGGAGGCTGAGGCAGGAGAATCGCTTGAACCTGGGAGGCAGGGGTTGCAGTGAGCTGAGATTGCAACATTACACACCAGCCTGGGCGACAAGAGTGAGACTTCATCTCAAAAAAAGAAAAATCTAGAGTAAGTGAGCAGACAGGGGAGTGGAGGAGGGGAACAGCGTCTATTGCTCCTCCAGAATGGAGCACAAGGGAACTCAGGTCACCTAAGAACAACTGGGGCCACCTAGCCGAGTGACTGGGCGCCTCTAGACCTTTGGGGCTTGACTTCGACTCAGAATTCTGGATTTGGGAAAGTTCACCTTTTATGTTGTTCATATATCCTATAATTATTTCCCTTATTTTCTTGTTTTTTTTGTTTTCTTTTTTTGAGACAGAGTCTCGCTCTGTCACCCAGGCTGGCGTGCAATGGCATGATCTTGGCTCACTGCAAGCTCTGCCTCCTGGGTTAAAGCAATTCTCCTGCCTCAGCCTCCCAAGTAGCTGGGATTACAGTCTTCCACCACCATGCCCGGCTAATTTTTGTATTTTTAGTAGAGACGGGGTTTCACCATGTTGGCCAGGCTGGTCTTGAACTCCTGACCTCCGGTGATCCATCCGCCTCGGCCTCCCAAAGTGCTGGGATTACAGGAGTGAGTCACTGTGCCAGGCCTGGTATTTTTTTTTTTTTTTTAAAGCTTTCCATTACTAGCTGCTGGGCTAAGGGGACTCAAAAGAAAAGATGGTTGTGTCTCCCTCCTTGGGCTGGAATTTGAAAAATATAATAGCCTGGCCCTGAGGGCTGGGTTTGGTGGTAATAGCAGGAACCAAACAGAACTCCAAAGCAAGGGGAATAAATCTGGGAGAGAAAAGTTGGGGTCATTTGTGTAATTAAACTTTCCTTCCTTGAAGACCTTCCATTTAGAGGGTTGTTTTATTAAGAGATTTAATAAATAAAATAAAATTTATTAAGTGTCTTCATGTCACTACACATGGCAGTCGATGTCCACTTGGAATCACCAGGCCTCTCCACCAAAACCAGGGAGGCCTTCAGGGAAGCTCCCCCATCCCAGCCCAGGAGTCTCACAGGCACCGCCTGCCTCTGTCTCTCTACAATGTGACTCATCTCTAAGAGCAAAAGTATCGCTTCCATTCCAAGAGGTCTGGGACCTTGGAGTGTGGACCACGTGCACCGCTCGCGGGGCAGGCACACCTCTCACCTCCTTGGGAAAGGCCTGGGGTTTGGAGAGATGAACTCCAGGAGACTCCTGTGCATCCCTAATACCCTCTATTCACACATGGACCAACTAAGTCAACTGAACAAGGACCTGGTTCCCAGATGGGGCAGTTGAGCCCAGCCTGAATTCAACTCATGCCCCCAAAGTGAAGACATCACTCTGTGGGAACCTGTGTGTGTGGTGGGGGTGGGAACTGAGGAAAGACCCTGTCCAAATGCTCAGCCAAGGGTACCGGCTGCAAAGGAAAAGGGGGCAGCACGTTCCAACTCAGTTTCTCTGGCCAGTGCCATGGTCCCTCAGGCCAAGATGAAGGGTGCATCCGAAGGGACCAGACACGTCCGTCCTCTTTGAGAAAAAGGGCCTTGGGACTCCTGGGAACCAGGCAAGATGGCAGCAACAGAAATCCCAGTGAGAGACCCTCATGGGATGAGAAACACTGGTCATCCCCCCACCCCCACCAAGAGAGGTTTTCCAGGAAGACAAAATAAATTTTTATTGCACCCATACCAAACTACAGACACAAATCTTTGAAAGGTAAGTACCATTTTATTTAGTGTTGTAGGAAATGTTGGGTTACTTCTTAAAAACGAAACCAAAGAAATTCAAAAGTCCCAAAGAAAGAAAGCAGGAAATAATAATTCTATAATCCAAAAACGTTGGGCGATCCTTCAGTTGGAGGAAGAGGGTGTCAGTTAAGTAGCTCACACAGTAGATATGGAGACACCATATGGAGATACGGAGTTAAGTTTGGTGGATACTAGGAATTAAGTTCTCCACCTAAGGCAATTAATTTTTCAGCCATGAGAGATAATTAGTAGTTCTAGAAAAAGAAAAAAAGTTGACTGGAAGAAGGGTGGGAGGGAGGATGGTGCGTCATTTAACATTAAATTGCCTCTCTCTACAGTATGTGGCTGAGCATCATGGACCTTCCTCCCTCTGCCCCGTTGAGCTCCCACTGTTAGCAAAACTGAGAAGCACATGCCTGTATCTTCTTCATACCGGCATGTGCACACACACCTGTATCTCCTTCATACAGGCATATGCAGAGCCCTCACCAATCGGGGTCCACAGCTGTTCAGTATGGCAAAGGGCAGACTTACTCCTTCATCCACTCTGCTGCCTTGATGAGGTGAACACACTGGAATAAGATGGAGGGCAGGATACCTGCCAAAGCCTGAGGAATGAGATGATCTGAAACAATTGGGCAAAGGCTGGACATTTCAAAAAGCTGACTTCCAACTGCAGTTTATGGGTATAGAATTTGATGCTTCCCTCAAGTCCTGACTGCTCTTTCTGAGGCAGCCAGGCTAGGCCAAGAAATGAGCTGCTCCAGCTTCTCCAGAGCACAGCAGCCTCCCAGGGCCTGTCAGCATCTGCAGCAGCTGGAAGGAGGTCCCAGCTCTTCTGAGACATAGTCCATTTGTAGGATTCTCCAGTGCTCCAATTCACTAATGTCTCCTAATGGCTCAGAACAGGCTAAAGCTTCTCCCAGATAACCCCTCCCCCAAAACTGAGTCCTCAGGGACAGTTGTTAACTGGATGACCTCCAGGTTATCTACTTTGGGAGGTGCAGGAATGCTATAAACTGAATTTTTTCCCAGCAGCAGCAGAAGCCAGGCACCCTTGAGTCAATTGTCCTTCATTGTCCAGAGCTACCAAGTGGCATTTCAGAGCACAGGAATTTACTCCTCCACCCAGATGTCCCTCTCATATGGACTGAGTCACACACCCCAGGTCCTAGCAGCAGACATCTCCAAACCAACATCCTTGTGAACACTGCAGATCTCTACGCCAGCTCTCCAATGGAAGAAGAACCACACAGAGCACACCTGCCCCCCAGTGCACTTGGACTATCACAGTAAAAATACATTTATATCAAGTAAAAAACATAATGCAGGACAAATATATACATGTACATTTTCTTTCTTTCTTTTTTTTGAGACAGAGTCTCGCCCGTTGCCCAGGCTGGAGTGCAAGGATGTGATCTCAGCTCACTGCAACCTCCGCCTCCCTGGCTCAAGCGATTCTTGTGCCTCAGCCTCCCGAGCAGCTGAGATTACAGCTGTCTGCCACCACACCCAGCTAATTTCTGTATTTTTTAGTAGAGACGGGGTTTTGCCATGTTGGCCAGGCTGGTCTCGAACTCCTGACCTCAATCAAGTGATTCACCCGCCTCAGCCTCCCAAAGTGCTGGGATTACAGGCGTGAGCCACTGCGTCCAGCCATACATGTACATTTTCAGAGTTCAAGTGAATATACAGTTTTCTTTATAAGTATGTAAATAAATTTCATAGCACTACAAAAATACAAGTCATCTGAGAAGTTTACAGTGGTCCCGGTACTGTAGGAGAGAATTAAATAAAATAGCTGTAGATAATTAAAAGCTAATTAGATAAATCAAGTTACAGTATCATCCTTCAGATTAAAGTGCTCTGATATAACCAATGCCACAGCAAACGAAATCCTGGAAAGAGATTGCACTGCCAATGATTTTGTCTCTTAACCTCAATGTAACAAGGACATACATAAAAGAGATTCCTGATTTAATAACTGCTATCATCTTCACCCCCGCCCACGCTATTAGCCTGTGATATTCTTCCCCTAGGAGAGATGTCAAGATTAGATGAGATTCTATCATAGCCAGGGAAAAAAATGAGAAATACCAGAAACATTCTAATTCCAGTCTTAAGTGAGTAACAACAAAATTACCTGAAAAATCTCAACTGGTGCTTTTAGCTAAGAAGGAAGCAAGTGCCCTAGTTAAAAAAAAAAAAAAAGTCTATAAATCTAGTTTTAAAAATACAAATTCAAAAATAAGTATCATCTTCTTGCTCTGCACAGTTTTATAACAAGGGGGTAAAATGCTGGTGAGTCTGTTCATGAGGGAAAATGGAAAAAAAGCAACCATTTGAAGGTGGAGGCACCTGTTTTCTACTGACTTTTAACTTTTATTAACTACATTAAGCCCTTCACTACAATTTCCCCAGTATCCCACAAATAATTTGGGTCTCCTTTTGGGCAGGGAGAGAAAGTGTTCAAAGGACAGACATGCAGATGCAGTTCAATCCCTTTGGGGTCCAATCCATGGTCTCCCGTCCCCTGTAGAGTGAAGGGGCTTCTTTTTTTCTTTTTAGTTTTTTTTAAGACAGAGTCTTAAAAAAATTGCCCAGGCTCTTTTTTTAAGAGTCTTAAAAAAACTCTTGCCCAGGCTGGAGTGCAGTGGCACGATCTTGGCTCGCTGCAGCCTCCATCTCCCAAGTTCAAGCAATTCTCCTGCCCCAGCCTCCCGAGTAGCTGGGATTACAGGCACGCACCACCATGCCAAGCTAATTTTTGTATTTTTAGTAGAGACGAGGTTTCGCCATGTTGGTCAGGCTGGTCTCGAACTCCTGACCTCAAGTGATCCACCCTCCTCGGCCTTGCAAAGTGCTGGGATTACAGGCGTGAGCCACCGCGCCTGGCCTGAAGGGGCTTCCTCATCTTGGGGAGTTGGTGGACCCTGTCTCTGCCCCTTACAAGGAGTGTTGCTGAGGAAACCAGAGCACCGAGCAAAGACACAGGGGGAAAAGGCCAAGCAATCGTATTGACATCATTCCACACCTGGAGAACTGTATTAGCGAGTGCGTGGACCACCCGATCCCCTAGCAAAGCGCTGAATAGGCTGGTCTAGACAGCAGGAACCTGGCTGTCATAAGAGGAGGGGCTTTCACCAAGTTCCTCAAATTGAGTAAAGAGTAATTCTTTTAATTCCTGAATTCTACTTTTCCTATCTCCAGTAGAAGGGCCCTGGATCTAAGCAGAAGTTATTTTAAGGCTAGAGAGTAGTAGAAGTCGATGTTTAGAAAAGGCCGCTTGTTCAAAATCTGAAAGGCACACTCAGAGGCTTTCTCTAAACACCTCTGCTCCCATCAAAAAACAAGACCCAAGTCTGAGAAGCTGGGTAGGTTTACATGGTATCAAAATTTAACATCTGCAGCCAAAAGCCACACCTGAGCTACTCAGAAGCCAAGAAAGTATGTGTATGTAACACAGCACCAATCGCATGGTCCTTTTCTCATTTAAAGCTTTCTCAGGTAAGCTTTAAGAGCTGGAGGATACATACTGAAAAAAAATCTCAGTATGAAAGAAAGAAAACCCCAGTGTTAAAATACATGAATACTTTCTGTGCCATCTGAATCTCTGGCTCAGGATCAGATCTTATGACCACATCTCTGGTGGGCATAAAATATTTACAACCTTGTTAAAGGCACAGTGGCATTTAAAACTAAAGCCTTGGGAATGTACAGTAAAAGATTAATTGTAATCATTAACCTGGCTTCCATTGGTAGAATTCACTCTTGCCGGATAACATGTGAGGGAGATGGTGATTCGGAGCCTGCTGGCTGGTTATCAGGCAAGGCAAGTCCTTGACCCCTGGAGCAGGTGAAAGTGAAGTCACAGAAACGTCTCGGTGTTTTTTTTCTGCTGATTTACATCTTTCCTGCTTTTTTGCCAACCTGAGTCGGGATGCGGAGGATATTGGGGGTTTCTTCCATGACTCTGACAAGCAGGTTGTCAATGTAGTCTTCCAGCTCGCGGACCTGGAACTCCTTCTTGCTTATCGTTTCCTTCTGTTTGAGGACCAGCTGGATCAGCTCATCGTGGGTCAGCTGCGCATATGCAAATGCAGGGTCCGAGGGGCTGTATTTCTTTGGAGGGGGGGAAATAGTCGGGAAAAAGGAGTTATAAAATTAGCACAGAAATCTAAAACCTAAAAGAAGTACAAAGGAGGAAAAAGTGACTAGTGATCTGGGTCTCTTGGGAATCCATTTTCTTTCTTTCTTTTTGAGACTGAGTTTCACTCTGTCACCCAGCCTGGAGTGCAGTGGCGCGATCTCAGCTCACTGCAACCTCCGCCTCCTGGGTTCAAGTGATTCTCCCACCTCAGCCTCCTGAGTAGCTAGGACTATAGGCGTGCACCACCATGCCTGACTAATTTTTGTATTTTTTTAGTAGGCACAAGGTTTCACCATGTTGGCCAGGCTGGTCTTGAACTCCTGACCCCAGGTGATCCACCTGCCTCAGCCTCCCAAAGTGCTGGGATTACAGGCGTGAGCCACCGTGCCCAGCCAGGGAATCTGTTTTCAATTTACAGTGAAAACAGGTTGTTGACTGATGAAGTCTTCTGGAAAGGGCCAGATAGCACATATTTGAGCCTTTGCGGGCCACAGACAGCCTTTGTTAACATGTTCTTCCCTGGTTTTTTGGTCTGTTTGTTTTGTTTTATTTTGTTGTATGAACTTTTAAAAATGTAAAAACCATACTTGCCTCACAGGTCGAGGACCTCTGGACTTGACTCTGGGTTTGGATTTTAAGCAGTGCCATCATGGGAGGACTCAGTTCTCCAAATGAGTGCTCACTCCTTTGGGAACACTAGGAGCTCACACAACCAAACACCAGTGCAGAGCTGGAGATGACTCCCAAGCCACAGGGGGCCCAGGAAGACACAGCTGTGACAGCAAGTGCAGGGGGCAAGGGCTTTCTTTCCAGGGCAGCAGGTCGAGGTCCAGCCCAGACTGTCTGCTCCTGCCAAAGCTGCGCTCAGAAGGACTCAATGAGCAGGTGGATGCAGAGGACACCCAGGGACCCCACTTCACATCACTTCATATTTGAGAAATATGCGGAGTCAGAGCCAGGTGCCACCATGCCCCGTCCTCACCCGCGGCCGTCTAGGCATGCCCTTGGGTACACAGCGGCGTGTCCCAGAGCTGAGTGTTCCACTCCCGAGGAGAGCACACACCCTGCGGAGTCACTGTGCTTTATCAGCATTTATGATCTGGGGCCCCTGCAAACCCAAGCAGCTTGAACCAGGAGGAGATGTAAGGTAAAGCTTAAATGAAAAGTCACATGCTGTGTAAGTCCCCAGTAAGGAAAAAAAAGTGACTTTTCCTGAAATCTGTAGCCTGAGATTTACATGTTTAAAGAATCAAGATGATTTTGCTGGCAGAGCTCTGAGGCAGGAATAGCTTTACCGCCCTGAGGGTCTAACGGTTTCACTGCCTACCAGGAAGGCCAAGAGACTACCTTATCCAAGAATCAACACTAGTTCCTCAGTGACATGATAGGAGCCCCAGTTCAGTCAGTGACGCAAACTGCCTGGACACGAGCCAGAAGTCAAAGGAGGGATCCCAGCCCTCCCATCCTGGCCAGGAACAAAAGCAAGATGATGGCGGTACTAACTTAGACACACAACACCAACGTTTCCATAGACAGAGCGGGTTCAACCCCACACAGGCTGCACATTCAGAGGTGAGACACTGGACTGCTTTTCCAAAACCTGCTTCTCCCCTAATCTTTGTTTTTTAAAACTTTGAAGGCATGCATTCACAGTACACCTCCTCTGGACCTCAGTCACTGTAGATGTGACTTCCAAAACAATATTTCATTGAAAAGTTGCAAGTCTGGAAAAGAGCCCTAGCGATTGATTACACAACAATGTGAATGTACTTGATGCCTTTTTTTTTTTTTTTCCCCCATAGAGACGGGATCTCTCTATGTTGCCTGGACTGGTCTCAAACCCAAGCTCAAGTGATCCTCCCACCTTGGCCTCCCAAAGTGCTGCGACTACAGGCATGAGCCACCACACCCAGCCTTACATTTTATATCAAGAAAAAAGAGTCACCTTTGTAAATAATGGCAAAGAATACGTCCTCAAGGGATTTTAGATTATATCTCTGTCATATAAGGATCTTATTTATTTATTTTTTAAAAGTCTCAATACATAAGATACTCTGCATGGAGTTTGAAAGAGAGAGGGATGCAGAGGCTGACACCTGTAGGGTGTCATATAATTAATTCCAACACCTAACATTTGGGTCTCTTTATTTTTCCTGGGATTCTTTTTTTTTTTCTTTTTTTGAGACAGATTCTCACTGCGACACCCAGGCTGGAGTGCAGTGACACGATCTCGGCTCACTGCAACCTCTGCCTCCCAGGTTCAAGTGCTTCTCCTGCCTCAGCCTCCCGAGCAGCTGGGATTACAGGCACCTGCCACCACATCCAGCTAATTTTTGTATTTTTAGTAGAGACAGGGTTCCACCATGTTGGCCAGGCTGGTCTTGAACTCCTGACCTCAAGTGATCCACCTGCCTCAGCCTCCCAAAGTGCTGGGATTACAGGCATGAGCCACTGAGCCCGGCCTTCCTGGGGTTCTTGATGATATGTTTTATAATGTCAGCCTCATACAAAATAATAGTTTTACAGCTTTTTACTATTTAATAAGCATTTTTTCCATCATAACATTTTAGCAAAACTTGCTTTTCTAATGGATGCTTAAAATCTCATTATATTTTAACTATTCCTCTATTGCTGGATATTTATGTTGTTTTCAATTTGTACAATTATATATAACATTTTTATCAAAATGCATGAACATAAATCTTTGGCCATATCTCTAAGTACTTCCTTAAGATAAATGCCTAGAATTGAAAATGTGTACACACTTAAGGTACTTCATACGAACCGTCAAACAGCTATTTAATTTGGATTCTGTAATTCAAAGGGAAAAAGGATATAAAGGACTTTAAAATCATTAGAAGAGCCTAGTTTTGCAATATTTAAAAATTATAAAACAGGGCCAGGCATGGTGGCTCACATCTGTAATCCCAGCACTTTGGGAGGCTGAAGTGGGCGGATCATGAGGTCAGGAGTTTGAGACCAACCTGGCCAACATGGTGAAACCTCTTCTCTACTAAAAATACAAAAAATTATCCAGGCATGGTGGCGGGCACCTGTAGTCCCAGCTACTCGGGAGGCTGAGGCAGGAGAATCGCTTGAACTCGGGAGGCGGAGGTTGCAGTGAGCCAAGATCGTGCCACTGCACTCCAGCATGGGCAACAGTGCGAGACCCCATCTAAAAAAAAAAAAAAAATTATAAATAAGCCAGCATCATAAAAAGTGAGTAATGGCCTTGGAGAAGAAGAAGAAGCACAGAGAAAATACCCACAAATGCAAGAAAGAATGGTGCCCATTGTCATGTATTTCTCACCAGGATTCTTACCCTGGACTTTTCCTTTTACATAGTTGTGATAATGACATACACTCAAATGTACATCCAACTTTTTCCATATCACAGATGATTTTTGGATCTAGTTGGCTTTACTATTTTAAAACGGAAATGTTAAAGCCACCTGGGTAAATAATACTCTCCCAGTTATAAATCATCTATAAAGGATGGAGGCACTAAAACAACAACCAAGAAAAGAAAAAAAAAACACTGTAGTAATGATCCAGCTAGCATTTCATAACTTTAGCTATGCAATTTCTTTCCCTTAAACCTCTCTTACTTTGCAACATTCCAAAGAGTAGGTATCTTTATAAATACTGTCTTGTGCCTTAACACAAAGCATCTAGCATGTGGCAGGCCAATTGCAGAGCCTCCAGGAAACGTCCCATATTTACCCAGAATGTTTACTAGGCATGGTCCAGAACCAAGAGATGTGTTGCAGGCAGGCAGCGGGGTGGCAGCCAGGCTTACAAATCATGAGCAAAATAAGCAGCAGTTGCCTTTGTTTTGAGCTAAGTTATTCTCTTAGGGCCAGTAGATAAGCCCTTGAATTAAATGAGCTTTGAAGAGGAAATAAAATGGGAGACAAAGGTCTTGCTAACTTCCCAGAAACAAGGTGTTTGTTTCTCTTTGGAGCCACACTGCATTCCACAGTAAAAGGAAGATGGATGGGAAGCTGCTGAATGACTCCAATTTTCATTGCTGTCCCTTTATGCTGTCCTTTTATCCCATTTCCTGATAAATATCATTAATTCCAGGAAGACAAGTGCTGCCTCGTCTATCTGCAACACACAGAAGCCAGGCAAGCTGGTTGACATATTGTACATTTTTAGGCTAGGGCTGAAATGTAGTAGGTACACAATTCTGGCTGTGGCTGATAATTTTGAGACCAATGCTTGCCACCTGCCCTGTCAATGTGTCCTACAAAGAAAGAGTGGGGTCCAGGCGCAGTGGCTCACACCTGTAATCCCAACACTTTGGGAGGCCGAGGCGGGTGGATCACCTGAGGTCAGGAGTTCAAGACCAGCCTGACCAACATGGTAGAACCCCGTCTCTATTAAAAATACAAAAAAATTAGCTGGGTGTGGTGGTGCATGCCTGTAATCCCAGCTACCTGGGAGGCTGAGGCATAAGAATTGCTTGAACCTGGGAGGTAGAGGTTGCAGTGAGCTGATACTGCACCATTGCACTCCAGCCTGATCAACCAGAGCGAAAATCCATCAAAAAAGAAAAAAAAAAAGGAAGGAAGGAAGGGAGGGAGGGAAAGAAGGAAAGAAGGAAGGAAGGAAGGAAGAAAAAAGTGGGGCAAGGCAGCAAGAAGATGCTGACTTGTTTTCAGCAATCATCAGTTATGATTACTTCTCTTCTTTTACCAAAAACTTGGACCTCCAGCTTCCTGTAAACCTTTATCCCAGCTCTTACTGGTAGACATGCAGTGAAGCCAGAGGGAATAACAAGTACCCAGCACTTGAAAAACACTTTCAGTCAAGCATGGTGGCACATCTGTAGTCCCGGCTACTTGGGAGGCTGAGGTAGGACGATCACTTGAGCCCAGGAGTTCGAGGCTGCGATGAGCTATGATTGCACCTGTGAATAGCCATTGCCCGCCAGCCTAGGCAACAGAGCAAGACCCCATCTCCATTAAAAAACAAAACAAGGCTGGGCGCAGTGGCTCACGCCTGTAATCCCAGCACTTTTGGAGGCTGAGGCGGGTGGATCAGCTGAGGTCAGGAGTTCGAGACCAGCCTGGCTAACATGGCAAAACCCCGTCTCTACTAAAAATATAAAAATTAGCTAGGCATGGTGGCGGGTGCCTGTAATACCAGCTACTCTGGAGGCTGAGGTGGGAGAATCCCTTGAACCCGGGAGGTGGAGGTTGCAGTGAGCCAAGATGGCGCCATTGCACTCCATCCTAGGCGATAAGAGCAAAACTCCATCTCAAAAAAAAAAAAAAGAAAAAAAACTATTCAATATCCAGAGTCCATGGGACTGTAAAATATATGATGGAATGAAATTTTAGCTGCTCTGAACTAAAATAAAAACAAAGTTTATTTCTATAGACTGCAGTTCCCAGTGTCAGTTGGGAAGTCCCTCTCTACATATTTGAAATACAATATATCCTTGCCCACTAAAGGTCACCAATCCCTCAGTAAATCATTCTCTTCTAGTCCAGATAATGAGTTGAAGACCAGGGATTTGCAGCAAGGCAGTATTCTAAATCCTTCAGATTCTAGAACCAGAAAGAGCAGGATGAAGACAATCCTAGGCAGAGTTCATCTGGGAGGCTGGTTTTGTTTTGTGGGGAGTTGTTTTTTAATATTAGCCCATACTTTTAGAGACCCTCCAAATGAGCAAGATACTTCCTGGAAATTTACCTTAAGGAAAAAATCTAAAGGAGAAGAAAAAATTCCATATAGGAAATTGTTGACTATAGTATTAATTCATACTGAAAAACAGAAAACAGGCTGTGCATCTTGCCTCACGCCTGTATCCCAGCACTTTGGGAGCCCAAAGCAGGTGGATCACTTGAGCCCAGGAGTTCAAGACCAGCCTGAGCAACATGATGAAACCCCATCTCTACAAAAAATACATAAATTAGCTGGGCATGGTGGTGCTCGCCTGTAGTCCCAGCTACTTGGGAGGCTGAGGTGAGAGGATTGATTGGGCCCAGGAGGTCGAGGCTATGATGAGCCGTGATCATGCCACTCCACTCCAGCTTGGGCAACAGAGTGAGATCCTGTATCAAAAAAAAAAAAAAAAATTCCTGATTTTGATGAATGTCCTTACTGTTAGGAGTATTTAGGGGTAAAAGGAGCATGAGGTAGGCCGGGCGCAGGGGCTCATCCCTGTAATCCCAGCACTTTGAGGGGCCAAGGCAGGTGGATCACCTGAGGTCAGGAGTTCGAGATGAGCGTGGCCAACATAGCAAAATCCTGTCTCTACTAAAAATACAAAAATTAGCCGGGCGTGGTGGCGCGCACCTATAGTCCCAGCTACTTGGGAGGCTGAGGCAGGAGAATCGCTTAAACCCAGGAGGGGGAGGTTGCAGTGAGCCGAGATTGCACCACTGCACTCCAGCCTGGGTGACAGAGTGAGATGCCATCTCAAAAAAAAAAAAAAGTTCCCTGATTTTAATAAATGTCCTTACTGTTAGGAATTACATAGTTAAGTATTTAGGGTTAAAAGGAACATGAGGTACACAACTTACTTCCAAATGATTTTTAAAAAAATTTATGCATACACCTGCATGTGTATATCCAGAAAGAGAGAAGGTTGGGGAGAGGAAGCAGAGAGGATGAGCCTGATGGGCAAATGTGGTCAAATGTTAACCACTAGAGAACTGGGAGGAAGGGTTTGTAGGAGCTCTTTGTACTGTTCCTGCAACTTTTTTTTAACATTTGAAATTATTTCAAAATAATGTTACCAAAAAAGTATATCTATGCAATGATTGCAATTATCAGAATTTTACATTCTTGCCAAAGGAAAGGAAACATGAGGGAAAAAGAAAATACCTGACCTGAATGGGCCAGACTGTGGGTGACATTTTCTTCTCCTTAAAAAGAAGTGCCAGGCTGGGTGTGGTGGCTCACGCCTATAATCCCAGCACTTTGGGAGGCCAAGGTGGGAGGATCACTTGAGCCCAGGATTTCAAGACCAGCCTAGGCAACATAGCAAGACCCCATCTCTATTAAGAAGGAAAATTTTTAAATAATTTTTTTAAAAAAGAAGGGCCAGTGTCAATCATGTTGCTTGAGACAAAAAAAAAAAAAATTAACAATAACTAAACAAGTATAAGGGAATAAAGTAATTATCCAATGGAATGTCTGGGGGCTTCCAAAGTTTACTCAAAGACTCAAGATGTATGACTAAGTGCTCCTGGCACCACCTGCTGCCCAGGGAGAGGTATACGATGGTGACTATGGAAACGGGTGTTCTGTCAATCCCTAACGAACACACCAGCTTCTCAGAGGACATACCTTCATCATGGCCTCATTGTTCAAGTTCTCACTGATGATGGTGGCAGTTCCCAAGCTGCAGTTAGCAACCTTGGTGGCCGTTGCATTCATTGGCTTCACAGGATGAAGTCTAAAGAGAAGGGGAAAAGGATCTTTAGACCCTCCGGTCATGGCAAAACTGAGCAACTGCCCACTGCAAAGACGGCAGCCAGTAAGCCAGACAAGGGGCAGGTGGGTCACATGCTGCCCTCATCTCTGGGCCAAAGCACTCCAATGTCTCAGTTCCTGTGGAAACAAAAGCAGTCAGGACACGGCTGCCACATGCAAGCCAGGAAAGCATGTCCTTGTCCAGATGTCCTGATATCTTCACGGGACGCTTGGTCTTGTTACAAACATCAGAACATTAAAGGCAGTCTCTTATTTTTTGAAGTCAACTAGAGCCTAGGCATTCACTGTAAAACTCTGCAGAGGCTTCTGTCCCTCCACAGTAAAGACAGCTCAAAACAAACTTACAAGCCTCACGTTGGGGAGTGCTTGAAGAAGTTTTTGACACTGCTAGATACTACTACCACTCAATGCCAGTTAGTTCTGAGACAGTTAAGATACTGGTGGCATTGCGTTTCTGCAATGTGCGAGCTCCAAATCTGACCGTGCAGAACAATTCCTAAGCTATATTTACAGACTACTATTATGTTCTTGCTATAAACGCAGCAGTGTCTTGAGGTATTACCACCACAAGGGGCAGCCCTACCAGCAGGACAGTGACAGGTGGGTTGTCACATCAGACGTCTGTGTGGTTAGAAAGCCGTAACCTCTGCAGGTAGGAAGCAAAGGGGGACATTGCTCACATTTACATAGACAATCTCCCCCATCTCTCACCTGTGCTTGGCTGACCCAGTTCCAGCGCCTGGCTGAGCTGAGACTGGATGTGTCTCCGAGGGTGAGACCCAGGCCTGGAGGAGTGGCTTCCTCTTGCCAAAATTTTCAACTCTACCAGCGGAGCCCTCTGCTGTGGCTTTTTTTTGAGATTCTGCTGTGCTGGTGTGGTGAGTGTCAGAATGTGCAGAGCTGGGGAAAGAGTGTGTGACAGGAAAGATCTCAGAAGGGGAGGGGCTGGGTACAGGATTGTCCAGGGATGTGCCAGGAGGCGGGCTTGGACTCCCATTTCCCATCGGTTTTTCTTCCTCGCCACCACTGGGGCCTGGCAGCTGTTTATCCAAGCTTGAGCTCTTGCCAAGATGTGGTTTGTGAATTCCGAACTCTGTGGTCTGCTCTGAAGGAGCTGTCACAGATGCCTGGGGTGCTTGCAGCCTGAAATCACACAGGCCCTCCCCCAGTACCAACCTATCTGCCTCGCCACTGGGCCCCTTTCCCCTCTCAGGACAGGGGACTACCAAGCCCAAGGACAAAGCTCCTATGTCCAGAGTTGACGACTTTGCTGTCTCTCTATCATCTTCAACCTGATCTCCGTCATCTTCAACCTGATCTATTCTTTCATCATCCGATGCGACTTCAGGAATGGAAGGAAGGCTTAAGTTCAGATCGGCCATGATTGGAGATTTAAAATCTGAGACCAACTGAAGGTCACTCAAGGGGTCAGACAATAAACCTTCGTGGTCACTGGCTTTGCTCTGATACTGAGTCACAAGGGCATCCTCTCCCTCCATCCTAAAGAGTGGAGTGTCTTTCGCTGAGCTTGCTTCACTTATGGGGACTTCGGAGAAACTCTCCTCCTGGGAGGGGAGGAGGAGGTGATCCGCTGGGGAGGCTGGCGCACCGCACGTCGCTGGCCCAGGTGTGGTCACCGATTCCCTTTCTGAGTCCTCTGCGTGGGGAGACTCAGGAGGCTCTCCGTCAGACGCGTTTCCAGCAACAGACCATGCAGGGTTCAGCTCCTGGGGACAACTGCTGTGTCCTTCCACCAGCAAGGCAGCCCCCGCCACTGCCTCTTCCGTGAAGAGCTGCTCAGAAAATGACACACGCTTCTTGGTTTTCTTCTGGTCCTTGCGGAGGTTCAGACCCATCTCTTCCAGCTTCTGCATCATGGAATCAATGGAAGGGACCGATGCTCCCATGGGAAGAGGGGGCGCCACTTCTTCAACTGCATCCCTGGCTTTGCTCTCCACAAGAGACCCAGCCTGACTCTCCAAGTCTCTGTCTCCTCCTGCTGCAAGCTCCCCAACAGGGCTCACAGCTCCATCACTGCTGAGTGAAAGGGCAAACGGTACTTCCTGGGCTTCTCCAGATGATGGGCTGTAGTCTTGTTTTTTGCAGGGGAATCTCGGAAGTTCTTCCTCTTGTCGCCCTGTTTCAGGCTGCTCTGGGAGAGACTCCTCCAACTCAAGGCTGCTGGTGTTCTTCTCTGTGCCTGTCTCACGGGTCCTGCCCATCAGAGAATCTTCTGTCCCTTTATTTGCTGGAAAGGATGGCTGTTTGAAAAGTGATCCCAGGGCAGAAGAACCAGAATTTGGAACCGGTGTTAAACTCTCAGTTTGCAACTCTGCCTTAGGGAGCAAGGGTGGTTCTTCAGACTTGGCCTGGCCCCTGTCTACGAGAGGCCAGCTTTCAATTGGAGTGGATGTGGAAATGGGAGCTGCTATGGGAGATGAGAGAGGGGAGAAGACAGAAGGACTCTCAGAGGACTGTGTGTCTGCACCATGTCCCAATTCAGAGGGGACAGGTGCCTGGCCAGAGCTAGAAGGAAGAGGAGGAAGAGAGGAAGGGGAGTCAGTGGGGGAAGGAAGCCTGGCTGTGGGTTGCGCCTCTGGAGACACTTCCAGTCTGCAAAAAGGACAAAATAAAATCTGCAGGTCAGTGCAGATGCATTACGAGAGACAAAGAAAATACACAAAAACAAGTCATTCACCAGGGGAGAACGTCTTTACACGTGGGGCAGTACCTTAAGAAGTTAAAAAAGGAACGCTAGCCGGGCGCGGTGGCTCACGCCTGTAATCCCAGCACTGTGGGAGGCCGAGGCAGGCGGATCACCTGAAGTCAGGAGTTCAAGACCAGCCCAGCCAACATGGTGAAACCTCATCTCTACTGAAAAATACAAAAATTAGCCGGGTGTGGTGGTGTGCACCTGTAGTCCCAGCTACTCGGGAGGCTGAGGCAGGAGAACTGCTTGAACCTGGGAGGTGGAGGTTGCAGTGAGTTGAGATCGTGCCACCGCACTCCAGCCTGGGCGATAGAGGGAGACTGTCTCAAAAAAAAAAAAAGGAACACTAACACTTAACATACACAACAGACACTTTTATAACCAAGCAGATCCGTCACACAAAAGTCTGTTGCAATAGAAATGAAAAGATCCTGGTAAAGCAATAGCCTCTGGTTTCTTGTGGTGATTAACACAAGGCCCGAGCATTTGATTATTACAGGACAAAATGCACCTAAAAGGTTTAAAGTGGTTAAAGATGTAACACAAAGCAACAGGCACAGATAAGTTTAAGAGGAACAGTGTGTATGTGTGTGTATGTGTGTGTGTGTGTGTGTGCATGTCAAAGTAAGCAGAATCTCTAAAAAAAAATCTCACTCCCCAGACCACAGAAATATTGTCAGTGTGAATGTGAGTCACACAGAAAAGCAGAAGTCCCCAAGGCCAGTCCCCAAGGCTTATGCCGGCTCTTACAACAAGGGGCAGAGTGGACACAAAGAACCGTCACTGTCACTTGAGAGAGGACCGAGGGTCTCTCATACCAGAAACCAATGCCAAAAGGCAAGGAGGCAGGATAACATCTGGCTCAAAGGGAAATGTGAGATAAGAACTTCGAAAACACAGGTTCTGCATACACTACAACCCAAACTCAGTATTCCCAACTTGCAACACCCACAATCTGCTACAAACCACTGCGTTCCACTGAGATCTGATAAGCTGACTGAAAGGACAGACCATGCCTGCTGGGCAGTAGCTCTGAGCTGGGAAACATCACTGCAATTTATACAGGGCAGGCCAGGCTGGCAGTAGGGACTGGTTAAAAAAATAATTTAGACCAGCAAACCTTTGGCATATATGGGTACTATGATATTATGGGACCCACAAGAGCTGGTCTAACGTAAGCCTGAAAACCACCAATGGCGAGGCAGAAATGCCCTGCACGAGAAGAGCCAAAACTCACCGGGGCTTGACAGCTCTGGTCTGGGGAGCCCTCGGAGAGGAAATTGGAGGTTTCGGTTCAGACTTGGACTCTGGCTCAGCTTCTGGTTCTGTGATCTGCACATCTTCAAAGAGGTTCAGGGAGCTGCTCTGTCTGGAGACAACAGCTGCAGTATCTTTCTCAGATCTTCTCACAAGGTCTTCAGCAGGCCCCGATGCGTCCTCCCCTGGCTTAACCCCCATCAGCATGCCTTCCTTCTCCCTCCCTGGGACCATGAGAGGGTTTTCACCTTCACTGCCCTTAGCCACATCCTTCTTCCCCGTCATCAGAGACAGCAAAGAGGACCTCCTGCTCTCTGGCTTCTTGCTCTCCTTAGCTTCTTTTGTGGCCTCTGAGTTTGCGGGGGCCATGTTTTCCCTGAGGTCCCCACTGACCAGTGGGGCAGGTCGGTAGGACGGCAGGGTCATAGACTTCAAGGAGTCCTTGGTGGAAGATTCGGAGAGCTGCCTGTCAGAAGACAGCCCACCTCCTTCAGCAGGCTCCTTCCAAGACCCAGCCGCCAGGTTCTCTGTAGAAGAGAACAAATGCTTCTTTCTGAAGCCCTTGGGGGATGGGGAGGAGGACGGGCTGCTATCCTTGGTCTCACCCTTGGCTTCTGGCTGCTCCAGGTAAACATGGTTCCCATTGATGCAGACATTAGAGCGGGAAAGGACATCATTCTTAGACCGAAGGCCACCAAGAAAGGAAAGTCCTTCCTTCTTGGGAAGGGTAAAGTTGACCTGGTTCAGTTGCTTAAGATCCGTACTCGCTGTTCTCTTGTGAGACATGACTTTGGGAAGAAAAAGAACAGAAAGGGGATAAGATGTTAAACGGGTGGTTTGCAGTGTAGGGGCATCTGTCAACGTCTGGATACCTTTCTGGTTGCCACAACTTGGAGGGGGTGTGCTGCTGTTTGTATCTAGCAGGTAGAGGACAAGGATGATACTGAACATCTTACAATGTATAGCACAGCCCCCCACGACAAAGGCCTGTCTAGTCTAAACTGTCCACAGTGCTGAGGTTGAGAAACTCTGGATTAAACCAATGAAAAGGGTAGCACTCTTGGTAGAGTAGCAGAATCCGGCCAATGGGAGGGATTTAGACATTGAAATTGAAGTTCAAAATACATAATTAACTCAGAGCTAAAGGAAGCAGATTCCTTGGCTTCTGATAAGGCTATATCCCACAAGGGTTGAGCACATCACAGGAACTCAATAACTACCTGATGAATTAATGAAATGTCAGAATTACCATAAGGTTCCATGGTTTTACCCTTAAAAAAAAGAAAAAAAAAACTTGGAAGACACTCATTCTGTTAGCTCTAAAAGCTTGTACTAGTGGACATCATTTATAGAGCCAGGAACTCTGGAAAAGGAATTTATACATTCTTAGAAACCAGAGGGTATAATCCCAGCACTTTGGGAGGCCAAGGCAGGTGGATCACTTGAGGTCAGGAGTTCAAAACCAGCCTGGCCAACATGGTGAAACCCCCAACTCTACTAAAAATACAAAAATTCACCGGGTGTGGTGGCACGGACCTGTAATCCCAGCTATTCGGGAGACTGAGGAAGGAGAATTGCTTAAACCCAGGAGGCGGAAGTTGCAAAGAGCCAAGATTGCACCATTGCACTCCAGCCTGGGTGACAGAGCAACACTCCATCTCAAAAGAAAAGAAAAGAAAGGAAGGAAGGAAGGAAGGAAGAAAGAAAGAAGGAAAGAAACCAGAGGGCTTAGAAATAGAGAGGGCATCTCAGCCATGGGCAATGGTTCACACCGGTCATAAGAGCCCTTTGAGAGGCTGAGGCAGGAGGATCACTTGAAGCCAGGAGTTTCAGACCAGCCTGGGCAACATAGTGAGACCTCATCTCTAAAAAAAAAATTTTTTTTAATTAATCAGGTGTGATGGTGCACACCTGTAGTCCCAGCTCCTCAGAAGGCCAAGGTGAGAGGATTCCTTGAGCCCAGGAGTTGGAGGCTGCTGTAAGCTATGATCGCGCCACTGCACTCCAGCGTGGGCAATAGAGCAAGACCCTGTCTCTAAAACAAACAAACAAAAAATATTTTAAAAAAAGAAACAGAGAGGGCATTTTTTTTTTTTTTTGAGACAGAGTCTCACTCTGTCACCCAGGCTGGAGTGCAGTGGCACGATCACAGCTTACTGCAGCCTCTACTTCCTGAGCTCAAGCAATCCTCCCAGCCTAGCCTCCTGAGTAGCTGGGACTATAGGAGTGTGTCATCACATCTGGCTAAGTTTTATATTTTTTGTAGAGACAGGGTTTCACCATGTTGCCCAGGCTGGTCTCAAACTCCTGGGCTCAAGCAATCTGCCTGCCTCAGCTTCCCAAAGTGCTGGGATTACAGGCGTGAGCCACCACGCCTGGCCTTAGAGAGGGCATCTTAACCACCGCTATCATCACCCCCACCACCATGATTTTGTAATTGAGGAATTGAATTAAACTCTTTCTCTTGAGATTTGCCTGTTTCTTCTCTCTCAGAACGAAGCATGGTAAGTGGAAGAAGAGAGGTCAAGCAGGAAGAGGCAGAAACTCACCATCCGAGGCCGAGGAGGACTCATCCTCATTGTCATCTTCATCCCACTGGGACTGAAAGTCTCCGGGACGAAGCAGCACTTTTTCTGGCTTTGAAGTCGGCAGGACAGACATGGACTGGGAAAGAGGCGTCTTCTGCAAATTTGACTTGGAAAGTAAGGTCTTGATCTTTGATTTCTTTTTCTTGTCTTTGCCCACAGACTCATCATCACTGTCGACCGAAGGTGTCGTGCTAGGGATGATGGCGGAGGCGGTGTCTGACCCACTGTCCTTATTCTTCCCCTTGATCTTGTCCTTCAGCTTTCCAAATGGATTCCGAGACTTGTCTTTCATAGAAAGGTCAAACATGCTGGCAGTCATGTTGTTTCTCATAAACTGGATGTCAACCTCAATTTCTCCTCGCTCCTTGTCCTTCTTTCCTGGTTTGGATTTCAACTTATACCACCTGAAAGGAGAAAGGCTGAGGAGTTACCTTTGAATGGAAGCAACTGCAACAATGTTCACAATCCCCATGAACTGGCCTCTCCTCTCTGCTACCAGCAGCCTCTTCAATGCATGCATTCTCATGCTTTCTCTTCGGGAAGTGGTAGATGAGAGCAGAATTTTTTTTTTTTTTTTTTTTTTGACACAGAGTCTTGCTCTGTCACCCAGGCTGGAGTGCAATGCTACCATCTCGGCTCGCTGCAGCCTCTGCCTCCTGGGTTCAAGTGATTCTCCTGCCTCAGCCTCCTGAGTAGCTGAGATTACAGGAGTGCGTGACCATGTCCAGCTAATTTTTGTATTTTTAGTAGAGATGGGGTTTCACCATGTTAGCCAGGCTGGACTCGAACTCCTGACCTCAGATGATCCGCCCGCCTCAGCCTCCCAAAATGTTGGGATTACAGGCGTGAGCCACTGCACCCGGCTGAGAGCAGAATTTGCACTTTTATTTCTTTTGTTTTGTTTTTTATTTTGCACTTTTATTTTTGAGAAGACATGCGCTAGACAAAGATAGGATCCAGTGTTGTGCTTAGCGTATAATCACCTCAAATCCTGATTCAATAAAGAGCTCATTCTAAAAATAAAGAAAAAAAAATATTCCATGGAATCACTTCCGATGAGTGATGTTTTCCTTCAGTAGGGTAAAAATGCAAAGATCAGGGCAGGTGCGGTGGCTCACACCTGTAATCCCAGCACTTTGGGAGGCTGAGGTGGGTGGATCACAAGGTCAGGAGTTCGAGACCAGCCTGGCCAATATGGTGAAACCCCATCTCTACTAAAAATATAAAAAATTAGCCGGGTGTGGTGGCAGGCGCCTGTAGTCCCAGCTACTCAGGAGACCGTGGCAGGAGAATCACTTGAACCCAGGAGGCAGACATTGCAGTGAGCCGAGATCGCACCACTGCACTCCAGCCTGGACAACAGAGTGAGACTCCATCTCAAAAAAAAAAAAAAAAAGCAAAGATCATACACAAACAGCTAAGAAGGGTGGCGTGCAAATGATGTATAATTAAATCTCAGAGAAAATCAAGTTTGTAGTAAGGAATGGTCCCTGCCAGGGAGTAAAAAAAATAATAATAATACAACACAGAATTAAAAAAAAAAAAAAAGTGGGGAGGGGGTTGGGCATGGTGGCTCACACCTGTAATCCCAGAGATTTGGGAGCCTGAGGCAGGAGGATCACTTGAGGCCAGGAGTTCAAGACCAGCCTGGGCAATATTGCGAGACTCCATCTCCATAAAAAATTAAAAAATTTGCCAGCATGGTGGTGTGCGCCTATACTCTCAGCTACTCAACATGAGCCTAGGAATTCGAGGCTGCAGTGAGCTATAATTGCACCACTGCACTCTAGTCTGGGTAACAAAGTGAGACTCTGTTTCTAAAAATAAATAAATAAAAATAAAGAATTTTTTAAAAGAGTGAAATCAGGCTAGGCACAGTGGCTCACACCTGTGATACCAGTACTTTGGGAGGCTGAGGCAGGCAGATCACCTGAGGTCAGGAACTCAAGACCAGCCTGGCCAACATGGTGAAACCCCGTCTCTACTAAAAATACAAAAATTAGCCGGGCATCATGGCGAGCACCTGTAATCCCAGCTACGCAGGAGGCTGAAGCAGGAGAATTGCTTGAACCCGGGAGGCGGAGGTTGCAGTGAGCCAAGATCATGCCACTGCACTCCAGCACTCCAGCTTAGGTGACAGAGCCAGACTCCATCTCAAAAAAACAACAAAAAAAGTGAAATCAGTCAGTTAGAAAATGACAAACACTATATGAGTCCACTTATGTGAGGTTCCTGGGTTAGTCAAATTCATCCAGTCAGAAAGTAGAATGGTGATTGCCGGAGGAGGGGAAGGAGAGAATGAGGAGTTAATGTTTGATGGGTATAGAGCTTCAGTTGCGGAAAATGAAAAAGTTCTGGAGATGGATGGCGGTGATGATCACACAACAATGTGAATATTCTTAATGACATTGAACTGCACACTTAAAAATGGTTAAAATGGGGCCAGGCGCAGTGGCTCACGCCCGTAATCCCAGCACTTTGGGAGGCCAAGGCGGGCAGATCACTTGAGGTCAGGAGTTTGTGACCAGCCTGACCAACATGGTGAAACCCCATCTCTACTAAAAATACAAAAAATAGCCGGGTGTTGTGCCACATGCCTGTAATTTCAGCTACTCTAGAGGCTGAGGCAGGAGAATCGCTTGAACCCAGGAGAGGGAGGTTGCAGTGAGCCAAGATCACACTACTGCACTCCAGCCTGGGTGACAGAGTGAGACTCTGTCTCAAAAAAACAGGTTAAAATGGTAAATTTAATGTTACATATATTTTGCCACAATAAAAAAAATGGTTAGTTGGAAAGGAAGCCTTCTTCCCTAGCTTAATAATCAGAAAATGTCACATTTCAAACACTATCCAAGAATTACACTTGGTCATTTGCAACCCACTTCAAGATGTGAAAAATGACATTATACCAGTCCAACTCCACTGAGAGACAAGCTTCAGAAAAAGGAGATCTCATGGCATTCATTTTCCATTTAGGAGCCCTATACCTTTGGTGAACTGTAAGAATGTGAGCCAGGTTGGGTACAGTGGCTCACACCTGTAATCCCAGTGCTTTGGGAGTCTGAGAGAGGAGGATTGGTTGGATCCAGGAGTTTGAGACCAGTATAGGCAACAAGGCAAGATCCCATTCTCCAAAAAAAATTTTTTTTTTTTTTTGAGACAGAGTCTCGCTCTGTCCCCCAGGCTGGAGTGCAATGGCGCGATCTCAGCTCACTGCAACCTCCGCCTCCCGGGTTCAAGTGATTCTCCTGCCTCAGCCTCCCGAGTAGCTGGGACTACAGGTATATGCCACAATGCCCAGCTATTCTTTGTATTTTTAGTAGAGACAGGGTTTGGTTAGACAGGCTGGTCTCAAACTCCTGACCTCAAGTGATCCACCCACCTTGGCCTCCCAAAGTGCTGGGATTACAGGCATAAGCCACCAAGCGTGGCTAAAAATATTTTTTTTTAATTAGCTGGGTGCAGTGGTGCGTACTTAATAGTCCCAGCTACTTGGGAGGTTGAGGCAGGAGGATCACTTGAACCCAGGAGTTCAAGGCTGTAGTAAGAGCTAAGATTGCACCACTGCACTCCAGCCTGCGCAACAGAGTGAGACCCTATCCCTTTCAAAAAAAAAAAAAAAAATGTGAGCCCAGTTTGTAGCAAGACCATACAATGGGACAAATAACTCCAAATACCTGGTCTATAGTGAGCTGTCCACCAGGTCACCCTCACAAACTGAGAACTCACATTCTGAAGTTCTTTTCGGTGACCTATTTAAGAGCGGAAGGTAGTGGACTTAAAGGAAATGATGGTTTTGCCCAAATGAGCACAACTTCCTCTTTCACCTTCAGCCATGGCTGGTGGCTCGCTCACAGGGCAGACCCCTGCCCCCACTGCTACGGCTCCTTCTACACTTAGAGGAAAGGCACAGGGGAAAGTCGAAACCTAACACCTAAACAGCACCTGTGGCATACCTGACACTGCATACGCACAGAGACATCTTCATTTCAGCCTCACAAGAACGACACGGAGTAGATATTATACCCATTTTATAGATGAAGAAATTGAAGCTCAGAGGTCTGAGAATTGGCACAAGGTCTTGCAACCACTATGGGGTACAGCTAGGATTCCAAATCAGTTTCCCCTATTCTTTCTCCTATTCTTTCTCCTACACCAAGACTCCTGCTTTAAATTCTCTCCTAATTTATCTTGGATGGGCCATCTTTTGTAACATAGAGAAAGGAGGGTTCAAATTTAAATTCTTTTTGAGAAACATTTAAGCTTCTCATTTAAATGTCCAAAGATGAAAGAAGAAAGGAAGGAAACTAACATAGCTTGCCATCAGTCATAAATCGTTGAGATTACTTAAAGGCCAGTATACAAAGTCATCAAGAAGAACTTAAAATGAATTCACAAAATACAGCAAGGAGAGGATAAAATTATATGAGCTATAATTTTGGACCCTTAGGAGACAAATCTTTTATGGTTTTTATAACCTCAATCCAGAGCTGGGCAGGCGGGGAGTGGTGGGTGTTGCAAGACGCAAG
Source organism: Pan troglodytes (assembly GCF_028858775.2). Taxonomy (NCBI): domain Eukaryota; kingdom Metazoa; phylum Chordata; class Mammalia; order Primates; family Hominidae; genus Pan; species Pan troglodytes. Next base: position 46,281,012 of record NC_072405.2, read on the forward strand.
GTCTTTTTTTATTTTTTATTTTTGGCAACAGGGTCTCACTCTCTTGCCCAGGCTGGAGTGCAGTGGTGCGATCATAGCTCACTGCAGCCCTGGACTCCTGGGCTCAAGTGGAAAATGCAAGGTCTTTATAGACAATGTCACCCTTGCCAGCCTAGTGTCTGTCTAATACATTTTCCAGGGCCTGGCCTGGAATCGTTTGCATATTTGTCACTTCAATTTTGAGAGGATTATTTATATTTTTCTCTTCTGACAGTCATGTGGTAAATGGTAGCCTTGGTGATGAAGGGTGTTTAGCTTTTGTAAATACCAGTTGCAGCCACCTGAAAAGGAGAAGTTGCTGAACGCTAACTGAGGAGGTTTCGATGACCTCACCAACCGCAGGCGGGCAGCACGCTTCACCTCCCCGCCCAGGGCAGGAGCTTCAGGCAGGGGTTTCTCCACAGCTCTTCCACACAGCCCCTTCTATTAGCCCTCCGCGGGGATGCACAAATGTGACAGGCCTCCAAAGCAGCTGTCAGAGGCATTCAAACCAGAGCAACTCCATCTTGAGTGAGGGCTAGGAAAATGAGGCTGGGACTTGCTGCGCTGCATTCCCAGAAAGTTAGGTATTCCTAGCCTCTAGATGTTTATGGGTAAGGGAACAGATGGATAATGTTTACCAAACAGACCCAGACTTGGGAGTGTTCTAATAGCCCCAAATCTGGAGAACAAAGGCTATCCTAATTTTGCTTTGAAGCTAATAATATTGATTCTCACAAAATATAGTAATTAAGAAAATTAATCCTTTATCACAAACCCTTGTAGTAGGGCACATCTCTCAATGATCTTTCTATCGTGTGTATGAATAAGCATAGTGCCTAGAGTGGATGCGTTCCTCCTCTTACTTTCGGGAACGTCCTACTCTGTCTATGGAGTAGCTGTACCTTCAATACTTTGCTTTCTTAATAAACTTGCTTTTACTTTGCACTGCAGACTTGCCCTGAATTCTTTCTTGCGGGAGATCCAAACACCCTCTTTTGGGGTCTGGATCAGGACCCCTTTCCTGTAACATAGCCAGTTGACAATTCCAAGGGCCAGCCTTGCCTTTCCGAAAGTATCAGTGAGGTTTTCTTTGCACTTCCTAATGGTTTTTGAGCAAAACTACAACCGATTCCAGAATCCTCCCTCGGGACCAATTATTACCTGATTCTCAGGTCCAATCCCTGGGTCCTAAAGTGGGATTTGCTTTGGAAACTTCCAACACCATTAGGAAGTGCAAATATAAACGTCACCAACTGTTCTTGCTGCTTAATTTCACAAGCAAACCTAAAGCCAAACACCAGGTAGCCAGGCACCAGCCACGGGGCTATTGATGGATATGAAACAGGCTGAATCACAGGCCAGCAGGGAAACAGCCCAGGCAAAGAGGCAGAATTTACAAATCTGTGCTCGATGTATTAAAGCTGGAAAGCAAAACAAGAACTGTTTCATTTTTTTTTTTCTGGTTTTTTTTTTCTTGGTGTTTGTTTGTCTGTTTGTTTTAGAGACTGAGTCTCACTCTATCGCCCAGGCTGGAGTGCAGTGACGTGATCTCAGCTCACTGCAACCTCCTCCTCCTGGGTTCAACCGATTCTCCTGCCTCAGCTTGCTGAGTAGCTGGGATTACAGGCGTGCGCAACTATGCCCAACTAATTTTATGTTGGCCAGGCTGGTCTCAAACTCTTGACCTCAGGTGATCCGCCTGCCTCAGCCTCCCCAAGTGTTGGGATTACAGGCGTGAGCCACTGTGCCCGGCCAAGAATTGTTTCTTTTACTAGCAATATTATCCTCAAATTCAAAAACAGTTTAAGCAAGGGATGTTTGATAGAAGCATACTTTGATAAGACAGTGAAAGCCACAGTGCTTGAATATCTTGCCCTAAGAAATCCCAAACCAGAAGAACACATCTGGGGATTTTTATATTTAAGATCAACTCAGTTTCTAAGTGTTACTGCCCATGTGTTTTAAAGTTCACTTAATTCCTGCACCTCACAGAAGTAGCTCATAAATAATAAAGTCCCAGCCTAGCAACACAGCATGTGATGGCAGTGTGGGTGTGTTCCAGTATTATCTTTCACATAGGCCCCGAAAGCTTGAATTATCTCAGAAATCAGGGTTGGGTCCATTTCCCTAGTCCAAAGGGCAGAAAAAGAGAGCCATAATCCCAATGTAGCAAGTTTATTTTTAAGCCCATATTCTGAAAAAATCTTGCCACCTATCAAAAGTAAAAATCAAATGATCCCTTCAATAAGCAAATTATTATTGCTTATCATTAAACTCAGTCCTGCAAGAATTAAAAGGATCTCTGGATATGTACAAAGTGACATAATTTTATTTATTTATTTATTTATTTATTTATTTATTTATTTATTTTTGAGACAGAGTCTCATTCTATTGTCTATTGCCCAGGCTGGAGTACAGTGGCATGATCTCAGCTCACTGCAACCACCGTCGCCCAGGTTCAAGTGATTCTCCTCCCTCAGCCTCCCGAGTAGCTGGGAGTACAGGCGCACGCCACTGCATCCGTCTAATTTTTGTATTTTTACTAGAGACAGGGTTTCACCATCTTGGCCAGGCTGGTATCGAACTCCTGACCTCATGATCCACCTGCTTCGGCCTCCCAAAGTGCTGGGAATACAGGCGTGAGCTACCACACCCGGCCAACATAAAATTTCTATAAACTATACACACACACATATATATTTTGAGATGGGGTCTTGCTCTGTTGTCCAGGCTGGAGTACAGTGCACATTCATAGCTCACAGCAGCTTCAAAGTTCTAGGCTCAAGCCATCCTCCCACCTCAGCCTCTTGAGGAGCTGGGACTAAAAGCATGTGCCACCACACCCAACTAGTTGTTGTTGTTGTTGAGATAGTCTTGCTCTGTTGCCCAGGCTGGAGTGCAGTGGCATGATCTCGGCTCACTGCAACCTCCACCTCCCGGGTTCAAGCAATTCTCATGCCTCAGCCTCCAGAGTAGTTGGTATTACAGGCATATACCATCATGCCCAGCTAATTTTTGTATTTTTAGTAGAGACAGGGTTTCACCATGTTGGCCAGGCTGGTCTCGAACTCCTGACCTCAAGTGATCTGCCTGCCTTAGCCTCCCAAAGTGCCAGGATTACAGGTGTGAACCACTATGCCAGCTAGTCTTTTGTTTTGTTTTAGAGATAGGGTCTTGCTATGCTGCCCAGGCTGGTCTTAAATTCCTGGCCACACAGAATCCTCTCACCTCAGTCTCTCATAGTGCCTGGGATTACAGGTGTGAGCCATTGCACTCGGCCTATATTTTTTAATTGTTTTTTTTTTTTTTTTGAGATGGAGTCTCACTGTGTTGCACAGGCTGGAGTGCAGTGGCGCGATCTCAGCTCACTGCAACCTCTGCCTCCCAGATTCAAGCAATTCTCCTGTCTCGGCCTCTTGAGTAGCCAGGATAACAGGCATGTGCTACCACACCCAGCTAAGTTTTGTATTTTTAGTAGAGACGGGGTTTCACCGTGATGGCCAGGCCGGTCTCGAACTCCTGACATCAGATGATCCGTCCACCTTGGCCTCCCAAAGTGCTGGGATTACAGGTGTGAGCCACAAGGCCCGGCCCCCAGCCTATATTTTTAAGTAATAACAGGCATTGGGTAAAAATTCAAATCATACAAAATGGTATAGGATGAAAAATTCCATCTTCCCACCCCTCCTGATCCCATGCCCCTCAGTCTCCGTACTAGAGACAACCACTATTATCAGTTTTATACACCCTCCCAAATGGTGGTCTTGCCACAGACAAGCAAAACTGTGTATTATCCAAATAGGCTACCCTGCAGTTTTTGTTTTTGGGGATCTTATTTTTTTTTTGGTCAAACACAAGACAAGGCACAGATAAAAGTATACAAAAAGTCATTTAAGTTTTCTACACTTTCAAAAAGATGTTTTATGAAGAGAAATAAGGGAACACAGAAAAAGAATGAGCTAAATACAATGCAGAAAAAAACATGAGCCTGTGCCCACACACAAGAGCGGGGTGCAGGGCACCAGCCCACCTCCTGAGTAGCCCGCTGGGAAGCCCGTGCCTGCATCCATACTGTGAAATCTCTTGGGCTTTTCAGTCCTTCTGGAACAGCTAAGACCATTCAACCATGCCCTATCCTCAGGGCCGGTGTGCCTCAGAACATGGAGTTGGCTTCCCAAACATACCCAGAGCTGATCCCAGGGGGCCTTCTGTCGGAATGTGGCAGGGTCAGGGCAGCATGGCTCTTGCTATGGGGAAATGAAAAGCCTTCCCGTGCAGCCCTGCAGATATTCACGATTACACTGGTAAAGGACTGACTGGTATGTCTCAAAAATAATCTTTCTGCAGCTGAAACAAACATGTTTTTTCCCTTTAGAACATTCCAGAGAGCAGACATATGCAGAGAAATGATGCCTTCGGAGATTCAGTTCCAACGTTTTTACATGCCAGACGCTGGAAATACAGAGAATGAGGAGGACTAAAAAGCTTACCCTGCAATGGCATGGGGAACAGGCTCACTCAAGATCACAAAGCATTTGTTACATTGGGGCAACTGCTTCCAACTTTCTAACTTTCAGGCATGAGAGAAATTAATTACAGGTAAAACTCTTGCTGAAGTACACAATTTCATCACAATAATGACTCACATACAAATAAGGTTTCAGGTCATTTAAGCCCCAACAGGCTATCAGAACCACCTATCTAGGGACTGTTCAGGAAGTGAATAAATACTGCATCCCCGTATTAAACACAGGTCTCCAGGAAAGGCCAGGCAAGGAGGACCACCAGCTCTCTGGGTTACCTCCACACTTTACATGTGTCAGTGTTAATTTCAAGGGATCATCATTTCTGTATCCAGTTTGGACTCCGGGTTCGGTGAGGACTGCCTACTTCCTTGGCTATACAAAATCCCAATCCTGACTTATAGCATGAGTCATCTCCACGTTAACCAGGCATCATGACACAGGGGATGATGGCCTCGAGTGAGGAAAGAAGCAGGAAGAACAGAACCACCCCTGACCTAGTGTGGGACAGAGGACACACAACCTTTCTTAGATGAAGAAATTTTAAAAGCAGTTCATGAACTGTCTTCCCCAGGAAATAAAAAATCAGGCTGCAAATCATGTAGTTAGCAGCTGAGAACATCTTTTAAAAAGGATCTGAAAAGGAGTGATTGCATATGGGTAAAACGTCCAGTCTCTTCTTCTGGTCACCTAGAAGCAATGCACAGCAAACAGACAGAAATGTTTATGACCTATAAAACATCTGTGCTGTGTACCTTCCAGAAGCTATGCAGTTTAACGAGCGCTGGTATTGAAGAAGGTAGCTAGTCATCATAACCTAACTCTGAACACAGAATTACCCATCAGCCAACATTGCCTCCCTAGACCTTGCCCTCTGCCCATTGTCAGCTACTTGGAAAAATTCGTAAATCATGAGACTGGCAAATAGGTCATGGCTCGTTTTTTTGACCTTAATTCCCAAAACAGCCACTCCAGCAGCATGGAAAGGCTGTTTGTAGCCACCACACTGAATTCTAAGAACTGGTAAATGACAGCCAGACATGGAGGCTCACGCCTGTAATCCCAGCACATTGGGAGGCCGAGGCGGGCAGATCACTTGAGGTCAGGAGTTCGAGACCAGCCTGGCCAACATGGTGAAACCCCGCCTCTACTAAAAATACAAAAATGAGCCGGGTGTGGTGGTACACACCTGTAATCCCAGCTACTCGGGAGGCTGAGGCACGAGAATTGCTTGAACCTGGAAAGCGGAGGTTGCAGTGAGCCAAGATCGCGCCACGGCACTCCAGCCTGGGTGACAGAGTGAGACGCCATCTCAAAAAAAAAAAAAAAAAAAAAGCAAAAATGGACTCAGTCCCATGCTAATCTGACCACTGCCTTTTTATAAATCTTCTTTAAGTCTTTTTCCCATACATTTTAACAACTAGCAGCTGAGAAACCTTAGGCAAGATATTTAACCTCTCTGTGGGACATGATCCTCTTCTGAAACAGGGTTAGGAACACCCACCTCATAAGAATGTTAGGAAGATTAAATGGCTTAATGTATGCAAAGTGCTTAGAACAGTACCTGGCCATAAATCTTAGCTATAACTCCTACTTAGCTGTACATATGCAATTTTCTTTGTAGTGCATTATACATTACTGGCTTATAATCGTCAAACTTATAATTTTGAATGGCTAAATGATATTCCGTGAAGTGGGTATATGCCATAGTTTATCTACCCATTCAGATGATTCTCAAAAGGGAACTTAGGATTTTAACATTTTTGACACACTGTATTACTAACCACCCTAACTTATCGACCAAATATAAATAACAATGATTTGCATTTGAAGGGAACAGAAATGACTCACTTCCAAAATTGGTTTGTATTATATAATTTCCAAAATTATGTATCTGTTTATCTATTTTTTGAGACAGAGTCTCATTCTGTAGCCCAGGCTGGAGTGCAGTGGCGCAATCACAGCTCACTGCAGCCTCTGCCTCCTGGGTTCAAGTGATTCTCCTGCCTCAGCCTCCTGAGTAGCTGGGATTACAGGCGCCCACCACTACACCCAGCTAATTTTTGTATCTTTAGTAGAGACGGAGTTTCACCATGCTGGCCAGGTTGGTCTCAAACTCCTAACCTCAGGTGATCCGCCCCCTTTGGCCTCCCAAAGTGCTGGGATTACAGGCGTGAGCCACCACACCTAGCTACATTTCCAAACTTAAAAGATATATAAAATTTTTAACAAACCATGATCACTGTGTACTTTCTTTAAAAAAAAAAATGTATTTGTTTTCATTTTTTTCAGACGGGCTCTGTTGCCCAAGCTGGACTGCAGTGATGCCATCACGGCTCACTGCAGTCTCAACTTCCCAGGCTCAAGCAATCCTCCCACCTTAGCCTACGAAGTAGCTAGGATTACAGGCATGCACCACCACACTCTGCTAATGTTTTATTTTTTGTAGAGACAGGGTCTCATCATGTTGCTTAAGCTGGTTTTAAACTCCTGGATTCAAGTGATCCTCCCAAAGTACTGGGATTACAGGAATGAGCCACCACTGCACCCAGCCCCTCAGTGTATACGTTCTGCAACTTTTTTTTTTTTTTTTTTTTTTTTGAGATGGAGTCTCGCTTTTTTGCCCAGGCCGGACTGCAGTGGCGCTATCTCAGCTCACTGCAAGCTCTACCTCCCGGGTTCACACCATTCTCCTGCCTCAGCCTCCTGAGTAGCTGGGATTACAAGCACCCGCCACCGCGCCCAGCTAAATTTTTGTATTTTTAGTAGAGACGGGGTTTCACCGTGTTAGCCAAGATGATCTCGATCTCCTGACCTCGTGATCTGCCCGCCTCGGCCTCGCAAAGTGCTGGGATTACAGGCATGAGCCACCGCGCCTGGCTTTACTTTCCGCAACTTACTGAGAGATGTCATGATCCTTATGGACCCCTTCAGGGTTTCTACACAGAAAAGAAAGAGACAAGAAACAGAGGGCCCTCGAACTCTCAGAAATAGGCCAAGATGGCATAATTAAGTCTATGAATCAAGATAGGTTTTCTAAGTGGAGGGCAATACTAAATTTCTTGTAGGTGAAGACTAAAGGAAATACCAAGCATCTTTATTTTAACAATTCTCTAAGAATTAGAAAAATTAACTCATTTTTAAACATTTAAGTCTATCACACCCATCATCATGACTTACCAATTCTTTACAAAGCTCGATCCTATCTCAAAAAGCCACATATGTTAATATTCTACCATCAAATCCAGTATCTCACCTCTTGCTCAAATGTAAATGCCACTGATGCATTTATTTGTTCTGTCAAAGAATATTGTCTTGTGGCAACCATGGGGTCCTCACATACAGAGACTTTAAGAATGGAAAAATAAAATGCAATAGTTTGGTTCACCACCCCTTAACCAGGACAAAAGAAAACAAACTTCAGCATGACTGACATCAGAGAACACTCAGCCCTTCCTCACCACATAAACTCCCATACTTCTTGCCATGAGAGTTCCTGGCAAGGAAGCAGAGTATCTATGATTTATTCCATAAGCAAGGTAAGTCCAAAGGAAGGGAAAATAATTACACCAAAAGCATTTCTTTTTTTTTTTTTTTCTTTGAGACAGAGTCACCCAGGCTGGAGTGCAGTGGCGGGATCTTGGCTTACCGCAAGCTCTGCCTCCCAGGTTCAAGTGATTCTTCTGCCTCAGCCACCTGAGTAGCTGGGATAACAGGTGCCCGCCACCATACCTGGCTAATTTTTTGTGTTTTTAGTAGAAACAAGGTTTCACCATGTTGGCCAGGCTGGTCTCGAACTCCTAACCTCAAGTGATCCACCCACCTCGGCCTCCCAAAGTGCTGGGATTACAGGCATGAGCCTGGCCTCACCAAAGCATTTCTAAATCCTGTTTTAATAACAAATGATTAGTAAAAATGAAAAGTTCTATTTTGGTGAACCACATGTCACAGTTCTCTGCATGGGAAAGGAGCAGACTGAAGAAACATCTGGGGCCCCAGTCGACTGCTACTGTATTTCACACAGGATGCCCATTCTTTTATAATAACCAGAGGCCTCTTTAGACCAGGCTTTCTAGAGGCCTTAATTGTTCTACCTAGACGCTAGCCATGTCCTTTTTAAAAAGTGAAGTGGCAGTCACACCTCTAGAAATATTTTTTGGGGATTTCTTATAAATGCCTTCCCTCTACTCCATTCAAAGGCCAGCATTCAGGAAAAGATACTTAATTACCATTGCCTTTTTTCTCTCCACAGGCACATTCCTAAATGTGTCCCCCAGGAACACCCTGGAGACTAAAGCCCTTGATTTTCCTCTAACAGATTATCAACAATCGTCTCCCTGCAGGAGAGGAATTTCTGTCTCATTAGTGGTGAAAACTGCCTCCTTTGCCACAGGCATCATTAGCCAGCAAGCCGCAGAAGGTAACCTGCTTCTTCAAGAAGAAAAGGGTACTCAGGAGGCTGAGGAAGGAGAATCATTGCTTGAACCTGGGAGGCGGAGGTTGCAGTGAGCCAAGATTGAGGCATTGCACTCCAGCCTGGGCAACAAGAGCAAAATTCTGCCAAAAAAAAAAAAAGAAAGAAAGAAAAGGGCACTGACCACAAAGCCATAGCCCAAACTGGGAAACCGAAAGAAGCAGAGCTTTGATTTCATACTTCAGACATCCCCAGTCTGTAATCTACCAGGCTAAACATAAGATTAAATGCTTCTCCACGTTCACCCAGGCAATTTACTGCCTGCCCTGTGCCTACAGGAACCACAACCACTCCCTCCCTCACAGATGCGTTTATTGAGCCCCTACGCTGGGTCACACAGCAAAGGACACAACAGACATTGTCCCTGTCCCAGAGGAAAACAGGGCAAAGTCAGGCTTGGTCTCCTCCTGAGCCAGCTGGGGCATGAGATCTGAACCAGGACATCTTATGGAGAGCAAAACCTCTCTCTTTGCCAATACAAGGGTCTGGGGGTTAATTTTGTTGTAATTCAGAGACCCTTAGGTCTAGAGATCTGTGCCAGACCCAGAACCAAAGGCCACCTAGGGAAGTGCTCTGAGATGAAGATAAGGCCTGAAATGACCTCCCATCACTCTCTCTATTCAAGGCTAGACCTTCTTAATCCTTCTGGAGCTAAGCCAGAGCTAGCTGTCCCTCCTTCAAAAGTATAGGGTAAGAAGCACAATTTTCCAGGGCGTATAGCAATGAAAACCATAGTATCTTAATGGATGTCTAAGATTATTGTTAAGGGATAGGAAAAGTAATGTCAGCAAATACATGTTAGAGTTGATGGCATTTTAATAAGCATGTGGATTGCTTGTAATGTAATTATAACATTTTTTAGTTAATAACTACAATTAAAATGACATATCAGATACTATTTATAAAAACCTTCCTCTGATGGGAGTTACAGAAATACAATAGAAGTCTTTGTAACCAAAGGCAGTTTAAGTAAAATGAGAAAGGCACAAGACTCTTTTCTATGCTTACAGTTCGTAATGCAAAAAACATTTAACTGGTTCACTTACTTGAGAATTTTTTTTTTCATTTATGGGTCTAACTTTACTAATGTTATATATTATGTTCTCCTTTTCTTAGTCCTATATCCCTTAAAGCAGTGACTTCATCTGCTGTGTGACAGCACATCAATGAGATCACAGCAGCTCTGCTGTTACAAGACAAAGACTTGGCGGTACTGAGTGGGTAATCACTTGCAGACACATACATACACGCCCTGGTTTCAATGGCATTTCCTAGTAATTCACTTCAACAGAAATCTCCAACAGAAATCTCCACTCACAGGTGTCACAGCCCAAAGCTGTCTTTGTAATGGTGACCTCACCCTGGTATCACAGTGACTGTAAGGGAAAGAAAGCAGCTGCCACTTCCTGGTTCACTTTCAACACCAAGCTCTCCTGATTTTATGTGTTCATTCTTATTACTTTCTTTCCCTCTCACCCTACCATATCCAATCCATCATATGTCAGGTCAGTTGAACCTCCAAGATATTTCTTAAATCCACCCACCTCTGTCCACCTCCACAGGTGGCTTGGACATCATTCTAGTCCAAGCCACCACCATCCACCATCTAGATTACTGCAACAGCCTCCCATTTTGTCTGTCCAATTCTAGGTTAGGCCAGCTTCAAATCCATTCTCTACCCAAGAGCCACGGTGATCTCTGACAAATAAATTGGACCGTATCAACCCACTACTTTTATTTATATTTATTTATATATTTATTTATTTATTTATTTTGAGACGGAGTTTTGCTCTTGTTGCCCAGGCTGGAGTGCAATGGCGCAGTCTCAGCTCACCGCAACCTCTGCTTCCCAGGTTCAAGCAATTCTCCTGCCTCAGCCTCCTGGGATTACAGGCGCCCGCCACCATGGCCAGCTAATTTTTGTACTTTTAGTAGAGCCCATGTTGGGCCAGGCTGGTCTCAAACTCCTGACCTCAGGTGATCCACCCACCTTGGCCTCCCAAAGTACTGGGATTATAGGTGTAAGCCACTGTGCCCAGCCCCCACTGCTTTTAATTTTAACACTCAGTGGCTTCCCATTCCTCCTAAGTAAAGCCTTGCCTTCCTCTTCAGCCTCATCTTACACAAGCACGCCCCCACTTCCCACGTATTCCTGCCTCAGGGCCTTTGCACAGGCTGCTACTCCTCCACCAGGCCCCTTTCCTCCACTCCTCACTAGAAAAATTCCTCTTCTTTCTTCAGCTCTCTGCCTCAGAGAGGCTACCTGCAATCTCCTTCTTTAAATCATGTCCTTCCTGCCCTTTTCTTCTATAATACCCTGTCCTCTTTCTCCACAGTACTTACCACAATATATGATTATTTATTTGTGAGTTCTTTTTTTTTTTTTTTTTTGAGACAGAATCTCACTGTATAGCCCAGGCTGGAGTGCAGTGGAGCAATCTCGGCTCACTGCAATCTCTGCCTCCTGGGTTCAAGCAATTATCCTGCTTCAGCCTCCCAAGTAGCCAGGATTACAGGTGCACACGACCACACTCAGCTAATTTTTGTATTTTTAGGAGAGACAGGATTTCACCATGTTGGCCAGGCTGGTCTCGAACTCCTGACCTTAGGTGATCCGCCCGCCTCAGCCTCCCAAAGTGCTGAGATTACATGTTCATTCGTTTAATGCCTACTCCCCTACAAGGCTCTGGGCTTCCTGAAAGCAGGGATCATCCCTGTTTTCTTCACCATTGTTTACACTGTATATCTAGCACCTGGCACATAGTAGGCATTAAAAAATATTGACTACAAGAATGGATGAGGCTGAGCAAGGTGGCGCACACCTGTAATCCCAGCACTTCAGGAGGCTACAGCAGGAGGACTGCTTGAGCCCTGGAGTTCAAGCACAGCCTGTAACATAGTGAGATCCCATCTCTACAAAAACAAAACCAAAAAATAAATTAGCTCGGTACGGTGGCACACCCTTGTAGTCCCAGCTACTCGGGAAGCTGAGCTGGGAGGATTGCTTGAACCCAGGAGGTCGAGGCTGCAGTGAGCTGTGATCATGTCACTGCACTCCAGCCTGGGAAAGAGTGAGACCCTGTCTCCAAAAAAAAAAAAAAAAAAGGATAAACTTTAGAAACAAGAAGATGGAAAAAAAGCAGGTAGAACTTTCTCCATACTAACTGAATGTCTTACAAATGAAATCATAAACAATACCATCAAAAAAAACCATGAGGGAATATCTTCCATGTCACCAGAACAACTCTGAAGGACTCTCATCCTTTTTAGTCATTTCATTCCTTTGTTATAAGCAGTTTAGGGTTGTTTATTCTAGAACCTACAGAGAATTCAGGCTTGAGCACTGAGCTATCTCAGTTTCCTACATTAGAGTGGGAGGGGACTGTGGCTTCGAAAGACCTGGGGAGGTTTCCAGTAAGGCTCAATATTATCTTTAAGGGAAATTCCAAGAAAAGAAAAATGTAATCAGTAATAACATTACTCGAATTTTCCAACCTATTAAGCAAAATCTAAATGTTCTTAGGAAACCTAAAGGTATAAAAACAAACACCCATTGCTTATAATTTGTGGATTATGGACCTCTGTGGTCATCTATGTCGTTTTTCTGCATCCAACTCTCCCAGAAAAACAACTATCTAGCCCTTGCTTTTTTCTTTTTTTTAATAACCAACATTTCTGTTGGCAACTTATTTCAGCATCTTATTAAACTTGCAGTTCTTCCAAGTATCTAACCCTTTATAATACCTAAGTCCTTTCATATGCAACCAAATTCCCTCTTGAGTTTTAATAGATATAAGAACATGGCCCTTCATCACTCACACTCTCTCTTCATGTGGGGAGGACTATCGCAATATTAAGTTTCATGGTGTTTAGTTACACAACAGCCTTCTAGTCACCAGGCTGCATAAATATTTGTTTTAATCTATACTTAAGAAATTACTTCCCTAAATTTTGTTGCTCTTACTATCCAAAAAGGTTTTTCATTTTGATTTATATAGACATAAATACATATATATATACATATATATATATATATACACACACATACATACATATTTTGAGATGGAGTTTCGTTCTTGTCGCCCAGGCTGGAATGCAGTGGTGCGATCTCAGCTCACTGCAACCTCCACCTCCTGGGTTCAAGCATTTCTCCTACCTCAGCCTCCCGAGTAGCTGCGATTACAGGCACCCAGGCACCTGCCACCACGTCCAGCTAATTTTTTGTGTTTTTAGTAGAGACAGGGTTCACCATGTTGACCAGACTGGTCTCGAACTCCTAACCTCAGGTGATCCACCCACCTTGGCCTCCTAAAGTGCTGGGATTACAGGCATGAGCCACTACACCCAGCCATATATATATATGTTTTTTTTTTTTTAGAGACAGGCTTTTACTCTGTTGCCCAAGCTGGAGTGCAGTAGCCTGATCACAGTTCACCCTAACCTTTAACTCTTGAGCTCAAATGATCTTCTCACCTCAGCCTCCGGAATAGCTGGGACTACAGGTGCCTGCCAATATATACACACACATATATATATATATATATATATATATATATATATATATATATATTTTTTTTTTTTTTTTTTTTTTTTTTTTGGTAGAGTTTGGGTCTCACGTTACCCGGGCTGGTCTTGAACTCCTGAGCTCAAGTGATCCTCCTGCCTCGGCCTCCCAAAGTGCTAGGATTACAGGTAGGAACCACCATGTCTAGCCTCCTAAAAAGGTTTCTATCAGTCTAGGGTCCCAAACTATATGAGACTAGAGAGTTGAGCAGAGAATCCCTCATATTGGTCACCCGATTCTACCTGTTAGATTCATGTCTGTTTTGCAGTCACAGTACTTAGCCGATTCCCATTTATCTGAGACCCACTAAGACCCCAGGTCCTTAACAGATGTGTAAGTGCAAAGTCAATTCATTTCAATTTTTCCTAATGGGCCACACATTCTTCCCTACTAGATATATCCTATTTATATGTTAGCCTCTGATGTTTTAAGAGTGTATGTCATCACATCTTGACTCTAAATAAATGACACTGGGGCCTTATCAAGAAAACAAATGGAAATATTTGCACAGTTAGCTCTTAACTCCTTGAGTTTCAGCTTCTGGACCCAAGAAAAAAGTCATACTCTGTTGCAGCAACTCTTCTTTGCTAGAGATTAAGACAAAGACAGACAGACAGACAGACACACACACACAATCTACAGACCAAGATTTTAGCGTTTGTTTCTTGTTTTAAGTCTGAAATGGAGTCAAACCATTAATCACCCGTTCAAATGACTTTTCTAGCACATCTCATTTCCTTCTGTTAAAATTTCACCTTTCGCCGGGCACGGTGGCTCACACCTATAATCCTAGCACTTTGGGAGGCTGAGGTGGGTGGATCACCTGAGGTCAGGAGTTCGAGACCAGCCTGACCAACATGGTGAAACCCCATCTCTACTAAAAATACAAAAATTAGCCGGACATGGTGGCGGGTGCCTGTAATCCCAGCTACTCGGGAAGCTGAGGCAGGAGAATTGCTAGAACCCAGGAGGCAGAGGTTTCAGTGAGCCGAGACCACGCCATTGCACTCCAGCCTGGGGGACAGAGTGAGACGCCATCTCAAAAAAAAAAAAAAATTCCACCTTTCAATGCATATCTTATTCTTTAAATCTCAGCTATCTTGGGCACCAGGGCATCAGACAGCACCCTTGGCACCTTGGAAAGTCCCAGAAAGTTGTAGATGGAAAGTGGAAATTTCATCTACCCATAGAGATGCAAAGAAGCCTTCCTTTGCAGTTATTTTAAGAAAGAAAAAAAAATCAACTAAGCACCATTTTCCTGGAAGTCAATACTGTGACTAGGTGGTAATCAGTTCACATAATAGGTGGGAGTTATTGTATAGGTTTAGGGTTACATTGGATAAAATAAGAAAAATGAAGATGCAGAGACTGAACTCTTCCTGAAAAAAAGAGAGCTCAAGGTTTCAATCTCTCACAAAGCAGTTACCAACCTTTTCAATCACTTCTTGGATACATTGGCCCCATTAATCCAGGAACCCAGAAACATCTTACAAACATCAATTAAGTCTGGCAACATGCTCTATTTACAAATAGAGAAACTTGGGTGTTTAGGGACAGAGAAGCCCAACAATGAGTCAGGGCTGCTGTGGGCACTGGACCCAGGACTCTGGAATCTCCATCTCTGGCAGGGAGATGTGATCTACCTCTCAAGGGGATAAAATGTCCACATAAGAAACAGGTGGCAGAGAAGGAAGTGAATACACACATGTTGGGATGGCACAAGACAACGGATGGCCAACAGCACCCATTTGAAGCTGAAGGGAAGCCAACCCAACACCCCCAGTGTCATTTAATCAGATGGAAGATCAGCATTGCTGCAGCCCCTCCTTAGCAAAAACACTGCTCACCTTATGGCTTGTAATTGATGCTGTGAGATACCCCATCCATCCACACATCAAGGCTAGTTTTATCTGATGTGAGTTCAGAAATGCCTATTCATCTCTGGCCAGGTAAGTTTGCATCATCAAATATTCCATTTGCAAGCCTACATGCTGAAATGGAACCCACCCCACAGTAAAGGGAGCCTCCAGAGGACAAACCCTCTGGCTTTTCCTGTCTCCCACACAAGGGAAAGTTAAAAGGCTATGTATATCTAAAACACACAAAGCAAATCAGTGTGCTTCCTAAACTATAGGCTTTCGGTGCTAACTGACTGGCCTGTGTATTTAAGATCTAACAAAGTAACCAGCTAAGCTAATCGAGGATAGCTTTGGCATACTAGATGAACATAATCAAACGTTCCTTTGGGTGAAGCACTGCCCTTTCCGAACACCTGTGAAACAAATAATTCGGTAATATCATGGAGTGAATGGTTTTTGCCCAGTTTTTACTGCAGAAGTGAAATAACCTGACACAATCTTTGGGAGCTACAGGCGAGCAGACATCCACCAGGATTAGGACCAGAGATAAGAACTCTACCAACTCCAAAAGGAAACAATGCCCAGTTCTGCTCCGTCAAGGGCCCACTCGGGCTCCTTCCAACCTGGAGAAATCTTTACTAACATGGGGCCCAGGGCACACACCACACTGTTGTAACATTCTTTCTGTAGGGGCAAATTCTCTTCACCAACCCCCTAGGCAAGTATGAGGTAGGGGAAGGGGTTAGCAAGTCATGTGACAGCCGGCAAACGCCATTCCCCTCCCCCAACCTCCACCCGCCCCGCATTGTAAAGGCGTTGCGCCCGGGGTTAGCCTTTAGGGTGGGGGTGTCAGCTGGTTTCATGCCTCCGGTTCCTCTGCCCTGCGCCCTGGCCCAGTCATTCTCGGCTCGAAGTGTTCTTCTATTCAGTGAAATACCCAGGAGGCCTTCCACCCAAGCGAAGGCGAGTATCAGACACGGGCTACCACCCTAGTAAGAAGAAGGCACCTGCCCACGTATAGTTGGAATTCATCTAAAATTCACTTAGTGCTTACTGTGTGCCAGACGCTGAGGGGCGTCCTGCAGATTCAAAAGCGCCCCAGGCCGGGCGCGATGGCTCACGCCTGTAATCCCAATACTTTGGGAGGCCGAGGTGGGCGGATCACCTGAAGTCAGAAATTCGAGACCAGCCTGGCCAACACAGTGAAACCCCGTCTCTACTAAAAATACAAAAATTAGCCGGGCGGGCCGGGCGCGGTGGCTCACGCGTGTAATCCCAGCACTTTGGGAGGCCGAGGTGGGTGGATCACGAGGTCAATAGTTCAAGACCATCCTGGCCAATCTGATGAAACCCCGTCTCTACTAAAAATACAAAAATTAGCAGGGCGTGGTGGCGCACGCCTGTAGTCCCAGCTACTCGGGAGGCTCAGGCAGGAGAATCGCTTGAACCCAAGAGGCGGAGGTTGCAGTGAGCCGAGATCGTGCCACTGCACTGCAGCCTGGCGACAGAGTGAGACTCAGTCTCAAAAAAAAAAAAAAAAAATTAGCCGGGCGTGGTGGTGCGCGCCTGTAATCCCAGCTACTCGGGAGGCTGAGGCAGGAGAATCACGTGAACCTGCGAGGCGAAGGTTGCAGTGAACTGAGATCGTGCCATTGACATTGCACTCCAGCCCGGGCGACAGAGACTCTGTCTAAAAAAAAAAAAAAAAAAAAAAAGCGCCCCAGATACGGCCCCTTCTTCCAAAAAGACCCAAAGCTGGCAGAGCTGGGCGGGACAGCCGCAGAAGGGGAAGCCAGGTGAGAACACCAGCACCGGCCGAGGGCTCCGTCCCGAAAGGCCTTCCCCGCTGCTGCCCGGCTTACTCTCGAAGGGTCCAGCGCCCAGACCGCCCTGCCGGAGGGGTCCGCGCCCCCAGGCCGGGCCCTCCCCTCCCCGCCCGCACTCACTGCGTCTTCCTGCGGCCCTGGTCGCGGTGCAGATCCCGCAGGTCCACCTCGGCGCGGCCCAGGAACTTGTCGAGGCCGAGCAGCGCGCGGTGCAGCACGGTGAGCTGCAGGGTGGCGGCGGCCGCGGGTCCGGAGGACAGCAGCGATGGCAGCTCGAAGGTGGCCTCCTCGCGCCACACGGGCGCGCCCAGGCTGCGCTCCGACACCGAGGTGGCGTACTTCTCCTTGCCCACCTGGATCACCGCGTACGCGTCGCTCGTGCCCCCGGGGCCCTTGGCCCGCAGGCCCCGCGCCTGCAGAACCGTCACCTGCACGTGGGTTGGGGACCACACGGCCCCCAGGCCCCGGCCAGCCGAGACCATTAGGGACATGGTGACGATAACACTCCAGAAGCGAGGAGAAGATCGCCGCGACTGGCGGCCTCCACGGCCCGCCCCGGCGACCAGGCCACTTTAAGGCTTCCGGCCACACCCCCGCCAGGCCACGCCCCTCACGGCCAAGGCCACGCCCCTGCCCGAGCCGCCTGCTCCACCTGCTGCGCCGCGCCGCGCCCCGCCCCGCCCCGCCGGCCTCAGCAGCGCGGGCAGCTCCGGGCACCCGGGCGCCGGAGGCGGGGCTGGCGCGGCCAGGCAGGCAGGGGATCACGTGCGCAGGGGCGGGCGCATCGAGAATCTAATCTGAGAGGTGGTAGGTGACGGATGGGGTCCCCAGCTGCCAAAGGTCGCACGGCGGGAAGGAGCTGGTCGAAGCACTGACTTGGAAGTCAGACCTCATTTCCAGGGTCACATCGCCAGTCGTGGCCTTGCGCGGATTACCTAACATCAAGTCTCAATTTCTTCACCTGACAATCACCTCCTAGGATTGCTGTAAAAAATAATAATAATAATGCATTACAGTTCTTGGCCCAGTGCCTGGCTCATGGTGAGTTCTCAGTAAATAACCATGACCAGCACGTTGGGAGGCTGAGACAGGAGGATCTCCTGAGCCCAGGAGTTCGAGACCAGCCTGGGCAACATAGCCAGATCCCCGTCTCTACAAAAAAAATTAAAAATAATTAGATAGGAGTGGTGGCAAGCGCCTGTGGTCCCCGCTACTTGGGAGGCTGAGTCTGGAGGATCTCGAGCCCAGGAGGTCGAGGTGCAGTGAGCCGAGATCGTGCCACTGCACTCCCAGCCTGGGCAACAGAGCAAGACCCTGTCTCAAAAAAATAAAGTTGGTAACTATGAGGGTGCTAAGGAAGATGCCCACCCAATTCACTGTGCTTTCTACTTCTCCCGCTGGAAAGCCTTGCTCTGGAGGAAGGCAGCTGCAGAGGAAGGTGAGGACCTTGTGAGGGCCGGAAAAGGGGAAGGTATCCTGGGGGGCATGAGTTCAATGTGGGAGTGTCCTATTTTGCCCTCCCCCCACCAGATAAGGCGAGGCTGAGTTAGAAAAAGGGAAGAAAGGAGGAACTGAAAATGGGATTGCCAAATCAAACATCGGGACAGTGGCAGGCCCCCAGCCCGCAGTTCCCCATTTCTCCCTTGCCAGGCCCTCTTTAGTCTCTCCCTGCCTCTATCCCTGGGCTCCCAGGCAGTCCCTTTCTTGTTCCAAATGCCTAATAGATCGGCTGCTTCCCTTCATTTCACAGGTCCTAGTTCAAAGGCTCAACTGTTTAACTGAGTCATCAGATTGGAAAGGTCACTTGGAAGGTTTTAAAGTTTTACAGTTAAGGAAAGACTCAGAAGAGAGGAGTGACATGTCCAAGGTCCCTCTGCAGAGCTGGGACTGGGATCCCAGTGTCCTGACTCCCAAACAGCTGTTCAGTGCATCTCTTGATTCTTCCAGATCCACAGAACCCCAATCTTGGATGGCTACTCGTGTCCCTCTGATCTCCAGGCTCTCCTCCCTCTGGTTCACACTGCACATTGCTTCACTAACCTGCTGGCTGCCTCACCAGCAACCGCATTACCTTCGGACTGAACAGAGATTTCAAGGTACTCCATTTTGACCCCACCCTACCTCATTCTCCTCTATCTCCCGAACAAACAAACCTGTAGCCCAGACACTTTTTACCTCCAGGCCTTTACGTTGTACCCTTGACTGTCTTTGCCAACCTCCCACTGCAAGGGTTCACTCATATTTCTCCAAGGTTTGACTTCCTATGCCCTGCTGAGGGCAGGGACCAGGTAGTGACTTATTCAACTTGTCTCCTTCACAGCCTCCAGCACAAACCTGGGTGCACAGTAGGTACCCGGGAAGTGCTACTGAACTCAAGAGTTTGCAGGTTAAGTCGGCCAACCATGAGGACCAAGTGTTTCCTTTTACCATGTAGGAAATTAGAAGACAGAGGTATGCCTCAGGTTTGCAACTGAGGGCAGTTGCAGTGTGAGAAAGGCCTGTTTAGTATGTTGGAAATATTTTTTTTCTTTTTTTTTTTTTTTTTTTTGGAGACAGAGTCTTGCTCTGTCTCCCAGGCTGGAGTGCAATGGCGCAATCTTAGCTCACTGCAACCTCTGCCTCCCAGGTTCAAGCGATTCTTGTACCTCAGCCTCCCAAGTAGCTAGGATTACAGATGTACGACACCATGCCCGCTAATTTTTGTATTTTTAGTAGAAATGGGGTTTCACCATGTTGGCCAGGCTGGTCTCGAACTCCTGACCTCAAGTGATCTGCCCACCTCGGCCTCCCAATGTGCTGGGATTACAGGTGTGAGCCACTGCACCTGGCCATGTTGGAAATATGTAACGATGATGGGAGGAGTGGGGGAAAGAAGCCAGCAGGCATAGAAGGGGCAAGAAAGCCTAACAGAACTGTGTTGTTTTGGTGCCATTTTCCCTTCTGGATGATCCATTGTACTCATTCAACATTATGACTCAGTTAATTTCCATAAAGGCTTCTTGAGGCCAGATGCAGTGACTCATACCTGTAATCCCAGTGCTTTGGGAGGCTGAGGTGGGAGGATCACTTGAAGCCAGGACTTCAAGACCAGCCTGGGCAACACAGCAAGATCTCGTTACTACAAAAAGATAAAAAATAAAACCAATAATTCGCCAGGCATGGTAGTGCGCACCTATAGTCCCAGCTACTCAGGAGGCTAAGGTGAGTGGATTACTGGAGCCCAGGAGTTTGAAGCTACAGTGAGCTATGATTATGTCACTGCACTCCAGCCTGGGCAATAGAGCGAGACCCTGTTACGATTTGTTGAGCATTTACTTTGTGCCAGGCCTGTGCCAGGTGCTACCAAGGGCACAAAGCTGAATGAGACTCAGTTCCAAGGCACTCCAGCATCATCTAAAGGAAGTCCTGATTACTATGATGCTTTGGGTGTTTTGAGGAGAGAGCGATTTCTGTAAGTTGGTGGATTTTTGTGAAGTAGGAGGGGCTCAGCTGGGCCCTGAAGGATATATCAGATTTGACAGAAACAGGAGGAGACATATGAGAAGAGCATTTCAGGAGAGAACAGGAGAACAGCCTACACGAAGATATGGGGACCAGAGAGTCGTGGCGTTTCCAGGTTTCACATACCCCATTGTGGCTGGAATGTAGGATGCTTTAGGAGGCCACTGAGAATGAGTGGTAGAAATAAGACAGAAATAAGACAGGCTGCGCTCAGACCATGAACACCAGGCTAAGGAGTTTATGCCACAGTGTGAGACCAGGGGAGCCAGCCTTCAGAGAACTTTGAGCAGTGACCTGGTTAGGCTGTTCTCAAATTGCAAGGGAGGTATGAGAAGAAGGAGTCCAGCAGCCAACAGCTTGGCAGGCAGGTCACAGCCAGATGCCTTCATTCATTTTCACCTGGGGATTGTCTGCCTTCTGCCCCAATCTGCCTACCCCTTCCCCATCTTGGAGTCTCTTCTAAGTTGGTACTGAATTAAATAAGAGGGTATACACTTTCCTCTTGATTATCCTACCTGTCCAATGTTCTACTACACGCCAGCTGGACAAAGTCATAGATTTCAGTTCAAAACTGACCTGGGGAGGTGGGGCACAGCGTCTCACACCTGTAATCCCAACACTTTGAGAGGCCAAGGCTAGAGGATCACTTGAGCCCAGGAGTTCAAGACCAGCCTGGGCAACATACTGAGATTCTGTCTCTATAAAACAAACTTCAAAAATTAGCTGAGTGTGGTGGCGTCCACCTGTAGTCCCAGCTACTGGGGAGGCTGAGGTGGGAGGATTGCTGGAGCCCAGGAGTTCGAGGCTGCAGTGAGCTATGATTGCACCACTGCACTCCAGCCTCGGCAACAGAGTGGGACCCTGTCTTTAAAAACAAACAAACAAACAAACAACTCAGCCTGGGAGGAAGTTTTTCAGCTCTAGTTCCCCCTCCTCTCCAACACTCACATTTTTAGTGCTGCTCCCCCAATAAAGAGAACAAGGCATAAAACCTAGCTGGACAGCCTCCCCAGCTGAGTATGAAACAAAGCATGTCTTCCACCCATGGAAAGGATTAGAGGACAAAGAGGGTGGGGAAGCACCTGTGACCTCATGTGTTTGAGTTTCTGTGAGACACAAATAGACTTTGGTGAAAGCAGATGTGGTAGTTTGGAGGCAGGCACAGCTGCCTCACCACCCAGGAGAAATCCAGACCACTCTCATCAGACACTGACCACTGGCAGGGGTTAGCTCAAAGGAGTGGGGGCTTCCCAAGGCAGGAACTGGAAATTTTTCAGAGAAGGAAGAGGCCGGAGCCCCAGCACCAGGTGTGCCTTGCTGCCTCCAGCTGCTTTGGTGGCTGTTTTTTCCCCTCCACCAGCCCAGAGCACGTTGTTCCCATGACTCTGCCAAGGAGTCACCCTCTGTCTTCTCCCAATTTTCCAGACCCAGAATCCAGGCTGGGGGATGCACAGGGACAACAACAAGGGCAGTGACAAGGCAGGCACCCTGCAGGCCCCTGGCTCCCCACTGGCCCTGGGAAGACTCCATCGTGGCCGCTCCTCCCCACTCCCAAAGGCCAGGCTATGCTGGCCGGCTGAACCCGTGCAGGGTCACTGAGTTCCAGGAGTGTTTGTAAATACCTCCCGCAGCCAGGGTGCGGCAGAACAGGAAGGCTGCTCCTTCCTCCCATCCTGCCCTGCCTCCAGCTTGGACTGAAAGAGGAAGAGTTTCAATCAACCCTGAGCACATGGACAAGCCTGGCAGGTTAGACTGGACAGGTGAGACACCTGTCCTCCTTCAAAAGCAGCAGAGCAGAGAGTGCCAGGACTCCCAGCCACCTGGATGGCCCTGGGCAGCCGAGCTGTGCAGTTAGAGCTGATGAGAAGGCAGGGCTGTGTCTAGACCAGCGGGAAGCACCTCTTCCATAAGAGAGTCCCTGGGGCCACGCTGGGGAAGAGGAGAAAAGGGGTTCCAGGGAGAGAATCCTCCTGACAGTCACTCCCCCAGAGCCCTTCAGTGTCCCTGATCCCCCTGCTGCAGGGACACTAGCTCAGAAACCATCTCTGGGGACTCCAGGTGGGCTCTTGTGCTAGCCCATGGAGGAGCAGAAAGGGGCTGGAAATGGCTCCTTGACCTTCTGCTCTGCTTCAGACTCTGGGGTGTGGTGACAAATGTCCACACAGGGTGATTCACTCACCTGGCTCTAAACAGCCCTCGGGCTTCCCCGTGTCCAGCTGCCTCAGCCTCCTGCCCACTTGGTTGGCCATGGGCACCTTTCAGTTGTAGGTTTGAGGAGCAAGGGCTTCTTGCCTTGGGGGGTCAGTGAGAAGAAGGGAGGTCAAAGTGCCTGACATCGGGTTCTCTTTCCCTTGCCCCAGTAGCTGTGGCAATGTGGAGGTTGAAACCATGGCCCAGGCACCTTGGTAGCTGTTTTCTCCCCTTTACCAAGGCAAAACACATTGTACTGAGACTCACTGCAGTCCCCGCAGTGCTGCAGTCACAGCTCACTGCAGCCTCAAACTCCTGGGTTCAAGCAATTCTCCTGCCTCAGCCTCCCAAGTAGCTGGGACTACAGGCACACACCACCATGCCTGGCTAATTTTTTAAATTTTATCGTAGAGACAGGGGTCTTGTTATGTTGCCCAGGCTGGTCTTGAATTCCTGAGCTCAAGCAATCCTCTTGCCTCGGCATCCCAAAGCAGTGGCTTGTAGGCACGAGCCACCGTGCCGGCCAGTAGGGCACCTCTGTGTTACCATTTCTAGCTTTCCTGATTGCTTGCAAATAGAAGGCAGTTCAAGGTAAGTAGAAGATCCATAAATGACATGCAAGCCTTCAGCATGGACAGAAAACCGGACAGAAAATGATCTCAACAGGCAAGTGGCTAACCATTTCCCCTGCAACCGTGTTAAGAGCATGGCTTTGTTGAACAAAGCTTATGTTATAGATAATGCAAAGGTATTGTCTTTCCAATTTGTCAGGTCCCCTCAAAGAAGACCCCTGGATCCCATAAACACAATGTAGTAGAAAATGTGCACCCCTTTCCTTCCCTTCCCACTGCACAAATCCTTCCTTTAGGCCTCTCCTAGCCAGATTGCTTCTGTTTCCTAGCTTATTTCTTATGCTTTATTCAGGACTTGCTTTATTCACTTGGTATCATCTCAAAAGCAGGAAACGGGCACCTCACCTTTGTTTCTTGTTTTGGTTTTTTGTTTGTTAGTTTGTTTTTAGAGACAGGGTCTCACTCTGTCACCCAAACTGGAGTGCAA
The DNA here is from genome assembly GCF_028858775.2 of Pan troglodytes. Classification (NCBI taxonomy): domain Eukaryota; kingdom Metazoa; phylum Chordata; class Mammalia; order Primates; family Hominidae; genus Pan; species Pan troglodytes. The sequence goes on from NC_072405.2 coordinate 46,305,029, forward strand.
TGATGCAATCATCACTCACTGTGTTATCGGATAGGAAGTCTTGACTGTGAGTTGTCCAGGTTCTTGACTCATTGAATGAAGAATTGAACAAAACACACAAAGCAACAAAAGGAAAAAGCAATGAAAGCGCAGATTTATTGAAGTGAAAGCGCATGCCACAGAGTGGGAGCAGGCTCTAGCAAGCGGCTCAAGAGCCCCAACTGCAATGTTCTTTAGGGTTTTTATTAAGATAAGAGAATTTGGTAACACCCCAGGTGCCCTTTAGAGGCCTCCATTGGTTACACCCTATGAAGGATTGGCACGCAACCAATCGGAGTCTGAAGTGTTATCAGAGGAGCGAGGATGTGGCCTGGATGTTGCCTAATCTTGCCTAGAACTGGCTGCACCTGTTGTTCTTTTGCTTATGTCTTAACCCTTAGTTACCCTGATTCCCTATTCTCCTACCTTAACTGCAACCTTGACCTGTTAGGTTCAAGCAATCCTCCTGCCTCAACCTCCCAAGTAGCTGGGACTACAGCTGTGTGCCACTATGCCTGGCTAACTTTTAATTTTTTGTAGAGATGGGGTCTCACTGTGTTGCCCAGGCTGGTCTCAAACTCCTGGCCTCAAGCCGACCTCCCACCTGGGCCTCCCAAATCAGTGGCTTGCAGGTATGAACCACAGTACCAGGCCAGTACTTCACCTTTGTACCACCATTTCTAGTTCTCCTGATTCTTTGTAAATAGAAGGCAGTTCAAGTTAAGTAGAACAGACACAAATAACTTGCAAAGCTTCAGCATCTGTCCATTCAATCCTTGCCACCTTTAGCACTACACCCTGTATAATTAGCTTTCTAAAATACAAGGTTTAGGCCAGGCATAGTGGCTCTTGATTGTGATCCTAGCACTTTGGGAGGCTGAGGTGGGAGGATCCCTTAAGCTCAGGGGTTCAAGACCAGCCTGGGTAACATAGTGAGACCCCCCATCCCTATTTTTAAATTTAAAAATTATTTTTTGGCTGGACATGCCTGTAATCTCAGCATTTTGGGAGGCCGAGGAGGGTGGATAACTTACGGTCAGGAGTTTGAGACCAGCCTGGCCAACATGGCAATACCCTGTCTCTACTAAAAAAATATAAAAATTAGCCTGTGATGGTGGGTGCCTGTAATCCCAGCTACTCAGTAGGCTGAGGCACAAGGATCGCCTGAACCCAGGAGGCAGAGGTTAAAGTGAGCTGAGATTGTGCCACTCCACTACAGCCTGGGCAGCAGCCATCAATATGTATATATACATATATATTTTTTTTTCTGATGCTAAAAATATATCTGTTCATCATAGGTCAGGCGTGGTGGCTCACACCTGTATAGTAACATATTTTTAAAATTTTTTTAGACGGAGTCTCAGTCTATTGCCCAGGCTGGAGTGCAATGATGCGATCTTGGCTTACTGCAACCTTCACCTCCCATGTTGAAGCAATTCTCCTGCCTCAGCCTCCTGAGTAACTGGGATTACAGGCGCGCACCACCATGCCCGGCTAATTTTTGTATTTTTAGTAGAGATGGGGTTTCACCATGTTAGCCAGGCTAGTCTCTCGAACTCCTGACTTCAGGTGGTCCGCCCACCCCAGCCTCCCAAAGTGCTGGGATTACAGGCGTGAGCCACTGCACCCAGCCAGTAACAAGATTTTTAAAAATAAACTTCATTAAAATGTAGCATAGTTATAATAAAGGAAAGAGGATGAAAAGAAAAATGTATTATAGCCATCCTATGCAGAAAAAGTGTACCAAAATGTTTGGTTTGGTGAATTTTCACCACCCAGGTAAAGAAATAGTATCAGCACCTACAGAAATCTGCCTGTGAGTCCTTCCCAGTCCCCCTCCCCTCCAAAAGTTACCCCTGTCCTAATTTCTTTCTTTCTTTTCTTTCTTTCTTTTTTTTTTTTTTTTTTTGAGATGGAGTCTCGCTCTGTCACCCAGGCTGGAGTGCAGTGGTGCGATCTCAGCTCACTGCAAGCTCTGCCTCCCGGGTTCACACCATTATCCTGCATCAGCCTCCCGAGTAGCTGGGACTACAGGCACCTGCCACCACGCCCAGCTAATTTTTTGTATTTTTAGTAGAGACAGGGTTTCACCATGTTAGCCAGGATGGTCTCGATCTCCTGACCTCATGATCTGCCCACCTCGGCCTCCCAAAGTGCTGGCATTACAGGCATTAGCCACTGCGCCCAACCCCCTGTCCTAATTTCTATCTTCATACATTAGTTTTGCTTTTTTTTTTTTTTTTTTTTTTAAGTGACAGGCTCTCATTTGTCATCCAGGCTGGAGTGCAGAGGCACAATCATAGCTCACTGCAGCCTCAAACTCCTAGGCTCGAGTGATCCTCCCACCTCAGCCTCCCAAGTACTTGGGATTACAGATGTGAGCCACCTCACCCAGCTTAGTTTTGCCATTTTTGAACATAAGTGAATCAGACATTTATCAGACATTTGGGTCTGGCTTTTTTTTTTTTTTTTTTTTGAGGCAGAGTCTTGCTCTGTCATCCAGGCTGGAGTGCAGGGGCACAATCTCGGCTCACTGCAACCTCCGCCTCCTGGGTTCAAGCGATTTTCCTGCCTCAGCTTCCTGAGTAGCTGGGATTACAGGCACACACTACCATGCCTGGCTAATTTTTGCATTTTTAGTAGAGATGGGGTTTCACCATGTTGGCCAGGCTGGTCTCAAACTCCTGACCTCAGGTGATCCACCCACCTTGGCCTCCCAAACTGCTGGGATTACAGGCGTGAGCCACCACACCCGGCCAGTCTGGCTTCTTTCAATCAGCATTATGTTTATGAGATTCACTAATGCAGTTCCTGTAGCAGTAATTTTTTCATTCATATTGGTTTATAGTATTCCATGGTATGAATATACCACAATTTATTTTCCATTCTAAAGCTGATAGACATTCATGTTATTTGTAGTCTGGGGCCTGCAGTGGACTGAACGATGGCTCTCCAGAAGATATGTCCATGTCTTAATCCTCAGACATGTGAATGCTACCTTGTTTAGAAATAAGGGTCTCATGGGGCATGGTGGTATGCACCTGTAGTCCCAGCTACTCAGGAGTCTAAGGCTGGAAGATTGCTTGAGCCCAGGAGTTCTGGGCTGTAGGGCACTAGGTTGATTTGGTGTCTGCACTAAGTTCAGCATCAATACGGTGAGCTCCTGGGAGCATGGGACCACCAGGTTGCCTAAGGAGGGATGAACCATCCCAGGTTGGAAACGGAGCAGGTCAAAACTCCTGTGCTGATCAGTAGTGGGATCACACCTGTGAACAGCCACTGCACTCCAGCCTGGGAAACATAGCAAGACCCTATCTCTAAAATAAATAAATTATATATATATATATATATAAACAAGAGTCTTCGCCAATGTAATTAAATTAAGGCCCTTGATATGACACGATCATCTCGGATTATCCAGAAGGACCCTCACTCCAGTGACAAGTGTCCTAACAGAACAAGGCAGAGCGAGACTACACAAACAAGAGGAGAAAGACCTGAGAAGGAGGAGGCAGAGATAAGACTGATGCATCCACAAACCAAGGAATGCCCAAGGCCACCAGAAGCCAGAGGACACGAGTGACAACACCTCCCTAGAGCCTCTGGACAGAGTTCAACCCTGCTGACACCTTCATTCTGGACTTTCAACCTCCAGAACTGACAGTGAGAGAATAAATATCTGTTGCCTTTTTTTTTTTTTTTTCAGATGGAGTCTCTCTTTGTCACCCAGGCTGCAGTGCAGTTGCACAATCTCAGCTCACTACAATCTCCGTCTCCCAGGTTCAAGCAATTCTCCTGCCTCAGCCTCCCAAGTAGGTGGGATTACAGGTGCCCGCCACCATGCCTAGCTGATTTTTGTATTTTTAGTAGAGACAGGGGTTTCACCATGTTGGCCAGGTTGGTCTTGAACTCCTGACTTCAGGTGATCTTCCTGCCTTGGCCTCCCAAAGTCCTGGGATTACAGGTGTGAGCCACTGCGCCCGGCCATCTGTTGTCTTAAGCCACCAAGTTAGTGGTAATTTGTGACAGCAGCCACAGGAAGCGAATACAGGGGTATGGGGAATGAAATCACTCTAAATTCTCCTCTGTCTTTCAGTGCATAGACATAAGTGTGCACCCACACCCAAGAATGGAATTGCTGGATCACAGGGTGGGTGTATGTTCAGCACTAAGAGATATTGCTAAACAATTTTCTAAAGAGGTTATAGCAATTTATACTCCCACCAATGTTTGAGATCCAGTTTCTCCACATGGTTGTCAGCCTCAGTGCTATGGTTTGAATATTTGACCCCTCCAAACCTCATGTTGAAATGTGATCCCCAGTGTCAGAGGTGGGACCTAATAGGAGGTGTTTGGGTCATGGGGGTGGATCCCTCAAGACTTCATGACAGCTTGGTGCAGTCTTGGAAGTAGTGAGTAAGTTCTCGTCCTGTAAGTTCCTGTGAGGGCTGATTGGGTTTTTTTTCGTTTCGTTTGTTGTTTGTTTGTTTTTCTTCGAGACGGAGTCTTGCTCTGTCACCCAGGCTGGAGGGCAGTGGCACGACCTCGGCTCACTGCAACCTCCGCCTCCCAGGTTCAAGCAATTCTCCTGCCTCAGCCTCCCAAGTAGCTGGGATTACAGGCTCCTGCCACCATGCCCAGCTAATTTTTGTATTTTTAGTAGAGACGGGGTTTCGCCATGTTGGGCAGGCTGGTCTTGAGCTGCTGGCCTCAAGTGACCCACCCGCCTCCGCCTCCCAAAGTGCTGGGATTACAGGCATGAGCCACCACATCCAGCCTGGGCTGGTTATTAAAAAAAAAAGACTGCTACCTCCCCTCTCTCTCTTGCTTTCTCTCTCACCCTATGGTCTCTGCACACGCAGGCTTCCGTTTGCCTTCTGCCATGAGTGGAAGCAGGTTGAGGCCCCCATCAGAAGTAGATGTTGGTGCCATGCTTCTTGTATGGCCAGCAGAACCAGCAGCCAAATGAACCTCTTTTCTTTATAAATTACCCAGCCTTGGGTATTCCTTATAGTAACACAAGCAGATGAAGACATTTAGTATTGTCTTTTGCATTTCACCCTTCTGGCGGCTGTGTAATAATTTTAATTTTTATTTCCCTGGTGACTAATGAGGCTGTATGCTTTTTCTTAAGCTTTTTCACCATTTGGATATGGTTTTCTCGTGATGGGCCTACTCATATCTTTGGCCCATTTTTCTTCTGTCTTTGTATTGATTTGTAGATGTCATTACAAAGATAGAGATATCAAGTCTATAATGTAATGCAAGTATCCTCTCCCACTCTGTGGCATGCCTTTTCACTCTCTTAGTGGTGTTTCTTGATGAAAAGCAGTCTTAATTTTAATGACACCCAAATGATCAATCTTTTCTTTTATGGTTAGTGCTTTAAGTCCTTTCTAAGAAATCATTGCTGTCTCAAAGTCATGAATATATTCTCCTTTATTGTCTTCTAAAAGCATTTTGGTTTGCCTTCCACCTTTATATTAGCAATCCACCTAATTTTTTGTATTATTCAAAGTTAATTTTTTTGAGACAGGGTCTTGCTCTGTCACCCAGGCTGCATGATCATGGCTCACAGCAGCCTCAACCTCCCAGGCTCAAGTGAGCCTCCTACCTCCGCCTCCCAAGTGTTAGTAGCTGGGACTATAGGCATGAGCCACAATGCTTGGCTAATTTTTGTAGTTTTTGTAGGTGTAGGGTTTCTCCACATTGCCCAGGTTAGTCTCAAACTCTTGAGCTCCAGTTATCCACCTGCCTCGGCCTCCCAAAGTTCTGGGATTACAGCGTGAGCCACTGTGCCTGGCCAAAAGTTAATTTAATTTTATTTTTTTTGAGATGGAGTCTTGCTCTGTCACCCAGGTTAGAGTGCAGTGGCTCCATCTCGCCTCACTGCAACCTCTGCCTCCTGGGTTCAAGCAATTCTCCTGTCTCAGGCTCCCGAGTGGCTGGGATTACAGGCATGAGCCACCACGCCTGGCTAATTTTTGTATTTTTAGTAGAGATGGGGTTTCGCCATGTTGGCCAGGCTGGTCTCGAACTCCTGACCTCAGGTGATCCACCCCCCTCGGCTTCCCAAAGTGCTGGGATTACAGGCATGAGCTACTGCGCCCAACCCAAAAATTAATTTTTTAAAAAACATAAAATTATGAACTTTCATACAGACATAAAAATAAACATGTTAAAATTTTATTACACTTATTATTAAGAAAAACTAGTAAGGTGTTACAACCAGTTCAAAGGTGAATCCAAAGAATAGACGCATTTAGAGACCAGAAATATTGAAATGAATATGCAACTGGAGGCAAAGCTTGTTTTTCTGGAGGAGGGGGCAGGGAGTGTCCCTCCACTAGACAATTTGCTTTTATGAATTTTGCATTGCTTTCAATTGTCTACCAGACACAGAGCTGTAAAATAGCTATCATAGAATCAAAATCAGATAATCCAGAGAATGTACTATAGATAATGCAATTTTCCACTGAAGCACAAAATTTTCCCTACCATATAGTATCTGTTGGGATCAAGATTCATTTTTCCCCATATGAATACTGAAGGAACCCAAAAGATTTCACTCCAAAATATACTTTGACATTTAAAAAAAATTTTTTGAGACAGGGTTTCACTCTGTCACCCAGGCTGGAGTGTAGTGGCACCATCACTCACTGCAACCTCCACCTCCCAGGTTCAAGTGATTCTCCCGCCTCAACCTCCTGAGTAGCTGGGAGTACAGGCATGCACCACCACACTTGGCTAATTATTATTATTATTATTTTTTTTTTTGAGATGGAGTCTTGCTTTTTTTGTCGTTGCCCATGCTGGAGTGCAGTGGCACAATCTTGGCTCACTGCAACCTCCGCCTCCTGGGTTCAAACGATTCTCCTGCCTCAGCCTCCCAAGTAGCTGGGATTACAGGCATGAGCCACCACACCTGGCTAATTTTTGTATTTTTAGTAGAGATGGGGTTTCACCATATTGGCCAGGCTGGTCTTGAATACCTGACCTCAGGTGATCCGCCAATCTCGGCCACCCAAAGTGCTGGGATTACAGGCATGAGCCACTGCGCCAGGCCTAATTTTTGTATTTTTAGTAGAGACAGAGTGTCACCATGGTGGCCAGGCTAGTCTCGAACTCCTGGCCTCAAGTGATCCACCTGCCTTGGTCTCCCCAACTGTTGGGATTACAGGCATAAGCCACCGGGCCCGCCTTAAATTTTTTCTGAGACAGCATCTCTCTCTGTCCCCCAGGCTGGAGGGCAGAGATGCGATCATAGCTCATTATGGGCTCCAGCAATCTTCCCACCTCAGCCTCCCAAAGTATTGGAGTTACAAGCATGAGCTACCACATCCGTCCTAGTTTGACATATTTTGAGATGGTTGTTCAGAGGACCTGTGGACAGAAGGAGTCCTACCAAGCTGTCTTTTTCTTTTTTTTTTTTGAGATGGAATTTCACTCTGTTGCCCGGGCTGGAGTGCAGGGACACCATCTAGGCTCACTGCAACCTCCACCTCCTAGATTCAAGCAATTTTCCCTGCCTCAGCATCCTGACTGGCTGAGATTATGGTGCCCTCCGCCACACCTGGCTAATTTTTGTATTTTTAGTAGAGATGAAGTTTCACCATGTTGGTCAGGTTGGTCTTGAACTCTTTTTTTTTTTTTTTTTTTTTTTGAGACAGTTTCACTCTTGTTGCCTAGGCTGGAGTGCAATGGCGCAATCTCGGTTCACTGCAACCTCCACCTCCTGGGTTTTCAAGCAATTTTCCTGCCTCAGCCTCCCAAGTAGCTGGGATTACAGGCATGTGCTACCACACCCAGCTAATTTTGTATTTTTAGTAGAGACAGAGTTTCTCCATGTTGGTCAGGCTGGTCTCGAACTCCCGACCTCAGGTGATCTGCCTGCCTCAGCCTCCCAAAGTGCTGGGATTACAGGCGTGAGCCACCGCGCCCGGCCTTGGTCTCGAACTCTTAACCTCAAGTGATCTGCCTGCCTAGACCTCCGAAGTACTGGGATTACAGGGATGAGCCACCACGCCCAACCCCAAGCTGTCTTTTGTCGGGGAGATTTGCATCTGTTGAGAATCTGCGTGATGCAGCCAGGCTTTCTCTGAGATCCTCCCTTGCCTGGATCCAGGAAAGATGAACTGAGAGTCTGACACCATTAAAGGTCTGAAAGAAACATTTACCACCTATTCTCTCTGAAGGCTCCAACCTGTGAGATCACCTCCATATAACAAGACACCTTTGCTAGCCAGTCCTCTCTTCTCTCCTTCCCATAACCTATTTTGCCATGAATCCAAGCCCCTATTCTTTCTGTAACTTCAAGATAGTATAAAAGCATCAATGATATTTTTCTTTGAGATCTTATATTTTGATAAGATTCCTGTTCACGTTAAAAAAATTTGTGGGCCATTTCTCTTCCTAATCTGCCTTTTGTGAGTTGATTTTTCAGTGAACTTTCAGAGGGTAAAGGGAAAGTTTTTCCTCAGCTCCTACAATATCCCATAGACCCAGTGCCATTTATTGAATGACCCAGCTTTCCCCTATGGGCTCGTCAATATCATGTTTCTGAACTCTATTCTGTTCCCTGGTCTATTTCATTATTACTGACCCAATACCATACTGTCTTAATTACCACAGTTTCATGACATATCTTAATATCTAGTAGTGTAAAGTCTTCAGCTTTGTACTTCCTCTGTCAAGATTTACCAGCTATTCTTAGACCTCTGCATTTCTTTTTTTCATTTTTTTCTTTTTTCTTTCTTTCTTTTTTTTTTTTTTTTTTTTTTTTGAGACAGGGTCTCATTCTGTCACCCAGTCCAGGGTAAAGTGGCACAATCTCGGCTCACTGCAACCTCATCCTCCAGGACTCAAGCAATCCCCCTGTCTCAGCCTCCCGAGTAGCTGGGACTACAGGTGAGTGCCACCGCGCCCAGCTAATCTTTTGTATTTTTGGTAGAGACAGAGTTTCACCACATTACCCAGGCTGGTCTCAAACTTCTGCGTTCAAGCGATCCAGCCTCCTCAGACTCCCAAAGTTCTGGGATTGCAGGCATGAGCCACTGCGCCCCACCTGGAGTTTTGCATTTTCATATGTATTTTAGAATCAACTAGCTAGCCACAGTGGCGCACGCCGGTAATCTTAGCATTTTGGGAGGCCGAGGCAAGAGGATCAGTTGAGCTCAGGAGTTTGAGATCAGCCTGGGCAACACAACGAGATCCCATCTCTACAAAAAAAATTTAAAAATTAGCCAGGCATGGTGGCACATGCCTGTGGTCCCACGTACTCGGGAGGAGGATCGCTTGAACTGAAGATTTGGAGGCTGCAATGAGCTATGATTATGCTACTGCATTCCAGTCTGGGGGACAGAGCAAGCCCTATCTCTAAATAATAATAATAAATAAAGTTTCAGTCTTATGAGTTTAGAGCTTTAGCAGCTCTGCTTCTAAAGCATCAAGGGAAAGTTCATGAGTCCATAATGACAAGATGGTTAAAACATCCCACTCCACCCCACCGGAAAACTTGGTGGTAACAGCAGCAACCCTAGAAAAATGCCCAGGGGAGACATCAGGAATCCCAGGGGCCCAAAGTCATGGCTATCTGATTCTGCTGCCTTTTCCCATAAGGAGTTCATCTCTCTCCCACCAGTCTTGGAGGCTTCTAGATATTATAGTCCCTGAGGGATGTAGTAATTTTCTTACATCAGCACAAGGTTCAGCAAATATCAAAACATCTAACCTTTTAGAGCTGTGTTTTTCTATTTATTTGTACCCTGTCCTGTTTCAAAAAAGATTTAAGGTTGTTTACAACACCACATAAATGAAGTTAAACAACATAAATTAGAACACCATGAGAAAGGTGAGGCCAAGGGAAAACAAGGGTAGGGACACAGAGGTATGCTAAGAGTGAACACCAGCGTGCAGTGAGGTTCCACAGGCTTTGGAGTGCAGGGCTTTTTAAAACTTGCTGAAGCTGCCAAACCAGTGTTGTGTTCTCACATCCCAGAATCCTAGCATTGTTGGGGGCAAAGCCCAGTGAAACAATCAAATACTGATCCCCAGGGTAGAAGGAGACCTCCTCCCTAATCCCACGCTCTAACCCACACAGAAAGCACCATAGTTCTGGAACCTGTGTAGTTCACTGGATAAAAATATGAAATTTAAAAATGCACGTAAGGAGAGGTTTTTCAAGTGTTTTGTCTGTTTTACTGTGGAGCCCCAGAAACCTGAGAGCAATTCCAGCTTCCTAAGGAAAGGAGGTAATCCTAGGGTCAGGAGGAGCTCATAAAGCTGTTGAAGCTACCCTGAGCTGAGGAGTGGGTGAGTCAGCCCAGCCGATGGAGGGGTGTGTGAGGATGCCTTCGAACTTCCTCACCCCTCCCGGAAAGGCTGCACCTGAGCCGCATTCCAGAGACGTTTGGGATACCAACACACGTGGGAAACACACATGAAAACAGATCTCAGCCCTCCCTCCTCCCTGGGGCCAGCAGAGGAGCTCTAAGGAGCTTAAAGAGGAAGAAGACTCCCACCTTCCATACCTTCCTCTGCCCTGGCAGATGGAAGGGAGAGTTACCCGGGTGCAGGGGCTGACCTCTCAAGTTAAAAGCTCAGGTTTCTTGTTCTTGGCGCCCAGGTTTGCTAAACAGCACCATCTGCTGCCTCAGAAGTCATGCAACTGGAAAGTAGCAATGCACATGTGAACCTTCCAGGTTCCCGATTAGGGTGCGCCGTGAGACTCTCCTGAAAGGCAGAGGGCAGGATACACCTGCAGGCCAGCTTTGTGCTCCCTCCTCCCACCCTTCCAATTAAACTCACTTTTTTTTTCTTTTTCTTTCTTTTCTTTTCTTTCTTTTCTTTCTTTTTTTTTTTTTTTTTTTTGAGACAAGTCTCACTCTGCTGCCCAGGCTGGAGTGCAGTGGCACAATGCTCACTGCAACCTCCGCCTCCTGGATTCAAAGCAATTCGCCTGCCTCAGCCTCCCGAGTAGCTGGGATTACAGGCGCATCCCACCACTCCCAGCTAATTTTTGTATATTTAGTAGAGACAGTGTTTCACTATGTTGGCCAGGCTGGTCTCAAACTCCTGACCTCAGCCTCCCAAAGTTCTGGAATTACAGGCATGAGCCACTGTGCCCGGCCTTTCAATTAAACTTACCCATTTTCTATAGCTTTACACTAATTCCAGCACTGGCACCATCAATGATCCCACCATCATTAACTTACCATTGACAAAACAGGCCCTAGACCAAAGTCTGTCATTGAGCTTCTGCACTTTCTAGAAGGTAGGGATGGGTAACTGCCCAGGGTCTGGTAGGGTAGACCCTAAACATTCTCATGGAGGATATGATGGCCAGTAACTAAAAATTATGGTGAAGGCCAGGCACAGTGGCTCACGCCTGTAATCCCAGCACTTTGAGAGACCAAGGCAAGAGGATCACTTGAGGCCAGGAGTTCGAGACCAGCCTAGGCAACATAACAAGACCTCGCCTCTAAAAAAAATTTAAAAATTAGCTTGGCCTGGGCTCACCCCAGGAGGTCGAGGATGCAGTAAGCCATGAACGTGCCACTGCACTCCAGCCTGGGTGGCAGTGAGATTTTGTCTTAGCATTTAAGTGTCTTACATTTAAGTTCAGTAGTGTTACGTACACTGACATTGTTGTGTAACCAATCTCCAGAGCTCTTTTCCTCTTAGCCCCAGTAACATTTCTAGGCCATTCTCCCCCTTCTCCCATTCCAACCTCTATTTCTGCTGCAATCCACAGAGTTCTTCTTGGTCACCATATATCTTTCATTGATACCATGAATCTTTGTGAAGCTCACAAAACATGCTCCTGTGCACTTAGTCATTTCTCACTGCTCACAGACTGACTTTAAGTACTGGCTGAAATTTTTTTTTTTTTTTTTTTTTTGAGACGGAGTCTTGCTCTATCGCCCAAGCTGGAGAGCAGTGGGGTTCAAGCAATTCTCATGTCTCAGCCTCCCGAGTATTTGGGTTTACAGGGGCACACTGCCACGCCTGGCTAATTTTTGTATTTTTAGTAGAGACAGTGTTTCACCATGTTGGCCAGACTGATCTGAAGCTCCTGGACTCAAGTGATCCACCCCTTTCGGCTTCCCAAAGTGCTGGGATTACAGGCGTGAACCACCTCGCCCAGCCTGATTTTGTTCCTTTCTCTCCCTGACCCCCTTAGAGCAGTTATTATTTCCTTCTCCTGGCACCTCCTGACAAAGGGAAGGCAGGAAAAGGGGAAAGAGTTGAGGTCTGTTTTTCTGCTGCTGCAGCTCTGTGAGAGACCTCCCGGGAAGGTACTGAAGGTGTCATCCAGGCTACCTGGGTCTTGGGAACACTTAGGCGGCACTGGAAGGGCATCCCTGCATCCAAGAGCCCCTGAGATTGTAGGCAAGTGTTGTGTGCATGTGAGAATATATATCTTTCTAGACAGACAGTCGCTACCTTTCATCAGATTCTAAAAGGGTCTCTGACCCAGAAAACGTTAACAGCCACTGATATCCACCATTGGAGACTGGCATCAGGACTTCCATGTATCTAGCTCCTTCCTTGAACAATTGAGGGCTGTGAACCACACGATGCCCAGTGGTACCCCCTGCTTCGTATGTGCCCATGGTTGTGGAGGGAGAGAGTGAGGACATTAGAAAGTACAGGGGCATCACAAAAGGGAAATTTAAGCAAAGAGCTAGGAAGAAAGATTGAGTGGGATCGTGAGATAAGGATTCTCATCTGCAGACATTCTTGGGGAGCCAGATAAATGAAGAGGCTACACAGCAACCTTTCATGACCCACAGTGGCTGTCGTGGCTTCTTGAGTTCCCTCCTGGGGACTTTAGTGATGAATGAAACTTCTAGAAATTCTGGAAGATTTCTGCTAATAATAACTCTTACTGAGCACTTATCATGTACCAAGATCTTTTTTGTTGTTGTTGTTGTTTTTGAGATGGAGTCTCGCTGTCACCCAGCCTGGAGTGCAATGGTGCAATCTCAGCTCACTACAACCTCCACCTCCTGGGTTCAAGCGATTCTCCTGCCTCAGCCTCCCAAGTAGCTGGGATTACAGGCACGCACCACCATGCCCAACTAATTTTTGTATTTTTAGTAGAGACAGGGTTTCACTATGTTGGCCAGGCTGGTCTCAAACCCCTAACCTCAAGTGATCCACCAGCCCCGGCCTCCCAAAGTGCTGGGATTACAGGCGTGAGCCACTGTGCCCAGCTGTGCCAAGCTCTTTACATAAATGATCTTATTCATCATCACCACAACCCATAAAATTAGGGATTTTTTTTTTTTTTTGAAACGGAATCTCACTCTGTCACCCAGGCTAGAGTGCAGTGGCACCATCTCTGCTCACTGCAGCCTCTGCCTCCCGGGTTCAAGCGATTCTCCTGCCTCAGCCTGCCAAGTAGCTGGGATTACAGGCGCCCACCACCACGCCCAGCTAATTTTTGTATTTTTAGTAGAGACGGGGTTTTACCATGTTGGTCAGGCTGGTCTCAACTCCTGACCTCAGGTGATCTGCCCACCTCGGCCTCCCAAAGAGCTGAGATTACAGGCGTGAGCCACCAAGCCCGGCCTTAAAGTAGGGATTTTTATCCCCATCTTACAGAAGAGAAAACCGAGCCTTAGTGAGAATAGAGAACTTGCCCAAGGCTCCACAGATCAATGCAGAACACAGATGTGAACTCAGGTCTGTTTCAGGCCAAAGCACAGTCTCCTAACCACTAGACTATCCTTTTTAATTGTAGTAAAATGGAGAAATGCTAATTTTTCTTAAGCACAGAACATACTCCCACTGACCAAGGAAATCCACTTTCGTTGGAGGAATACTAACTAAGCCACTCAGCTGTGTATCCGGGGAAGTGACACCCCCAGAGGTCGTGCTCTCCAAACTGCCTTCTAAAGGCAGGATTATATTGAAGGGACGGTATAAGCTTGGGGTCTGAGCTGATCTGTTCAAGGCCATTAAGAGATGTGAGAGATTCTAACAGAAACAAGCAAGAGGAAGAGGAGGAAAACAAGGCCACTGGTAGATCAGGGGAGTCTAGTGGGGATTTATTAAATTTCCCATATGGGGTAATCCACTTCTCCATGTTCCCGTGACAGCTTCAGTGCTGTGGTGTGGGACCAGTTTTGCAGGAACTCTGGGATGTGCTGAGTGTGTCTCAAAGAAGGAATAGCCCAGGCAGCAGTGGGAGGCCCGCCCCCACTCAGAACTCGGTATTTATTGTTCTGAGTGCCAGGCCCTGGTTTCTTCTAGAAGTGTTATAATTTTATGTTTTACATTTAGGTCTATGATCAGTTTTTAATTAAATTTTATATATGGTGCAAGGTATGAATTAAAGCTCTTTTCTTTCTCTCTTCCTTTCTGAATTTCTTTCTTTTTTTGCATGTGTTTATCCAATTTTTACAGCACTATTCATTGCATTGCCTTTGTATCTTTGTCAAAAATCAGTTGTCCATATGTAGATGTGTTTATTTCTGGACACTCCATTCTGTTCCACTGATCTGTTTGTCTATGTTTATACCACACTATCTTGATTACTATTGCTTTATAAGACTTGAAATTAGGTAATGTTAGTATTCTGACTTTGTTCTTTTTCAAGATAGTTTTGGCTATTCTAGATCTTTTGCTTTTCCATATGAATTCTAGAATCAGCTGTCAATATCTACAAAAAATCCTGGTGTTATAGTCAGTTCTGCTATAATGCTTGATTTGAAAACCTGAATTTGTTCCAACACTATTAATATGTTAGGAAACAGTTTGAGCATAACTTATATGTGATTTCTTCTGCAAGAAAGTGAATACAGACAACTGGCACCTAGTTAAACAGAGCCATGTAGGAATATACAACACAAAAACAACCCCCCTCCATATCTACCAGCTACTTCAGTTCATGTCATCTGATATAAGCCACACTGCTATGGACTGAATTGTGTCTCAGAAGTGGAATTGCTAGATCATATTTATTTTTTTCATAATAGACATTTACAGCTATAAATTTCCTTCTAAGCACGGCTTTTACTTTCTCTCATAAGTTTTGGTATGTTATATTTTCATATTTGTTCATCTCAAAGTATTTTCCAATTTCTCTTGTGATTTCTTCCTTGACCCATTAGTTATTTAGGAGTATGCTGTTTAATTTCCATGTATTTATTAATCTCCCAACTTTCCTTCTGTTATTGATTTCTAATTTCATTCCATTGTGGTTGAACAATATACTTTATATGATTTCAATCTTTTTAAATTTATCGAGGCTTGTTTTATGGCCTATACTGGAGAATGTTCACATGCACTTCTGTTGTTGGGTGGAGTGGTTTATAGACGTGTTTTAGGTCTAGGTTGTTTATAATGTAGTTCAAGTCTTCTATTTTCTTGTTAACTTTCTGTTTTGTTCTACCCATTATTGAAACTGGACTATCAAAAGTCTCCAACTATTATTGCTGAACTATTTGTTCTTTTCAACCCCGACAGTTTTGCTTCATGTAATTTAGGGCTTTGTTGTTAGGTGCATATATGTTTATAATTGTTAAATATTTTGGATGTATTCCCTCTTATCTTTTTTAAATGACCATTATTTATATCTAGTATTGATTTTTTGTCTTGAAGTCTATTATGTCTGGTATTATGTCCATTTTGGTTTAAGTATTTGCATGTATACTTTTTTCCATTCTTTTAATTTCAGCCTATTTGTGTCTTTGAAACTAAACTGTGCCTCTTGTAGACAGGATATACATGGATCATAGTTTTAAATCTACTCTGCAAATCTCTGCTTTTTCAATGGAGTTTTTAATCCATTTACATTTAATGTAATTGTGAATATATATATATATTTTTTGAGATGGAGTTTCACTCTTTCACCCAGGCTGGAATGTAGTGGCACGATCTCAGCTCACTGCAACCTCCACCCACCCCTTCCCCACTGGGTTCAAGTGATTCTCTTGCCTCAGCATCCTGAGTAGCTGGGATTATAGGCACCCACCACCATGCCCGGCTAATTTTTGTATTTTCAGTAGAGACAAGGTTTTGCCATGTTGGCCAGGCTGGTCTCAAACTCCTGACCTCAAGTGATCTGCCCACCTCAGCCTCCCAAAGTGTTAGGATTACAGATGTGAGTTGCTGCGCCCGGCCAATAAGTTAAGATTTACATGTGCTATTTTGTTATTTGTTTTCTATATATCTTCTTTGTTCCTCTATTCCTCTATTACTGCTTCCTTTGTGGTTTCTTTTTTTGTATTTTTGGGTTTTTTTGAGGTGGAGTTTTGCTGTTGTTGCCCAGGCTGGAGTACAATAGTGCGATCTCAACTCACTGCAACCTCTGCCTTCTGAGCTCAAGCAATTCTCCTGCCTCAGCCTCCCAAGTAGCTGGGACTACAGGCACCCACCACCATGCCTGGCTAATTTTTTTTGTATTTTTAGTAGAGACGGGGTTCACCATGTTGGCCAGGCTGGTCTTGAACTCCTGACCTCAGGTGATCCACCTGCCTCGGCCCCCCAAAGTGCTGGGATTACAGGTGTGAGCCACCATGCCTGGCCCCTTTGTGTTAAATAGACATTTTCTAGTGTGCCATTTTCATTCTCTTGTCATTTTTATTTATTTTATTTTATTTTATTTTATTTTATTTTATTTATTTTTTGAGACAGGATCTCACTTTCTCTCCCAGGCTGGAGTGCAGTGGCATGATCATAGCTCACTGCAATCCTGACCTTCTGGGCTCAAGCAATCCTGCTGCCTCAGCCTCCTGAGTAGCTGGGATTACAGGCATGCACCACCAAACTCAACTAATTTTTTTCATATTTATTTTGTAAGGTCAAGGTCTCACTATGTTGTCCAGGATGGTCTCGAATTCCTGGGCTCAAGTGATTCTCTCATCTTAACCTCCCAAAGTGCTGGGATTACAGAAGTGAGTGAATGAGCCACTGTGTCCAGCCCCTTGTCATTTATTTTACTATATTTTGAAAATTACTTTCTTATTGGTTGCCCTGGGGATTACAATTACATCTTGATTTATAAAAATCTAGTTCAAATTAATACCATCTACTATGGACTTAATTGGGTCCTCACCCCACTTCCAAATTCATATGTTGAAGTTCTAATCCCCAGATTAAGAGGTGATTAAGGTTAAATGAGGTCATAAGAATGGCCTTATCTCTCCCACTCTCTTTCTTTCTCTCTCTCTCTCTCTCCCATATGAGAACACAGTGAGAGGGCAACCATCTGCAAGCCAGAGGAGAGCTCTTACCAGAATCCAATCATGCTGCCCCTCTCTCTGATTTCAGACTTTCACTATCCAGAACTGTGACAAAATAAACTTCTGTTTAAGCCATCTCTTCTATGGCATTTTGTTCTGGCAGGCCAAGATGACTAATACATCATTTTAATTTCAGTTGTATGGAAAAACATTAGTCCTGTAGTAAACCTATAGTAAAGCTGCCTATGGCTCCATTCCTTTCCCCAACTTTTGTGCTGTTATCATAAAAATTACATTTTTATATACTGTGTATAAATCAACGCTGATTTATAAGTATTGTTCTATGAAGTTGCTTTGTAAATAAAAACAAGCAATGTCATTTTCCAGCTTTCCTCTTAAGTTTTTTGGTAAGCTTATCATTTGCCCAACTGTTATCCACTGCCTCAGACAGCTGCAAAGTTGAAACGTTATCTCTAGAAGGTAGGAAGAAAAGAGAATTATGAACAAAAATATATTTATAATGTCTTTTTTATTTACCTGTGTTGTTGCCTTTACCAGTGATCTTTATGTGGATTCCAGTTACTGCCTAGAGTCCTTTCATTTCAGCCCAAAGGACTTCCTTTATTATGTAGAACAAACACACTTGCTAAGGACAAATACTCTGTTTTTGTTTATCTGGGAATGTCTTAATTTCTTCTTAATTTTTGAAAGATAGTTTTGTTTGGCTTACTGCAACCTCTGCCTCCTGGGTTCAAGCAATCCTCCTGCCTCAGCCTCCCAAGTAGCTGGGACCACAGATGTGCACCACCACGCCTGGCTAATTTTTGTATTTTCAGCAGAGATGGGGTTTCACATGTTGGCCAGGCTGGTCTTGAACTCCTGGCCTCAAGTGATCCATCTACCTTGGCCTCCCAAAGTGCTGGGATTACAAGTGTGAGCCACCATGCCCAGCCTCTTTCAATGTATTTTAAATAGCTGATTTGTCTAGTAAGTGCAATATCTGAGTATCCTTAGGGACAGTTTCTATTAGTTGAGTTTCTTTCTGTTTATGGACCATTCTTTTTTGTTTCTTTGTACTTCTCATAATTTTTATTATAAGAGGACATTTGAAGTAATACAATGTGGCCACTCTAGAAATCAGATTCTCTCATGCTTGTTGTCATTACTGCCGCTTGCTATTTTTTAGTGACTTTTCTCAACTAATTTATAAAGTCTGTATTCTTCATCATATATGGCTACTAATGTCTCTACTTGGTTAGTTTAGTGGTCAGCTAATGACTGACTAGAGATTTTCTAAAATGCTTGGAACCAAAATGTGTCCCAGTCTTTGCCAAGGGGCTCTGTGTGCATGTGGGGGCCTGCCTTCATCATTCAGGTGAGCAGCTGACAACTCTGCCTTATCCTTTACCTCATCTTGCACAGAGCCTCAAGGTCAGCCAGAGGGGAGAGATTAGTGCCGTTTTAGGTCTTTCCTGGGTATGTGCATAACCCTGTACATGCATGTGGCCCTGTAGGTTCTCAGGAATATTTTTGAGCTTTTCGAAACCCCTGTCAGTATCTCATTCCCCAGTCTTCTTGCTAAGTTTTTTGGTTAGCTTATCATTTGCCCAACTGTTATCCACTGCCTTAGACAGCTGCAAAGTTAAACCATTATCTCTCAGTGTTGCTGATGAATGTCCTGGGGAAAAGGCCTTAGCACCAAGTTAGCTCTTGTCAAACAGCCTTATGAGTGGGGTCTTCCAGGGAACCACCACACAGATCAAATAATGACAATTCTCTGGGAATGAGGCTTGAAAGAGTTTTGCCCCATTCAGCCCTATTTTGCCCCCTCTAGTGGCTGCCAGGCTACTGGTTTTCACCACGTTTGTACGTTGTTGGTTTTTTGGGGGACAGGGGGTGGGTTTTTTGTGTTTTTTGAGACAACGTCTCACTCTTTTGCCCAGGTTGGAGTGCAGTGGCGTAATCTTGGCTCACTGCAACCTCCTCCTCCCATGTTCAAGTGATTCTCTAGTCTCACCCTCCCTAGTAGCTGAGATTATAGGCGCCCAGCTAATTTTAGTATTTTTACTAGAAATGGGGTTTCACCATGTTGGCCAGGCTGGTCGCAAACTCCTGACCTCAAGCGATCCACCTGCCTGGGCCTCCCAAAGTGCTGGGATTACAGACGTGAGCCACCGCGCCTGGCCGGCATGCTGTTGGTTTTAAGGCTACTGCATAACTGGAGAGAAGGGGATGGGACTAGAGCAAGTTAAACCACCACAAAAAATACCCTTCAGCTGTTTGTCTTGAATAAACACTCCCCAGGTTGCTGAAAGCCATTGGTTAATTTCTGGAGTTCTGAAAATGTTGTTTCTGACAATTTACCAGTCTCTCACTGATTTTGCAAGGGAGAAATTTTTCAGTGGTCCTTACTCTACCTTTGTGGATGATATCACTTCCTCTCCCCATATCTTTACTTTCCTTCATACCCAGGCTAAATCCCATGTCCAGAACAGCAGTTGCTGCCTGCAGATTCTCATCTCTCTCTGGCCTGTCTCCTCAGTCATACTTTCCTGTAGAATCTCAGTCCTAATTACACCTCACTTCTCTCTTACTCTGAGTCTGCATATAAGTAGCTGAACTTTGCTGGAGAAAACCATGAACCTGACTCAAATAGACACTCAGCACAGGTGAGCAATCTTGTTAATCCTCTTCCCCACTCTTAGTTAATCCTCTTCCCCACCCTTCAGGAGAAGCAGAGCAATGAGTCTTGGTTCCTGATTTTTCCATTTCTAGCCAGCATCACAGACTGCCTCTTCACTTCCTGCCCCTTGGATGCTAATGAGATTGACTCATCTTTCTTGTTTGTTGTGTCTTTCTCCACATGCTTGTGAATTCTTTCAGTTTGCATTATTTGATTAATGATGAATAATTTCAGGTATTCGTGTTTTTTTTTTAGGAAATTGCTCACCTATGTCCTAAGCCCACTTTTCCATCAAGATCTTCTTCTTTATGTCATATATATATTGCAAATCTACGAGTTTTTGGTCCATCTGTGTTTTGTTTTGTTTTGTTTACTTAGGAGCCAAATAGGAAATAATTGTCTAAAAGCAACAGTGAAATGAAGCAAATGAATCTGTGAATTAAATTGGTGACATGACCACACACAGGAACTATTCCAAATATCTTTAAAATGAGTAATTTAGCTATACATCCTTAGAGGGATATATTCTTTTATTTTTCTTTTTGAGACAAGGTCTTTCTCTGTCACCCAGGCTGGAGTGCAGTGGTGCAATCACGGCTGACTGCAGCCTCTGCCTCCCAAGTTCCAGTGATCCTCCCACCTCAGCCTGCCTCCCTCTGCCACACACCCGGTCTTGTCTGTCTCGTCTCATCTCATCTCGCCTTATCTCATCTTGTCTTGTCTTTTCTTTCTTTTTTTCCCCTCTCTTCCTTCCTTTCCTTCCTTCCTTTCCTTCCTTCCTTCCTCCCTTCCTCCCTTCCTTCCTTCTTTCCCCCCTCTCTCCCTCTCCCTCCCTCTTTCTTTCTTTCTTTTGAAATGGGGACGGGGTTTTGCTCTGTTGCCCACGCTCGTCTCAAGTTTCTGGGCTCAAGCGATCCACCTGCCTCGGCCTCCCAGAGTGCTGGGATTACAGGCATCAGCCACCGTGCCCTGCTCCCCAGGAGGATATATTCTAAGGACACCAAGGCTGAAAAAAGTTTTTAGGCCAGACACTGTGGCGCACACCTGTAGTCCTAGCACTTTGGGAGACTGAGGTGAGAGGATCCCTTCAGTTTAGGACTTCGAGACTAGCCTGCACAAAATAGTGAGATCTCAGCTCTGGAAAAAAAATTTTTTAAGAAAATTAGTGGGACATAGTGGCACATACCTGTAGTCCTAGCTACTTGGGACGCTGAGGCGGGAGGACCACTTAAGCCCAGGAGGTTGAGGCTACAGTAAGCCATGATTGTGCCACTGCACCTCAGCCTGGGCAGCAGAGCCAGACCTTGTCTTAAAAAAAAATTTTTTTTTTAATCATTTCCAGTAATCGTATCAGTATTGGTATTATTTTTCAGAGGCTATTGTATGGGTAATGTCAGTTAAAGCAAATAAGCGACTACACTTGTGTGGTCGAAACTAGGATTTTTGGTATGAAAGAAAGGAGATTGGCTCCCTCTCCCTCTCCCCCTCCCCCTCCCTCTCCCTCTCCCCACGGTCTCCCTCTCCCTCTCTTTCCACAGTCTCCCTCTGATGCTGAGCCGAAGCTGGACTGTACTGCTGCCATCTCGGCTCACTGCAACCTCCCTGCCTGATTCTCCCTCAGCCTGCCGAGTGCCTGCGATTGCAGGCGCGCGCCGCCACGCCTGACTGGTTTTCGTATTTTTTTGGTGGAGACGGGGTTTCGCTGTGTTGGCCCGGCTGGTCTCCAGCTCCTAACCGCT
This sequence comes from Pan troglodytes, assembly GCF_028858775.2. Taxonomy (NCBI): domain Eukaryota; kingdom Metazoa; phylum Chordata; class Mammalia; order Primates; family Hominidae; genus Pan; species Pan troglodytes. The sequence goes on from NC_072405.2 coordinate 46,326,661, forward strand.
AGTGATCCGCCAGCCTCGGCCTCCCGAGGTGCCAGGATTGCAGACGGAGTCTCGTTCACTCAGAGCTCAATGGTGCCCTGGCTGGAGTGCAGTGGCGTGATCTCGGCTCGCTACAACCTCCACCTCCCAGCCGCCTGCCTTGGCCTCCCAAAGTGCCGAGATTGCAGCCTCTGCCCGGCCGCCACCCCGTCTGGGAAGTGAGGAGCGTCTCTGCCTGGCCGCCCATCGTCTGGGATGTGAGGAGCCCCTCTGCCTGGCTGCTCAGTCTGGAAAGTGAGGAGCGTCTCTGCCCGGCCGCCCATCGTCTGAGATGTGGGGAGCACCTCTGCCCCGCCGCCCCGTCTGGGATGTGAGGAGCACCTCTGCCTGGCCGCGACCCCGTCTGGGAGGTGAGGAGCGTCTCTGCCCCACCGCCCCGTCTGAGAAGTGAGGAGCCCGTCCGCCCGGCAGCCACCCCATCTGAGAAATGAGGAGCCCCTCCACCCGGCAGCCACCCCGTCCGGGAGGGAGGTGGGGGTCAGCCCCCACCAGGCCAGCTGCCCCGTCCGGGAGGTGAGGGGCGCCTCTGCCCGACCGCCCCTACTGGGAAGTGAGGAGCCCCTCTGCCCGGCCACCACCCCGTCTGGGAGGCGTACCCAACAGCTCATTGAGAACGGGCCATGATGACAATGGCGGTTTTGTGGAATAGAAAAGGGGGAAAGGTGGGGAAAAGATTGAGAAATCGGATGGTTGCTGTGTGTGTAGAAAGAAGTAGACATGGGAGACTTTTCATTTTGTTCTGTACTAAGAAAATTTCTTCTGCCTTGGGATCCTGCTGATCTATGACCTTACCCCCAACCCTGTGCTCTCTGAAACATGTGCTGTGTCCACTCAGGGTTAAATGGATTAAGGGCGGTGCAAGATGTGCTTTGTTAAACAGATGCTTGAGGGCAGCGTGCTCGTTAAGAGTCATCACCACTCACTAATCTCAAGTACCCAGGGACACAAACACTGCGGAAGGCCGCAGGGTCCTCTGCCTAGGAAAACCAGAGACCTTTGTTCACTAGTTTATCTGCTGGCCTTCCCTCTACTATTGTCCTATGACCCTGCCAAATCCCCCTCTGCGAGAAACACCCAAAAATGATCAATTAAAAAAAAAAAAAGAAAGAAAGGAGATTGGCCAGTCACCGTGGCTCATACCTGTAGTCCCAGCAACTTGCGAGGCTGAAGCAGGAGGATCACCTGAGCCCAGGAGTTTGAGGCTGCAGTGAGCTATGATCTTGCCACTGCACTCCAGCCTAGATGACACTGGGAAACCTCATCTCTAAATATTTTAAATTATAAAATTGTTTAAATATTAAACTTGAATCTGATCAAGTCTCCAGATTTAAATTGCTATTTTCATGAAATACAACGAGACAGAGGAACATGTTAAATGATATCATGAAGATGAAATCAGCAAAATTCACTCCGTGGGAAACCTGACAAGACAAAAGATCCAGTTCTTCAATTTTAAAAAATTGCAAGTCAAAAAAAGATGGAGGGGGAAAGTATAGATGAAAAGAAACATAAAAGACAAAATAATTGCTCTAGGTATCGGGGCAAGGAGAATTAAGCTTTACCTTTATATGGGAGGAGTGCGAAGAATTTTCAGAAAATGTTTAAAGCCATCACAATAACTAATTACCATATGTGATTTAGTATTTAAAAACTATTTTTTTTTTTAGAGAGATGAGGTCTTGCTGTGTTGCCCAGACTGGCCTCGAATTCCTAGGCTCAAGCAATCTTCCCACCTGGCCCTCCTGAGTACCTCCAGAGAAGCTGGGATTATAGGCACATACCACTGCACCTGGCTTAAAAAAATTTTTTTTAAATAATAATAATACAAATATTCAGGAAATGTACATTTATGATATTATATACATGAACATATGATATTGGATATATTATGATATCAAGCAATTGTTGATTTGGAGGTGTATGATGATGGTGTTGTGGTTATTTTAAGAGAGGAAGCCCTTGTCTTTTAGACACACATACTAAAATATTTACAGATGAAAATATGTGATGATTTGCTTCAAAATAATTTGGAAATATGTGTGGAAATGTAAAGGAAACAAGATTACCTACAATGCAATCATGGACATTGGATGATGGGTATAAGGAGACTCATATAATTCTTCCTACTGTGTTTGCAAATGTTTACAATAAAACGTTTTAAATCATTAATACTTTAAACAAAGAGGGCCAGGCACGGTGGCTCACACCTGTAATCCCAGCACTTTGGGAGGCTGAGGCAGGCAGATTACCTGAGGTCAGGAGTTTGAGACCAGCCTGCCCAACATGGTGAAACCCTGTCTCTACTAAAAATACAAAAATTAGTCAGGCATGGTGGCACGCCCCTGTAGTCCCAGCTACTCAGGAGGCTAAGGCACAAGAATAAATAAATAAATAATAAAGAGTAACCAGGTATCTGAAACTAACTTTAAGAGGTGATTTAGGCTGGGCATGGTGGCTTATGCCTGTAATCCCAGCACTTTGGGAGGCCAAGGCGGGTGGATCACCTGAGGTCAGGAGTTCAAGACCAGCCTGACCAACAAGGTGAAACCCTGTCTCTACTAGAAATACAAAAATTAGCTGGGCTTGATGGCAGGCACCTGTAATCCCAGCTACTCAGGAGGCTGAGACAGGAGAATTGCTTGAACCTGGTAGGCGGAGTTTGCAGTGAGCCGAGATCGCACCACTGCACCCCAACCTGGGTGATGGAGTGAGACTGAGACTCCGTCTAAAAAAAAAAAAAAAGAGGTGATTTAGGCAGAAAATACTTTCAAGAAAAGTTTAAGTGAATCTTGAGTGTGAAGTCAATAGTGGGGAATGGAAGCCAATTAGGAACAAAGGTTGAGGATAACCAGTCTGTCCGCCAAATCCTGCCAGCATCCTGGGCTGGGTACACTAGAAATCCTTGTGGCTCATGTAATCCACTAGTAAGAAAGGTCAAAGACAATAGTCTTGCTTTAGTAGTTCAAAGCTTTCTGACCTCCGTAACATGAGAGTCCATGATTTTCTTAGGCTCAGGAGGGTGGGGAGAACGTTGGCTGAATAAATTATCTCCTCATGCTAGTACGCCTTTGAGAACAGTTAAAACCTGCCATCTGCAAGCACTGAGGGTTCTCTAGAGTTATTCTGACATTGGGACAAGAAGCCTTTAGAACCTGGGGACAAAGGAGCCATCAGAAGACCTGAAGAAGAACCTGAGACTGTGGACAAATACAGGGGCTCAAAATAAAACCCATCTCTAAACAACAGGAAGCCAGAGGAGATGGCTATGTTTGTTCTATGAACTTTCTTGCAAGCCTCCTCACAATCACCTCTAGTCAGATGCCCTGTGTATTAGCTTGTTTTCACACTGCTAATAAAAACATACTGAGATTGACTAATTTATAAAGAAAAAGAGGTTTAATGGACTCACAGTTCCACATGGCTGTAGAGGCTTCACAATCATGGAAGAAGGCAAAAGGCACATCTTACAAGGTGGCAGACAAGAGACAACAAGAGCCAAGTGAAAGGGGAAATCCCTTATAAAACCATCAGATCTAATGAGACTTATTCACTATCATGAGAACAGTATGGGGGAAACCACCCCCATGATTGAATTATCTCCCACTGGGTCCCTCCCACATGTGGGAATTATGGGAGCTACAATTCAAGATGAGATTTAGGTGGGGACACAGCCAAACCATATCACTCTGCTACCTCTCATAAGAATTACAGTCTTTGGGAAGGGGATTTTCTTTTCCAGGCAGGAGCCTACTAACCTTGGCAGCCAGGTTTTTGGATCTCAAGCCCAACCCTATGAGGCTGATCACTTGTCTGTACTCCCTGCAGGAGCAATCCTCAGGGGATGCAAGGAAGCTGAAAATGGGCTTGCCTGAATCTTCCTGCTAAACCCAGCTCTGAATCTAATTGAACGTGTGTGTTGGTGGTCTCTGAGGCCACCTGCAGGGTCTCACAGGACTCAGCATAGCTGTTACACTTGTGGTTACAGTTTATTACAGTGAAAGGAAACGGGGTGAAATCAGCAAGGGAAAAAGGCACAGGGTGGAGTCCATGAGAAACCAGGCACAAACTTCCAGTTGTCTTCACTGAGTGGATTCACACAGAACAGTGCTTAATTCTTTCAGCAACAGTGTGTGACAACACATGTGAAGTGCTGCCAACCAGGGAAGCCCCGCTAAGCCTTGGTGTCCAGAGTTTTTATTGGGGATCAATTACATAGTCATGCAGTACCCATATAATGGACCTTAGCTGCTCAGTCTCCAGCCCCAAGAAGTCAAACTAATAGATGCATCCCAAGGTCTTGGGCCACAAAGACACTCTTATCAGGTAGGACACTCAAGGGTCTGGATGCACACCCCAGGAGCCAGTGAGGCCCAGTCCTGAAGACCCTTGGAATATGCAGGGTTTGGGTAACTAAGTCCTCCTGGGCTATCCCTTTACTGAAACACTTATTAGCACTTACTACATTTCACCTTTTATTGTTATCTACATTTTTATCATTGTGGTATTGTGATTTATGATAAGAAATAGATTCGGTAGCTGTCCAGTTTCTGGCACAGAACTCCTAAAAACCCCTGGAGGCCAGACACAGTGGCTCACACCTATAATCCCAGCACTTTGGGATGCGGAGCCGGGTGGATTACTTGAGGTCAGGCCGGAGTTCGAGACCAGCCTGACCAACATGGTGAAACCCCGTTTCTAGTTAAAAAAAAAAAATTAGGCAGACACGGTGGCACATGCCTGTAATCCCAGCTACTTGGGAGGCTGAGGCAGGAGAATTGCTTGAACCCAGGAGGCGGAGGTTGCAGTGAGCCAAGATCATGCCATTGCACTCCAGCCTGGGCAACAAGACTGAAACTCCATCTTAAAAAAAAAAAACAAACCCTTGGAATTTCCAAAGCGTTAAGAAGTGTAGAGTGAAAGGAGCACTGTTTATTATTCCTAATGAGACCTCTTCAACCACAACTGGGTTTATGTTAATGAGGTCACTGTTCGAAAGCCCATTAGGATGGTTGGCTTGTTGTGGGAGGGGCCGACAATGTGATTAGAAGGTTGGACCTTTTAGCCCACCCCTGACCTCTGGGGAGAGGAGAGGGACTGGGTGGAGTTTGAGTTAATCAACAACGGCCAATGTTTTAGTCCATCATGTCTGTGCAATGAAGCCTTCATAAAAACCCCTAACTAAAGGGTTTGGGAGAGCTTCCAGGTTGCTGAACATATGGAGGAGCTGGGAGGGCGAACCCAGAGAGACCATGGAAGCTCCACGCCCCTTTCCTCCACGCCCCTTTCCCTATGCGTGTCTTCCATCTGGCTGTTCCTGAGTTGTATCCTTTTATAACAAACTGATAATCTAGTAAATAAACTATTTTCCTGAGATATGTGAATTGTTCTCGCAAATTATCAAACCCAAGGAAGGAGTGGTAGGAACCCCAGTTTATAGCAGATACACAAGTCACACCACTGGACATGTGACTGGCATCTGAAGTGGGGTGCAGTCTTGCAGAACTGAGCCATTCACCTCTGGAATTTGATGCTAACTCCAGGTAGGTAGTATCAGAATCTATTGAATTGGGCTGAGCATGGTGGTTCACGCCTGTAATCCCAGCATTTTCGGAGGCTGAGGCGGGTGGATCACCTGAGAAGAGTCCAAGACCAACCTGGCCAACATGGCAAAACCCCGTCTCTAACAAAAATACAAAAATTAGCCAGTCGTGGTGGCACATACGTGTAGTCCCAGCTACTTGGGAGACTGAGGCAAGAGAATCTCTTGAACCTGGGAGGTGGCGGTTGCAGTGAGCTGAGATTGCACAACTGCACTGCAGCCTGGGCGACAGAGACGCCATCTCAAGAAAAGAAAAAATAAAAAGGAATCTATTGAATTTTAAGACACCCAACTGATGTCCACCAAAGAACTGAATTAATTGTGTGGGAAAAACCCTATACAATCTGGTGTCAGAATTGAGAATCACAGTAGAGGAGAGAGAAAAAAGAATTTTTCCTTTCAACCATATAAATTGTGTCTCCCCAACGAGAGTGGAGGGCACCAACTGTGTCATATACCTGTTGGTATCCTGGGAGTTTGCAGAGTCCCATGTATTAGTAGATGCCCGATAAACATTTATTTTTTCTTATCATGTCAGTGACACTTGCTCAGGTTGTTATTGACCTAGGATATCCTTCCAGCTTCTATTAGTTATTATTCATCCAATCCATTCATCTGTCTATCAATATCCCAATCAAGTGCTACCTCCTCATGAGATGCTCCCCATCTATTCTGGCCCACTTTGATGTATTTCTTTTCTAAATTCCTGGCACATTTTCTGTTTATATATTCTGACTTCTGTCACATTCAGCCTTAAAATGTTACTTAAGTGTTTTATGTGACTAAGGCTTGTCTCCCAACTAGACTGTAAGTGTCTGGAGAAAACAGGCTGGTTTCTACCTGTTTTTTGTACTCCCTTTCACGGCCAGCTCAGGGCCTTAATGTAGTAGGTGCTCAATAAATATGAGATGGCCAATGAAAGTAGATACACCCTTCCCCTCTGGGCCTTTCTCTCTCTCTCTCTCTCTCTCTGTCTCTTTCTCTGTACTGAGGCCAGACCACTGCTTCATAAATAAGCAAAGAAATGAATTGTAGTAATGAATAATCAGCACAAGATTTTTGCAAAGACTAAAGTTTTATTCCAATCAGGGTTTTTTTTCCTTTGGAAGACACATCTCTGAGCTCTCTGTGAGGAGGACAGCCTCATTGATGCTCTCAGTGATGTAATTTATGTTGTTGGCATTGATGCAGCTGAAGTTAATCTGACCGTTCTTGGGGATATAGATGTGCTTCTTCCTGACCAGGTATTCCACCTGCTGGGCTAAAATCATGACAAGGTCTCAGATCCCGAGACTGGCCATCTCGAATTCTCCTCTAGCCCAGGCTGGTTTATTTTCTTATTTTTTATTGATTGATTGATTGAGATGGAGTTTTGCTCTTGTTGCCCAGGCTGGAGTTCAATGGTGCAATCTTGGCTCACTGCAACCTTCGCCTCCCAGGTTCAAGCGATTCTCCTGCCTCAACCTCCCAAGTAGCTATGATTACAGGATGCACCACCATGCACGGCTAATTTTCATATTTTATTTTTTAGTAGAGACGGGGTTTCACCATGTTGGCCAGGCTGGTCTCGAACTCCTGACCTCAGGTGACCCACCCGCCTCGGCCTCCCAAAGTGTTGGGATTACAGGCATGAGCCACTGCACCGGGCACCCAGGCTGGTTTATGAAGGATAGGGAGTATCGGTACTTCTGGGGGTCCAGAAGTGTCTTTAAAGCAGCCCATTTTCCAGAGGACAGAATCAAAATCTGGAGGGAAGCTAGGAACTGGTCACCTAGTCAGTGAAGTTTAATGCTCAAATACAGGCCAAAGGTCAGAAAGGGGGGACACCAGCCCCCTAGACCCTTACAGTTGAGTCCAAGATAGCCGTGGGTCCCACTCTGCTCGGTGATGTGACCCCAGGACCCAGGGGTTCCCAGGAGCCGGAGTTTCTCCTTCACTTTTTCCTTGGTTAGCATGATGTTCTCTACAACTTCTTTTAGATTCTGCTTCCTACCAAGGAAGGACAATGAGAAAGGAGGGTGTGAGGTCCCCCTTGCCCTCAAACCTCCCTCATTGCCAGTCTACTCTTCTTACCTTCAAAGGTCTCCAACAGAGTGCCAGAGGCTCTGGGATGATTATGAGTGGGAGGGAGGTTTGATCTCATATTCATTTAAGCAAACCAGGGAGGATCCCAGGCAGATTTTGCCAGAGTTGCAAGCCCCTGATGCTCTCTAATCTCCCCAAGCAATCTGGAAGAGTTCATATAACTCATTGGCCTGGGTGCAAAACAAATGTCCTATCACTCTGTCCCCTAAGGCAACCCTTGGCATAGCCACCGCCATTGGTACACATCAGGTCCTTAGTAAATGTTGATGAATGAATGGAGTAAAAAGGCCACATGGGCAGGAAAGAAGCACCCTGCCGAATCCTGCAGATCAGCAGGTCTGCAGGCACCCAGGGCCTCTCCCATCCCTTCCTGCTCCAGCCCTCACCCTTACCATTCTCCCAGCAGAGCAGGGTTGCAGAGGATGGAGGTGATGATGCGTGCACCCATGTTGGGGGGGTTTAGCCACAGGGCCTGGGCTAATCCTTCCAGCTGGGAGAGGACACACAGCAGCTGCTGGTTGTTGACTGCCACCACCGCTAGGATCCCCACTCCTTCATCTGCAGTGTTGGGAAGACAGCCTCAGCCTCAGCCCCTTCCTCCACTCCCAAGGCCTTCACCTAGATCTCAACCTCCAACCTTGCAGAAGAAAGGGTTGAACCACAAGGCCCTCATTGCAGCCCAGCCAGGGTGATATTCAGGCTCCGGGAAGTTGCCAGAGGCTCTCCTTCCAGCAAAAGTACCCATAAGTCAGAGTCTTAAAGGAGGAAGGAATTTGAAAGATCACTAAGTTCTACTCTCCTGTTTTTTCCTTTCCTTTCCTTTTTTATTTTTATTTTTATTTGTTTAAAGTGACCATCTCTCTCTGTTGCCCAGGCTAGAGTGCAATGGTGGAATCATAGCTCACTGCAACCTCTACCTCCTGGGCTTAAGCAATCCTCCTGCCTCAGCCCCCCGGGTAGGTAGGACTACTGGTGTGTACCACCATGCCCGACTAATTTTTTTAATTGTTTGTAGAGACAGGGTCTCGGTGTGTTGCCCAGGCTGGTCTTGAATTCCTGGCCTCAAGTAGTCACCTAACCTTGACCTCCCAAAGGAGGGATTAGGAGGTGTCAACTGGGATTACAGGTGTCACCCACCATGCCAGCCCCACCCTCTCATCTTATAGTTGAGGAAACAGAGGCCTGAGGGGGTGAAATGATCCAAGCCAAGCTGGGTTGGGTTCTGTTACTAGACTTAGTAACAGAACCAAATTCTAGCTCAGTGCTCCCCACTTCTGCCTCTATAGCGCTCTCCCTAGAGTCCTTGGCTCCCTCCCAAGGATGAGACATCAAAAACATCACTGTGCTGTGAGCGCAGCACCACTTCAGCAACAGACCCTCCCTTCCTCTGCCTGTACCATACCATAAATGCCAAAATTCTTGGACAGAGACTGGCTGCAGAAGAACTCAAAGCCTTGAGACACAAAGTATTGTAAGATTCTAGTATCTTCTTCCAAGTCACTGGTGTATAAACCTTGACAGGGAATATCAAAAAATGGGAATATCTGCTTGCTCTGTAGGAGAAAGGAGAACAAAAAAAGAATGAGACAGATGGAGGAGAGAGCAGAGAGTCAAAGACAGGAAGGTCGGGTGGGAGATTGGGTTTACCTTTATCATGGACATCAACTTTGCCCACCCACTTGGTGTCAACTTGCAGTCGATAATGTTCCCCATCACAAGGACACAGCCATGTGGGATCTGCTGCAGGTACAGACGGTCTCATCAGGCTTCACCCCCACCCAGGAGTGGCGGCCCCAGGGCATTTGGGGGTGAAGTGCTCCTCCATGTTAGTTACCATTGAAGGGCCAGGCAAATTCAAACCTGGAAAAGGTCTTGGATGACTTAAGAGGTGTGGGGAGGAGAGGAACATTAGGCTGTAAGTCAGCTCTAGGGAGGAGTTTCTGAGCGGGGCCCCTCTACCTCCACCACATTGAGGAGTATGTCGGGGTCCATGCATAGCTTCTTGGGGTCCCAGACAGAGTATTCATAAACTGTAAAGCCCATGTCCTGGAAGATGAGTCCATGCAGTTCTGTGGGAACACAACCCCCCACTAGCTGGTACATGGGAAACAGAGAGACGGAGACAGAGGTACTGGAGTGTGGGGCTGAGAGTCACTGGCTGAAGGTAGGACATTAACAGGAAAAGGACGTAAATAGCTTGGCTTGTCTGCCATTTTGCTCATGACAGAGAATGAGGGATAACAGTGAAGATGGCAAATGGGGTGAGGATTAGGAACAAGGGACGGGGATTTGCTGTTCCCCTCATCTTGGGTAAGACTAACCTTTTTGAGAAGAGATGATGTAAACTATACGAGCATCCTTATGCCAAGCTCTGAGAAACTGGATGCCAAGCTGGAAGGCACCACTGTCACCAACAGTGTGTACACCCCCTACCTGCCAGCAAGACATAGACACAAATAGGCCAGGTGTGGTGGCTCACACCTGTAATTCCAGCACTTTGGGAGGCCGGGGTGGGTGGATCACTCGAGGTCATGGCCAACATGTTGAAACCCCGTATCTACTAAAAATACAAAAATTAGCCGGATGTGGTGTTGGGCACCTGTAATCCCTGCTACTCAAGAGGCTGAGGCAGGAGAATCACTTGAACCCGGAAGGCGGAAGTTGCAGTGAGCGGAGATCAGGCCACTGCACTCCAGTCTGGGTGACAGAGTGAGACTCCGTCTCAAAAAAATATAAATAAACATTAAAAAATAAAAAGAAATAGAAATAACACTCTAAAACAGAAATGGAGGCGAGACGCAGTAGCTCATGCCTGTAATCCCAGCACTTTGGGAGGACGAGGCAGGGAATCCCCTGAGGCCAGGAGTTTGAGACCAGCCTGGCCAACATGGTGAAACCCTGTCTCTACAAAAAATACAAAAATTAGCTGGGCGTGATGGCACATGCCTGTGATTCCAGCTACTCAGGAGGATGCAGCACCAGAATTGCTTGAACCTGGGAGGTGGAGGTTGCAGTGAGCTGAGATGGCACCACTGCACTCTAGCCTGGGTGACAGAGTGAGACTCTGTCTCAAAAAATATATATAATAGGTTAAAAAATAAAACAGTAATGGGAATACTAACACCACCTCCAATTCAGATCATTCCTGTCTTGAAAGAGCTTTCAAATCAGCAGTGTGAGCAGGTGGGAATACCACTGGACTGAGATTCCAATCCTGACTCGATGGCTAAGGACTTGTGGGCTCTCTGAGCCTCAGGTATCTCTTTTATCAATACCAGGGGACCCTCCGAGGTCCCTTTCGGGTTTAAGGTTGTGCAGACCCAGATCGCCACTCTCTGTGTCTAAATGAGCCAGGGGAGGGCCCACCTTCTCACCCTGTTCTCCACAATGGCTTGGCTGTGCTTTCCAAAGAGGAGTGCTAGAGAGGCCTGGATGAATGATTTCAGGCCCATGGTGGGCAAGTACTCATAATTCAGGGAGGGATCCTGTGAAATCTGTAGTCGAGTCTTCTGCACCACGAGAGAAACCCAGGGATGGCCTTCATTTGTCATGCAGACTGTGAGGAAAACCACAGAGGGAGCTCCAGATGCCTGGTTTGGGCCCCCAGGGCTGAGCTCTGCAGACAGCCCGCAAACAAATCTCTCCTGGACTCCATGGGGCTGTGGGAAGGTGCCTGTGAAAATACAACTTTCCCTTTTCTTTTCTCCTTGATGAAAAGAATATGCTGTTAGTGAATGTGTATTATTTTTGTCTTTTTAAAAAAGACAACTGAAACCTATGCCATTTTAAAGGTTAAAAATTATACAAGCCCGGGATTGGTGGCTCAGGCCTGTAATCCCAGCACTTCGGGAGGCTAAGGTGGGTGGATCACTTGAGTTCAGGAGTTCAAGATCAGCCTGGGCAACATGATGAAACCCTGTCTCTACAAAAAAATACAAAACAGCCAGACATGGTGGCCAGCGCCTGTAGTCCCAGCTACTCAGGAGGCTGAGGCAAGAGGATGGTTTGAGCCCAGGAGGCAAAGGTGGCAGTGAGCTGAGATCTTGCCACTGCACTTCAGCCTGGGCAACAGAGTGAGGCCCTGTCTCAAGAAAAAAAAAAAAAAAAAAAAAAAAAATATATATATATATATATATATATATATATGTAGATGAAGCTAAATAAAGGTAACCCTGACTTTCACAGTGGTGAGCCCCAGTTGCATAGCAGAAGGCTCAATCTGGAGAACCATTCTTGGTTCAAGAACAGGAAGAGAAAGAGAAAGAGAGAGAGAGGAGGTAAGAATCTGAAGAAGTGTGGGATGGCCATGCAGGCCCCCAAGCATAGAGTTGTGGAAGAGGACATAGCTCTCACCAAATCCCTAGAAGCCCCCAGAGAAGGGCAGAGAGCATGGAATGACCTGGGACCTTATCTGCACTTTTCCCCACTGGGTAATTCTGTTAACAAGAAAAGATCTCTCCACCCACAGAAGCTTGGGCTGCACCCCTCCACCTGCAGCAGGGAACACTGTCCTCCTAGAGGCAGTTACCGTCACTTAAGTCTTATACTTCAGAACTGCTAGGCATCTACCTCTATAGGCTAAGAATATCTTGTTCGGGTAATCATCTTGTTTGTAGGTCTTTAACAAGCTGCCCTCTAGCTTGTGGGCGAGGGGCACATCCATGAACACTGAAAGGGTGGGCATAACTGAGACGAAACTGGAGCCAAGACTATGTGTCTCTGCTCCTGTGTTCCGCTTCTGCCCAGAAGTCTTCCTCCAAGGCTGGGCCGGGCAGTCCTGCCTCTTCCTGGAACCTTGGCAGCCCCAGTGCAGAGGCGCTGGACAACGGGTTGCCAGGGCAACAGAACCTCATGATCTTTGTGGTGGCGATCCACAGGGGCCACAGGAACATTCCAGGGTACTTGAGGAGAATCCCCTCAGACAGCGGGCAGGGCAGGATAACAATCTCCGGAATTCCCAAGCCCGTTTCCCTCACTCAATGCCTTCTCTTCTCTAGCCCCAGGTGGCTCAGTCCAAAGTAACAAGCCCACTCCTTAGATGACAGGGCAAGGATAATGGGAGATTACTTAACAGATACAATGTACATTGTTGGGGTTATGGATACCCCAAAAGCCCTGACTTCACCACTATGCGATGTATGCATCTAACAAAATTACACTTGTACTTCACACATTTATACAAATTAAAAAAAAAAAAGAAAGAAAGAAAGACATAGGGCAAGGCAGGCAGCCAATAAGCCAGATAGGGCTTCTCCTGCAGAAGCAAAAACCCCAGATCAGACACCAGTGCAAGTCGAGGCGTTAATTTCCATTTTGCAAAGTGCCCCAGATTTCAAAAGGAATAAAAAGCAAACACTGTTTTCTTCCACAGTTGTTTTAATAAAGAATCCTATTATTAGAATATAATTGGCAACTCACTAAGCCAGTCCTATTTCTCTCAGTTATCTAGAGCCAAGACTTCTACATATGTTTGTTAAGTTTCTTTTTCTTTCTTTTTTTGTTTTTTTTTTGAGATGGAGTCTCACTTTGTCGCTAGTCTCGAACTCCTTGCCTCAGGTGATCTGCCTGCCTTGGCCTCCCAAACTGCTGGGATTACAGGCATGAGCCACCACACCTGGCCATTTGTTAAGTTTCAATGATAGCCAACTAGTAAGAATAGACAGCAGAGGCCAAGGGGAGAAAAGAGCCAGCCTCTATAGAGTCAGTCAGCATATTGCTTGCTTTCTTTTCCTTTTGATGTTTAATGACTCTTTTTTTTTTTTTTTTTTTTTTTGAGACAGAGTCTCGCTCTTGTTGCCCACATTGGAGTGCAGTGGTGTGATCTCGGCTCACTGCAACCTCTGCTTCCCAGGTTCAACAGATTCTCCTGCCTCAGCCTCCCAAGTAGCTGGGATTACAGGCATGCGCCACCACACCCAGCTAATTTTGTATTTTTAGTAGAGAGGGGGGTTTCTCCATGTTGATCAGGCTGGTCTCAAACTCCAGACCTCAGGTGATCTGCCCACCTGGGCCTCCCAAAGTGCTGGGATTACAGGCGTGAGTCACTGCGCCTGGCTTTTTTTTGTATTTTTAGTAGAGACAGGGTTTCACCACGTTGGCCAGACTGGTCTCAAACTCCTGACCTCAAGTGATCTGCCTACCTCAGCCTCCCAAAGTGTTAGGATTACAGGCATGAGCCACCACACCCAGCCTGATGTTAAATAACTCTTTAAATGATTGTTGCAAACACTGTTGATGTCTCACCCAGAAGGCCTTCACCACCAATGTGCCCGGCCCCAGCTGCTGCTTCGCTGGTGGACAAGGCTTATATGCCTGTGTTCTCTGGAGAATTGTGCTTGGCTGGCAGACGTCAGCTAGCCTAGAAACCACCTGGAGGTTTCACCCCCACTAACAGGGGTAGCCAATGACTGCCTGATTTAGGCATATAAAGGGTCAGCCACAGCCAGGCATGGTGGCTCACACCTGCAATCCTAGTGCTTTGGGAGACTGAGGCGGGAGGATCACTTGAGCCCAGGAGTTCAAGACCAGCCTGAGCAACATAGGGAGACCCCCCCCCCGACCCACTCCACAAAAAAATTTAAAATTAGCTGGGCATGGTGGTGTTGCAGTGAGCTATGATCATGGCACTGCACTCCAGCCTGGTTGACAGAGTGAGATCCTGTCTTTAAAAAAAAAAAAAATTTCGGGCACGGTGGCTCACACCTGTAATCTCAGCACTTTGGAAGGCCAAGACAGGCAGATGACAAGGACAGGAGATTGAGACCATGCTGGCTAATGGGTGAAACCCCGTCTCTACTAAAAATACAAAAAAAAAAAATTAGCCTGGCTTGGTGGTGGGCGCATGTAGGGAGGGAGGCTGAGACAGGAGAATTGCTTGAACACGGGAGGCAGAGGGCACAGTGAGCCGAGATCTCTCCACTGCACTCTAGCCTGGGTGACAGAGCAAGACTCTGTCTCAAAAAAAAAAAAAAAAAAAAAAGAAAAAGAAAAAAGGCCAGCCCCCTTGTCTCGGTTCACCTCTGTGGCTCAATCTACACTTCAGGGCCCATTCCCCAACCAGGCGAAGCCTAGACTTGACCTGAGGCCACATCCTTGCTTGGTTCCTTCCCCTTCACAATCCTGCTTCCTTCACTCCCTTCCAGGTTCTTCCTGAAGGGCACTCCTTCCCTAAGTCACATGCCCCGGAACTCCTGTCTCAGGCTATGCTCCCAGGGAACCTGTTTTGAGCAAATGATTATGAAAGTAGTCTGTATTATTGTAGAAAACTCAAAAGCATCAAAAAATTATAATGAAGCACACAAATTCCCTACAACCAATCCATAACTTCAGTCCGGGTGCACCTCCATCCAGTTTCTGTTCTTTGACATTTATATTTTAAGGTAATTGCTATCAACATTTATGTGTCATTTTCATCATACTTTCTTCACTTAACATTTCAGCTGTGAGGATTTATTGTGTGCCAGTGAGAACCTTTTATGCTGCACGTAATTTTAAAAAGACCTAGTCCAAACCAGCTTGAGCAACAGAGAGAAAGTATTGGCACCTAACTGGGAGGGCCAGGGTACATCTGACTCCAGTCGAAGTTCAGCCCAGAGGGACACAGTTATCATCAGGGCCCCAGCTTCATTCTCTGGCATCCCCTTGGCTCTACTCTCCTGGATGCGTCAGGCTGGTTCTCTGGCTGACTCTGGGTGTGAGAACAAAAGTGGATGGGGCCGGGCATAGTAGCTAATGCCTGTAATCCCAACAGTTTGGGTGGCTGAGGCGGGCAGATCACCTGAGGTCATGAGTTTGAGACCAGTCTGGCCAATGTGGTGAAATCCCGTCTCTACTAAAAATACAAAAATTAGCTGGGTATGATGGCCTGTGCCTGTAATCCCAGCTACTCAGGAGGCTGAGGCAGGAGAACAGCTTGAACCAGGGAGGCGGAGGTTGCAGTGAGCCGAGATTGAGCCATTGCACTCCAGCCTGGACGACAAGAGCGAAACTCCATCTCAAAAAAAAAAAAAAGTTGATGATGGATGGGATGCAGCACATAAACGAAATGATACACACTTAAGGAATCTACATGTCAGCTTTGTTTGCAAATAAACCAAATACCAATTACTGAAGGAATGTTTAAATTAATAATGATATCCATGCAATAGAATTCTCTGAAGCCCTTAATTTTTTTTTAATTTTTTGCAAAGGTGGGATCTTGCTATGTTGCCCAGGCTGGTCTCAAACTCCTGGCCTTAAGTGATCCTCCCACCTCATCCTCCCCATCTGCTAGGATTACAGGCACTTGAGATCCTGTCTCTACCAAAATACAAAAATTAGGCCAGGCACAGTGGCTCACACCTGTAATCCCAGCATGTTGGGAGGCAGAGGTGGGCAGATCACTTGAGGTCAGGAGTTCGAGACCAGCCTGGCCAATATGGTGAAACCCCGTTTCTACTCAGAATGCAAAAAAAGCTGGGCGTGGTGGCAGGTGCCTGTAATCCCAGCTACTAGGGAGGCTGAGGCAGGAGAATCGCTTGAACCTGGGAGACAGAAGTTGCAGTAAGCCCAGATAGCACCAGTGCACTCCAGCCTGGGTGACAGAGCAAGACTCTGTCTTAAAAAAAAAAAAAAAAAAAGAAGTTTGTAGGGGTCCTGATATTTAAAATTTTTCCTTTATAAAACGTTTACTTTTCCTTTCCTGAATTCCCTGGGCCCCTTTGTTGTTTCTCCTTGGCTTCATTCGAGTCCCTCGCCCATCCCTAATCTTAACATGGCTGAGAATGGAATACTCCATCAGTTTAAACCAACCACCTAGAGCCTAGGGTGGTGCCAGCCGAGAAAGATTCCCCCTGAGATTCCAGGTGCTCTTAGGAATGGGAGAGGGGAGAAGGGATTCTGGGAAGACAGTCAGCAAGTGTTCACTGCATCATTCATTACAAATTATTATTATTATTATTATTGTTATTATTTGAGACAGGATGTCACTCTGTCACCCAGGCTAGAGTGCCATGGTGCGACCAAGGCTCACTGCAGCCTCAAACTTCCCAGGATCAGGCCTTAGCCTCTGGAATAGCTAGGACTATATGTATGCACCGTCAGGCCCAGCTAATTTTTCTAATTTTTGGGAGAGATGGGGTTTCACTATGTTGCCCAGGCTGTCTCAAACTCCTGGGGTCAAGTGATCCTCTTGCCTCCAAGTCCCAAAATGCTGGAATTAGACATTAGCCATTAAGCCTGGCCTCCAAATTCTTTTTCGTTGTTGTTTGTTTGTTTTTTGAGCCAGTCTCGCTCTGTCACCCAGGCTGGAGTGCAGTGGTGCAATCTCAGCTCAGTGCAACCTCCTCCTCTCGAGTTCAAGCGATTCTCCTGCCTCTGCCTCCTGAGTAGCTGGGATTACAGGCGCACACCACCACACCCAGCTAATTTTTGTATTTTTAGAAGAGACAGGGTTTCACCATGTTGGCCAGGCTTGTCTCGAACTCCTGACCTCAAGTGATCCACCCACCTCGGCCTCCCAAAGTGCTAGGATTACAGGCATGAGCCACAGCACCTGGCCCATCAAATTCTTGAAGACCATCACTTTTAATGGCTATTTTTTTTGTCTGTTGGCCTCACACTTCCAAATCTGGTAAAAATTCCAGGGTCCCCAGTACTGTCCCAGCAGCAGGGGGGAAAGACGTTTTTCTCTGGACAACTGCAGGCTATGTGGAGTGCCCAGGGCTGGGGAGTGGGAATGAGGAGAGGAGAGGTAAATGGAGAGGAAAGTTGGCTCATGCCAGAGGCTCTGCCTGGTAGCTGGTCAGCCAGTAAAAGGGAATGACATGCTTGTGGCCCCAAGTTCCCATCTCTCATCAGCCCAACCTCTTTTATAAGGACACAAATCCCATTCATGAAGGTGGAGCCTTCAAGACTTAATCACTTTCCAAAAAGCCCCACCTCTTAACACTCTTTTTTTTTCTGAGACAGAGTCTCACTCTGTCGCCTAGGCTGGAGTGCAGTGGCACCATCTCGGCTCACTGCAAGCTCCGCCTCCCGGGTTCATGTCATTCTCCTGCCTCAGCCTCCCAAGTAGCTGAGACTACAGGCGCCCACCACCACGCCCGGCTAATTTCTTGTATTTTTAGTAGAGATGGGGTTTCACCATGTTAGCCAGGATGGTCTCAATCTCCTGACCTCATGATCCGCCTGCCTCAGCCTCCCAAAGTGCTGGGATTACAGGCGTGAGCCACCGCTCCTGGCAACACTCTTATATTGAGTATTAGGTTTCATTATACACATTTGAGAGGACACCAGCATTCAGACCAGTGCTTGCTTTGAGAAGAGACATGTGGCTTAAGCCTGGCCTATCGGAGTACTTTCCTGGGATTTTCTGTTGGAGTTGGAGGAGAAAAAGCACCTGTCATTATTCTCCAGTCATACAATTATAAAGAAATGATCATAAAGCTTCCAGAAGCTACTGGTCTGTAACATGCAAGAAACTCAGAAAAAAATGATGCCAACTGTATGCAGATGCAGAGAGAAGTTGGAAAGAACTTTCTTTGAGTCAAGCCTCTAATTCCTGTCAATATCAGTTTGGATTCTTGGTTGCAAGCAACAGAAACTAATTCTGGCTAAGTCCAAGAGGAATTTATTGAAAGGATATCAAGTGGCTATTGTAATTGACAGAAAGGCTGGAGATTTCAGAGCAGAGCACCACCAAGACCAAACCACAGAAGGAAGTTGGTCATAGCCAGGCACGGTGGCTCACGCCTGTAATTCCAGCACTTTGGAAGGCCAAGGCAGGTGGATCACCTGAGGTCAGGAGTTTGAGACCATTCTGGCCAACATGGTGAAACCCCGTCTCTACTAAAAAAAAAAAAAAAAAGAAAAAAGAAAAAATTAGCCAAGCATGGTGGCACATGCCTGTAATCCCAGCTACTTGGGAGGCTGAGGCAGGAGGATGGCTTGAACCCAGGAGGTGGAGGTTGCAGTGAGCTGAGGTCATGCCATTGTATTCCATCCAGCCTGAGCGACAAGAGTGGAACTCAGTCTCAAGGCCAGGTGCAGTGGCTCACACCTGTAATCCCAGCACTTTGGGAGGCCGAGGCAGGTGGATCACGATGTCAGGAGTTTGAGATCAGCCTGGCCAACATGGTGAAACCCTGTCTCTACTAAAAATACAAAAATTAGCCGGGTGTGTTGGCACATGCCTGTAATCCCAGCTACTCAGGAGGCTGAGGTAGGAGAATAGCTTGAACCCGGGAGGTGGAGGTTGCAGTGAGCTGAGATTCTCAAGCACTGTACTCCAGCCTGGGCGACAGAGCAAGACTCCATCTGAAGAAAAAAAAAAAAAAAAAAAAGAGTGAAACTCAGTCTCAAAAAAAAAAAAATGATGAAATGATGGAAGCTGGCGAGGAGGATCCCACTGCCAAACACTAGAGGATGTTGTGACCGGCTCCACCCTCACCTTCCTCTGATGGACGCCCTTGCTGCCCCGCAGGTCCTAGAGAGATGGGACCTCGCCACCAAAGCTGCTGCTCTGGGAAAGGATTCTCCAACTGGCCCCAGGCTGAGATCAGGAAGCCTGCGTCTGATTGACTGAGCCTGCTCATGTGACCCGTGCCCTGCCCATGCCCTCGCTAAGGCATAGCCGGAATGAAGGTCTGGTCTTTTCAGCCTCCATGGTGGGAGGTGGGCTCTAGCACCCACCAACACTCAGAAAATGAAGAATTTCCCAAGCTTTAGAAGGAGGTTCACAGACCAGGCAGCCAAAAAAGACCAAATTTCAGAATTAGGTCCCACCTTTCCCTCTCTCAAATAACCAGCACTTCCTCTTGGTACTGTCAGCTGCTGATCTTATTTCTGAGACAATAAAAGCAATCAGAAGAGACCTTTTTTTTCCCCCGACAAGGTCTGGCTCTATCGCCCAGGATAGAGTGCAGTGGCACAATCTCGGTTCACTGCAACCTCCTTCTCCCTGGCTCAAGGGATCCACCTACCTCAGCCTCCCAAAGTGCTGGGATTACAGGCATGAGCCTACGCGCCTAACCAACAATCAGAAGAGACTTCCACAGGCTGCCATCATAGCTACTAGTCTGCTCGCACAGGTGTCCACCTACTCTGCCTTTTCCCTCAAAACAATGGATGAGTACCCTGTGCCCCTATCTCAGTCCAGCCTCTCCCCTGGTCCCCTGGGTCCCAGCCCTGCTGCTCAGAGCCTGCATTCCTCCTGCAGTTGTCCTTCCTTTCCTCTATCATTAATTCCCCCTCTCTACTAGAACATTCTCTTGAGCATAAACAGGCAGCTAAACCCCCCATCTTAAAAACAAACAACATTCCCTTGACCTCACATCCTCCAGCTGTTAGCCCATGTATCTATCAAGCAAGAGTTCACTAAGGAAACAGAAGCGCTGCGAGTGATGTAGGTATTATGGGGATTCAACCTTACACAATCAGGGGAGGGGCTGGGGAAGTGAAGACCCAGAGATGGAAGCTGCAGAATCGGAGACAATCACTCATCAAGCTCCTGAAAGCACCACCTGGGTGGGCACGTCTGCGCTTGCAGGGAAATCTGAGGAGCCACATGCGTGCAACTGCAGAAGTGGATCCATATGGAGAGGTCTAAGGGTAGATGTGGCTTCTTTTCTTTTTTTTGAGATGGAGTCTCACTCTGTTGCCCAGGCTGGAGTGCAGAGTCATGGATTCTCATTCTGTTGCCCAGGCTGGAGTGCAGAGTCTCACTCTGTTGCTCAGGCTAGAGTGCAGTGGCGTGATCTTGGCTCACTGCAACCTCCACCTCCTGGGCTCATGCAATTCTCCTGCCTCAGCCTCCTAGATAGCTGGGATTACAAGTGCCCACCACCACACCTGGATAATTTTTGTGTTTTTTTGTTTTTGTTTTTGTTTTTGTTTTTGAGACAGAGTTTCACTCTTGTTGCCCGGGCTAGAATACAACGGCACGATCTCAGATCACGGCAACCTCCGCCTCCCGGGTTCAAGCGATTCTCCTACCTCAGCCTCCTGAGTAGCTGGGATTATAGGCATGCACCACCACGCTGGCTAATTTTTTATTTTTTTTAATAGAGACGGGGTTTCTCCATGTTGGTCAGTTTGGTCTCGAACTCCCAACCTCAGATGATCCACCCGCCTCGGCCTCCCAAAGTGCTGGGATTACAGGCATGAGCCACCGAGCCTGGCCTAATTTTTGTATTTTTTTAGTAGAGACGGGGTGTCGCCATGTTGGCCAGGCTGGTCTCAAACTCCTGACTTCAAGTGATCCACCCGCCCTGGACTCCCAAAGTGCTAGGATTACAGGCATGAGCCACCACAGCAGGCCAAAAGGTATGGCTTCTGTGTAGCTACTGCCTCTGTGTGTTGCAGCCAGGTGTGTTTTGATGGGCCCATGTCCTCCAGTGGTGTACAGAGCCAACAGTCTGGAAGCAGAACTGAACGTGGGTGGAGGAGAGTCTAAAGTAAGCTGGGTCCTCCAACTACTTCTGCTTCTGTGTCTCACCCTGAAGTCCTTCAGATATTAAGAGAGCTGCTTCACTTCCACCTCCCAGAGCTTGGGTATCTTCCTCTTTTGTCCAACTCTGACCCAGAATCTAACAAGGCTTCTGGGAAACAGAGTCCACAGATGAACCAAAAGAACAAAATATGTTCCTCTTTTTTCCAACTGTAACCCAGAATCTAACAAGGATTCTGGGAAACAGTCCCCAGATGAACCAAAATAACAACATGATGATCAGCCACATCATGCTTCTCTGTTCCTTTTCAGAACGACAGCAAATGAAAGGGCGTTTTGTACTGTATCTCCACTTCTTCACCTCCCATATTCTGCTGGACCCAATGTGCAATAATTTGGATGTTTTTCCAAATCTCATGTTAAAATTTGATCCCTGATATGGTTTGGCTCTGTTCCCACCCAAATCTCATCTTGAATTGTAGCTCCCACAATTCTCACATGTCATGGGAGGGACCCAGTGGGAGGTAATTGAATCACGGGAGCAAGTCTTTCCCGTGCTGTTCTCGTAATAGTGAGTAAGTCTCATGACAGACTTACTTACTTACTTATGAGGAGGAGTTCCCCTGCACAAGTTCTCTCTCTTGTCTGCCACCATGTAAGACATGGCTTTCACCTTCCACCATGTCTGTGAGGGCTCCTCAGCCACATGGAACTGAGTCCATTAAACCCCTTTTTCTTCCCAGTCTCAGGTATGTCTTTATCAGCAGTGTGAAAATGGACTAATACAATGTTGGAGGTGGGGCCTAATGGGAGGTCTTTGGGTCTTAGGGACAGGTCACTCATGGACGTCTTGGTGCCTTCCTCACAGTGGTGAGTGAGCTCTCACTCTTATTAGTTCCTGTGAGAACTGGTTGTTATTAGGTTGGTGCAAAAGTAATTGCAGGTTTTGCCACTAAAAAAAAAAAAAAAAAAAAAAATAGCAAAAAACGCAATTACTTTTGCACCAACCTATGAAAAGAGCCAGGCACCTTTCCCTCCTACCCTCTCTCTTGCTTCCTCTCTCGCCCTGTGATCTCTGCACGCACCAGCTCCTCTTCACCTTCCACCATGAGTGGGAGATGCAGCCTGGGACTTTCCCCAGATGTCCAGTCTTCTAGCCTGCAGAATTGTGAGCCAAATAAACCTGTTTTCTTTATAAATTACCCAGCCTCAGGTGTGCCTTTATGGCAACACTAAATAGACTAAGATCCAATCTGATCAGCATTTCATCATCACCACATCATCAGAGCTGGTCTCACTGAGATCACAAATGCCAGACCTTCATACTGCCAAATTCAGTTATGTGCTCTCAGTCCTTTTCTGATTTGATGCTTCAACAGCACGTAATACAACTGACCACTTCCTTCTTAAAACATTTTCTTCCGGTGGCATCCGGGACACCATTTCCCTTTGATTCCCCTCTTGCCTCACTGCTGCTGCTTCTCAGTTGGCTTTGCTGGTTCCTTCGATTCCTAACCTCTAAATGTTGGAATGCCCCAGGGCCCTGTTCTCTGAATTCTTCTCTTCTCTGTCTATGGTCACCATGCAGATGATCTTACCTACTTTCATGAGCTTAAATACCCTTATCTCAAAGGTATATATCCAGCCCCAAACTTTTCTCCTGACCTACACACTTGAAAATCCAATGCCTATTTGATATTCCAACAAATAACTAAACATTAATAGACTTTTAAAATGCACTATGTCCATGGCTGGGTGCAGTGGCTCACACCTGTAATCCCAGCATTTTGGGAGGCCAAGGTGAGCAGATCACATGAGGCTAGGAGTTTGAGACCAGCCTGGTCAACATGGTGAAACCCCATCTCTACTAAAAATACAAAAATTAGCCAGGCGTGGTGGTGGGCGCCTGTAATCCTAGCTACTTGGGAGGCTGAGGCAAGAGAATTACCTGAATCCAGGAGGCAGATGTTGCAGTGAGCTGAGATCGTGCTGCTACACTCCAGCCTGGGTGACAGAGCAAGATTGCACTTAAAAAATAAAATAAAACAAAATGCACTGTGTTAAAAAGAACCGTCTGGGCACAGTGGCTCACACCTGTAATCCAAGTACTTTGGGAGGCTGAGGTGGGAGGATCACTTGAGCCCAGGAGTTTGAGACCAGCCTGGGCAAGATAGTGGGACCCTATCTCTACAAAAAATTAAAACAAATGTTTTAATGTATTATGTCTGAAAACTAACTCGTAGTTTCATATCCCCCACCAAACCTGCTCTTATCACATTTTCCCCACTTTTGTAAATGACAAGTTCACTCTGTCATGTGCTCAGGGCAAAAATCTTGGGCTCATCCCTAACTTTCCTTTTTTTCTTTTAAACCCTGCATCCAAGCCATTGGCAAACCCTGTCAGTTTCACCTTGTAACATAATTAGAATTTGTTCATTCAGCAAAAACTTATTGAGGCTGGGCGCAATGGCTCATGCCTGTAATCCCAGAAGTGTGCGAGGCCAAGGCAGACAGAGGCTTGAGTCCAGGAGTTTGAGAACAGCCTGGCAACATGGCGAAACCCGTCTCTACAAAAAATGCAAAAATAAGCCAGGCATGGTGGCACATGCCTGTAGTCCCAGCTACTCCGGAGGCTGAGGTGGGAGAATCACCTGAGCTCTTGGAGGTCAAGGCTGCTGTGAGCCATGATTACACTGCACTCCAGCCTGGAAGACAGAGTGGGCCCCTGCCTCAAAAAAAAAAACAAAAGTATTGCTGGGGTGGACAGATGAGCAGAAAGTACAGTCTGTGTTTGAATGGATGACAGAGGGTACCATGTGTGAAGGTACAGATACAAAAAAAAATGAGAATTTTTTTAGTGCATTTAAGTATGGTTGGAATAAAAGCATATTGAGGGAGTGGTGGGAAATCAAGTTAGGGAAGTAGGCTTCGTCCATAAAAATGATAGGCCTTTTAAGGGCCTATCTGACTCTTACCCCAAAACCTTTAGGACACCACTGGATGATTTCGAGAAAGGGAATGACATGATCAGATTTATATTTCAGAAAAATTCTCTGGGGGCTTGTGGAGGGGAACCAGAATTAGGCAAGAAGGCCAAGTGGAGACTATTTTAGTTAATTCAGTTAAGAAGCGATGAAGGCCTGAGCTAAGGCAATGGCCAAGGAATGGAATTGCCAGATGTCTTCCATAAAAATACCAGGCAGTGGACCAAGCCTGAGGGGAGATGCTGGCAGGCAGGGGTGCTTTTGAAAAATATCTGCTTAAACAATATCTTCTGTATTAATAATATCCACTCTTTTTGTACAACTTTTATACTTTTTTTTTTGAGACAGAGTCTTGCTCTGTCACCCAGGCTGGAGTGCAGTGGTGCAATTTCAACTCACTGCAACCTCTGCCTCCCATATTCAAGCAATTCTCTTGCCTCAGCCTCCTGAGTAGCTGGGACTACAGGTGCGCACCATCACGCCTGGCTAATTTTTGTATTTTTTGCAGAGATGGGTTTCTCCATGTTGGCCAGGCTTGTCTCAAACTCCTGACCTCAAATGATCCACCCGCCTTGGCCTCCCAAAGTGCTGGGATTACAGGCATGAGCCACCGCACCCGGCCTATACCTCATTTTTTTTAAAGAAACAGATTTCTTTTTTCCTGACAACAACTTGCAAGGAATAATAAAGAAAAACAAAGGCAAAGTTTTAAAAAAATATTTCATTGTATAACATCGGAAGCTCCTATACCAGACCACTCCAGTCAATACCAGATAGTCACCAACCCCACCAACTTCATGGTCTTGAAAGTGGCTTAGGGTAAAAACTACAGTTTGCTCTTAAGACTGAGCAAAGAAAATGAGAAGGTGTCACACCTGGGTGCTGAGTCTTGAGGGAACTGGAGCACTAAAGTTTGCCATCAGCCCCATATGTTTCTCCCTCCCCAAAAATGGTAGGAGTTTCTCAGCCAGGCATGGAGGCTCATGCCTGTAATCCCAGCACTTTGGGAGGCTGAGGCAGGTGGATCACCTGAGGTCAGGAGTTCAAGACCAGCCTGGCCAACATGGTGAAACCCCATCTCTACTAAAATACAAAAATTAGCTGGGCATGGTGGTGGGGCACCTGTAATCCCAGCTACTCGGGAGGCTCAGGCAGGAGAATCGCTTGAATCCAGGAGGCAGAGGTTGCAGTGAGCCAAGATCATGCCACTGCACTCCAGCCTGGGCAACAGAGTGAGACTGCCTCAAAAAAAAAAAAAAAAGGAATTTCTCCTTTAGAAAAGCAGCTGCCTCTGCTTCCCTCATTCCTCCAGCACCCAACCTTGTGGCTCTGGGAGAGTGTTCCAGCGTCAATTAGATTCAGACTCAGGCCCAAGGGGAGGCCCCAGAAGGACAGGCTTGGTCACGTGATCCATGACTGGAAGAGAAACCAGAGACTGTGTGGATGGCACCAACTGTTGCAGAGCCCTCCCATTCCTATTTCTCTCCTCTGGGAAGAAGTGGCCCATCCCCACTCGCTTCCAGAAATATCCACAGTGGAGGCCATGTTTCATCTTGTTTCTTGATAAAGAGATTTTGGGAACCATGTACGGTGTGCTGTGCCTCTGAGTTATAAAGTATGGCTCCTCACTGGCAACTCAGAAATGAAACTGTGATAATGAGTTCTGTACCTCTAGCTCCTAAATTTCTTTTTTTTTTTTTTTTTTTTGAGACAGGGTCTTGCTCTGTCACCCAGGCTGGAGTGCAGTGTCTTCATCACAGCTTACTGCAGCCTTGACCTCCCAGGCCAAATAATCCTCCCACCTCAGCCTTCCCAGTAGCTTAGACTACAGGCAAACGCCACCATGCCTGGCTAATTTTTCTATTTATTGTAGAGACTTGGTCTCAGTATGTTGCCCAGGCTGGTCTCAAATTCCTGGCCTCAAGAAATCCTCCCATCTCAGTCTCCCAAAGCACTAGGATTACAGGCATAAACCACTGCACCTGGCCTTAAATTACTTAAAAGGTGTATATGGACCAAGGAATCTTGAGATCACTGGTTGTTCCCTCAGGAGCAAACGATGGACACACAGAGATCCTGTTCCTAGAACATGGAAGCAAGAGTCCCAGATAAGCCTGCCAGAGTTTGAATATTGTTTGTCCTCACCAAAACTCATGTCAAAATTTGATCCCCAATATGGCAGCACTGGGAAGGGGCACCGGGTGGGAGGTGTTTGGGTCATGGGGATGGATCCCTCATGAATGGCTTGGTGCTGTTCTTGCAGGAGTAAGTGAATTCTGACTCTCATGAGACTGGATTAGTTCTTGCAGGAATGGGTGAGTTCCCGACAGAGTGGGATGTTATAAAGCCAGGACGCCCCTCAGGTTTTCCCCTTTTCACACATATCTGCTTCTTCTTTGACCCTCTCTGCCATGTTGTGATCCAGCACAAAAGTTCTTTGCCAGTAGCCAGGGCCATTCCCTTAAACTTCTCAGCCTGTAGAAACATGAGCTACATTAGCCTCTTTTTTTTATAAATTGCCCAGCCTCAGATATGCCTTTATAGCAAAATGAAACAGACTAAGATGAAGCCTTCAAAGAGAGTCACAGATCATTGCAAGGGGATCTTCCTGAGCTTGTCATCCCAGTGTGTCTTGAGTTCTGAAGGGGCACCTTTAAAAACATTGCCTGGCCATGTGCAATGGCTCATGCTTGTAATCCCAGTGCTTTGGGAGGCTGAGGTGGGAGGATTGCTTGAGCCCAGGAATTTGAGACCAGCCTGGGCAACATAGTCAGACCCCATCTCTACAAAAATTACAAAAAAATTAGCCAGGAGTTGTGGTGTGTGCCTGTAGTCCCAGCTATTTGAGAGGCTGAGGTGGGAGGATCACTTGAGACTGGGAGGCTGAGGCTGCAATGTGCTGTAATTGCACCACTGCACTCCAGCCTGGGCAACAGAGCAAGACCCTGTCAAAAAAAAAAAAAAAGAGGAGAAGAAAAAAGCACTGTCAGAGAAGGACTGCTAGAAAGAGCAGCCTCAGGCAGAATCATGTAGTGTAGTAAGTTTGTGTTCATTCTCTGTTGTATGTGACAAATTACCACAAACTCAGCAGCTTAGAATAACATATTTATTTTCTCACCGTTCCCATGTGTCTGGAGTTCAGGTACGGGTTAGCTGGGTCTTCTGCTCAGGGTCCCCAGGCTGCAATCAAGATGTCGGCTAGGGCTATGGTCTCACCGGAGGCTCAGTGTCCTCCTA
Source organism: Pan troglodytes (assembly GCF_028858775.2). Classification (NCBI taxonomy): domain Eukaryota; kingdom Metazoa; phylum Chordata; class Mammalia; order Primates; family Hominidae; genus Pan; species Pan troglodytes. The sequence goes on from NC_072405.2 coordinate 46,354,031, forward strand.
GCTCCTGTGGTTGTTGGCAGCATCCTTTTTTTTTTTTTTTTTTTTTTGAGACAGTCACCCAGGCTAGAGTGCAGTGGCATGATCTCAGCTCACTGCAACCTCCACCTCCCAAGTTCATGCAATTCTCCTACCTCAGCCTCCCGAGTAGCTGGGATTACAGGCACCTGCTACCACACCCAGCTAGTTTTGTTTGTTTGTTTGTTTGTTTTGTATTTTTAGTAGACATGGAGTTTAATCATGTTGCCTGGGCTGGTCTCAAACTCCTGGCCTCAAGTATCAGCCCACCTTGGCCTCCCAGAGTTCTGGGATTACAGGCGTGGGCCATTGCACCTGGCCAGAATTCATTTTCTTACAGTTGTAGAATTCTCAGTGGCTAGCTTCCTCTAGGCCAGTAGGAGTATATCTCTGACTCTTTCTGAGCTCTAGACCCTCTTTTAAATAAAGAACTCACCTTATTAAGTCAGGCCCACCCAGCATAATCTCCCGCTTTATTTGCTTAAAATCAACTGATTAGGGACTGTAATTACATCTTCAAAATCCCTTCCTCGGCCAGGCATGGTGGCTCACGCCAGTAATCCCAGCACTTTGGGAGGCCAAGGCAGGTGGATCACAAGGTCAGGAGATCGAGACCATCCTGGCTAACATGGTGAAACCCCGTCTCTACTAAAAATACAAAAAAAATTGCTGGGTGTGGTGGTGGGCACCTGTAGTCCCAGCTACTCAGGAGGCTGAGGCAGGAGAATGGCGTGAACCCAGGATGTGGAGCTTGCAGTGAGCTGAGATCGCACCACCACATTCCAGCCTGGGCAGCAGAGCAAGACTCCATCTCAAAAAAAAAAAATCCCTTCCTCTCTGCCATGTATCATAGTCCAAGAGTAGCATCCATCACCTTTGCCATATTCTACTGGTTGGAAGCAAGTTATGGGCCCCACCCACATTCATCAGAAGATTATGCAAAGATATGGGGTCATTAGAGTTCACTGGGGGTCATCTCAGAATTGTGCTTACCACAGAGTCCAAGAGCTTCTGGAGAAAACAGCCGTTCCCTGGTGGGGTGGCACTGATTGGAGTGGATGCTAAACTTATGGGAGCAGAACTCCCAGTTAAAGGGCTCACAAGTGTCTCTCACTGTAGTGGGTGAGGTTTGTTCACCTGGAACCTCAGAATGTAACTTTATTTGAAAGAAAGGTCTTTGAAGATGTAATTAAGGTGAGGATCTTGAGATGAGGTCATGCTGGACTAGGATGGGCCCCAAATCCAATGAGAGGTGTCTTTATAAGAGACAGAAATGGCTGGGCACCATGGCTCACACCTATAATCCCAGTACTTTGAGAGACTGAGGCAAGAGGATTGCTTGGGGTTAGGAGTTCAAATCCAGCCTGGGCAACATAGTGAGACCCTCTGTCAACAAAAATAAAAAGATTAGCCAGGTGTGATGGCATGGGCCTGTAGTGCCAGCTACTCAGGAGGCTGAAGTGGGAGGATTGCTTGAGCCCAGGAGTTTGCAGCTGCAGTAAGCTATGATTGTATCACTCCACTCCAGCCTGAGTGACAAAGTGAGATCCCATCTCAAAAACAAAAACAAACTTTGGGAGGCCAAGGAGGGCAGATCACCTGAGGTCAGGAGTTTGAGACAACCTGGGCAACATGGTGAAAGTCCATCTCTAGTAAAAATACAGAAATTAGCCATGCACTGTGGCATGCGCCTGTAATCCCAGCTACTCAGGAGGCTGAGACATGAGAGTCGCTTGAACCTGAGAGGTGGAGGTTGCGGTGAGCCAAGATTGCACCACTGCACTCCAGTCTGGGCAACAGAGCAAGACTCTGTCACCAAAAAAAAAAAAAAAAAAAAAGAGAGAGAGAGACACAAAGGAGAAGACACACAGCGACACAGGAAAGCCACACAAATTGAAGCTAGAGGTGGCGACTGGAGTGACATGTCTATAAACCCAGGAATGCCAAGAACTGCCAGAGCCACCAGAAGCTAGAGGCCACCAGGGGCATGGAGCGGATTTTCCCCTGAGAACCTCCAGAAGGAACCAGCTCTGCCAAAACCTTCATTTCAGACTTCTGGCCTCCAGAACTGTGAGGGAATATATTTCTGTTGTTTTAATCCACCAAGGTTGTAGTAATTTGTTTTAGCAGTCTCAGGAAGCTAATATACTTATTGATAATTATCCCCATAAGAATCAATGTCAAGGAGATGGATTTGGTGGTCTCAGGTGCAACAAAAACTCAGACTCTAGAGAGATGTTGGTTCTCATAGATCAGATGTACCCTGCAAGGTACCAGAGCAAGGCCGCTTTATGGCTAGATTAACCTAAGCTACACTCATTGCAGAACTCAGGAAGATGTCCATGCCTCTCCCCAGAGGTATAACCTATACACCCTAAAAAAGGTATAACCTTCTTTCCCACTCCTTGGCTGATATATTTGTTCAGGTCAGCTACTGCTAAAAAAGAAAAGAAAAATGGCTAAAGTAACTGTGGCTTAAACAAGATATAAGCTTATTTCAGTTTTTGTGTATGTGCATGTGTGTTTTTAGAGGCAAGGTCTTGCTCTGTTGCCCAGGCTAAAGTGCAGTAGTGCAATCTCACTGCAGCCTCAACCTCCTGGGCTCAAGCCATCCTCCCACTTCAGCCTCCTGAGTAACTAAGACTACAGGCACATGCCACCAATACCCGGATACATTTTTAAAAATTTTAAAAATGGGGTCTCCCTGTGCTGCCCAGGTTGGTCTCAAACTCCTGGACTCAAACAATCCTCCTACCTCAGCCTCCCAAAGCCCTGGGATTACAAATATGAGTCACTGTGCCCAGCCCTGTGTGGCTTGGTTTGTGGAGCTGGATATAAGGCCTTGGAAATGGGCATGAGATCTATGAGCTACTGTGCCTGGCCAGAAGTTTATTTCTCTTTCATTTAAGGTTCTGAAACATAAGCAGTCCAGGGCCAAAATGGTGGCTCCACACTGCCAGAGACCCAGGCTCCTTCCATCTGGTTCTTCTGACATCCACGACACATGATTACCGTCTTGTGACCACAGGCGGCTACTTCAGTTCTCACCATCATACCCGCATTCCAGCCAGTGCTGCACACTTCTGCTGGTAGCACTTAGTCACGTGGCCATGCCTATCCGCAAGTGAGGCTGCCAAGTGTTTTTTTGTTTTGTTTTGTTTTTTTTGAGATGGAGTCTTGCTCCGTCACCCAGACTGAAGTGCAGTGGCACAATCTCGGCTCACTGCAACCTCCACTTCCCAGGTACAAGCGATTCTCCTGCCTCAGCCTCCCGAGTAGCTGGGACTACGGGTGTGTGCCACCACATACTGCAAATGCTGCCACGTGTTTTTAGCTAGGAGGCTGTGTTTCCAGCTAAAACTTAAATTTTCTACTACTCAAGGAAGATGGGAAGAATGGAGAGTGGACAGCAACTTCTACTCCAAGGGACAGCAAACGCAAGGTCTGATTTGATAAACGACCCCTACAATCTGGGCCCAGGGAGATGGGAGGAAAGCCCCAGCAATAGAAATCCAGGAATGGGAGCACCCCTGCCACCCTCCTGGCTGGCGACAGGATGAAACAGAGCCTTAGAAATGTGGGTTTGGGCCAGACACAGTGGCTCAAGCCTATAATCCCAGCACTTTGGGAGGCCAAGGCAGGAGGATCACCTGAGGTCAGGAGCTCAAGACCAGCCTGGCCAACATGGTGAAACCCCATCTCTACTAAAAATACAAAAATTAGCTGGGCATTGTGGCATGCACTTGTAGTCCCAGCTACTCAGGAGGCTGAGGCAGGAGAATTGCTTGAACTCAGGAGGCAGAGGTTGCAGTGAGCCAAAATCACGCCACTGCACTCCAGCCTGGGCGACAGAGCGAGGCTCCATCTCAAAAAAAAAAAAAGAAAAAGAAAAAGAAAAGAAATGGGGGTTTGAAGCAGCAGGAATAAGATAAGCTTGGAAAGGTCTGGAGCAATTCTGTCTTCCCCTTCCCCATCATACCCTCTGTTAGGGGTTGAATTATGTCCCCTTGAAAGTTTGTTGAAATCTTAACACCCAGCACTTGTGAATGTGACCTTATTTGGAAATGGGGTCTTTGCACATGTAACCAAGTTCAAATGAGGTCATGCTAGATTAGGTTGAGCCCTGATCCAATGGCTGATGTCCTTATAAGAGGAGAGAAATGTGGGCACAGACAGACAGGGGAAGGCCTTGTGAAGATGGGGGAGAAGTTAGAGTGATACAGCTCCAGCCAAACAATCCCAAGGATTGTCAGCAAACACCGGGATAAGAGAGGAGGCAAGGAAGGATCTTCCCCTCCCGCCTCACAGGGAGCACAGCCCTGCTGACACCTTGATTTTGGACTGTTAGTCTCCAGCACTGTGAGAGAATCAGTTCCTCCTGTGTTAAGCCACCCAGTTTGTAGTCATGTGTTATGGCAGCCCTAGCAAACTGTACGCCACCTTCTCTCCCCTTTCTGGTTCCTTAGGGTCCCATTCTCATGAACCCCCTACTATAATAGACCATAATGTCCTGAGATCCAGAAGTACCTTCTGTTCTAAATCTTCTCATTCTTTTTTTTTTTTTTGAGAGTGCAGTGGCGCAATCTCGGCTCACTGCAACCTCTGCCTCCCTGGGTTCAAGCGATTCTCCTGCCTCAGCCTCCCGAGCAGCTGTGATTACAGGCGCCTGCCACCACGCCCGGCTAACTTTTGTATTTTTAGTAGAGATGGGATTTCACCATGTTGGCCAGGCTGGTCTTGAACTCCTGACCTCAGGTGATCCACCCGCCTCGGCCTCCCAAAGTGCTGGGATTACAGGCGTGAGCCACTGCGCCTGGCCTACCCATTCTTAAAATTGGTCTCGTTGTAAATGTTGCATTGGTAATGATGGGGTGATCCAGACCAGGAGCAAAATATCGGGCCAGACCAGGGTCTGAACATGGAAACAGAGCCAGAGGTGGAGATGTATAAAGACCAGGACAGAAAACCAAAGCAGTCAGTCTGAGGTGAGTACAAACTTGCAGAAGAAAGACCAGGCAGGGCATGTCCACAAAGACCAAAGACAAGTGGGTCCAAGACCAGGCAGGGCATGTCCACAAAGACCAAAGACAAGTGGGTCCAAGACCCAGGCTGTCGACAGAAACAGGAATATACAGGGAGCAAAACCAGGGCCAGGCACAGTGGATCATGCCCATAATCCCAGCACTTTGGGAGGCTGAGGCAGGAGGAACTCTTGAGCCCAGGAGCTCAAGACCAGCGTGGGCAACATAGAAATACCCAGCCTCCACAAAAAATAAAATTTAATTAGCTGGGCATAGTGGTGCAAGCCTGTAGTCCTGGCCACTTGGGAGGCTGAGATAAGAGGATCACTTGAGCAGGAGGCTGAGGCTGCAATAAGCCATGATTGTGCCCCTGAACTCTAGCCTGGGCAACAGAGCAAGACCCTATAAGACACTGATCCCCAACCTTTTTGGCACAAGGGACCGGTTTGGTGGAAGGCAATCTTTCCACGGACAGGGGAGAAGGAGATGGTTTTGGGATAAAGCTGCCACCTCAGATTATCAGACATTAGATTCTCAGAAAGAGCATGCAACCTGGATCCCTCGCATGTGCAGTTCACTTTAGGATTCGCGCTCCAGTGAGAATCTAACGCAGCCGCAGATCTGACAGGAGGCGGAGCTCACGTGTTAATGCTTGCTTGCCCTCCACTCACCTCCTGCTATGCAGCCCAGTTCCTAACAAGCCACAGACCAGTAGCAGTCTGCGGCCCAGGGGTTGGGGATCCCTGCTATAATAGACCTGGGACTTATCCAAGCTCCAGATTCTGATTCCACTGCTTTATACCGGAGAAGCATTTTCAGTTTCCAAACCACTTTCACACAGTGTCTCACCGGGTCTTCAAAAGCAGCCTGCATGAGCTGAGTAGAATGATCATGTAATCTCCAGTTGACTCACAGGCAAAGAAACAGTCAGAAAGGCTAAGTGACTTGTTCAGTGTCACACAACTGCTTCTAAGCAGTGCATATAGAGAAGAGAAAATGGACTTTGGAGTCTGGTAGATGGGGTGAGAGTCAATACAAGGAAGTTATTTGATTTCTATGAGACTGTCTTTTTCCTTGTCCCTCTTTTTTTTTTTTTTTTTTTGAGATGGAGTCTCACTCTGTTGCCCAGGCTGGAGTGCAGTGGTGCGATCTAGGCTCACTGCAACCTCTGCCTCCCGGGTTCAAGCATTCTCCCTGCCTCAGCCTCCCAAGTAGCTGGGATTACAGGCACCCACCACCATGCCCGGCTAATTTTTGTATTTTTAGTAGAGACGGGGTTTTGCCATGTTGGCCAGGCTGGTCTCGAACTCCTGACCTCAGGTAATCCGCCCACCTCGGCCTCAAATTAAATTGAATTGCATGTTATGCTTCAGCTGCTTCTCACTGGCCAAAGGCAGACTATACCCAGGGCTTGTTGTGTGGGGGAGAGCATTAGCAGTGCTTGCCATGGCAGGCTCCCATTTCCCCGTTCTGGACAGACACCCAAACACAGACAGTGTGTAGACATATCTTCGCCAAGAGGCCTTCAAAAGGCCTGGATCTAGGCAGTTTTAAGATGGAAACAGTAAGAAGCACTATTCCCATGCCTTCCCCTGTGCTCCTAGGACCATGTAGGGTGCAATGGAAACACACAGAGGAGAGGAGCTGCTCCTACTCTCCTAGGGTTGAGGATGCAGTCAGCATGCGACTAAGGCCCAGGGACTGCCCGTGAGGACCACAGCCTGCACCTACCTCCATTCCCCAGAAGAAAGTCTGGGAAAGTCAGCCCCCCACATCCTCCTGTACCCAAATTCTGCCTGTTCCCCCTCAGTTCCACTTGATGCAGAGGGTAGGTCAGCTCTGAAAAAGCCCGCTCTTCATTCCCTCTCCTCCAACTCAGCCCTCTCTTCCATGTCATTTCTGTCCCATGCCCAGCTCCAGCTAACAGACTCTGGGGAGGCCAGCGGCTCTAGGGACTCTGTTGTTCTCACGGGCCTGGAAGTCATCATATCTCTGGGTTCAGGGGACAGCTGTTTGTCTTCTACAGTTCAAGTGCTCAGGCCTCATGCTAGCAAAAGCAGCCTGCTCCCATCCAAGGATGTAAATCTCCCTCCACTTGATGCCTGGCCACAAGTTGCTGGAGAAATGACCAGACTGTCAGATTCTATCTGACAATCTGCAGATGGAATCCATAGCCCCAGCACAAGTCTAAACACTGCAAAGGAGTGTGACAGCTGGCGCACGGGCAAGTCCAACAAGACTCAAGCAGTATGAGCTTCTGGACAATGTTCAAGGACAAGTCTACACACCAGGGGCCCCACCTCCAACATCATCATTCTCCCCTGCCTAGCACTGACTGGCCAATTTTATCCAGCGATGTTGGGAGAATATCCAGAGATGGGGAGAGGAGGGCCTCTTATTTGTCAAGCAAGACTTCCTCCTCCACTAACAGCCACAAAGTTGAGCCTTTGCCAAGAAATCTTGCACACCTCAGACGCCAGAGATCTCACCCTGCCCTGGTTGAAAAGGAGAAAGTCATCTTTGGTATGAAAACATCCTGAGAAATAAAACCTGGGCTCCTGGAGAAAAGAGAGCAGCACAGACCAGGTCCAATTCACAGGGAACACCCATATGTGGAAATCTATTGAGCTCCTCCTTGGGGCAGATGGAATTTTATAACTCTAGGGCCCCTGAACCAAGACAACGCATTGCGCACTACATCACAAACACGCAAAACATCTGTGATTTACCGGGCATTCCATAAATCATCCTGGACAATAGTCTTGGCTCATAGAGTTTAAATAGAAACTCACAAAATGATCTAATGATTTCCATAGAAATTTTCTTTACATAGGAAACCTGGCTGATAAGATTCATAAAATGGAAATAAGAGAAAACTGCATCAACAGGCTCAAATTTGTAACTCCAGTTTTACTTTAAGAGGGTAATACAGATTTTTGTAGCTGGGGAAGGTGAGTGGGAAGGTAGAGGTTGTGGAAAGGCTGGGAAACATCAGAATATATTTATGACACAAGACATTTGACCAACCCAAGCAATGCTTTGTGCCTGTGCCTCCAGACACACACACACACACACACACACACACACCATGTAAGGCACCACTGGATTATAGCATGGAGGGGACAAATGCCCCCTGCCCTAAACCTGGCCACAGCCAGCCCATCCCCCTGTGGGCCCTCTGTCCAAGTCCTGTGGGGAGCGTGGCTTTGCTACTCAATGGCAACTGGATTTCAAGAGTTTCAGGAAGGGTGGGGGAGCAAGATATCAAAGGCTCAAGCTCACTCCCCTTCGTCCAGACAGACTTTTCATTTTTTGTTTGATGAAGATTAGGAAGAAAAGAGTGAGGATTAGGCCTAATTTACTGTCTCTGTCAAAAGCCAGTGCAGAGTAAAAGGGAAGGGAGTAAGTGGATTATGAAAAGAAAACAAATGGAGGGAAAGGGGGCCAAGGATGAACTGCATTCAGTGATATTTATTTATCTGATTGCAAAAGGAAAAGAAGGGATCTGTTCTAATGGTTCACCTTCTTATGAACCCTGGAGCTCCCAAAACCCTGGCGAAGTCCTTCTGACACTGCTGTGAGGTAGATTGGGGCCATTCCATGACTAAAGTGAGAGAGGCCAGTGCTTGAGAGCAGTAATAAGGGAACCAGAGATAAAACCCCAAATCTTGGTCTTTTCTACCCTGCTGCTCTCAGCCTGGGCCACAGAGCCTGGAGAACACTAAGGTCTCATCAGGGTTTGGGTGGCAGAAGGAATGGAACCAGGGGAGCTCTCTTTGCCCTAAGCACTCACTGACTGCTCAGGCAAGCCGGGTGATGGGTGCCCCTACCAAAGCCAGCCTGCTGCTCCACGGCAGCTGGACACTACCACTGAGGGAGGAGTGAAGTTCAAGGCTGGGGTTTAGAAAACATCTCTCAGACAGAGAGCAAGAGGATGGTGAAAACCCACTTGGTAAGGATCCCTCCTTGGGTCACATGGCCCAGTCGTCAGGTTCTGGAGGGTAGAGTGTCACAGCCGGGGAATCCCATGGGACTCATTCTGAACAGAGGCCAGAGGTTTTCCACAGGTTCTGATCAACAGAGTTGTTGCTTCTTGTCCTTCAGGCCTAAGAAACTCCCCAAGAAGCCCTGGGAAAAAAAGTGGAGATAATAGACCCTGGGGTGAAAGGAGCAACAGGTGCACTGAGGGGAATGACAGAGATCAGGGACCCTGGAACGCATATTTAGTTACACAAAAACGCCAGGGCACCACCCAGCCACACACGCCCCACCCCATCCCTACTCCAACCCAGCCCAGGGAGCGGGAGGGCACACATCTGCACTCACAGGCTCCTCACTCACAACTGTACTTCATACCGGAAGTGGATTCTCACCTCCACAGCTGTCAAACCTTTGAGAAAACCCAGAACTGAGGCCGAGGGCTTGGGGGGCGGGTGGGGGGGCACTAGCCCTGCCTTCAAGTCCGAGCCAGGTCTAGTGACGGCAAGAAATCGGGGGAGGGGGGCAAAGAACTGAGCTGGAAAACCAAAACTAGAGCCGACCCGGCGCCCTGGCTCCGGCCTGTAATCCTAATGCTTTGGAAGGCTGAGGCAGAAGGATCACTTGAGGCCAGAAGTTCAAGACAAGCCTGGGCAACATAGCAAGACCCCATCTCTACAAGAAATTTTAAAAATAGCTGGGATTGGTGGGGCTCGCCTGTAGTCCCAGATACTCAGGAGGCTGAGGTGGGAGGATCGCTTGAGCCCAGGAGCCAGGAGTTCAAGACTGCAGTGAGCTGAGATCGCGCCACTGCATTCCCGCGTGGGAGACAGAGACGAAACCCTGTCTCTATTTAAAAAAAAAAAAAAATCCCTAAAGCCGACCAGGCGGGGCGAGAGTCCTCGGGACACCGCAGCGCTTTCCGGTGGCGCACCTTAGGTCCTTGGGTGAGGAACGACGGCCCGCTCGCCCTCCTTTGCTTCTACCCTAGTGACTGGATCCGGAAAGAAAAGGACCCTGGGTCCCATTTTGGTTCGCTACTCCTCGTTCCCTTTTCTCTCCAAGCAAAGCCATCCCACCTTCTCCTAATAAACTCCACACTCAAAAAGTTGACCCACGGACACATCGCATGCTTCCCGACCCTGAGCCGCCGGTCCCTCTGCCCCGGTTACCTACCCGTCGAGCCGTTGGCAAAGCCTGGGCTGCGCGGGGCTGGTCCGGGCCGCAGGAACGCCCGAGGGGAAGAGGGCCGGGCGGGCGGCGGCGCAGGGCTCCGGAGACAGGCGACGGCCGCAGCGGCACAGAAGACGGCGGAAGGCGCTGCGAAAGTCCGGGCTGCGGCAGTAGATGAGCGGGTTGAAGGCAGAATTGGCATAACCTAGCCAGTTCAGGGCAAGGAAAGCCGGGCCCGGGACTAGAGAGGGGCCCCCCAGGGCGCGCAGCACGTTGGCCAGAAAGAAGGGCAACCAGCAGAGAGTGAAGGTGCCCATGATGAGACCCAAGGTGCACAGGGCCCGGTGTTCCCGGAGAGGCAGGAGGCGCGCGGGCCGCCGGCTGCAGGCGGGCACCCCTTCGGGCGGAGCGCACGTCCCCACCGGGGCCGGGGCCAGAGAGCGCGACGGCGCCGGCGGAGACTCCTCGGGCGGAAAGCGGCCCAGCTCCCCGCGCAGCAAGCGCAGCTGGCGCGTAGCCACCACGAAAACCCGCGCGTAGACGAAGAGCATCACGAGAAGAGGAAGGTAGAAGGAGACGGAGGAGGACAGCAGCACGTAGGGCATGTTGGAGGCGAAGGCACAGCAGCGCGGGTTGGAGTGGCAGCGCTGCGCCTCGGCGTCGGCCCCTACGCGCCACCACTGGCTCATGATGGGCGCAAACGACACCGCGGCCGACACGACCCACACCAGGACCACAGCTGTCCGGGCGCGGCGCTTGGTGACCAGTGCGCCGTAACGCAGCGGGTTGGTCACAGCCAGGTAGCGGTCCACCGCCAGGGCGCACAGGGTTTCGATGCTGGCGGTCACACACAGCACGTCCACCGAGGTCCACAGCTCGCAGCCAGTGGCGCCCAACGGCCAGTGGCCAGTCAGCGCCAAGGTGGCCGCCGGCGGCACCACCAGGAGTCCCATCACCAGGTCGGCTGCGGCCAGCGAAGTCACGAACACGTTGGTCATGGTCTGGAGTCTCGGAGTCCGGGCGATGGCCACGATGACCAGCAGGTTGCCTCCCACGGTGGCCAGCACCGCCAGCGCCAGCAGCGCCCCGGCCAGGGCCGCCGCCCACGGCACCCCTGGCAGCCCACTGGTGTTGGCGGTATTGGGCGCCAGGGTGGGGAGGTCCGGCCATGGGGCAAGAGAGCTGTTCTCGTGAGGCCACGGAGCCATTCCCGGGTCGCGCGTGAGGCGGTAGGGAAAGAAGGAAGGAGGGGGTCTCCCAAATCACCTGGCTCAGGGGAGGGGACAGCAAGGCGTGAGAGCGACTTCCCCAGCCTGGGCCATCTTCTCTAGCTGTCCCAGCCAGAGCGCTCAGCCTCCCCCCACCCCAACTCCCTCGGTGCCACCGCTCTTGGGGGAGGAGTAGCGACGCTTAAAGGGGCAGCTGCCTATAGTCTGGAGGGGCCTCTGGAGCCGAATTGGAGAGTGGGGAGGATGGCCAATGCGATGCTCCACGTTTCCTTTAGCTAAATCTGGAGGAAGGGACACCGTGGTTCCTCTGCCACCATCTGTCCACCCCTGCCGTGGCCAGGCTCCTGGACTCAGCATAGCACTCCCTGGGCACTGGCTTACTGGAGCCCTGCACCTCCTTTCCCAGAAGTTCCCACAGCAAGGCAGGGGAAGGAGAGAGGAGAGTGCTCCCATCCCCACCCTTTATGTATCAGAGGCAAAGGTAACCCGCTGGAGTCAAGCAAAGGATTCACAGGAGCCCCGCATCCACTTGGGTGGCCTCCCCTAAGGTATTTTAAATTAAGTAATAGGGCTCAGCCAGTATCTCCTCTCCCAAGACCTCAGCTTGGTGAGATCTGTCTCCTTTCCCTTCTGTTTCAGTTACCTTCTCTTTCCTTCTAGCTTTTTGTTTTTTTTAATATTCTCAGGTACTGAGGAAATTTACCATATTTCAAGTCTCTCTCTCTCTTTCTCTATTTTTCCCAGGCTGGCTTTGAACTCCTGGGCTCAAGCCACCCTCCTGTCCCAGCCTCCTGAGTAGTTGGAATTGCAGGCGTGAACCACTAGGAGGCTCAGGAGTCTTTTTCTTTTTCTTTTTCTTCTCTTTTTTTTTTTTTTTTTTTTTTTTTTTTTTGAGACGGCGTCTCGCTCTGTCACCCAGGCTGGAGGCTGGAGTGCAATGATGTGATGTCGGCTCACTGCAATCTCCACCTCCCGGGTTCAAGCGCTTCTCCTGCCTCAGCCTCCCAAGTAGCTGGGACTGCAGGCACCCGCCAGCATGCCCAACTAATTTTTATATTTTTAATAGAGACGGGGTTTCACCATGTTGGCCAGGATGGTCTCGATCTCCTGACCTCGTGATCCGCCCGCCTCAGCCTCCCAAAGTGCTGGGATTACAGGCGTGAGCCATCGCGCCCGGCCAGGAGTCTTTTTCATTGCTAGCTCTGGATTTGCATTTGGATTTGGCACTATGTAGTCTGGGATGCTGAAGAATTTCAATTTCTCCATCTTCCCCACTCTGCACTGCCCCTTCCATGCACCTTTCCACCTAGAGATTTTCTAGATAGCCCCTTCTCTTAAAATCTTTCTGTTATAAAGACATATTAAAAATGGATGAATCAACAGGTGGGCGCGGTGGCTCACTCCTGTAATCCCAGCACTTTGGGAGGTCGAGGTGGGCAGATCACCTGAGGTCAGGAGTTCAAGACCAGCCTGAACAACAAGGAGAAACCCTGTCTCTACTAAAAATACAAAAAAAAAAAAAAAAATTAGCCGGGTGTGGTGGCGCATGCCTGTAATCCCAGCTACTCAAGAGCTGAGGCAGGAGAATCTCTTGAACCTGGGAGGCAGAGGTTGCAGTGAGCCGAGATCACACCATGGCACTCCCGCCTTGGCAACAAGAGCGAAACTCCATATCAAAAAAAAAAAAAAAAAAAAGAAAGGATGAATCAAGAGGCTGAGAGGAGAGGATCGCTTGAGCCCAGGAGTTCAAGGTTACAGTGATCTGTGATCATGCTACTACTGCACTCCAGCTTGGACGACGGCAAGAAGCAAGACCCTATTTTTTAAAAAAATGGGTAAATGGGTGACTGGGTATGAGGCAGGTCCACCATCCCCCCAAACTCTACACAACTCTTCCATTGCCATCTCCCCAATGGTAAGTGTTCGCTCCACTTCCTTTAGGTTTTTATTTATTTGTTTTTTGAGATGAAATTTTGCTCTTGTTGCCCAGGCTGGAGTGCAGTGGCACAATCTCTGCTCACTGCAACCTCCACTTCCCAGGTTCAAGCAATTCTTCTGCCTCAGCCTCCCAAGCCTCCCAGCCTCCCAAGTAGCTGGGATGAGCATGTGCCACCAAGCCCAGCAAATTTTTGTATTTTTAGTAGAGACGGGGTTTCACCATGTTGGCCAGGCTGGTCTCAAACTCCTGACCTCAGATGATCCACCCGCCTCGGCCTCCCAGAATGCTGGGATTACAGGTGTGAGTCACCGTGTCTGGACTTCCTTAAGGATTTCATTCATTAACTTTTAAAAACTAGAAGGTGTTGAGGAATTCATGCGTTCATTTTTGAGCGTGTGTGGTGGCAGGCCTGGTGTTTCAAAGCCTCTGAAGTCTCTTAGGCGGTTCCACCAGAGGCTTCCCTCTTCCTCTTCCCTTCTCCCTGCCCTCACTCAAGACTTGCAAGGCTTCCTTTTTCCAGCCCCTGCTCTCTCAATCTCTAAACCAGTTCCTCTCAGATTGCGTATGGGGAGGGGGGCGCTGGAAAATAAAGCCCCAGGGTTCAAGTGGAGAGGCAGGAAGATGTGACACCTTATCAGGGACTATCAGGACCTGATTCTTGAGCTATCATGCTTCCTCCTCTGAAACAATGGGACAAAGGGGGAAAAAATTATCATGGAAAATGCCTCCAGGGCTATGCCCTGGCAGGTCTCTGAACAGCTCTATATTTCGAAAGAACACTTTGTAGTCACTGGTATGAAAAATCCCTCTGGGAGGCTGAGCTGGGGGCTGGGAGTTAGGAAGGTTGCAGGGGAATTCAGAACCTAAAATTATCCCCAAGGAAAAAGAACCAGCCTCGTCTCCCAGGGACCCAGCTGCTCACCCATGAGCAGGGTTTGTCTTGGGCTCCCAAGCAAGTGACTTCTATGCCCATGAAGAACCCCAAGCAGGCCTTTGGATCCATGGAAATCCATGGGGGTGAAAGTGAAGAGGCAGCCTCTGGCCCCTTCCACCTCTTACTGCCCCCACTCAAGTCATGACAGAGTGGTGCAGGCCCCACTGGGCATAGAGTCTTGGCTGTGGCTTCCTGTTGACCATCAAGGCAGTCACTCCCAAATAGGGTTTTGCAGCACCCCAGAGTGTTGTTGCCAGTTATCTCAAAGGGATACCATAAGATTCCCAAAAAGTAATCTCTAAAATCAATGCATGCCATTCAGCAATTTTTTTCCAGGACATCAGCATTGGAGGGGGAAGGGAAAGGGGTGCCGGAAAGTGAAGCAACCTCAATGATGTCAATGCCTTAGGGGTGACCTTGTAATTTGGAAGAAGTGTGTAAAAATGTTTAACATTTTCAAAAAAGACAGGATTTCTCAAACCACCTGAGTGTGCCTGAGTTTGGGGAATGATTAGGCCAATAACCAAACGACACTGTAAGAAGAGAAATTTCTGACTCCGGTTAGGGATGGTTTTATGAGCAAATCCATCAATGTTGAGACACTTGGCTTCCTCCTCCTCTGCCAACCCATCCCTGCTCTCATTCCTCAGTCTGGTTTTCCCCCGCCCAAGCAGATGGCAGGGGGAAGGGCTCCCTCTTTTGCCACCTTAGTCTATAGACTATTGGGTCTCTTTTGTGATTTTGTGTTTTATAACTTAATGTTTTGAATAGATTATACGTGCACATTATTCAACCATCAAAATATAACAAATGCATATAATAGAGACTTGCCTTCATCCCAGTTTTCATCTCCCTAGCAGGTAACTACCATTAGTTACCATTAGTAAACCAGAGGGATAAACTCTGCTTTATCCCTCAGCTCATATTTTATATAGATACAAGTCAATACAAATATATATATTCTTTTATCCTTTCTTTTCTATACAAATAGCAGTCATATATACCCACTGTTCTGCACCTTGCTTATTTTAATTTGACTATGTATCTGTGATCCTTCCAGATAGATATACAAAAGTGTCTCGTTTTCTTTTTCTTTCTTTCTTTCTTTTTTTTTTTTTTGAGACAGAGTCTTTGTCACCCAGGATGGAGTGCAGTGGTGCGATCTCGGTTCACTGCAACCTCCACTTCCCAGGTTCAAGCGATTCTCCTGCCTCAGCCTCCCAAGTAGCTGGGACTACAGGCGCGTGCCACCACACCCGGCTAATTTTCGTAGTTTTAGTAGAGACGGGGTTTTGCAATGTTGGCCAGGCTGGTCTCAAACTCCTGACCTCTGATGATCCACCCACCTGGGCCTCCCAAAGTGCTAGGATTACAGGTATGAGCCACCGTGCGCAGCCAAAATCATCTCATTTTCAGTATCCCATTGTATGGTTATATGATTGTCTATGAAACCAGTCTGCTACTGATAGACATCGAGCTTACTTCTTATCTTTACTAACAGATGATGTTGCAATGAATAACTTAAACACATGTCATTTCACCTGTATGTGAGTATATTCTACAAATAGATTTTGCTATGTTATAAGGTCTATGCATTTGCAAATTTGAAAGATACTGCCAAATGGTCTTCCCCTGGGGATGTACCCAATTATACTCTCACCTTCATTTTTGATGGTCAGCAGAGGGGTGGAGACAGCTGGCCTACTGCTCTGGGAAGTCGTCCTAATGACTGGCCCGAGGGGAATTAGTACTGCCTGGGCCGGAGAGGTCATCCAACTCGGGATAGAAGTGTACATTGCCCAGAGAGAGCACTGTGCTGGCCCTCAGCCCCCAGATGACCTTTGTTCTGTGCCCTTGGAAGCAGGCAGCGTCTGTGGGCCTCTGAATGCACTGAGTTCAGGCCCTCAGGCTGCTGTTTACGTGTTGGTGCTCGGGGGTTATGTGCCAGGGAGAATAGCTCTGTGATTTAGAATATGTGTCTGGCAGAGCCAGAAGTGGCAGCAGCCGCCTGATGAGCAGAAGTTCTAACAGCAGGGACGAGTACTCTCTCCTGTGAACATCATGATTGGGTGCATGTATGTGTGTGTCTGTATATGTTCATGTGACATGGACTAAAGAAGCCAAAAAGAGTTCAGGTGATCGCAGCCTTATACCCTGTCTAAGACTACATGAGTAACAGGCAGTTCTATTCTAACATTCATAATCCACCCCTCTGGCTTTAAAGTTCTTGGAATGGAGCAAAAACTAGGTGGAAGTTTTTGCTACCCCTTTACCCTGTCTCTCCTCTCCATTGCCCACAGCAACCATCCATTCATTTTTATGAAATCATGTGTGTATACGTGGCCTCTGAGCAGCTGGTTTGGTGTTTGCTGTTTCTTCTTTCGTCACAAATAGTCTAGGGGCACAGGGTGGAGGTGGCAGAGCATAAGCACTAAAAACAGTCTTAACGGTCAAATCCAGCACCAACACTTTACAGAATTGAAAACCTGAGGCCCAGGCTCGGTGCGGTGGCTCACGCCTGTAATCCCAGCACTTTGGGAGGCCGAGGCAGGAAGATCACTTGAAGTCAGGAGTTCGAGACCAGCTTGGCCAACATGGTGAAACCCTCTCTCTACAAAACTACAAATATTAGCCAGGCGTGGTGGTGGGCACCTATAATCCCAGCTACTCAGGATGTAGAGGCTTGAGAATCGCTTGAATCCGGGAGGCGGAGGATGCAGTGAGCCTAGATCAGGCCACTGCACTCCAGCCTAGGTGGCAGAGCGAGACTCTGACTCAAAAAATAAATAAATAAATAAAATAAAAAATAAAGAAAAGAAAACCTGAGGCCCAGAGAGGAAATGGAGGCTTGTCCATTATAACACAGTAGAGGTTTGTTTCTTTTTTTTTTTTCATCTTGTGGAAAGTGTGCAGTAAAGGTTCATTTCTAACAGGTACACAGGCATCCAAGGAGCTGGTCCCTTTTCCAAAACAACTTCCTTCACTCCCAGCCAGGCTGTGGCTGGTGCCACCTGCCAGTCTGCCTTCTCCAGGCCCCCACCATGGCAATGGCCCACCATCTAACCAGAAGGCAGAGAGATAAAAACTATCAGAACTGAAAAGAAGCCCCTAAGCTAAGACTTTCCTTGTATTCTGTAATGTGGCACAGCCAACTCTGCACACACCTGATTTGTTTCCCAAGGTCAGATCCAGAGGACTTGAAGAGGAGACAGAAGGGATCTCCTTTATGCGGAAACCAAAGGCATTCTGGTGCCTAAGGACTGGCCTGGAATGAAAGCCTTATGCCTGGGGAGACAGGGGTGGACAGGGAGTGTGTTCTAGCAGTGCCTTCTCTTTTAGCTCCTGGTCATAAATGGAAGAAGGGACCAAGAAATGCTTCTTTCTCTCCTGAGGTAGGAAGAGAAATCCTTCTTCCAGTTTCTGAATAATCATTGAACTTTTGCAAGTGGCACGAAGGAAGGAAGAAAGGAAGGAAGGAAGGAAGGAAGGAAGGTCATTGAGATCCCTGACTATTGGAGAAGCTGCTCCCCAGAGGCTGGGAGAGGTCACAAGTCCCACCTACAACCCAGGCCCAAATGCTTAGGCTTCCTTCCAGGAGGTAAGAGAGGGATCAAGCCAGAGGGGGAAAGAGAAAGCAGTGACGCAGGATTTTTTTTTTTTCTTTGAGACAGAGTTTCACTCTCGTTGCCCAGGCTGGAGTGCAATGGTGCCATCTCGGCTCACTGCAACCTCCGCCTCCCAGGTTCAAACGATTCTCCTGCCTCAGCCTCCTGAGTAGCTGGGATTACAGGTCTGTGCCACCACGCCCGGCTAATTTTTGTATTTTTAGTAGAGATGAGGTTTCACCATGTTGACCAGGCTGGTCTTGAGCTCCTGACCTCAGGTGATCCACCTGCCTCGGCCTCCCAAAGTGCTGGGATTACAGGCGTGAGCCACCATGCCCAGCTGATGCAGGATTTTTCTCGGCCACTTTGCCAACTAGGGAGACCTCCAGGCTGGCAACAACCCCCCTTCCCGCCACTGCCCCCTGTGTTATAGATTGCACTTGCAATCAGCGGTTCCCAAGCTCCTGTCCTGCATCCAAGAAGAATGAGGTAAGGCTGACAATTAGAAGGGTGAGGATGGGTGGAGAAGGATTTTGTTGAGCAATGGAACAGCTCTCAGCGGAGCAGGGATGTTGGGGGTGGGGCTCGTTCTCCACCCCTGCAGTCAGGTGGTTTCTGTCTCAGTGTGGCTGAGTCTGGGGCTTTTATGGACTCAAAATGGGGATTGCGTGCTGATTGGTTTGTAAGTATGCAATAAAGGTTAAAGTGAAGACACCACTCAAAGGTGGGGCATGGACAGTGTAGAAAACCAATTAGGAAAGGGTAGGTGAATGTAAAATAGGTGAAGGGTGGGGATTAATAAGAGGAAAGCACACCAAGACAGGTTCTCAATCCGGTCCGTGGATTTGGCTTGTAGCTTGGCTTTCAGGCTTTAAAATATCTTCGGCTTGGAGGTGTGGTTTTACCAGGGACCTGCCCCTATCTGCCTAGGCATTTGTCTGCCTCCTGCCACCATTAGCAGGAGGGGTTGCCCACCAACCCAGTGGTAAGTTTCTAGCATCGCCTTTCAAGTCACCCCTAGATGCTGCTTTGGCTGGCTTTTTTGCATCCACCCAAGCTGGAGTGCAGTGGCATGATCTCGGCTCCCTGCAACCTCTGCCTCCCAGGTTCAAAAATTCCCCTGCCTCAGCCTCCCAAGTAGCTGGGACTACAGGCGCACATCACCATGCCCAGCTAATATTTGTATTTTTAGTAGACACAGGGTTTCACCACGTTGGCCAGGCTGGTCTCGAACTGCTGACCACAAGTGATCTGCCCACCTCAGCCTCCCAAAGTGTATTTATTTATTTTATAGACAAGGTATTGCTTTGTCACCCAGGCTGGAGTACAGTGGTTCAATCAGAGTTCACTGCAGCCTTGAACTCCCAGGCTCAAGTGATCCTCCCTCCTCAGCCTCCTAAGTAGCCGGGGCTATAGGTACCCCCCACCATGCTTACTATTTTCTTTTATGTTTTGTAGAGCTGGAGTCTTACTCTCTTGCCCAGGCTGGTCTCGAACTCCTGACATCAAGTGATCTTCCCACCTCAGCTTCTCAAAGTGCTGAGATTACAGGTGAGAGCCACCCACTTTCTTTGATGGAAGGAGGCAGCACAGAGGAGGGCAGATCCTCCATGCTGCTTGGTCCATGCTCTCCTCTCCCTTCCTTCCCTAGGAGGGAAAGCTCAGACAAGGCTGGAACCTTTCTGCCTCCCAAAGAAGCTGGTACTAGAGCTAAAACACTCTCTGATCCCTTCCCTCCTACCAACCACATCTTTCCCCTGGGAAGCAAGTGCTGGGGAAAGAGCAGCTGGTGCTGGGAGGGAAAGAAGACAGGACACTGAGGATGGCTCCTCCCCAGTGGGGAAGCCAGTGCTGGGTTTTATCAAATGCCTTTAATTAAGAAAGGAGTGAGGAGCTTTCCTGGCTGCAAAGAGGAGGGAAGCGGAGCCCCCCATGCCCTGGCACATGGCTGAGGGCCCCTCAAGAAAGCATCAAGAGAATGGTCAGGATCCAGATGCCAGTGGGAGAGGGTGTGGTGGGAGAAAAGAGAAGTGTTTCCTGTTTTTGAAGAAGTCATGGATGGGAAAAATGCTACTTTTTTTTTTTTTTCAGTCCCAAGAGGTGGCAGGGCATCTTGCTTTCCAGTCAGGATCGGATTCTCTTCCCCACCATGATAAATTGAAAATGGGCCGGCCGGGTGTGGTGGCTCACGCCTATAATCCCAGCAGTTTGGGAGGCCAAGGCGGAGGATCACAAGGTCAGGAGTTTGAGACCAGCCTGGTCAACATAGTGAAACTCCGTCTCTACTAAAAATACAGAAAAAATTAGCCAGGCAGAAGAATCACTGGAACCCAGGAAGCGGAGCTTGCAGTGAGCCGAGATTGTGCCACTGCACTCCAGCCTGGGCAACAGTGTGAGACTCCATCTCAAAAAAGAAGAAAAGAAAAGAAAAGGAAAAAGAAAAGAAAATGGGCCAGGCGTGGTGGCTCACACCTGCAATCTTAGCATTTTGGGAGGCCAAGGAGAGAAGATCACTTGAGGCCAGGAGCTTGAGACCAGCCTGGACAACATAGCAAGACCCCACCTCTGCAAAAAAAATATAAAATAAATAGCCAGGCACGGTGGCATGCACCTGTAATCCTAGCTACCTGGGAGGCTGAGATGGGATGATTGCTTGGGCCCAGGAGTTGTAGGTTACAGTGAGCTATGATGGCACTGCTGCACTCCAGCTTGGGCAGAAGAGTGAGACCCTGTCTCTAAAATAAATCAATAAATAGGAGGGGAGGAAGAGAAGCCACTCAGCCTAAGTCATCACAGGACAACCTGGCTGGTAGGGCTGCAGCACCCTGGGGCATCCAGCCTTTCCTTCACTCCTCACACTTTTTCCAAGCCCCTACTTGTCCTTGGCCAGTCTGCACCTTCAGTGTGCTGATGGAGAGGTGACTAGGACCCAGTCCCTGCCCCTGGGTAGGGAGCTCCCAGCCCCACAGAGAAAGTTTAGTTTTTACTTTGTTCCGCCAAAGGAGTCTTGCCAGTCCTGTGGGAGAGGCAGCTTTCGGCATAGATATTGGTAGGGTGGCTTTATCCCATCACAGAGAGGGGAAGGAAAGCAAGTAAAGGCATCTCCTGGGAAGACAAAGTTTAATACATATTTAATTTAATCCTGACATATTTAATTTTTTTTTTTTTTGAGACAGAGTTTCGTTCCGTTGCCCAGACTGGAGTGCAGTGGGAGGCCTCAGCACACTGCAGCCTCCACTTCCTAGGTTCAAGCGATTCTCCTGCTTCAGCCTCCTGAGTAGCTGGGATCACAGACGCCCACCAACATGCCTGGCTAATTTTTATATTTTTAGTAGAACCAGGCCAGGCTGGTCTTGAACTCCTGACCTCAAGTGATCTGACTGCCTCGGCCTCCCGAAGTGCTGGGATTACAGGGGTGAGCCACCATGCCCAGCTCACCTGCCCCTCACCAAGAGTCATCACATCCATATACATAGTCATGTACACCCAGTGGGTGGGTCCCCCCACTCACAGATGCAAGCCCACACCTCCACGTGAAAGCCCAGAGACTGTACTCCACATGGGAATAAGCTGGGAATGAAGCGCCAGACCCCATGGCTGCAGAAAGCTCCAACCCTGGTGCAGAAGCGGAACCAGGTCAGGGGCCGGCACACTTGGCTGCATCTGTCACCACTCATCTCTGAGCCCTGGTGCTAGTGGCACAAACCTTTAGGTCCCCAGTCTGTCGTGGGAAAGTCCTTTGAAAGCATGAAAGGCAGAGCAACATAAATTAAACCCAGCAGCACAACCCCTGCTTGCTCAGAGGGAACAAGTCGCTGGATAGCAAGCTCTTCAAGTCTCAATGTCATTAAACAAGGACTGAGAAAGAATGCCTGCCCTGATGCGTCAATTACCCATCCATCAGTCAGCAAGTACGGGACACAGCTATGTGCTAGGCACCAGGCTAGGGCCAGGTGCTGGAACATACCAAGAGGTGTCAGACACAATGGCCACCTTCAGATTCCACTCTAGAGGGAGAGGCTTAAACATAAGAAGTAACTGCCAAATGACTAGGGCAGAGGAGGGAAGCGAGTGCCAGTGAAGGTGGGATGCCAGCGAAGGAGAAACCACTCCCAGAGGGCATGGTCAGAAAAGACTTCATGAAGAGGAGGAATTGGAGTTGAATGTTAACAAACGATTGGGGCTGGGCGTGGTGGCTCGCATCTGTAATCCCAGCACTTTGGGAGGCTGAGGTGGGCAGATCACTTGAGGTCAGGAGTGCGAGACCAGCCTGGCCAACATGGTGAAACACCATCTCTACTAAAATTACAAACATTACCAGGCATGGTGGCGCATGCCTGTAATCCCAGCTGCTTGGGAGGCTGAGGCAGGAGAATCGCTTGAACCTGCCAGGCGGAGGATGAAGTGAGCCGAGATCATGCCACTGCACTCCAGCCTGGGTGACAGAGCAAGACTCTGTCTCAAAAATAAAACAAAACAAAAAAACAAATGATTAGGATGTGGAAAGGCACAGGAAAGGGAAATTGGCATCCAGATGGTGGGACTCGCATACACAAAAGTGCAGAGGTTCCAGGCCAGGCGCAGTAGCTCACACCTGTAATCCCAGCACTTTGGGAAGCCAAGGTGGGCAGATCACCTGAGGTCAGGTGTTCAAGACCAGCCTGGCCAACGTGGTGAAACCACGTCTCTACTAAAAATACAAAAATTAGCCAGGCATGGTGGTGCATGCCTGTAGTCCCAGCTACTCTGGAGGCTGAGGCAAGAGAATAGCTTGAATCCAGGAGGTTGCAGTGAGCCGAGATCGCGCCACTGCCCTCCAGCCTGGGCAACAGAGTGAGACTCTGTCTCAAAAAAAAAAAAAACAAAAGTGCAGAGGTTCGGGATTGGGGTGGCTTCTTGGAAGAGAGTCCCACTGATTTTTACTCAGTGTTCTCATCCTCCACTCTGGATGCCTGACCTTTATCCATTCACTGCTTGTTGTTTTCAAACTTATAGGCTTTTTTTTTTTTTAAATATGTACAGGGTCTCATTCTGTTGCCCTGGCGGGAGTGCAATGGTGTGATCAAAGCTCACAGCAGCCTCAAACTCCTGGGCTCAAGCGACCCTCCTGCCTCAGCCTCCTAGGTTGCTGGGACTACAAGCACACACCGCCACACCCAGCTAATTTAAAAAAAATTTTTTTTTTTGTAGAGATGGGTCTCTCTGTATAGCCCAGGCTGGTCTCAAACTCCTGGCCTCAACCAGTACTCCTGCCTTTGCCTCCCAAAGTGCTGGGACAAACTTACAGACCTGACACTCATTATGTTTTGGTCTTAGCCTCTCATCTTGAATTTGACAGAAGTGACACCTTCCTACAGGTCATATTATCTCCTGAAAAGTTTTCTCATTCCCAAGGCCAGCGATCCCACCACAGGCTTCCTGGAACCACATCCTCTTCCCCACTGAACCTGCCACTAGGACCTGCATCCATCAGCACCTGCCACATGGTGCCATTTCCACCTGGTACACCAGCATGAGAGGACGCTGTGAGCCTCCTATGGAGATGTTCCCATGGGGGTCTTTTCCTGCTGGAGTTTCCCAGAGGCTGTAGCACACCAGGAAGAAGAATAAATCAAAAAGGAGTGCTGGCCGGGCATGGTGGCTCATGCCTGTAATCCTAGCACCTTCGGATGCTAAGGTGGGTGGATCACCTGAGGTCAGGAGTTCGAGACCAGCCTGGTCAACATGGTGAAACCCCATCTCTACTAATAATACAAAAATTAGCTGGGTGTGGTGGCGCAGGCCTGTAATCTCAGCTACTTGGGAGGCTGAGGCCAGAGAATTGCAGTGAGCTGAGATCGTGCCACTGCACTCCAGCTTGGGCAACAGAGCGACACTCCATCTCAAAAAAAATAAAAAAAAATAAAAAAGAGTACTGCTGGGCGCAGTGGCTCATTCCTGTAATCTCAGCACTTTGCAAGGCCGAGGCAGGCAGATTACGAGGTCAAGAGTTCGAGACCAGCCTGGCCAACATGTTGAAACCCTGTCTCTACTAAAAATACAAAAATTAGCCGGGCATGGTGGCACGTGCCTGTAGTCCCAGCTACTCGGGAGGCTGAGGCAGGAGGATCGCTTGAACCTGGGAAGCAGAGGTTGCAGTGAGCCGAGATCACGCCACTGCACTCCAGCCTGGGCAACAGAGTGAGACTCCATCTCAAAAAAAAAGGAGCGTTAATGGAACACTGTCCAGCCAGCTGTTGTAGGGACAATGTAGCCTGTGATGTCAGGGATAAGAAGGTCTCCTCCTCCAAGGGAAAAAGATGTTTTCACCTTAAAATTTCATCATTAGGCTGGGAATGGTGGCTCATTCCTATAATCCCCGCACTTTGGGAGGCAGAGGTGGGTGGGTAGATCTCTTGAGGCTGGCATTCCAGACCAGCCTAGGCAACATAGTGAGACCTCATTTCTACAAAAAATAGAAAAAATTAGCCAGGTGTGGTGGTGCACGCCTGCAGTCCTAGCTACTTGGGAGGCTGAGGTGGGAGGACCCCTTGAGCCTGGGAGGTCAAGGTTTGCAGTGAGCTGTAATCACACCACTGTGCTCCAACCTGGGCAGCAGAGCGAAACCCTGTCTCAAAACAAAAAATTAAAAATAAAGATAAAATAAAATAAAAATTCATCATTATAAATTCATGCTTTTTAACTGAAGATATTATCTCGTATTAAAATGGAAAAACTGGCTGGATGCAGCGGCTCATGCCTGTAATCCCAGCACTTTGGGAGTCTGAGGCAGGTGGATCACTTGGGGTCAGGAGTTTGAGACCAGCCTGACCAACATGGTGAAACCCTGTCTCTACTAAAAATACAAAAATTAGCCAGGCATGGTGGCACATGTCTGTGGTCCCAGCTACTCAGGAGGCTGAGGTGGGAAAATCATTTGAACTCAGGAGGCGGAGGCTGCAGTGAGCCTAGATCACACACCACTGCACTCCAGCCCGGGCAACAGAATGAGACTCCATCCCAAAATAAATAAATAAATAGAAAAGACTTCCGGTGACTATAGTCCCAGCTACTCAGGAGGCTGAGATGTACCGAGCAGCAGTGAGCTATGATTGTGCCACTGCACTCTAGCCTGGGCAACAGAGCAAGACCCTGTGTCTAAAAAATAAAATAAATAATTTTTTTTTTTGAGGTGGAGTCTCACTCTGTTGCCAAGGCTGGAGTGCAGTGGTGAAATCTAGGCTCACTGCAACCTCCACCTCCTGGGTTCAAGAGATTCTCATGCCTCAGCCTCCTGAGTAGCTGCGATTACAGGCACATGCCACCACACCCAGCTAATTTTTGTATTTTTAGTAGAGTTGGGGTTTCACCATGTTTTTTGTAGAGATGGGGGGGGGTCTCACCATCTTGCCCAGGCTGGTCTTGAACTCCTGACCTCAAGTGATCTGCCCACCTCGGCCTCCCAAACTGCTGGGATTACAGGCGTGAGCCCACTGCGCCTGGCCAGAAGAATTTCTTATCATTGTAATGTGTAATTTGATATATCAGTGAGGCCGGACATGGTGTCTCATGCCTATAATCACAGTACTTTGGGAGGGAGAGGTTCTGCCAGCCTGGACAACATAGCAAGACCCTGTCTCTACAAAAAATACAGAAATTAGCCAGGGGTGGTGCTGCAGGTCTGTAGTCCCAGCAATTTGGGAGGCTGAAGCAAGAGGATTGCTTGAGCCCAGGAGTTCAAGTTTTCAGTGAGCTATCATTATACCACTGCACTCCAGCCTGGGCAACAGAGCAAGGACCTATCAAAAAAAAAGCAAAGACTTCTGAAAGAGAATGCCCCTCAGTCAGCTACAACTTGGGTGACTGACTTTACAAGAACTTTCTTTAAGAAGAGTTTGCCCAAAGGGTAAGGACACTAGATGCTCTCCTGGGGAATGGGAGACATTTCTTTTTGCACAGCCAAATATGGGTGTATGGGAAAATGGGCACTTTGATAAAGAGGAGAGAGAGTCCCTTTGAGAAGCTCGCCTAGGGTGATGTCTTCTGTGATAAGCAGAACCACTGAAATGCAATGGGTTAAACCAATATCTCTGCATGAAACTTTCAAACAAGGACCATTTTTTTTGTAAAATGAGGGGAAGGAACTTAAGGCTGGGTGTCCTAAAAGTTACACTGACCAGTCATGACTGTGATTGCAGTTTAAAATAATAGACTCTGGAGGGTCAGAGCTGTGAAGTGTTTTGATAGGTGGAGGAGTCAGGGCTCTCCAGAGGAACAGAAACAATAGAACAGAACAAGTGGGGCGGGGTGGCTCACACCTGTAATCCCACTTTGGGAAGCCAAGGTGGGCGGATCACTTGAGGTCAGCAGTTCAAGACCAGCCTGGGCATCTGTGTATGTGACATTCCAGCCAGTGACAATTATAATGGAGCTGAAAAACTGCTATCGCCTAGTGACATTGTAGTGCAATGGGTGACTCCTGTGTTTGTGGTGATGGTGGTATAAACAAACCTACTGCACTGTCAATCCTATAAAAGTAATGCACCTACAATTATGTACAGTGCATACTTGATAATGATAATAAACAACTATGTTACTAGTTTATGTATTTACTTTTCCTGTTACTGTTATTTGAGAGCCTACTTCTTCTATTTATGGGTATATATATG
The DNA here is from genome assembly GCF_028858775.2 of Pan troglodytes. Taxonomy (NCBI): domain Eukaryota; kingdom Metazoa; phylum Chordata; class Mammalia; order Primates; family Hominidae; genus Pan; species Pan troglodytes. The sequence goes on from NC_072405.2 coordinate 46,380,573, forward strand.
CATATATAAGATATGTGTGTGTGCGTGTGTGTATATACATATATATATATATTTTTTTTTTTTTGAAAAGAAGTTTTGTTCTTGTTGCCCAGGCTGGAGTGCAATGGTGCGATCTCGGGTCACTGCAACCTCCACCTCCCGGGTTCAAGCGATTCACCCGTCTCCGTCTCCTGAATAGCTGGGATTACAGGCATGCGCCACCACGCTTGGCTAATTTTTTTTGTATTTTTAGTAGAGACGGGGTTTCACCATGTTGGTCAGGCTGGTCTTGAACTCCTTACCTCAGGTGATCCACCCACCTCAGCCTCCCAAAGTGCCCGGATTACAGGTGTGAGCCACTGTGCCCAGCTACATTTTTTTTTTTTTTTTTTTGAGACAGAGTCTCACTGTGTCGCCCAGGCTGGAGTGCAGTGACAGGATCTCGGCTCACTGCAGCCTCTGCCTCCCAGGTTCAAGCAATTCTCCTGCCTCAGCCTCCTGAGTAATCAGGATTACAGACGTGCACCACCACGCTTGACTAATTTTTGTATTTTTAGTAGAGACAGAGTTTCACCATGTTGGCCAGGCTGGTCTTGAACTCCTGACCTCAAGTGATCTGCCTGTCTTGGCCTCCCAAAGTGCTGGGATTACAGGTGTGAGCCACTGCGCCTGGCCTACTTATGTATATTTTAAAAGTTAACTATAAAACAGCCTGAGGCAGTTCCTTCAGGAGGTATTCCAGAAGAAGGCATTGCTATCACAGGAGACGGTAGCTCCATGCGTGTTATCGCTCCTAAAGACCTTCCAGTAGGACAAGATGTGGAGGCGGAAGACAGTGATATTGAGGATCCTGACCCTGGGTAGGCCTAGGCTAATGTGTGTGTTTGTGTCTTAGATTTAACAAAAAAGTTAAAAAACTTAAAAATAAAGGCTAGGCGCAATGGCTCACGCCTATAATCCCAGCACTTTGGGAGGCTGAGGCACGTGGATTGCCTGAGCTCAGGAGTTCAAGACCAGCCTGGTCAACATGGTGAAACCCCATCTCTACGAAAATACAAAAAAATTAGCCGGGCGTGGCAGCGTGCATCTGTAATCCCAGCTACTCGGGAGGCTGAGGCAGGAGAATTGCTTGAACCTGGGAGGAGGAGGTTGTAGTGAGCCATGATGGTGCCACTGCACTCCAGCCTGGGAGACAGAGCAAGACTCCGTCTCCAAAAATAAATAAATAACTAAATAATAAAATAAAATATTTAAAAATAGAAAAAGCTGATAGAATAAAGATATAAAGAAAGAAAATAATTTTGTACAGCTGTACAGTGGGTTTGTGTTTTAAGCTAAGTATTATTACAAAAGAGTCAACATTTAAAAAAATTTTAAAGCTTATAAAGTCTTTCGGTTTTCAGCTTGGAGGAGGATGTGGTGCAACTTTCTTCTGCTGTCCCAAATCCAGGTTCATCTGACACCAGCTGCCTAAGTTCAACCCCAGTGAGATCAAATTCATACACCTGGGGTGTACTGGGGGTGAAGTCAGTGCCACATCTGCACTGGCTCCCAAGATCAGCCCCCTAGGTCTGTCTCTAAAAAAGTTGGTGATGACATTGCCAAGGCAATCAGTGACTGGAAGCGTATGAGGATTACAGTGAAACTGACCAGAACAGACAGGCCCAGATTGAGGGGGTACCTTCTGCCTCTGCTCTCATCATCAAAGCCCTCGACAAACTGCCAAGAGGCAGAAAGAAACAGAAAAACATTAAACACAGCGGAAATAACACTTTTGTTGTTGAGATGGAGTCTCACTCTGTAGCCCAAGCTGGAGTGCAGTGCCGCAATCTCAGCTCACAGCAACCTCTGCCTCCCAGGCTCAAGTGATTCTCGTGCCTCAGCCTCCCTAGTAGCTGGGACTACAGGTGCGCCCCACTGCGCCTGGCTAATTTCTTTTATTTTTTAAAGTATAGACGGGGTTTCACCATGTTGCCCAAGGTGGTCACGAACTCCTGAGCCTGAGCTCAGGCAACCGACCCACCTCGGCCTCCCAAAGTGCTGGGATTACAGGCATGAGCCACCACACCCTGCCTGGAAATAACACTTTTGGATTGTCAAGGTTGCCCAGGCATCAGTCTTTAGCCAGCATACTCTCTGGAACCGTTGAAGAGATTTTGGGGCCTGCCCAGTCTGTGGGCTGCAATGTTGATGGCCGCCACCCTCATGACATCATAGATGACTTTTAACGGTAGTGTGGAGGAATGCTCAGCTAGTTAAGAACCACAAAGGACAATATTTTAATAAAGGATCATTTGACAACCAAAAAAAAGTTTATAAAGTAAAAAAGTTACATTAAGCTAAATTTAATTTACTGAAGAAAGAAAAACATCTTTAATAAATTCAGTGTAGCCTAAGTGTTCAGTGTTTATAAAGTCTACAATAGTGTAATGTCCTCAGCCTTCATTCACTCACCACTCACTGACTCACCCAGAGAAACTTCCAGTCCTGAAACCTCCATTTATGCTAAGTGCCCTATACAGGTGTACCATCTTTTAATCATTTATACCATATTTTTACTGTACCTTTTATAGGTTTTGATGTGTTCCTTTTGAAGATTTATTTGGGGACAGGTGCAGTGGCTCACACCTGTAATCCCAGCACTTTGGGAGGCTGAGGAGGGCAGATCATCTGAGGGCAGGAGTTTGAGACCAGCCTGGCCAACATGGCGAAATCCCGTTTCTACTAAAAATGCAAAAATTAGCCAGGTGAGGTGGGGCGCACCTGTAATCATAGCTACTCAGGAGGCTGAGACAGGAGAATCACTTGAACCCAGGAGGTGGAGGTTGCAGTGAGCCGAGATCGTGCCACTGCACTCCAGCCTGGGTGACAGAGCAAGACTCTGTCTCAAAAAAAAAAAAAAAATTATTTGGGCCTGGCACAGTGGCTTACGCCTGTAATCCTAGCACTTTGGGAGGCCAAGGGGTGAATCACAAGGTCAGGAGTTTGAGACTAGCCTGGCCAACATGGTGAAACCCCATCTCTACTAAAAATACAAAAACTAGCCGGGTGTGGTAGTGTGCACCTGTAATCCCAGTTACTCAGGAGGCTGAGGCAAGAGAATCACTTAAACCCAGGAGGCAGAGGTTGCAATGAGCCACAATCACACCACTGCACGCCAGCCTAAGCAACAGAGTAAAACTCCGACTCAAAAAAAATTAAATTAAATTTTAAAATAAGATTTATTTTTTTTTTTTGAGACAGAGTCTCACTCTGTTGCCCAGGCTGGAGTGCAGTGGCACAATCATGGCTCACTACAGCCTCAACATCTTGGGCTCAAGTGTTTCTCCCATCTTAGCCTCCAGAGTAGCTGGGACCACAGGTACACACTACTACATCCAGCTGATTTTTTAATTTTGTAGAGACAGGGTCTCTCCATGTTTTCCAGGCTGGTCTCGAACTCCTGGGCTCAAGTGATCCTCCTGCCTCAGCCTCCCAAAGTGCTGGGATTATAGGCATGAGCCTCCGTGCCCAGCCTAGATATGTTTAAATACACAAATACCACTGTGTTACAATTGCCTACATTATTTAGTACAGTAGCATCTGTACAGGTTTGTAGCCTAGGAGCTACAAAATAACATTTTGACAGCAATCTAGGCATCCCTTAGCCCAGTCAAATGGGCATAAAATTAACCATCACAGGCCGGGCGCAGTGGCTCACACCTGTAATCCCAGGAAGAATTGGAATCTGGGAGGCCGAGCTGGGCAGATCACGAGGTCAAGAGATCGAGACCATCCCGGCCAACATGGTGAGACCCCATCTCTACTAAAAATACAAAACTTAGCCAAGTGTGGTGGCACACGCCTGTAGTCCCAGCTACTCAGGAGGCTGAGACAGGAGAATTGCTTGAACCCGGGAGGTGGAAGTTGCAGTGAGCCAAGATTGTGCCACTGCACTCCAGCCTGGGAGACAGAGCAATACTCTGTCTCAAAAAAAAAAATTAGCCATCTCACTAGATCATGTTGTTCAACACCCTATTTTTGCAGATTGAAGTTTAAAGGGACAATTGATTTATGCAACATCTTTTTTTAAAAAAATAAAATTAGGTTAAACATAAAAAAAATCTTTTTTTTTTTGAGACAGGATCTCACTTGAGTTGCCTGGGCTGGAGTGAAATGGGGCAATCTTGGCTCACTGCAGCCTCAACCTCCCCAGACCAGCTGATTCTCCCACCTCAGCCTCCCAAGTAGCTGGGATTACAGTCGCACGCCATCACACCTGGCAAATTTTTTGTATTTTTAGTAGAGACGGGGTTCCGCTATGTTGCCCAGGCTGGTCTCAAACTCCTGGACTCAAGCAATCCATCTGTCTTGGCTTCCCAGAGTGCTGGGATTACAGGCATGAGCCACAGCACACGGCCTGATTTATGCAAGATCTTATAGCACGTGCCTGGTCCCTAGGCTCTTGACTCTTAGATGAGGTTCCTTTCTATGACACTGAGCTCTAGAACCAGAAAGCTGGACATTGAAAATATATCTATCTTTATTCCTTCTGGGTAGATTTGAATTTATAAGAATATGTTTGGCCAGGCACCTGTGATCCCAGAACTTTGAGGGGCCCAGGCTGTAGGATCACTTGAGCCCAAGAGTTTGAGACCAGTCTGGGCAACATAGGGAGACCCCATCTCTACAAAAAAATTTAAAAATCACCGAGGTGTGGTAGTGTATGCTGTAATCCCATCTACTTGGGGGGCCGAGATAGGAGAATCACTTGAGCCCCAGAGGTCAAGGCTGCAGGAAGCCATGATGGAGCCACTGTGCTCCAGCCTGGGCAACAGTGCAACACCAAGAAAGAAAGAAAGAGGCCGGGCGCAGTGGCTCATGCCTGTAATCCCAGAACTCTGGGAGGCTGAGGAGGATGAATCACCTGAGATCAGGAGTTTGAGACTGGCCTGATCAACATGGTGAAACCCCACATCTACTAAAAATACAAAATTAGCCGGGTGTGGTGGCACATGCCTATAATCTCAGCTACTTGGGAGGCTGAGGCAGGAGAATCACTTGAACCTGGGAGGTGGAGGTTGTAGTGAGCCGAGATCGCACCATTGCACTCCAACCTGGGCAACAAGAGCAAAACTCCATCTCAAAAAAAAAAAGAAGAAGGAAAGAAAGAGAGAGAGAGAGGGAGGGAGGGAGGGAGAGAAAGGGAGGGACAGAGGGGGAGAGAGGGAAGGAAGGGAGGGAGGGAGGAAGGAAGGAAGGAGGGAGGGAAGAAAGGAAGGAAGGAAGGAAATGAAGGAAAGAAAGGAAGGAAAGAAAGGAAGAAAGAAAGAATATGTTCCTCTTTAAACCGCTAGCATCCCCCTGTGAAATAATGGATGTAGGCAATGATCATCAATATCTGCCAAAACCATCTAGATAAAGGCTGAAGGGAAGTTGTTTAATAATGAATGCATCAGGCTGACAACACCCAAACCCCAATAATCAATTTTAAAACCACCAAAAGAGAGACAGCCAGACTTTACATCCTCCTAATGTAATACAATAAAAGTGCATCGCACCTTGCTTAAGAAAAAAAGAGGGCCGGGTGCAGTGGCTCACGCCTGTAATCCCAGCACTTTGGTAGGCCAAGGCGGGCGGATCACGAGGTAAGGAGATCGAGACCATCCTGGCTAACACGATGAAATCCTGTCTCTACTAAAAATACAAAAAAATAAATTAGCGGGGCATGGTGGCAGGCGCCCGTAGTCCCAGCTACTCGGGAGGCTGAGGCGGAAGAATGGCGTGAACCCGGGAGGCGGAGCTTGCAGTGAGCTGAGATCGCACGACTGCACTCCAGCCTGGGCGACAGAGGGAGACTCCGTCTAAAAAAAAAGAAAAAAAGAGCCAAGCGAGGTGGCTCAACGCCTGTAATCCCAGCACTTTGGGAGGCCAAGGCGGGAGGATTGCTTGAACTCAGTAGTTCGAGACCAGCCTGAGCAATATAGTTAGAACCAATCTCAAAAAATAAAAATAAAAAAAATAAACAGGACCGGGGCAGTGGTTCGTGCCTGTAATCCCAGCACTTTGGGATGCTATGGCTAGTCTTGAACTTGAGCCTTACTTGAACCCAGGAGTTCAAGACAAGTCTGGACAGTAGAGTGAGAAATATTTTTTTACAAAAAAAATCAGCCAGCTGTGGTGGCATGCACTTGTAGTCTCAGCAACTTGGAGGCTGAGGTGGGAGAATCGCTTTAGCCAGGGAAGTGGGGGTTGCAGTCAGCTGAGATCATGCCACCACACTCCAGTCTGAGAGACAGAGCAAGACTGTGTCTGGAAAAAAAGAAAAAGAAAAAAAAGTAAAAGGCTTTTTCTGTTAGCGATCTAGACTGTATAATTAAAGATGAAATGATGGGCTCACTGGGATTCTGTTTAAAATGATCCAGTGGTGGCCGGGCACAGTGGCTCATGCCTGTAATCCCAGCACTTTGGAAGGCCGAGGCGAGTGGATCACCTGAGGTCAGGAGTTCGAGACCATCCTGTCCAACGTGACCAAACCCCATCTCTACTAAAAATACAAAACTTAGTTGGGCATGGTGGCAGAGGCGCCTGTAATCCCAGCCACTCAGGAGGCTGAGGCAGGAGAATTGCTTGAACCCAGAGGCAGAGGTTGCAGTGAGCCAAATGGCGCCACTGCACTCCAGCCTGGGCAACAGAGCAGGACTCCGTCTCAAAATTAATAAATAAATAAAATGATCCAATGGATGTATGGATGAAACAAGATTGACTGTATATTGATCATCACAGTAGTGGGATGATGAGTCCATGGGAGGGGAAATACTGTTCTGTCTGCTTTTGTGTATATTTGAAATGTTCCATAATAAAAAGTAAACCCACAACCTCCAGTCATTATGTTATTGCAACTGAGCTAAAAGGATGAGAGGTTTTTATTCACAGCCCAACAGCTTTATGTGGGAATATCCAGATGAGGGCAGTGCAGGAGTGCAGCCAGTTCCTCCAGGCTGGGCAGACAGAAAGCAGGATCCCTGGAGAAAGAGAAAAGAAGCTGGTCCCTCCACCACAGGTGTAAACATGGGCTTCAAGGCAGCTATTTGCTGCTGACAGGCACATAGCTCCTCTCCTTCTTCCCACAGGGCTGCAAGAATAGGTTCCTGTGTTTGACCCCTTTTCACTTCTAAAGCTGTCCTCTGTTTATTTTGATTTACATTCACCTACTATATAAACACACAACATGGGCTTACACACCATGGAAAGCTCAAGGTTTTTTTTTTTTTCTTCTTCTTTGAGAAAAAAAGTCTCACTCTGCCAAACAGGCTGGAGTACAGTGGTGCAATCATGACTCGCTGCAGCCTCGACTTTCGCAGGCTCAGGTAATCCTCCCACCTCAGCCTTCAGAGTAGCTGGGACTACAGACACTCACCACCATTGTATTTTTAGTAGAGATGGGGTTTTGCCATATTGCCCAGGTTGGTCTTGAATACCTGGGCTCAAGCGATCTTCCCACCTTGGCCTCCCAGAGTGCAGGGATTTCAGGTGTGAGCCACTATGCAGTGCCAAAATAGGATTTCATGACACATGAAAACTATATGAAACTCAAATTTAAGTATCCTTACATACAGCTGTATTGGAACACAGCTTCACTCTTACTTATGGCTGCTTTCACACCACAATCGTGGAGGCACAGGTAAAGTTTGCAGCCAAACAGCCTTCAAAGGCTTGGAGGGCTGGGCACGCTGGCTCCTGCCTGTAATTCCAGCACTTTGGGAAACCGAGGCGGGAGGATTGCTTGAGCCCAGGAGATTAAGACCAGCCTGAGTAACAAAGTAAGATGCTTCCTCTATAAAAATAAATAAGGCCGGGCATGGTGACTCCCGCCTGTAATCCCAGCACTTTGGGAGGCCGAGGCGGGTGGATCACCTGAGGTCAGCAGTTCAATACTGGCCTGGCCAACATGGTGAAACCCCATCTCTACTAAAAATACAAAAAAAAAAAAAATTAGCCGGGCATGGTGTTGGGTGCATGTAATCCCAGCTACTTGGGAGGCTGAGGCAGGAGAATCACTTGAACCCAGGAGGCAGAGGTTGCAGTGAGCTGAGATTGTGCCATTGCACTCCAGCCTGGGCAACAAGAGTGAAGCTCTGTCTCAAAAAAATAAAATAAAAATAAATAAGTAAATAAATAAACAAATGAATTAATTTTTAAAAGCTTGGAGGTTCCCAAGTTGGATCTGAATCCGTGGGACCAATCTGATAATTCAACCAGTGTAGTTTACAGAATGCTAAACCTTGTACAGCCACATTGGAGTTTATGTGCCCATCTCATTGTAGGCCAATGTGGGGGCCTGTCTGGAGTTAACCAGTCTTGCCTGGGAACTAGATCTATTGGAGGCTTCCTGGGGAGTCTTTGGGTTCTCACCTAATGAGTCAAGGGTGCCCAGGTTCCTCAGGGTCACTGCGACCCAGACCTCTGAGAGGCCCACTAGGTCTGAACAGTCTATCCGAAGTCCTGGAGACAGTCAGAGTTGCCCCACCTGTTGTCTGCATCGCAAGCCGACTAGAATTAGTCTAGCCCTAGCAATGCAGCAACTCAAATGGACAGTTGCTGTTTCCTGGTGTGCTTCCAAACCCCCTTCCTACTTGTACACCTTCCCCCATTTTCCTCAGAGTCTTAAGTACATTAAAAAAAAAAAAAAAAAAGAGGGCAAGAAAGAGAAACTTCCCTCCTGACAGCTCTACTGCCTGGCCCCACTGCTTCTCATATTTTACACTGGCAGATGGCTGTACCCAGCCCCTCCACTCCTGGGGAGGTCTTCTCCAGGGCACGCCCCTCCACTAACCCAAAGGTGAAGGGTGACTGTCCTGAGAGGAAGGGGTGGTAAAGGGAGGTGTGAGGCTGCAAGAGAGCTGGCAGGCTGGGGGTGGAGGGGTGGCTCCCCGGATGCCTGCAGCTGCTCAGATGTTTATTGGGAGCCTTCTCTAGGCTGCCCAGAGGGTTGGGGACATGCCCTTGAGGCACAGACCCGGAACCTTGTAGGGCAACAGGAGTGAGGGCCTTGAAGAGATGGCCCTTTCAGCCCCATGCTGTGCTGGGGCCTTGGCAGCAACTATATCTGCCCAAGTCTTACTTGGCCAATGATGCATCGTTAATGTTTTGTTTTTATTTTTCGTAGAGATCAGGTCTGGCTATGTTGCCCAGGCTGATCTCAAACTCCTGGGCACAAGTGATCCTCCCACTTCAGCCTCCCGAAGTGCTGGAATTACAGGCTGAGCCACCTGGCCCAGGGACTTTTGCCCCACTTCGGGCTCTCTTCTTACTTGTCTTATTTGCTTGGTTTGGTTTATCTGACTTTCCACTCACACGCCTGGGCTCACATCTGTCCCGGATTAGAAAGTGATTCCAATGTCAATGTCCTGATGCCATTTGAGATCAAAGGCAGCAGCCCCAGGAGCCAAGAAGGCATTCCAGGATGGTGTGGTGGGGAAGAAGGAGACCCAGGCTTGCAGGAAGAAGGGAAAGTCCTCAACCACCATCCATGACCACCAGGGAAATACAGTGAGGCCCATGGAGTGGGAGAGCCCTGTACCCCACAGGCTAGGGGGTTATCTTTTTAGCCACTTGTATTTTCTGGGGTCCTCTCAAGGCTGCAGGAAGGAAATCCCTCCAATGTAAACTTACCATGACCTCTTCCACCTCCCTGATGTAAAAATGAAATGCTCCCTACACAAATGTCTCCAGCCTGGACCAAAGGGTCACTGGTGCCTGCCTTTCATTCATTCCAGACACTGTTCCCATTTCTCCTGACCCCACCTAAGCCCCTCACCCTTTTTATCTTTTCTATTTTTTTCTTTTCTTTCTTTTTTTTTTTTTTTTTTTTTTTGAGACAGAGTCTCGCTCTGTTGCCTAGGCTAGAATGCAGTGGTGCAGTGGCACAATCTTGGCTCACTGCAGCCTCCGCCAACCAGGTTCAAGCAATTCTCATGCCTCAGCCACCTCAGTAGCTGGAATTACAGGCGTGCAACACCACGCCCAGCTAATTTTTGTATTTTTAGTAGAGATGGAGTTTCATCATGTTGGCCAGGCTGATCTCGAACTCCTGACCTCAGGTGATCCGCCCGCCTCGGCCTCCCAAAGTGCTGAAATTACAGGCGTGAGCCACCACACCTGGCCATGCTTCACCTTTTAATGAGTCATGGGGTACTGGAAGAGGAAAGGCCCACAGGATGAGGGTCTGGTTGCCTCACTGATTCCAAACCAGAGCTTGGCTGGGGAAGGAGGGCCAGCCTGATTTCACCTTTGTGTGGGATTCGTCTAGGTAGTCCCAATTTCAGTCTTGCTTCTTCATGTATTTTTTTTTTTTTTTTTTTGAGATGGAGTTTCACTGTTGTCGCCCATCACCCAGGCTGGAGTGCAATGGCATGATCTCGGCTCACTGCAACCCCCACCTCCTGGTCCAAGTGATTCTCCTGCCTCAGCCTCCTGAGTAGCTGGGATTACAGGCACCCGCCACCATGACTGGCTAATTTTTGTATTTTAAGTAGAGACAGGGTTTCGTCATGTTGGCCAGGCTAGTCTCGAACTCCTGACCTCAGGTGATCTGCCTGCCTCGACCTCCCAAAGCACTGGAATTACAGGCATCAGCCACCATGCCTGGCCCTCCTTTCCCCTATTAAAATGAGAGTTCTTCCCATTATCATTCCATTGGGAAAAAAATGAGAGTTCACAGGGGGCAAAAGAGAAAATAATGTAGTCTAGGCTGGGCTGGGTCCATTGTCACACTGCTATAAAGACATACCAGAGACTGGGTAATTTATAAAGAAAACAGGTATAATCAGCTCATGGTTCTGCAAGCTATACAGGCTTCGGCTTCTGGGGAGGTCTCAGGAAACTTACAATCATGGCAGAAGTCAAAAAGGAAGCAAGCACCATCCTCACACAGCAGAGCAGGAGAGAGTGAGAGTGAAGAGGAGAGGCTACACATTTTCAAACAACCAGATCTCGTGAGAACTCTATGACAAGAACAGCAAGGGGGAAGTCCGCCCCTGTGATCCAGTCACCTCCTACAAGGCCCCTCCTCCAACACTGGGAATTACAATTCGACATGAGACTTGGGTGGGGATACAGAGCCAAACCATATCAGCCTAGCACACAACTATAAACCAGGAAACAGGCTGGGCGTGGTGGCTCATCCCTGTAATCCCAGCACTTTGGGAAGCTAAGGGGGGCGGATCACTTGAGGTCAGGAGTTCAAGACCAGCCTGGCCAACACGGTGAAATCCCGTCTCTACTAAAAATTTAAAAATTAGCCAGACATGGTGGCAGGTGCCTGTAATTCCAGCTACTTGGGAGGCTGAGGCAGGAGAATTGCTTGAACCCGGGAGGCAGAGGTTGCAGTGAGCCGAGATCGCACTGTTGCACTCCAGCCTAGGCAACAGACTGAGACTCCTTCTCAAAATAAATAAATATATAAACAAACAAACAAACAAACCAGGAACCTGATGCTCTTCTGTCTTCAAATTTCGGGTGCACGTGGGGAAAGAAGTAGAACATTCAACTCACCCATGAGACAACCTCAAGAAACCAGCAGCATTTTAGAATCTCTCTTCCAGACATGGTGGACTCTTCTCACTAAAGTTCCAGCTACTCTCAAAGGAGCTTAAAGAGATGGGAATTTTATCAGGGAAACCAAGCTTCCTGTATGCCCACAGCCTTCCAGTGAGCATGTGACCATTGATGCTTCAGCTATCAGATGAAAGCAAGCCCCTGGGATTCTGTCTCCACTATCTCAGGGGAGGGCTGGCCAGAGTTTGACCTCCCTTTTTCTTTCATCCTGTTCTTCTACAGTATCTATTTTATCTTAATAAGAGGTAGAGTAATTCCTCCCACTTTCATCTTTCTTTTTTTCCCAAGATTATTTTCCTGTTCCTAGAGTCTATATTTTCCCATGTACATTTTAGAATAAACTTGTCTATGTCTACAAAATACTTTGCTGGGATTTTAATAGTAATTACACTTCTAAAAAAATTTTTTTGGCTGGGCTCAGTGGCTCACGCCTGGAATCCTAACACTTTGAGAGGCCAAGGCGGGTGGATCACCTGAGGTCAGGAGTTCAATACCAGCCTGGCTAACATGGCAAAACCCTGTCTCTACTAAAAATACAAAAGTTAGCCAGGCGTGGTGGCACCCACCTGTAATCTCAGCTACTTGGCAGGAGAGTCACTTGAACCTGGGAGGTGGAGGTTGCAGTGAGCCAAGATCTCATCACTGTACTCCAGCCTGGGTGACAGAATGAGACTCTGTCTCAAAATAAAGAAATAAATAAAACTAAAAATTAAAAAAAATTTTGGAGATGGAGTCTCACTATATTGCCCAGGCTGGAGTGCAGTGGCTATTCACAGATGCAATCATTTTAACTACAGCCTCAAACTCCTGGGCTCAAGGGATCTTCCTGCCTCAGCCTCCCAGGTAGCTGGGACTACAGGTGTACATCACTGCACCTGACTCAATTTGGGGAGAATTGACCTCTTTACTACATTGAGTATTCCACTCCATGACCACAGTATATTTCTCCATTTACTTAGGTCTTTTAAAATTTTTTCATCAGGCTGGGCATGCTGGTTCACATCTATAATCCCAGCACTTTGGGAGGCTGAGGCAGGAGGGTCACCTGAGGTCAGAAGTTCGAGACCAGCCTGTCCAACATGGTGAAACCCCATCTCTACTAAAAATACAAAAATTAGCTGGGGGTGGTGGCACGTGCCTGTAACCCCAGCTACCCAGGAGGCTGAGACAGGAGAATCACTTGAACTCAGGAGGCAGATGTTGCAGTGAGCTGAGATCAAGCCACTGCACTCCAGCCTGGGCAAAGAGCAAGACTCCATCACAAAATAAATAAATAAATAAATAAATAAATTATTTCATCAACATTTTGTAATTTTCAGCTTGCAGAGCCTGTGCAAGTTTTGTTCAGCTTATGCTTAAGTGTTTCACTTTCTTTGGACCATTTGTAAATGATGCAGTGTTTTAAATTTCAGTTTCCACATGTTTGTTGTTAGTATACATAAACATGATGGATTTTTGTGTGTTGATCTTGTATCTTGTAACCTGTTTAATTCCCAACCAATTATAAGAGGGTTTTGGTTTGGGGGTCAGCTTTATTTTGTAGATTATTTCGGATTTTCTTTATAGACAATCATGTCATCTGCAAAAAGAAACAGTTTTATTTCTTCCTTTCCATTTCATATGTCCTTTATTTCTTTTTCTTGTCTTATTGCAGTGGCTAGAACTTTCAGAACTAGGGTGAATAAGAGAGGGGAGAGCAGGCATCCTTATCTTGTTCCCAGTCTTAGGGAGAAAGCATTCAGTCTTTCACCATTCACTATGATGTGGGCTGTCAGGTTTTTTGTAGATGCTCTTTATCAAGTTAAGGTAGTTACCCTCTATTCCTAACTTGCTGAGAGTTTTTATCATAAATGTGTGCTAGATTTCATCAAATGCTTTTTCTTCACCAACTGATATGAATATATGATTTTTTTCTTTAGCTTGTTGATATGGTGGACTTTTTAAATATCTAAACTCTATCGATCACTTGATATGGAAGACTTGTTTTTTTACCTTCCTTTCTTGATATGGCAGACTTTTGAGTGTTGTACCAGCCTATATAATGGGAATAAGTCCTACTTGGTTATAGTATATAATTATTTTTATACTTATATTAGTAATTCTATTTTTATTTTATTTTTTTGAGACAGAGTCTCACTCTGTCACCCAAGATGGAGTGCAGTGGCACGATTACAGCTCACTGCAGCCTTGACCTCTCCAGGGTCAGGTGATCTTCCCACCTCAGCCTCCGGAGTAGCTAGGACTACAGGCATGCACTACCATCCCTGGCTCATTTTTCTATTTTTTGTAGCAATGGAGTTTCACCATGCTGCCCAGGCTGGTCTGAAACTCCTGGGTTCAAGAGATCTGCCTACCGTGGCCTGCTAAAGTGCTAGGATTACAGGCATGAGCCACTGTGCTGGAGCTTATATTTATAATTATTTTACGTTGATAGATTCAATTTGCTAATATTTTATTAAGGATTTTACATCTAAGTTCATGGGAGATATTGCTCTAGAGTTTTCCATTTTAGTACTGCCTTTGTCTGTTTTTGTTGTTGTTGTTGTTGTTGTTGTTGTTTGGTTTTTTTTTTTAGATGGAGTCACACTCTGTTGCTGGGCTGGAGTAGAGTGGCGCGATCTTGGCTCACTGCAACCTCTGCCTCCAGGTTCAAGTGATTCTCCAGCCTCAGCCTCCCCAGTAGCTGGGATTACAGGCACCTGCCACCAAGCCCAGGTAATTTTTGTACTGTTAGTAGAGACGGGGTTTCACTATGTTGGCCAGGATTGTCTCGATCTCCTGACCTCATGATCTGCCTGCCTCAGCCTCCCAAAGTGCTGGGATTACACGCGTGAGCCACCGCACCCGGCCCTTTGTCTGTTTTTGGTCTCATAAAATTGGCCGGGAACAGTGGCTCATACCTGTAATCCCAGCACTTTGGGAGGTCAAGGAGGGTGGATTGCTTGAGGTCAGGAGTTAGAGACCAACTTGGCCAACAAGTTGAAACCTTGTCTCTACTAAAACTACAAAAATTAGCTGGGTGTGGTGGCTTACACCTGTAATCCCAGCTACTTGGGAGGCTGAGGCAGGAGAATCGCTTGAACCTGGGAGGTGGAGATTGCAGTGAGCCCAGTTCACACCATTGCATTCCAGCCTGGGTGACGAGAGTGAAACTCCATCCCAAATAATAATAATAATAAGACAATACTGGTCTCATAAAATCAGTTAGCAAGTGTTCCCTCCTCTATTTTCTGGAAAAGGTTGTGCAAAAGAGATGTCTGCTGTTCTATGAGTGTTTGAATGAATTATCCAGTGAAACCATCCAGGCCTGCAGATTTCTCTTTTGGGAGAATATCTATTTTATCTTGATCTCAACCTCTGTGTCCACCAGATCACAAAGGCTTTGGCCAAGTTATAGAATCTAGAATTGCAAAAGGCTTTGGAAATCATCAGGTCCCACATCCTTCACCACATATGAAGAGAGGCCTGGGCCAGGTGCAGTGGCTCATGCCTGTAATCCTAGCACTCTGGGAGGCCAAGGCAGGTGAATTGCTTGAGTCCAGGAGTTCCAGACCAGACTAGACAACATGGCAAAACCCCATCAATACAAAAAAATTACCCAGACATGGTGGCATGTGCCTGTGTCTGTTCTCACACTGCTATAAAGACATACCCAAGACTGGGTAATTTATAAAGAAAGGAAGTTTAATTAACTCACAATTCCACAGGTCTGAGGAGGCCTCAGGAAACTTACAATCATGGAGGAAGGGGAAGCAAACATGTCTTTCTTCACATGGCAGCAGGAAGGAGAAGAATGAGAGCCAAGTGAAGGGGGAACCTCTTATAAAACCATCAGATCTCATGAGAACTCACTAATCATGATAATGGTATGAGCAGCATGACAGTAACCACCCCATGATCAAATTACCTCTCACTAGGTCCCTCCCACTACGATTCTAGGTGACATTTGGGTAGGGACACAGCCAAACCATATCATTCCACCCTGGCCCCTCCCAAATCTCATGTCCTCACATTTCAAAATGCAATAATGCCCTTCCAACAGTCCCCCAAGTCTTAACTCATTCCAGCATTAACTCAAAAGTCCAAGTCTAAGTCTCCTCTGAGACTAGGCAAGTTCCTTCTGCCTATGAGCCTATAAAATCAAAAGCAAGATAGTTACTTCCTAAATACAATGGGGGTATAGGCATTCGGTAAATACACCCATTCCAAATGGGAGAAATTGGCCAAAATAAAGGGGCTATAGGCCCCATACAAGTCTGAAATCCAACAAGGCAAGACAGTAATCAAATCTTAAAGCTCTGAAATAATCTGCTTTGACTACATGTCTCACATCCAGTTCATGCTGATGTAAAAGGTAGGTTCCCACAGCCTTAGGCAGCTCCACCCAGGCTGCTTTCATGGGCTGAGATTGAGTGTCTGTGGCTTTTCCAGTTGCATGGGTGCAAGCTGTCAGTGGAGCTACAATTCTGGGGTCTGGAGGACAGTGGCCCTTTTCTCACAGCTCTAGTAGGCAGTGCCCAAGTGGGGACTCTATGTGGGGGCTCTGACCTCACATTTCACTTCCTCACTGCCTAGCAAAGGTTCCCCATGAGGGCTCCACCCCTGCAGCACACTTCTGCCTGGACATCCAGGTGTTTCCATACTTCCTCTGAAATCTAGGCAGAGGTTTCCCCAACAGCCAAACCATATCACCCAGCTGCTTGGGAGGCTGAGGCATGAGAATCGCTTGAGCCTGTGAGGCAGGGGTTGCAGTGAACCAAGATCACACCACTGTACTCCAGCCTGGGTGACAGAGTGAGATCCTGTCTCAAAAATAAATTAAAATAATTTAAAAAAAGAGAGACCTGGGGTTGGAAGTAATGACTTGCCCAAGGTCACAGAGCTAATTAGCAGCAGAAGTTGGAGAAGCCTCATTTCCAGATGTTGTGCTGCTTCCTCTGCTGCTGAAGTCAATGGCAATGGATTAGGACAGGGAGACTTCCCAATTTTCAGACACCCTCAGGAGGGCGCATTCATTGCCCACTTGCTCTCTTATAACAGATAAAATGCAAAAGCCTAAATAAGATTTAGGTGTGTGCAAAGCCTAAATACGATTACCCCAAGTTCCTTTCAGCCCAAAGTTAGAACACAAAAGGGCAGAGGGCAAGAGAGGAGCTGGCCACTCAGGGCTGCAGGGGCAAAGCTTTGACAACCAAAATCTCCCAAGGAAGAAAACCTAAGGGTGGGTCAGCTTGGGGACCAGCTCCCTCTGCTGGTCGATGGGCATTTGGATAAGAAACTGGGCTAAAGGGGACCTGAGAAAGCAGGCGCTTGTCCCAACATGGTTAACAAAGAGTAGGAAGTTAGGTCTTCCAATGCATACACTCTCTGTGTTCCTTATGGCATCAGCTAGAGGCCACTTTCCAAACTGCAGGTTAGAAGGCAAAGAATGGAGTGGACGGATTACACCTCCCCATCAACATGACAGGACATTCCCACAGCTGGGTCCTCACCCCTGCTTACACAGTGGGGTCCGATCTTTTGGCTTCCCTGGACCACACTGGAAGAATTGTCTTGGGCTACGCATAAAATATACTAACACTGGCTAAGCGTGGTGGCTGAAGCCTGTAATCCCAGCATTTTGGGAGGCAGAGGTGGGTGGGTCACTTGAGGTCAGGAGTTAGAGACCAGCCTGGCCAACAAGGCGATATCCTGTCTCTACTAAAAATACAAAAATTAGCTGAGCGTGGTGGCGCGCGCCTGTAATCCCAGCTACCCAAGAGGCTGAGGCAGAAGAATCGCTTCAACCTGGGAGGCAGAGGGTGTAGTGAGCCAAGATTGTGCCAGTGCACTCCAGTCTGGGCAACAGAGCAAGACTCCATCTCAAAAAAAAAATAGAAAATAAAAATAAACAAAAATTTTTTTAAAATACACTAACACTAACGATAGCTGATGAGCTAAAAAAAAAATCACAAAAAAACTCACAATGTTTTAAGAAAGTTTATAAATTTGTGGTGGGCCACATTCAAAGCTGTCCTGGGCCACATGCAACCCACAGGCTGCAGGTTGGACAAGCTTGGCTTACAGTGTAGGCCGACAGAATGTTCTGAGATGGATATATTATGTATATATCTGCACTGTCCAGTGAGATAGCCGCTAGTCATGTGGGTATCAAACACTGGAAATATGAATAGCACAACTAAGGAACTGAATTTTACATTTGATTTAATTATAATTAGGTTTTGTTTGTTTGCTTTGAGACAAGGTCTGGCTCTGTCACTCAGGTTGGAGAGCAGTGACATGACCTCAGCTCACTGCAACTTCCACCTCCCAGGCTCAAGTGATCCTCCCACCTCAGCCTCTAGAGTGGCTGGGACACAGGTGCATGCCACCATGCCTAGCTAATTTTTTATATTTTGTAGAGACAGGGTTTTGTCATGTTGCCCAGGCTGGTCTCAAACTCCTGAACTCAAGTGATCCGCCTCCCGCAGCCTCCCAAAGTGCAGGATTACAGGCGTGAGCCACTGTGCCTGGCCTAATTTAATTACAATAAGTTTAAATATAAAAAACTGTAAGTGACTAGTGGTTACCGGATTAGAAAATGCAGGCTAGAAGAATCCCTGGAAGTGGTCATTGCACTCATAAACAAACCTAAAAAGCATATGAAAATCAGAATAAAGGCCAGGCGTGGTGGCTTACGCCTGTAATCCCAGCACTTTGGGAGGCCAAGGTGGGCGGATCACCTGAGGTCAGGAGCTCGAAACCAGCCTGGTCAACATGGTGAAACCACGTCTCAACTAAAAATACAAAAATTAGTTGGGCATGATGTCGGGTGCCTGTAATCCCAGCTACTCAGGAGGCTGAGGAGGGAGAATCATTTGAACCTTGGAGGCAGAGGTTGCAGTGATCTGAGATCACGCCACTGCATTCCAGCCTGGGCGACAAATCAAGACTCCGTCTCAAAAAAAAAAAACAAAAACAAACAAACAAAAAAAACAGAATAAAAATCTATAGTAAAGAAAAAAAATCACTAAGACACAATAATTTGCTTAAAACTGAGCCAAGGTCAGGAGCAGTAGCTCATATCTGTAATCCTAACACTTAACGAGGCTGAGGCAGGAGAATCACTTGAAGCCAGGAGTTCAAGACCAGTCTGGGCAACATAGTGAGACCCCTATCTCTACAAAGAAAACAAAAAAAATTAAAAATTAGTTGGGTGTGGTGATGTGTACCTGTGGTCTTAACTACTCAGGAGGCTGAGGTGGGAGGATTGCTTGAGCCCAGGAGTTCAAGGCTGCAGTGAGCCATGATTGTGCTACTGAAATCCAGACAGGTCGACAGAACACCCTGTCTCTAAAAAAACAAACAAATTAAGATAAAATAAAATTGAGCCAAAAGCCTTCATCCTCAAATTTGCACCAATATGACAAAATGCTCTGGTTTCATTTTATTTGGACTCTGTGTGTGATAGTCTAAACATTTATAGAGTGAATGAAAAGACAGACTGATGGACCAACTGTGAAATGAACTGGTTCTATTTAAAAGAAAAAAAGGTCGGGTATAGTGGCTCACGCCTGTAACCCCAGCACTTTAGGAGGCTGAGACAGGCAGATCACCTGAGGTGAGGAGTTCAAGACCAGCCTGGCCAACATAGTGAAACCCCATCTCTATTAAAAACACAAAAATTAGCCTGGCATAGTGGCATATGCCTGTAATCCCGCTACTAGGGAGGCTGAGGCGGGAGAATTGCTTGAACCCTGGAGACAGAGGTTGCAGTGAGCCGAGATCACGCCACTGCACTTCAGCCTGGGCGACAGAGCCAGATTCTGTCTAAAAATATATATATATATTCACAAATCAAACCCTACAGTCTCACCAAGAGTGCCACTAGAGGGAGCTGCGGTGCAGCGTTCACCCCATGGGAGCGCCCTGGGGCTCCCCCAGCACTTCCCACGCTCTGGGGTGGCTTTCGAGGACATTCCGGCTACCCCTTCCCATCACACCCCCATGTCTTTCTTTTTTGTTGACCCGCATGTTTTCTCATGTACATGCCAACCCAGAGGTTAGGGACAGAGGCGAGTCCATGGGCAGAACTGGTCCCCAGTGCGCTGGGACACTTAATAAATGTCACATTTTGTGTCTCCAATAAAGGAAACTGAGGGCCTGCTGGCAGAAGCCCAGCCTGGGAACCAGGAGGCGGCTGCTCAACGGCGCTGGGCATTCCCTGTGAGTCCGCCACGGTTCCCAACATGACGCCTTAGGTTTTACATGGGGAAGTAGTGCTTCCTCCATTTCACTCGTGGAAAAAAAAATGGAATTTCAGAGTGATTTGTAAAGGGTGCATAGGAAGTTAGTGGACTTTGAACCCAGAACTTTTTATCCACAAAACTCTTGGAATTAACACTGCACCATCGGCTTTGAGTTTTCAAATATGTCCATACTGAGAGGGTTGCTTTTTGTGAGATCGAGTGAGGCTAGAAGACTGAGTCCAGGGTTCCGCTGGAGTCCGCAGAAGGGAAAAGGAAGGCAGTTACCCTGGAGTCCTTCCCGGGGGCCGGAGGCCGGCCAGTGTCACCACTCCGAAGCGCAGTGTGGACCCGCCCCAGGCAACAGTCCTCAAGGTTCCTGTCTGTAATGGATTGAATGTTCGTGTCTTCCCCAAATTCACGTGTTGAAGCCCTAACCCCAATGTAATGGGATTGGGAGGTAGGGCCTTTGGGAGGTAAGGAGGTTTAGATGAGATCATTAGGGTGGAGCGCTCATGATGGGATTAGTGTTCTTATGAGAAAAGACACCACAGGCTCTTGCACTCTTGCAGGGGGTGCTGGGTTGTGCTCTCTCTCTCTCTTGCCCCCCCCCCCTTTCGCGCTCTCTCTCTCCCGCCCCCTTTCTCCCTTTCTCTCTCTCTCTCCTTCCCCCACTAATTCTCTCTCTCTTCTCTAGTTCTCTCTCTCTCCCTTTCTCCCTCTCTCTCCCTCTCTTCTCCCATCCTCTCCCTCTCTCTCTCCCTTTCACCCTCCCTCTCTCTCCTTCTTTTCTCCTATCCTTTCTCTCTCCCCCCTCTCTCTCCCATTCTCCCTCTGTCTCTCTTTCCCTCGCCCCCTTTTTCCCTTTCTCTCTCTCTCTCCCTCTACCATTCTCTCTCTCCCTCTCCCCTTCCTCTCTCCTTGCCTGCTTCCCTTTCTCTTTCTCTCTCTCTCTCTCCTCCTTTCCCTCTCCCTTTTTCCCTCTCCCTTTCTCCCTATCTCCCTTTCTTTCTCTTCCTTTCCATCTCTCTCTCTCTGCCCTCTGAGTTCACAGTGAGAAGGCAGCAATCTACAAGCCAAGCAGAGGGCCCTCGCCAGCAACCAAATCAGCCAGCACCTTGATCTTGGACTTCTAGACTCCAGGACTGTGAAAAATACATGTCTGTTGCCTAAGCCGCTGAGTTTATGCTATTTTGTTTGTTATAGCGGCCCAAGCAGACAAACACACTGTCCTCACCTCTTTCTTCTTTAAGATGGTTTTCCCCTTCTCCCAGTAAAACCTGCTCTCAGCTAAAGATTTCACCTATTTCACAAACTCCTCAGCTGATGTGATATACTCTGAAGTGCGGGAATCATTGGTAGAGTGGTTAAGTGTATGGGTTTTGGATTAAATACATTATGCAAATACTTAAATTTGGAGCCTGGGCAACATAATGAGACCCAGTCTCTATAAGAAGTAAAATAAATAAATAAATAAATAAACAAACAAACAATGAGGCGGGCATGGTGGTGCACACCTGTAGTTGGCTACTCCAGAGTCTGAGGTGGCAGGATCACTTGAGCCCAGGAGGTGGAGGCTGCAGGGAGCTATCATTACAACACTGCATCCCAGCCTGGGCCATAGAGCAAGACCTTGTCTCAAAAAAAAAAAAAATGGGCTTTGGGTATGGGCAGGCTATCCCCCCACCCCCGCCAACCCCAAACCTCCTTTCCCTCGTGTGTGAAATGAAGATACTAATACTTTTCTTATAAGGTCGTGGGGACATTCAGTGATTCCATCCATGTGCAACCTTGTGCAGTGCAGGCACTGGGTAAGAGCTCCATAACGTTTGTTTCCTTTCTTCCTTGTACAGTCTCGGATTCCAAGGACATGTTTACAGTTTTGCAGAAACTTTAGTGAAAAGAAAAAAGCAGCCAGGGCTGGGCGCTGCGGCTCACACCCATAATCCCAGCACTTTGGGAGGCTGAGGCAGGTAGATCACGAGGTCAGGAGTTCAAGACCAGTCTGGCCAATGTGGTGAAACCCCATCTCTACTAAAAATACAATTAGCCAGGCATGGTGGCAAGTGCCTATAGTCCCAGCTACTCAGGGGGCTGAGGCAGAAGAATTGCTTGAACCGGGGAGGCAGAGGTTGCAGTAAGCTGAGATAGCGCCACTGTACTCCAGCCTGGGCAACAGAGTGAGCCTCCGTCTCAAAAAAAGAAAGAAAGAAAAAAAGCAGCCAGGCTTAGTGGCTCACACCTGTAATTCCAGCAAATTGAGAGGCCAAGGCAGGAGGATCACTTGAGCCCAGGAGTTCAAGGCCAGTCTGGGGAACACAGTGGGACCCCCATCTCTACAAAATTTAAAAAATTATCTGGGTGTGGTGGTACATGCCTGTGGTCCCAGCTTACTCTGGAGGCTGAGGTGGGAGGATGGCTTAAGCCTGGGAGGTCGAGGCTGCTGTGAGAGTGAGCCATGGTCGTGGCACTGCACTCCAGCTTGGGTGACAGGGCAAGACTCTGTTTCAAAAAAAAAAAAAAGAAAAAGAAAAAAGCTAAAATGGGAAAATTCTAGGCATCAACCTGTGAATGGAAGAAGTATTTGGGGTGGGGAGGAACATTTAGAGATTGTGGACCTTGAATCCTCACCCTGTGCACAACGGAATTGTGGACTTGGGTCCACAATTGGGGACTCGCCCCCAATGCAAGAAGAGTGCATCGTGATACTCCACACACACGCATCCACATGTACACACAGACACATACACACACAGACACACACACACAGAGGCACAGACACACACAGGCGCGCACACACACACACACACACACACACACATTTGTTCAGGATCAGGATTTGCTTTCTGGTTCTTGTTTTGGTTTGTTTTTTTTCGGTTTTGGTTTTTTGTTTTGTTGAGACAGAGCCTCACCATGTTGCCCAGGCTGGAGTGCAGTGGTACGATCTCAGCTCCCTGCAACCTCCGCCTCCCAGGTTCAAGCGATTCTCCTGCCTCAGCCTCCCGAGTAGCTGGGATTACAGGTGCCCGCCATCACGCCTGGCTAATTTTTGTATTTACAGTAGAGATGAGGCTTCGCCATGTTGGTCAGGCTGGTCTCAAACTCCTGACCTCATGATCTGCCCGCCTCGGCCTCCTAAAGTGCTGGGATTACAGACATGAGCCACCGCACCCGACCAGGATTTGCTTTCTTGACTGCTCTGCACATCCCCTCCCTGTTTGTCCTCTACTCCACTGTGCTGGAATCTTCTGTTGCCCTTTTGAGGTTTACTCTCCACTCTTTTCCACCCTGCTCTGAGCCCCAGGATGTTGACCTAAGGGACACATCAATGGGCTCCCTTGTCCTTTGTCTCCCAGCTGGATTAGGGAACTGGCGGGATATCTGAGGGCAGGAGGCAGTGAGGTATGACGGCCTATGTCCCAGCTCCCTCCCTATACCCGGCCCAGGCCTGAAGGTGGTAGCCACTGTGTGGCTCCCTCACTCTCTGGATTCCAGTAATCACTTCCTTTCCCTTGCTGGGATTCTAGCCTGGCTGTTGCAGTTTCCCTTCTGTTTCCCCTATCTCCAGCCCACCCCATTGTAAATCATCCCTTAATTAAACTCTCCTTAGATGACCCAGTTTGGGTGACCCTGACTGATACATCCCTGAAGACCTCTAGGTCCACATGGCCAGTCCCCTCCTGGTCCCCCACTGTCACTGAAGACCACAGTGTCACTGTTCTTCAGCTGCAGCCAAGGGCTCTCCCTGCTATGTCAGCTCTCCTGCCGAACACACAATGTCTCTAAGCCTGAACCAGCTCAGAGGGACACACCCAAATCCATTGCAGGAGAAAAACCCCAGGCAGACCTCCCCGTGGCCACTTCCTTCACTCTCCAAAACCATGGTGTGGTTTTGTTAGGATGGCAAAACCAGGTATCCAAAGGCAAAAGTATCCAACCATGCCCAGGAAGGAAAGGAGTTGTTGCTTTGTAGAAGGGGTTGGGGTTTGAAAGATCAGCCAGGGAGAGCACGTGTGTTTTCATGAAGAATTATGACAAGGTAGGTAACGGATGGAGAAGAAATTTGAGCTTTGGAGGGGGATACCTGATATCCCTTGGAGAATAAATATTGAAGGAGCAGGAGGGTGTCTTGTTGAGAAGATTCAAAGGAGGGGCTACAAAGTAGAAGGTCATCAATAATATTGAAAAAAGTGAGAAGCAGAGGGGTGGAAAGAAAGTAAATCATGAGAAAGAGCTTGGCTGAAGTAATGAGAGCTGTCCCTGAAACCTTGTGGCAGTACAGCCCAGGTAAGCTGCTGGGACTGATGGGTGTCCGGGTCAGTCCAGGTAAAAGCAAAGAGAGGCTGGGACGAGGGGTGCAGGGGAATAGTGAAAAAAGCATCTTTAAGATCAAGAATGGAATAGTGAGTTGTGGAGGAAGGTATTGAGGACAAAAGAGTGTACGGGTTGGGCACTACAGGGTGGATAGGCAAAACAATTTGGTTCATAAGGCACAGATCCTGAACTAACCTGTAAGACTTGTCCGGTTTTTGGACAGGTAAAATGGGAGTTGTAAGGAGAGTTTATAGGCTTTAGAAGCCCATGCTGTAGCAGGCGAGTGATAACAGGCTTTAGTCCCCTTAAATCCTGTTGTGGGATGGGATACTGACATTGAGCGGGGTAAGGATGATTAGGTTTTAATGGGATAGTAATGGGCATATGATCAGTTGCCAGGGAGGGAGTAGAGATGTCCCATACTTGTGGGTTAAGTTGGGGGGATACAAGAGGAAGACGTGAAGGAGGCTTTGAGTTGGGGAGAAGGGCAACAGTGAGATATGGCTGTAGTCCAGGAATAGTCAGGGTAGCAGATAATTTTGTTAAAACATCTCAACCTAATAGGGGAACTGGGCAGGTGGGGATAACTAAAAAGGGAGTGCATAAAAGAATGTTGTCCAAGTTGGCACCAAAGTTGGAGAGTTTTAAGAGGTTTAGAAGCCTGGCCGTCAATACCCACAACAGTTATGGAGGCAAGGGAAACAGGCCCTTGAAAAGAAGGTAATGTGGAGTGAGTAGCCTCCATATTGATTAAGAAGGGGATGGACTTACACTCCACTGTAAGAGTTACCAAAGCATCTGTGATGGTCCAGGAGGTTTCCATGGCAATCGAGCAGCATCAGTCTTCAACCACTAAGCCGAGAATATCTAGAAAGGAGTCAGTCAGAGAGCCTTGGGCCAGAGTTCCAGGGGCTCTGGGAGTGGCTGCCAGGCGAGTTTGGACAGTCTGACTTCCAGTGGGGCCCCGCACAGATGGGACACGGCTTAGGAGGAATCCCAGGCTGTGGGCATTTCTTGGCCCAGTGGCCACATTTCCAGCACTTGAAGCAAGATCCTGGGAGAGGAGGTTCTGAAGGAATGCTTGACCACTGAGGTTTAGGTGTTTTGAAGTTCTTTTGTGCTGGAGATGTGGCTGGGATTTCTCTCACAGCAGAGGCAAGTAATTGCAACTCAGAAATAAGTTGCTGCTTGGCTACCTCTTTTCTATTATTGTACACCTTGAAGACAAGGTTAATTAAGTCCTCCTGTAGAGTTTGAGGGCCGGAATCTACTTTTTGGAGCTTTTCCTCATGTTGGGAGTGGATTGGGTAATAAAATATATAGAGAGAATAAGACGGCCTTCGGCCCCTCTGGGTCTAGGGCAGTCAAGTGTTAAGGGTTGTTGCCAAACGGGCCATGGACTGGGCTGGGTTTTTTTATTTGATGAAAAGGAGCCTAAACACTAACTGATTTGGGAGAGGTCGGCTAAAGAAAGGGGAGCATTAACCTTGACTATGCCTTCAGCTCCAGCCACCGCGTCTCTAAGAGGACATTGTTGGGCAGGTGGGGGAGGGCTAGTCGTGGAATGAAACTGTAAGCTGGACCAGGTGTGAGGAGGTGAGGTGATAGAAGGATTATAGGGTAGGAGAGTGAAGGCTAAGGAAGAATTGGGACCTGGCTCAGCCTGGTGAGGAGCAGCCTGGGGAGGAGGGGAAAGGTCAGATGGGTTCATAGAAAAGGAGGATTCAAAGGACTCAGAGCTTGGGGTGGAGACTAAAGGAACAGACAGGAGAGAAAGAAGAAAGATTTGAGATGAGTCGCATTGAGAGCAGAGACTAGGGAGGGACCGATGTGTAAAAGAATGCCTGGACATCAGGCACCACAGACCATTTGCCCATTTTTCGACAAAAATTATCTAAATCTTGTAGGATAGAGAAATCAAAAATGCTGTTTTCTGGCCATTCAGAACCATTGTCAAGTTTGTATTGGGGCCAAGCGGTTTTGCAGAAGAAAATAAGATGCTTAGGTTTTAGGTCCGGCAAGAGTTGAAGAGGTTTTAAGTTTTTTAGAACACAGGCTAAGGGAGAAGAAGGAGGAATGGAGGGCGGAAGGTTGCCCGTAGTAAAAAGGTAAGTTTAGAGAAAAGAGAGGGTAGAGACACAGAGAGAGTTGGGGGGTGGTACTTGCCACCCAGGGGAGGTGGTACTGGCCACCAAGGTGAAAGATTAAGGCAGGCATCCCCGCGGTGATCAGACACCTCTGAAATGTGGGTGAATAATCAGGCAGGCATCCCCACAGTGATTAGACACCAAGGGAAGACTGTCTTCCCGAGTCCGTGACTGGCACCAGAGTTTTGAGTTCAAGGATAAAACGTGTCTCCTCTGTCTCTAACAAATAGGGAAAGGAACCAAATTAAGGAAGGGAGAGATTGAAGGGTGGAGAAATAGCAAGAGAGGTTGGAGAAGAGAATAAAAAGAGGCTGCTTACCCAATTTAAAATTGGTGAGATGTTCCTTGGGCTGGTCTGAGGACCCAAGGTTGTAGGTGGATCTCCTTACGGAGTGAGGGCAAGGACAGGGGACTGGTCTCCCGAGGGAGTCCCCCTGTCCTGGGTCTTTGGCACCAAATGTCATGCGAGTCCATGTGAAGAGAGACCATCAACAGGCTCTGTGTGAGTAACAAGGCTGTTTATTCACCTGGGTGCAAGTGGGCTGAGTCTGAGAAAGGAGTCAGCAAAGGGAGATGGGGTGGGGTAGTTTTATAGGATTTGGGTAGATAGTGGAAAATTACAGTTAAAGATGGTTATCTCTTGTGGGCAGGGGCGGGGATCACAAGGTGCAGGGTGGGGAGGTCATGAGACTCATTGTCCAGGAGAAGGAATGTCACAAGGTCAATTGATCAGTGGGGCAGGAACAAATCACAATGGTGGAATGTCATCAGTTAAGGCAGGAACCACTTCTTTTGTGGTTCTTCAGTTGCTTCAGGCCATCTGGATGTGTAAGTGCAGGTCACAGGGGATATGATGGCTTAGCTTGGGCTCAGAGGCCTGACACAGCCCAGGCGCGGTGAGTTACACCTGTAATCCCAGCAATTTGGGAGGCCGAGGTGGGCAGATCACTTGAGGTCAGGAATTCGAGACCAACCTAACCAACAGGATGAAAGTCCATCTCTACTAAAAATACAAAAATTAGCCTGATGTGGTGGTGCGTGTCAGGCCTCTAAGCCCAAGCTAAGCCATCATATCCCCTGTGACCTGCACAAATACATCCAGATGGCCTGAAGCAATTGAAGATCCACAAAAGAAGTGAAAATAGCCTTAACTGATGACATTCCACCATTGTGATGTTTCTGCCCCACCCTAACTCATCAATGTACTTTGTAATCTCTGCCACCCTTAAGAAGGTTCTTTGTAATTCTCCCCACCCTTGAGCATGTACTTTGTGAGATCCATCCCCTGCCCGCAAAACATTGCTCCTAACTCCACTGCCTATCCCAAAACCTATAAGAACTAATGATAATCACACCACCCTTTGCTGACTCTCTTTTCAGACTCAGCCCGCCTGCACCCAGGTGAAATAAACAGCCTTGTTGCTCACACAAAGTCTGGTGGTCTCTTCACATGGACGCACATGAGACAGTGGGCACCTGTAATCCCAGCTACTCGAGGGGCTGACGCAGGAGAATAGCTTGAACCTGGGAGGTGGAGGCTGCAGTGAACCGAGATTGCACCACTGCACTCCTGGCTGGGCAACAGAGAAAGACTGTCTCCAGAAAAAAAAAGAATGGCTACTCCATAGACAGAGTGGCCCCAAGGGCTGCTGGTTGCCCATTTTTATGGTTATTTCTTGATGATATGCTAAACAAGGGGTGGGTTATTCATGCCTCCCCTTTTTAGGCCATATACAGTAACTTCCTGACATTGCCATGGCATCTGTAAACTGTCATGGCGCTGGTGGGAGTGTAGCAGTGAGGACGACCAGAGGTCACTCTCATCACCATCTTGGTTTTGGTGGGTTTTGGCCAGCTTCTTTACAGCAAGCTGTTTTATCTGCAAGGTCTTTATGACCTGTATTTTGTGCCAACCTCCTATCTCATCCTGTGACTTAGAATGCCTTAACCATCTGGGAACGCAGTCCGGTAAGTCTCAGCCTCATTTTACCCAGCCCCTATTCAAGATGGAGTTGCTGTGGTTCATACGCCTCTGACAAGACTCGCCTCCTTTTTTGTGTTTTATTTTACAAACATAGCCAGGTGCGGTGGCTCATGCCCATAATCCCAGTACTTTGGGAGGCCAAGGCTGGCCTCAAACTTGAGCCCCACTTGAACCCAGGAGCTCAAGCTCAGCCTGGGCAATATAGGGAGACTCTAATATGGTTTGGCTCTGTGTCCCCACCCAAATCTCATATTGAATTGTAATTCCTAGTGTTGGAGGTGGAGCCTGGTGGGAGAAGATTGGATCATGAGGGTGGTTTCTAATGGTTTAGCACCATTCCCCCGAGTGCTGTATCCTGATAGAGTTCTCATGAGATCTAGTTGTTTAAAAGTGTGTAGCATCTCCCCCACCCTGCTCTCTCTTCCTCCTGCACCAGCCATGTAGGACATGCCTGCTTCCCCTTTGCCTTCCATCATGATTGTAAGTTTCCTGAGGCCTCCTCAGCCATGCTTCCTGTACAGCCTGCAGAACCATGAGCCAATTAAACCCTCTTTTCTTTTTTTTTTTTTTTGAGACGGAGTCTTGCACTCTTGTTGCCCAGGCTGGAGTGCAGTGGCGCAATCTCAGCTCACTGCAACCTCTGCCTCCCTGGTTCAAGCAATTCTCCTGCCTCAGCCTCCCAAGTAGCTGGGATTACAGGCACCCGCCATCA
Organism: Pan troglodytes; assembly: GCF_028858775.2. Classification (NCBI taxonomy): domain Eukaryota; kingdom Metazoa; phylum Chordata; class Mammalia; order Primates; family Hominidae; genus Pan; species Pan troglodytes. The sequence goes on from NC_072405.2 coordinate 46,409,532, forward strand.
CCCCCAGCTAATTTTTTTTTTCGGATTTTTAGTAGAGACGGATTTCACCATTTTGGCCAGGCTGGTCTCGAACTCCTGACGTCGTGTTTCGCCCGCCTTGGCCTCCCAAAGTGCTGGGTTAACAGGCATGAGCCACCATGCCCAGCCTAAACCCTCTTTTCTTTACACATTACCCAGTCTCTGGTAGTTCTTTATAGCAATGTGAGAACGAGCTAAACACAGACCCCATCTCTACCAAAAATAAAAAATTTAGCCAGGTGTGGTGGCACATGACTGTAGTCTCAGCTACTTGGGAGGCGAGGCAGGAGGATTGCTTGAGCCCAGGAGTTCGGGACCAGCCTGGGCAATATAGTGAGACCTTATCTCTTCAAAAAATAGAAAAAATTAGCCAGGCATGGTGGTGCGCACCCATAGTCCCAGATACTCAGGAGGTTGATGTGGTAGGATCGCTTGAGCCTGGGAAGTCAAGGTTGCAGTGAGCTGTAATTGTGCTACTGCACTCCAGCCTGGGTGACAAAGCGAGACCCTGTATCAAAAAAAAAAAAATCAGATACACGTTGGATACACACACACACATATACTTGAGACCAAGTCTCACTCTGTCACCCAGGCTGGAGTGCAGTGGCAGGATCTTGGCTCACTGCAACCTCTACCTCCCGAGTTCAAGCAATTTCTGTGCCTCAGCCTCCCAATCAGCTGGTATTACAGGCATGCACCACCATGCCTGGTTAATATTTGTATTTTTAGTAGAGACAGGGTTTCACCATGTTGGCCAGGCTGGCCTCGAACTCCTAACCGTAGGTGATCTGCCCACCTCAGCCTCCCAAAGTGCTGGGATTACAGGTGTCAGCCACCACGCCTGTCCTGGATCCATATATTAATGTGTGGCTGGGCAGATCCAAGGGTCTGGCTTCTCTTGTTTCTGCAACTCCATAGACTTGAGGTCTCATCCTGTGCCGATATTGCATATCATCTTGTTACACCACTCCGCTGATGACCATGAAGCAAAGAAAACTGTTTATGTGCAAACGCACTGCACACAAGAGCACAGTAAAGTTATTTAATATTTGCATGCATTCCAATGTTACAGTTAATTCCTGCAACAGGTATTGATTGAGCAGGTATGCTGATCTAAAGGAAGAAGACAAGGCACAAAACATAATTTTATAGAGCTTTCTTGGCTGGGCGTGGTGGTTCACACCTTTATTCCCAGCACTTTGGGAGGCCGAGGTGGGCGGATCATTTGAGGTCAGGAGTTTGAGACCAGCCTGGCCAAAATGGGGAAACCCTGTCTCTACTAAAAATACAAAAATTAGCCAGGCGTGGTGGTGAGCACCTGTATTCCAGCTACTCAGGAGGCTGAGGCGGAAGAATCACTTGAACCCGGGAGGCGGAGGTTGCAGTGAGCCAAGATCCAGCCATTGCACTCCAGCCTGGGTGACAGAGCAAGACGCTGTCTCAAAATTTAAAAAAAAAAAAAGTTTTCTTGAGCCAAAGTGAGAACAGCTGCCCAGAAAACACTTCCAAGTTGCTTTAGGAAAGTGCTCTGTTTGGCTTTTGTTACAAGTAAGTTGTTGTTTTTGTTTTTTATTTTTATTAGACACAGGTCTCACTCTGTCACTCAGGCTGGACTGCAATGGTGGGATCATAGCTCACTGTGGTCTCCTGGACTCAAGTGATCCTCTTGGGCTTCAACCTCCCAAGCAGCTGGGATTACAGGCATGTGCCACCATGGCATGTGCTTTTTTGTTTTTAGAGATGAGATCTTGCTATGTTGCACAGACTTGTCTCGAACTCCTGAGCTCAAGCGATCCTCCTGCTTCAGTCTCCCAAAGTGCTGGCATTACAGGTGTGAGCCACTGTGCCCAGCCACAAGTAGATTTTTAAAGTCAAAAGGGAAGGAGTGAGGCTGATACAGAGTTGTTTAACAGGAATTCTTATTTGTGTACAGAAATAACATTAGTTAGTGATTGGCTATACATTGCGGAGCTATAGGGTATGCGTTAAGGTGTCCAGCATATGGCACTCTTAGGTTAATTTTATGGTTGCTTGGTGTCAGCCGGTCTAGAGCTCACATAGCGAGTGGCTCAAAGAGGTAGTTACTCAGCTCATGGGGTGGAGGGAGGCTGTTGTTGGATTTCAATGCCTCTCTGGGCCTGATCATTTAAAGAGGCATTCCTCAAATTTAAAAAGTTTCTTTTCTTTCTTTCATTCTTTTTTTTTTTTTTTGACAGGGTCTCATTCTGTTGCCCAGGCTGGAATGCAGTGGCACAATGACAGCCTCGACCTCCTTGCGCTCAGGTGATCCTCCTGGCTCAGCCTCCTTAGTAGCTGGGACTATAGGCATGCACCACCATACCCACGTAATTTTTTGTAGTTTTTGTAGTGGCAGGATCTTACTATATTGCCCAGGCTGGTCTTGAACTCCAGGGCTCAAGCAATCTGCCCACCTCGGCCTCCCAAAGTGCTGGGATTACAGGCATGACCCACCGCGCCCAACCAAAAAGTTTCATTTATTTCTCAGGTACTATGTGCCAAGAGCTGTTCTACCCTTTGGAGATACAGAAGACAAAGTCCCTGCTCATATGGAATGGGTCTTCTATTGGAGGAGATGAAAAAATTCCTAGAGTAGTTGGTAGTCGTCCAACCTATTGCAATGGGAAGGAGATGATTCAAAGAATATTAAAGGCCAGGTGCGGTGGCTCACCCCTGTAATCCCAGCACTTTGGGAGGCCGAGGCGGGTGGATCACCTGAAGTCAGGAGTTCGAGACCAGCCTGGTCAACATGGTGAAACCCCATCTCTACTAAAAATACAAAAAATTAGCCAGGCGTGGTGGTGGGTGCCTGTAGTCCCAGCTACTCAGGAGGCTGAGACAGGAGAATCACTTGTACCCAGGAGGCAGAGGTTGCAGTAAGCTGAGATTGTGTCATTGCACTCCAGCCTGGGCAACAAGGGTGAAACTCCATCTCAAAAAAAAAAAAAAAAAAAGAATATTAACCCTAGGATGTGGTAAAGATTGTAGACCCTGCTCTAAGCCACTACAATTTTTATGTAAAGCTTTGAGCCCATGGAGCTGTTACAGGTAGTTAGACAGGCATGAGTGGGGCAGGAGAGGGCTCTCTCTTCTCCTACCCACTAGGAATGTCAGGTGATGGTTTGGCAATGATCACATTGCCTCTCTAGAGTGATAAATTGGCAGCCAGCAACAGGGAGAGGCCATTTCCTAATGGTCCACACCTGTGGCGCTACAGTGTTAATCGAATGCAGACACCAGGGAAAAGCAACTTCCTGGATATGCACATTAAGAGAAAAAAATGGTGGAGTATGACCTTCTGGGGCACTCCACCAGAAAAGGGAAGAAAGCCTCAGATGGACATGTGTATAACTTCCTAAACACACTGCGCATGCTCACTTCCAAGGGTAAGGAAGGCACTGTGCATGCAGGCAGCCCACCCCAAGGGAAGAATCATGGGAAAGGCGCCAGCCTATAAAGTCCTAGGATCGATCAAGGTTAAACACCATGCTTGTTCTTCAAGTCACCCACCTGAGTCTCTCCCAAGCATACTTTCTTTCCTGTTCTAAAGCCGCTTTAAATAAACTTCCACTCCTGCTCTGAAACTTGCCTTGGTCTCTCTTTCTACCTTATGCCCCTCAGTCGAATTCTTTCCTTTTTTTTTTATGACTTTATATCCCTTTTTTTTCAGCTTTGATTTTAAGTTCAGGGGTACATGAACAGGATGTGAAGGTTTGTTACATAGGTAAGCATGTGCCGTGGTGGTTTGCTACACAGGTCATCCCATCACCCCGGTACAAAGCCCAGCATCCATTAGGTATTCTTCTTGAATAACCCCTGAATTCCTTCTTCTGAGGAGTGTCTACTAAAAAATGCAAAAAATTAGCCGGGCATGGTGGCACATAATCTCAGCTACCCAGGAGGCTGAGGAATGAAGTTCGTGGTTGGTGTTCACTTATCGAGCAAAAAAATGTGGAGGTTGCAGTGAGCCAAGATCACCCCACTGCACTCCAGTCTGGGCGACAGAGCGAGACTCCATCTCAAAAAAAAAAAAAAAAAAAAAAAAAAAGAATTGTAATCCCCAATGCTGGAGGTGGAGCCTGGTGGGAGGTGACTGGATCATCGGGGTAGTTTCTCACGGTTTAACACCATTCCCCCTTGGTGCCATCATCGCAATAGGAAGTTTTCATGAGATCTGGTTGTCCAAAGGGGTATGGCACCCCCCTCTCTCTCTCTTCCTCCTGCTCCGGCCATGCAAAGTCCTGGCTCACTCTTTGCTTCCACCATGATTGTAAGTTTCCTGAGGCCTCCACAGAAGCAGAAGCCATTATGCTTCCTGTATGGCCTGCAGAACCATGAGTCAATGAAACCTCTCTTCTTTATAAATTACGCAGACTCAGGTTTTTTGTTTTGTTTTGTTTCATTTTGAGATGGAGTCTCGCTCTGTCGCCCAAGCTGGAGTGCAGTGGTACAATCTCGGCTCACTGCAACCTCTACCTCCTGGGTTCAAGTGATTCTCCTGCCTCAGCCTCCCTAGAATAGCTTTGATTACAGGCACGTGACACCACACCCGGCTAATTTTTGTGTTTTAGTAGAGACGGGGCTTCGCCATGTTGGCCAGGCTGGTCTCAAGCTCCTAACCTCAAGTGATCCACCCACCTAGGCCTCCAAAAGTGCTAGGATTACAGGCATGGGCCACCACCCCCGACCTTCAGGTATTTCTTTATAGCACTATGCAAGATTAGGTGGAGAAAAGGCATACACATTCATTTCAGCATGCATAGCACCAGGGAATTGTAGGAGAGTTACCCAATATGTCAGTGGGGTGCAGATGGTCATACAGCTTTTTTATTAGGGGAAAGGGAGGTGGGGAAGTGCAGATTATTTTAGGGGGGTTCTAAAAGATGTTTATGAAAATTCAATGGCTCTCCCTCTCCCTCTCCCTCTCCCCACGGTCTCCCTCTCCCTCTCTTTCCACGGTCTCCCTCGGATGCCGAGCCGAAGCTGGACGGTACTGCTGCCATCTCAGCTCACTGCAACCTCCCTGCCTGACTCTCCTGCCTCAGCCTGCCGAGTGCCTGCGATTGCAGGCGCACGCCGCCACGCCTGACTGGTTTTCGTATTTTTTTGGTGGAGATGGGGTTTCGCTGTGTTGGCCGGGCTGGTCTCCAGCTCCTAACCGCGAGTGATCCGCCAGCCTCGGCCTCCCGAGGTGCCGGGATTGCAGACGGAGTCTCGTTCACTCAGTGCTCAATGGTGCCCAGGCTGGAGTGCAGTGGCGTGATCTCGGCTCGCTACAACCTCCACCTCCCAGCAGCCTGCCTTGGCCTCCCAAAGTGCCGAGATTGCAGCCTCTGCCCGGCTGCCACCCCGTCTGGGAGGTGAGGGGCACCTCTGCCCAGCCGCCCCTACCGGGAAGTGAGGAGCCCCTCTGCCCGGCCAGCCGCCCCATCCGGGATGGAGGTGGGGGGGTCAGCCCCCCGCCCGGCCAGCCGCCCCGTCCGGGAGGTGAGGGGCGCCTCTGCCCGGCCGCCCCTACTGGGAAGTGAGGAGCCCCTCTGCCCGGCCAGCCGCCCCATCCGGGAGGGAGGTGGGGGGGTCAGCCCCCCGCCCGGCCAGCCGCCCCGTCCGGGAGGTGAGGGGCGCCTCTGCCCGGCTGCCCCTACTGGGAAGTGAGGAGCCCCTCTGCCCGGCCAGCCGCCCCGTCCGGGAGGGAGGTGGGGGGGTCAGCCCCCCGCCCGGCCAGCCGCCCCGTCCGGGAGGTGAGGGGCGCCTCTGCCCGGCCGCCCCTACTGGGAAGTGAGGAGCCCCTCTGCCCGGCCAGCCGCCCCGTCCGGGAGGGAGGTGGGGGGGTCAGCCCCCCGCCCGCCAGCCGCCCCGTCCGGGAGGTGAGGGGCGCCTCTGCCCGGCCGCCCCTACTGGGAAGTGAGGAGCCCCTCTGCCCGGCCACCACCCTGTCTGGGAGGTGTGCCCAGCAGCTCATTGAGAATGGGCCATGATGACAATGGCGGTTTTGTGGAATAGAAACGGGGGAAAGGTGGGGAAAAGATTGAGAAATCAGATGGTTGCCGTGTCTGTGTAGAGAGAGGTAGACATGGGAGACTTTTCATTTTGTTCTCTACTGGGAAAAATTCTTCTGCCTTGGGATCCTGTAGATCTGTGACCTTACCCCCAACCCTGTGCTCTCTGAAACATGTGCTGTATCCACTCAGGGTTGAATGGATTAAGGGCGGTGCAAGATGTGCTTTGTTAAACAGATGCTTGAAGGCAGCATGCTCCTTAAGAGTCATCACCACTCCCTAATCTCAAGTACCCAGGGACACAAACACTGCGGAAGGCCGCAGGGTCCTCTGCCTAGGAAAACCAGAGAACTTTGTTCACTTGTTTATCTGTTGACCTTCCCTCCACTATTGTCCTGTGACCCTGCCAAATCCCCCTCTGCGAGAAACACCCAAGAATGATCAATAAAAGAAAAAAAAAAGAAAATTCAATGGACTTGAAGAACATACTGTGAAAGGAAAATAAAAACATGAGACCCCAATTCACTATGCGAAAAGGAAAAAATTAAACCAAAAGCCGAATCATGCAAGAAGCTGCTTTGTTCCAGTCGGGCGCGGTGGCTCATGCCTGTAATCCCAGCACTTTGGGAGGCCGAGGTGGGTGGATCATGAGGTCAGGAGATCGAGACCATCCTGGCTAACAAGGTGAAACCCCGTCTCTACTAAAAGTACAAAAAATTAGCCGGGCGTGGTGGTGGGCACCTGTAGTCCCAGCTACTTGGGAGGCTGAGGCAGGAGAATGGCGTGAACCCAGGAGGCGGAGCTTGCAGTGAGCCAAGATGGCACCACTGCACTCCAGCCTGGGCAACAGAGGGAGACTCCGTCTCAAAAAAAAAAAAAAAAAAAGAAGAAGCTGCTTTGTTTCTAAGCAGATAGCTACTGATAAAAGGTTAAATATCTCCACAGGTAGCTACTCTATGTTCACCTTATCTTACGTAAAGTGCCAGTTTACTGAGCAGGAGACAAATCCATAACTGACTATTCCCTCCCTACTCCTTTTCTCTTGTAATGTGGATGACCACACTCTCCCTCTTTCCCTGCCAGCCTGCTTTTCCCTTTAAATATTTTTTCTCATTTAATATATATATTTATATATGATATATATTTTATATTTATATTTTATATATATTTTTTTTTAATTTAGAGGGAGTCTCACTCTGTCACCCAGGCTGGAGTGCAGTAGCAGATCTCCACTCACTGCAACCTCCACCTCCCGGGTTCAAGCCATTCTCCCTCCTCAGCCTCCTGAGTAGCTGGGATTATAGACATGCACCACCACGCCTGGATGACTTTTGTATTTTTAGTAGGGACAGGGTTTACACCATGTTGGCCAGGCTGGTCTCGAACTCTTGACCTCAGGTGATTCGCCCACCTCAGCCTCCCAAAGTTCTGGGATTACAAGTGTGAGCCACTGTGCCCAGCTTTAGTTTTAATTTTTTTGAGACAGGTCTCACCTTGTTGCCCAGGCTGGAGTGTATTCGTACAATCTCGGCTCACTACTGCTTCAACCTCCCCCTTTGGGCCTCAGCGGCCCAAATAGCTGGGATTACAGGCGTGCGCCACCACAACTGGCTAATTTTTGTATTTTTAGTAGAGACTAGGTTTCCCCATGTTGCCCAGGCTGGCCTCAAACTCCTGGGCTCAAGCAATCCTCCTGCCTCAGCCTCCTAAAGGGCTAGGATTACAGGCATGAGTCACCGAGCCTGGCCTAGATATATATTTAAAAGGTCTTCATGCATTTTTTTCTCTCCTAGGATCTTGTTTTTTGAGAAAAAATGCTTTTTTTCTTCTCAGTGGACTGAATTCTATTGTCTCCATATACTTCTCTCTGTCTCTCCTTCCTCATGCCATCCTCTGCTGCCTGAGGGACCTTAAATAATTTCTAACAGCCTGGGATTCCTTAAAGAAAACAGAGAAGGGCCGGGCGCAGTGGCTCACGCTTGTAATCCCAGCACTTTGGGAGGCCAAGGTGGGCGGATCACGAGGTCAGGAGATGGAGACCATCCTGGCTAACACGGTGAAACCCCGTCTCTACTAAAAATACAAAAAAAAATTAGCCTGGCGTGGTGGCGGGCGCCTACAGTCCCAGCTACTGGCGAGGCTGAGGCGAGAGAATGGCGTGAACCCGAGAGGCGGAGCTTGCAGTGAGCCAAGATCGCGCCAATGCACTCCAGCCTGGGCAACAGAGGGAGACTCCGTCTCAAAAAAAAAACAAAGAAAGAAAGAAAACAGAGAAGACGCCAGACTCCTTTTTGGGAGAAGCCCCTGTTTTTCCTTATGAAATCCCAAAGGGTAAACAGACAAGTTCCTCTCAGATCTTAATCTGCTGGCTTTTGTATTGAGTTACCTAATTTATTTTATTTTATTTTATTTTATTCTTTATCGAAATAGTTATTGCTACAGGGGCTACTCTTAAGTGTTGAAGATAAGAACAGGTGTGGTTTAAACACTTAAAACACAATGTAATAGCTTTGTAACAAAGTGCACTGTAAAAGCATTACGTGGCCTACTCTCATGATGTCTCTCTTTCTGGAGACCCAGGATTCAGTGTGGGCTCTGTCCAGAGCCCAGAAGTACAGTTAATAGAGACTAAATTTAAAATTATCTGTCTAGGCAGGGCGCGGTGGCTCGTGCCATTGGGGGATCAGGAAGACCAGAGAGAGATCTTGGGGTGTATACAGGATATCTTTATTGAGTGCACTCAGATGACCCAGCGGACATAATATCTAAAGGCTGGGCCCAGAACAAAGACAGCACTTGACTTTTACACACACTTCAAAAAGGGGGTGGGCTAGCTTGAAGCAGGCTTACAGTTACAGTGGCGTGAAAGCAAGGATATAGAGTCAGAACAATTAATCAAATTGTGACAGGTTCATAACTCAGGACTACACATGACCAATGCCAAGCAACCTAGATGTCTGTTATCTAGGTTTTACTCTAAAGAGCCTTGCACTGGTTTATCTCATAACCTTTACTATGGTGCCCAGACAGCTGTAGTTCGGGCCTGCTCAGGCTTCTCATGACCTTTGCTGTACTTCTTAGATAAAACAGAATACTTGAAGTTACTAGGTACAGAGAACAAGAATTTATAAACTCATACCATAAAACAAAGGAAAATTTGTTTCTCTTCTCCCTATGTTGAGGAGGTGCTGGGAGAGCCTCCAGAGCACGTTCCTTTGTGTCCTGGCTTCTTAGATAGTATTATCAAGGCTTTCCCTGGGTCTGCGCTGTGCCCATTGCTGCCTCTGGGACAAGTCAGCCTAATACAGGAAAGCTTATTTCTTTCTCCTTTTAATTTTATTTTTCTTTCTTTCTTTAATTTCCCGCCTCAATGCCTATAATCTCAACACTTTGGGAGGCCAGGGTGGGCGGATCACCTGAGTTCAGGAGTTCGAAACCAGCCTGGCCAACATGGTGAAACCCTGTCTCTACTAAAAATACAAAAATTAGCTGGGCATGTTGGCACACACCTGTAATCCCAGCTACTAGGGAGGCTGAGGCAGGAGAATCGCTTGAACCAGGGAGGTGGAGGTTGCAGTGAGCCAAGATCACGCCACTTCACTCCAGCCTGGATGACAGAGTGAGACTCCGTCTCAAAAAAAAAAAAAAAAAAGGCAGTGGCTCACACCTGTAATCCCAGCACCAGCACTTTGGGAGGCCAAGGCAGGTGGATCACCAGGTCAGAAGTTCAAGACCAGCCTGGCCAACATGGTGAAACCCCATCTCTACTAAAGACACAAAAAATTAGCCAGGCGTGGTGGTACGTGCCTATAATCCTAGCTACTCGAGAGGCTGAGGCAGGAAAATCACTTGAACCCGGGAGGCAGAGGTTGCAGTGAACCGAGGTCGTGCCATTGTACTCCAGCCTGGGCGACAGGGTGAAACTCTGTCTCAAAAAAAAAAAAAGTATCTAAATTATAAAATCCCGTGGTAGATTTTAACAATTATATGTTTGGCTTGGTATTCATTTTTAATCTCCCTCTAACACACCCAGATTCTCTTTCTTTCTCCCTCTCTGTACTCTGAAAAGTAAATTTCACTATCTGATTTTAACGTGAGTTGTTCCTTTACTATGCAAATTTAGGGCTATCAAGCTGACAATTGACTAAAGTAATGAAACAGGTTATCAATGTGAACCCAAAATACCTGAAACAGGTCTCAATCAATTTAGAAAGTTTACTTTGCCAAGGTTAAGGATGTGCCTGTGAAACAGCCTCAGGGGGTCCTGTCAACCATGTGCCCAAGGTGGTTGAGGTACAGCTGGATTTTACATATTTTAGGGAGACATGAGACATCAGTCAACATGGGTAAGACATACATTGGTTTGGTCCCGAAAGGCAGGACAACTCGAAGTGGAATGGAGGAGCTTCTAAGTCATAGGCAGATAAAAGACAAAAGGTTGTATTCTTTGGTTGGTTTTTTGAGACAGAGTCTCACTCTGTCGCCCAGGCTGGAGTGCAGTAGCTCAATCTAGGTTCACTGCAACCTCCGCCTCCCAGGTTCAAGCAATTCTTCTGCATCAGCCTCCTGAGTAGCTGGGATTATAGGTGCCCACCATCATGCAGAGCTAATCTTTGTATTTTTAGTAGAGATGGGGTTTCACCATGTTGACCAGGCTGGTCTTGAACTCCTGACCTCAAGTAGTCTGCCCACCTCAGCCTCCCAAAGTGCTGGGATTACAGGCATGAGCCACCACACTCAGCCTGTTTGTTTTTTGAGATAGGGTCTCACTCTTGTCTCCCAGGCAAGTGGAGTGCAGTGGCACCATCATCACAGCTCACTGCAGCCCCGAACTCTTAGGCTCAAGCGATCCTCAGACCTCAGCCTCCCAGGTAACTGGGACTACAGGTGTGCACCACCACACCCAGCTAATTTTTGTATTTTTTGTAGCGACGTAGTTTTGCCATGTTGCTCAGTCTGGTCTCCAACTCCTGGGCTCAAACAATCCACCCACCTAGGCCTCCGAAAATGCTGGGATTACAGGTGTAAGCCAGCATGCCCAGCCTGGTTGCATTCTTTTGAGTCCTTGACCAGTCTTTCACTGAATACACAATTTAGTCTGACTCAGTGAATCTGCGTTTTCACTTAAACATAGATCAGAGGAAGCAATCAGATATGCATTTGTCTCAAGTGAGGAGAGGGATGACTTTCTGTTCTGCACCTGGGAAGATAAGCTATCAGTTTACAATGCCAGGGTGAAAGTCAACAGAACTGTTTTAAGGTAAAGATCTTGGGGCCCACAAGCAAATTGTGAGGGAGGTATGTAGCTTTCTTTTTACTTTTGAAACAGAGTTTTGCTCCTGTTGTCCAGGCTGGAGTGCAATGGCACAATCTCAGCTCACTGCAACCTCCCCCTCCCAGGTTCCAGTATTTCTCCTGTCAAGTAGCTGGGATTACAGGCATGCACCATCACAACCGGGTAATTTTGTATTTTTAGTAGAGACAGGATTTCACCATGTTGGCCAGGCTGGTCTCAAACTCCTGACCTCCGGTGATACACCCACCTTCGCCTCCCAAAGTGCTGGGATTACAGGCGTGTAAAATTTAAGTAAAATTTACTTAAATTAAACACTTTATAGAAAAGTAGAAACTTTAAGCCTAATTGCCCTTTTAAGTTCGTGTGACAAGTAAATCTTTAATAAATAACCTGGTTTTAAAAGTATTTGTAAAATAAAATTAGAAATGTCTTCAGAATTGTCAACATACATTATTGTTTAGATTTATTAGTCAAGTGGTTTTATATTATCTCTGCCAGATATTATAAGTTGTCAAAATGTGGCATGAGGGTTATAAAGCTATAAATGTAGCCCAAAAGAGAATTATCATTGTTTGTGTAATTTTTAAATAAATAAGGTATTTAATGTTGGCTTAATGGAAACAGCTAAATCCTGAGTTATTGGCAAAATAAAATAAAACAAAACAAATATTTATTTAACCTTAAGTTTCTTACTTTGGTAAACATCTGAAGTTCATAAGATATAAAAATGTTTCACAGGAAAATAACTTTAAATGATGACTATCACAGTTTTCATAAGCTATCTAGGTAAACTATCTTTAAAAAATTAATTAGGCTGGGAGTGGTGGCTCATGCCTGTAATCCCAACACTTTGGGAGGCTGAGGTGGGCGGATCACCTGAGGTCAAGAGTTCGAGACCACCCTGGCCAACATGATGGAACCAGGTGTCTACTAAAAACACAAAAAAATTAGCAAGGCATGGTGGTGGGCGACTGTAATCCCAGCTACTCGGGAGGCTGAGGCAGGAGAATCACTTGAACCCGGGAAGAGGAGGTTGCAGTGAGCCAAGATCACACCACTGCACTCCAGCCTGGGTGACAAGAGCAAAACTCCCTCAAAGAAAAAAAAAATTGATTAACTAGGTAAATTTAATAAAACAAATGCTTGTAAATAAACATATAATTTAGAATCTAAAGTTATATTAAATCGGCCAGGCGCAGTAGTTCACGCCTGTAATCCCAGCACTTTGGGAGGCCAAGGCAGGTGGATCACCTGAGGTCGGGAGTTCGAGACCACCCTGGCCAACATGGTGAAACCCTGACTCTACTGAAAATACAAAAATTAGCTGGGCATGGTGGTGCATGCTTGTAATTCGAGCTATTTGAGGGGCTGAGGCAGGAGAATCACTTGAACCTGGGAAGTGGAGGTTGCAGTTTGCTGGATCGCGCCACTGCACTTCAACCTGGGCAACAGAATGAGACTGTGTAAAAAATAAAAATAGAGAGAGCACTTATATGGCCAATAATTATTCTTGTTGCATTTATGCAAATAATCAAGCCAACTATAATAAGACTAAAACTTATTTTACAAATAAATTGATCCTACTATGATTTCATCTTTAATAAAACTGAGGAGTTGGAGAGAGAAAAATTGTTTCACAATAAACTATAGTACACCAGTTATTAGCTTCTAGCCTTGTCCAACGCTTTTCCATTTTATTATGTCTTAAAATTTGAACTGAATCCTGAAATGTTTCCTGGCTACAAGTCTCCAAAATAATGTTTGCAACTTTTTTCTTCTTTTTCTTTTCCCCCCATTTATCCTGATTTGAAATCCCTAAAAATTAAGCTATGCTTTTCTTAAAGTGCTGTGAACTGGAGCCAGACAACTTAAATTTCAGAGGAAAATAAGAGAAACCTGTCTATATACATAAACCTTTGGTTTTTTATTTTATTTTATTTTATTGAGACGGAGTTTCCTTTTGTTGTCCAGGGTGGAATGCAGTGGCGTGACCTCCACTCACTGCATCCTCCACCTCCCAGGCTAAAGCAATTCTCTCTCCTCAGCCACCTGAGTAGCTGGGACTACAGGCGTGCACTACCGCACCCGGCTAATTTTTGTGTTTTTAGTAGAGATGGGGTTTTGCCATGTTGGCGAGGCTGGTCTTGAACTCCTGCCTCAAATGATAGAAATCCTTGGCCTCCCAAAGTGGTGGGATTACAGATATGAGCCACTTTGCCCAGTCCATAAACCATTTTTATACCTGCCTGCTGATGCATGGACTTCAGAGTAATATGGCCTATATTGGTTTTCCAGGATTGCCTTCCCTTTTTTCTTTGTTTGCTATTTCTTCCTTTTCTTCCTCTGTTTTCCTTCTTTCTTCCTTTCCCTATTTTTAATTCGTGGGACATGATACTTCACAAACTACTGAAAATGGGCTTTTCTAACAGCATGGGACCTATCTAGGAATAAACCATCCTAACCATGACAGATCAAACAAACCAAAAACCAGAGACTCCTTTTCTTCTTAAATGCTTTCTCTTGGCCTGGCTTGGTGGCTAATGCCTGTAATCTCAGCACGTTGGGAGGCCGAGGCAGGCAGATCACCTGAGGTCAGGAGTTCGAGACCAACCTGGCCAACATGGCAAAATCCTAGCCCTGCTAAAAATATAAAAATTAGCTGTGTGTGGTGGTGCACACCTGTAATCCCAGCTATTAGGGAGTCTGAGGCAGGAGAATAGCTTGAACCCGGGAGGTGGAGGTTGCAGTCAGTGGGATTGTGCCACTGCACTCCAGCCTGGGCAACAGAGCGAGATTCCGTCTAAAAAAAAAAAAAAACAGTTTTGTTTGTTTGTTTTGTTTTTAGACGTCGCTCTGTCACCCAGTCTGGATTGCAGTGGCGCAATCTCAGCTCACTGCAACCTCCGCCTCCCAGGTTCAAGCAATTCTCCTGCCTCAGCCTCCCGAGTAGCTGGGACTACAGGTGCCTGCCACCAAGCCCGGCTAATTTTGTTTTGTATTTTAGTAGAGACGGGGTTTCACCATGTTGCCCAGGCTAGTCTCAAACTCCTGAGCTCAGGCAATCCGCCTACCTTGGCCTCCAAAAGTGCTAGGATTACAGGCGTGAGCCACTGCGCCCGGCAAAGATTTTCAAAAGAAAAGGAGGGATAAATGTCAAAAGAAAATAAAACCTTGGGACCCCAACTCAAAATGCCAAAAGGAAAAACCCCCTTAAGCTGAACACTGAATCATACAAGAAGCTGACTTTTCTTTTGTTCCTAAGACACCTACTGATATAAAGTTAAACAGGCCCACAAGTAGCTGTGCTATGTTCACCTTATCTTATATAAAGTGCCAGTTTACTGAGCACCAGACAAATTTATAACTGACTGTTCCCTACCTGCTCTTTCTCTTGTAATGCGAATGACCACACCCTCCCTCTATCCCCACCGGCCTACTTTTCCCCTTTAAATACTGAAGCCTCAGAATCTTCTTTGGAGAGAGGCACAGATCACAGACTCTTTCTGTGATTCTGTGTTCTTTTCTCCTGGGCATGTCCTTAATCCTGGCAAAATAACTTCTAAATTGATAGAATCCTGCCTCAGATACGTTTTGGTTTACAATACAATGGCCTAGGACAAAGTCTGTTGGCGTTGTAGAGCAGAAAATGGTTTGTGACAAAATTCTGTCCAAGTGTTTTGACAAACTTCAGTCTTTCATCCTGTGGTCAGAGTTCCATTAATGAGAACGCATGGAAGGGACCAGAGGTGATTGTTTTCTTCTTTGGCAGATGTGGACTTTAGGGAGATAAGGAAACTTCAGAGAACTACTTCATCCTGTGCTTTGGGAGAGACAGAGGATTGAGAGATAGGGGGCCCAGGAAGTCAGAAAGACCTTGAGGCTTCTTCAGTTCAGCACGTCAAAGTGCCATATTGGTTTCTGAGCTCCAACGCTGGGATACCATGAATCTATCTGGAATGGAAACAGAGCTTTCTGAAGAAAGGCTGAATTTATATCTGGGGAAGGAAATTGAGAAGAGGCACTCTTGATGAAGAGTCAAACTCTGAAAAATATCTGAAGAGATTTATTCTGAGCCAAATATGAGGGACCAGTGGCCCATGACACAATCCTCAGGAGATCTTGAGAACATGTGACCATGGTGGTTGGGCCACAACTTGGTTTTATATACTTTAGGGAGACATAAGGCATCAATGTATCCATGTAAGATGTACATTGGTTTGGTCTAGAAAGGCAGGACAACAGGAAAAATGGTGGGGGGGCCTTCCAGGTCATAGGTGGATTCAAAGATTTTCTGATTGGCAATTGGTTGAAAGAGTTAAGTTATTGTCTAAAGATGTAGAATCAATAGAACAGAATGTCTGGGTTAAGATAAGGGACTGTGGAGACCTAGGTTCTGATGCATATCAGCCTCCAGGTAGCAGGCTTCAGATAGAATAGATTGTAAATGTTTCAATTTTTCTTTTTCTTTGAGACAGAGTCTCACTCTGTCACCCAGGCTGGAGTGCAGTGGTGTGATCTTGGCTCACTGCAACCTCCACCTCCCAGGTTAAAACGATTCTCCTGCCTCAGTTTCCTGAGTAGCTGGGATTACAGGCATGTGCCACCATGCCTGACTAATTTTTGTATTTGTAGTACAGACCAGGTTTCACCATGTTGGCTGGGCTGGTCTTGAACTCCTGACCTCGTGATCTGCCCGTCTCGGCCTCCCAAAGTGCTGGGATTACATGCGTGAGCCACTGTGCCTGGCCTGTAAATGTTTCTTATCAGACTTAGAGTCTCTTCTATCAGCAATTTTAAAAGGGACAAGGGTATAATAAGGCATATCCAGCTCCCCTTTCCCTTCATAGCCTGAACTAGTTTTTCAGGTTAACTTTGGAATGCCCTTGGCCTAGAGGAGGGGTCCATTCAGATGACTGAGGGGCTTAGAATTTTATTTTTGGTTTACAAAGCCCAGAATCCCTTATTGTACAAGAAATAACAGGAGCCACGAAAGATCACTGGGGCCATGACAACAGGACAAGAAAGGATTCCCAGTGGTGAAGCAGGGAATGTCTTCAGTATCAAATAGTATTTGCATTAGACCAGGTGTGGTGACTCACAGAGGTTAGAAGTTCAAAACCAGTGTAGCCAACATGGTGAAACCTTGTCTCTACTAAAAATACAAAAATTAGCCAGGTATAGTGGCACATGCCTGTAATCCCAGCTGCTCGGGAGGCTGAGGCAGGAGAATTGCTTGAACACAGGAGGCAGAGGTTGCAGTGAGCCATGATTGTGCTGCTGCACTCCAGCCCGGGTGACAGAGAGAGACACCATTAAAAAAAAAATTTGCAATGGAGACACACACACACACACACACACACACACCCAGGACACTTCTCTCCCACTGTCTCCCAAGTCCCTTTCTAGCTTGAGTGGCTTCAGAAGTCAGCTCCACTACAGGTTTCTTTTTGCTTTTGTTTTTGCTTTTGTTTTGAAGACAGAGTCTCACTCTGTTGCCCAGGCTGGAGTGCAGTGGCACAATCATGGCTCACTGCAGCCTCCTCAGCTTCAGCAATCCTGCCGCCTCAGCCTCCTGAGTAGCTGGGACTACAGGCACATGCCACCACATCTGGCTAATTTTTCTGTTTTTTGTAGAGACAGGGTTTCATCATGTTGTTCAAGCTGATCACAATATCCTAGGCACAAGCAATCCTCCTGCCTTGGCCTCCCAAAATGCTGCAATTACAGGCGTGAGCCACCACACCTGGCCTCCACTACAGTTTCCACTCAGCGAACTGGAAGCATCTCACTCTTGCAGCTCTTGCTGCTTCCTGGGACCATTCCTGAGGGCCCTCTCTTGACACGCCTGCCCCAGCTGGTCCAGATCAGCAGAGCCATGTTGAGATGAACACGGGAGGGTGCTGGTGCCTGCTCAGGGCTGTCCTTAATTTTCCATCAATATAATTTATGAACCTCACAAAGCATTTCAAACCAGAAGGATGGGGCCATTGTGCCTGTTTAGGTTACCAAGATGAATTCCACCCACTTAAAGTAACATCTGTCCCTGCCTCTCCCTGCCTGTTGGTCAAGTAGAGCAAGGTGTGATGGAACCTCTTCTCGGACCCTGCATCCCCCACCCTATCTTTCTTTCTTCCTTTTTTTTTTTTTAAATAGGGAGTCTTGCTCTGTTGCCCAGGCTGGAGTGCAGTGGCACAATCTCAGCTCACTGTAGCCTCCGCCTCCCAGGTTCAAGCAATTTTCCCGCTTCAGCCTCCTGAGTAGCTGGGATTACAAGTGCACCCACTACACCCAGCTATTTTTTTTGTATTTTCAGTGGAAACAGGGTTTCACTGTGTTGGTCAGGCTGGTCTCAAACTCCTGACCTCAAGTGATTCACCCACCTCGGCCTCCCAAAGTGCTGGGATTACAGGCATGAGCCACTATTGGGCAAACCTGCCCCCAGTATTTCAACGTAGGTTCTTTCTATTTTCCCTAAGTGTCGGCCAGTCTGAGAAATAAACAGAAACAGTACAAAGAGAGGAATTTTGCAGCTGGGCCTCTGGGGGTGACATCACATATTGGTAGGACCATGATGCCCACCTGAGCCTTAAAGCCAGCAAGTTTTATTAAGGATTTCAAAAGGGGAGGGGGTGCAAGGACAGGGAGTAGGTCATAAGATCACATGCTTCAAAGGGCAAAAAGGAGAATAAAGATCACATGCTTCTGAGCAAACAGGACAAGGGCAAATTCAGAACTATTGATAAGGGTCTATGTTCAGCTGTGCACGTATTGTCTTGATAAACATCTTAAACAACAAAAAACAGGGTTCAAGAGCAGAGAACTGGTCTGACCTCAAATTTACCAGGGTGGGGTTTCCCAATCCTAGTCAGCCTGAAGGTACTGCAGGAGACCAGGGCGTATTTCAGTCCTTATCTCAACCACATAAGACAGACACTCCCAGAGCAGCCATTTATAGACCTCCCCCCAGGAATGCATTCCTTTCCCAGGGTCTTAATTATTAATATTCCTTGCTAGGAAAAGAATTTAGCAATATCTTCTTTACTTGCAAGTCCGTTTATAGGCTCTCTGCAAAAAGAAAAATATGGCTCTACTCTGCCTGACCCTGCAGGCAGTCAGACCTTATGGTTGTCTTCCCTTTTTCCCTGAAAATCGCTGCTATTCTGTTCTTTTTCAAGGTGCACTGGTTTCATATTGTTCAAACACATGTTTTACAATCAATTTGTACAGTTAACACAATAGTGGTCCTGAGGTGACGTACATTCTCAGTTTACGAAGAAAACAGGATTAAGAGATTAAAGTAAAGACAGGCATAAGAAATTATAAAAGTATTAATTTGGGAACTGATAAATGTCCATATTAAAATGAAATCTTCACAATTTGTGTTCAGAGATTGAAGTAAAGACAGATGTAGGAAATTATAAAAGTATTATTTGAGAACTGATATATGTCCATATTAAAATGAAATCTTCACAATTTATGTTCCTCTGCCGCAACTCCAGATGGTCCCTCCGTTTGGGGTCCCTGACTTCCCGCAACAAGCCACTGTGCCCAGCCTCCCACCCTAACTTTCTTTACTGGTTCTAGAAAACATTCCTCAGCTCATTCCAACTTTTTTTGTTTTTTGTTTTGAGACAGCATCTCACTCTGTTGCCCAGGTCAAAGTGCAGTGGCACCAACACAGCTCACTGTAACCTTGACCTCCCAGGCTTGAGCAATCCTCCCACCTCAACCTCCCAAGTAGCTGGGACTACAGGCATATACCACACCCCACTAAGTTTTGTTGTGGTGGTGATTAATATAGGGGTCTCCCTATGTTGCCCAGGCTGGTCACCAACTCCTGGGCTTAAGCCATCCTCTCACCTTGGCCTCCCAAAGTACTAGGATTAGAGGCATGAGCCACCATGCCTGGCCCTCCTTTTCTTTGGCCTCCAGCTGTAACAGTTGTGAGCTTAAGTAACAGACTTAAATGAGCCTGGAAGAAAAGTCAGAAACAAGTTTGGCTTTTGGCAGCAGCAGCACCCAAAAGTATTATCAGTGGCCTCTCTTGGGTAAGTGCTGAAGAGAGTGAGAGTAAGTAAACACATGGCCCCTGCCCTGTGTTGATACTCTGTGACAACACGGATGTCCATATGACAGGAGCTGATACTCTGTGACATGGTGAAATACTCGGCCCTCCATATCCAAGGGCTGCTCATCTGTGGACTTAACCAAGCTTGCATAGAAAAATATTTAGAAAGGCTGGGTGTGGTGGCTTATGCCTGTAATCCCAGCATTTTGGGAGGCTGAGGCAGGTGGATCACAAGGTCAGGAGTTCAAGACCAGCCTAGCCAACACAATGAAACCCTGTCTCTACTAAAAATACAAAAATTAGCTGGGCGTAGTGGCATATGCCTGTAATCCCAGCTGCTTGGGAGGCTGAGGCAGGAGAATCACTTGAACCCAGCAGGCAGAGGTTGCAGTGAGCCGAGACTGCACCACTGCACTCCAGTCTGGGTGACAAAGCGAGACTCTGTCTCAAAAAAAAAAAAGAAAAAGTATTCAGAAAAAAGAATTGCATCTGTACTGAATATGTACACCATAGATGTCCAACCTTTGGCCTCCCTGGGCCACACTGGAAGAATTGTCTTAGGCCACACATAAAATACACTAATGACAACTGATGAGCTAAACAACAACAACAAAAAAGGTCCATGTACAATTTTTGTGATATCTGCCACCACAGATAAGCAAAAAAGTCCTCACATTTAAAGGGTTGGACACAGCTGATGTACTTTTTTTTTCTTGTCATTATTCTCTAAACAATACGACAACTATTTAAATAGCATTTATATTGTATTAGGTATTATAAATAATCTAGGGATGATTTAAAGTATACTGGAAGATGTGCATAGGTTATATGTGTAAACCAAAAATAAAAGTCTAAGTCCCCCCACAACCATCTGAATGGACCCCTCCTCTAGGCCAAGAGCATTCCAATGTTAACCTGAAAAACTAGTTTGGGGCCATGATGGGAAGGGGGAGCCAGAAATGCCTCATTATACCTTCCTCCTTTTTGGAATTGCTGATAGAAGAGACTCTTTAAGTCTGATAAGTAACATTTACAATCTATTCTCTGTAAAGCCTGCTACCTGGAGGCTTCATCTACATGATAAAAAACTTGGTCTCCAAAACCCCTTATCTTAACCCAAACATTCCTTTCTATTGAAAATAACTCTTTCAACCAACTGACAATCAGAAAACCTTTAAATCTGCCCATTACTTGGAAGCTCCCACTTCCAGCTGTCCCACCTTTTGGGACCAAACCAATGTACATCTTACATGTATTGACTGATGTCTCATGTCTCCCTAAAATGTATAAAACCAAGCTCTACCCCAACCACCTTGGGCACATGACCTCAGGATCTCCTGAGGATGCGTCATGAGCCATTGGTCACTCATATTTGGCTCAGAATACATCTCTTTAGATATTTTACAGAGTTTGACTCTTTTGTCGACATATGCAAATACTACCCATTTTATATCAGGGACTTGAGGATATCCTCAAGAGGTCCTGGAGCTACTCCTCCGCAGATACCGAGGGAGGGCTATATTTGGTCTTCACCCTGTTTCCTGACACAGAGCTCCTAAAACACTTAGAATCTCCAGAGAGATAACAGCATCTTTTGTGTGCTCTTGAACTCAAGAGGTAGAGGTTGCAGTGAGCTGAGATCAAGCCACTGTACTCCAACCTGAGCAACAGAGTGAGAATGTGTCTCAAACAATAATAATAATAATAATTTAAAAATCACTAGATTATTTATTTATACTTAGAGATGAAGCCTCACTATGTTGCCCAGGCTGGCCTCAAACTCCTGAGCTCAAGTGATTTTCCCACCTCAGCCTCTCAAATAGCTAGGACTACAGGTGCGTACGTGCCTGTGCCTTGCTTCTTTGTAATATTCTTTATAAAATACCGGGAAACCTAAGTGTTTCCCCGAGTTTTGTGAGCCACTCTAGCAAATGAATCAAACCCAAGGCCCGGGTTGTCAGAAGCACAGATCACAGGCTGTACTTTTGACTGACATCTCAAGTGGGGGGCAGTCTTGTAGGACTGAGCCCTTAACCTGTGGGATCTTGCACTATCTCCAGGCAGACAATGTCAGAATTCGACTGAATTAGAGGACATCGAGCTGGTGTCCCCTGGAGAATCTACCTTGGCCAAATTGCTCGGTTGCTGTGTAAGGAGGAAACCTCACCCAGCTGGTGTCTGAGTGTGGAATTGGACATGTGAGAAGAGGAAGAAGAATTTGGGTTTTTTTCCTATGTCCTTTTCTACTCAATTACAAGACTTGATATTGTCAACCTAAGGAAGAAGCTGAGGCAAAATTAATATAATAGGGAGTTTATTTGGGCTAAACTTGAGGACTGCAACCCAGGAGCATAGATTCATGTCCTGAATATACACTCCAATTAACAGGAATTACAAGTTTACAAGTTACAAGTTTAAGGCAATAGGTTCTGATACAAAGTGGTCTGTCAAGAAATCTCATTGGTTTACAGAAACAGTATCAATTAATCATTCTCTATACATTGATTTTTAATTTTTAATTTAATTTTATTTTTGAGATGAGGCACTCTGTCACCCAGGCTGGAGTGCAGTGGCGTGATCTTGGCTCAGTGCAACCTCTGCCACCCAGGTTCAAGCGATTCTCCTGTCTCAGCTTCCCTAGTAGCTGGGACTACAGGCGCATACCACCACACCTGGCTACTTTTTGCATTTTTAGTAGAGACGGGGTTTCACCATGTTAGCCAGACTGGTCTCAAACTCCTGACCTCAGGTGATCCGCCTGCCTCGGCCTCGCAAAGTGCTAGGATTATAGGCGTGAGCTACAACTCCCGGCCACATTTTAAAAATTTTTGTAGAGATGAAGGGGGAGGGTCTCTCTGTTGCCCAGGCTGGTCTCAAACTCCTGGCCTCAAGCCATCCTCTCACCTTGGCTTGCCAAAGTGTGGAAATCATAGGAGTAAGCCACTGCACCCAGCCTTGGCTATACACTGTTAAGTTATAGGGTCCACACCCTATATAGTCTTTAGTGCAGCATTATTATTAATAGGTTAATTTATGGCTACTTGTGACGATAGCAAGCAGTTTCAAGAGATGAATACATAGCTCAAAAGGGGGTAGTGGGACGTGATTGCTGTCTCATTTTAATGTCTAGGCCTGATAATTTAAAAGGATTCCCATTCCTCAGATAAAAGCTGTTTTTTCCATATGAATGAGTTCCTGCTCTAGAAAAAGGTAGAGGGGCCGGTCACAGTGGCTCATGCCTGTAATCCCAAAACTTTAAGAGGCTGAGGAGGGAGGATCACTTGAGGCCAGGAGTTTGAGACCAACCTGGGTAACATAGCAAGATCTCATTTCTACAAAAATTTTTTTTTTTTTTGAGATGGAGTCTTGCTGTTGCCCAGGCTAAAGTGTAGTGGCAGGATCTTGGCTCACTGCAACCTATGCCTCCTGGGTTCAAGTGATTCTCCTGTCTCAGCCTCCTGAGTAGCTGGGATTACAGGCACACACCACCATGCCTGGCTAATTTTTGTATTTTTAGTAGAGACAGGGTTTCACCATGTTGGCCAGGTGGTCTCCTGACCTCAGGTGATCTGTCTGCCTCGGCCTCCCAAAGTGCTGGGATTACAGGCATGAGCCACCTCGCCCGGCCAAAAAATTCTTTTCTTTAATTAGCCAAGTGTAGTGGCACGCACCTGTAATCCCAGCCACTGGGGAGGCTGAGGTGGGAGGATGGCTTGAGCCCAGGAGTTGGAAGCTGCACTGAGTTATGATTGTGCCTATAATTAGCCACTGCACTCCAGCCCAGGCAACAGAGTGAAACTCTTTTTTTTTTGAGATGGAGTCTCGCTCTGTCACCCAGGATGGGTGCAGTGGCACGATCTCAGCCCACTGCAACTTCTGCCTCCCAGTTTGAAGCGATTATCCTGCCTTAGCCTCCCGAGTAGCTGGGACTACAGGCGTCTGCCATCATGCCCGGGTAATTTTTTTTTTCGTATTTTTAGTAGAGATGGGGTTTCACCGTGTTAGCCAGGATGGTCTCAATCTCCTGACCTCGTGATCTGCCCCCCTCGGCCTACCAAAGTGTTGGGATTACAGGCATGAGCCACCACACCCGGCCTGAAACTCTCTCTTTTTTGAAACAAAGTCTTACTATGTTGCCCAGGCTGGTCTCTGAACTCCCGGCCTCAAGCAATCCTCTGGCCTTGTAATCCCAGCTAGGACTGGGATTACAAGTGCACATCGCTGCAACCAGCAAGGCCTGGTCTATTTTTATCTTATCTTATTTATTTATTTTTTGAGCCCCGGCTGGAGTGCAGTGGTGCAATCTTGGCTCATGGCAACCTCCACCTCTGGGGCTCAGGTCATCTTCCTACCTCATCCTTGAAAGTAGCTGGGACCACAGGTGTGAGCCACAACACTGGGCTAATTTTTAAATTTTTTTGTAGAGACAGAGTTTCACCATGTTGCCCAGGCTTGTCTCAAACTCCTGAGCCCAAGCAGTCTGCTCACCTCGGCCTCCAAATGTGCTGGTATTACAGGTGTGATCCACAGCACCTGGACGAAATTAATTTTTTTTTTTTTTTTTTTGAGACGGGGTCTCACTCTGTCACCCAGGCTGGAGTGCAGTGGCAGATCTCGGCTCACTACAACCTCTGCCTCCCAGGTTCAAGCAATTCTCCACCTCAGCCTCCCGAGTAGCTGGGATTACAGGCACCCGCCACCGTGCCCGGTCTGTTGTTTTTGTTTGTTTGTTTGTTTTGTTTTTTTGTATTTTTAGTAGAGACAGGGTTTCACCATCTTGGCCAGGCTGGTCTTGAACTCCTGACCTCATGATCCACCCACCTAGGCCTCCCAAAGTGGTGGGATTACAGGCGTGAGCCACTGCACCCAGCCGAAATTTATTTTTTTTCTTTTGAGACAGAGTCTTGCTCTGATGCCAGGCTGGAGTGCAGTGGCATGATTTCAGCTCACTGCAACCTCTGCCTCCCAGGTTCAAGCAATTCTCCTGCCTCAGCCTCCCGAGTAGCTGGGACTACAGGCATGCGCCACCATGCCCACCTATTTTTTTTTGTATTTTTAGTAGAGACAGGGTTTCACCATGTTGTCCAGGATGGTCTCGATCTCTTGACCTCATGATCCGCCTGCCTCGGCCTCCCAACGTGTTGGGATTACAGGCGTGAGCCACTGCGCCTGGCCCAAAATTAATTTTTATAATGTATTTTTCTTAACCCAGTATACTCAAAATATTATCAGTTCAACATACAATCAATATAGAAACAAATTATTCAGGTATTTTACATGTTTTTTTCACACTAAGTCTTTGAAATATGGTGTGTATGTTAAACTTGTGACAGTTTGGACTGGTCACATTTGGAGTGCTCAATGTGCACCTGTAGCTGGTGGCTACTGTCTTAGCCACTGTAGGCCTAAAGTTTCCCTCAAAAGTGAGACCAAACTCAACAGGTCTCCCTATCTCAGGCCTTGCCCTCCTTGGCCCATTCTGAAACTCCACCGGCTACTAGTTATCCTTCCAAAAAACAACTCAAATCATGTCATCCCCCTGCTTAAAAGATCTCTGATATCTCCTGCCCTTCTAAGACAAAGTCCAAGCACTTTGGCATAATTTGAAAAACTCAACGACCTGACCCCAATTTCCTTTTTAAAAAATTATTATATTTTTTTTAGAGATAGGGTCTCTGTCACAAAGGGTGGAGTGCAGTGGTGTGATCACAGCTCACTGGAGCCTCAAACCCCTGGGCTCAAGCATCCTCCAGCCTCAGCTTCCTGAGTAGCTGGGATTACAGGTGCACCACCCGATTTCCCTTTTAAACTGCCCTCCCCTCTTCACCCTCTTCCCCACAATGTGTGCCCATAATGCTAAGAACTTCTCAAACCCAAAAAGCTTTTCCATCCTCGGTCTTTCTTGCATTTTTTCTCTCTCCCCTTGAACATCCATCCATCCATCCATCCATCCAAGGAGTACCTACTAAACCTCAGGTGGACGTTGGACTCAACTCAGGGGCTATCGGGAAACCTCTTCGACACTCTTACTCCTCTCCAACGCCCTTCCCCACCCCCACCTCCGCGCCCCCAGCTCTAAATTTAGCTCCCAGGACGCCGCTGGTTGGTTCACTCCTCCTCCCACACCCTCTCTAAAGGCCGGGAACGGAATTGTTAGCCCCTCCACCCCCACCCCCATCAAGGTCAAGAAATTGAAGCGGGGCGGGGGGCGGTGAGCGGTGAGCATAACTACTCAATCCCCATTTTCTCATCTGAGGAACTAAGGCACGAAACAGGGAGTGCCGAAGGGTACACCAGGCCTGATGTCCTAATGCAGAAACCGGGCCTTCCTGCAATGGGCCGGGTCAGCTCGGATCTCCGCGCGGTCCTGAGTCGCCGCCCCCAACCCGGCCAAGGATTAATTTAGGCGAGCTATCCCGCCCGCCATCCCCATATCCGTCCCTGCCAGCGTGGCGGGGAGGGACCCCGGACGGAGGGGCAGTCGCTGCGGGGCGGCGCCAGCGCCCGTGCGGAAAAGCCCGTGAGCAGACGGGAGTGGGTCGGGGGGCGGCGGGGGATCCCACGTGGAAGCAGCGTCCTGGAGCTGGGTGGGGCTGCGGCGCGGACTACAAATCCCAGGGGCGTGGGGCGGGAGAGGCGGAAGGGGCGTCCTGGGGCGGGGCGGGACAGGGCGAGGCGGAGCGAGGCTGGAGGCGCGGGAGGGCAGCGAGAGGTTCGCGGGTGCAGCGCGCAGGAGACCATGTCCGGGGGCAGCAGCTGCAGCCAGACCCCAAGCCGGGCCATCCCCGCCACTCGCCGGGTGGTGCTCGGCGACGGCGTGCAGCTCCCGCCCGGGGACTACAGCACGACCCCCGGTGGCACGCTCTTCAGCACCACCCCGGGAGGTAGGCGCGGGCTTGGCGACGCCGCTTGCCGGCTCCTGGGCGGGCGGGAGGATCGGGAATCGCGGATTGGACCGGGTGTCCAGGCTCAAGGGCGCCGTGATTGGAAAGAACGGAAAAGGGGCATCGGAGAGACAGCGAGGGTCATGGAAGTGGCCGCCCGCTTCCCCTCTGAGTGCGTCTTCCAGACCCGAGTTACAAACTGCCCCGTTTGTTTCCTCTTTCTGTTAGGTGTCAGACAGCTGACACCTAACAAACGCGCACGCCTCCAGGACAGCCACATGCCGAGCTGTGCTGCCCCTTGTGGGTGTTGGGGGCGCTCCCGAAGCGGGAGAGGGCGGAGTTAGGGTGGCCCACGATCCAGGAGAGGCCTGGCCTGGTGTTTTTATGGGATGGGTATTATCTGTTGGGATAAACGATTCCTGCAGGGCCCTTTTTCCTTTCCGAAGCACGCCGAGTTTTGTGTTGGACTCGCGCGCTCTGACTGAGGTTCGGATCTGGGGGTGCTTGCCTGCTCCAGCAGCGCCTCCCGGGCACCTGTGGCACGTTCCCCATTTACGCGAGTGGGATCTCCGCGGGGGGGACCCTGGCGCCACGGCCAGGGCTGTGCAGAAAAACACGTTCTTCTGTCCGGGGAGAGGAGGAGGCACCGTGTGACCTCCCTGGGAGAGGATGAGGAAGAGGAAGCTGAGCTGGCACGGGTGGGGGGGGCCAGCCTCGGGCTGCCCTCAGGAACCTGGCATTCCCTCCCAGCCCCGGAGCCCCAGCGCACAGACGCTGATGAAACCTACGCGCCTGTTTGCATGATTAAATAAATCCTCGTGGCTCTCTACTCCCCTCCCATTGTCGCACTGCCCCCACCCCTTTTTGCTCCTCTCCCTTCATTCTCCTCCACGCTGCTTTCCATACTACTAGAAAACGCGACAGATCCTGGCGCTTGGCTAGGTGGCGGGCGGGGGCCACATGCTTATTTTCTCAGGCAGCTGTCCCACCAGCAGCGAGCGCGGCCAGATCCGAGGTCCTCTGCTGTTTGATCCAAAACATACACTGTTAGAACGGTTAGGGATCTTGTCCAGCCCTGCCGTCTTATTCTACAGAGCCCGGCATTGAGGCCCCAGAGCTTGAACACGTGTCTGTTGCCCATTGTCACACCGTTTTCCCAGATTGGACAAGAAATAGCAACCAGGCAGAGAAGGGAGAAATGCTTCCTTTTCTATTAGAAATGAGCCAAGGAAAAGCTCGCAGGGGCTCTTGTTGCCACTCCCGACTCATGCTCTTTCCCTTGCTGGGTCTTTTGTAGTCCATGCTGTTCTCCTTTGTCTCTGTCACAATGGTCTACCAGGACAATTCCTGACAATTTTGGAGTTCTTTCAAATGAGGGTGTAAGTGTCTGCTGGATTTGTTCAGGGTGGGCCCTGAGGCCGGCCTGAAGGCGCAGGTAGCCCTTTTTTGCACCCTTTATTGCTGGATTGTTGGGTCAAATTGGAAGCCACGGATACTGTTTATAGGCACTTCTGGCCCGGGTACCAAGGTTCACACCTGTAATCCCAGCATTTTGGGGAGCCGAGGCAGGAGAATTGCTTGAGGCCAGGAGTTCAAGACCACCCTGGGCAACATAGTGAGACTCCATCTCTACAAAGAAACAAACAAAACAACAACAAAATGTTGTCCTAGCTACTACAGAGGCTGAGGCCAGAGGATCGCTTGAGCCCAGGAGTTGGAGGCTGTAGTGAGCTATGATTGACCACTGCACTCCAGCCTGGGTGACAGAGCGAGACCCTATCTCTAAAATAAATAATAAATATAAAATATAGGAACTTCAAATCCACTTTTCACTTTGGGTTGGGAAGTGGGGAGTGGGCAGGGGGCTGACAGACCACAGCAAATCCCCTTCCCTTTGAAGGTCTTTAGCAGTAGGGGGAGTGGGGAAGGGACTTCTGCATCAGGGCATAGCATATGTTTCTGAGATCACTGGAAGAAGCTAGCAGTGCCAGGACCCTAAAGCCAGCTCACTGTTTGGTCGTCCAGTGGAGCAGGTACAGCTCACAGTCCCTAAGCCAGGGAAACCTGGCTGACTTCCACTAAAGTCAAGCAAGCCTGGTCGGCCTCGATTAGCCAAGGTGTGGACTCCAAAGCCCACCTCAGCCTACCTCTGCCAGGGCAGAGAAGCCAAAATGGTCACATCGCAGCCAAAATGGTCACACCCTTTTGCTCCAGAGCAGAATACTGCCTCTCAGTCTTCCAGGTGCTTGAGGATAACTGGGGGCTTCATTTAAGTGCATATTCTGATTCTGTAGGTGGGGGTGGGAACTAGATTCAGCATTTCTTTCTTTTCTTTCTTTCTTTTTTTTTTTTTTTTTTTTTTTGAGACAGGGTCTCACTCTATCACCCAGGCTGGAGTGCAGTGGCGCAATCTCAGCTCACAGCAACCTCCACCTCCTGGGTTCAAGCAATCCTCCCACCCCAGCCTCCCCAATAACTGGGACAACAGGCATGCACCACCCATGCCCAGCTGATTTTTGTATTTTTTGGTAGAGACGGGGGTTTCACCATGTTGGCCAGGCTGGTCTCAAACTCCTGGCCTCAAGTGATCTGCCTGCCTCGGCCTTCCAGAATGCTGGGATTACAGGCGTGAGTCACCATGCCCGGCCTAGATTCAGCATTTCTAACTAGCTCTGACTGATTGGTGCACATACCACACTCTGAGTACTCAGGAATTAGTGAAACATAACTTCGCTCACCTTTCAGATCTCTGGAGTCTAGCAAAAAAAAAAAAAAAAAGATGGCTCCATCCAGGTAAACTTTGATCTCTAAATCGTGGTGTGGAGAGCCAGGCTTTTGATAGAGTGTCTGCATGGCTGTCTGCACCTGCTTACTTATAGGGACTGTCAGCTTCTCAGGAAAAACCACTGGAATAAGTACCCCCCAGTCACTCCTGCTGGGAATGGCCCTCAAGTGATTGTCCCTGGAGGGAAAGAAGCAGCAGTTGGGTTGCACTATCTCCATTCCTATGACTCCAGTTTGCTTTCCTTTTTTTTTTTTTTTTTTTTTTGAGACGGAGTTTCGCTTTGTCGCCCAAGCTGGAGTGCAATGGTGAGATCTTGGCTCACTGCAAGCTCCGCCTCCCGGGTTCACGCCATTCTCTTGCCTCAGCCTCCCGAGTAGCTGGGACTACAGGCGCCCGCGACCACGCCTGGCTAATTTTTTGTGTTTTTAGTAGAGACAGGGTTTCACCGTGTTAGCCAGGATGGTCTCGATCTCCTGACCTCGTGATCCGCCTGCGTTGGCCTCCCAAAGTACTGGGATTACAGGCGTGAGCCACTGCACCCGGCCCTTTTTTTTTTTTTTTTTTCCTGAGACAGGGTCTCATGGTGTCACCCAGGCTGGAGTACAGTGGCACAAACATAGCTCACTGCAGTCTCAAACTCCTGGGCTCAAGTGATCCTCCTGCCTCAGCCTTGCAAGTAGCTGGGACTATAGGCACGTGCCACCATGCCCTGCTAATTTTTTTATTTTTTTGTAGAGGCAGGGTCTCTATGTATTACCCAGGCTGGCCTCAAACTCCTGGGCTCAAGCAGTCCTCCCACCTCGGCCTCCCAAACTGCTGGGATTGTAGGCATGAGTCATCTCACCTGGCCTCCAGTTTGCTTTCCATGGTCATTAACCATTTGCACACTGAGGCTCTGCTCTGAGGTTAGCTGTCCAGAGTACTTAAGATAATTTAATTTAATTGCTGAAGGGAGTGTCATGTATGAATATTTGAGTCTGTGGAGTCTTAAAAATATCCAGCGACACCATAAACAGCTCATTAGCCAGCAGAACCTTTGAGTGGGTCAGAAAGAAACTTTCCCTCATCAATCTCCACATTCCCAGCTCCGTGTTGCATGTTTGACTCTGAAGCCTATATACAGGCTTGGATGGCAGTTGTGCCAAAGACCTGTACCTGGATAAGGTGAATCCGAAGTGAGCAGGTAGGGCTGCAGGTGTTAATGGCACCCTGTTTGGTTAAGCAAACAAGGTCTGTGCCCAGGAAGCTTACCTTGGAGCAGCTCCCAAGTCTTTGGACATGAAACAGGCAGTGCTGGGAAGAAGGGGACGTAGGCTGGGCACCAAAGCCAGAGCACAGCCCATGTCCTGAGGCCTTAGTCACATGGAGGGAAGAAATTATTAAGGATGGGTTAAAAGAGCTTGGACATTAATGCAGTGAGGGAGAAACAATGGACCCTCTTCTCACATTTACCTGAGCTTCCTTTTAAAGTGTTTGAAGGAGCTGGGTGTGGTGGCTCACTCCTGTAATCCCAGCTATTAGGAAGGCTGAGACAGGAAAATTACTTGAGGCCAGGAGTTCAAGACCAGCCTGAGCAACATAGTGAGACTCTGTCGGTATAAATTAAATGAATAAAATTTTTTAAAGTGTTGGAAGCATTCCACACTGTGTCCCTTATTAAAGATTTGGTGGGGGGTTCCTGGTGTAGAGCACTCCAAAATCCCTCCAATCCCCAGACTCCTTTTTATCATTATTATTATTTTGAGACGGAGTTTCGCTCTTGTTGCCCAGGCTGGAGTGCAGTGGTGCGATCTTGGCTCACTGCAACCTACGCCTCCTGGGTTCAAGCGATTCTCCTGCCTCAGCCTCCCAAGTAGCTGGGATTACAGGCATGTGCCACCACACCCGGCTAATTTTTGTATTTTTATTAGAGACAGGGTTTCACCATGTTAGTCAGGCTGGTCTCAAACTCCTGACCTCAGGTGATCCACCCGCCTCAGCCTCCCAAAGTGCTGGGATTACAGGCATGAGCCACCACACCCGGCCTTATTATTTTATTTTATTTTATTTTATTTTTGAGGCAGTCTAACTCTGTCGCCCAGGCTAGAGTGCAGTGGCATGATCTCAGCTCACTGCAGCCTCCACCTGCCAGGTTCAGGCTGAGACAGGAGAATCCCGGGTAGCTGGGATGACAGGCACGCACCACCATGCCCAGCTAATTATTTATTTATTTATTTATTATTATTATTTTCCTCAAGATGGAGGCTTGCTCTGTCGCCCAGGCTGGAGTGCAATGGTGCGATCTCGGCTCACTGCAATCTCCACCTCCTGGGTTCAAGCAATTCTCCTGCCTCAGCCTCCCGAATAGCTGGGTTTACAGGCACGCTACCACGCCTGGCTAATTTTTTGTATTTTTAGTAGAGATGGGGTTTCACCACGTTGGCCAGGCTGGTCTCGAACTCCTGACCTCGCGATCCGCCCGCCTCAGCCTCCCAAAGTGCTGACATTACAGCCATGAGTCACCGCGCCTGGCCTATTTTATTTTATTTTTGAGGCAGAGTCTCATTCTGTCACCCAGGCTGGAGTGCAGTGGCACCGTCTCAGCTCACTGCCTCCTGAGTTCAAGCAATTCTCCTGCCTCGGCCTCCCGAGTAGCTGGGACCACAAACCCGGCTATTTATTTTTGTAGAGACAGGGTCATGCTTTGCTTCTGAGTCTGACCCTCTAGTTTTTTATTATTTGAAAGGAGAGGCCAGGTGCGATGGCTCACACCTGTAATCCCAGCACTTTGGGAGGCTAAGCAGATCACCTGAGGTCAGGAGTTCACGACCAGCTTGGCCAACATGGTGAAACCCCATCTCTAATAAAAATACAAAAAAAAATTAGCCGGGCCTGGTGGCAGGCGCCTGTAATTCCAGCTACACAGGAGGCTGAGGCACGAGACTCACTCGAATGATTCTGGGTGACAAGAGTGAAACTCCGTCTCAAAGAAAAAAGAGAGAGAGTTTGATTTTTTTGCTTCCTAAAAGACCAAAAAAGTCCTTCATTGCCAAATCTGAGGAAAAAGGGTCAGCAGAGCAATACCATATTTATCCATTGACATAAAGTAGCGAGGCATTTTCTCATATAGACCTTTATTTTCATGTTCTGGAAGATGAGTTAGGAAGGCACAGCAATATTGTTTCTTCTTTTTTTTTTTTCTTTTTTTTTAATTTGAAACAGGGTCTCACTTTGTCACCCAGGCTGGAGTGCAGTTGCAGCCTCAACATCATGGGCTCAAGCAATCCTCCCATCTCAGCCTCCCAAGTAGCTGGGACTACAGGCATGCACCACCACGACCGGCTAATTTTTGTATTTTTTGGTAGAGATGAGGTTTCGCCATCTTGCCCAGGCTGGCCTCAAACTCCTGAACTCAAGTAATCCACCCGCCTTGACCTCCCAAAGTTCTGGGATTAGAGGCATGCTCCACTGTGCCTGGCCTGGGAAGGCACAGCAATATTGAAAAAAAGGAACATTGCTTTCTAAGGTGAGTTTTAAAAAATAAAAATGTTCAGTTGTGCACATAGATTCTTGCCTGTGCCAACAAACCCGTGAAAAACCTGTTTCTTTCTGGTCTGACTTAGACCCATGCCTGGGGTCTCTCTCCATTATGATTCATAGCGAATGAATCACACGTTTTTGTTTACGTGTTTGTTCCCTAGGTTAGCCAGGAAATTTTTTCTGAGCAGTCTTACTCATCTTTGTATCCACATGACCTAATGCCAGGTCTAGTGTCTGGAAGGTGAAGAGTTGAAAAGAATGCTGGAATGAAAGCGTTCCCCTCGGGATAACCTAGTTTTCTTATTTTATTTATTTATTTATTTTTGAGACTGAGTCTTGCTCTGTCGCCCAGGCTGGAGTGCAGTGGCGCGATCTCAGCTCACTGCAACCTCCACCTCCCTGGTTCAAGTGATTCTTTTGCCTCAGCCTCCCAAGTAGCTGGGATTACAGGCACCTGCCACCACGCCCGGCTAATTTTTGTATTTTTAGTAGAGGCGGGGGGTCTCACCATGTTGGCCAGGCTGGTCTCGAACTTCTAACCTCAGGTGATCTGCCTGCCTTAGCCTCCCAAATCACTGGGATTACAGGCATGAGCCACCACACCTGGCAGGAAATATATGCCTTTTAATGAGAGAAGCTACATGTGCAAACAGGAATGGGAGGAGTGGTAGGAGCCACATTTTCGAATAATCCTCCACAAGGGCCAGACCTCAAAGAATGGGTCTTAGAGGGAACGTGCTGCCTATCCTGATGTGTGGCCAGCAGAGCCAGGACCAGGTGCAGAAGCCGACTAGAATCACAACCCTGTGAATCAGGGTTAAAGAACAAAGGACACCTTCCTAAAGGTACTGACTTATAGATCCCATACCCTGTTCTCACGGCCTTATGTTCACTTCCACAAAGCAAACCACACAAGGTCGGGTGCAGTAGCTCATGCCTGTAATCCCAGCACTGTGGGAAGCCAAGGCAGGTGGATTGCTTGAGGCCAGGAGTTTGAGACCAGCTTGGGCAACATAGTGAGACCCTGTCTTTACAAAAAAATTTTAAAACTAGCCAGGTGTAGCATCATGCACCTCTAGTCC
Organism: Pan troglodytes; assembly: GCF_028858775.2. Taxonomy (NCBI): domain Eukaryota; kingdom Metazoa; phylum Chordata; class Mammalia; order Primates; family Hominidae; genus Pan; species Pan troglodytes. The sequence continues at coordinate 46,443,201 of NC_072405.2, forward strand.
TAGTTACTTGGGAAGCTGAGGCAGGAGGATATCTGGAGCCCAGGAATTTGAGGTTACGGTGAGCTATGATCACGCCACTGCACTTCGGCCTGTGTAACAGAGTGAGACCCTGTCTCAGAAGAAAAAAAAAAGCAAACCACACAGGTGGCCATGATGCTGGACCGCTAAGCAATCTATTCCTCTTTGTGTTGAGCCTTCATTGCAGGCCATCACCCAAACCATCTCCTCTTCCCCCTCCAAGTGTCCTGCAGGCCAGGCTTTGGGAACACTCTTCAGAGGAGCCCACACCTGCCCTGCCCTACCCAGCACTACCATGTGAATATCCTTAATTTTCTGTAGTACTTGCAATAGGATGGACTCATGTGTCTGTGCCCAGCAGTACAAAACCAGGCAGGAATGAGAATAGCAGAGGGTACAGTCGGGCTCAGTACTCCCTTTGGTTTGGAAGTGGACAGTGTGGAGGTCTCTTGCCTTAAGGAGCATGTGTGTGAGTGTGTGGTGTAAACAGATTTCTCTCTTCTGCCCTTCTGAACACAAGGGTAGAGTGGGCCTGCCTTAGTTTACTATGGCTGCCATAACAAAATGCCACAGATTGGGTGCTTTAAACAAAATGAATTATCTCCTAGTTCTGGAGGCTGGAAGTCCAAGATCAAAGTGCCAGCAGGGCTGGGTTCTGAGGCCCTTCTCCTTGGCTTGCAGATGGCCACCTTCTCCCTGTATCTGCACATGGGCCTTCCTCTGTCTGCATCCAAATCTCTTCTCATAAGGACCCCAGTCAGACTGGATTAGGGCCCCACCCTAACAGCCTCATTTTAATTTAATCATTCTCTTGAAGACTTTATCTCCAAATACAGTTGCATTCCGAGGTACTGGGGTTGGGCTTCAACATAAGAGTTTTGGGGGCAGGCCGAGCATGGTGGCTCATGCCTGTAATCCCAGCACTTTGGGAGGTCAAGGCGGGCAGATCGCTTGAGGTCAGGAGTTCAAGACCAGCCTGGCCAACATGGCAAAACTCTGTCTCTACTGAAAATACAAAAAATTACCCAGGCGTGGTGGCAGGTGCCTATAATCTCAGCTACCAGGAGGAGGCTGAGGCAGGAGAATCTCTGGAACCGGGGAGGCGGAGGCTGCAGTGAGTTAAGATCATGCCACTGAACTCCAGTCTGGGTGACAGAGTGAGATCCCATCTCACACACACGAAAAAAAGTTTTTGGGAGAGATGCTATTCAACTATTCAGCTCATAACAGGGCCATTCCCCTTTCCAACTGGGACAGCAATCACTACTGTTTGTAATGGGAGGCATTTCAGAAGGTCATTCCCTATTGGTAATGAATTTCAGGGACAGCTTCACCCATAGGGTGCATTTGAAGTGTTTGGGAGGAGGTTAAGGAAGGGGAGGAGCTTGGCCAGCAATCAGAATAATTAGCTCAGCTATTTTGTTCTGAAAGTCTCTGTCAAAGCCAATTTTCTTTTCTTTTCTTTTCTTTTCTTTTTCTTTTTCTTTTCTTTTTTTTTTTTTTTGAGATGGAGTCTTGCTCTGTTGCCCAGGCTGGAGTGCAGTGGTGCGATCTTGGCTCACTGCAACCTCTGCCTCCTGGATTCAAGCGATTCTCCTGCCTCAGCCTCCTGAGTAGCTGGGACCACCCGGCTAGTTTTTGTATTTTTAGTAGAGACAGAGTTTCAATACGTTGGCATGCTGGTCTCAAACTCCTGACCTCAGGCGATCCACCTGCCTCGGCCTCCCAAAGTGCTGGGATAACAGGTGTGAGCTATCACACCTGGCCTGAAGCCAATTTTCAAAGAAACTGACCTATTCCCTCCCATGCCGGGGCCTCAGAGGGAGAGGCTGCTGAGCGTCCCCATCTGGTATCCAGCAGCTTCATAAGACCCCTGGCCCCTGAGAAATGTTGGGATCTTGGTTCTCTTTGTGGAGGTCAGCGGTTGCGGGGCAGAGGTAAAGAAAAGTCTTGGACTGAGCGTGCTCTGCATCTCTCACCAGGATTTCCACCCCGGCAGTTCTGTCCTGCTTGTTAAATAGACCATCCAGCCAGAAAAGCCACCCAGACACATGTGATTCCTCCCTGGACTGTGTGGCGAGGAGGGAGGGAAGACCGAGATTCTGGCATGTCGGCGTATTTACCTCCAGGTTAACAGGGAGCTGCCTCAGAGCTGGAGTTCAGATTGTCCAGGGTGTTTTGCTCACTGGCTGTTGGCTTGGATCTGAGCAGAAGCATTTGGACCTCCCCCACCCCGGCCCTGTTGTGAAATGCTCTCCCTCTCCCTGGAATGGGAACAGCAGTTCTAGGAATTCCATCCTCGTACTCTCACTAAGCCTCACGTCCCCACATCCAATGGAAGAATGCTTCTGCCAAAGGAACCCCAGGGGAAAGTGAGGGCCATGCGCGGCTCAGTTTACAGAAGTCCTATCCAGCCGCAGAGTATGGGCACTGGAGGGCTATGGGGAAGCGCTCAAGGCAGGGAACATCCTGTTCTGACAAGCACCCAGAAGTCTAAGACCTCCTAATTTTTCCAGCTGAGAGTGTTAGCTAAGGGGTGGTAGCCTGGTCTGCCTTACTAATTTTATTTTATTTTGTAGAGACAGGGTCTCACTCTATCACCCAGGCTAGAGTACAGTAGCATGATCCCAGCTCACTGCAGCCTCAAACTCCTGGGCTACTCCTCCTGCCTCAGCCTCTGGAGTAGCTGGGACCATAGGCGCACGCCATCATGCCAGGCTACTTTTTTAATTTTTTGTAGAGATGGGGGTCTCACTGTGTTGCCCAGGCTGGTCTCAAACTCCTGGCCTCAAGCAATCCTCATGCCTTGGCCTCCCAAAGCACTGTGATTGCAGGCATGATCCAGCCTTGCTAATTTTAAACAGTAGGAGGCATTTAGGATTGGAGTTGAGGTGGGTTAGGTTGGCCTCTGGACGGCTGTGAGGGGACAGCCTTTCTGGGCCTCAGTTTCCTCTTCTGCAAGGTGAAGCTCCTGCGTGGGGAGTTGTAAGGGGGAATAAGACCTAGCACGTCAGGCTGTGAGCACAGACCGGAGGGGATGACAGATGGCAACGATTGCTGTATGCACCTCGCCCGAAAATCTAAGCCTTCATTCATGCAGCACTCCAATGCTCCTTGGCCTCCAAAAATGCTTCCTGTTCCCGGCTCGTGACATCTTTCTTTGGTTGCGTATGTTCTCCCAAGTGATTTTCTCTTTAACAGCAATTATGTGAGTGTCACTTTATTCTCACACAAAGAATCTTGATGTTCTTTATTTTATTTAATCTTCATGATACTCCTCTGAGGTGTGGATTTTGTTATTCCCTCCCTCTTATAATTGAGGAATGAAAGTGCAACTTGGAGTTCAGGGACTGATATGTGGCAAGCTCAGGTTTGAGCCCAGAACATCTGCCTCCAAGCACTATGCTATTTGTACATTAAGTACCTGCCAACAAGAAGATCCTAAAAATAAATGGCACGTGCCTGGTGCTTTCAAAATAGTTTGAATGAGCCTAGTACAATGCCGTTGTTTTACAGGTGAGGAAACTAGAACCTAAGGGAATGTCTCTATGGCTTTATTTATTGTAATCCCAGAACTTTGGGAGGCCAAGGTGGGGGGATTGCTTGAGCCCACAAGTTCAAGACCAGTCAAGGCAACATGACAAAACCTTGTCTACAAAAAAAAAAAAAAATTAGCTGGGCATGGTGGTGCATGCCTGTAGTCCCAGCTACTTGGGAGGCTGAGGCAAGAGGATCACTTGAGCCCAGGAGGCAGAAGTTGCAGTAAGCCAAGATCACACTATTGTTCTCCAGCCTGGGCAGCAGAGCGAGACTCTATCTCAAAAAATAATAATAATGATAATTAATTAATAGAAATATTTCCTTACTTTTTTTAGAGACAGATCTTGTTCTGTCTCCCAGACTACCGTGCAGTGGTAAAATTGTAGTTCCCTACAACCTTGAATTCTGGGTTCAAGCCATCCTCCTGCCTCAGCCTCCTAAGTAGCTGGGACTGCAGACATGCACCACAACACCTGACTAATTTTTTGTTTGTTTGTTTGAGACGGAGTCTTGCTCTGTCACCCAAGCTGGAGTGCAATAGTGCGATTTTGGCTCACTGCAACCTCTGCCTGGGTTCAAGCAATTCTCCTGCCACAGCCTCCCAAGTAACTGGGATTACAGGCGTCTGCCACCACGCCCAGCTAATTTTTGTATTTTTAATAGAGACAGGGTTTCACCATGTTGGTCAGGCTGGTCTCAAACTCCTGACCTCAAATGATCCACCTGCCTTGGCCTCCCAGTGTGCTGGGATTACAGGCGTGAGCTTCCCCACCCGGCCTACACCTGGCTAATTTTTAACTTCTTTTGTAGAGATGGGATTGTGCTTTGTTACCCATGCTGGTCTTGAACCCCTCCATTGCTTTATATATTGAAAGCAAACTACTGTCACCACAAAGCATGCCTTGAAAAAAAAAAAATCATTCCTATATTTGGTGCACATTTGGAGTTTAAAATCCTGAAGGATACTGACTAACAAACATGCTGAAGTTTATGATGGTTCTTGGTTTCCGTGGGCCTAAAAAGGAGGGAGGACACCCTCACCCTGTCCCTTCCAAGTGTCTCTCCTGAATTGCTTACCTGTCCTCTGATTTATCCCTGCTTTGACTGATAATTGGTTGCTGGTATGGATGGAACTGAATAAATGGTGAAATTATGTCACCTGGACCCTGCAGGTCATGATAATAACTAGAATTGTATGGGGCTTACATTGTGTCAGCCACTGTTCAAATCCACACAGTAATCCTATGAAGTTGGCACTATCATCATCATCATCATCATTGTCGTCGCCAATCTGGAGAAGCAGAAACTGAGGCACAAAGATTTTAAGTCATAACTTGCCCAGAGTCATGAGAGCTAGCGAGTGGAATGACAGAGCTGGGTTTCCAAAGGATTTCAGGTAGAATGAGCCTCAGTTATTGTCCCCAGATAGTTCAAGACCGAACCTTGAAATCTACCCCCAGCACACAACGGGCTGGATCCCAGCTACACAAATGGTTTGAGGTGTAGGGGTGCTCCTCTCTTCTTCCCTTGCCCTGCTGGGAGGCAGGGTTCTGGGTTTCCCTGCTCTGCATCTCTGGGTTGGCAATCAAGGTCAGCCTTAGCCCACCTCCCTCACCCCTCGGGCACTGGAGAACTGGGGTGAGATGGATGTTTCTCTGGGCCGGGGGTTTAGGGTCAGGCTGCTTGGAAGCAGGAAGATGGAGGACTTGGGATCTGTGCCCCTTGGTGATCTCCTCTTACACCTGTCTGTGGACTTCACACACTTGGCTGTAATCACTTGTTTACGGGTCTTTCTCGACTAAATTACATAAGGTTTGGATCTAGGCACTTTCACTACATCTGACTTTTTTAAATCCCTAGCACCTCGCATGGTGCTAGTACAAAGTAGAGGTTCAGTGAGTAAATAAATGAGACCAGCACATCTACTTTCAGGAAAAAAGGATTGAGCAAAGACCGGCAAATATGTGGGTAAGGATTAACATTTTTGTCCCTGGATTGCAGTAGTCTCTATACTTGAATACAGTTCATGGGAGTTAAGGTGTAGTGTAGGGTTTTGGGGTTTTTTTTTTTGTTATTTTTTTTGAGACAGAGTCTCACTCTCTTGCCCAGGGTGGAATGCAGTGATGCGATCTCAACTCACTGCAACATCTGCCTCCCGGGTTCAAGCAGTTTTCCTGCCTCAGCCTCCCAAGTAGCTGGGATTACAGGCACATGCCACCACGCCCAGCTAATTTTTGTATTTTTAGTAAAGACAGGGTTTTGCCATGTTGGCCAGGCTGGTCTCGAACTCCTGACCTCAGGTGATCCACCCACCTTGGCCTCCCAAAGCACTGAGATTACAGGCATGAGCCACTGCGCCCAGCCTGAATCACTTTTTTGATAAATGAGGTTTTTTTTACTTCTGTATTTTCTCTCTTCCTCTCCCCTCATTGTCCCAATAAAATTACATTTCAAAGTTTTAAAAATCCAGCCAGGTGCAGTGGCACACACCTGTAATCCCAGCTCCTCAGGAGGCTGAGGCGGGAGGATCACTTGAGCCCAGAAGTTTGAGTCTAGCCTGGGCAACATAGCAAGATTCTGTCTTTAAGGAAAACAAAAAACAAAAACAGACTGGGTGCAGTGGATCACTTGAGCCCAGGAGTTCCAGCCCACCCTAGGCAACATGGTAAAACCCTGTCTCTACAAAACAGTATATACAAAAATTAGCTGGGTGTGGTGACACTTGCCTGTAGTCCCAGCTACTCAGGAAGCTGAGGTGGGAGGATCACCTGAGCCCAGGAGGTCCAAGGTTGCAGTGAGCCATGATGGCACCACTGCACTCCAGCCTGAGTGACAGAGCAAGACCCTGTTTCAAAAAAAAAAATTTAAACTAAAATTAAAAGTAAACATTTGTTGTTTTTATTATGATGATTCTTGAGCCAAGTACTATCTATAATAATAGCATTTCCACTTTTATATATGTATATTTTTAAAAAGCAGTTAATAATTGCTTTGTTTTAAAAATGTGCTTAGTTTTCATTTAGGTTTTCCCAAACCTTCCAGAAGTTCTCTAAAATGCCTCACAGTAAGGTCTTGCACACAGTTGGACTTCTAGATTTATCTGCCCATTTTTTCCCTCTCTCCTAAACTAAGACAAGATTTGGAGTAACGGTTTGGCTGCTCCAGCCCTGCCACACAACTGTCAATGTGGGGTTCCCTGAAGCTCTAGTCTTTCTATAATTTTGGCAGAACACATCTTACTGTATTCTTTCTGAAATGTCTCTATGGCCAGGTGCGGTGGCTCACACCTGTAATCCCAGCACTTTGGGAGGCTGAGGCAGGAGGATCATTTGAAACCAGGGGTTTGAGACCAGCCTGGGTCACATAGCGAGACCCTGTCTCCAAAAATAAAATTTGATTTAATTTAAAGAAAAAAGAGAGGCCGGGTACGGTGGCTCATGCCTGTAATCCCAGCACTTTGGGAGGCCGAGACGGGCGGATCACCTGAGGTCAGGAGTTCGAGACCGGCCTCAACATGTAGAAACCCCATCTCTACTAAAAATACAAAATTAGCCAGGCTTGGTGGTGCAGGCCTGTAATCCCAGCTACTCCGGAGGCTGAGGCATGAGAAATGCTTGAATCTGGGAGGCAGAGGTTGCGGTGAGCCGAGATTGCGCCATTGCACTCCATCCTGGGCAACAAGAGCGAAACTCCGTCTCAAAAAAAAAAAAGAAAAGAAAAGAAAAAAGAGAAGTATCTCTGTTATACTTTTACTTGATTTGTGTTTGGCAGGGGATAAGATGCAGGTTGAAATGAATTTTCTGTCAGATTGTGAAGGTGTCGAGGCACCGTTTTCAGGCTTCCAGTCTTGCCATTTAAGACATTTTATGCCCTTCTCATTCCCTGTCCTTGTGTGTACCTGAAAATCCTATAAAGGATTTTCTCTTTATCGCCAGTATTGTGAATTTCACAATGACGTTAACTGAGTGTTTTGAATTCATTGCACTACTTACTGAAAGGGGAGCTTCAATTTCAAGACATCTCTTTCAATTCAGGAAAATTTCCGTCTTCTTTTTTTTTTTTTTTTTTTCTTGAGACAGGGTCTCGCTCTGTCCCCCAGGCCGGAGTGCAGTAGCGTGATCTCAACTCACTGCAACCTCCACCTTGTGGGTTTAAGCAATCCTCCTGCCTCAGCCTCCCGAGTAGCTGGGATTATAGACACACGCCACCATGCCTGGCTAATTTTTGTATTTTTAGCAGAGATGGGTTTTCACCATGTTGTCTAGGCTGGTCTTAAACTCTTGATCTCAAGTGATCTACCCACCTCGGCCTCCCAAAGTGCTGGGATTACAGGCGTGAGCCACCACACCTGGCCTTTCTTCATATTTTTAAAGTAAATTCCCTTTTATTAGTTTCTCTTTTCTCCTTCTGGACTTCCTGCCATCCAATATTGGACCCCTACTTTATTATCTTTTTGCCTATTGTTCATCTCTCTTTGTCCTTTTGTTTTTCTTTTTTCTTTTTTTTTTTTTGAGATGGAATATTTCTCTGTCCCCAGGCTGGAGTGCAGTGGCACAATCTCGGCTCACTGCAGCCTCCGCCTCCTGGGTTCAAGCGGTTCTCGTGCCTCAGCCTCCTGAATAGCTGGACTACAGGTGTGCACCACCACACCCAGCTAATGTTTCGTATTTTTAGTAGAGACGGGGTTTCACCATGTTGGCCAGGCTGGTCTTGAACTCCTGACCTCATGTGATCCACCCGCCTCAGCCTCCCAAAGTGTTGGGGTTGTATACGTGAACCACTGCACCTGGCCTCTTTTGTTTTTCTTTTAAGATTTTCTGCTTCCTTTATTACCTGTTTCCTCCTGTTGATTTGCTTAGATCTCACCTTAAATGCTACAAGCCTTTCTCAGAAATGTGTGGGAACATTTGACTGGTTGGTTTTTTAAATTTTTTTAAATTTAGTTTTTGACACAGGGTTTCACTCTGTCAATCAAACTGGAGTATAGTGGCACAGTCTTAGCTCACTGCAGCCTTGGACCTCCTGGGCTCTGGTGATCCTCCCACCTCTGCCTCCTGGGTAGCTGGAACTACAGACGTGTGCCACCACGCTTGGCTAATTTTTGTCTTTTTTGTAAAGACAGGGTTTTACCGTGTTGCTCAGGCTGGTCTCAAACTCCTGGGCTCAAGCAATCCGCCTGCCTCGGTCTTTTCTTTCTTTCTTTCTTTTTTGAAAGACAGGGTCTCGCTCTTTCGCTCAGGCTACGGTGCAATGTCATGATTATAGCTCACTGCAGCCTCAACTTCCTAGGCTCAACTGATCCTCCCACCTCAGCTTCCAGAGTGTTGGGATTACTTATAGGTGTGAACCACTGCATCGGGCCTGGCTGTTTTATTTAAGGGTGGGGAACTCAGGAGCTGGCCAGGAGTCCCTTGTGAGGCCCAGAGACTGATGGGTTCCATCTGGTGGCTAGCTGGTTTTATTCACTGTGGACCCCCATGCCACAATCAGTTTCTGTAGGTCTTTATCTTCACTCTTTATACTGAAGCAGGGGAGAGGAGAGGGCTTAAGGCTCACCATTCAGGAGGTCAACTTTAATTTCTCTGTCACCCCTCTCCTTGGGGCAAGGGACACCTGGCACCCCTCTGGTAAGTTTGCTTAAGAGAGTAAACCTCAGGGCAGCTGCTAGATGCTGGTAAGAACCTGGGGTTTCCATTTTCCATACAGACTTCCAAGCAGTCTCCCTGTTATCAGCCCCCATCCCCAGATTCCATGCTGTGCCTAATTCCTGAACTTTCCTGGGGTTCTCTGGGGCAAACGGAGAACTTGCTCCACCCCCACCTCCCTGCATTTCAGTGTCACCCGCTTCCTCCCCATGAGACCGTTGACCGCTCCTGTACTTGCCTCTGTCTTTACCTGTTGTGATTTGGGGTGACAGTTGGAGCTTTCCCTGCATCCAGGTTGGAGAACATGCTTGTACTTCTCATTCTTGGTGTTTGGCATGACTTTTGAGAGGAGTAGGAGAAAAATGTCATGGCTCTGCCATCTTGAAGTCGCTTTGATCCTCAAAAGTACTTCATACTCTTTGTTTGTAGTGACCTAGTGGAGGTGGGTCATTTACCCCAGTGTACAGAGGGGTCCAAGACAGGCCTGCTGATGACGTAGGACCTCAGTTAAAGAGGTTTTGTTTTCCTTTTATTTATATTTTTTTTATTTTTTTGTGACAGAGTCGTGCTCTGTCTCCCAGGCTGGAGTGCAGTGGCACGATCTCGGCTCACTGCAACCTCCGCCTCCCAGGTTCAAGTGATTCTCCTGCCTCAGCCTCCTGAGTAGCTAGGATTAGGTGTGTGCCACCATGCCCGGCTAATTTTTGTGTTTTTAATAGAGGCGGGATTTCGCCATGTTGGCCAGGCTGGTCTCGAACTCCTGACCTCAGGTGATCTGCCTGCCTCGGCCTCCCAAAGTGCTGGGATTACAGGCGTGAGCCACTGCGCCCAGCCTGTTTTACTTTTAAAGATGAGGTCTTGCTGTGTTGGCCAAGCTGGTCTGGAACTCCCAGCCTCAAGTGATCCTCCAACCTTGGCCTCCCAAACTGTTGGGATTTACAGATGTGAGTCACTGTGCCCAGCCGTAGCCCCCACCTTTGGCTAAAGAGTTTTATGTGGAGGCCACCCTAGCGTGATGCCACTCCACCTGCTGAACACACACACAGGTTTCTGTCAGACCACACCTGACCAGCAGCCCTGAAGGGACTTTGGCATCCATCCCACCCACTCGTGTTTCCATTTCCTGACCTTGTACATGGGCCAAGTGTCCCCAGCACCAAGTAGCTCTGCAGCAGGTGTCTTCAGCCAGGCTTTAAGGTTTGTCTTTTTTTTTAGACAGGGTCTCGCTCTGTCTCCCAGACTGGAGTCCAGTGGTGCAACCACTGCTCACCACAGCCTCAATCTCTCAGGCTCAAGCGATCCTCCCATCTCAGCCTCCCGCGTAGCTAGGACTCCAAGCGCATGCCACCATGCCTGGTTAATTTTTTAAAAATTTTAGTAGGCCAGGTGCAGTGGCTCATGCCTGTAATCCCAGCACTTTGAGAGGCCGAGGCAGGCGGATCACCTGAGGTCAGGAGCTCAAGACCAGCCTGGCCAACATGGCAAAACCCTGTCTCCACTAAAACTACAAAAATTAGCCAGGCACCTGTAATCCCAGCTACTTGGGAGGCTGAGGCAAGGAGAATTGCTTGAACCCGGGAGGCAGAGGTTACAGTGAGCCGAGATCGCACCACTGCACTCCAGCCTGGGCAACAGAATAAGACTCCATCTCAAAAAAAAAAAAAAAAAAATTGTAGATAAGGTCTTGCAATGTTGCCCAGGCTGGTCTCGAACTCCTGGGCTCAAGTGATCCTCCCACCTCAGCCTCCCAAAGTGCTGGGATTGCAGGTGCGAGCCACCTCACCCAGCCTTCGGCTGACTTTCTGAATGCTGCTGTTTACTCCTCACAGACCCCTCCCCAACTGAAATCTCTGCTTTTATTAGGTAAAATTAGGATTCTTATTTTTAAGTACCTGTGGTAGCCATAGAACAAAGGGCATAGAGGCTTTTTCTTTCACTTTTAAGTATAATTAATGATTTAATTTTTTTTTTTTTTTTTTTTTTTGAGACAGAGTCTTGCTTGCTCTGTTGCCCAGGCTGGAGTGTAGTGGCATGATCTTGGCTCATTGCAACCTCCGCCTCCCAGGTTCAACAATTCTCCTGCCTCAACCTCCCAAGTAGCTGGGATTACAGGCGTGTGCCACCACGCCCAGCTAATTTTTGTATTTTTAGTAGAGACAGGGTTTCACCGTGTTGACCAGGCTGGTCTTGAACTCCTGACCTCAGGTGATCTGCCTGCCTCGGCCTCCCAAAGTGCTAGGATTACAAGCATGAGCCACTGCACCTGGCCTGTTTTTTTGTTTTGTTTTGTTTTGTTTTGAGACAAGGTCTTGCTCTGTCGCCCAGTCTGGAGGGCAGCGGCGCGATCTCAGCTCACTGCAGCCTCTGCCTCCCAGGTTCAAGCGATTCTCCTGCCTCAGTCCAGAGTAGCTGGGATTACAGGTGTGTGCCACCACGCCTGGCTAATTTTTGTATTTTTGGTAGAGACGGGGTTTCACCATGCTGGCCAGGCTGGTGAAAGCAAGATCTTCAAGAAGTATTTGTACTCCCATGTTCATAGCAGCATGATTCACAATAACTGAGAAGTGGAAGCAACCCAGGTGTCCATCAGTCAGAGGAAAGGATAAGCAAAATGCGCACACACTCTCAATGGGATATTATTCAGCCTTCAGCAGGAAGGAAATCCTATCACATGCTACAGTGTGGAGGGACCTTGAGGACATTATGCTAAGTGAAATAAGCCGGTCATGAAAAAGCAAATCCTGTATGATTTCACTATATAAGACTACCTAGAGTAGTCAAATTCAGAGAGACAGAAAGTAGAACCCTGCTTGCCAGGGCCTAGAGGGAGGGGGGAAGGGGAGTTGTTGTAGAGTTTCAGTTTCACATGATGAAAACGTTTTGGAGATGATTGGCGGTGATGGTAGCACAACACCCTACCGAAAATGTTTAAGATGGTCAATGTTATGTGTATTTCACCACAATTTTTAAAAAGTCACCAGGGGCTGATGACCTTTAAAGAGGCTCTCCAGATGGTTGCTGGCCCCTGGGCTCTTCTTTGAGACTGTTGAATCTTTAACTCTTAGGTTTCACGCTATGATAAACAAACCAATAACAACAAAAAAAGTGTGGCTCATGTCTGTAACCCCAGCACTTCGGGAGGCTGAGGCCAGTGGATCACTTGAGGTCAGGAGTTCAAGACCAGCTTGGCCAACATGGTGAAACCCTGTCTCTACCAAAAAATACAAAAATTAGCCGGGCGTGATAGCACATGCCTGTTGTCCCAGCTACTGGGGAGGCTGAGGCGGGAGGATTGCTAGAACCCAGGAGGCAGAGATTGCAGTGAGCCAAGATTGTGCCACTGCATTCCAGCCTGGGTGACAGAGCAAGACTCCATCTCAAAACAAACAAACAAAAAGCAAAGTTGGGGAGAAACAAGAAGGGGGGGACTCTTGCCGAGTCTCAAAGATTAAGAAACAACAGAAAAAAAGTGGTCCCATCTGGAGCCAGGATGTCCAGCCACTTGTCCACTGAGTCCCCACCCCGCTGCCTGGACCCTGGGGTCTCTGGGCTTCCCTCCCCTCTGGGGAGGAGAGATTGTACAACCCCAAGCCTTGCAGAGTGGAGCAGTGCCACATCTGGCCTCTAGAACCAAAACAAATCTGGGTCACTTTTTTAAAAAAAGAGTTAGAAATTGGTCTTCCCTTACCTCCCCTCACTGTCACCCCAGCCCTGCAAAGAGAGGGCACCACTGCTCTCCATTTGTAATCTGGGCTCATAGGCACTCAGACCTAGAAGGTGCATGGGTCTTTATTTTACAGATGAGGAGATGGAGGCCCAAAACAGGGGGTGCAAGGAGCAAGGTGCATAGGGTCACACAGCTGACTGGGAACGGAGCCCAAATGCACCCTGGTTCTTTACACCCCTCCTCCTAAGAAACAGCTGTGCGCTGGAGTCCCATAGGCAATGAGCAGGGCTGTCAGCTTCAGTATCACTGCCTCTCCTGCAAGGGGACAGGAGAGTAAGACCAGTGACTGCCTGGAGGGGCCACAGCCAGACTAGAGGAACACAGCCAGCAGGTGAAGTTTATCTTTAGGTATCTCTCTGCATTCCTCTGCCCTTCAGCATCTCACATCATCCTCAGCACAGAGCCCCATTTCAGGAACTCACACTCAGACTCCGAGATGGAAATTGGTTCCTTTCCAGGGGTTTACAGAGTCCAGTGCTGAGCATCAAGAAATGAATCTCAATATGTACAACTATTATGGATCCATAAAAATTAAAAATCAAAAAAGTAAAATAAAGTGTAAGAAATGAATCTCAGCTGTTGGAATGCTACTCATCATAGCCCCTAAGTGAAGGAGAGATTTCAAGGTTATTGCTAAGGAAGGGCATTCCTGAAGTCCTTAAATCATGATTCCCAAACTTGGGTTATTCATATTTTATCTGCACAATTATTACCATACCTTGCATTCCACTTGTACAGATATTTAATATTTCTTTATATCACCTTAGCTTTTGAATTTAATTTACATTATTTTATTATAGAATCTATAATATATTATTATATTATTGTATATTAAAAGGAATTGCTATCACTACTATATATGGAACACCGGATTCACTTGCCATAAATAGAAGGTAGCTATAAAAAGATATAAAGGGGCCGGGCACGGTGGCTCACACCTGTAATCCCAGCACTTTGGGAGGCCGAGGCAGGCAGATCACGAGGTCAAGAGTTTGAGACCAGCCTGGCCAACATGGTGAAATCCCGTCTCTACTAAAGATACAAAAAATTAGCTGGGCATGGTGGCACGCACCTATAATCCCAGCTACTTGGGAGGGTGGGGTAGAATTCCAAGGTCAGTGACACACTGGCAGGACACACTGGGGGCCTCACAAAGGAGGGGCTCAGCAGGAGAGCCCACCCTTCACTCCTGCCTCTGGCTCTTCTCCGCAAAGCCCAGGCATTTCTCTCTTTTTTTTTTTTTGAACTGTCTTTTTGAGATAGGGTCTCACTGCAGCCTGGACCTCCTGGGCTCAAGCAATCCTCCCGTCTCAGCTTCCCGAGTAGCTGGGACTACAGGCACGTACCCATCATGCCCGACTCATTTTAACATTTTTGTAGAGATGAGGTCTCTCTAAGTTGTCCAGGCTAGTCTCAAGCTCCTGGGCTCAAGCAGTCCTCCCACGGTGGCCTCCCAAAGTGCTGGGATTACAGGTGTGAGCTACCACACCTGGCAAAAGTTCTTATTTTTACTACTCTGGTTGAATCACAAGTATTTTCTGTTTGGTCATTTGTAAAATGCAGCTATTCTGGGTATCCCACAGGAGTGCTGTAAGGACAGGACTGAATAATGACTAGAAATGCATTTTTTCCACCGTGGTATGTGATTGTCATGGGTAATTAACACTGAGCCCTGGTGGGTGAGTGAGCTGAGGGGCCATAGGGACAGAGCACAGTGTGCACAGAGCTCTGGGAAGACACAGGTGCAGTCGGTGGCCTGCAGACCCCTTCCATTGGATCATTCCATGTGAAGGGGAGTCGAGGCTGTTTGGAGGTAGCAGAGTTCTGGGTGGCAGCCAGGCCCCCAAATAAGCCTCACTACTCTGGCTTTTTTTTTTTTTTTATGAAAAGGAGTCTCGCTCTGTTACCCAGGCTGGTGTACAGTGGTGCAATCGGCTCACTGCAACCTCCGCCTCCCAGGTTCAAATGATTCTCCTGCCCCAGCCTCCTGAGTAGCTGGGATTACAGGCTGCCACCACCACGCTGGCTAATTTTTGTATTTTTAGTAGAGACGGGGTTTCACCGTGTTAGCCAGGCTGGTCTCGAACTCCTGACCTCAGGTGATCCACCCACGTTGGTCTCCCAAAGTGCTGGGATTATGGGCATGAGCCACCGCACCCAGCCTCCTCTGGGTTTTTCAGGAGAATCTGCTGCCTCTACTGCAGCCACGCCTTTAAAAAGTGGAAAAACTGGCAGGCAAGAGGTTGCAGATGGCTTGACCAACCTCCCTGTTCCCTTCTAGGTACCAGGATCATCTATGACCGGAAATTCCTGATGGAGTGTCGGAACTCACCTGTGACCAAAACACCCCCAAGGGATCTGCCCACCATTCCCGGGGTCACCAGCCCTTCCAGTGATGAGCCCCCCATGGAAGCCAGCCAGAGCCACCTGCGCAATAGCCCAGAAGATAAGCGGGCGGGCGGTGAGTGTCGGGGCTTGGCCAGGCTCTACCTTGGGAAAGGGAATGTATGAGGCTCCTGGAGTCCATCCACTGGGGGGAATTCCAGGGAGGAGGACTCTGCCCTACCCTCTAAGGAGCAGCTCAGAGCCCAGAGGGTGAGAGTAGGGGTGGGGAGGTTGAACTCTTCATTGGTAGCAACTTTCCCCCTGAAAGGGGCCCAGGCACCTCAGGAAAGGTGATCTGGCACCTTTGGGTCATGTAATTAGCGGGGAGTTTGTTTGAAATGGCAGCGGCTGCACACAGCAACTTTTGTAAGCATGTGCCTCTGTATAATTGTCTCTGAAGCATTTCCACTTGGAACACACCCATGATGTTTGTGGTGCAAGAGACAAGTTATCAAAGACACAGTGTACTTGTCCTTTGGGAAATTATATGTCTACAAGATAAGAAATACATCCGGGATGCCTCCTGTTGGGCTGTTGGTCCCCTAGTGGATCTTCATGAAGGCAGGTGGAAACAATGCAGCCAGTTGTCTCTGCCGATTTGACATTTGGTAGCTGGGTCCTTCCTGCTGTCCCCACCTCCCGAGTAATTAGAGCAGCCACTGTGGTAGTGGTGTAAGTGAATGCACTCTTTGTGGCATCCTGACTGGCCTGGCAGAGTGTTGGAGTTCTCTGCTGCAAGATGATGCAGCGTAAGCACTTCCGGGCAACTATAATCAGATTGGAACCCGCCGACCCTTCACCCGGAAGGCCGTACCCCAGGCCCAGACAGGAAGCAGCAGGGACCTCAGCTGGGCTGGCTCTGCTGACAGCAGCAGAATTAATCTCCCCAGGGCCTGCAGGACATGATTCATAATTACCTTGGGAACCTCACAGTACAAGACAGACAATAGTTGCCTGTGTCTTAGTCTGTTTTTTTATGGCTGTAACTGAATACCTGAGACTGGGTAATTTATGAAGAAAAATGGTTTATTTCTTATAGTTCTAGAGGCTGGGAAGGCCAAGGGCATGGTGCCAGCATCTGCTGGGCTTCTGGTAAGGGCCTCCTGCTGCATCATAACATGGCGGGAGGCATCACAGGGCAAGAGGGGCACATGAGAGAGAACCAAGCTGCCTTTTTATAACACTCTTGTGATAACTAGCCCACTCCTGTGGTAACCCATTAATCCAGGAATGGGCTAATCCATTCATGAGGACAGAGCCTTCATGACCCAATTACCTCTTAACGGCCCCAACTCTTAATACTGTTACATTGGGGATTAAGTTTCTGTATGAATTTCAAACCATAGCATTCCAGCCCTGGACCCCCCAAACTCATGTCCTTCTCATATACACATATATTAATTTGGTCCCCATATCCCCAAAGACTTAACACGTTGCAGTCCTAGCTCAAAAGTTCAAAGTCCAGAATTTCATCTGAATCAGACAAGACTCACAGCATGATTCATCTCAAGCTTAATTTCCTTCCAGCTGTGAGCCTGTGAAACGAAAAAAGTTATCTACTTTCAAAAAATAGGGGCTGTCCCTGGCCCCTAAAAACATCAGCTGGTGGCCAGGCACAGTGGCTCATGCCTGAAATCCCAGCACTCTGGGAGGCTGAGGCAGGATGAATACTTGAGGCCAGAAGTTCAATACCAGCCTGGGCAACAATGCAAGACCCCATCTCTACATAAAATTTTAAAATTAGCCAGGCATGGTGGTGCATGCCTGTAATCCCAACTACTTGGGAGGCTGAGGCCAGAGGATCATTTGAGCCCAGGAGGTCAAGGCTGCAGTGAGCTATGATGGCGTAACTGCACGCCAGCCTGGCCAAGAGAGTGAGACCCTGTCTCTAAAGAAAAAAGCAAAAACAACAAAAGAGTCAGACGAAATGATATAGTCTGGATATTTGTCCCTGCCCAAATCTCATGTTAAATTGTAATCCCCAGTGTTGGAGGTAGGGCCTGGTGGGAGGTGTTTGGGTCATGGGGACAGATCCCTCACAGCTTGGTGCTGTCCTCATGATAGTGAATGAGTTCTCTTGAGATCTGGTTGTTGTAAAGTGTGGGAGTGCCACTCCACCCTCTCTCTTGCTCCTGTTTCCTCCATGTGACATGCCTGCTCCCGCTTTGCTTTCCACCATGACGAAAAGCTCCCTGAGGCCTCCCCAGAAGCCAAGCTGAGGCCGGCGTCATGCTTGTACAGCCTGCAGAACCGCAAGCCAGTTAAACCTCTTTTCTTGGCTGGGCACGGTGGCTCGCACCTGTAATCCCAGCACTTTGGGAGGCTGAGGAGGGTGGATCATCTGAGATCAGGAGTTCGAGACCAGCCTGGCCAACATGGCAAAACCCCGGGTCTACTAAAAATACAAAAATTAGCTGGGTGTGGTGGTGGGTGCCTATAATCCCAGCTACTCTTTTGGGAGGCTTAGGTAGGAGAATCGCTTGAACCCAGGAGGCGGAGGTTGCAGTGAGCCGAAATTGGGCCACTGCACTCCAGCCTCGGAGACAGAGTGAGACTCCATCTCAAAAAAAACAAAAAAAAAACAAAAAAAACGCATTTTCTTTATAAATTACCCAACCTCAGGTATTTCTTTATAGCAATGAAAGAATGGCCTCATATACCAAGCATTCACCCATTGTTGACCTGGCCCTCTGTCCCCTCTCTCCCCAGGTGAAGAGTCACAGTTTGAGATGGACATTTAAAGCACCAGCCATCGCGTGGAGCACTACCAAGGGGCCCCTCAGGGCCTCCCTGGGAGGAGTCCCACCAGCCAGGCCTTATGAAAGTGATCATACTGGGCAGGCGTTGGCGTGGGGTTGGACACCCCAGCCCTTTCTCCCTCACTCAGGGCACCTGCCCCTTCCTCTTCGTGAACACCAGCAGATACCTCCTTGTGCCTCCACTGATGCAGGAGCTGCCACCCCAAGGGGAGTGACCCCTGCCAGCACACCCTGCAGCCAAGGGCCAGGAAGTGGACAAGAACGAACCCTTCCTTCCGAATGATCAGCAGTTCCAGCCCCTCGCTGCTGGGGGCGTAACCACCCCTTCCTTAGGTTGATGTGCTTGGGAAAGCTCCCTCCCCCTCCTTCCCCAAGAGAGGAAATAAAAGCCACCTTCGCCCTAGGGCCAAGAGTTGGGCCCCGTCTGAGCTTTTTTCAACTCTGTTTGGTAACTAACACCAGCTGCTATCTGTACAGTGCTGCTGCTTTTTTTTTTTTTTTTTTTTTTTGAGACGGAGTTTCACTCTTATGGCCCAGGCTGGAGTGCAATGGCGCAATCTCAGCTGATAGCAACCTCCACCTCCCGGGTTCAAGCAATTCTCCTGCCTCAGCCTCCCGAGTAGCTGGGATTACAGGTGCCCGCCACCACGCCCAGCTAGTATTTTTTTGTATTTTTGTAGAGACAGGGTTTCACCATGTTGGCCAGGCTGGTCTCGAACTCTTGACCTTAGGTGATCCACCCGCCTTGGCCTCCCAAAGTGCTGGGATTACAGGTGTTAGCCACCGTGCCCAGCCTTGTACAGTGCTTCTAAAGCATGGGCCTGTCCTTATTTGATTCTGACTCTGATCCTGTGGGTAAGTAGAACAACTGTTATCCTCACTTTACAGCTGAGAAGACTGGCACAAGAACAGGTAAAATCGTGCAGCTGCTGAATGGCACATGGGACTGGATTTGAGTCCTGCTACTCTTTTTTTTTTTTTTTTTTTTTTCCGAGACGAAGTCTTGCTCTGTCTCCCAGGCTGGAGTGCAGTGGCACAGTCCTAGCTCACTGCAGCCTCAAACTCCTAGGTTCAAGCAATCCTCCTGCTTCAGCCTCCTGAGTAGCTGGGACTACAAGTTCACACCACCACCTGGCTAAGTTTTTTGTGAGTAGAGATAAGGTCTTGCTATGTTGCCCAGGCTGGTCTTGAACTCCTGGTCTCAAGTGATCCTCCCACCTCAGCGTTCCAAAGTGTTGGGATGACAGATGTGAGCCACCACGCCCAGCCCATACCCTGGTATTCTTGATCTCTTGTTTTTCAGTAGCAAGGCAGCTGCCTCGCTTCTGGGCTTCCTCCCCCTTCTCTCAACCCCAAGCCTGTCGAGTTTGGCACCTTCCCGTCAGGGCCCATTCCATGCAAGAGTCAAAGGGAAGAGCCCCTGCCTTGGCCAGTGTGGCATCTGATCTGCGGGCACTCGACCTTTGCCAATTGATCGCTTTGTGTGAGCTGTCATGTGTGGCACAAACACAGACAAGCTCTCTGCCTTGAAAATTTCATTGAAATGTAAGATTTGCCCGAAAGTAAAGGTAGCATAGGCTGGGCACAGTGGTTCAAGCCTGTAATCCCAGGATTTTGGGAGGCTGAGGTGGGAGGATTGATTGAGGCCAGGAGTGGGAGACCAGTCTGGGCAACGCAGTAAGACCCTGTCTCTACAGAAAATTTTTAAAGTAGCCAGACATGGTGGTGCACACCTGTGGT
Source organism: Pan troglodytes (assembly GCF_028858775.2). Lineage (NCBI taxonomy): Eukaryota > Metazoa > Chordata > Mammalia > Primates > Hominidae > Pan > Pan troglodytes. The sequence continues at coordinate 46,463,015 of NC_072405.2, forward strand.
CCTAGCCACTCAGGAGGCTGAAGTGGGAGGAACACTTGAGCCCAGGAGTTCAAAGCTGTGGTGAGCCACGATTGTGCCACTGCACTCCAGTGACAGAGTAGAGGCTTCATGGAGGTGATGCTACAGCTGGACCCTGGGAATGAGTGGGTTGGGGGAGGCAGGGGCCCAGTGTTGCCAAGCTCAGATGGTCTTGGGGAGCTGGGGTGTTCAGGGAAGGGACATAGTAGCCTGCTTTGGTCAGAGCAGGCAGTTTGTATGGGTGAGAATGACTTTAACAAATGGCCAAAGAAGGGTGAGTTTTCTGAAGGTCTTGAATGGTAACTAGGCAGAGATCTTTGCTGAGAAGCAATAGGAATTTCTCATTACAGGGTATGCTGGTGGGTGGATGGCCTATGAACAAGAGGCAGTGGCTGGCATTTACTTAACAAGCTCCGAGCACATAGCACTTGTCCACCTGCTGTTTGGAGAGCAGCAGACCTTCAGTGGCCAAGTTGCTTGCTTGGCCTTTTCTATAGCTGGGTTGCAGCCCCCTTCCCTCACAAGGACTGAAAGCAGCTGAGTCCAGGTGCATAGTGATGTGTGGCAGGCCTGGCCTTTGGCACGTTGCCTCCAAGCACGCAGCAAAGTCTGTCTGTATGGATGGAAAAGAGAGGCTAGGGATGGGCCACCACTGGTGCAAAGAATAATGAAAGCTTCAAGTAGGCTCAAAGGAGAGATTGGGTCAGCCTTCCCAATCCCGTAACTTTCCAATAAAAGCATCATGCTCCAAGGCCAGGCACAGTGGTTCCTGCCTGTAATCCCAAAGCTTTGGGAGGTCAAGGTGGGAGGATCACTTGAGGCCAGGAGTTCGAGACCAGCCTGGGCAACATAGTGAGACCCCATCTCTACTACCAAAAAAATTTACAAATTAGCTAGACATGGTGGTACACACCTGTAGTCCCAGCTGCTTGGGAAGCTGGGGAGGGAGGATCACTTTAGCTCAGGAGATCGAGGCTGCAGTGAGTTATGATTGCACTACTGCACTGCAGCCTGAGCAACAGAACAAGACCTTGTCTCTTAAAAAAAAAAATGCGGCCAGACGAGGTGGCTCATGCCTGTAATCCCAGCACTTTGGGAAGCCAAGGTGGGCAGATCACTTGAGGTCAAGAGTCTGAAACCAGCCTGCCCAACATGGCAAAACCCCATCTGTACTAAAAATACAAAACTTAGCCAGGCGTGGTGGTGCACGCATGTAATCCCAACTACTTGGGAGGCTGAGGCACGAGAATCGCTTGAACCTGGGAGGCAGAGGTTGCAGTGAGCCGAGATCGCACCACTGCACTCCAGCCTGGGTGACAGAGTGAGACACTGACTCACGGAAAAAAAAAAAAAAATCTCACTCTGACATCCCACCAGAGGTCTTGCCAGCCTACAGGTCCATTTCCCTTCTTGGTCTTACGTCTCAGGGTCTAAGAGACAGGTAAATAAATCATTAAAAAATGATGTATCTGATAGTTCAGGGGCCACAGTAAGATAATTTTTCAGGCTGAGCATGGTGGCTCATGCCTGTAATCCAGCATTTTGGAAGGCCAAGATGAGGATCACTTGAGGCCAGGAGTTTGAGACCAGCCTGGGCAACATGGCAAGACCCCCATCTCTATGAAAAATAGAGATAAGAAGAAGAAATAAGTGGGCAACATGGCAAGACCCCCACCTCTATGAAAAATAGAGATAAAAAGAAGAAATAAAAAAGTGTGTCCCTTTCCCACTGAGCAAAAGCATCCTCCTGAGGACCCCAGGTGTGTTTTGAGTGTCAATTCTGGCCGGGTGCTGTGGTGTGGCCGTGATCGACAACACAGTCCTTGTCCACAAGGAAGTTAAAATCTTAAGGAAAGCGAGACTGTTGTGGTCCAGCTGAACATGCCTGTGCATTGAGACCTAAAGCTCATAGAGATGCTCATTCTAGGGGACCATCACAGTTTGGCCCCTGCCACCCTCCAACATCACCAAAACCACTGTTGTTGCAATTGGGGAACACTCTGACAACTATTGGACAGATACCACATGCCAAGACCCAGAAGAGACAAATGCATGTTTTTAGCTATGTTGTGTATTCTCAAAGAGCTTACAACCTGATCAGGAGACGAGAAGTATTCCAAGTAGTAAATGGTCATTGGAAATACAAAGCAATACTTATGTGCTTGTCCATTGAATGGAGGGGAGGCTGTGCGTGTCCCAAGTTAGAGGAATCTGAGGTTTGAGAAGCCTTCACGGAGGAGGTGTGGCTTGATAGGACTGGTAGGATTCCTGCGTCATGAATGGCGTAAGGTACAGGAGCCCCCAGGAATAGGTCAACTGGAGAAATGTGGACGCTGTTAGGCTTTCTGTGCACGAATGAAGAGGCTGGCCTAGCAGTGGAGATGGGAATGGGCTGTATTGAGAAGAAAGACTGACACCCTTGGGTGAGGTAGAGGGAGCAGGGATGTGTTGAAGGTTTCTGGTCCAGGAGATCCAGGCAAGAGGTCAGAAAGGAATTGCTGGTTTAGGAATTATGCAGAGTGAACAGCAAGGAGACCAAAGATGGAACTGTGGGGAATGTTCCCAGTGAGCATGAGTGGAGTGTGGGGAGCTGAACTGCTGGTGATTTTCCAACCTCCAGGCTGCTATTGACACAGCTGTGGGCATCGCTCCAACTCCCAGGTAGCCAGACAGGTATCGACCAGGCCGCCTTTTTCCTGGCGCCTTTCAGTGCGACATCTATCAAGATGACTCAAGGAAAAGCCTAAGGACATGTGGCCAATCAAGAAGGCTCATACTTGGCTGGGCACGGTGGTTCACGCCTGTAATCCCGGCACTTTGGGAGGCTGAGGCAGGCGGATCACCTGAGGTCAGGAGTTGCAGACCAGCCTGACCAACATGGAGAAACCCCATCTCTACTAAAAATACAAAATTAGCTGGGCGTGGTGGCGCATGCCTGTAATCCCAGCCACTTGGGAGGCTGAGGCAGGAGAATCGCTTGAACCCCGGAGGCGGAGTTTGCAGTGAGCCGAGATCACGCTGTTTGCACTCCAGCCTGGGCAACAAGAATGAAACTCCATCTCAAAAAAAGAAAAAAAAGAAGGCTCATAGTCTTGCCACCTAAAAACCAGTACTTCCACAAGGGTGGGATTCAGCAAAAGACTCCAAGTGGTCTTTTCCAGGTAAATCCAACCTCTGGTTTTTTTGTTTTGTTTTGTTTTTTTGAGACGGAGTCTCACTGTCATGCAGGCTGGAGTGCAGTGCCACAATCCCGGCTCACTACAACCTCTGCTGCCCTGGTTCAAACAATTCTCCTGTCTCAGCCTCTCAAGTACCTGGGACTACAGGCATGTGCCACCACGCCCAGCTAGTTTTTCTACTTTTAGTAGAGTCAGGGTTTTGCCATGTTGACCTGGCTGGTCTCGAACTCCCAGCTTCAAGTGATCACTGCCCTCATCAGCCTCCCAAAGTGCTGGGATTAAAGGCATGAGCCACAGCTCGGGCCCCAACTGAACTCTGATTTAACAAGCATTTACTAAGCGTCTAGTACATGCTAGATCTTGAGGCAATACAAGAGAATTTTTAAACAAATGCCTGAGAAAATGTGACATAATCCAAGGAGGCATGATTAGGTATAAATAAATGGAGTGATAAATGTGACAGGTCAGCAAGACAGGGACGATCAGTGACAGTGGGAAGAATATGTAGACTATAGAAGAAATTGAAGTTGGGCGCAGTGATTCACGCCTGTAATCCCAGCATTTTGGGAGGCTGAGGTGGAGGTGATCTCTTGAGGCCAGGAGTTCAAGACCAGCCTGCCCAACATGGTGAAACCCTGTCTCTACTAAAAATACAAAAATTAGTTGAGCATGGTGGTGGGCGCCTGTAGTCCCAGCTACTCGGGAGGCTGAGGCAGAAGAATCTCTTGAACCCAGGAGGTAAAGGTTGCAGTGAGCCAGGATTGCACCACTGCACCCCAGCCTGGGCGACAGAGTGAGACTCTGTTTAAGAAAAAAGAAAAAGGACTGGGTGCAGTGGCTCACGCCTGTAATCCCAGCACCTTGGGAGGCCAAGGCAGGCGGATCACCTGAGGTCGGGAGTTCGATACCAGCCTGACTAACATGGAGAAACCCCGTCTCTACTGAAAATACAAAATTAGCTGGAGTGGTGGCGCATTCCTGTAATCCCAGCTACTCGGGAGGCTGAAGCAGAAGAATCGCTTGAACCCAGGAAATGGAGGTTGCAGTGAGCTGAGATCGTGCCACTGCATTCCAGCCTGGGTAACAGAGTCAAAAAAAAAAGGAGAAGGAATTGCATTAGCAAAAGTGTGTCTAGAATGAATCCAGCATGTGTAAGATACTAGGATATTTTTAGTCAGTTGTGTGTTGCTGGGTTGGGTAGCACGTAGTAGGTTTAGATAGCATGGGATTTAATTGTTGGAACCAAAAAAAAAAAAGCATGAATGGAATGTCAAAAAAAAAAAGATGGAATGTCTTCTGCCTGTCTGGAGCTTCACTAAAATCTTATTTAGGACCTCCATAATTTATGAGGTTAGTATTTTTATTCCTGTTTTACACATGACCATGGCTAGTGAGGGCCAGAATTAGAATTCCAACTCCTGTATTTTCAGCCCCAAAACCTATCAGGTTTTGTTTTGTTTTGTTTTAGAGACGGGGATCTTACCATGTTGCCCAGGCTGGTCTTGGATTCCCGGCCTCAAGTGATCCTCCTGCCTCGGCCTCCCAAAGTGTTGCGATTACAGGCATAAGCCGCCATGCGCAGCCTCCAAAATCTATGCTCTTAATGCCACACTGTGAATAGAACTGAAGTCTGGGCTGTTCTGACTCTGAGCTATAGGCAACTGGGATACTGGTTGGAGATGTCAGAACAGGCAGTGACAGGTGAGTGTCAAGGTAAAGCAGGTAGAGGAGAGACCTGGAGCCAGGAAGTCATTCAGGTGTTTGGTGAGTTGCTTAGAATTCATGGGTTTGGGGAAGTGAGGTAGTGAAAACAAAGGAGTATAAGGTTGATAGCCTTTTCTCATTTACTCAAGGGCTATTTGTTGAGTGCCTACTGTGTGCCAGGCACTGTTTTAAGCACTAGGGGTAGAGTGGATAACACAAAGCCCTGCCTTCAAGGAGCAGACCTTCCAATGATGCAGCAGCCATGTGTGCACTCTGCTTTCATTGCAGACATCACAAACCTGACCTCCTCGAAATAAGGTGCAGAATTGAGCATGCCCAACACTTCCTCTCCGCAAGCAGAGGACATGTGCTCCTTGCTGTGGGACAATCAGTCCTGCATGGAGGAACCAGCACCCCAGTAACAGGCCATAGACGGAAATAACTGAACAAAGCCCTGTTTTTTCGTCAGCAGGAAAAGGCAAGGAACCTGCTTTCTGCCGGTTAACCGGGGGGAAAGTGCAACCCTTAAGGATTAGGTTTTGCTGAGTTTAACACACTCCAGAGAGTATGCTGCAGGGAGAGTAGGGAAGAGAAGGGCTCTTGGGCCACAGCAAAGTGAAGGTGAATCCCTCCAACCCCCAGCTGCAAATCAGAGGCCGTTTCCTATGCAAAACAGCATAGGAAGACGTTTTTCTAAGGAGGAGCCTTAAATCCGTCCTTATTTGTTCCTTGGTCTTGGGTTCTGCGAGGAATGATGTTGCAAGCCTCGTCTTTGTGCTGCCGCCTGCTGGTAGAGTTCATTAAAGCAAGGAAGGCTGGGTACGTCTAGGAAATGGTTATTGCACTCCGTTAGGTGAAGAAAAGTGAGGATGCCATATGTATTCAAGACTTAAGCATATTTCTCCACATTTTTTCTATCGAGATCATGCAACTGTATCCTCATTGTCTGAAAGGAATACTTAGGAAGAAGTTTTCCAGACACAGTGGGCAGGATTGTGTTGTGGGGCAGAACCAGACGTAGAATAGAATCCGCCTGCGATGCCCAGACTTGGTTTGGGACAAGCTAGTTATAGCCCTGCTTCCTCCCTTCGACCAAGCGCAGCCATGCACATGGTCATACTGCCCTTTGATCCTCGACCCATCTCTCTGGCCAGCAGCCGCCAGCTGACTCTCTCTGCCAAGGAATTCCAGCCAGGAACACTGTTTACTCTTGTCTGGCATTTCTCAACCCGAGCTTCTACCATGAGGTTGCATTTGAACATTTTCCTAGGTACTGCACTACCTTCCAAAAACAGTCAGGACTCTGGGCTGTTCAAAACTTCTTCCTTAGCCTCTATAGGATAGGTTTCAGATTTGCATAGGAATCCTGGATATTCAGGTTATCCTCCAACTCCTGGGACAGTTTCAGCTTTTTTTTTTTTTTTTTTTTTTTTTTGACACGGAGTTCCGCTCTTGTCTCCCAGGCTGGAGTGCAATGGCACAATCTCGGCTCACTGCAACCTCCGCCTCCCAGGTTCAAGCAATTCTCCTGCCTCAGCCTCCCAAATAGCTGGGATTACAGGTGCCTGCCACCACACCTGGCTAATTTTCGCATTTTTAGTAGAGATGAGGTTTCACCATGTCGGCCAGGCTGGCCTCGAACTCCAGACCTCAGGTGATCCGCCCTCCTCAGCCTCCTAAAGTGTTGGGATTACAGGCGTGAGCCACCGTGCCTGGCCTAGTTTCAGCTTCTGAGCCTTTCAGGAAGCAACCAAAAAACCCATTCACAGCTCCCCAGCCTCTTCACTCCAATGAGGGACATCTACAGCATAGGAGAAAGCTCTGATGACCTACACAGCGACACTGATACCCAAGTAGTCTTTTACGTTTTTAAATGTGATTTTTAATTGTTTTATTATAAATTGACAAATTACAATTGTATACATTTATGAGGTACAAAGTGATGTTATGACATATGTATACAGTGCAGACTGATTAAATCAAGCTGTTTAACATATCAATCACCTCAAATGCTTACTTTTTTTTCTTTTTTGAGACAAGCTCTTGCTCTGTCACCCAGGCGGGAGTGCAGTGATGTGAGCAGAGTTCATTGTAGCCTCACCTCCTTGGATCAAACAGTCCTCCTGCCTCAGCCTCCCATGTAGCTGGGGCCACAGGCATAAACCACTGCACTTGCCTACTTTTTTAAATTTTTTTGTAGAGACAGGGTCTTGCCTTGTTGCCCAGGCTTGCATAATCATTTTTTTGTGGTGAGAACATTTGAATTTTATTCTCGGCAATTTTGTGTATTTTTCTCTTTTTTTTTCTTTAAATTTCTTTTTTTTTTTTTTTTTTTTTTTTTTGAGACAGAGTCTGGCTCTGCTGCCCAGGCTGGAGTGCAGTGGCGTGATCTCGGCTCACTGCTAGCTCCGCCTGCCAGGTTCACACCATTCTCCTGCCTCAGCCTCCCAAGTAGCTGGGACTACAAGTGCCCGCCACCTTGCCCGGCTAATTTTTTGTATTTTTAGTAGAGATGGGGTTTCACCATGGTCTCGATCTCCTGACCTCATGATCCACCCACCTTGGCCTCCCAAAGTGCTGGGATTACAGGCGTGAGCCACTGCACCTGGCCCTTTTTTTTTTTTTTTTTTTTTTTTTTTTTTTTTTTTTTTGAGACGAAGTTTTGCTCTAGTCACCCAGGCTGGAGTTTAATGGTGGGATCTTGGCTCACTGCAATCTCTGCCTCCTGGGTTCAAGCGATTCTCCTGCCCCAGCCTTCCGAGTAGCTGGGATTACAGGCACCCACCACCACACCCAGCTAATTTTTGTATTTTTAGTAGAGATGGGGTTTCACCATGTTGGCCAGGCTGGTCTCAAACTCCTGACCTAAGTTGATCTGCCTGCCTCAGCCTCCCAAAGTGCTGGGATTACAGGCATGAGCCACCATGCCCAGCCACTTTAAATTTCTTTAAAAAAAAATTTTTTTTTTACTCTTAATCCCATGACAGATTACTCTTGGCAATTTTGAAATACATAATATACTATTATTAACTATAGGACATCCAAATACTCCTTAAGCCTGATGAACTTTGCCACAGTCTTATTCAATTCACTAACAGATTATGTTAGTAATGCTGGTCTGATTTGGGATAAATAGCATGACTTCCTCTCCATTTTCCTCCATAGATGGCATCTATCTATCTGTCTTATTCCATTTTGTGTTGCTATAACAGAATACCTGAAGCTGGTTTATCTGTAAAGAAAAGAGGTTTATTTGGCTCATGATTCTGGTGGTTGGAAAGTCCAAGGGCATGGCACAAGCATCTGCTTGACTTCTGGTAAGGACTCATGCTGTGTCACAACAAGGCAGAGAAGAAGAAGAGGAAGTGGGTATGTGCAAGAAAGGGGCCAAACACCTTACTTTAAAACAATATGAGCTCGAGGGAACTAATCTATTCCTGTGTGAACTAACCCAGTCTCCAGAGAAAGACATTACTCTATCCTAGCCCTGTGTGGGGGTGAGTGCCCCTAGTCCCAGCTACTCGGGAGGCTGAGGTGGGAAAATTGCTTGGGCTCAGCTTGGAATTTGAGGCCAGCTTGGGCAACAGAATAAGACTCTATCTCAAAAATAAATTTTAAAATAGGCCAGGCACAGTGACTCATGCCTGTAATCCCAGCACTTTGAGAGACTGAGGCGGGAGGATCACTTGAGCTCAGGAATTCCAGACCAGCCTGGGCAACATAGTGAGACTTTGTCTCTACTAAAAATAAAAAATAAAAAATTAGCCAGGTACAATGGTGTGCACCTGTAGTCCCAACTACTCAGCAGACTGAGGATAACTTGAGCAACTACTCAGAGGCAGGAGGATCACTTGAGCCAGGTAGATGGAGGCTGCAGTGAGCTATGATTGCACCACTGTACTCCAGTCTGGGCAACAAAGCGAGACCCTGTCTCAAAAATAAATAAATGAAAAAACACATGTTAAAAGAAAAAAAAGGGGCCGGGCACAGTGGCTCATGCCTGTAATCCCAGCACTTTGGGAGGCCAAGGTGGGTGGATCACCTGAGGTCAGGAGTTTGAGACCAGCCTGGGCAACATGGTGAAACCTCGTCTCTACTAAAATTACAAATATTAGCCAGGCACGGTGGTGGGTGTCTGTAATCCAGCTACTCGGGAGGCTGAGGCAGGAGAATCGCTTGAGCCCAGGAGGTGGAGGTTGCAGTGATTGTGCCATTGCACAATGGCAAGATTGTGCCATTGCACTCCAGCCTGAGTGACACAGAGAGACTGTCTCAAAAAAAAAAGGGGGGGCATTAATCTACCTTAACATAATCACATCTTAAAGGCACCACCTCCCAACACCATTATATTGGCAATGAACTTTCAACATGAGTTTCGATATGGACAAACCACACCCAAACCATAGCACCATTTAAACTAGATTAGCCTTTTGCATTACAAAGGGCCAACATACTGCCCAGGGGCAAAAGATTATCTTGTGTGGGAACCTTGTAGTGTGTATACCATGAGGCCTACTACCTGTGTCTCTTCAGTCATAGGTTTGGAGATCTCAAATCATAGAGGAACAAGATGGCATCACTATTCTTTGCTATAGTCAAGATATGATTGGAAATGCCATTCAATCATGAGCAGATAGTCCTCCTGTTGACAAGATATCCTATTTACCACCTCCAACCAAAACCTTCAGCCACGGCCTCTTCTCCCTCCTTAAGAATTCAGTTCTTCCTTCCTTACATTGAACCTGTCAGCTTCTTTCAGGTTCCTGCAGGGCTGAGGATGGGCCACCACAAGCAGGAGGACATTGTCAGCCCAAGGGAGTGCTGTTGATCCTGACCTGTCAGACAGCTGGCCAGCCATGCATAGGGCTCACACAGGCTAATATGTGAACAAATACAGCTGCTTCAGCGGCCAGATGGGTATTGGGATTCAGTGGGTGGATGACAAAGGGCCCTGGCTCTTGGGCCTGAATCAAGAAAACTTAAATCCTTGAGTCAGTAACTGCATTGTTGTAACCGAGCGAGTTATAGAGAAACGCCACACTCTGAGACGAATTCAGGAGTCCTTTATTAGCCGGTGACTGAGAGACGGCTAGTGCTCAAAATTCTCTCAGCCCCGAAGAAGGGGCTAGATTTTCTTTTATACTTTGGTTTAGAAAGGGGAGGAGGAGCCTAGCTGAAGCAATCTTACAGAAGTAAAACAGGCAAAAAAGTTAAAAAGACAAATGGTTACGGGAAAACAAACAGTTCCAGGTGCAGGGGCTTTAAATCCATCACAAGGTGATAGATGTGGAGGCTTTGGGTACTATCAACCAGACACAAATGCGGGGGGCTTAGGGTACTATCAACCGGGCAAATTCCTGGGAACTGCAGATATAGCTTCCCACAGTATCTTATCAGTTAATTGCATTCTTGGATGTGCTGGGAGTCAGCTTGCACAAGTTAAGTCATTGAGGAAGGGGGTGGGTAAGAGGCTGCAAGGGGCTGCAAGTGAAGGAGCCAAAATGGAGTTTGTCTGGCTCTCTCAGCTAAGGGAGAGTAAATTCAGGTTAAAACAAGGTAGGGTATCACAGTATTAAAGTTTTTGGTTCAATCGGAACCTTCCTTTTGTCAAGGAAGAGAGAAAGGAGGTCATGACATTGTCTCTTCTCAGGAGTCCATCTTGGCCAGGCGCGGTGGCTCACGCCTGTAATCCCAGCACTTCGGAGGCCAAGGCAGGTAGATCGCTTGAGATCAGGAGTTCAAGACCAGCCTGGCCAACATGGTGAAACCCCATCTCTACTAAAAATACAAACATAGCTGGGCGTGGTGGTGCACACCTGTAATCCCAGCCTCTAGAGGCTGAGGCACAAAAATCACTTGAACCCAGGAGGCGGAGATTGCTGTGAGCTGAGATGGCGCCACTGCACTCCAGCTTGGGTAACAGAGCGAGACTTTGTGTCAAACAAACAAACAAAAAAAGAGTCCATCTCGTCCCCTCCATGAGGCAGGCAAGCTCACTCTTAGATTTCCCCTACTTCAGGTCTCTCATGACTGCTGTCCTCTTGACCTCTCCCAGATATTTGGGTTTCTTGTACTACACAGCTTCATTCATACTCTAAGTGCCAGCACCATGATTCATCGCCTGCAGGTTCCAGCAGAAAAACCCACCTACCACATCCTGGTCAGAACTTGAGGTGACTGGGGTAAGGGAAAAAGTTCATCTCAGGCCAGGCGCAGTGGCTCATGCCTGTAATCTCAGCACTTTGGGAGGCTGAGGTGGGTGGATCACGAGGTCAAGAGATCGAGACCATCCTGGCCAACATGGTGAAACCCTGTCTCTACTAAAACTACAAAAATTAGCCGGGCATGGTGGCGCGCACCTGTAGTCCCAGCTACTTGGGAGGCTGAAGTAGGAGAATCACTTAAACCCAGGAGGTGGAGGTTGCAGTGAGCCTAGATCATGCCACTGCACTCCACCCTGGACAACAAGAGCGAAACTCCGTCTCAAGAAAGAAGAAAAAAAAGTTCATCTCACCCTTTCCCTGCCCCACTTTCTGGCCTCCAGCATTCTGCAGGGACTCTCACAAGAGACATTCGCTATGGCCTAACCCATGGTGAGTCTTCCTCATAGCTCCCAGAGGAACTTCCATCTTCTCAGTTACACATGCACCCCCTCAGCACTTAAAATGACCCTGAGCTTCCAGCACTTGTTCCTCTTCCAGCTCATCCTCCCGCTCTGTCATCTCACTACATCAGCTGTTCTCAAACCTTCATGTGCATCAGAATCACATGGAGGGCTGACTAGAACACAGATTGTGAGGCCTGACCCCCAGAGATTCTAATTCAGTAGGTCTGGCGTGAAGCCTGAGAATTTGCATTTCTGATCAGTTCCCAGGTGGTGCTAATGTGGTTTAGTCTAGGACCATGCTTGGACAACTGCCCAGCTGCATAATTTCAGGATGTTAGCTCTCCTAGTCCAGTGATTGCACCAAGCCTACATTCACAAGGAGTGGAGAACCAGCCATTCAGTGCTCCTGTGTCCCTGGGTAAACAGGCAGCTTGTTTCCAAACTCCTCAGGCTCCAGAGGAGCATGTTAACAGAAAAACCAAACTCTGTAAAAAAAAATATATATATATATATACACACACACATATATAAATATATATATACGTGTATATATACACATATATAAAATATATAAATATAGTATATATAAATATAAAATATATAAATAGATATGGTATATATAAATATAAATTATATAGATATAGTATATGTATAACTATAAAATATATAAATAGATATAGTATATATAAATATAAAATATATAAATAGATATATATAAATATAAAATATATAGATATACTATATATATTTAAATATAAAATATACAAATAGATATACTATATATTAAATATAAAATATATAGTATATATACTATATATTTAAATATAAAATATATAGTATATATAGTATATATATTTAAATATAAAATATATAAATATATATACTATATATTTAAATATAAAATATATAAATATATACTATATATTTAAATATAAAATATACAAATATATATACTATATATTTAAATATAAAATATATAAATATATTATATATTTAAATATATAATATTTAATTATAAAATATATAAATATATTATATATTTAAATATATAATATTTAATTGTTTATATTAAGTAATATATTAATATAATTAATATATTAATTATATTAACTAATATATTAATTATTTATAATTATATAAAATATTATATATTATATATTTATATTTAAATTTCTATTATATTATATATAATATATTATAATATATTTATATATTTATATAGTATATATTTAAATATATACTATATAAATATATAGTATATATACTATATATATTTATATAGTATACATATTTATATATACTATATATTATATATATTTATATATTATATATATTTATATAATATATAAATATATATTATATATAAGTATATATAATATATATTTATATATACTATATTATATATACTTATATATAATATATATTTATATATACTATATATAAATATAGAGTATATATACTCTATATTTATATATAGTATATATAAATATAGAGTATATATACTCTATATATATAATGTGTATATATTTATATATAGTAATATATACTATGTATTTATATATAGTATATATACTATACTATATATACTATACTATATAGCATATATAGTATATATAGTATATAAATATATATAGTATATATATACTATATATAGTATATAAATATATATAGTATATATAGTACATATAGTATATAAATATATACTATAAATAGTATATACTATATATATACTATATATACTATAAATATATACTATAAATAAATACTATATACTATATAAGTATATAGTATATATAGTATATAAATATATATAGTATATATAGTATATAAATATATAGTATACATATTTAAATATATATTTAATGTATTTAAATATACTATATTCATATATATTTAATGTATTTAAGTATACTATATTTATATGTATTTAATGTATTTAAATATACTGTATTTATATATATAATATATAAATATATAGTATACATATTTAAATGTATATTTAATGTATTTAAATATATATTTAATATATATATTTTAAAAATATAGCCTGGGCGCGGTGGCTCACGCCTGTAATCCCAGCACTTTGGGAGGCCGAGGTGGGTGGATCACGAGGTCAGGAGATCGAGACCATCCTGGCTAACACGGTGAAACCCCGTCTCTACAAAAAATACAAAAAATTAGCCAGGCGTGGTGGCGGGTGCCTGTAGTCCCAGTTACTCGAGAGGCTGAGGCAGGAGAATGACGTGAACCAGGGAGGCGGAGCTTGCAGTGAGCTGAGATCGCACCACTGCACTCCAGCCTGGGTGACAGAGCAAGACTCTGTCTCAAAAAAAAATATATATATATATATATAAATTTAAATTAATATATATTTAAATATATATTAATTTAAATTATATTATTATAAATAATATATATTAATTTAAATTATATTATTATAAATAATATATATTAATTTAAATATATATTTAAATACATATTTAAATTATATATTTAAATTATAATATATATTAAATTATTATATATTTAAATTATAAGATATATTTAAATATAAATAATTAAATATATATTTGAATATAAATAATTAAATATATATTTGAATATAAATAATTAAATATATGTTTAAATATAAATAATTAAATATATGTTTAAATATAAATAATTAAATATATGTTTAAATATAAATAATTAAATATATATTTAAATTATAATATATATATTTTTTAATGGAGTCTTGCTCTGTCACCCAGGCTGGAGTGCAGTGGCGCGATCTCAGCTCACTGCAACCTCCACCTCCCTGGTTCAAGTGATTCTTTTGCCTCAGCCTCCCAAATAGCTGGGATTACAGGCTCCCGCCACCGTGCCCAGCTAAATTTTGTATTTTTAGTAGAGGCAGGGTTTCACTTTGTTGGCCAGGCTAGTCTCGAACTCCTGACCTCAGTCTATCCACCCACCTCGGCCTCCCAAAGTGCTAGGATTACAAGTGTGAGCCACTGAGCCCAGCTGTAAAATATTTTAAAGAGGCTGATTCTGAGCCAATAGGAGTGACCATAGCCCTGGGGAAAACACAGACCGAAGGAGCCTTGATGAGCCTTTGGTTTCATACATTGTAGGGAGGCAGGAGTTATAGGCAAAGACGTATATCAATGCATGAAAGGTACACATTGGTTCAGCCCTAAAAGGCAGGATGTCTTGAAGTGGGGACTTATAGGTATAAGTAGATTCAGTGATTCTTGAATTTGCAGTTGGTTAAAGGAGTAAGGCTCTGTCGAAAACTTGGAATCAGCAGAAAGGAATGTTTAAGATAAGGATGCTATGTAGCAAGATTGCTGGCCTGCAGGCTAGACTTTACTCCTGCTTGGGATAGCCTTGGGTCTTATTTATAATGTGGTATCTTATTGCAACAAAGAATCTGTTTGTCAGTCAGCTTGCTAGGGAATGTTTGTCCGTCTTATGATCTCTATTTAATATGCTGGTCAATTGTGCCTAAACTCCAAAAGGGAGGGGGCATAACAAGGCGTGTTCGACCTCCCTTCCTGTCATGGCTGGGAGTTCA
Source organism: Pan troglodytes (assembly GCF_028858775.2). Lineage (NCBI taxonomy): Eukaryota > Metazoa > Chordata > Mammalia > Primates > Hominidae > Pan > Pan troglodytes. The sequence goes on from NC_072405.2 coordinate 46,478,079, forward strand.
GTTTTCTTTTCTATTCTTTATTTTATTTATTATTATAATTATTATAACAATAATAATAATTATTATTATTATTTTGAGATGGAGTCTTGCTCTGTTGCCCAGGCTGGAGTGCAATGGCGAGATCTCGGCTCACTGCAACCTCTGCCTCCCAGGTTCAAGTGATTCTCGTGCCTCAGCCTCCCAAGTAGCTGGGATTACAGGCACACACCACCATGTGGAGCTAAATTTTGTATTTTTAGTAGAGACAAGGTTTCGCCATGTTGGCCAGGGTGGTCTCGAACTCCTGACCAGGTAATCCACCCACCTCAGCCTCCCAAAGTGCTGGCCAGGGAGTTCAGTTATTTTATTTTATTTTATTTATTTTATTTTATTTCTTTGAGATGGAGTTTCACTCGTTGCCCAGGCTGGAGTGCAGTGGCACAATCTCGGCTCACCACAACCTCCGCCTCCCTAGTTCAAGCAATTCTCCTGCTTCAGCCTCCCGAGTAGCTGGGATTACAGGTGCCCGCCACCACACCCAGCTAATTTTGTATTTTTATTAGAGACAGGGTTTCTCCATGTTGGTCAGGCTGGTCTTGAGGGAGTTCAGTTTTTAATGTTCATCTAGGTTCCCCTTGGCCAAGAAGGGTATTGACCATTCAGTCAGTGGGGGTGGGGGTGGGGTAGAATGTAGAATTTTATTTTATTTATTATTATTATTTTTTTTTTTTTTGAGACAAAGTTTCACTCTTGTTGCCTAGGCTGGAGTGCAGTGGCACAATCTCGGCTCACCGCAATCTCCGCCTCCCAGGTTCAAGCGATTCTCCTGCCTCAGCCTCCTGAGTAGCTGAGATTACAGATGCACACCACCACGCCCGGCTAATTTTGTATTTTTAGTAGAGACAGGGTTTCTCCATGTTGGTCAGGCTGGTCTGAACTCCTGGCCTCAGGTGATCCGTCTGCTTTGGCCTCCCAAATTGCTGGAATTACAGGCGTGAGCCACTGTGCCCGGCCCAGAATTTTATGTTTATTTTACAAGCTCCTTGCTGAACCCATCTGGGCTGCTTCCCCAGTGGGGTTGGTGGCATCTTTGGCGCTAAAATGTGACAAGCCTCAGGCTGGGCACGGTGGCTGACACCTGTAATCCTAGCATTTTGGAAGGCCAAGGTGAGCAAATTGCCTGAGCTCAGGAGTTTGACACCAGCCTGGGCAACATGATGAAACCCCATCTCTGCTAAAATAAAAAAAATTAGCTGGGCTTGTTGGCGCGTGCCTGTAGTCCCAGCTACTCGGGAGGGTGAGGCATGAGAATTGCTTGAATCTGGGAGGTGGAGGTTGCAATGAGCCTAGATCATGCCACTGCACTCCAGCCTGGGTGACAGAGCAAGACTCTGTCTGAAAAATAAATAAATAAATAAAAATAAAGGAACAAGCCTCATTCACAGGAGAGAATGCAGTTTCATTTATTCAACAAATATTTACTGAGTGCCTTATATGTGCCAGGCATGGTTCTAGGTGCCTACAATACATCAGTAAACAAAACAGACACAAATCTCTACCCACAGCCAGGCGCGGTGACTCACGCCTGTAGTCCCAGCACTTTGTGAGGCCGAGGAGGGTGGATCACCTGAGGTCAGTAGTTCAAGACCAGCCTGAACAACACTGTGAAACCCCATCCTTACTACAAATACAAAAATTAGCTGGGTGTGGCAGCATGTGCCTGTAATCCCAGCTACTCAGGAGGCTGAGGCAGGAGAATGGCTTGAACCCAGGAGGCAGAGGTTGCATGCAATGAGTTGAGATAAGCCACCGCACCCTGGCCTGGGTGACAGAGCGAGGCTCTGTCTAAAAATAAATAAATAAATAAAAGCCAGGCCTGGTGGTGCACGCCTGTATTCCCAGCTACTCCAGAGGCTGAGGCAGAAGAATTGCTTGAACCCTGGAGACGGAGGTTTCAGTGAGCCAAGATCGCGCCGCTGCACTCCAACCTGGCTGACAGAGTGAGACTCCATCTCAAAATATATATACCCACCTTTTATGGAGCTCACCTTTTCCTAATAATAAGAAGAAGAAAACTCTTTTTACTGTGTTTGGTGGGACTCAGATATCTGGTTACTGGAAGTAGAAGTAACCAGGAATGCTTAGTTGGCTCAGTGTATAAACACTAGAAATGAAGGCCCAGAAGCTTCAGCAGAGACTGAATGACTGCTCCATTGAGATGAACTACTGCATAATTATCTTCATCATGACTTTAACAAACACAGAAAGCTTTGTTTTGCTTAATTGATGATAACAACATGGGGGCATCGGAGTGGGGGAGAGAGTGAGTCCTTGGAGTCGAGTCCAGGGCATCTGACCCACTGTTCTTTGTTAGGAGAGAGCCTAGAGGCCTTCGACAAAGGCTGTGTTGGAGGAAAAACTGAAGCTAAATTAATATTTAAATGGAATAAACTGAAGCTAAATTAATACAAGTAGAGAGTTTATTTGCACCAAGCTTGAGGATTGTAACATGGGAGCACAGATTTAAGTTTCCTGAATATACATTCCAATTAGCAGCAGTTACAAGTGGATTTATTTTTTATTTATTTATTTATTTATTTATTTTGAGAGGGAGTTTCGCTCTTGTTACCCAGGCTGGAGTGCAATGGCGTGATCTCAGTTCACCGCAACCTCCGCCTCCCAGGTTCAAGCAATTCTCCTGCCTCAGCCTCCTGAGTAGCTGGGACTACAGACACGCACCACCATGCCTGGCTAATTTTGTATTTTTAGTAGAGACAGGATTTCTCCATGTTGGTCAGGCTGGTCTCGAACTCCCAACCTCAGGTGATCTGCCTGTCTCAGCCTCCCAAAGTGCTAGGATTACAAGCGTGAGCCACCATGCCAAGCCACAAGTGGACTTTTTTTTGTTTTTTGAAACAGAGTTTTGCTCTTGTCGCCCAGGCTAGAGTGCAATGGCTCAATCTCGGCTCACTGCAACCTCTTTCTCCTGGGTTCAAGCGATTCTCCTGCCTCAACCTCCCAAGTAGCTGAGATTACAGGTGCCCACCACAACACCTGGCTAATTTTTGAATTTTTGGTAAAGATGAGGTTTCACCATGTTGGCCAGGCTGGTCTTGAACTCCTGACCTCAGGTGATCCACCCACCTCAGCCTCCCAAAGTGCTGGGATTACAGGTGTGAGCCACCGTGCTGGTCCACAAGTGGATTTTTAAAGGGAAAGAAGAGGCAGTTCCTGAGTTGTTTACCAAGAATTTCCATCAAAATAACATAAGCTGCTGATTGGCTATATACATTGTTAAGCTATAGGGTGTGGGTTATAGTGGCTGTTGCAGCACTGTTAGGTTAATTTATGGCTACTTTTAGCAATAGCAAGCAATTTCAAGAGATGAACACATAGCTCAAAATGGGGTGGGGGAAAGTAGGACGTGATTGCTATTTCATTTTAATGCCTCTTTGGGCCTGATAATTTAAAAGGACTCCCATGCATCCGATAAAACTTATTTTCTTACCTGGTACGGGGATGGGACATAACTTGTTTTCATACAAGTTCTCTCCCTTGGGTATTGAAGGCCGTGTGGTCAGTACAGGCTGGGAGCAGTGGCTCACGACTGTAATCCAAGCACTTTGGCAGGCCAAGGCAGGAGGATCGCTTGAGTCCATGAGTTCAAGACCAGCCTGGGCAACATAGTAAATCCTGTCTCTACAAAAATTTTAAAATTAGCCGAGTGTGATGGCACGCACCTGTAGTCCCAGCTACTTAGGAGGCTGAGTGGCGTGAACACATCTCACTGCAACCTTGACCTCCTGGGCTCAAACAATCCTCCTGCCTTGGCCTCCTGAATAACTAAGGCTTACAGGCATGCACCATCACACTCGGCTAATTTTTTTTCTTTTTTTTTTGAGACAGAGTCTCACTCTGTCACCAAGGCTGGAGTGCAGTGGTGTGATCTCAGCTCACTGCAACCTCCACCTCCCGGGTTCAAACAATTCCCCTGCCTCAGCCTCCTGAGTAGCTGGGATTACAGGCGCCCGCCACCATGACCGGCTAATTTTTGTATTTTTAGCAGAGATGGGGTTTCACCATGTTGTCTAGGCTGGTCTCGAACTCCTGACCTCAAGTGATCCACCTGCCTTGGCCTCCCAAAGTGCTGGGATTACAGGCGTGAACCATCACGCCCAGCCCAGCTAATTTTTTAAATTTTGTGTAGAGTCGGGGTCTCACTATGTTGCCCAGGCTGGTCTCCAACCCATGGGCCCAAGTGATCCTCCTAACTTGGCCTCCCAAAGTGCTGAGAGACAAAGCAGGGACTGCACCCTCCCTCTCCACTCCCCCACCTACTTGTTAGAGGCCTGCCAAGTCCCTCCCAAGCATGGAAATAAAGGAAAATCTTGAGTTCCGTCAAAGGAAATTCCAAGCACCTAGCTAGCCTTGATAAATAAATGAGCAACTTGATAAGCAAGAATGTAATAGTAGCCTAAAACAATAGCAAAGGAAGCTAGAGCCAGGAAATGTTTGGTTCCCTATGTAAACTAAAGATAACATCTTAGCGTGTGTCCCTGAACTGTTTTTCAGAGACTGGACCCCCACCCAATGGATCTGCTGGCACACAGACCTCAGATAAGGAGAAACTGAGGACTGAACTCTGACAGCTGTCCTTTATTCTAAAGTTCCTCCTGAGGGGCCTAGAGCAAGTCACAGTCACAACATTGAGCTAACATTCTTTTCTCCTGACCCCAAATTTTTCTCCCTTAAACAATTGCAAATCAGAAAATCTTTGAATTTACCTGTTGCTTATAACACCCCTACATTCCCCCGAACCCTCCTCGCCTTCAAGATACCCGACTCTTTTAAGCCAAAACCAATGTGTAAGCTTCATGTACTGACTTATGACTTTGCCTGTAACTTCTGCTTTCCCGAATTTTACCCCTGCCTTTAAGAACCCTTACCTGCAAGCTATTGGGGAAGTCAGGATTTGAGAGTGAGCTACCTGGTCCTTCCTGCTTGGTGCACTGCAAATAAATGTCTTCCTTTCTGCTGTTGCGGGACAATCAGAGACGGGAAAGACGAACAGAATTCAGGAAAGCCTTTGTTAAGGTGATCACCTGGCTCAGTAGGACTAGCATCTAGGAAAGTCTGAGCCTCGGCAAAGAAAGTAGCCACCTTTTAAGCAGTCAGTGGCCGGGAGCTACCTGATGCAGGAAGCGTACTTACAGAAGTGAGAACAAAGGCAGTTGATCAGTCTTTTACATTTATGTATACTACATGTTCTACATCCTTGGGAAACTCTGTTTCTGTAACATATGCTTATCAACCTTGTAACTTTGCAGCTGCGCTAGGGAGGTAAAGCAGGAACTCGCTGAGCCTCAAGGAATGTGAAACTGGTGAGTACAGATAAGGCTTGCTGAGCACAGAAGGAAAAACAGGCAGTTAGTATTGTTCTCTAACTTAGACTATGTGGGGTGCAGGTTCTAAACTACATTTAGCTTTTGAAGGAAAAAGTAAAAATTTCTTGGTGGTCTTTGATTGTACTTGTAAAATTCATGAATTCCTTCTTCATCCCCCCCTTTGGTGCTCGCCATAAATGTAGATTAATAAAGAGCACCACAGTCGTTTATCTCTTCCTGTGTAGGCACGTATTCTTCCTGGGGAACTGGTTGGTATTTTTCTAATGCCATTATTTTGGTGGTAGTTGTTCCGTCCACTATTGCTTTAATAGTAGACTGGATGCTTCTGATGAGGAGAGGTAAAAGACAAGGCAGTATTAGACATCCTCCTACTATAGCTATAAAACCAATTTTAAAGCCTTCAAACCACGAGAACCATCCTCCAAAAAGTGAGTTTGGGCTCCACCAGGACCAAGTCTGGACTGGAACATGGGCTAACTTCCTCATTCTAGCAGTAATTTCCATAACAGCTCTTCTATTATTATCGATTTGTAAGCAACAGTTGGTCAAATTAAGCTTGCCACAAACTCCTTCTGAGGCTAGGAGGTAGTCTAATGCTAGCCTATTTTGGTATATAGCATCTCTCATTTGAGTGGCCTGTAAAGCTAACAGATCCAAGGCTTGGGGTGTTTCATTGTCTATGACTTCTGTACTGCTTGCAATCTTATAATTCGGCTTAACATGTAAATAGCGGTGCGGTAGCCCCATGATCCATCTTGAGCCTATGTAGCTGGCCCATAGTATTTGATAATTTTTTCAGGAGGCCATTCATTATCCTTCCAGCTACCTATCTCAATGTCCTTCTTTATGTTTGTGTTTATCTTTTCTACAGTACTTATCTGAATAAAGACGTTTCTTCTGGTCCTTTTTCCTTCTTCATTATAGACCAGGTAACTTAAATCTTCCCCTTGTTTCAGTGGGAGCAAGAAGAAGGACGGCCTTATTGTCTTTAACACACAGGCTCCGGTCCACTTCTCGGGCAGTAGTTGATAGGCTTTTGTCCCACAGGTCCAATATAGTTCTGCCGGTGCTTTCTAAACATTTGGAACATCTAGTTGATACCATGACTGATTTAGTGCTGGAAACTGAAAGAGAGGGTTAAAATCTGGTACAGAGGAATTGTCTATAAAGCTTCTCCACTGTGTCTTGTTCTTAGACTATTCAAAATATTGCTGACCTAAACAAGTTGTATCTCCTACTTGAGTTTGAAAGTCTTTTCCCCATGGTGCTATGCAGTATCTTCTAATGATAGGGGTTTTTAATAGCCAGACACTTGGGTTTGCATTGAACCTTGTAACAAATTCCAGTATGGGAAAGTTATCTTATGGCATTAGTTTTCTAGACTCCCAGGGCCATTGGTCACCTATACTGGTACCTCCACATACATAACATGAGGTGACTCTGAGATTAGTAGCAATACTTTCAGCTAGCTGAGCGAGTAGGTTCTCAGCTGACATTGGTGGAATCTGAACTTTTGGCTCCCCGGGGTTAAAATGTTTACTGAAGGATTTGAAAAATCTGAACTGTGACATTGGACTGACTTGAGCTTCAGCTTGCTGAGTCTTTTTAATAATGATTAGTTGAATACCTAGATTTACTTCTTCTCGAGCAAAGATTGCTCTCCTTGGTGTCCTTTAGTACAAAAAGGCATGTTTGGCCTTAATATGGTCAGATTTAGGGGGTTGCATGTTTTAGTTGCACAACCAATCTTTGCTTCTTGGCTGGTTAGCAGAGCTACTCTCCCTGCATAAAGGCATTGGCTGAACTGATTTGTGGTCCATTGAATGTTACCATCAGGACATTCTTCTTCTAGTTCTCCTGTTATGATCTTAGCAGGCTTGCTACTGACTCTTTCTTGTCCTAAGTTCTTGCAGACTACTCCTAGATTGTGTAGGTTGCTGAGGTGTGCAGCCTGACAGGCATCAAAATATATAGAAATAGATCCTTTATGTGAATAAGAGAATACCTGCATTTTGCTTACGAGTTTCCCAGTTCTAACGTCTTTAGGATTGGCATATGAAGGTAATAAAGGTTTCCCTATTTTGAATTTAAAACCAGAAGTCACAGGGAAGGAGGCCTGGATTATAACATACTTGAGGTTGCCTATTTCCATGTCACAGACGGAGTAGCTGGTTTGATTATAAACACATGTCCCCAAGGGAGTTCCTTTACAAACTTATTACACTCATAATAAGTTTGATATAACAGGGTTTTAGTTATACCTTTACCAGACCAAACTTCTATCATACAATGATGACAATTATCTTGGTTTCCTCCCATGCCTGTTAACATTATTGTCATTAGTCTGATCAAGTTTATACTATGCACGGGCATCCTCCTGGGCAACAAGTTTGGTAGCAATTGCAAAGATACCATGACAGCAAGGCAATCAGTATAAGCAATAGTGTAACTACATTTGCAAATTTAGTCCACATTTACTTATCTAGTGCTGGCTTCCTCAGGCTTCGGCCGTGCATAGACTAGTCAGCTTCTGATTGTGTGACTAGAGCAGGGCTTGATGTTTCCTTAAGCTTCAGCCTTGCGTAGACTAGTCAGCTTCCAGTTGTGTGACTAGAGCAGAGCTTGACGCTTCCTTAAGCTACAGCCGTGCATTGACCGACCAGCCTCTGGTGTGGTCGGAGCAGGGCAGTCGTCTTTTCCTGCTGCGCCTTGGTTCCTCTGCAAGATCAGTCGAGTTGGATGATCTGGATCTTGCTGACTCGTCCATTGGTCTTGAACTGAGGCTGCAGGTTTTAGTTGACTGTGGTGGTGTAATACCTGCAACTTTAACAGCAGTAGGGGTAGACATGATCACAATATGGGGGCCATCCCATAAGGGCCCGAGGGTGGTAGGATTCCAGCATTTAACCCATACAGAGTCCCCACGTTGAAAAGGATGTATTGCATCTGTAAGGCTAACAGGTATTCTTTCTCTTACCCACCTTTGTACTTCTTGCATTACCTCACCTAATGCCTGCATTTATCTTCTTAGGGTCGGTTCTCCAATTTCCTTTCAATCTCCTTTTAACTGAGATATAAGTGGGGGTGGTGGGCCATACACTATCTCATAGGGTGGATACCCGGTTAATTTGTAGGGGTACACCTGACTCGGAGAAGGACCATGGGCAATACCTGGTCCCACCTTAAATGAGTCTCTTGGCAAAACTTCTTCAACAGTTGTTTCAGTCCAGTTCATCCTTTCAACGTTTCAAGAATTTTGTGGGCGATAGGCTGCATGCAGTTTCCATTTAATTTTTAACGTCTGAGTTAGTTGCTGTACTACTTCTGCCACAAAAGCTGGTCCATTGTCTGAGCCTAAGGTTAGAGGCGGTCCAAATCTAGGAATAATGTCTTTTAATAATATTCTGCTTACTTCTCATGCCTTTTCTGTCCTGGTGGGGAATGATTCGACACACCCTGAAAAGGTGCAGACAAACACTAACGTGTAACGATAGCCCCCAGCCTGAGACAGTTCGGTAAAGTCTACAAATAGGTTTACACATGGCACTGGCCCTGTTTCCTGAATTCCTGGGGGCCAAGTAGGTCCTTGCCTTGGGTTATTCTGGGCGCAAGTAACACACTGCTCGCAGACAGCTCGAGTGATGGCAGTTAGGCGTGGCACATAGAAATACTGCCCTACGAGAATCTCTAAAGCTGTCTACCCCATGTGTGTTCCTTGGTGAAACTGCTTTATAAATCAGGGGGCAGTGACTTCTGGAATGGCAAGCGTCCCATCTGAAAACTTCCACCAGCCTCCTTTCTGATAACTCCCGTTTTCCTGCATGAACCACGCCTTCTTGTTGGACAAGTAGTTAGGAGCATCTGCAAGGCGAAGCTCTAATAAGGGCATGGCATAAATCTCTTCTTTATTTGTTTTTTTTCTGTCATTGCAGCCTTTTTTGCTTCCTTGTCTGCTTTTCTGTTTCCTGTAGCCTTATCACTTCCTCCTGTTTGATGTCCTTTACAGTGGATGACTGCTACTTCCTTTGGAGTCCATATAGCCTCTAGGAGCTGCTGTATTTTCTTTTTGTTCTTTATTTCTTTTCCTTCAGTAGTTAACAGTCCTCTTTCTTTGTAAATAGCGCCATGAGCATGCAAGGTTGCAAAAGCATATCTTGAGTCAGTATAGATATTCACTGACCTTCCCTTCGCTAGAAATATTGCTTTTAGTGAGAGCTATTAGTTCTGCCTTCTGCGTTGAGGTTCCTACCGGTAGTGGGGGGGCTTCAGCTACTGAGCTTAATGTGACTACGGCACATCTGGCCTTTCTGATACCCTCAGATATGAAGCTGCTTCCATTAGTAAAATATTCAACATCTGGGTCTTTTAAGGGTTGATCCTTTAAGTCTTCCTGGCTTGAAAAGACTTCATCCACTGTTTCTACACAGCAGTGGTACCCTGGGGCACATAACAGGGGCTTTCCATGTTCTGCACATTCTATTCGTAACAGTGTGGATGGATTTAGGGTATTCACAGTCTCTAAGGTGATATGGATTCTCACATAGGAGTCCTTGGTATCTTAGCATCCTAGGGTTAGAGAGTCAACGATGTCCTCTCTGTTCCATCAAGGTGACAACTGTGTGGGGCACACGAATTATCAACTTCTGTCCAAATGTGAGCTTGTTAGCATCTTCGGCTAACAAGGCAGTGGCAGCCAGCGCCTTGAAACAGGGTGGCCATCCCATAGCCACCAAGTCCAGTTGCTTGGACAAATACGCTACAGGCCAATACCATGACTCTAGTGTTTGCACTAAGACTCCTGTAGCCATACCTTTTCTTTCATGAACATACAAGTAAAAGGGCTTTGTCATGTCTGGCAGTCCTAGTGCTGGGACCCAGGTTAAAGCTTTCTTGATTTCCTTGAAAGCCATGTCCTGTTCTTTTCCCCAAAGGAGGGGCTCTTTTTCTCCCACTTTGGTTGCCTCATATAAAGGCTTTGCTAGGAGCGAGTAGTTAGGAATCCATATGTGGCAAAAAGCAGCTGCCCCTAGGAATTCCCACACTTGCCGCCTTGTGTCTGGCTGAGGAATGCTACAGACAATCTCTTTTCACTCCTGTCCAAGCTCACACCACCCTTGGGAGACATAAAAGCCAAGATACCAAACTCCTTGGCCACAGATCTGTGCCTTTTCCTTAGACACTTTATAGCCAGCTTCCCACGGCACTCTAAGGAGACTCTGTTCCTTGGATACATTCCTTTGTTGTGGGTGCAGCTTACAGCAGATCATCTGTATATTGCAGTAAGACACAGCGATTGCTTGGTGGTGTGAAAGCCTTTAAGTCTGAGGCTAGTGCTTCTTCAAAGATAGTTGGGACCCCGTCTCTACTAAAAATACAAAAAATTAGCCGGGCGTGGTGGCAGGTGCCTGTGATCCCAGCTACTCGGGAGGCTGAGGCAGGAGAATGGCATGAACCCAGGAGGCAGAGCTTGCAGTGAGCCGAGATCACGCCACTGCACTCCAGCCTGGGCGACAGAGCGAGACTCCGTCTCAAAACAAAACAAAACAAAACAAAGAAATAAAAAAAAAGATAGTTGGGGAGTTTTTAAATCCTTGGGGAAGTCTAGACCTTGGGAAAGTCTAGACCAGGTATACTGAGATGGGCCTCACTCAAAGGCAAAAATGTCTCGGCTTACAGGGGCTAACAGGATGCAGAAGAATGCATCTTTAATGTCCAAGCATGTGAACCAAGCAGCACTAGCAGGTATTTGTCCAAGCACAGTGTACGGGTTAGGCACAATAGCATGCAGTATAGCAGCTACCTGGTTGACTGCCCTTAAATCTTGTACAGGCTGGTAGTCACCAGAAGGTTTTAACACTGGCAATAGGGGAGTATTCCATGGGGAGACACATCTGTCTCTTATTCCAAATTCAAGGAGCCATTTTAAGTGCTTTGCAATCCCTTGGTTAGCCTCTATGGGAATGGAATACTGATGCATCCGCACCGGGCAGGTTCCTCATAGTAGCTCTACTATGACAGGTGCTTGATTTACAGGGGGATTGTCCTCCGCCCAGACTCCTGGTAACTTAAGGAGTAAGTCTGTGAACAGTTTTTCTTTCTCAGCTATGCTGTACTCCTTTCCACACTCCCGGCAACTACATTCATAAAGTCTCCACTCCTCTGCATTGGGTACTGTAAGAGTCAGTACCATAGCCTTTTTTTGCCCTAGGCTCAAGGTCATATCTCTGCTTGGTGTGAAGGAGATTTGAGCCTGCATCTTCTGCAGCAAGTCTCTCCTCAACAAGGGCCCCAGGCAGTTCGGCAAGTATAAGAACTTGTGTTGGACTTCTTGGTCTCCAATCATACATCTCTTTGATTTGAAAAATAATGTTTTTTCTGTGATACCTGTGGCCCCAATAATATTAGCAGTCTTTTGATAATGACCCAATTGTTTGAGTCACAACCGAGTGTTCAGCACCTGTGTCTACCATAAAGTCTGTTTTTCAGCCCCCTATTACCATTGAGACCATGGGCTCCTCGGGGCCTAATGAGATGGAGCCCGGTCTGTCTCAGTCTTCAAGGTAGCCGTTGGCGCCTGCCAGCCCAATTAGATCCATGTCAGATCCTACTACACCTTGCCCAGCAGGGGAAGGAGGCCTTGTCCAGCCATTCTGTCCCTGGTTGTTGCCTTTATCCTTTTCTTTCTCTGGACATTCATCTTTCCAATGCCATCTTTGCTTGCATCTCGCACATTGATCTCTCTGTAGCCTAGGCTGACCTTCCTGACCTGTCTTAGTCTCCTCACCTGGCCTAGCTTGTCCTCTACCACAACTGCATCTATGGCCACATCCACGTCCTCTTGCAAATCCAGCCTCTCTTTCAACCAGGGCTGCAGCTAAGAACTCTGCCTTTTCCTTCACTCTATGCTTGGCCTCCTGCTTTACTTCTTCATCTCGATTTACAAACACTTTGGTTGCCACCTGGATAAGCTGGGAAATGTTCATACCTTCAAACCCCTCCAGCTTCTACAACTTTCGCTTAATGTCATTTTGTGCCTGACTCACAAATGCCGTATTAACCATGCACCGATTCCCTGCCGCTTCTGGGTCAAAAGGTGTGTAGAGCCGGTAAGCCTGTCTAAGCCTCTCATAGAACTCACTGGGGCTTTCATCTGGTTTCTGACAGACTTCTGAAACCTTTCCAGTGTTTGTTGCCTTCTTCCCTTCAGTCTTTATTCCTTGTATTAGAGCCTCTTGGTATCTCAGCAAGTTCAGCAGATCTTGGGCCTGATTTGGGTCCCAGCCTGGGTCAGTTTCTATTGGCAAAGCCTGCCGAGCACACTGTCTGACATCTCCTGTACCTACTGGGGCATTGCTTTCTAGCCTCTGATGAGCAGCTTGTATTACTCTGCGGTGTTCTTCTGTATTGAACAGTGACAGAAGGAGCTGTTTGCCGTCAGCCCAGGTTGGGTTGTGAGTTAAGAAGATGGACTGCATTAGGTCGATAAGAGCCTGGGGTTTTTCCATATAGGAGAGAGTATGCTCTTCCAGTTGAAAATGTCTGTAGTAGAGAAGGGCTGATAAACATAAAGCCATTCTCCTCCTTGAACCTCATTTTGTGCATCTAAATAGATCTGTCGCCTAGTTTCTCTGAGGGGCATCTGCATGTCTCGGCCGCGTCCTGACTGGAGATGGCCAACCTCATCCTGGAGTTCCTCCTTTGATTTATCAGGCAGTGGCCCTGGCTCTTCCCTACATAGTGAAGTTTGGGGGGTACTCTTCTCTGAGTCTGACCCTCCAGAGACAGCTGCTGGAGTGTCTTCCTAAGTCTTGTCAGAGATAGGTAAATAGGAACATAAGGGGGTGGAGTCTCTAGCTCTTCTGGTGGGGCCTGTAGGACAGGTTTTTCCTGTTTTCCTTGCTACTGTTTCTCCTGGGCCTGGCTTTTTGGGTCTTTTCTATGGTTCCTTGTTTTGTACAAGCCACTAGAGTCTTAAATAATTTTCAAAACAGGCCTGTAGCCATTTCGGATGGGTTTAAATCATGCTCAGCCAGGAGTCTGTGTATGGAAACTGATCAGGGTGCCCAGGCTGTTCTCCGACCCCAGTGACCACCTGAAACACTCAGCCAATTATTTCCCAATCTAAGGTTCCCTTGGCCAGCCACCCTACATTAAAGGAGAGCCAGTCAATTTCACAAAGGGTTCTTAGCCACTACGGTGTTAACTTCATTCCATAATCACCATAAAAGTCTTTCTTGAAGTTCTTCAATATACATTCTAATTGAGTTGGCTTTGATGCTTTTCCTCCCATTTCCTCCCTCACGGTGCACTTTCACTCTCACTTTCACTCTCGGATTCACCAGACTGGGTCCTATTACGGGAGGTTCGGACACTGCTTGGCCAGGTCACAGCCAACTACTGCTGTGAAGCTATGAAGCTAATCCTGTCAGCCTTACACAGTAACCTAGGTCTGGCTCATCCCACGCTTGCCTCGGAGGACACAGTCTGCGCTAAGAGATCTGCACCTCCCAGCTGGGCATGGTGGTTCATGCCTGTAATACCAGCACTTTGGGAGGCCGAGGCAGGCGGATCACGAGGTCAGGAGATTGAGATCATCCTGGCTAACATGGTGAAACCCCGTCTCTACTAAAAATACAAAAACAAAATTAGCTGGGCGTGGTGGCGGGCGCCTGTAGTCCCAGCTACTTGGGAGGCTGAGGTGGAAGAATGGCATGAACCCAGGAGGTGGAGCTTGCAGTGAGCCAAGATCGCACCACTGCACTGCAGCCTGGGCAACACAGTGAGACTCCATCTCAAAAAAAAAAAAAAAGAGAGATCTGCACTTCCCCATGTCACTCCCTGCATTGGCCTCTCCTGAGACCATCTCTTTCACACACTTTCACTCCTCATTGGATGAAACAAGCCTTTCTCATGTCCCAGGTAGGTTCACACGCACCCACCCACACACTCCCAGTTTCTGCTTCCAGATCCAGTGAACCACTTTCACTTGTTAGTGGGGACATGGGGTTCATCCAAATTGGCAGTCCACTCCTGCCACCCCCAGCCACTCTGGGTTGAATAAGTGGTTGTTCCCTGGGAGGTGATCAAGCTCCCCTTCTGTCCTTATGGGATGGGCTTTTCCAGGTCCCAACCTTACCATGGTTCAGTAGTCTGCCTGCACGCTGCTCCTGTGACTGTCCTGCAACTCCTGAGTCGGTTCTGTTTGCACTGTCAGGGAAAGGCTCCAAGACACAGGAGAGCTGTTCTCCCTCTGGGCTAAGTCTTACCCAGTGATGCCAAGGGTCTCAAATCTCCTGTATCCTGGGGCTCTAGCCCGCAGGCAAAGGATATAGAAATCTGCCATCTCCAATCCTGGACGAGCCCCCAGAAATGTTGTGGGACAATCAGAGACGGGAGAGACCAACTAGAGTTCAGGAAAGCCTTTATTAAGGTGATCACCTGGCTCAGTAGGACTAGCGTCCAGGAAAGTCTGAGCCCCGGACAAAGAAAGCAGCCACCTTTTAAGCAGTCAGTGGCTGAGAGCTACGTGATGCAGGAAGCGTACTTACAGAAGTGAGAACAAAGGCAGTTGATCAGTCTTTTACATTTATGTATACTACATGTTCTATATCCTTGGGAAACTCTTTCTGTAACATATGCTTATCAACCTTGTAACTTTGCAGCTGTGCTAGGGAGGTAAAGCAGGAACTCGCTGAGCCTCAAGGAATGTGAAACTGGTGAGTACAGATAAGGCTTGCTGAGCACAGAAGGAAAAACAGGCAGTTAGTATTCTTCTCTAACTTAGACTATGACTACGTGGGGTGGGGGGCTACAGTACACTTAGCTTTTGAAGGAAAAAGTAAAAATGTCTTGCTGGTCTTTGATTATACTTTTAAAATTCATGAATTCCTTCTTCACTACTGCTGCAAAAACTTGGTGTGGATATCTACTTTTACTGCACCAGGCAACTGGACCCCATTCTGGTTCAATAACAGTTTCTTCATTTCAGGTTGACAGCCTTCCACCAGCTGCCCCATCTGGTTGGTGTTCAGTTATGGGCCCATATGGGGCTATGGGTCATTCCATTATGATCACTGAAGCCCCAGCCCCTCAGGTCCAGCAACTCCCTTTGGTACTTCTGGGCCAAGTTTGAGGACATGGAAGTGATTCTGCTTCAGCTGTGCCACACTGGGGCTTGGAAATCCCTGCAAGGCTAAGTTCGTATTCAGAGTTACTACTGAAGCAGTTACGTTGTCTCGGGTAAATACCTGGGGTTGGTCATCTCAGGCCAGGAAATTCAGGACATGGGCACACATGAGTTTAGTAGCAGAGGTTTAATAAGCAAAAGAAAGAGAAAGGAAAACAGCTCTCTCTCTAGTGAGAGAGAGGGGACTTCTGAGAGGAAAAAACCAGCCGGCAGCGGATGCACTAGATTTTATAGTCAGGTTTGAGGAGCTGATGTCTGATTTACGTAATGCTCACAGATTGGTTTGATCAGGTATGATGTTTATAAAGTGTGGGGGAAGGCTGGCCGCCCCACCCTAATCTTGTTATGCAAATGAGCTTTCCCCTTGGCCAGCGCCATCTTATCTGCTCCTTATTGTACACGTGACTGGCAGAAAAGGGAAAATGGAGCCGCCATCTTTAACATGATTGGCTCAACTGCCAGCACCTATGTCTTCAACTCGATTTTATAGGCTGCTGTTTGTTAGAAAGGAAAATAATTTGGGGCTGTTTTTCATTAAAAGAAAAACCTTACCAAGGACTTCCCTACCCTCACTATCTACCTATATCATTACAAAATTCTTGACTTGACTCCTATATCATTACAAAGTCATGGCCCTATATCATTGACTCCTATTATCATTATAAAGTCCTTGACTCCTATATCATTACAAAATCATGGCCCATTCCCTTCTCATCTCCCAAGTAGGCTTTTGTGTGGTGGTAAAAGCCTTATCTCAAATATTTCAGTTATGTTCAGAGTTCTTTCTCTTTTTCTAAGGAACATATATAATAAACCATTTCTTTTTCTTTTCCTTTCTTTTCTTTTTAATATAGGATCTTGCTCTTGCTCTGTCATCCAGGCTGGAGGGCATAACCCCCACGTGTCATGGGAGGTGGGAGGTAATTGAATCATGGGGATGGTTACCTCCATGCTGTTCTCGTGATGTGAGTTCGTTCTCATGAGATCTGATGGTTTTATAAGGGGCTTTAACCCATTTTGCACTGCACTTCTTGCTGCTAACATGTGAAGGACATGTTTGCTTCCCCTTCCACCATGATTGTAAGTTTCCCAAGGTTTCCCCAGCCATGCTGAACTGTGAGTCAATTAAACCTCTTTCCTTTATAAATTACCCAGTCTTGGGTATGTCTTTATTGGAAGCATGAGAACAGACTAATACAGTAAATTGGTACTGCCAGTGGGGTGCTGCTATAAACATACTCAGAAATGTGCAAGCAACTTTGTAACTGGGTGACAGGCAGAGGTTGGAACAGTTTGAAGGGCTTAGAAGATGATATGAAAATGTTGGAAAGTCTGGAACTTCCTAGAGACTTTGAGGGCTCAGAAGACAGGAAGATGTGGAAAAGTTTAGAACTTCCTAGAGACTTGTTGAATGGCTTTGATCAAAATGCTGATAGTGATATGGACAATAAAGTCCAAGCTGAGGTGGTCTCAGATAGAGATGAGAAACTCATTGGAAACTGGAGCAAAGGTCACTCTTGCTATGCAAAGGGACTGGCAGCATTTCGCCCCTGCCCTAGAGATCTATAGAACTTTGAACTTGAGAGAGATGATTTAGTGTATCTGATAGAAGAAATTTCTTTTTTTTTTTTCTTTTTTTGAGACAGAGTCTTGCACTGTTGCCCAGGCTGGAGTGCAGTGGCATGATCTCGGCTAACTGCAAGCTCTGCCTCTTGGATTCATGCCATTCTCCTGCCTCAGCCTCCTGAGTAGCTGGGATTACAGGCACCTACCACCACGCCCAGCTAATTTTTTTGTACTTCTAGTAGAGAAGGGGTTTCACCGTGTTAGCCAGGATGGTCTCGATCTCCTGACCTCGTGATCCACCTGCCTCAACCTCCCAAAGTGCTGGGATTACAGGCATGAGCCACTGCACCCAGCCTCTGACAGAAGAAATTTCTAAGCAACAAAGCATTCAAGAGGAAGCAGAGCAGAAAACTTTGGAAAATTTGCAGCCTGATTATGCAATAGAAAAGAAACCCCATTTTCTGGGGAGAAATTCAAGCCTGCTGCAGAAATTTGCAAAAGTAATAAGAAGCTGAATGTTAATCTCCAAGACAATGTGGAAAATGTCTCCAGGGCATGTCAGAGACCTTCACAACAGCCCCTCCCATCACAGGTCAGGAGGCCTTGGAGGGAAAATGGTTTCCTTCACCAGGTCCAGGGCCCCCCTGCTGTGTGCAGCCTAGAGACTTGGTGCCCTATATTCCAGCCACTCCAGCCATGGCTAAAGGGAGCCAAGGTACAGCTCAGGCCATGGCTTCAGAAGGTGCAAGCCCCAAGCCTTGGCAGCTTCCACATGGTGTTGAGCATGCAGGTGCACAGAAGAATTGAGGTTTGGGAACCTCTGCCTAGATTTCAGAGGCTGTATGGAAATGCCTGGATGTCCAGGCATAAATGTGCTGCAGGGCAGAGCCCTCATGGAGAAGTTTTGCTAGGGCAGAGCAGAAAGGAAATGTGGGGTTGGAGTTCCCACATAGAGTCCCCACTAGGGCAATGCCTAGTAGAGCTGTAAGAAGAGGGCCACCATCCTCCAGACTCCAGAATGGTAGATCCACCAACAGCTTGCACTGTGTGCCTGGAAAAGTCACAGACACTCAACATCAGCCCACGAAAGCAGCCAGGAGTGGGGCTGTACCCTGTAAAGCCATGGGGCAAAGCTGCCCAAGACCTTGGAAACCCACCTCTTGTATCAGTGTTGCTGGGAATAGGTCCCAAGACTGGCCATAAACAAGATCTCTGCAGCACTGTGACATGCTTATGATGGCCATGACACTCACACTGGAAGTTGCTGGTTTACCAGAATGAGGGCAAGGAACATCTGGCCCACCCAGGGTGGAAAACCGCTCAAGATGTTCCCAAACCACAAACAATGGCATGAGCGATCTGTGCCTTAAGGACATGTTCCTGCTGCAGATAGCAAGCCAGAGCCTGTCCCTTTGTTCCCCATAAAGGATACTTTTAGTTAATCTATAAACTGCAGAAACGATGTTTATCATGGGCTTACTGTCAATAAACAGGTGGGTCAAACTCTGTTCGAGGCACTCAGCTCTGAAGGCTGTTAGCCCTCTGATCCCACTTTGCACTCTATTTCTGTGTCTGTGTCTTTATTCCTCTAGTGCCACTGGGTTGGGGTCTCCACAACCGAGCTGGTCTCAGCAAGTGTGACCTGGATGTGATACATGGAGTCAAAGATCATTTTGGAGCTTTAAGATTTGACCGCAGTCTGGATTTGAAACTTGAGCGGGTCCTGTAGCCCCTTTGTTTAGCCAATTTCTCCCAGTTGGAATGGGTGTTTTTACCCAATGCCTGTACCCTCCATTGTATCTAGGAAGTAACTACCTTGCTTTTAATTTTACAGGTTCAGAGGCAGAAGGGACTTGACTTGTCTCAGATGAGACTTTGGACTTGGACTTTTGAGTTAATGCCGGAATGAGCTAAGACTTTGGGGGACTGTTGGTAAGGCATGATTGTGTTTTGAAATGTGAGAACATGAGACTTGGGAGGGGCTGGGGCAAAATGATATAGTTTGGGTATGTCCCCATCCAAATCTCATCTTTTTTTTTTTTTTTCCAACATGGAGTCTCACTCTGTCGCCAGGCTGGAGGGCAGTGGCATGATCTCAGCTCACTGACTCCCAGGTTCAAGTGATTCTCCTGCCTCAGCCACACACGTAGCTGGGAATACAGGCATGCACCACCATGCCCAGCTAATTTTTGTATTTTTAGTAGAGACAGCGTTTCACCATGTTGGCCAGGATGGTCTCCATCTCTTGACCTTGTGATCCGCCCCCTAGGCCTCCCAAAGTGCTGGGATTACAGAAGTGAGCCACTGTGCCTGGCCTCCAAATCTCATCTTGAACTGTAGTTCCTGTAATCCCCACGTTACGGGAGGGACCCAGTGGAAAGTAATTGAATTGTGGGGGTGGTTACCTCCATGCTGTTCTTGCGAAGTGAGTAAGTTCTCATGAGATCTGATGGTTTTATAAGGGCTTTCCCACCCTCCCCTTCACTCGGCACTTCTCCTTGCTGCCACCATGTGAAGAAGGATGTGTTTGCTTCCCCTTCTGCCATAATTGTAAGTTTCCTGAGGCCTCCCCAGCCATGCTGAACTGTGAGTCAGTTAAATGTCTTTCCTTTGTAAACCACCCAGTCTCAGGTATATCTTTCTTAGCAGCATGAGAACACACTAAAACACTCCATCTCTACAAAAAATAAGAAAAATGAGCCAGGCATGGTGGCACATGCTAGGAGTTCTAGCTACTCAGGAGGCTAAGGCGGAAGGATTGCTTGAGACAAGAAGGTTGAGGTTGCAGTGAGCCATGATCTGCACTCCAGCCTGGGTGACAGGGTAAGACCCTGTCACTTAAAAAACAAACAAACAAAAAAACCAACTGGAAAACATAGAGAAAAGAAACAACACCATCTTTATCATTCCACTACTCAGGAAACATAATTATGAGCATTCTGAATACCGTATTTGAGGATGTGAGAATGGCCTCCACATTTTCACCACGGTAGAATAATTTACTCTCCAGTCGGCAGCTGCATCAAATCAGCTTTCTGGTAAACTGAGTGAATTAAGCAGTTACTGGAGAGAGAGCTCCTAAAAATATGTTTTTCCTGTTAGGCCATCCTAAACTTCCAACCCGGTGTTCTGGTAGTGATTTTCATTATTAACCTTATCATGAGAAGGTACGCAGTTTTTGTTTTTGTTTTTTTCCTTTTTTTTAAAGCAGAGCTTCACTCTGTTGCACAGGCTGGACTGGAGTGGTGTGATCTTGGCTTACCGCAACCAACTCCACCTCCTGGGTTCAAGCCATTCCCCTGCCTCAGCCTCCTGAGTAGCTGGAACCACAGGCATGTGCCATTATGCCCAGCTACTTTTTGTATTTTTAGTAGAGATGAGGTTTCACCATGTTGGCCAGGCTGGTCTCAAACTTCTGATCTCAGGTGATCTGCCTGCCTCAGCCTCCCAAAAGTGCTGGGATTACAGGCATGAGCTACCACGCCTGGCCAGGACCCAGTTTTGATGGATGCTTTTCTTTTCTTTTTTTTTTTTTTCTTTTTCTTAAGATGGAGTCTTAAGATGCTCTGTCACCAGGCTGGAGTGCAGTGGTGAGATCTTGGCTCACTGCAGTCTCTGCCCCCCAGGTTCAAGCAATTCCCCTGCCTCAGCCTCCCAAGTAGCTGGGACAAGAGGCGTGCACCACCATGCCCGGCTAATTTTTTGTATTTTAGTAGAGACGGGGTTTCACCATGTTGGCCAGGATGGTCTCGATCTCCTGACCTCATGATCCACCCGCCTCGGCCTCCCAAAGTGCTGGAATTACAGGCATGAGCCACTGCCCCAGGCTGGATGCTTTGCTTTGAATTCCAGAAGTTAGGAGGTCTGGTTCTATCGCAGCCTTGCCTACTTTTATCCACAGGTGAGCTACCTGTGGGGGAGGAGGCAAGGAATTCTAAAACCTTGAAACTCAAATAATATTGCCTTCTGTCTCCTCAGCCTCTCAGCATCCGGCTCTGCCTCCTCATTTGGACTTCTGGGTCCCGAGTTCCTCCTGTCCCTCTGCTCTCTCTGATGCCATGGTTAATCAACTGAACTTTCTCACTCTTATCTTTGATTCCCTTTTATCCTGGCCCTGACTCTTACCTGCCTGGCAAAACCAAAACCTCAGATGCATGTTTCCGTTCATCTTTGCTGTGACTCTTACGTAGCTTTGTGCAGATGGAGCAAAGTGTGAAGACAGAAATCCATGCCCCAGCAGGTGTGCATCCTCCAAGCTCAGCCAGGCCTTCCAGTGTCCAGTATTTTCCCTTGGTCTCCTGTTCCCTATAATAACACTAAATGGGCCAGGTGCGGTGGCTCACGCCTGTAATCAGAGCACTTTGGGAGGCCAAGATGGGTGGATCACCTGACGTCAGGAGTTTAAGACCAGCCTGGCCAACATGATGAAACACTGTCTCTACTAAAAATGCAAAAAATTAGCTGGACGTGGTGGTGGCAGCCTGTAATCCCAGCTACTTGGGAGGCTGAGGCAAGAGAATCACTTGAACTTGGGAGGCGGAGACTGCAGTGAACCGAGATTGCACCACTGCACTTGAGCCTGGGCAACAAGAGCAAAACTCCGTCTCAAATAATAATAATAATAATACCAAATGATATCCTTCTTCTATTCTCCTTCTTTCCTCCAGTCTCAGGCAATGAATGGGATTGCCTCCTCCAGACCAAGACTAACTTCTCCAACTCTGTCAGCTGACTCAGTTACTCCCTCACCTTCTTTAGAAAGCTGCTCCATCAACCATCTTCTCTCCTATATGTTCAACCTCTGGCTCCCTACTGATGAATAAAACTTTCATTAGCCTGTCCCCCAATCCTGCACTCCCTTCCCAATTATCATCCAATTGTTTTCTCTCCATCAGAGACAAACATTTGTTTAGGGACTATTTCAAACATACTTAAAAAGTACAGAGAACCAAGTAGTAAACAAAGATTTAACAGACATTGACATTTTGCCATATTTCACTAGGGTTTTCCCGTTTATGGAAAAAAAATGCAGGCCGGGTACAGTGGCTCATGCCTGTAATCCCAGCATTTTGGGAGGTTGAGGCAGGTGGACCACTTGAGGCCGAGAGTTCAAGACCAGCCTAGCCAACACAGCAAAACCCTATCTCTACTAAAAATACAAAAATTAGCAGAGAGTGGTGGCATGCACCTGTATTCCCAGCTACTCAGGAGGCTGAGGCACGCAAATCACTTGAACCCAGGAGGCAGAGGTTGCAGTGAGCCAAGATCACGCAGTAGCACTCCAGCCTGGGCAACAGAGCAAGACTCCGTCTTAAAAAAAAAAATTAAAAGTAAAGAAAAAAAAAGCCTCAGGAACACAAAACTGGAAATTTGTCTACACAGCTATTTCTACTTCCATCCCTCCATTCCTCAATCCATTACAATGTGGATGCTGCCCCTACCCTGAAACTTCTCTAGCTAAAATCGTTCATGACTTTTAAAATATAAGTGCCAAGCTAGCACAGTAGCATGAACTGGTAGTCCTAGCTACTTGGGAGGCTGAGGGTGGAGGATCCTTTGACCCCAGGAGTTCAAGTACAGCCTGGGTAACAGAGAAAAACCAGGTGACTTAAAAAAAAAATGTAGGTGCCACTCAGGGGTTCAATCCCCAGACCACTGGCATTTGAAAGCATGTTACATAAGCGTTTCATATTGCTGGGGTCACCAAATCAATTTAGTATGTCACTAATGGCATGAAAAAAAGACATAATACAAAGTGCAGAATGTTTAATAAATCTTTTGCTTCAAGTATAAATCATGTGTATACTGGGTCATTGCAAAATGTATTTCTTATGTGAGTTGTGGCTAAAACATTTGAAAGACATTGATCTAAATTAACGGTCTTCAAAATTTTGTTTGCATGTATTTATCATTGTAAGTTTAGTTACAAAGGATTTCATGTGGATTGTAAGCATTAGCATTGTTAAATAAAACTTTTAAAAATATTTCTATTGTAGTGATTTCTATGTCTGTCATCATCCATTCAAGAAATACGTAAGTCAGGCATGATGGCTCATGCCTGTTATCCCAGCACTTTGGGAGGCCAAGGTGGACATATCTCCCCATCCAGGAGTTTGAGAGTAGCCTGGGGAACATGGAAAAACCCCATCTCTACAAAAAATGGAAAAATTAGCCAGGCATGGTAGTGCACATCTGTAATCCCAGCTACTTAGGAGGCTGAGGTGGGAGGGGCACCTGAGCCTGGGGAGGATGAGGCTGCAGTGAGCTGTGATCCTGCCACTGCACTCTAGCCTGGGCAAGAGAGCAAAACCCTGTCTCAAAAAAAAAAAAAAAAAAAAAAATATATATATATATATATATGAGCAAGTTTTTTTTTTCTCTTTTTTGAAGCAGGGTCTCGCTCTGTCGCTCAGGCTGGAGGGCAGTGGTGCAATTGTAGCTTGACCTCTCTGGGCTTAGTTGATCCTCCCAAATAGCTGGGACTAAAGCCACAACACCTGGCTAATATTTTGTTTTTTGTAGAGATGAGGGTCTCGCTATATTGCCCAGGCTGGTCTCAAATTCCTGGGCTCAAGTAATCTTCCTGCCTCAGCCTCCCAAAGTGCTGGGATTACAGACATGAGCCACTATCTTTGGCCGGGAATATAATTATTAGTATACAACTGATCAAATGTAGTCTATAGATTGATAATTAAACATAAAAGTCAAAATTTTATTGAAGCTGTAATTCTTAATGGGACTGAGCATTTATTTTTTCAATTCATATGTTCATGAATAAGTATCATTATTGCTAGAATGAGAGGTTTAGCATCAATTACTAATTTTTTTTTTTTTTTTTTGAGACTGACTCTTGCTCTGTCACCTTGGCCAGAGTGCAGCGGTGCGATCTCGGCTCACTGCAACCTCCACCTCCTGGGTTCAAGCGATTCTCCTGCCTCAGCCTCCCGAGTAGCTGGGACTACAGGCGTGTGCCACCACACCCAGCTAACCTTTTTTTTTTTTTTTTTTTTTGTATTTTTAGTAGAGACAGGGTTTCACCGTGCTAGCCAGATGGTCTCTATCTCCTGACCTCGTGATCCGCCCACCTCGGACTCTGAAAGTGCTGGGATTACAGGAGTGAGACACCATGCCTGGCCTATTTTTCATTTTTTTTTTAAGAGACTTGTTCTCACCATGTTGCTTGCATTAATGTTGCCCAGGCTTGCCTCCAACTCTTGGACTCAAGATCCTCTCACTTCACCTGTCCCGAATAGCTGGGACAGGCATGCATCACCACACCCAGCATTTTTCATTTTTATAGATAAAAGAGCTGACAACTTTTCTTTACATAAATTAGCATTTTCCCACCCAGGATTTATGAAGCAATGGAACTCAATTCTTTGAACTCCTTCAAAGTTCTATGTCAGGGCCAGGCACAATGGCTCATGCCTGTAATCCCAACACTTTGGGAGGCCGAGGCGGGTGGATCACCTGAGGTCAGGAGTTCCAGACCAGCCTGGACAGCATGGTGAAACCCCGTCTCCACTTAAAATACAAAAAATTAGCTGGGCGTGGTGCCACATGCCTGTAATCCCAGCTATTCAGGAGGCTGAGGCAGGAGAATCTCTTGAACACTGGAGGTGGAGGTTGCAGTGAGCTGAAACCGTCACATTGCACTCTAGCCTGGGGAACAAGAGCAAAACTCAGTCTCAAAAAAAAAAAAAAAAGTTCTATGTCAGATTATGGTGATCTACCACTAACACCTTTTTTTTTTTCAAGTTTTAATTTTCTGGCCAGGTATGGTGGCTCACGCCTGTAATCCCAGCACTTTGGGGGGGCTGAGGTGGGTGGATCACATGGGGGTCAGGAGTATGAGATCAGCCTGGCCAACACGGTAAACCCCGTCTCTACTAAAATAAAAAATTAGCCCGATGTGGTGGTGGGTACCTGTTACCTCAGTACTTTGGGAGGCCGAGGCAGGTGGATCACCTGAGGTCGGGAGTTCCAGGCCAGCCCTGACCAACATGGAAAAACCCCATCTCTACTAAAAACACAAAATTAGCTGGGCATGGTGGTGCATGCCTGTAATCCCAGCTACTCAGGAGGCTGAGGCAGGAGAATCGCTTGAACCCAGGAGGCGGAGGTTGCAGTCAGCCAAGATCACGCCATTGCACTCCACCCTGGGCAACAAGAGCAAAACTCTGTCTCAAAAAAAAAAAAAAAAAAAAAAAAAAAAAAAAAAATTTATAGAGACAGGGTCTTGCTTTGCTGCCTAGGCTGGTCTTGAACTCCTAGCTTCAAGCAATCTTCCTGCCTCCTGCCTTGGCCTCCCAAAGTGCTGGGATTACAGGCATGAGCCACTGCACCCAGCCAACATATTTTCTAGAATGTCTTTCAACTTGGATTAATCTGATGCTTTCTCTTGATTAGACTTGGATTATGGATTTGGGGGAATACCAAAGAGATGAAGTTGCCGTCTCATTGCATATCGGGGGGTATATTTATAATTTTTTTTTTTTTTTTTTGAGACAGAGTCTCGCTCTGTCCCCCAGGGTGGAGTGCAGTGGTGCGATCTCAGCTCACTGCAAGCTCCACCTCCTGGGTTCACGCCATTCTCCTGCCTCAGCCTCCCAAGTAGCTGGGACTACAGGCGCCCGCCACCACGCCCGCTTAATTTTTTGTATTTTTAGTAGAGACGGGGTTTTGCCTTGTTAGCCAGGATGGTCTCGATCTCCTGACCTCGTGATCCACCTGCCTCGGCCTCCCAAAGTGCGGGGATTACAGGCGTAAGCCACTGCGCCCGGCCTATAATTTTTAACTGGTTATATTAACCTGACCACTTGGGTAAGGTGGTGCGTTTGCCCATTTCTGCACCGTAAAAACTACTATTTTCTACCAAGAGGAAGAAGAAAATAAATAAAAAATAAAAATTACTATTTTTTTCTTTTTTTTTTTTTTTTGAGACGTAGTTTCACTCTTGTTGCCCAGGCTGGAGTGTAATGGCGCGATCTCGGCTCACTGTAACCTCGCCTCCCGGGTTCAAGCGATTCTCCTGCCCCAGCCTCCTGAGTAGCTGGGATTACAGGCATGCGCCACCACGCCTGGCTAATTTTGTAGTTTTAGTAGACACGGGGTTTCTCCATGTTGGTCAGGCTGGTCTCGAACTCCTGACCTCAGGTGATGCGCCCGCCTCGGCCTCCCAAAGTGCCGGGATTACAGGCGTGAGCCACCGCGCCTGGCCATGTTATTTTCTTTTTCTACATTCTATTAGTTAGAAGCAAGTCATTGAGTCTAGCCCACACAATCAAGGTGAGGGGGGTATTAAAGAATTTGTGTGGAGGCATGATGGCTCACTCCTGTAATCCCAGCACGCTGGAAAGCCCAGGCAAGAGGATCGCTTGAGCTCAGGAGTTGGAGACTAGTCTGAGCAACATGATGAGACCCTGTCTCTACTAAAAATTAAGAAAATTAGCTGGGCGTGCCGGGCGCAGTGGCTCACGCCTGTAATCCCAGCACTTTGGGAGGCCGAGGCAGCGGATCACAAGGTCAGGAGATTGAGACCATCCTGGCTAAAAAATGGCAAAAACCCTGTCTCTACTAAAAATACAAAAAATTAGCTGGGCGCGGTGGCGGGCGCCTGTAGTCCCAGCTACTCTGGAGGCTGAGGCAGGAGAATGGTGTGAACCCGGGAGGTGGAGCTTGCAGTGAGCGGAGCCGGGGCGACAGAACAACACTCCGTCTCAAAAAGAAAAAAAAAAAAAAAAAAAAAAAAGAATATTAGCTGGGCGTGGTGGCTCGTGCCTATAGTCCCTGCTACTCAGGAGGCTAAGGCAGGAGGATTGCTTTACCCGGGGAACTTGAGGCGGCAGTGAGGTATGATGCCGCCACTGCTGCACTCCAGCCTGAGCGACAGTGCGAGACTCTGTCTCAAAAAAAAAAAAAAAAAAAAACCACACAGGTGAAACCCCGTCTCTACTAAAGATACAAAAATTAGCCAGGCGTCATGGCGCGTGCCTGTAATCCCAGCAACTCGGGAGGCTGAGGCAAGAGAATCGCTTGAACCCGAAACCGCGAGGTGGAGGTTGCAGTGAGCTGAGATCGCGCTACTGCACTCAGCCTGGGCGACAAACCGAGACTCCGTTTCAAAAAAAAAATAAAAAACCGTGCGCGGTGGCTCACACCTGTAATCCCAGCACTTTGGGAGGCCGAGGTGGGTGGATCACTTGAGGTCAGGAGATCGACACCAGCCTGGCCAACATGGTGAAACCCCGCCTCTACTAACAAAAATTAGCAGGGCGTGGTGACAGATACCTGTAATCTCAGCTACTCGGGAGGCTGAGGCAGGAGAATCGCTTGGACCTGGGGTGGAGGTTGCAGTGAGCCGTGATCGGGCCACTGCGCTCCAGCCTGGGCGACAGAGCGAGACTCTGTCTCAAACAAACAACAAGAAAACACAAAATTCTGCGACCATATGTTAAAACTGCTACAATACTACGTATTTGGGAGGAGATACTTAGATCAAGCATCCTGCTTCTCTTTGGAGTACCAACCCCTGATTTCAGTATTTATCACCAATTTTAAAAATGTCACCTGGCAACTCAGTTAGGTCTTTCTTCAATTTTGTTGAAAACCAATAATTGAGAACCAATTGGGAAATCAATATCTACGTATTTCCCATGGCGTCCAGTGGCCCAGAGATTCCTACACTATCGGTGGACACATCACAGTAAGATTAGACTGAGGATTGGCGAGGGGTGCGCCGTTCTTGTGTAAAGCGGGAGAAGAGTGTATTATCGTTAGGCAACATTTTAGGATATAGGATAAACACTGGTGTCCTGAAAACGTTCCTGGCCGCAACACTCTTAGAGGTTTGCATTCTCGAGTTTGGAGACCATGGCTCTGAAAGACTCAACTCACTCCACTGATGCCAGCCACCAGCTACTGTTGATGACTTCCCAAGTTCGTACTTTCAGTCCACACCTCTTCCTTTCGCTGGGCACCAAACTTGTCTACATTCCGAGTGCCCCGGCACACCCCCGGGCTTCGCTTTCCGCCTCTCACAGTAGGAAGCGGCGAGCCGCTTCTAGTGCCCACGCCGCTCCTCGGCTGCCCGGCCTGGGTTTTCCACCCTCGCCCCTGGAATCGGCCTCCCTAGATTCCCTTCCCTCTTAAGATCATTTGGAAACGGGCTCCAAGGGGCGACCCTGCGCAGAAAACCAAATTCCATCCGGGGCGGGCAGGGAGTGCTAGACTCCAAGGAAGACGTTTCCCACATTCGGTGGTGAGGAGTGTTTGGCGGCACGGCCAGCGCTCTCAAGGACCCTCTTCTGCGCAGAATATCCAGTCGTAGCCACGAAAATACGCCGCGTCAGTCCCTGACTCGAAAAGAAGTCCTCCAGAGAGCCGCACTAACCATCTAGCTTCCTCCACCTTCAGCCTGCCAGGCCAGCGGCCACCGCCGGCGCGGGAGGCCGGCCCACCTCTACCCGCGCGCCTGGCCTTAAAGCGGTCGTGGAATTAGGCTTCCTCAGGCAGGCGGTGGACGCACCGCGGGCTTTTTCTGTTTGAAGACTACAGCGTCACACAGCAACGCGCGCGAGAGAAGAGAGTATTCTCGCGAGAAGTCCAGGGGTGGCCGTGATGGCGGCGGCAGGAGCAGGACCTGGCCAGGAAGCGGGTGCCGGGCCTGGCCCAGGAGCGGCCGCAAATGCAACAGGGGCAGAAGAGGGGGAGATGAAGCCGGTGGCAGCGGGAGCAGCCGCTCCTCCTGGAGAGGGGACCTCTGCTGCTCCGACAGTTGAGCCCAGTTCCGGGGAGGCTGAAGGCGGGTAAGAGGTCCTGCCGCCCGAGGAAGACGCGGGAGGGAGGCCCGCCCCTCGCGAATCCCGCGGCTCCTGGAGCCCTGCCGCCCGCCCCCTGCGAACCCAGGCCCCGCCGCCAATGGCTCGCCCTGCCTCTGCGCCGCTTGGCCCGTCCCCTCTCAAGCATATCTCGGATAACGCCCCTTCCGCACCTTTCACGGGCGGTGGGAGCTGAGGCTCCTGTCGTTATCTCTGATCCTTGCACCCTGGCAGGAAGCTGGTAGCTCACAGTTTAACGTGAGGCCTTCACATATTCCAGAAAAGAAACCACTTTGCAGTGCCAGACTGGAAGAAGTAACGGTCACTCTGAAAACAGGGTGGGAGAGCTGCCTCTCTTTGAACCTCTCCCAGGACCAACTCTAACCCAGGTAGATTTGACTGTAAAGGCCGGTTAGGCTTCCCTGTGCTCCGTGGGTCCGCGACTGTCTGACATGTCCACCTTCTCAGTATCCTCACAGTACCTTGGGCATCCAGTCTGAGATCAGGCTTAGCTGAAAAAGCTGCAGGAGTATGAAGTTCGGCTGTAATTTGATCATCATTTTTGGGAATAGGCATTTTGAGGTTTGTCTTGAGAATTCCTACTTGAGCGCTTTCATTATCTTATAGGGAGGCAAACTTGGTCGATGTAAGCGGTGGCTTGGAGACAGAATCATCTAATGGAAAAGATACACTAGTAAGTATTTTTAGTTGTTTGCAAGACAAAATAGGGTTTGTTTTTAATTATTTCTTCTTCTTTTTTTTTTTTTTTTTTTTGCGACGGAGCCTTGCTCTGTCGCCCAGGCTGGAATGCAGTGGCGCGATCTCGGCTCACTGCAACCTCCTCCCCCCGGGTTCCAGCGATTCTCCTGCCTCAGCCTCCCGAGTATCTGGGATTACAGGCATCTGCCAACACACCTGGCTTCTTTTTTTGTCTTTTTAGTAGAGACGGGGTTTCACCATGTTGGCCAGGCTGGTCTCGAACTCCTAACCTCAGTTGATTCTCCCGCCTCAGCCTCCCAGAGTGTTGGGATTACAGGCGTGAGCCACCGCGCCCGGCCTTGTTTTTACATTTTTAAGCGAATCAAAAATACATTCAGGCCAGGCACGGTGGCTCATGCCTGTAATCCCAGCACTTTGGGAGGCTGAGACCTCAGGATCACTTGAGACCAGCCTGGGCAACATAGGGAGACCCCCATCTCTTAAAAAAATAAAATAAAGTAAAATACATTCAAGTCAACTGATTTGAGTCTCGAACTGCTCTGACACAGGAAGGTGCTGGGGATACATCAGAGGTGATGGATACTCAGGCGGGCTCCGTGGATGAAGAGAATGGCCGACAGTTGGGTGAGGTAGAGCTGCAATGTGGGATTTGTACAAAATGGTTCACGGCTGACACATTTGGCATAGATACCTCGTGAGTACTTTTCATAGTTTTTGTGAGAATTGCTCGGTAAAATAAATCTGAACATGCTCAACAGTTACTTTGTGGGCAAAATAAATGCAAAGTATTTCCTATGCCTCCTAACCCCTATTCAGCAAGTAGGATGTTGAATCAGGAGTTGTTTTAATTCCCTTAGCATGTTATCTGCTTACTGAGGGCACAGCTCTGGTAGATACAGTGGTGGGTATTGCCCCTCCTTTTGAGTTGACAACCTGGTTTGGAGACAAAAAAAAAAAAATGCAATTACAAAGTGTAATATAAACAAATTTAGAACAATATAAACCTTGTGTTGGTGTTTTGGATTTTTCAGAAAGGATATATGTGGATAAAGCCTGTTGTCCAAAATTTGAGATGACCCATGCTCTTTATGCCTGAACCATCCTTTTTTTCCTTTCTCATTGCTGCTGACTCGCTCCTTTAGGTATATTGTCTACTCTCCTCAGCAAACCTATTTCCAATCATGTACCTCTTCTAGTGAATTAAAATCATATTGTGATTGAGAATGAAAGACTTTTTTCCTTATACTGACTGTCTGTTGGAATAATTGTACTGCTCGCTCTCTGTAATGTTCTTTATGGTTTGTATTATACTAATACATTTATAAAAGACTATCTAAAAATAAGGCTGCATTATCCTGAAATTAATCCACCTTGGGTGAGATTGTGAAGAAATACGTGTGTGTGTGTGTGTGTGTGTGTGTGTGTGTATATATATATATGTTTTCTTGTTTTTTTCTTGCGACTGGGTCTCGCTCTGCCGCCCAGGCTGGAGTGCAATGGCAGGATCACAGCTTGCTGCAGCCTCGAACTTCTGAGCTCAAGGGATCCTCCTGCCTCACCCTTCCAAAGTGTTGGGATTACTGGCATGAGCCACCACACCCAGCTTTCCTTTATAATCTGTTGTATACTTTCTAGTTAAAAGGTTAAAGTGGGTTTTAGAAATGCTGATGTCTTAATTAACATGTGACTTGTGATTTAGGAAAGAGTGTTTTTAAAAAGAAAGAAAAATACTGAAGGATCAGGAAGAAATAATTGATCTTGGTAGCAACATCTGCTGGGAAAACACACTAGCTAAGCAAGCCTGGTCTCTTAGAGAGGCCTAAGATAGGGCCACTTTTGCCAGAAAAATTTGTTTGGATAGACAGTTTAGGAAAGGAAGTTTACTAGAGAGATAACTGGGAGGAATTCAAGGAAGAATCAAATCACAGTTCAAAGTTTTGGTAGCTTTGGAGACAACAGTTTGTAACTGAATTTCAAAAGTTATATCTAAAGCCCAGTTGGATCCTATCAGTGGTATCAAGTTAAAAAAAAAAAAAAAAAGGTGGGGGGCCAGGCGCAGTGACTCACGCCTGTAATCCCAGCACTTTGGGAGGCCAAGGCAGGCTGATCACGAGGTCAGGAGTTCAAAACCAGCCTGACCAACATGGTGAAACCCCGTCACCAGAAAAAAAAATACAAAAATTAGTTGGGCACAGTGGTGCGCGCCTGTAGTCCCAGCTACTCGGGAGGCAGGAAAATCACTTGAACCCGGGAAGCAGAGGTTGCACCCCAGCCTGGGCGACAGTGAGACTCCGTCTCAAAAAAAAAGGCCAGGCATGGTGGCTCACACCTGTAATCCCAGCACTTTAGGAGGCCGAGACAGGAGAATGACGTGAGCCCAGGACTTCGAGACTAGCCTAGGCAACATAGTGAGACCCTGTCTCTACGAGAAATAGAAAAAAATTAGCTGGGCGTGGTGGTTCACATCTGTAGTACCAGCTACTCAGGAGCTTTAGGTGGGAGGATTGCTTAAGCCCTGCAGGTTGAGGCTGCAGTGAGCCATGATTGCTACTGCACTCCAGCCTGGGTAACAGAGTGACACCCTGTCTCAAAAAAGAAAAGAAAAATAAAGCCCAGTTAGGTGGGATGGATTATCTTTTACAACTGAGATAGAGAATGTGAGCTAGCAGGGTATGAAAAAGGCTGCTCTTTACACCTGTTTGTATTTAAATTAAAATAACTATTTACCTACCTATCTTTAGTATGAGGCTTTGTCTTCTGTAAATAAGCTTATCACAATAGTCTGTTTAACAGAAGAGGTTCTACAGAGAAGTGAAGGTAAGGAAACTCAGCTGTAACATTTGTAAGAATGTTTCGTAATTCCATGAGGGTAGCAATAGTTGGTAAATGCTTGGTAGTCTTCTCTGAGGATACCCTAAGCTAGTTTCAGAGTCCAAGATAAACCTTTGTTCTGATTTCTTCTCTTCTAGCTTAAGCCATTTATACTAAAGGTCTTCTGTCCTTCTGTTACTTTGCCCTTTGCAAGACTAAACTCCTGTGCTTTTCCTGTCATCTTGTGCAGTCACTACCATGTTTCTCTTCTCAAATGCGTTGGTTCCTCTGTTGCATCCGTCTCTGCCATATTGTCTTTCCCCTCCTGGCCTCTTCCTCTCTTGCCTTCAAATAGGCAAGTCTTCTCTTGATGTCAGGTGATCCATGCGCCTTGGCCTCTCAAAGTTCTGGAATTAGAGGTCTGAGCCACTGTGCCTGGCCTAGTTATTTACATTTTTAATTCATTTTTTCTTACATTCTGCCTGCCCTTTCCAACCACATTATTGACACCATAGAGATACACCTTAGACTACTTTGTCCTCTTCTACAGCTAGCCTGGCATATTCTTTTTAGGTACTCAAAAAATAAACTTAACAAGATACCAGTGAGAACCTTCTAGATGCTGAATTGTCCAGTATAACGGATAAGGTCTTATTAACTTTCGTGACAGAAAAATCCAGGTATTTATAAAAATATGAGCCCTGTTTTGGTTTTGACAACCTTTTTACATTTTAAGACTATGTTAACATGTTAACATTTTAATTTACCTGTCACTGAGGGGAATGGATTCATGTTAACTTCTCATAAAGAGGCGTACAGCCTGTGCAGCATGGCGAAACCCTGACTCCATAAAAAAATACAAAAATTAGCTGGGCATGGTGGCTAATGCCTATAGTCCCAGCTACTTGGGGGGCTGAAGTGGGAGAATCAACCTGAGCCAGGGAACGTCAAGTCTGCAGTGAGCTATGATTGCACCACTGCACTCCAGCCTGAGTGGTAGAGTGAGACCCTGTCTTTAAAAAAAAAAAAAAGAAGTGTGTGTGTTCACAAGTTCACTAATTCGTATAATTTGGCTCTTCGGCAGATCCTGTCTACCTTTCATGACCAACTACAGTTTTCATTGCAACGTCTGCCATCACAGTGGGAATACCTATTTCCTCCGGAAGCAAGCAAGTAAGAACAAACTCTGGAGTATTTGAAGACGATTATCCACTGGAAAAGAAAAGGGATCTGGGTGTAGCAGAATCAGGAGACCTTTGCCTAGTAGCTGGTATAAATTCAGTTGGGGTTTAGCTCTGAATAATTGCAATTGCCCATTTCAGGTCACATGATGACTCCATTTTGCTGCCATAATTGTTATTTTCTGGACCACTTATCGAGTATTCCCTTGGTAGTAGAGATGTAGTACTACAGATAACTGTTTCTTTCTTTTTGTTTTTGATAGACTTGAAGGAAATGTGCCTTAGTGCTTTGGCCAACCTGACATGGCAGTCCCGAACACAGGATGAACATCCGAAGACAATGTTCTCCAAAGATAAGGTAGAGGTGGAATTAATGTAATTGCAGTTATGTTGAAGAGTTAGGTGGAACTTCTAAATATACTCCCTAACAAGTACTTTCTTCCCAGTTTTTATTGAATATATGACAGTGGATTCAGTGATTACCTTGTTCTCTTTTTTTTTCAAGATGGAGTCTTGCTCTGTTGCCCAGGCTGGAATGCAGTGATGCGATCTCAGCTCACTGCACCCTCTGCCTCCTGGGTTCCAGAGATTCTCCTGCCTCCGCTTCCCGAGTAGCTGGGATTACAGGCATGCGCCACCACGCCCAGCTAATTTTTTGTATTTTTAGTAGAGACAGGATTTCACCATGTTGGCCAGGCTCATCTCCAACTGACCTCATGATCCACTGGCCTCGGCCTCCCAAAGTGCTGGGATTGCAGGCGTGAGCCACCGCACCTGGACTGTTGTGTTTTTTTTGAGAGAGGGTCTCTGTCACCCAGGCTGGAGTGCAGTGGTGTGATCATGGCTCACTGCAGCCTTGACCTCCTGGGCTAAAGCAATTTGCCTTCCTCGGCCTCTCAAAGTGCTGGGATTACAGGTGTGAGCCACTGCACGTGGCCTCTTTTTAGTTTATTTTTTCCAAAATTATTTTGAAAAGTTTCAAGGTGGAATGTAGTGACACCATCACGGCTCACCGAAGACTTGACCTCCTGGGCTCAGGTGATCCTCCCACCTCAGCCTCTCAAGTAGCTGGGACTACAGGTGCACACCACCACACCCAGCTAGTTTTTATGGTTTTTTTAGAGACAGGGTTTCGCCACGTTGCCCAGGCTGGTAGAACTCCTGTACTCAAGTGATCCGTCCGCCTCAGCCTCCCAAGGTGTTGGGATTACAGGTGTGAGCCACTGCACCCGGCCCATTTCTTCTTAGATTTGCCAGTTAACATTTTGCTACATTTGTTTTATGTCCCCATATGTCTGTTTTTCCCTTAAGCTATATGAGGCTACATTGTGGATACACTTTACCCAATATTCTGTTATACAACCACAATGCCATAATCATAATAAAAAAATTTAACATTGGTGCAGTACTACTAATTTACAGTTCATATTTGTAGTTTCTCAGGATTATTTTTGTGTTAATAATATCCTCCTCTATAGCTTCTTTCTCCATCCAGGATCTGGTCAGGATCACCCATTACATTTAGTTGTAATGACTGTTTTGTCTCTAATCTATTAATAAAACAATTCCTTTATTCAGTTGGGTTTTGCTCTATTACCCAGCCTGGAGTGCAGTGGCACAGGCCTGGCTCACTGCAGCCTCAACCTCCTGTGTTCAAGCTATTCTCCCACCTCAGCCTCCCGAGTAGCTGGGATTCCAGGCGCATGCTACCACATCCAGCTAACTTAAAAAAATTATTTGTGGAAATGTGGTCTCACTAGCTGGTTTCGACCTCCTGGGTTCAAGTGATCCTCCTGCTTTGGCCTTCCAAACGTCTGGGAATACAGGCATAAACCAACACACCCAGCCCCTTTATTTATTTATTTAATGAATTAAAATTTTTTAAGTGCTTAGGCAGTTGTTTGGCATGATATTCCTCAATTTGCATTTGACTTTCTTCATGATTATGTTCTGGTTAAACTTTTTTTTTTCCGCTATAATAGGGACAGGTCTCACTATGTTGCCCAAGCTGGTCTTACACTCCTGGGCTCAAGCAATCTACCAGGCTTGGCCTCCCAAGGTGCTGAGATTACAGTTGTGAGCCACTGTGCCTGGCCATGTGTTAAACATCTTTGGCAAGAATGTTACATAAGTATCGTGTGTTTTTTAGACTGTCACATCAGGAGGTATATAAGATATTGCTTTGTTTTATTATTAGTGATCCTAAATTTGACTAGTTGGTTAAGGAGGGAGCATTTTTATCTTTGTGCTAAGTAATCCTTAAGCCATACATGGAGATTATGTGAGTACTTTATTCTCCTACTCCTTTCAACCAGTGATTTTTAGCCACCATTGATTATCCAACCCTGAATCAGTTGTTAGAGTAGTAGTTGTAAATCAGAATACATTCTTTGGTTGCAAGTCTTCTGTAAATAACTTTCCCTCATTCTTTTTCTTCCCTTTTAAATATCACTGTGGATTATTTTTTAAAAATCAGTGTGTTATAGTCCATTGTTGGAATTTTTTTTTTTTTTTAATTAAGATGGAGTCTGGCTCTGTCACCCAGGCTAAAATGCAGTGGTGCGATGTCTCGGCTCACTGCAACTTCTGCCTCCTGGGTTCAAGCAATTATCCTGCCTCAGCCTCCTGAGTAGCTGGGACTACTGGCGCATGCCACCATGCCTGGCTGATTTTTGTATTTTTTGGTAGAGACAGGGTTTCACCATGTTGGCCAGGCTGGTCTCAAACTTCTGACCTCAAGTGATCTGCCCACCTCAGCCTCCCAAAGTGCTGGGATTACAAGCGTGAGCCACCACGCCCAGCTCTTGTTGGATTTTTTCATTTCTGACCCTCAGGTTGTCCCAGATTCAACCATTGTAGCCCTATCAGACTGACTCCTGAAACTCTTTGATACTCCCCCATCCGTTTTTGAACTCTTCCTTACTTTCTGGAACAACAAAATATTCCAGGCTTTCTTTGTACTTTCCCTGGTTCCTTTTAGTAAAGATTTAGTTGTCATGGAGCTAACTCTGGTGGTGGTACTTTTGAAGATTATCTAAATAGGAGGCCAGAAGATGAAGGTCAAAAGTCGTTTCAGTCATGCAAGCAGGAGTTGGTGAGAGCCACAGTCACAGCAGTGGGGATGGAAGGGAGTCCTGATTGGAGTGACATTTCTGAAATTTTAAAATTTATTTGGTGAGCATTTAGGTGTAAAAATTGTGAGAGAAGAGTCAAGGACAACTCTTAATGTGTCTAGCTTATTCTGGGTGATGACTGGTTCTAAGTTATCAGGAGCAAGAATAGAAATCCATAAAGCAGATTTATGAGGTAATATACCAAGTTCCATTTTAGTCACAAGAAGTTTGAGGTCCCTTTAGGATGTCCAGATAGAGATGTCTCAGCTGGTAGAAATAGGAGTTCAAGAGAGAATAATTTGGGAGTCATCTTCCAACTGACAGCCAAGGGACTGTGACAGAGCTTTTCTCTCCAATTGGAGTGTAAGCCCTACATGGCTAAGGTTTGTTTATACTTGTGGAAATCCCCATAATCTGTGTATTGTGTGTATGCAATGAAATATTCAGAGATTAAAAGACAAACATGTAAACCTTGTATAACACCGTGGGGGGAAAAACTAACATGGATTTTTCTCTTGATTCTAACAAGGTCTTTGAAAAATGCTGTTTTCTTTCTTTGTCAGCATATCTTTGACTGCAGCAGTAATAGTCTTAATTTATTTTGAAAATTAGGATATTATACCATTTATTGATAAATACTGGGAGTGCATGACAACCAGACAGAGACCTGGGAAAATGACTTGGCCAAATAACATTGTTAAAACAATGGTAAGTAGATTAAAATTGATTAGACTTGACATTTAAAAAACCATTGTTTTTTGTAAGAATTCAATAATATTTTATCGTCTCATTGTGAAATGGTAAAATTAGAACAACTTAATGTTAAATCTTTGAGTGTGAGATACAGCTAATTGTGAATTTTAGTAGTTTTCACACACAGAATCAGTGAGATGCATATTGTCTTATATGAACATTGCCCGCATACACCTGGTTTTATGTATTGAAACTTGTCCACAGTACTTTTCCAAGAATAATTTTGTATTGAAATTAGAGACCATTTCTTTTCTTCTATTAAAAAAAAAGTTATAGGCAATATTGTCCTTAAAACTAAAGAGAGCACCTTGGGAGAAGTCAACAGGAAGCTGTTAACAGTGCTTATCTTTGTGAAATAGAAGGATAGGTGAGGATTATGAAAAACTTGGGCACTCTTTGTGTTTCTCTGTTGTTTGAATTTTTTGATGGTCACTGATTATTTCT
Organism: Pan troglodytes; assembly: GCF_028858775.2. Taxonomy (NCBI): domain Eukaryota; kingdom Metazoa; phylum Chordata; class Mammalia; order Primates; family Hominidae; genus Pan; species Pan troglodytes. Next base: position 46,516,056 of record NC_072405.2, read on the forward strand.
TAGAAGGAAAAACGATACTATCTTTTTTGGACACTGCACCTAGGAATTGACTTTTAGAGTTAATGGTTGATTATTAATTCCATACTTTTAAGTATAAAATGTTCATTAATAGTAAAACACTGCTTCTTTTTAGAGTAAAGAAAGAGATGTATTCTTGGTAAAGGAACACCCAGATCCAGGGAGTAAAGACCCAGAAGAAGATTACCCCAAATTTGGACTTTTGGATCAGGTACATTAATATGTTTTACATTTTCTTTTTGATTTTAAGCCACTCGGGGATAGGTAATCAGGTTCTGTTTACATTTGTATATTTGCCACATAACACACTGCCATTATATGCACATAGCATGGTGGACTCCAAAAAAATAGTGACTGATATGAGAGTACTCACCTTCAACCAAGAGACCAGTGTTGTATAGTGTTTTCGTTGTGGGTCTTCCCCAAAATGTTATGAATTTCTTCAAATCACTTTTTTTTTTAACTTTAGTTTCCTCACTTGTAACATGTAAAAATGCTATTTCAAATTACTTCTAATCTTCCTGCCATCTTAAATTTTGCTCTTAAAAACTTTCTTTGTTGTGAAAAGAATTTGTTTTGAAGAATTTGTGTTGCATATCTAACATAACAGGCAAACGAAAATTGCCGTTTTTTGTTCAACAGCAGGGTTCACATTTGGCAAGTCAGAATGTCAAATCTTAAAGCTGTGTCTTTACATGTTTGATTTGCCAGCTTTGAAAATGCAAGATTCAGCCCAGTGCAGTGGCTCATGCCTGTAATCCTAGCACTTTTGGAGGCTGAGGCAGGAGGATTGCTTGAGTCCAGGCATTCAAGACCAGCCTGGACAATACAACAAGACCTGTCTCTCAAAAAAGAAAATGCAAGATTTCACATAGAAATTTAGATTTCTGTCTTGTAAAATGAAAACATCTGACTGCATGGGGCCTGAATTCCCACAGGAGCTGAGTGAATGGGGCTTAGGCACTCTGGTTTGCCCTGTGCCCTCTCCTGCCTCTACCCAAGTTGATTGATTAATTGCCATTTATCGCCATTCTGAAACTATTCTGATCCTTACACTTGGCCTACCTCACACATACTTGCAAGGGTGCTTGCTGGTCCTTAAAACACCCAAGTTTGGGACTCTGCGAGCTTCATTGTTTAGAATTGTCCATTTCAGACTGTGCATGGTGGCGCACGCCTGTAATCCCAGCACTTTGGGAGGCTGAGGCGGGCAGATCATTTGAGATCGGGAGTTGGAGACCAGCCTAGCCAACATGGCGAAACTCTATCTCTAGTGAAAATAGAAAAATTAGGCCAGGCATGGTGGCTCATGCCTGTAATCCCAGCACTTTGGGAGGCCAAGGTGGGTGGATCACCTGAGGTCAGGAGTTTTGAGACCAGCCTAGCCAACATGGTAAAACCCCATCTCTACTAAAAAATACAAAAATTTAGCTGGGTGTGGCAGCAGGCACCTCTAATCCCAGCTACTCAGGAGGCTGAGGCAAGAGAATCACTTGAACCTGGTAGGCAGAGGTTGCAGTAAGCCAATATCGCGCCACTGCACTCCAGCCTGGGTGACAAGAGTGAAACTCTCTCAAAAAAAAAAATAATAATTAGCCAGGCGTGTTGGTGTGTGCCTATAATCCCAGCTACTCGGGAGGGTAAACCAAGAGAATCGCTTGAACCTGGAAGGCAGAAGTTGCAGTAAGCCGAGATCGCGCCACTGTACTACAGACTGGGCAATAGAGTAAGGCCCCATCTCAAAAAAAAAAAGAATTGTCAATTTTAGTTCCCATTCTGTTAGAATTTCTCTTGTTTTATGAGCATCCAGATTGACTGACTTACGTAGGCTCCTTTTTTAATTGGATGTATTTTTGCAGGACCTTAGTAACATTGGTCCTGCTTATGACAACCAAAAACAGAGCAGTGCTGTGTCTACTAGTGGGAATTTAAATGGTAAGTGTTTACATGTCTCATTGCTGAAATATTTGGAAGCTATTGAATCCAGTTGTGCCAGAACTGGCCATTCTTTGGGTTGACCCTTAACCTGGATACTTACTAAAATGCTTTTATAGTTCAAACTCAATTTTTAGGAACTAGCCAAGGATTTGGCAGATGGTAATAGAGGAGAACTTTTTGTCACTTTACAACAGTTTGGTCTTGAGTGAGACAGGTTTAGCATAAGACAAGGAACCATTTCAAGGTCAGATTTGCTGTGTTTATATCTGTATCCTTATAACTAACATTAAATTTAGAAAGATTCAGCTCCTCTCCACTCTTTTTCTGCAATTCAGCTGTTACTTTTAACAGATTTCCTGTGCCCATCTTCTAATTTTTCTTGCCCTGAAACTTCAGCTCATTCACATGATAGCATTTCTATATTAACCACCCATTGCAGCTTGTTCTTCTGTTAACCCATCTAATAGCGGGAAAACCCCTCGTTACTAATGGTTATTTAATAAGAGTTGGGGTGGCTGAGAGATATTTAGCTGTTCATCTGATATATGGGATCAGTAACCTGTCTTTTGGAGTGGTCGCGTCTTAAATATCTGATCATTTCTACTGTTACTAATATTTTAAGGTGGGTTGGAAATAGCTAGTGTGTATCTTTTTACAACATATTTTCCCGTTTTAATTGTTAAAATTTGACAAATACATGGTGCCACTTCTGTTCTTACAGGTGGAGCCACTTTTGGAGGTGAATTCCTCCACTGTCTTCTTTCAGCCTCTCAGACTTAAGTATTTGTGGTTTGGAAAATGCTTTTTGCTGAGCTATGGTAGAAGCTAAAAACTACATAATTTGAAGCATTATGAAAATGGCGGCAATAGCACTTAATATGAAACAGTAGTTGAGTTTAATGTTAGTATTTAAGAGCTTGTATGTTGTCATATTCTGCCTAACATGGCCAGCCATCCCACTTCTGTACTGTTTGCTCTGTTCTGGTTGGATCTGAAACTTCTTAAAATAATCAAAATGCAAATGACAATTAAAAATGTAATTGTGGCCACGCGAGGTGGCTCACGCATGTAATCCCAGCACTTTGGGAGGCCGAGACAGGCAGATCACCTGAGGCCAGGAGTTTGAGACCAGCCTGGCCACCATGGCAAAGCCCCATCTCTACTAAAAATACAAAAAATTAGCCAAGTGTGGTGGCAGGCGCCTGTAATCCCAGCTACTCGGGAGGCTGAGGCAGGAGAATCGTTTGAACCCAGGAGGCAGAGGTTGCAGTGAGCCGAGATCGTGCCACTGCACTCCAGCTTGGGCAACAGAGCAAGACTCTGTCTCAAAAAAACAAAAATTTAATTGTTTTTTGATTATGGTTACTTAAACTAGAGATGATGACATTGCAGCAGTTTAACATTAAACTTTTATGAAAAATAGGAATAACATCTGAGGTGTTCACCAAAGGAAATTCTGCATAAAAAGTCTGGTCCTGTATATGCAGAATATGAGCCACCTTCAATGTCTTGATCCTTTTTATTGCAGCAGAACTGCTAGTAATTCCCAAGCTTGCCCCAAATTAAGATTTAGTACTCTGCAGTTGTTTACGTAAAGGTGTTTTCCTGCAGTTCAGGGACATTTCCTGGAAGAGGGAAAAATAAAACTAATTGAGAGGAATTTGAACTGGACAAAAATTTCAAAGTACCTATTTCAGAAATACACAAGGTAATCTTCCTTGTGGCTTTAGTATGTAGCTAAATTTTTTGTATAAAATATGTAAATTGTCTATTCCTATTAATTGCTTTTAGTTCCACAAGCCAGGTTAATCTAACCTGAATTTTAGTGCATTGGCACAATCTTAATAAATGTTGTATTTGACGAATGGGTATGGAACTAAAAATTGCCTAGCAAATCGAAAGCCTTCTTTCTTATTTGTGTCATGTGCAACCACGATGGAGATCTAGCAGTACTGGAGAGAAACACCTTTTTAGTACTTCTGTTTCCGTTTTCCATGTTGGATGTATTTTGTCTTGTTGGATATTCAGGTTCAATGCTTTAGCAGATACTGTGCTTTTATGATGTTTATGGACTGTATTGTGTAGTTCAAGCAAGTGAACATCGACTTACAGTGAGGATATTCTCTCTTTATGGGTGTTTGTATTAATTTGGATGAAAAAAAATGTGCCCATACAGTTGTTTTCATTCTTTTTAGCTGTGGGTGTTTGGGATCTGAATGAGTGAGAATGCATTTGTGTCACACCCTGAGAAAGTATACCAATAGTTGCAGTTTATTAGGAACAAAGGTTGAAAACTGTAACCCAACCATCATAGTGCTGGATTCATTTGAGTTTATTGCCAGAACCCAGTGTTCCCAGGCTATGAGATGCTCAGTAGATTCTTTGAAAACTAGGGTGAAATCCAATATGCCTTTGGAAGGAAATCCTCCTGTGGTGTTACACAAATGCACATTGGGTGTGTTGGTCCCTATGGAATTTCAGTATCCACATGGTGTTTCCCTTGTGGCTCATTGAAAGCAATCTGCTTTCTCTTCAAAGGGGGAATTGCAGCAGGAAGCAGCGGAAAAGGACGAGGAGCCAAGCGCAAACAGCAGGATGGAGGGACCACAGGGACCACCAAGAAGGCCCGGAGGTGGGGAGAGTGCCCACCCTGCCCCCCTCACTATTTAAGTATTATTTGGTGCTGGGAAAGTCCAGCAGAGGGAAGAGAGTTCAAGGGTCAGAGGTTAAAAAGCCTGTCCATTTTTTCTAAACCTTGAGCACTTTGAGGGACAAAATAACCCCAGGTTGGAGGCCAGGTGCAGTGGCTCATGCGTGTAATCCCAGCACTTTGGGAGGTCAAGGAGGGTGGATCACTTGAGGCCAGGAGTTTGAGACCAGCCTGGCCAACATGGCGAAACCCCATCTCCACTAAAAATACAAAATTAGGCAGGTGTAGTGGTGAGCGCCTGTAATCCCAGCTACTTGGGAGGCTGAGGCAGGAGAATCGCTTGCACCTGGGAGGCGGGTGGCAGTGAGCCAAGATCATGCCACTGCACTCCATCCTGGGCAACAGAATGAGACTCCGTCTCGAAAACAAAACAGAAAACAAAAATAATAACCCCAGACCGGGCACGGTGGGTCATGCCTGTAATCCCAGCACTTTGGGAGGCTGAGACAGGTGAATCACCTGAGGTCAGGAGTTTGAGACCATCCTGGACAATGTGGTGAAACCCCATCTCTACTGAAACAAAAAACAAAAAAATTAGCTGGGCCTGGGGCACGTGCCTATAATCCCAGCTACTCAGGAGGCTGAGGTGGGAGAATTGCTTGAACCCAGGAGGCAGAGGTTGTAGTGAGCTGAGATTTGCACTCCAGCCTGGGCCACAAGAATGAAACTGTCTCAAAAAAACAAAACAAACCCAAGTTTAAGTGTCATGTTTTACATTTAAGTGTACATACATTTGTTAGTACAAAATTTATAGTAGTAACAAGGATAGTGTCTTCTGGTGATAAGCCTGGGGAACCTAGGGAGTGAAGTTCTGTTAAGGCGACTTGAGAAAGGATAGGTGGGGAGGGAGTGAAACCAGTGTTGAATGTTAGCTCCTTTAGCTCCTTAACTTTCTGCTTCTCCCTTCTCATGCCTTTTCCCTTCCCTTTGTCTAAAGCTGAGGTGATGAAATCCAGGTTGCTTATTTATTTATATATTTTTGTGAGATGGAGTTTTGCTCTGTCACCCAGGCCGGAGTGCAGTGATGGAATCTCGGCTCACTGCACAAGTTATTTACTTAGATTAGCAAGATAGCAAGTGCTTATGTCTCTGAGCTTCTGTTCATTACTTTATAATAATCAGTATACTAAAGAATATCACCCTAATCACCCCCATTCCTCTCCTCCCTTCCCCCCCGCATAATGTACCAGCTCAGTTTCATAGACATCAATTCATGTTTAAAGACCACTGGGAAGATATCCACAATCTACAAGTAATTTCACCAAAACTACCTTGCTCAATAAAGCTAATCCTTTTCACTTCCTTGTTTTGCCTGAAGAGGGCAGAGTTACTTATTTGAGTAATGAGAAGTATTTGCTGTGAAGTTGCATGTATTCTAGCTGAAATAAACCAGAGGCCTTTCTTACACAGTTGAATGCATTTGAGCTAAAGGGGGTTTTAGTTTTTTGATGTTATTTTTTCCTTTCTGCAGTGACCCTTTGTTTTCTGCTCAGCGCCTTCCCCCTCATGGCTACCCATTGGAACACCCGTTTAACAAAGATGGCTATCGGTATATTCTAGCTGAGCCTGATCCCCACGCCCCTGACCCCGAGAAGCTGGAACTTGACTGCTGGGCAGGAAAACCTATTCCTGGAGACCTCTACAGAGCCTGCTTGTATGAACGGGTTTTGTTAGCCCTACATGATCGAGGTATGTAAAGTATTGGAGATCATATGGATGCAGGGTTACTTTGAACTGCCATCATTAGCCTTGTCAGTCTAGAATTAGGTGTACATCTCAGTCTGTTGCCACTGCCTCACCCCCATCTCTGTCTAGATTCATCCAGAACGTGCAAGAAATTCTGTTCCTTCCTATAAGCTCCAGCCGTTTTATATATATATATATATATATATATATATATGGTTTTTTAAAACTTTCTATTTTGAACTAATTTTAAACTTGCAGTAAAGTTGCCAAAAATAAGTTTTCTTTCTCATCAAGCTTTTCCTAATGATAATATCTTAGAAAACCATAGTACAGTTATCAAAACTGGGAAATTAACATTGGTAAATATTATCAACACAACTAGAGAAAGACCTTTCAATTTTACCAGTTTTTCCACTCACACTTAATTATTTCTCTTTAGTCTATTATAGTCTTGAACAGTTCCAAAGCCATTGCTTATCTTTCATGACCATGATATTTTTTAAGTGTTTTAATCAGTTATTTTGTTGACTATTCCTCAGTGAAGATTTCTCTGATGTTTTCTCATGATTAGACTGAAGTTAGGCAGTTTGGGGAAGAATAACATGGAAACAATGTCTTATAGCATCATCTCATGGGATTCATGATGTCAGTAGGTCTTATTGGTTACATTGACCTTGATCATTTGGTTAAGGTGATTCTGCTAGCTTTCTCCACTGTAAAAAACTACCGTCTTTCCCTTATACTTAACAAATGTCTTAGGCAAAAATACATCGAGTCTATCTATGCAAATATCTTGTTTGTTTTTAAACTTATGTTCACTAATTTTAGCACCCATCAGTGGATATTGTCTGCAACAATTATGACTGTGTTGTATGATGATTTTCGATTTCCTCTTTCCCTTTTCTGTTAATTGATTATTTATATCAGTATGGACTCATATATTTACTTTATTTCAGGGAGTATAATCCAATACTTTGATTATTTTGTTGTTTAAATTATTCCAGCTTTGGCAAGTAGGAGCTTCTTCAAGAAGTTGGTTCTTGTGTTCTTTCGATAAGCCGCATCTTTTTTAAAAAAAAAAATTTCTTTACTTTGAGGCATCAAAAGGTGTTCCTGGCCAATCTTATATTTTCTGTGCCCCAGGCCTACTTCTTCACCAAGCCCTGGTTCCTTTGATTGGAGCATGTTGTTTAGGAATAACATCTAGGTGCTCACTTCCATATATCACATATACCAAAATTGGAATGATACAGAGAAGATGCATGGCCCCTGTGCAAGAATAACACACAAATTTGTGAAGCGTTCCTTTTTTTTTTTTTAAGTAATAAAGTAAATAAACAAATAGCAATTAATATCTAGGTGTTAGGTGTGCTGTTACTAGGCGTCGTTGCTTCTAGACTTCCTCAGTGGTCAGAGGTAGGAAGTGCATGTGTGTATGTACAAACCTGCATGTACACAGATAACAATTTATATTGATACCTGGGTTGACAGCCTTCCTCCTTTCCTTATTTGTAAGGTCTTTCTCCAACAGTGGGAAATGTGAATAATTAGATAGATAATTATCTACAATATATTTACTTTATTTCAATATATTTATTTTGTTATAGAGATCAGAGTCTCACTCAGGCTGGTATGCAGTGATGCAGTCCTGGCTCACTGCAGCCTCAACCTCCTGGGCTCAAACGATCCTCCTGCCTCAGCCTACTGAGTAGCTGGGATCACAGGCACACGCCACCACACCTAGCTGGGTTTTTTAATTTTAATTTTTTAGAGGTGGGGTCTTACTATGTTGCCTAGGCTGGTCTCAAACTCCTGGGCTCAAGCCGTCATCCTGCCTCAGCCTCCCAGGGTCTTGGGAGTGAGCCACCATTCTTGACCTTGCTCATATTTAATATGCACATAAAGTAGTTTCAGAATTTCTTTCTTTTTTTTTTTTTTTTGAGTTGGAGTCTTGCCCTGTCACCCAGGCTGGAGTGCAGTGGCGCAATCTCGGCTCACTGCAACCTCTGCCTCCCGGGTTCAAGTGATTCTTCTGCCTCAGCCTCCTGAGTAGCTGGAATTACAGGCACGTGCCACCATGCCCGGCTAATTTTTTGTATCTTTAGTAGAGACGGGGTTTCACCGTGTTAGCCAGGCTGGTCTTGAACTCTGGACCTTGTGATCTGCCCGCCTCAGCCTCCCAAAGTGCTGGGATTACAGGCGTGAGCCACCGCACCTAGCCAGTTTCAGAATTTCTAATCCCTGGGAGAAACATTTACTAAGTAGATTATAGCATTTATATATAGCTCTTTTTGTCTTTAGACTTGCCGTACTCAGTCCAAGGTACTGGTAACTTAGATTAGTTCTTTTCTTCCCCACTTCCTTTAGTGGGTCATGTCCAGTTAAGTCAGGTTTATTTGCTAGTGTTTGATGCCATTTTGGATTCTCCCACATGTTGATTGTTTGTGTGTATGTATGTTTGGAGTGAGGATGTGTGAAACATTACTATGGTTCTGGGAGTCAGAGCTGTACAGAACGGTTTACAAAATGTCACTCCCTCATCACCCCTACAATGCCCTTCTCACTCTCTTTTTTCCACCATCTTCCCAGCCACACTCTAGTTTCTAGTTTATCCTTGCTGTATTTCTTCACAAATGAGCAGATACAGTACATGTATATATTCTTTTATCTCCCTTTTTTGTTTGTCTGTTTCTGGGTTTTTTTGGTTTGATTTGTTTTTTGAGGCTAGAAGGCAGTGGCGTGATCTCGGCTCACTGCAGCCTTCACCTCCCTGGCTCAAGCAATTCTCATGCTGAAGCCTCCCGAACAGCTGGGACTACAGGTGTGTGCCACCACCCGTGGCTAATTTTTGTATTTCTAGTAGAGATGGGGTTTCGTCATGTTGGCCAGGCTGGTCTCAAACTCCTGAGCTCAGGTGATCTGCCCATCTCAGCCTCCCAAAGTGCTGGGATAACACGTGTGAGCCACTGCGCCCAGCCTTATCTCCTTTTTTATACATGAATAGCAGCGTGCTATATATATAGTCTTTGCTCCATGCAATTATTTTATTTTATTTTATTTTTTTAGAAAGGTTCTTGTTCTGTCACCCAGGCTGGAGTGCAATGGTGCGATATCAGCTCACTGCAGCTTCGACTTCCTGGCTCAAGCAATCTTCCCATCTTAGCCTCCCAGGTAGCTGGGACTACAGGCACACATCACTGCACCCAGCTAAATTTTAATTATTTTTTTTAGGGACAAAGTCTCCTTCACTGTGTTGCCCAGGATGGTCTTGAACTCCTGACCTCAGGTGATCCTCCTTCCTTGGCCTCCCAAAGTGCTGGGATTATAGGCATGGGCCATTGCATCTGGCCTCATTGTTTATTTGTTTGTTTTCAAGATGGGGTCTCACTCTGCCACCCAGGCTGGAGTGCAGTGGTGTAATCATGGCTCACTGCAGCCTCAACCTTTCCTGTTAAAATCAGCCTACAAAGCCTCGAAATTCTCTCCCACCTTTTGCCATTTTTTCTTTCTGTGGAAGTCATGGGGTTCTCCCCTGATTATTTAGATTGCTCCCTTATCTCACATAATGGCCTGGTAATAAAGTAAGATTCAAACCATATGCAGAGGTAGAGAGATGAATTACAGTGAATACCTGTCTTAGTCCCTTTGTGTTGCTACTAAGGAGGACTTGAGGCTGGGTAATTTGTAAAGAAAAGAGGTTTATTTGGCTAAAAGAAGCATGGCACCAGCGCTTGCTTCTGGTGAGGATCCCAGGCATGTCCAGTCATGGTAGAAGGCAAAGCGGAGCAGGCGTTAGATGGCAAGAGAGGAAGCAAGACAGGGAGGGAGGTGCCAGGCTCTTTTTAACAACCAGCTCCTCAGAAACTAATAGAGTGAAAACTCACTCACATCCCCACATTCCGCATTAATCTGCTCTTGAGGTATCTGCCCTCCTGACCCAAACACCTCCCATCAGACCACACCTCCAACATTGTGATCAAATTTCAACCTGCATTTAGGGTCAAATACCCAAACTATAGCGATACCTTGTACACTTTTCACCCAGATTTTAACAGTTCAAGATTTTGCCATGTTTGCTTTATCTATTTCTTTTTCTTTTTCTGAATTAAAAAAATATATATATCACCCTATGTACACTAAAAACTATGCATCTCTTTAAAAATGCGGCTATTGGGGCCAGGCACAGTGGCTCACGCCTGTAATCCCAGCACTTTGGGAGGCTGAGGCGGGTGGATCACCTGAGGTCGAGAGTTCAAGACCAGCCTGACCATCATGAAGAAACCCCTTCTCTACTAAAAATACAAAATTGCGGGCCTGGTGGTAATCCCAGCTACTCGGGAGGCTAAGACAGGAGAATCTCTTCAACCTGGGAGGCGGAGGTTGCAGTGAGCCGAGATCGCGCCATTGCACTCCAGCCTGGGCGACAAGAGTGAAACTCCATCTCAAAAAAAAAAAATGCAGATATTTTCTTTTATAACCAAAATAATTCCTTGCTATCATCCAAATTCAGTTCATAATCAGATTTCCTTGATTGTCTTAAATACCGGTTCATCTCCTGAGATATTTATGAATTACAAAAGGAAAATTGTCATTTAGCAGTGGAGAAACCTGGCAGGCATCATCTTAATCAAGTGACCAGAGTGAACATCACTATTTTGATAGCATGTATGATGCACTGAGGGGCACAACATTACCTCATTGGAGTTCCTGAGTAAGAATAACAATAACCTTGACCTTAAAATGAGGAAACGCCAGGCCGGGCATGGTGGCTCACACCTGTAATCCCAGCACTTTGGGAGGCCAAAGTGGGTAGATAACCGGAGGTCAGGAGTTTGATACCAGCCTGGTCAACATGGTGAAACCCCATCCCTACAGAAATAGAAAAATTAGCCAGGCATGATGGCAGGCACCTGTAATCCCAGCCACTTGGGAGGCTGAGGTGGGAGAATCGCTTGAACCCGGGAGCCAGAGGTTGCAGTGAGCCGAGATTGCACCATCACACTCCAGCCTGGATGACAGAGCAAGACTCTATCTCCAAAAAAAAAAAAGCAAAAGAAAACACCAGACAAATGTAACTGAGGGACATTCTACAAACTGAAATGACCAATATTCTTCAAAGTGTCAAGCTTATGAAAGGTTGAGGAACTGTTTGAGATTGGAAGAGGCTAAGGAGGCATGACAACTAAGTGAAATGTGGAATCTAGGATTAGAACCTGGGCCAGAAAAGGGGATATTACTTGGATAATTGGCTTAATTTTAAGAAGGTCCATGGATTATTTAATAGTATTATTGTTAATTTTCTGGTTTTGATGATTATGTTAATGATTATACATGATGTGAACATTTAGGAAAACTGAGTGAAGCACACACTAGGACTCTACTATTTTTTGAAAGTTTGAAATTGTTTTAAAACAGTTAAGGCCAGGTGCTGTGGCTCATTCCTGTAATCCCAGAACTTTGGGAGGCCAAGGAGAGCGGATTGCTTGAGTTCAGGAGTTTGAGACCAGCCTGGGCAACTTGTTCAAACCCTATCTCTACAAACAATTAGCTGGATGTGGTAGCACTTGTAGTACCAACTACTTGGGGGCTGAGGCAGGAGGATTGTTTGAGCCCAGGAAGTCAAGGCTGTAGTGAGTCAAGATGACACCACTGCATTCTAGCCTGAGCAACAGCATGAGACCTTATCTCAAGGAAAAAAAAAAAAAAAAAAACTAGTCAAGAGGCTAGCCACAGTGGCTCATACCTGTAATCCTGGCACTTGGGCCAACACAAGAAGATCACCTGAGGCCACGAGTTCAAGGCTGTGGTGAGCTGTGGTTGTGCGACTGAGTAAGAGAGCAAGACCCTGGCTCTTAAAAAAAAAAAAAAAAGTTAAATTTTTTAAATGAAGATTTATTCAAATTAAGTTCCAAACTCATCACCATTGGTTTGTTATATTTGAGGGAATATGCAATATAATTAATATCAATCAGATGTCTTAAAGTTAATCACATGTAGGCTGGGCTCAGTGACTCAGCCTGTAATTCCAGCACTTTGGGAGGTCAGTGCAGGTGGATCACCTGAGGTCAGGAATTCGAGACCAGCCTGACCAATATGGTGAAACCCGTCTCTACTAAAAATACGAAAATTAGCTGGGCGTGGTGGTGGGCGCCTGTAATCCCAGCTACTCAGGCTGAGGCAGGAGGATTGCTTGAACTTGGGAGGCGGAGGTTGCAGTGAGCCAAGATCGTGCCACTGTACTCCAGCCTGGGCTACAGAACAAGACTCTGTCTCAAAAAAAAAAAGATAAGCCAGGTGCGGTGGCTCATGCCTGTAATTCCAACACTTTGGGAGGCCAAGGCGGGCAGATCACGAGGTCAGGAGTTCAAGACCAGCCTGACCAACATGGTGAAACCCTGTCTCTACTAAAAATACAAAAATGAGCTGGGTGTGGTGGCACGCGCCTGTAATCCCAGCTACTCGGGAGGCTGAGGCAGGAAAATTGCTTGAACCCGGGAGGTGGAGGTTGCAGTGAGCCGAGATTGCACCACTGCCCTCCAGCCTGGGCGACAGAGTGGGACTCCATCTCAAAAAAAAAAAGATAATCACATGTAATAAAAACTAGGTAACCTAACAACTTTCTCTTTTTTGTTGCTTTCTCATTCCTTGCCAGTATCTTATGCTGAGATTTTTAAACTCCTCAACTAATATTTCAAACACCTGACCTGATATTTGTGATTTTTAAATTGTTTTATTGGACTAATGTTTTTGTGGCAATTGTCCCCAAGAACCTCAAATAAGTTGCAGGCCTTCTTTTAATCTCTGTCACCGCAGCTCCCCAGTTAAAGATCTCAGATGACCGGCTGACTGTGGTTGGAGAGAAGGGCTACTCTATGGTGAGGGCCTCTCATGGAGTACGGAAAGGTGCCTGGTATTTTGAAATCACTGTGGATGAGATGCCACCAGATACCGCTGCCAGACTGGGTTGGTCCCAGCCCCTAGGTAAGCTGGGGCCTTAATATGGACATCACAGCAGATAGAGAGGATAGACCATCTGGCCAAGGGCTAAGGCTTCAAGGCTGTTGGGTTTACCAGATTGTGGGCATAGAATTCAGTTCCTGAGGGTTGAGCTGGTTTGCTATTCCCGGGATATTTTTGTAATTCTTTGCTTGTGAGAAAGTTTTTAAGCAATTTTACAAAATTGGCCAAAAAACAGAAGAAATAGGATCTTTTTCCTTCAGCAAACTAGATTTGACTTGCAATCTTCTGACTTCCTGTGTATGTTTTTATTGGGACAGGAAACCTTCAAGCTCCTTTAGGTTATGATAAATTTAGCTATTCTTGGCGGAGCAAAAAGGGAACCAAGTTCCACCAGTCCATTGGCAAACACTACTCTTCTGGCTATGGACAGGGAGACGTCCTGGGATTTTATATTAATCTTCCTGAAGACACAGAGACAGCCAAGTCATTGCCAGACACATACAAAGATAAGGTGAGTTTGTCCTCTCCCGGCAGATTCCTGGCTTTGAAGACCTGTGGCAGCCAGTGCTTATCACTGTGGCTTGTGTGATCTCTTAGGAGCTGACCCACAGCTCACGTTTTTTCCTAACCTGTTGCTATGACATTTTCAGAATAACAGTAACAATCGGTGCACAAATAGTCATCCATTCATTCTTCTACCCACCTATCATTTGTCTTTTTTTAGTGCACTACAGAGAAAATGACAGACATCAGGACACTTTCCCACTAAGTACTTCAGGATACATAAGCTAGAATTCAACCTGTTTAATTCATTCTTTTGATACAAAATGTATATAAAATGAAGTACACAAATTTTAAGTGTACATTCACTGAGTTTTGAGTTTGACCTAAACTATTGAAATGTAGGATCCACTAGGCATGATGGTTCACGCCTATAATCCTAACAATTTGGGAAGCCAAGCTGGGAGGACTGCTTGAGCCCACGAGTTCAAGACCAGCCTGGGTAACATCACGAGACCCCATCTGTACAAAAGACTAAAAAAGTGCCTATAGTCCCAGCTACTTGAAAAGCTGAGATGGGAGAATCATTCAGCCCAGGAGTTCAAGGTTACTGTGAGCTGTGATCACACCACTGCACTCCCCCCAAAAAAGAGATGTGGACACTTACCATCACCTCAGGAAGTTTCCTCATGCCTTTTCACAGTTAGTCCTCACCCCCACATAGAGGCAACCACTGTTTTAACTTTCTTTCCCACCATACTTTAATTTGTACCTCTTCTTGAACTTAAATGGGCTCATGCAGTCTGTAGTCTTTTATATCTGGCTTTTGAGACTCATCCATTTTGCTGCATATATCTGTGCACCCTTTTCAGTGCAGGGTAGTACTCCATTGCGTGAATGTGCCCCAGTGTGTTTATGCATTTTCCTACTGACAGACACTTGGGCCGTCTCAGGTCTGGGGCTACTATGAGCAAGATGCTATGAATATTCTTGTACAAGTCTTTTTGGATCATTGGATAGTTACATATTTAGCTTTATAAGAAATTTGCCAAACTCTTTTCCTACCATATATGAGGGTTTTAGTTGCTGACATTTATGATTGTCTGTCAACTTAATTTTAGCCATTTTTGATGGGTGTATAGTAGTATCTCATTGTGAGTTAAATTAGCATTTCTTTGATGACATACTGGGCATTTTTCATGTGCTTTTCGGCCACTCATATGTTTTTTGTGAAGTTTCTCTTCAGATATTTTGCCTGTTAATATTGCTATTCTGAGACTTCTCTGTTCTTTTTTTTTTTTTTTTTTTTTTTTTTAAGTTTAAATTTTTTTGGTAGAAACAGGTTTGGTATTTTTTTTTTTTTTTCCATGTTGCCCAGGCTGGTCTTGAACTACTGGGCTCAAGCAGTTCACCTGCTTCAGCCTCCCAAAGTGCTAGGATTACAGGCATGAGTCACTGCACTTAATAGTGTCTTCTGAGGAACCAAAGTTTTAGTTTTTATGAAGTCTGATTTATCAAATTTTTCTTTTATACTTATTTCTTTCCATGAATTAAAAAAAAAATCTTCGGCTACTCCCAGTCATGAAGATATTCTCCCATGTTTTCCTTTGAAAACATCATGGTGTTAGCTTTTACACATAGGTGTCTGATTTACCTTGGATTAATTTTTTTTTTTCTTTAGATGGAGTCTCGCTCTGTTGCCCAGGCTGGAGTGCAATGGTGCAATCTTGGCTCACTGCAACCTCCGTCTCATGGGTTCAAGCAGTTCTCCAGCATTAGCCTCCCGATTAGCTGGGATTACAGGCACCCGCCACCACACCCAGCTAATTTTTGTATTTTTAGTGGAGACAGGGTTTCACCATGTTGGTCAGGCTGGTCTTGAACTCCCGCCTCGGCCTCCCAAAGTGCTGGGATTACAGGCATGAGCCACTGTGCCCGACTAGATTTTTATGTATAGTATGGAAATTCATTTTTTTTCCATATGATTACACAATTATCCCAGCACCATATGTTAACTCTTTCCTTTCTCCACTGGATTTCTTTGATGCCTTTATTGAAAATCAGATGTTTGTGTTAAGGAAAGGTTTACTTCAGAGCTCTGTATTTCAGTGATCTGTTTCTTGTCCTTTATGCATGTATCACAGTGTCTTGGTTATCATAGCTTTAGAGTAAGTCTTTAAATTTGATAGTGGAAATACTCTGAGTTTATTCTGATAATAAGCAGCCTACAGTCTCATTTTTATTGATTATATCACACTAGTGACTTATTGTACCATCCTGCCTCCTGGAACTCTTTAAATGTATACCACACTGATGCCTGGTTTTACAGAACACAGAGGTCTACACTTAAAAGGATTCTTTAGGTGTTTTTTCAATGATTCATTTACATTACAAAAAAAAATTTTTTTTTCTTTAATTAAAAAAAAAAAAAATTTTTTTTGACCAGACACTGTGGCTCCACGCTTGGGAGGCCAAAGCAGGCAAATCACTTGAGGCCAGGAGCTTGAGGCCAGCCTGGGCAACATGGCGAAACCCTGTCTCTACAAAAAAAATACAAAAATTAGTTGGGTGTGATGGCACACTCTTGTAATCTGAGTTACTGAAGAGGTTGAGGCATGAGAATCACTTGAGCCTGGAGGGCAGAGGTTGCAGTGAGCCAAGATCATGCCAGTGAACTCCAGACTGGGCGACAGAGAGCAAGACTGTCTCAAAAATAAATAAATAAATAAATAATTTTTAGTGACATGTCCACACGACAGAATACTATGGATCTATTCAAAAGCCGCATATATACTGATTATAAAATGGTCTCTAATGTAGTTGCCAAGTTAAAAACTCAAGATGCAAGACAAAACTTATACTATGTTACCATTTGTATGGCTTTTTGGGCTTTTTTTTTTTTGTATGTTTATCTGGTGTTTTATTTTGAAACAGAGTCTCGTTCTGTCGCCCAGGCTGGAGTGCAGTGGTATGCAGTCTCGGCATACTGCAGCCTCTGCCTCCCAGGTTCAAGCAATTCTCCTGCTTCAGCCTCCTGAGCAGCCAGGATTACAGGCGTGCACCACCACGCCCAGCTAATTTTTATATTTTTAGTAGAGACGGGGTTGCGCCGTGTTGGCCAGGCTGATCTCAAATTCCTGGCCTCGTGATCTGCCTGCCTCAGCCTCCCAAAATGCTGGGATTACAAGCGTGAGCCACTGCGCTCGGCCACATGTGTGTGTTTTAATTTTGAAGACAATATATGCCTAGATTCTCTGGAAGGATACCAGGACACTGGAACAGTGATTACTTTTGGCAGGGGAAACTGGGTATAAGGGACATAGAAAGAGAGACTCTCATTTTATATGCTTGTATATCTTGGGAATTCTTCTTTTCTAACCATGTTTAATACATATATATGTTAAGAAATTGAAATTTTTAAAATTAATGTCATATATTTCTCTGGAAGTGAATAGTTAAATAGACTCTTAAGAACCAGTAAGAAAGAGGTGACCCAGAGACCACCTGTGGGAACAGATGGGAAACTAGGACGGGGAAGAAGGTGACCTTCAAAATATTTTCATAAAATAAGGGATTGTAGGCTTGGTGCGGTGGCTCATGCCTGTAATCCCAGCACTTTGGGAGGCTGAGGCGGGTGGATCACCTGAGGTCAGGAGTTCGAGACCAGCCTGGCCAACATGGCGAAACCCCGTCTTTACTAAAAATACAAAAAGTAACCGGGTGTGGTGGCACATGCCTGTAATCCCAGCTGCCTGGGAGGCTGAGACAGGGGAATCGCTTGAACCTGGCAGGCCAAGATTGCAGTGAGCCAAGATCACACCACTGCATTCCAGCCTGGGTGACAGAGTGAGACTGTCTCAAAAAAAAAAAAGAATAGGCCGGGCGCAGTGGCTCATGCCTGTGATCCCAGCACTTTGGGAGGCCAAGGCGGGTGGATCACCTGAGGTCAGGAGTTTGAGACCAGCCTGGCCAACATAGTGAAACCCTGTCTCTACTAAAAATACAAAAAATTAGCCCGGTGTGGTGTAATCCCAGCTACTCGAGAGCCTGAGGCAGGAGAATCGCTTGAACCCGGGAGGCGGAGGTTGCAGTGAGAAGAGATCACACCATTGCACTCCAGCCTGGGCAACAAGAGCGAAACTCCGTCTCAAAAAAAAAAAAAAAGAATAAGAGATTGTAGACTCAATAAACGTCATTTCTTTCAGTGAGATTATTGGAAAAGATGTGTGAATTTAGCCACTTTTATGGGTATTTTTATTGTGGTAAGCATGTATGTATTATGTATTTTCTCACGTTTCTTACTAAAGGCCTACTGAAAATGTTTTAATAAACATGTGCCATCTGGTATTTTTTAAGAAGTGTGTAATAGTTCAAAATCTAGCAAAACTCAACTGCAAAGATTTTTAATATCTGTTGTAGAGCTCAAGGGGTTAACACTATTTGTGTGCGGATGCGTTTTTTTCATGATGATGGAGCTGATGCTTTATTGTGCCTTTTTTTCTTTCTTGGTTTTCAAGGCTTTGATAAAATTCAAGAGTTATTTGTATTTTGAGGAAAAAGACTTTGTGGATAAAGCAGAGAAGAGCCTGAAGCAGACTCCCCATAGTGAGGTGAGTCATGGCCATAAGAACATTAGAATCATAAGGCCTTGAGCGTTAGGACCCATTCCTTCATTATAAAAGTGAGGAACACGAGGCCCAAAGGGGAATGAAGGGGCATCTGGTAGCCCCACTGGCCAGCGGCAAGCTCACCCTCTGCTTATTGTGTTTTGCTCTTTATGTAGTACCATGCTGCTGCTGTTAGAGACATGATCCTGTTCTTTCAGGATAACTCTGTAGAGAAAAGTGTATAAAAATAGTGGCCTGCACCACCCCATCTGGGAGGTGTACCCAACAGCTCATTGAGAACGGGCCATGATGACGATGGCGGTTTTGTGGAATAGAAAAGGGGGAAAGGTGGGGAAAAGATAGAGAAATCAGATTGTTGCTGTGTCTGTGTGGAAAGAAGTAGACATGGGAGACTTCATTTTGTTCTGTACTAAGAAAAATTCTTCTGCCTTGGGATGCTGTTGATCTATGAGCTTACCCCCAACCCTGTGCTCTCTGAAACATGTGCTGTGTCCACTCAGGGTTAAATGGATTAAGGGTGGTGCAAGATGTGCTTTGTTAAACAGATGCTTGAAGGCAGCATGCTCGTTAAGAGTCATCACCACTCCCTAATCTCAAGTACCCAGGGACACAAACACTGCGGAAGGCCGCAGGGTCCTCTGCCTAGGAAAACCAGAGACCTTTGTTCACTTGTTTGTATGCTGACCTTCCCTCCACTGTTGTCCTGTGACCCTGCCAAATCCCCCTCTGTGAGAAACACCCAAGAATGATCAATGAAAAAAAAAAAAAATAGTGGCCTGTTGGGAAATCTACAAGAGACTGAGGAAGCAAGTCCAGTGTCTTTATTCTTTATCAGAGGAGGTATCAAGTCCAAAGGGAGGGAACCTGGAGTGGGAGAGTAGACCTTGTGGTGTGGCCCAGGGGCACTAGGAGCTGTAACGTCTCACTCAGTGTCCTTCAGAACTTTCTCTGCCTCCGCTTCCGGGGTTGCTGGAAACATGTCTGCCCAAGGTCATAGCACAGTCAGAGAAAGGCTGGCACATCTGGGCCAGCCACAAGCACCAAAAATAAAAAGGGAAGTGGGATGTAGAGGAAGAAAGTTAAGCTGGAAACATTTTTTTCATAAAAATGCTAATGCTGTGAGGCCACCCAGGACACTAATAGAAGGAGATGGAGGTGAAATAAAGAAACGAGTTTCAGCTGTTTTTAGGAAAGAAATACTAAAGAGAAACAATTATTAGATCTAAAGATGCAATAACCAGAAAGCCCCCTCTTGTGGGAAGAGAAGGCAGCCTTTTCTGAAGAATTGAAGTGGTCAAGAGAGAATATTCAGTGTAATTCTGGGAGAGAAAGGAGGAACATGAGGATTCAGAGATGTGACATAAGAGTCTTAGAGACCTTCAAAGTGAAAAAGCAGAAGTGAGAACTGACTCAGGGAAAGGAATTGATAAATAAGCACGCTTAAACAGGTGTGGTCCCAAGGAGTCCATGGAAGGCCAGCTTACTTTAAAAAAAAAAAAAAAAATTTGTAGAGAGGAGGTCTCACTATGTTGCCCAAGCTAGTCTTCAACTCCTGGCCTCAAGTAATCCTCTCTCCTCGGCCTCCCAGCTTACTTTTATAAATACAGTGCAATGAATAATAAAATATAGAAATGTTTGGTATATGTAGCACAGGAATTCAGAAAACAAAGCCCCGGACTTTGAGACCAGTCTGGGCAATACAGTGAGATCTGTCTCTATAAAAAAATTTTAAAAATTAGCTGGATATGGTGGTGTATGCCTGTAGTCCCAGCTGCTTGGGAGGCTGATGTGGGAGGATCACTTGAGCCAAGGAGGTTGAGGCTGCAGTGAGCCAAGATCACACCACTGCACTCCAGCCTGAGTCACAGAGTGAGACCCTGTCTCAAAAAAGAAAAAAAAGCCTGAATAGTGCATATTAACATGCTTTGAAAAATTGAAAGTATTATAAAAATTGAAGATGTTGTTATTACACAAGTTATGCACTGTTCTTGGGTGAGTGACTAGCAGTCTGGCAGCAGCACTTCTAACATATTTTCCTAGAGAGTTCTTTTTTTGTTTGTTCTTTTTTACAGTTCTGAAGTAAAACCATGGTTTTTGTTTCAGATAATATTTTATAAAAATGGTGTCAATCAAGGTGTGGCTTACAAAGATATTTTTGAGGGGGTTTACTTCCCAGCCATCTCACTGTACAAGAGCTGCACGGTACGTACATGTTTCCATCCCATGAGCAAAACTTGAGGGAAGCAGATGAATGGGTTGCGATGACAAAGTTACTGAGTGCTGGAAAGAAATCCAAGCAGCCTCAGAGTGGCATGCGCATGTGTTGCTACCATTACTGTTTAGTCCAGAAACAGTTTGGGCATCTTAGGGAGTATTTGCTGGATAGAAAAAGGTCCTGCAATTTGTGTGTGCCATACTTTTCCCTTGAGCACGTGGTGTGGTGTTACCGTTCAGTAGGAAGGATATAAATACACATACACAAATCCTCCTGGGATGTCATGATAACCCACCATTATTAGTCATTGTTGCTTACAATGATTTTTTTTTCTTTCTTTCTTTTTTTTTTTTTTTTTTTGAGACAGTGTCTCACTCTGTTGCATAGGCTCACCATAGCCTTGACCTCCTGGGCACAAGTGATCCTCCCACCTCAGCCTCCTGAGTAGGTGGGGTGTGCTAATTTTTTGGTTTTTGTTTTTGTAGAGGCAGGATCTCACTACATTGCCCTGGCTGGTCTCAAAGTCATGGGCTCAAGCAGTTCTCCCAGCTCAGCCTCCCAAAGTGCTGGGATTGCAGAGAGGCATGAGGTACCACATCTGGCAAGTTTTTTTTTTTTTTTAAATATGATCCAAACATGAAGAAGGGTACTATCGTTAGGGCCTGTTGGTTTTAAAAATATATAGGTAGGTAGGTAGATAGGTAGATAGATACAGATATATAGAAAAGTTGGGGCTGGGTGCACTGGCTCACGCTTGTAATCCCAGCACTTTGGGAGGCCAAGGTGGGTGGATCACTTGAGGTCAGGGGTTCGAGACCAGCCTGGCCAACATGGCGAAACCCTGTCTCTACTGAAGATACAAAAATTAGCTGGGCTTGGTGGCACATGCCTGTAATTCCAGCTACTCAGGAGGCTGAGGCAGGAGAATCACTTGAACCCAGGAGGCGGAGGTTGCAATGAGCTGAGGTCGTGCCACTACTCCAGCCTGGGTGACAAAATGAGACTCTGTGTCAAAAAAAAAAAAAAAAAGAAAAGAAAAGAAAACTTAGGCCAGTCGCGGTGGCTCATGCCTGTAATCCCAGCACTTTGGGAGGGTGACGCAGGCAGACCATTTGAGGTCAGGAGTTCAAGACCAGCCTGGCCAATGTGGTGAGACCTCGTTGCTACTAAAAATATAAAAATTAGCCAGATGTGATGGCCACGCGCCTATAATCCCAGCTGTGGGGGAGGCTGAGGCAGGAGAATCACTTGAACCCAGGAGATGGAGGCTGCAGTGAGCCAAGATTACACCACTGCCCTCCAGCCTGGGCAATAGAGTGAGACTCCGTCTCAAAAAAAAAAAAGGGCGGGGGTGGCGCTGGGCACAGTGGCTCACGCCTGTAATCCCAGCACTTTGGTGGGAGGCCGAGGTGGGCAGATCACGAGGTCAAGAGATCGAGACCATCCTGGCCAACGTGGTGAAACCCCATCTCTACTAAAAAATACAAAAATTAGCCGGGCATCGGCCGGGCGTGGCGGCTCACATCTGTAATCCCAGCACTTTGGGAGGCCGAGGCGGGCCGATCATGAGGTCAGGAGATCGAGACCATCCTGGCTAACACGGTGAAACCTCATCTCTCTAAAAATACAAAAAAAAAAAAAAAAGAAAGAAAAAAAAAAAAAGCCGGGCGTGGTGGCGGGAGCCTGTATTCTCAGCTACTCAGGAGGCCGAGGCAGGAGAATGGCGTGAACCCAAGAAGTGGAGCTTGCAGTGAGCCGAGATTGTGCCACTGCACTCCAACCTGGGCAACAGAGCGAGACTCTGTCTCAAAAAGAAATAAAAAATTAGCCAGGCTTGGTGGCACGCGCCTGTTGTCTCAGCTACTCAGGAGGCTGAGGCAGGAGAATTGCTTGAACCTGGGAGGTGGAGGTTGCAGTGAGCCAAGATCATGCCACTGCACTCCAGCCTGGTGACAGAGCAAGACTCCGTCTCAAAAAAGAAAGAAAAAGTTAATGCATGAAGATTTCCATGTACTTTTAGTCTGTCAGTAGGTACCATTGAAGCAGGTAAAAAAAAAAAGGAAATCTTTAAACAGTGTAAACCAAAACTATCTGAGACAGATCTCAATCAATTTAGAAGTTTATTTTGCCAAAGTTAAGGACCTGCCCATAAGAAAAAAACAGAATCACAGAAACAGTCTGTGGTCTGTGCCTTTCTCCAAGGATGAATTTGAGGGCTTAAAAGTTTTATAAAGCAAAAGGGCAGGACGGAGTGGCTCACGGCGGTAATCCCAACACTTTGGGAGGCCAATATAAGAGAATCAGTTGAGCCCAGGACCTCGAGACCAGCCTGGGCAACATAGCAAAACCCCCTTTCTACAAAAAAATACAAAAAATTAGCCAGGCGTGGTGGTACATGCCTGCAGTCCCAGCTACTTGGGAAGCTGAGGTGGGAGGATCCCCTGAGCCCAGGAGGTCAAGGGTGCAGTGAGCCATGATCGCATTGTTGCGCTGCAGCCTGGACAACAGAGTCAGAGCCTGTCTCAAAAAAAATAAAACGTAAAATAAAGGGGAAATGCGGGCTAGAGGGGAAAGTAGGAGGGTATGGTCACCCACATGTTGCAAGAGAAAAGGAGCAGATAGGGGAAAGTCAATTATGTATTCATCTCATGCCCGGTAAATTGGCACTTCACATAAGGTAAGGTGAACACAAAGTAGCTGCCTGTGGGGATATTTAACCTTTTATCTGTAGGTGTCTGCTTAGCAACAAAAGGAAAGGCAGTTTCTTGCATGACTCAGCTTTCAGCTTAATTTTTTCCTTTTGACAGAGCAAATTGGGATCCTGAATTTTTATTTTTCTTTGACAACAGAAATCAACACAGATCTCTTTTAGTTACCTAATTCTTGATGGACATCAGGATGTTGACCACTTTTAGTAATATTTAATATATATCTTATTTGTTCCATTTATCCCCCGAGTATTGTAGCCACATTTAAAGTGAAAATTTCCTGTGTCAAATTAACTTTTCCAATATTTTTTGTCCATTTTTTCCATGTCTGCTTGAATTGAATTCGCTCCAGGTTTCCATTAACTTTGGACCATGCTTCAAGTATCCTCCGAAGGATCTCACTTACCGCCCTGTGAGTAACATTACAAATGGCTGCATGTGTCCTCAGCATCTCCGTGGCTGCTGTAGTCACCGTGTTCTGTTTCTCATTCCTCCTGCAGATGAGTGACATGGGCTGGGGCGCCGTGGTAGAGCACACCCTGGCTGACGTCTTGTATCACGTGGAGACAGAAGTGGATGGGAGGCGCAGTCCCCCATGGGAACCCTGACCAGGTCCCTCTTTTCTGTCAAGGACTTTCTGGGAATAATACTGGGGGTTTTGTTTTTGTTTTTGAACTGTCTCAAATGTTCTCCCAAAGATGCTAAAAACACAGCCTCTCCTTTTAGCAAGTTAAAAGGCTGGGTAGGACTGCGGGAGACTGCCTGCCTTTCACCATTTTCTCCCCACTTCCAGTGACTGCTCTTACTTTGTGTACCATAAGCCAACAACCGCTGACTCCAGGATTGCATAAGCCCCCTGTGAAATCGGTGCTGTACTGCATACCCTGCCAGCTGTGACTTGTTATCCTACTATATTTTCTAAGGAGTGAATAATATTGTCCGAGTAACTAACTTATTTAAAAGACATTTCCTTCTGTGGGCATTGACTGTATCCCACCTGTTTTCCAAGGAAATGGTAACCTGTTTCTGAGAACACCTGAAATCAATGGCTATACATTCCAAACCAATCTAAACGCTATTTCCTTTTGGTGTGGGTTTGGTTTTGTTCATTTTGAAATACACTTTTGAACACTGAGATCCGTAAAACTACTAGATCTCTGGAAGTGTAATTGTGAAAGAAACTTGCTTGCAGCTTTAACAAAATGAGAAACTTCCCAAATAAAACTTGTTTTGAAGTTTATGTGACACTTTGCTTCCCTTCAGGTTGGGTGCCTCTTGGTGACAGTGTTCAGAAATGTAAGCAGCACGAGGAAGGGAGCTGGCACTGGGAGGAAGAGCCGGGTTTCTGAGTTGTGTTTTGGCCGCTTTCCTATTGCTCCCATTCTTGCCAATCAGCCACCCCCTTTCCTGTGAAAATCTGCCACCTTGAGGAGAGGAACAAGAGTTTAAAAGGGCTAATGATCTCCCTCCCGGTCTTCCCTTGGAACATGGATGTTGATATATGTGCGGGTGGTTTCCTGTCTTGCTTATCTTACTTTGCCCTGAGCTGATGGCTAAAGGGCAGTTTTCGGACTATTAAAGACTGAAATGTAAGAATGAGCCTTCTAGGCCGGGCGCGGTGGCTCACGCCTGTAATCCCAACACTTTGGGAGGCCGAGGCAGGTGGATCACGAGGTCAGGGGTTCGAGACCAGCCTGACCAACATGGTGAAACCCTGTCTCTACTAAAAATACAAAAATTAGCCGGGCGTGGTGGCGGGCACCTGTAATCCCAGGTACTCAGGAGGCTGAGGCAGGAGAATTGCTTGAACCCGGGAGGCGGAGGTTGCAGTGAGCTGAGATCGTGCCACTGCACTCCAGGCTGGGCGACAGAGCAAGACTCTGTCTCAAAAAAAAAAAAAAAAAAAAAAAGAATGAGGCTTCTAGGCACTGTGGCTCACACCTATAATCCCAGCATTTTGAGACATCAAAGCAGAAAGATTGCTCAAGACCAGGAGTTCAAGACCAGCCTGGGCAACATAGCAAGATCCCTTCTCAGTAAAAAAATTAGCCAGACGTGATGACACATGCCAGTAGTCCCAGCTACTCTGGAGGCTTAGGTGGGAGGATCCCTTGGGCCCAGGAGTTCGAGGCTGCAGTGAGCCATGTTTGCACCACAACACTCCAGCTTGGGCGACAGAGCAAGACCCTGTGTCCAAAAACAAAAAACCCTTTCCTTTTGGATTCGTATATAGTTTCCTTATCTTCCTTTTTCTTTTTTTTCTTTTTCTTTTTCTTTTTTTTTTTTTTTTGAGATGGAGTCTTGCTCTGTCACTCAGGCTGGAGTGCAGTGGCGCAATCTCGGCTCACCGCAACCTCCGCCTCCTGGGTTCAAGCAATTCTCCTGCCTCAGCCTCCTGAGTAGGTGGGACTACAGGCACGTGCCAACACACCTGGTTAATTTTTTTTCGTATTTTTAGTAGAGACGGGGTTTCATTATGTTAGCCAGGATGATCTCGATCTCCTGACCTCATGATCTGCCCACCTCGGCCTCCCAAAGTGCTGGGATTACAGGCATGAGCCACCACACCCGGCCTGTCTTCCTTTTTTCAATACATCAGTCTTACGGCAAAGACAGCCCTCCCAGGATTGCCCAAAGTCCCTCCTGCATTTACCTCTCTACCTCGGTTAATAAGTAGAGTGGCTCACCACTGGAGGGTGACATGCTGCTGCAGAATCACCATGTTATGCCTGTGGCTCTTCTGAATATCTTGTCATTTTCCTGTTTAAGAGAGTTCCCACACTTCAAGACAATATTGGTATTTTAACATAGTAGCATTGACTAATATATTTGTCTCCCGATGAATCACCCAGACACTTTGATTTGGCCACTGCATATCTCTGAACAGGAAAGCCTATACAGGTCGAGTGTGATTGGAGGCTGAGGCTCAGCCCTAGACACCTATTAATGCGTGAACCAGTCTTCAAGGGCAGACCTGGTTATAAAGCTTCTAGATCATCGAAGTTTGAGGGACTCCAAGAAAATGAGGGTGGTGTTATTTAGAGGAAGCTGAATGTTAACTCTTTGTAATATAAATTACCACATATAAGTTGTATACACACTCTCCATCTAAATTATAAAATTAGCTGTTTGTATATATTTTCACAAATCAAAGGTTACAGGTAATGATGTTCTTCTCAAACTTCAAAAGTGTATGTGTGTTTTAATACAGTTCATTTGAAGGGCTCGGAGAATATCTACTCTTCACAGCGTCCTATATAAAATAGTTTCTGTAATCAGATCAACAGTGATAACTTGTTTTATTCCAGTGTAAAATTAAACAAGTGGGAAAATATCTCCACAGAAACCAGAAAGACACAATTACATAGTTTGAAGGAGGCAATTAGAATCCAGCAAACCAGTGGGTTTGTTAAAAGCCTATTTCTTGACTGTCAGCCTGTTCTCTTGAAACTAGAATATATGTTGCTTTAAGGTATCTTTAAACAAGTAACTATTTTCTCTTAGCTGGTAGTGGATGATAATTCCATTTTAGAAATACTTCTCTACAACTATCCTCTCTCAACTCTGAGGCTCCTAGATAAACAATAATTTTATCCATGCCAAAAATAAACTAAGAAACAATCCGAATAAATTATAATAAATACCTTTACTAGTTGTAAAATTCTAATACCTCAGGAAATACCACAGTGTTCCCACTAATGCTATTTTTTAATTTTTAAATTTAGTTTGTCATAATTTGGTTTCATCAACTCCTTTGTTTTTTCCTTCTTTTTTTTTTTTGAGATGAGGTCTCACTATCTTGCCCAGACTGGTTTCAAATTGCCCTCCAGCAATTCTCCCACCTCAGCCTTCAGAGTAGCTGGCATTGTGGGTAGGCACCACTGTGCCCAGCTCCTGTTTTATAATAAATAAGCCAGAGCTCTATCTCCAAATGGTGCAAATCATCAATGCTATTAAAACAAGAATGGAAAAGCTTCAGGTGGTAATGGTGATTTTTTCATCCTCCCTACCCCCCTCCCATCCCAATGTGTGTGTGTGTGTGTATAATTTTTTTTTTTTTTTTTTTTTAAGACAGCCTCGCTCTGTCGCCCAGGCTGGAGTACAGTGGCTCGATCTTGGCTCACTTCAACCTCCGCCTCCCGGGTTCAGGCGATTCTCCTGCCTCAGCCTCCCAAGTAGCTGGGATTACAGGCATGCACCACCACGCCCAGCTCATTTTGTATTTTTAGTAGAGATGGGGTTTCTCCATGTTAGTCAGGCTGGTCTCCCGCCCTCAGGTGATTGCCTGCCTTGGCCTCCCAAAGTGCTGAGATTACAGGCGGGAGCCACCTCACATAAATTCTCTTGACTCCTGGGAAAGGGAATTTACTTTCACCATATTACCCCTTCTTCCAGCCACTTCTCCCAGAATACTAAACTTTTAGCCTGTTTAAGCAGAGAAGTTGCCAGCCCCAAACAAAGTTGACAGCTGTGGAATTATCTTACTACTAATTGGCATCATAAATAACAGAAATGTTAACTAATATTGTTTATCCTCTCATATTTGGCACTGCCTTTCCTTTTAATTAGGTAAATAAACAGTTATAATCATCTTCCAGGGCCCATTAATCAGCTATTGCTTATAGAATTCTTTAAGAACTCATTTAGGTTATGATTATGGAAATTAAATTTTTATGAAAGATCCTGGTAACAGAGTCTAAATTATTGAATTGCATAATTTCCCAGTAGTTCCTTTCCTTTTAATGAGCCTTAATTTAGTTTGACTAATTAAAAGCTTTGTCCAGAACTCCTCTAGTGTGAAGTTGTAATCTACTAGCATAGATTTTTTTTTTTTTTTTTTTTTTTTTGAGATGGAGTCTCACTCTGTCACCCACGCTGGAGCGCAGTGGCACAATCTCGGCCCACTACAACCTCCGCCTCCCGGGTTCAAGTGATTCCCCTGCCTCAGCCTCCCAAGTAGCTACGACTACAGGTTTGCGCCACCACACCCAGCTAATTTTTTGTATTTTAGTAGAGATGGGGTTTCACCATGTTGGCCAGGATGGTCTCGATCTCCTGACCTTGTGATCCGCCTACCTCAGCCTCCCAAAATGCTGGGATTACAGGCGTGAGCCACTGCACCCAGCTGCATAGATTTTTTTTTTTAACAGTACAATATTAAAACAAAGACTGATGTTTTGTGTGAATTATGATTCTTTATTCTGACTGGTGCCTATGAAAGCAATAGGGAAACATGTCTACTAATGAGTTTTGTCTTTTTCCACAGAGAAAGCTTGGACTGTATTTCTGGAAGGCACCCACTGTGGGGTGCTGCTTGTTCTGTGGTGTTGCTGTGCAGTGGCCGGGAGGAGCGGAGGGCTGCAGGAGACCCTCTGAGATTCTGCTTTGTGCACATGTACTGCCAGCGCATGGCATTCTTGAGCCCATAAAGCAAGACTTCTCAGGCCCTGTGGTTAGCATCCCCCACACCCATATCAGCCACTAGCATTTTAAAGATGGTTTTAGGTGGGTACATAAGGGCCCAGAAAAAAAGTTTTACAATTATTTTAGGGGCCTAAACCCTCATGTCATAGCTAATCAGTGAATGAAGTTACCTTTTAATCCAAGAGCCTCATCCCTGTTTTCTTGGTACTAAAAACTTTCACCAATCTGAATCCTAGTGTCATACTCTAAACACGAACCCCACCCATCCCACTGTCACCAGATGGAGATCTTAGACTTGCAGGCTTCCAGTAGGGATTCTCCTGATGAGCGTGTGTACCAGTGCAGCTGGGCACAGTTGGGAACAGCAGGCTGGTCTTCAACACCTGGCTTCAGAGGCAGGGTGGGACTCCAGGCGCTTGCGCAGGTGGTTGGCAAAATCCACCTGGGTCTGGGACAGGACCTGGTTGATGATGCTCTTGGGCAGCCACCCCTGCAGTAGGAGGTAGGAGAATTTGGCCATCTTGTGGGTTTTGGCCCACTCTTGACACTGCACCCTATCACAAACAGGCTGCCAGGGGCTTGGTCTTCGAGCTCTGTTAATAGGTGCAGCCTTGGAGTTGCCCGGTCAAGGGCGGGAGGACTGCATTGCTGCTCTGCTGTCATGACTTTCAGAAGCACAAGACTGGCCAACAAGATGTTTCAGCCTGGTGTTCCCAGCTGTGTGACCCTGAACCAGTTATGTTGCCTTTTTCACCCTTCAGATCTCTGGACCTAAGTTTCCTTCTAAAATGATAACTACATATAAGAGTTGAACTTTGCTGTGAGACAGAAGAGGGCCAGGCGCAGTGGCTCACGCCTGTAATCCCAGCACTTTGGGAGGCAGGCAGATCACGAGGTCAGGAGTTTGAGACCAGCCTGGCCAACATAGTGAAACCCCATCTCTACTAAAAATACAAAAATTAGCCATGTGTGGTGGCACACGCCTGTAGTTCCAGCTACTCAGGAGGCTGAGGCGGAAGAATCACTTGAATCTGGGAGGCGGAGGTTACGGTGAGCTGAGACCATGTCATTGCACTCCAGCCTGAGTGACAGAATGAAACTGAGTCTCAAAAAAAAAAAAAGAAGAAGAAGAGGGAGCCATCACAGGCTTTGGAGATGGTAGAGTAGCAGTTAGGCCATCACTCCAGACCCTTCCCTGTCTTACAGCCTGTGATTCTATCAGAATAGAAGAGGATTCTTTCTGCAGCATGGGGGGAATGGGAAGAGCCTGTTTTTCTCACTACCACCTGCCTTCTGGGTCCCCCTCCCATGCCCTTCACCTTGAGGTCGATGCTGAGTAGCCACGTAAGTTTGGTCTTAGAGGGACTTCCAGCCAACGGGTGAAGCACCATGCAAGTGGGACCATGCTCCGCCCTGGCAAATGGAGAAGTCAAGTCAGGAGGACAGTTGCGAGTTCTCTCTTGCACTGGCTGCTTACACCAGTACCATAGATAACACGTTTCTATGGTACCTTGTCTTTTCTAAGTCTCATCAGGGAAGTGCCCTTTGCAAAGGGTAATTATTTGGCAGTTGGCACAGTTACCAGCTCATCAGAATAAAGGCTGCTTGTAGCTGGAGCAGCCCCTGAGGCCTCTTGTGCCCTTTAGTTGCTGGATTACTGGGATGTCAGGGAAAGGATTCAGGCTGGTGGCTGGGCTGGGGCCTTGGGAAATTCAGGAGGCTGTGGTGTACTGAGTGGTATGGATTATTTCAATATTTTAGTCTACATTACAGCTGTGCCTGAGCATACCAGGTGAACCTCAGCCCTGCCCCATGCTTCAGAAAATTATTAAGGTTCTTAAACTTTCTGGGAGGGTCATGACAAGCTGTCTGGCTGTCCAAGTAGGGCCTATCTTGTCTTTGTCCCTCCTTTGGTAAATAAGTATCTTCTTTTGTAGAAGGAAGCCATGGGTGCACCAAGGGTTGGTTTCTTGGAGCTGGGGATGCAGTCCACATGCTTGGGTGCACACCTGCAGGCCTGTGTTAGAAGAGGGGGGTTTGGAGCCTGCTGCCCGTATTACCTGATGACACCCTTCTGCTCAGGCATGTTCCCGAAGTCTGTGGCCATGCCAGCCAGCACACAGGTGGAGCCTCGGCGCTTGGCACAGCGCACGCTCACAAAGTCACGGGGCCCCACCAGGTTTCCTGCTGCCTCTGCAGCCAGCTCGTGAGTAATGAATGTATCTTTTCCGATCTTCTGCAGGACCTACCAGGCCATGGGGAACCAGAATCACGACTCAGCCTGTGTTGGGCTAAGCACCCCCAACAGCTAGGGGTCTTCTCTTTGATACAGCATTCACACTGGGCTCTCCTGGGCCCCTGCCACCCGCACCTGGACTTTGCTCACCTTGATCTCCTTGACATTGGGGTTCCACTCCCCCATTGCTTCCATGCGCTCCACGAGCTCTTCATAGAGCCTCTCCATGGGCTGGTCCACCACGACCTCCAGCCGGAACACCTTGCCCACATCTGGGACCACTTTACTCATCACTTTGTCCCCATTGTCCTGTCAGAGAAAGGAGCCCCCAGAAGGTGGTTAGACAAAAATATTCTTGGCCGGGCATGGTGGTTCATGCCTATAATCCCAGCACTTTGGGAGGCCAAGGTGGGTGGATCACAAGGTCAGGAGTTCGAGACCAGCCTGGCCAAGATGGTGAAACCCCGTCTCTACTAAAACTACAAAATTAGCCAGACATGGTGGCAGGCGCCTGTAATCCCAGCTACTTGGGAAGCTGAGGCAGGAGAATTGCTTGAACCTGCATGGCAGAGGTTGCAGTGAGTGGAGATTGCACCACTGCACTCCAGCCTGGGCGACAGAGTTGTCTCAAAAAAAAAAAATTATATATATATATATATATATATTCTTAGTCTAGGTCCCATAGGCAATACAAGGCAAGATGGGGAGGGGAACAGCAAAGGAACTCCAAGCTGAGCACGAGGAAGCCTGGAACTGTCCTAAGATAGAGTCAGTAATCATTGTTGCCATGGCCTTGTGCATCTGCTGACAACTGGAGGAAGTTACCTGCTGCCACTGGACCCTTTTTAAGATTTTTTTCTTGTTTTTTTTTTTTTGAGACAGAGTCTCACTCTGTTGTCCAGGCTGGAGTGCAGTGGCACAATCACGGGTCATTGCAGCCTCAACCTCCTAGGCTCAAGAAATCCTCCTGCCTCAGCCTCCCAAGTAGCTGAGACTACAGGCATGCAGCATTACACCTAGCTAATTTTTAAATTTTTTTTAGAGATGTGATCTCCCTGTGTTACCCAGGCTGGTCTCAAACTCCTAGGCTCAAGCAATTCTCCAGTCTCGGCCTCCAGGCGTAAGCCACTGCACCCAGCCCCACTGGACCCTTTGTCTTGGTGGCGAATGATGGTGGTATGGGTAGGTCCAACTGAAAAGACTCTTACTTGACTTCAGAAGCTCAAAGATCCCAAGAGAGAAACCTGGGAGTGGGAAAAGTGGTTTACACCAGCTTAATTAGATACATAGAATGTTGAATGGGATCTTTAAGATTTGTTTTAGTTCAATACCTCATTCCACACCAGAAGAATGTGGGGCCAGAGAAGGTCAGTGATTGGCCCAGGGACCCTTAACTAAGAGCAGTGCCGACCTAAGTCCCAGTTGGCTCCCAAATTGGTAGTCTGTTAACTCCATTACTCTGAGAACTTAGGGAAGGAAGGGTTCTACCTGAACTTTGTGTAGTGGGCAGCATGTCAGCTTTTGCTGAAGGTAAAGCCACCAAAATCTCCATAACAGAGCCACCAGCCTTTACCGTGAACCTGGTTACTGTCCCCCGTGATGGGTCAGTGCTCAAGCGCAGAGAACCCCAGAAGGCCGTGGGCCACTCTGTGTTCTAGTCCAGGCCTGTTGTAGGGTGAGCCCACATCACCCCTGCAAGCCCAGCCACAGGTGGGCTGACAGCACAGACAGTGCACTTTGGCATCGTTGGGATATCTGACCCAGGGCAATGAGGCACTTGGAGTTCCCCTTGCATGATGTCTGCCAAGTGGGCACACAATGCAATCCTATTCTGTAACTAAGGACACAGGAATAGTGTTTCTCAAACAGGACTCTCCAGGGTGTCTTTTATGGGGGAAGAGCATTATCTGAGGATATATTCTCGAGAAAGGAGAGTTCTCAAGATAAAACCGCTTGCTACCCAGTGACTGCTGCATGAGACAGGAATTCTGGGAAAAATAGTAACCCCAGCTGGCCTTGAGGATGGCAGTGGAGCATGGAGGAACCACAGGCTTCTCCCCGACACTTACCTGCTGACTCTCCTTCTTCCAGCCCTCTTGGTTGCTAAGGATGCCCAAGGCCTTCTGCATGGCCTCCTCCCCCTGCTGGAGATAGGCCAGCTCCTGGTCACTGTAGAGAGTCTCTTCCAGCCGAGAACCTGGATACACAGCCGAGGAGAGACAGAGCTTCCTTCTTCTCCCAGCCTCCACCAGCTCTCATCCCTGGAGCTCTGGGTCTGCTCATTGCTCTGAAGAGCCCGGACTAAAGCCATAGGGGCCAGCCTGCTGGTCGAGTTAATCACAGCCACCCCAGGTGACCAGAGAGGGATCTGGCCTTGAGGAACTCTAGGCTGGGGACGTCCTCTCAAAATGAAGGAATGGCAGGAGGGGAGCCAAAGCCACATGCACCACATCACCCTCCAGGGAGCCTCCTGCCAGCAGCACCAGGAGCCCAGAAGCCTCAGCACTTACCGAGCAGAGAGCTCCGCCGCCGAACCTGGTTAATCCACGTGCTAGGGGTGGGGCCCCCCAGGGCCCTCCGGTTCAGCTCCTGGCCAATGGCCATCACAGCCTGTTGCCTCAGCCCTGCAGAAAGGAATAACCCTTGTCTAGGAGCTGGAAAGCCCCTTAGAGATGGACCACTCCACCCCCTCATCTTGTCTCAAATGAGTAAGTTGGTTTGGAGAGGGAAATGACTTGCTCAGGAGCACACAGGATTCTAGCAGGGACCTGAACTAGAGCCAGGCCCTCAACTCCCACGGCAGTGCTCCAGGGTCCAGAAATCTGCCTTCCATCTGGGGTGGTCAGGCCTGGCCCTGCCTGGAGATGGGCTATACCAGAGCCTGCTGGAGTTTCTGTCCCTAAAAGGGGAAAAAGCTGTGTTCAAGCAACCAGAAAAATCCTACTTCATAAGGAGAATACAACTCCTGAGGCCTGTGTGCTTGCATGAGTCTGTGTGTCTGCACGAGTCTGTGCTTGCATGAGGTCTGTGTGCTTGCCAGAATCTGATTGCATGAATTTGTGCTTCTGTGAGTCTGTGTGCTTGCATGCATAAGCTACTCTGTGTGCCCCTGGATTCTGGGCCAGGGAAGCCCTGTCCATCTAGTGAGGATGACAACACCACTGCCAGCTGCAGATCTAAGCATGGCTTCTCACTCTAAAGGTAGCTAATTCAATCCAGTGTAATTGGAAAGATCGTGTCTAGATTGACTTGTGTACCCTTCAGTGGCAGCAGGGGATTGATTCAAATGACCTTGGATGCTAATCAGCTCTACAAAAGTGGCCTCTTGTAGCTGGTTTCTGCCCCTTCCTGGCTATTCAATGATAACCAGTCTTCCCAGCCCCAACGTCTTATCTCTTTACCTTGCCCTCCTGTCTTACTCCCCTATCTCTCTTCTCCTCCATCTTTTTTTGCCTGTGGGAGTCAAGTCTAATATTTACTCTGCCACTGTGGGCAAGACTTTCCTGTGTACCCCTGCTACAAGACTTGTCCAGCTCTGAAGGAAGGCAAAGTCAGGAATAGTTCAAGAAAGATGGCCAGGCATGGTGGTGCACGCCTGTGGTCCCAGCCACTCAGGAGGCTGAGGCAGGAGAATTGCTTGAACCCGGGAGGTAGAGGCTGCAGTGAGCCAAGATAGCGCCAGTGCACTCCAGCCTAGGCGACAGAGCGAGACTGCCTCAAAAATAAAATAGGCTGAGCGCCATGGCTCATGCTTGTAATCCCAGCAGTTTGGGAGGCGGATCACCTGAGGTCAGGAGTTCAAGACCAGCCTGGTCAACGTGGCGAAACCCTGTCTCTACTAAAAATACAAAAACTAGCCAGGCGTGGTGGCATGCACCTGTAATCCCAGCTACCCAGGAGGCGGAGGTTGCAGTGAGCTGAGATCGTGCCACTGCGCTCCAGGCTGGGCAACAGTGTGAGACTCCATCTCAAAATAAAGTAAGCCAGGTGTGGCGGCTCACACCTGTAATCCCAGCACTTTGGGAGGCCAAGGTGGGAGAATCCCTTGAGCCCAGGGGGTCAAGACCAGCATGACCAATATAGCAAGACTTTGTCTCTAAAAAAAATAAGAATAAAAATAAATAAATAAAACTAGCTGGTTGTGGTGGTGCACACCTGTAGTCCCAGCTACTCAAGAGGCTGAGGTGGGAGGATGGCTTGAGCCCATGAGTTTGAGGCTGCAGTGAGCTATGATTGTTCTACTGTACTCCAGCCTCCGTGACAGAGACCTTTATTCAAACAAAAAAAAAGAAAAGAAAAGGCGGAAGAAAAAAAGAACGAATGAAGGAAAAGGGGAAGGAAGAAAGGAAGAAAGAAAGGAAAGGGAGGGAAGGAAGAAAGAAAAAATAAAAATGAAAGAAAAGGAGAAAAAAAGATTGGAGTCCTGGAGGGGAGACCAGAAATTATAGAATCTGGAAGGGATATATCTTAGTAACCAGCCCACTTCTTCCGAGGGGAAAACTGAGATTCAAGAAGGGAAGAAACTTGCCCAGGTTCACCCAGTAAGAGGCACAACTAGGATCAGAATTGGGTGGCCTGAGCCTCATCCGCTGAGAGCTGGCCAACCCCTCATCGCCTCCTTCCCGCAGCGCTCACCCTTCATGTTGCGCATGTGTCTGTAGGAGCTCCCAGCGCACAGCTTGAATGTCGCTAGCAGCATTGTTTCCTGGCAAATGTGGCAGTGGTGGGGTCGCTGCCGCCGCTGCTGCTGCCTCTTCTCTCAAGGGTGGTTCTTCGTCCTTCCTGAGCCCCTCAAGCTTCGCCTCTGAGTCCCGCAGCTGCAGCCTGGACCTGGTGTTCTGCGTCTTAAATGCCCCCCGCTGAAGGCTGTGCATCATCATCAGGAGATAAAAACGCCATCACTCACTGTGCAAAGGAAGGGGTCAAGGATAGAGCGATTGCCTCACACTGCTGCTTTGGCCATTTGTGGGGAGCTTGGGGCGGGGGAGGGTGCAGGGGAGAGTAGGGAGGACAGGGCCAGGCGAGGGATGGAGGGGAGAGAAGCAGGGGCAGCTTAGATGAAGGCACACAGTGGTTTTCAAGACTTTAAAGTGCAGATTTCTAGCCCTTGTCTTCAGAAACTCCAGGCTCAGCTGATCTGGAATTGAGGCTCAGAAACCTGTGTTAAAAAAAAAAAAAAAAAAGAAGGAAAAGAAAAGAAAAAAGAAAGAAAAGAAAAAAACTTCCCTTGGCCAGGCGCGGTGGCTTACGCCTGTAACCCCAGCACTTTGGGAGGCCGAGGTGGGCAGATCACTTGAGGTCAGGCGTTCGAGACCAGCATGGCCAACATGGTGAAACCTCATCTCTACTAAAAATACAAAAAATTAGCCGGGTGATGTGGCAGGCACCTGTAGTCCCAGCTACTCGGGAGGCTGAGGCATGAGAATCACTTGAACCCAGGAGGCAGAGGTTGCAGTAAGCCAAGATCGTGCCACTGCACTCCATCCTGGGCGACAGAGTGAGACTCCGTCATAAATAAATAAATAAATAAATAAATAAATAAATAAATAAATACCCAGTGGTTGCAATGCGGGTGTTGTGTGGACTACGCACTACACTTTGAGAACCACCGTCTCGGGAGAGTGAGCCAGGGTGTTTACCAGGCAGTAGAGACCGTATGGCTGCTCTTCTTCTGGGTGAGGACCCTGAAGTCCACAGAGTGGAACTGACTTGTTCAAGGTCAAACAGCTGGCCAGTGGCAGGGCCAGGACAACAACCCAAGCCTCTGGCCTTCAAGCCATCTGTACACAGTTCCTCCTGCGGTCCCCAGGACGCTTGGTATATTCAACTGTCAATTTATTTACTCATCTATTTATAGAAACCACCTTTCCCAAAGTCCTGTTCCGAGTGAGGGTTCTTAGGGGTCTGTGCTGGAGCAAGGATGACCTCTCATGGCTGAGTCGCGGGGGGGGGGGGGGCGGGGGGGGCGGGGCAGCCCTATCAGTATACGGCAGAGAGAAGAGGAGGGCCTGGGCCACGCCCACACCCTTCCCCACACTTTCCCCCCAGTAGCTTTGTCTGAGTGAGCTGGGCTGGGGGTCTTGGTATGTGCAGAAAGCTTGAAAAGACAGGGCATGGGCTGGGCACAGTGGCTCATGCCTGTAATCCCAGCACTTTGGGAGGCTGAGGCGGGCGGATCACAAGGTCAGGAGTTTGAGACCAGCCTGACCAACATGGTGAAACCTCGTCTCTACTGACAATACAAAAATTAGCCGGGAGTGGTAGCGTATGCCTATAATCCCAGCTACTCAGGAGACTGAGGCAGGATAATCACTTGAACCCGGGAGGCAGAGGTTGCAGTGAGCCAAGATAAAGCCACTGTACTCCAGCCTGGGTGACAGAGCAAGACTCCGTCTCAAAACAAAAACAAAAACAAAAAAACAAAAATTAGCCAGGCGTAATGACAGGTACCTGTAATCCCAGCTACTCAGGAGGCTGAGGCAGAATTGCTTGAACTTGGGAGGTAGAGGTTGTTGCAGTGAGCTGAGATCACACCATTGCATTCCAGCCTGGATGACAGAGCGCGAGACTCTGTTGCAAAAAAAAAAAAAAGGAAAAAAAGAAAAGACAGGGCGTTGGGGTGTTCACCCTAGTCTTTGCACTTTAGGGGCCCTGTCAGGCTGAGCAAGGCCCCACGAGGCCTCTGCATTTCCCACTCACCCTTACCCAGGCGCAGCACGTGCTGGGCTCTGACGGAATCTCTTCCCTTTACAGTGACCTTGAGGCTGCTTTTAAGCCAGATTCACTGGGCAAGAATATTGGGAGTGGAAAAACTCACACTGGAACTGCCCCTGGCCCAGGCCCTGCTCCCTGTGGGAGGGAGTTCTGTGTCCTGCCACCACCTCACAGAGGCAGAGGGGAGCCCTAAAAATGGGGAGCAGTGCCGGGGCCCCATGCACTCTCGCTGTCTCCCCGACACCAGACAGGGTGAAAGGGACAGGATCTGCTCAGAGCCAGGCCTGGCACTTGGAGCCCATATAGAACAGGGGAGTCGTCCCCCTGGCCCCCGATTTCCACCCCGGTGATGCAGTCGGGTAATCCTGTGAGCAGAGGCTGCCTAGAGGCACCCGGCCCCTTCCTCAAAACCTCCTCCAGGAAACCTTCCTAGACCATCCCGGTCTTCTGGAATGCTGGCTCCTCCCACCACACCCTTGCTGTCAGTATCACTTGAGGGGCTTAGTTCTGGTCCTGATTTGTTGAATGGTTTGTATGTGTTTGCTTGTCTCTTCTGTGGAATTATCTCCCCAAGGCAGGTGCTGGGTCCACTTTCCCCCTTAAAAGCTGTCCCCACCCTCAGCACTCACCTCCAGCAGAGACACAGGGGACTCTTGCTCCTTCTCTATTAAAACTTTTTTTTTTTTTTAATTTTTAAAAATAGAGACGGGGTCTTGCTATGTTACCCAGGCTGGTCTTGAACTCCTGGGGTCAAGCCATCCTCCTGCCTCGGCCTCCCAAAGTGAGCCACTGTGCCTGGTGTGCTCCTCCTCTATTGAGTGACCAACTGGGAAAGCAGCTAGGGGTGCAGGTATATCTTTAGACTCA
This sequence comes from Pan troglodytes, assembly GCF_028858775.2. Lineage (NCBI taxonomy): Eukaryota > Metazoa > Chordata > Mammalia > Primates > Hominidae > Pan > Pan troglodytes. The sequence continues at coordinate 46,554,661 of NC_072405.2, forward strand.
GGAAACCTGCCTGAAGGCATTGTTTCCAGCCCTCAGTCCCCAAGGAAGACAGCAGGGCCTCTCCCCCATCACCAGCCTGTGCCTAGGCCCTCTACCTTTCAGAGAGGAGGTGCAGCGGATGAGCTGGGCAGGTGGGGTGCCAGCTCCCCTGGCTCCTCCCTCTGATCTGCTGGGGCATGTGCCTCTCCTGCACATGTGTGTCTGCAGGCCTGCCTCAGCGAGGTGGGGGGAGGGGGAAGGCGGTTATTATGGGACAGGCCATGCAGATGATGATCAAGGCCCTGCTGCTGCCTTCCTGTGGAGAATTATGGCCATTCTGAAAGGGGTGGAGCTGGTGTGGGAGACGGAGGATAGAGCCTATGGCTGTGGCTGATGTCAGAGGCTGCCATTGACTCCCGGGAGGGGGTGGTTGGGAGGTGGTGCTGGGTGACCTCTGCAAGGGCCAAGGCTCTCTCCCTCATCCTTTCCAGGCGGAATGACTCATTAACTCTCTCCATCCCTCTGAGCAGTAAAGTGGCGAGAGAGGTCTGGGAATTTCCTCTGGTTCTGGACCATCTGTATCTGGCTCTGCTTTTTGATGAGGGCAGAGCTTCCAAGAAAGGAGGCCAGATGACCATGGCAGGCCATGGGGGAGGAGAGCCAGGAGGCCAGCTCAGGTGGTGTGGATGTGCCATGCTGGAGAGGAAGGCCCCCAGGCCAGGCGAGAGAGCCAGGGCTTTGGAGCAAAAAAGGGGATTCCTTCCTTCCTTCCTTCCTTCCTTCCTTCCTTCCTTCCTCCCTCCCTCCCTCCCTCCCTCCCTCTCTCCCTCCCTCCCTCTCTCCCTCCCTCCCTCTCTCCCTCCCTCCCTCCATTCATTCAACAGTCCTTTCCTGAATGTCTCTATGTGGCTCTAAAGTTAGGACGATATGAGTTGAACCATAGACCCAGTATGGACAGTCGTAGAGCAGATGAGGTGTTTTGGAAGTAGAGATGATGGAACCTCTAATTCTATGGGGGAGGGAGGGAGGAATGTTACGGAAGGCTTCTGGAAAATACGATTGGGAGTTAGCTAGGTTTGTGGAGGGGGTTTAAAATAGAGAGTTGATGGGGTAAGGGTGTCCCAGGTAGAGCAGATGGCCAGCAGCTTGGAGGAGACTCTGAGGGCTGCGAGCTGGCTGTCAGGGGGAGCTTGGGCCATTCCACATGGCCTCAGCCTCCCAAAGTGCTGGGATTACAGGCGTGAGCCACAACGCCCAGCCTCTTTTTATTTTCTTCATCCTCTCAGGTTAGTTATAAGGTTTAAATGAGGTAACAATACATCAATACCTCACAAGATAAAGTCCAGAATTCTTAGCACAATTCCAATTTGGCCATTCCAGTTCTCACCTGGATTCTACCCAGCAGTGCTCAGCTCTCCCTGTGGTGCCTGCTGCCATCCATCCTGTGCATACCTTCTCTGTTCCAGGGATACTTGCAGTGCAGTCTCCCCTCAGAGGCTGTCCTCTGTGCCTTTCCTCACCCTACTCTTTAATTAGAATCCAGTATTTTGGCCCGGCATGGTGGCTCATGCCTGTAATCCTAGCACTTTGGGAGGCCGAGGTGGGCAGATCACCTGAGGTCAGGAGTTCGAGACCAGCCTGACCAACATGGAGAAACCCCGTCTTTACTAAAAATACAAAAAAAATTAGCCAGGCATGATGGCGCATGCCTGTAATCCCAGGTACTTGGGAGACTGAGGTGGGAGAATTGCTTGAACCTGGGCGGTGGAGGTTGTGGTGAGCCGAGATCGCGCCATTGCACTCCAGCCTGGGCAACAAGAGCAAAGCAAAACTCCGTCTCAAAAAAAAAAAAAAAAAAGATCCAATATTTTACCTTTTGGCCCCACCTTGATAAATATTTATCACAGTATAAATAAGACTCTTGCCAGTTTCTCCTTGTTTTACTTTTTTTTTTTGAAACGGAGTCTCGCTGTCTTACCCAGGCTGGAGTGCAATGGCACAATTTCAGCTCACTGCAACCTCCGCCTCCCAGGATTCTCCTGCCTCAGCCTCCCGAGTAGCTGGGATTACAGGCACGTACCACCACACTTGGCTAATTTTTGTATTTTTAGTAGAGATGGGGTTTTATCATGTTGGGCAGGCTGGTCTTGAACTCCTGACCTTGGGATCCACCCACCTTGGCCTCCCAAAGTGCTGAGATTATAGGCGTGAGCCACTGTGCCAGCCTTTTTTTTTTTTTTTTTTTTTTTTGAGACAATGTCTTGCTCTATTGCCCAGGCTGGAGTGCAGTGGTACAATCCCAGTTGACTGCAGCCTCAATCTCCCAGGTTTAAGAGATCCTTCCAGCTTAGCCTCCCAGATAGCTGAGATTATAGGTGTGCACCACCATGCCCAGCTAATTTCATTATTTTTTGTAGAGACAGGATATCACTATGTTGCCCTGGCTGGTCTTCAGCTCCTGGGCTCAAGCGATCCTCCTGCCTCAGCCTCTCAAAGCTCTGGGATTACAGGCATGAGCCACTGGGCCTGGCTGGGTTAACCTTTTAAAATCTCCTGTCTCTCTCTGTGAAAAGTGGGGCTAATAGTTGCATCTTAGCATATGCCTGGCTGCCATCTAGCAGTCAATAAATTTTAGGGTGATGGATGCTTACTCAACTTTAAATTCTGTTGGAGTCTCTTGTTTCCCCCCCCCACCCACCATTTCAAGCAGGTAAGCCCGACTTTTGATTTCCTTTCCCAGGAATTTTGGCAGAGAACATAGAGCATTTGGTCTTTTGTAATCACCTAAACCAGAATAACAAACTGAATTTAGCCCTCACAATATTTAATTTGACCTACACACCATTGTAAGAACACTTTGAATTCATTGCCACTGTAAACTATAGGGACAGAAAATAGATCAGTGTTATCCAGGGGCTGGAAAGGAGGAAAAGAGTTAAATACACAGGGCAGGAGTGATGAAAATATTCTGTATCTTGATCGTGATAGTGGTTACATAACTTGTTAAAACTTATAGAACTCCACACCAAAAAGGCTGAATTTTACTTTATGTAAATTACACCTCAGTAAACCTGATCGGAAAAAAAACTGTGTCTTGGTGATGGATTCCCAGGCATTCTGGGTTCCTGACCTTGAGATCTGCCCAGCAGTGAGCCCTCTCTCTTTCTATTGGCCCCAGCTACGTACTTGGGTCGTGACACCACTCAGTTCTCTGGGTTCCCAAAGCAACAGGCTTTGAGGCCTTTTTTTTCTTTTCCCTTCTTTTTTCTTTCTTTCTTTCTTTCTTTTTCTTTCTTTCTTTTTCTTTCTCTTTCTTTCTTTCCTTTCTCTCTTTCTCTCTCTCTCTTTCTTTCTCTCTCTCTCTCTTTCTCTCTCTCTCTCTCTCCTTCTTTCTCTCTCTGTTTTTTTTTTTTTTTGGATACAGAGTCTCGCTCTGTTGTCCAGGCTAGAGTGCAGCGGCACGGTCTCAGCTCACTGCAACCTCTGCCTCACAGGCTCAAGCGATTCTCCTGCCTCAGCCTCCTGAGTAGCTGGGATTACAGGCACCCGCCACCGTGCCCCGCTAATTTTTTTATTTTTTTATTTTTCTATTTTTTTGAGGCGGAATCTCGCTCTGTCGCCCAGGCTGGAGTGCCGTGGCGCTATCTCGGCTCACTGCAAGCTCCGCCTCCCGGGTTCACACCATTCTCCTGCCTCAGCCTTCCGAGTAGCTGGGACTACAGGCGCCCGCCACCACGCCAGGCTACTTTTTTGTATTTTTAGTAGAGACGGGGTTTCACCGTCTTAGCCAGGATGGTCTCGATTTCCTGACCTCGTGATCCGCCTGCCTCGGCCTCCCAAAGTGCTGGGATTACAGGCATGAGCCACTGCGCCTGGCCTAATTTTTGTATTTTTATTAGAGACAAGGTTTCACCATTTTGGTCAGGCTGGTCTTGAACTCCTGACCTCAGGTGATCTGCCTGCCTTGGCCTCCCAAAGTGCTGGGATTACAGGCGTGAGCCACCACGCTTGGCTGGAAAATTAACTTTTGATCTTTGGCCACTTAGGTGAATACAGGACCAGCTTAATTGGTAAAATCAAGCACCCTTAAAGCAGTCTCTTGCTCCCATTATCCACAGGACCCCTATAGGGTGACATGCAAGATGGGGGTGGGCACTGCAGCCCACATCTGCCTGGAAGACAATTAGGAGGAGAACAGGTAGAAGAAAATCTTTACTTCCAGCAACCCTGACAGGCACCCAGCTCCCTGTCCAACCCTCACCCCCATGGGATGCTTTTCCAGATTTTTTTTTTTTTTTTTGAGACGGAGCTTCACTCTTGTTGCCCAGGCTAGAGCGTAATGCCGTGATCTCGGCTCACTGCAACCTCTGCCTCCCAGGTTCAAGCGATTCTCCTGTCTCAGCCTCCTGAGTAGCTGGGATTACAGGCATGTGCCACCATGCCCAACTAATTTTTGTGTTTTTAGTAGAGACGGGGTTTCATCATATTGGTCAGGCTGGTCTTGAACTCCTGACCTCAGGTGATCTGCCCACCTTGGCCTCCCAAAATGCTGGGATTACAGGCATGAGCCACCACACCGGGTCTCAGAATTTTTTTTACCACCAATTACCTCCAAACCCTTCACACCTGAAGGGCTATGGCCTGCACTAAAGGCTGCCTCCACAGTAGGGGAACATCTCCATATTCAATGTAAGGACTGATCACTACTAATTATCCTACTCCTGGCCGCTCAGTGGTCGCAACTGTCTTCACCTTTTGGGGTCGTACTGGTCTCTGAAGCATATTGGTAAGCCAGCCTGAACTTACTTCATGCTTTCATCCATCCATCCATCCATCCATCCATCCATCCATCCATCCATCCTTCAACAAATACATACTGAGACTTAATGCACATTAGGCATCATTCTAGATGCTGGGGATACAAGAGTGAACAAGACAGATAGAAATCCATCCTTAAGGGTTTACATTCTAGTGAGGGAGGGGAGCAGACAGTAAACAGGTAAAATATATGTCAGATGGCAATACTTGGTAGGGTGAAAAGCTGGAAAGTTACAGATGGGGACGGGGTGCTTTTTTTTTTTCTTGAGACTGAGTCTCACTCTGTCACCCAGACTGGAGTGCAGTGGCATGATCTCGGCTCACTGCAACCTCCACCTGCTGGGTTCCAGCGATTCTCCTGCCTCAGCCTCCCGAGTAGCTGGGATTACAGGCACCTGCCACCACGCCCGGCTAATTTTTTTTTTTTTTTTTAAGACAGAGTCTCATTCTGTAGCCCAGGCTGGAGTGCAATGGTGCGATCTCGGCTCACTGCACCCTCTGTCTCCCGGATTCAAGCGATTCTCCTGCCTCAGCCTCCCAAGTAGCTGGGATTACAGGCGTGTGCCACCATGCCCAGGTAATTTTTGTATTTTCAGTAGAGACGGGGTTTACCATGTTGGCCAGACTGGTCTCAAACTCCTGACCTCAGGTGATCCACCTGTCTCGGCCTCCCAAAGTGCTGGGATTACAGGCATGAGCCACGGCACCCAGCTAGGGGTGCTATTTTAAAGGGGCAGTCAAGGGAGGGGAATGTGACAGAGATCTGAAGATAGTGAGAGAAGGATTCATGCAAATTTCGGGGAATAGCATGTGTTAAGCCCAGAGATCAACAGATTCAGCCCCATCCAGGGCACAGGTGATTTTCAGGAGTTGAGAAGAAAGATATGAAAATGAACGTGGACTTAAAAAAAAATTTTTTTTCTGTACCTCAATGGATGCAAATACTCTTTTCCTTCCTAGTTGAAATAAGCACATACAAATTTACTATAAGGTAGTGTTTTTCAAATGTTTCTGACAGCCAGGCACAGTAACAAATTTATTTTACATCTCCAGTATCTGCATACATGCAGATAACAAGTTTCACACATGGCCTAACTTTATTATGTGTGATGCGCTTTGATTTCTTTCTTTTTTTTTTTTTTTGACGGAGTTTCATTCTTGTTGCCCAGGCTGGAGTGCAATGGCATGATCTCGGCTCACTGCAAACTCCGCCTCCCAGATTCAAGCAATTCTCCTGCCTCAGCCTCCCGAGTAGCTGGGATTACAGGCATGTGCCACCACGCCCTGCTAATTTTGTATTTTTAGTAGAGACAGAATTTCTCCATGTTGGTCAGGCTGGTCTGGAACTCCTGACCTCAGGTGATCCACCCACCTCGGCCTCCCAAAGTGCTGGGATTACAGGTGTGAGCCACTGCGCCCAGCCTTTTTTTTTTTTTTTTTGAGACGGAGTCTCACTGTCACCCACTATGCTCCTGAGTAGGTGGGACGACAGGCGTATGCCACCACACCTGGCTAATTTTTTGTATTTTTGGTAGAGATGATATTTCACCATGTTGCCCAGGCTGGTCTCGAACTCCTGAGCTCAAGTGATTCACCCACCTCGGCCTCCCCAACTGCTGGGATTACAGGCGTGAGCCACCTGCATTCTATTTTTTATTCTAGTCCACTCAAAAAAGAAATTCTGGGCCACGTGCAGTCAGTCATCTTGGGCAGGTGTGCCTACTCTGCCTCCTGGCCTACCCCTTCTGCTGTCTGCACTGTGCTTGGCCTCCCTGTCCTGGCCCACTCACACTCCTGTGAAGAAAATGATACTTTCCAGCCTTCTTCACCTGTGATATCACTGGGACTCCTCCTGACCTGGCTTCCCTGAGCGTCCATAATGGACAGTATGAGGGTACTTGGCTCCACTAAGTATCCAGAGCCTGTTTGGATTTTATCAGAGCAGGGAGGGGAGCAGATACTGCGGTTTAAACTTAGCTAAGAGCATGCAGTCTAAGAAGGTCACGGGCTAAGGGCGAAAAAAAAAAGAGTAAGAGATATGCTGCTGTACTCAATTATTTCAGAAAAAAGATGGCCAGAAAGGGGTCTTTGGTAGATCTTCCTATTTTTCTACCCTGAAAGCAGTCTCAAGCCCCAATTGGAAGAACTTTATTTTTCTACCCTGAAAGCAGCCTCAAGGGAAGCTGGGCGTGGTGGGGCATGCCCGTAATCCCAGCTACTCGGGAGGCTGAGACAGGAGAATTGCTTGAACCCGGGAGGTGGAGGTTGCAGTGAGCTGAGATCGTGCCATTGCACTCCAGCCTGGGCAACAAGAGCAAAACTCCGTCTCAAAAAAAAAAAAAAAAAAAAAAAAAAAAAAGATAAAACAGAAGTATGAAATGGGACTGATTCTGAAGCCCAATAATACAAGAGTCCAGCAATGGTCGGGGAAGAAAGCATTAGATTTCAGTATCTGCAAAGACTGGCTTGGGTAAGGTGAGGGCAAACCATCCCACTGGGCAGTCGAGGAACTAAGAATGCTGCAGATAGTCCGGAGAGTTTCATCCTTTAGGTCCAAGTCTTGGCTGTTGGCTGTATGATAAAGGTCTAAAGCAAGACAGTACACACAATGACTGAAACCTTGCTATGGCTTGGAAATTCTTGGAATTTAACGTAAGAGTAAATCATAACTCTTGCCATTACAGTGGGAATTGATGGATGTTGAAAACACAAGGTAACTGTAACGAATTCACATTTCTTGGAGGTGTCACATGTTTTGAAGCAGTGGGGCTCTGAAAAACAAATGCTGTCATTCTGCTGAACTTCAGAGTATCTTACTGTAGTCACACGTTTTTCAAAAGTTGGTATTTCTTTCTTCTCTTTATGTGGGTAGTTAATAATACATTCTATTAAACAGTAAGATTATGGGCAAAACATTAGATAAGCCATTAAGTGCAATAGTTTCCTCATAAGTTACCTACTATAAAATCAGCCCAATGATGAACACTTCAGAAGTCAAATGGTTTGTAGGCCTTTTGGGCAGTTTTAAAAACCCCTGAGCTCATAAAATGTTAATACTATAAAATAATTCACACACATACAGGCCAAGTGTGGTGGCTCATGCCTGTAATCCCAGCATTTTGGGAGGCCGAAGCCAGAGGATCACTTGAGGTCAGGAGTTCGGGAACCCACCACGCCAACATGGTGAAACCCCGTCTCTACTAAAAGCACAAAAATTAAAGAGGGGTGTGGTGGTACGTGCCTATAATCTCAGCTACTCGGGGAACCTGGGATGTGCAGGTTGCAGCGAGCCAAGATCACACCTCTGCACTTCAGCCTGGGCGACAGAGCAAGACTCTGTCTCAAAGAAAAAAAAAAATAATAATAATAAATCACACACATACAAATTAGATATAAAATTTATGAAAATAACATCTTTGCTTAACAGAATATAAAAAGGAACTACCTGGAATAATCATAGTTAAAATTACTGAGAATCAGAGGATGACTTACTCAAGCCTAATCTGCCAATAATTGCCAATTTCACACGATATCTCCTAACTCCTAGTTGAGCCCACTGTCTACTAAACCATGATTCCTTTATTTATTTATTTAGAGACAGAGTCTCACTCTGTCGCCCAGGATGGACTACAGTGGTGCAATCTCAGCTCACTGCAATCTCTGCCTCCCGGGTTCAAGCAATTCTCCTGCCTCAGCCTCCTGAGTAGCTGGGATCACAGGCATGCACCATCATGCTAATTTTTATATTTTTAGTAGACGGGGTTTCACCATGTTGGCCAGACTGGCCTTGAACTCCTGACCTCAGGTGAACCACCTGCCTCTGCCTCCCAAAGTGCTGGGATTACAGGTGTAAGCCACTGCACCCGGCCCATGCTTCCTTCTTGAAGTACAAATCTGTTAAGCTTTTCATGCAATCCCTACTCTTCGACAATCACACAAAGTGCCATCACTATGGGCTTTCAGTCACTACAATACCATTTATGTTCCTTTTTGATGAGAACGTTAAAATACTCAAGACTCAATACAAAGGACTAGAACACCTAATTAAATTAGCAGAAAACCTGGAGAACAAGCCACTGTAAGAACATGTTGGGTCTCGTGGGGACTTAGTTTGGAATAGCCATGGGCGAAGCAGGAGCAAGAGCAACCATGATGTCGTTTCTCAAACATGAGTCTTCTGCAGTAACCAGTAACTGGGAAACAGCTGAAGGCTCCTTCCTCACGCCTGAACGTTTGTATTTTTTTTTTTTTTTTTTTTTTTGAGACGGAGTTTCGCTCATTGCCCAGGCTGGAGTGCAATGGTGCAATCTTGGCTCACCGCAACCTCTGCCTTCCAGGTTCAAGTGATTCTCCTGCCTCAGCCTCTCAAGTAGCTGGGATTACAGGCATGCGCCACCACGCCCGGGTAATTTTGTATTTTTAGTAGAGACAGGGTTTCTCCATGTTGGTCAGGATGGTCTTCAACTCCCGACCTCAGGTGATCTGCCCGCCTCGGCATCCCAAAGTGCTGGGATTACAGGCATGAGCCACCGCCCCTGCCGAACATTTGTATTTCTTAACAGATACAAATATGGAAACAGGAGAGGACCCCTGAGATGATTGGAATAAAAATATTCCTTCCTAAGTAGCCAGCTACTTGAAACTGTGACTGAAGGGGGAAATCCCAGTATGTGGACTGCTTATACCTTTGAGAGCAGAAACTTAATTAATCTATTCATTACAGGTAACTCAAACTTGGAAATAACATGACACTTTTCAGATTCATATTTTATTTACAAGTAAATGAAGACTGTCCCTGTAAACTCTAATTTGGGATATGAAGAACAATATAAAGAAGTAGTTGCTGGTGCCACAGTGATGTGTGAAGGAGTCTATGCCACTGTTTCTTTAAACAGTGATTTTGTTATTAAAAAAAAAAAAACCCACCTACACGATTTCTTCATGTTGCATATGTAAAATAATTAAAAATAAAAGTGACTTTTCAAAACTCTACAGTCTGTGATCAAATGCGTGAGGTGGCCAGGATGTCACTTTCACTCAGTGACAGCCCCTACTCTTCAAGAGCCAACAGCCTCTGGGCAAAAGACTAGTACTCATCAAGAGTATCTGCTCGAGGAATGGAAAGACCTCGGTCCTTCAGGGCCTGCACTTTCAACTTCTCTGCTTCCAGTTTGGTCTGCTGTTCCACCCTTTGCTCTTCTAGAATTTCTTCAATGGATACTTGCTGGAGGGGTGTGTCACTCTCCTTTTCCAAGTCCTACAAAAGAGACAGGTTTGAAAACTTCACCTGAAGACCAAGAATAGAAAGCACAGATCTCAAGGCAAATGGATTCCTCTATCAGGCTCAGATTATTTTTCATAACTGTGACAGGAACTGAAATATCCTTCTCCTAGGGACCGGTAAGTTTTTCAAAGAAATGCCTGACAACACTACTATAGGATACATACTTACAATGAGGTTAATAGTGATCAGTATATATATATATTTTTCAAGATGGAGTCTCTCTGTCACCCAGGCTGAAGTGCAGTGGCGCAATCTGAGCTCACTGCAACCTCTGCCTCCTGGGTTCAAGTGATTATCCTGCCTCAGCCTCCTGAGTAGCTGTGATTACAGGCACGTGCCACCACGCCCTGCTAATTTTTGTATTTTAAGTAGAGACAGGGTTTCACCATGTTGGTCAGGCTGGTCTCGAAACCTGACCTCGTGATCTGCCTGCCTTGGCCTCTCAAAGTGCTGGGATTACAGGCAGTAATAAGTATTTGTATAACAGAGCTTTATGTGATCCAAAATCCCATATTAGTCAGGATTAATTTTCTATTAGTCCACGATTAATTTCCTTTAAAAAAAAAATTAGGGCTGCTTATAGACAGCTATCTCCCCCACTGCAGAGAATCCAAGAGGGAGGTTATTGAGGCAATGTGGCCTTAGACTTTTTTTTTTTTTAATTATTTTAAGGACAGGTGGAGTGGCTCACAGTCGTAATCCCAGCACTTTGGGAGGCTGAGGTGGGAGGATCACTTGGGCCTAGGAGTTCGAGACCAGCCTGGGCAACACAGTGAGACCCTAACTAACTCCACCAAAAAACAAAACAAAACAAAAAAAAGCTGGTGTGGTGGTGGTCACCTACAGTTCCAGCTACTCAGGAGGCTGAGGTGGAAGGACTGCTTGAGCCTGGGAGGTTGAAGGTCAAGGCTGCAGTGAGCCATGAATGTGTCACTGCACTCCAGCCTCCGCAACAGCAAGACTGTCTCAAAATAAGTAAAAAGACAAAAATAAAAGGGATCCTCTTGCCTTCACCTCCTACGTAGCTGGGGCTACAGGTGTGCGCCACCGTACCAGCTCTGTAGTCTAGATCTAAACTATAACAAGACTCTTTTTCCCTTTATGGCAACAAGTCTTCTAGGGAGAACCTCGGCAGACCATTTAGGTTACTAAACCAATTTGGTCCCAATATTTTTCTCCACTATTTAAAAAATTGCTGCTTAGGTTGGGCATGGTGGCTCACGCTTGTAATCCCAGCACATTGGGAAGCTGAGGCGGGCAGATCACTTGAGGCCAGGAGTTCGAGACCAGCCTGGCCAACATGGCAAAACCCCGTCTCTACTAAAAATACAAAAAAAATTAGCTGGGCGTGGTGGCAGGCGCCTGTAATCCCAGCTACCTGGGAGGCTGAGGCAGGAGAAGCACTTGAACCTGGGAGGCGGAGGTTGCAGTGAGCGGAGATCACGCCATTGCACTCTAGCCTGGGTGACAAGAGTAAAACTCCATCTCAAAAAAAAAAAAAAAATTGTTGCCTAATAAAAAATTCCTTACTTAAAAAATACATGCTCATCATAGCTAATATGGAAAATAGACAAACAAGGAAAATTTAAAAATTATCCATAATTCCAGTATGGAGGATTAACATTTTGATAATATCCCTACAATTTTTCTACATACATACTGACTTAAAAAAAATAAACAACCCAGCCAGGTGTGGTGGCTCACACTTGTAATCCCAGCTACTCGGGAAGCTGAGGCACGAGAATCACTTGAATCCAGGAGGCAGAGGTTGCAGTGAGCCAAGATCACACCACTGCACTCTAGCCTGGGCGACAGAGTAAGACTCTGTCTCAAAAGGAAAAAAAAAAAAAAGTAAATAAAAAATTAGCTGGGCGTGGTAATGTGTACCTATAGTCCCAGCTACTCATGAGGCTGAGGGGGGAGGATCACTTGAGCCCAGGAGTTTGAGGCTGCAGTGAGCTGTGATCACACCACTGCAGTCAGCCTAGATAACAAAGTGAGACGCTGCCTCAAAAACAAACCCCTCCCAAAAACCCACAATGCAAATACTGACTGTAATTCGTTTTCTTTTCACTTCAATGTGGCATAGTATGCTTAATATTTTTATTTTTGAATGTTTTATAAACATTTTTCATTAATTATTTTTAAAGATATAGAAGACTTCATGAATTTGCGTGTCATCCTTATGCAGGGGCCATGCTAATCTTCTCTGTGTTGTTCCAATTTTAGTAGATGTGCTGCCAATGTGAGCACATTTTTCATTTTTTTAGAGACAGGATCTTGCTCTGTTGCCCAGGGTGGAGTGCAGTGGCACAATCACAGCTCACCATGATCTGAAACTCTTGGGCTGAAGTGATCCTCCTGCCTCAGCCTCCTAAGTAGCTGGAACTACAAGCATGTGCCACCACATCTGGCATTAAATCTTTTTTCTTTTTGTAGAGATGGGGTCTTGCTATGTTGCCCAGGCTGGTCTCAAACTTCTGGCCTCAAGCATCCTCTTGCCTTGGCCTCCCAAAGTGTGAGCCACTGTGCCTGGCCCTTATAAACATTTGCTAACCAATGTCATAATGCAGAAGAACCTTGCTAAAAAAGTATCTCACTGTCCATAGATTCAGTTTATTGTCCTTAAAATGAATGTACAGGTATTATTTGGTGTTTTTGTAAGATGGAAAGCCTATACAAAGTATTCCTGTTTCTTACCCTCCTCTATGACTTTCAATGATAAAGTTTGGGACGGTACTGACACACTTCTCCAGATGCTCTGCCCTGCATACTATCACCACATGCTGCCAAGGTCTCAGAACTCACAGGCAGTGGCATTATCAGACAGAGAGAGGACTCTCACCACAGAAGTTACAATGAAAGCCACACAAATTACATAAGCAAGCCCTGCTCTAGGTCCAAAGTTAACAGCACCCAGCAAAGTATATATTACCACCTGCCCTCCCAACCCATGAGTAGCAGCTAAAGAGAGCACAGTGTTCTCGGCCTAATGCACTGCCTCTTGGGCTTTTCAGTATGTGACTTGCTAAGCAATTCATGCTGCTGTTGCTGCTTCTTCCCAACAGTCTTATTACTTAATGCTGTGTCATCATCATCGTCCTTGAGGCAGAATTCAGGGATTTCTTAACCAATATAGTGTTTATAGAAACTGATTTCTATGTATGAATTCCTCTGGGGTTGGTACATAATTTCTCCTGACTGCTGATTCACATAACAATGCAGGCATTCCTGGAACCATGTTTCTGTAGTGGTACCCCTGTAAAACTTCTGCAGCATCCAAACCATAACATATTTTTTTTAAAAAGGGAACTTTTCCTCACAAAAGGGATCCAAGGAAACAATGAAACTTCAAGAACAAACACGTTCACTTCTTTCTCTGCACAAACACACACATCTACTTAGATGTAACTTTGTGCCAATGTAACCAGTATAAAAAGCATGTCTGCTATGTTTACTACTATAAAACAGAAGCATATCTGTGAATATTTTCTTGAGAAAGGGTCTTGCTCTGTTACCCCGGTTGGAGTGCAGTGGTACAATCATGGCTCACTGTAGCCTCGACCTCCCTGAGCTCAGCCTCCCAAGTAGCTGGGACTGGTGATGTGCACCATCACCCCTGGCTAATTTTTGTATTTTTTTGTAAAGACAGGGTTTGGCCATGTTGCCCAGGCTGGTCTCTTGGGGCTTAAGCGATCTGCCTGCCTCGGCCTCCCAAAGTACTGGGATTACAGATGTGAGCCACTGCACCCACCCCAGTATTTTAACTTAAGTCTTTTCCTCTGATACATTGCCTCTTCAAAATTAAATTCAGAAAAGTATTTTTAAAAATCATCTATAACCCCACCATGCAGAGATGGGTCAGCTCCCCTATATACTGGCAGTATCAAGCATAGTGGCATGTACCTATAGTCCCGGCTACTTGGGAGGCTGAGACAGGAGGATTGCCTAAGCCTAGGAGTTTGAATCTAGCCTGGGCAACATAGTGAGACCCCATCTCTGGAAGAAAAAAAATACTGGCAGACTACTTTACAGTCATTTAGTATCTCCCCATGGGTACCATGGGTACTAGGTGCTTTCAGACTTTTTTTTTTTGAGACGGAATCTTGCTCTGTTGCCCAGGCTGCAGTGCAGTGGCACGATCTCGACTCACTGCAAGCTCCGCCTCCCGGGTTCATGCCATTCTCCTACCTCAGCCTCCCAAGTAGCTGGGACTACAGGCGCCCGCCACCACACCTGGCTAACTTTTTTGTATTTTAGTAGGGATGGGGTTTCACTGTGTTAGCCAGGATGGTCTCGATCTCCTGACCTTGTGATCCGCCCGTCTCAGCCTCCCAAAGTGCTCGGATTACAGGCGTGAGGCACCGCACCTGGCCTTGTTTCAGCCTTTATGCGACACAAGAAGATAACATTCTGCTGCTTGGCTGGGCGTGGTGGCTCATGCCTGTAATCCCAGCACACTGGGAGGCCGAGGCGGGTAGATCGCCTGAGGTCAGGAGTTCGAGACCAGCCTGGCCAACATAGTGAAACCCCGTCTCTACTAAAAATACAAAAATTAGCTGGGCTTGGTTGCGGGCACCTGTAATCCCAGCTACTCGGGAGGCTGAGGCAGGAGAATCACTTGAACCTGGGAGGCGGAAGTTGCAGTGAGCTGAGATCATGCCATTGCATTCCAGCCTGGGCAACAGGAGCAAAACTCTGTCTCAAAAAAAAAAAAAAAAAAAACCCAAAAAACGAAAAACAATTTCTGCTGCTTAAACATGCAAGAAATGATACACTGAACTAAAAGTACAAACTACAAAAATATTTTATAAGAAAAATTTTTATAAGTATTACTTATAAATATTTTATAAGTAAGAAAAAGCTATTTCATATATTTCACAGCATATATTTCATATATTCATATATTTCATATACTTCATATATTTCACTTGGGCAGTATTGATAGTCTGGATTAGTCATTTCTAGCTATTTCCAATATGAGGTCTCTGAACCAACCCAACCCTGGCAGAATTATCTCCTTGCTTTCTCAAATGGCTGTTAAAAATGGCTACAAACCAAACCACTCTAAAGATTTCTGCAAATTGATTTAAGACATGGCTAGGTATTTAGAAAACAGTATTAAAAACTTTAAAAATTAAGCAAACACCAAAATTTTTGGTAAGAAAAAAGAAGACAGTGCTGGCTCAACCCTTAATTTCAACTACTCTTGAAGAGATTTTTATTTTCCTTGCAAACCCAATAATCAGAAATAACAAGATGAAATCAAAGGTTTTAAATAAGATACTTAAAAAAAAAAATCTGAGTAATTCTAGTAGGGGTGTGTGTGTGTATGTCTGCACACACGAAGACCTACAGCAACAATACCTCAGAAAATCTGATTTAACCTTTCACCTGCCAGCTGGTCTTTCTGGCACAGATACCAAAATACCCTCTCCCTGGCTGTGAGCTAAGGATCCAAGTAAGACTGAACTCCATTCTCGGGATAGGTAACGGAAAAGCTTTTCCTATAGCTACTCTTTCCCTTTCCCCCTTTACTAATATGGATATCACATTGTACTGTACAGGCAATATGTACTTCCCTCAAATACTGTGCATTAGCTTTATGCCATGAAAAACCACTTGTAACCAACTGTTTAAATGACTGCAAAATATTCCAACGTATATAAGACACACCTTCCCCAGCATATATAAATCAAGCTTTGTCAATTTTCTGCTATTAAACAAATATATTAATGAACACATTTGTTAAGGCACTGAAACAAAGTATTCTCTGTAGCTTCCCTAAATTAATTTGGTAGTTGCCTAGGAGAAGCCAGATAAATGTGGAGAATATTTTTATTCTCTTTTGAAAAGACAAAAAAAGAAGTCTAACTAGCATGAATATGAAGATCTACAGCAGCTTAACAGTTTTCACTTACTATTTCTCCTAGTAGGACCACATTTTCTCCTCTGACCACAAAAATCCCTCGAGGAATATCACCGTATTTTTTGCCCACATGAATACGCTCCACAGTCTGATGTAGCACTAAGTTTGCTGTAAGTGTATAGGGAAAAACCAAAGATATTTAGTTTAAACTATTGGGTAAAGGCCCATAACTCAATAATCAGTTATTTTGAAAAGATTTAGGTAAACATGATTTCCAAGCTTTCTAATTATTTTTATTTATTTATTTATTTTTTGAGACCGAGTCTCGCTCTGTCACCCAGGCTGGACTGCAGTGGCGCCATCTCAGCTCACTGCAACCTCCGCCTCCTGGTTCAAGTAATTCTCCTGCCTCAGATTCCGGAGTAGCTGGGACTACAGGTGCCTGCCACCACTCCCGGCTAATTCTGTATTTTTAGTAGAGACAGGGATCACCATATTGGCCAGGCTGGTCTTGAACTCCTGACCTTGTGATCCGCCCACCTTGGCCTTCCAAAGTGCTGGGATTACAGGCGTGAGCCACAGTGCCGGGCCCCTAAGCTTTCTAATTCTGGGGAAGGCTAAAATTTCAAATAATCTTCTCCTATTTCATTGAGTAAGACGTACCAGTTAGGAGATGTCTGGGATTATGTTGGGCTAATACATGAATGACAGCAGAAATAAGAGAAATAAATTCCTTTATCAGTTAATTGCTAATACCAAAAAAAACCATAGGAAAATATAAATGAATAAGGAACTTGGAAAACTTGGGCCTAAACAACCACAGAGATCAAAACTTTTGTTTTCTGGAAAGAAACAGCTTTTCTTTTTGTGTGGGTGTGTATGTGATGATCTGCTGAAGATTCAACTTTCTTTTAGTAATTAGGATTCATTTAACCCAACGCAGGTATCCATGGGTTATGATACAGCAAAAACCTATTTTTTCACCTTGACAGATAACTATAGTTGTAATCTAAAAGTCAACTTAATAGCCACTACCCTTCCCTCAAAGTACTTTGATGAATCTGACTTAAGAATCAGGACTCCAATTTGTTAACAATAATTATTTTTCCTCTTTCAATTAGTACTACTTGTCCTATTTGAAGTAAAGGAGAAATCTATGCTCATATCTTCCATAATCCTTTTAAGTGTTTTAATTACGTTTCTTCCTCATGCTCAAATCCAGTGATTTCGCAGATATCCAATAAATGTTAGCATGAACATGAAGTTCCTTGAAACAGAAGGAAACATAATCTTTTAACTTAAGAAAAATGCAGGATGCGAAACAAAGACAGAGGCCTCTTATTCCAATGTATCCCTATATGTAAAGTATTAAGCTTAATGTTGGGGTCCTTAAAATAAAGGAAATGCCTTCTACCCAATTTTCATTGGCTAGGGAGGGATTACCTTCACTTCCGGAACTGCTCTGAAGTCATTATACCCTGCCAATGTAGAAATAAGCAGCCTTGGGCCGGGCACAATGGCTCGCGCCTGTAATCTCAGCACTATGGGAGCTAAGACCAGCCTTCCAGCTGTCCCCACTGATGCACCAGACATGTGAGTGAAGCTCCTTCAAACCAGCCGACTCACCTTCTAGACACCAAGGAACTGTCCTAAAGCCATGAGGAGCAGAACAACTGCCCAGCTCAGCTGGGTGGGTGGATCACCTAAGGTCAGGAGTTCGAAACCAGCCTGGCCAACATGGCGAAACCTCGTCTCTACTAAAAATACAAAAATTAGCTGGGGGTGGTGGCTGGAGCCTATAATCTCAGCTACTTGGGAGGCTGAGGCACAAGAATCACTTGAACCCAAGAAGCGGAGGTTGCAGTGAGCCAAGATTGTGCCACTGCACTCCAGCCTGGGTGACTGAGCGAGAGCGCATCTAAACAAAAAACAAAACAAAACAAAGCAAAACAAAACAAGCCTCTTCGGTGGACTGAGTTTATTTCTATCACTTGGCTCCCCCTACTGGGGATTCTACTGAAAGCCAGTTTTAGAAACGAGCTTGGAAATATATATAAGCTTTGAACCACCTAATCTGAATGTATAGAAAACAATGATGTACTCACTAAAATCAGTCCTACTATGTCACACATGTGAAAAAGTTGCAGATAAATTTCAATATTAAATAACAAAAAATGCAACGGGCAGCTGTTATTATCCAGAGTATAAGAGATGTCCATAAATTAATACATACCAAATTGATCAATGCTTCTTAAAAAGCCTATAAGTGTCCTTCCATCTCGAAGCAGAACCAAGTGCTTTTCTGGGGAGAGAGGAAAAAATCTTTTAAATGAAAACTGACAAGTTCAGCGAGTATTTAGGATAATAATTAACAGTTTAAGCTGCACCACTTCCTCGGCCAATGTATTTAATGTGAAGTTCAAGTTCATTGGAAAACTGAAGAAAGAAGCACAGCAGCACGGATTTAGATAACATCAGTAGTGAAAAGAATCAGAGCAGTGTGGCAGAGTGGGAAAAGGACAGGGCGTGGCACCAGGAAGCCTGACTAGCTGGCTCTAGACCCTTATGTTGGTTTTTTTTTTTTTCCTTTTTTCTTTTTTTTTTTTTTGAGACAGAGTCTCACTCTGTCACCCAGGCTGCAGTGCAGTGGCACAATCTCGGCTTACTACAACCTCTGCCTCCCAGGGTCAAGCGATCCTCCTGCATCGGCCTCCTTAGTAGCTGGGACTACAGGAGTTTGCCACCATGCCTGGCTAATTTTCATATTTTTAGTAGAGATGGCGTATCACCATGTTAGCCAGGCTGGTCTCAAACTCCTGACTTCAGATGATCCATCCACCTCCGCCTCCCAAAGTGCTGGGATTACAGGTGTGAACCATGGCGCCTAGCCAAAGACCCTTATGTTTGACACTTAAACCATCTCATGTCATGTCAGTTTTTATATCTGTAAATTGACAAATTTAGTCTAGATGACTCTTATTATCTTATTTGTAGAATTATTTTGTTCTCAAAAGATGAGCTTCTATCTCACATTTTGTTTGTAACCATAGAATGCTTTAAATAAAAACACAATGCTTCAGGCATTTAAAATGAAGACTAATAATAAGCTAGAGCAGAAATTCAATGTTTACTGAGGGGGCATGTGCTGTTCTGGGGTCTAGACATACAGTAGAGAATGAGACTTAGAAAGTCACCAACCTTATGAATTTATATTCATGTTGGAGGAGGACAAATAAATAAGAAAATAACCTATTGTGATTAGGACAATGGAATAATAAACTAGCAAGGCAGTATGATGAAGGGAGAGAAGTGGTTACAGAAGGAAGGGTGGCAAGGGAAAGCCTCTCTGAAGAGGTGACTTTGAGCTGACACTGAAGAATGAAAATAAGCCAGTTACTAGCGCACCCAGCAAAATTTCTTTCATTCCATGCCTAAAGTACTTTCTAGATGCAGAACAGAGGAAAAACACAGTGACTCTGCCCTGAAGGAATTTATACTCTTCCTTGCGCTATAAATAAGTACCACAGAAAGCGAATCTTAATTATATGAGACTACAGAGAGAGAAACTGTATTTCTGAAGGAGGTATCAGAGTTGGACCTTAAAACGTAGATAATTTTAGGGCACCTAAATTCCTTCGGGGGGGAGAAGGCAATCTGTAAATTAAAGAGGAGGAAAAAAGGGCTGTACATCCATGTTTAGCTAAAAGCTGAGGGTGTGAAGGGAAAGAACAGTAGATAAAGTCAGAAAAGTACTGGGCGCAGGCTGCATCTGGATTTGACTTCATAGGGAACAAGAAAACATTAAGTGATGGAGTCTGTTTACTGAGTTTGTATAAGTGGGTATGTGTGAGAGGGTGGGGTGCTGAAGATGTGAGGTAAAGATGTAGGAGTTTTATGAGACATCACAAAACTATTTACCAAGAGTTGGGAATAAAAGCAGCAAGCTCAGGGTGAAGGTTATTAGCTCTTTGTGATTCTAAAGTGCTATCAGGACACTTACATAGAAACACACGCAGATAGTTGGAAACAGTAAGACTGGAAAACCAAAGACATCAAGATTAGAGAAAGCAATTTTGGATAAATCTACAAAGAGGTGATATAAAAAACTAAAGTACAGGAGATCTACTAAAGATTTAAAGAAGTAGGCCACATGTAATCCAAGTGACCATCTATTTTGGAGAACAGTAAGAGCCAGAGAAGTAAGAAAATCACCAAGTACCAGTTGTTAGAGAAATCAAGAGAAGAGAATTAAAGAATCTGGTGGGGAGAGTATCACAGTGCTGCAAAGGGGAGAGAACACAGAAGAAGACCTTAGACGAATAACTTTGAAGAATGCAGCTTGAGTAATTTCAGGATAAAAATTAGATTGCAGGAGTAATGTAAGTAGTCTATTGAAGGTGATCAAGAAACAGACAAAATGAAAATGACTCGAGGTTTGGGGATAAAGATATGAAAAAAGGGATGGGAATATGAAGAGAACGGAGAAAATATTTGAGATGGATAGACAGCAACACATGAGGGGAAGAACGCAGGGGTTGGGGAGACAGAGGATATAAAAGAAAAAGGCTAACAACGAAAAAAGGTTCCAGAAGCAGTGAGAGGAGACAGTAACAACAGACAGACAAAAAGGGAGGAATCCTTCCTACTCAAATTAAAGGATGGGTGAAAATACAGAAACACAAGGAGGAAACTGTGTGTTAGGGTTGGGGAGCAAAGGGTGCATATCAAATGGCTTCAAAGTTTTAATAAAGTAGGGGGTCTGGAATCTACAAAGAGGTAGGGGTTAGAGGGCCAAAGAGCAAAACTGATTTTTAGTAAAATGGCAGGATGTGTTAGAGGATATATAAGGAGAGATGAGGGCAAAAGAGCATCCTCGAGCAACTAAAACATCCTGTTACACTTAACAGGTTCATATAGATGTTAATATATATTTAGTCCAATTACACTACATTTCCCTTACATAGCACAATAAGTAATTTGTGTTTTAAAAAATGATCTGTCGGCCGGAGGCGGTGGCTCACGCCTGTAATCCCAGCACTCTGGGAGGCCGAGGTGGGTGGATCACCTGAGGTCAGGAGTTGGAGACCATACTGCCCAGCATGGCGAAACCTCGTCTCTACCAAAAAATGCAAAAATTAGCTGGGCGTGCTGGCAGGCGCCTGCAATCCCAGTTACTTGGGAGGCTGAGGCACAAGAATGGTTTAAACCCGGGAGGTGGAGGTTCCAGTGAGTCAAGATCGCGCCACTGCACACTACAGCCTGGGCGACAGAGCAAGACTCTGTCTCAAAAAAAAAAAAAAGAAAAAAAGAAAAAAGATCTGTCAACCATAAAATGATTTTTTTTTTTTTTTTTTTGAGACGGAGTCTTGCTCTGTCGCTCAGGCTGGAGTGCAATGGTGCGATCTCGGCTCACTGCAACCTTCTCCTCCCGGGTTCAAGCGATTCTCCCGCCTCAGCCTCCCGAGTAGCTGGGATTACAGGCATCGCCATCGTGCCCAGCTAATTGTAGGAACGGGGTTTCACCATGTTGGCTAGGCTGGTCTTGAACTCCCGACCTCAGGCGATCTGCCCGCCTCGGCCCCCCAAAGTGCTGGGATTACAGGCGTGAGCCACCGCGCCAGGCCCGTAAAATGAAATTTTAACCATAGATTCTAAACTGCGTATTCACAGAGTAACTGAGACGATTGCAGCTTGTTTAAAACTATGTGTAAATCATCTTGAAACAAGTTAATGAGAAAGATCACATGATTAAAACAATAAAAAATGTTGCTTGAGGAATAATGCACAGACGGAATTTAGAAAAAAGGAAAGCCAGAACAACTGCAGACGGTTCTTTTCGCTTTTGTATAGGACTGAGCTCCTCTTCCGGACAAAAACCAGGAATAAGGGAGGTCTTCTTAGTAAAAGCAAAAGTAAATTGTCTTAAAAAAAAAAAAAAAAAAAGGTTGCAAGTGATTTGGTCTTTCCAGAAAAGTCAATACCATGTCTAACAGTGGTCTCTACTACAATAACCTGAAGGTGCTAATGACCCTCACAGTAAAATAAGCCAGCAAATGGCCACACCGTAGAGCGCCTACATTTACTGCCAATTAAGTCCAACTGCCGCTGTCTTAATATTT
Source organism: Pan troglodytes (assembly GCF_028858775.2). NCBI lineage: Eukaryota > Metazoa > Chordata > Mammalia > Primates > Hominidae > Pan > Pan troglodytes. The sequence continues at coordinate 46,576,730 of NC_072405.2, forward strand.
TCGCTTTTTAATGAATCCTCTCTCTAGGTATTCCGATCCATCCACCGGTAACACGCTGATACTTCGAAATACTGCAGGCAGGAGTGGACGGGGGAGAAGCCCCCCCCCTCCCCGGGCTTCTTTCGTGTTCGGGCCTCTGCTGCCGCGACCCACGGAAGCAAGAATGAGTTCCATCGCTTGGGGCTCACCAGCTAGAGGGCTGGCGGAGGCTGCGAGGGGCAGAAGTAGCAGCAGGCTACTGGGTGGGCAAGCGGTGTGTACCGCAGCTGTGGAGGACATCGACGCGGAACGCCCGGATTGAGCTCAGAACACACCGGCCCCGCCCGGGACTCATTCTACAAGCTTCTTCGGAAGAGGCGCCCGCCCGGGAGGAAGGGTCTAACCCCAGGCTCCACCGGGAGGAGATAAACTACTCACTGTCAATGTCCTCGATGAGGCTGGCGGTGCCAGGCATATAGTTCATTTTGAACTGAAATAATGCTGCAATGCACAGCGGCGGGAGGCCAGCGCGTCCAAAACCTCCTCCCTTCTACCGCAGTTGCCGCCTCGGTGGGACCAAGCCCGGAATCCCGACCGAGACCAGCACTTCTGCCCCGGCTTTCAGCCGCCGGGGCCTGCCGGAAGCTCCTCCATATTACCCTTACCCACTTCCTGTAACACGTGCGGGCCCCCAGGAAGAGGCGGGGCAGCCGTACCGTTGGGGGACACCCTTTCCCTGTTCCTGTTAAGTAGGTAAGAGGAATCTCCATTGGATAAATGGCGAGGAAACGTATACTCCCTCTTAAGGAACACGGTGTCTTCCCTCGTCTCCGGGTTCCCGAGACCTCAGAGTCACTGACCTCCGTCCCTCAGCTTTCGGGGTTCCGCAGCAGAAGGGGCGGGCCCGGGCCTGGGATTGGCTGGCGTCGTCCGACCCCCTTCGCTGCTCTCCATTCGCAATCGCCCGCGGGCGCCTGCGCGATGGGTCGGCCGTGGGGAGGGGGCGGGAAGCGCTTCAGGGCAGCGGATCCCATGTCGGCCCTGAGGCGCTCGGGCTACGGCCCCAGTGACGGTCCGTCCTACGGCCGCTACTACGGGCCTGGGGGTGGAGATGTGCCGGTACACCCACCTCCACCCTTATATCCTCTTCGCCCTGAACCTCCCCAGCCTCCCATTTCCTGGCGGGTGCGCGGGGGCGGCCCGGCGGAGACCACCTGGCTGGGAGAAGGCGGAGGAGGCGATGGCTACTATCCCTCTGGAGGCGCCTGGCCAGAGCCTGGTCGAGCCGGAGGAAGCCACCAGGTAAGCTTTGCACCCTCTGTCCTTGCGGGGAGGTGAGGGCCCTTGGGGCTGGGGTTCGTAAAGGATCGGGTTTCATACTTGTTTTCCTTATGTGGAGGAGGGTGTGTTGCGGGGGGTGTTGGAGAGACCGAGACTAAGATCAGAGGTTGGGGGGACATGCTTGTGTTCCCTTTGCCCCTCCTTTTCTGCTTCGACCCCAAAAAATATGTTTATTACCATTTAAAAAAGAAAGATCCTGCGCGGACTTGCTAAGCTTAGCAGCAGGCTGCAGATCTCTCTCCTGGGAGCGGTGCTGGGTAGGGGTGGCACGGATCTGCTGCTCCAGCTCTAGCAATTTATCCTGCGTGGCTGGCAGGCCGGCTCTCCCGGGGAAGGGAAGTGGCTGCAGCCCCCGATGCCGCTCAGGGACCCTCCCGAGGGGAAGGAACCTTTGCGAGGAGGAGGGATCTGGGCATTTAGCTGTTTGCCCCTAATGCCTTGCCTGAGATCGAATCATGAATAATCAGTGTTGTAAAGTACCTTTACGCGGATTGACTGATTTAATTTTCACGGCGACTGCAAGGTAAAATGGCATTACAGCGGCCCCTTTTTTTTTTTTCGAATAAGGAACCGGGGCTCTGCGAGGTTAACTCACTTGCCTAATACACTTGGACCTGCAACATTTTATTCTCCGTTTTCCTGCCGGACATATACTTCTGCTTTGTTAATACAGTCTTCTGGGTAGTGGGTTGTCGTTCTGCGGTGGCAGCATACCTCTGTTCGTTCAAGAATTATCCTCATTTGTTGAAAATGTAATAGTGAAATTCTCGTACATTGCTGGTGGGGATGTAAAATGGTGGAAAATAGTTTGGTAGTTCCTCAAAACAGTAAGCATTAGAATTAGTCTATGACCCAGCAAGCCCACTCCTGGCTATATACCCAAGAAAACTGATAACGTATGTTCACATAAAGCTTGTCCGCCCATGTTCATAGCATCATTATTCATAATCGCCAAAAAGTAGAAATGTCGTTTTTTGTTTTTTTTTTTTTTGAGTTGGAGTCTCGCTCTGTTGCCCAGGCTGGAGTGCAGTGGTGCCATCTCGGCTCACTGCAACCTCCGCCTCCCGGTTTAAGCGATTCTCCTGCCTCAGCCTCTCGAGTAGCTAGGATTACAGGCGCCGGCCATCACACCCGGCTAATTTTTGTATTTTTAGTACAGACGGGGTTTCGCCATGTTGGCCAGGATGGTCTTGAACTCCTGACCTCAAGTGATCCCCCTTTCCCCTGCCCCTCGGCCTCCCGAAGTGTTGGGATTACAGGCGTGAGCCACTGCGCTCGGCCCCAAATGTCATTTTATTATTTGAGTTATAAAGTGAGTGAACCTCTTGGAGCCCTGGTTCTTTATTCGAATACAGGAATGTGGTAAGGACATAACGACTGATGCATCGATAAACAAAATATGGTGTTAATATATTCATTCAATGGAGTATTATTTGACCTTAGAAAGGAATGAACTGCTGATGCGTGCTACAATGTGAATGAACCTTGAAAACATCACACTACGTGAGCTAAGTCAGTCAGAAAGACTGCATATTGTGTGATTCCATTTATATGAAATGGCCAGAGTAGGTAAATCTAGAGACAGAAAGCTTAATGGTTGCCAGAGGTTGGGGGACTGGCAGTGTAGGTGAGAATATTCTTTTTGGGATAATGAAATGTTCTAAAATCAGGGCCTGGTGAGATGGCTCACACCTGTAATCCCAGCACTTTGAGTTGCCGAGGCTGGAGGATTGCTTGAGTCCAGGAGTTCGAGACCAGCCTGGGCAACATAGTAAGACCTTGTCTCTAAAAATAAAAAAATAAAAAATAAAAAACAAAAAATAAGAAATGTTCTAAAATCAGTGGTGATGGTTGCACAACTCTGAATATACTAAAAACTACTGAATTGTACATTTTAAAAGGGTAGAGTTTATAGTATGTTGATTATATCACAGTGTAAACAATTGTATGAGAAAAACATGGAGCAGTGATAAATTATTTTTTATTTTTATTTTTTATTTTTGGGACACAGTCTTGCTCTGTCGCCCAGGCTGGAATGCAGTGGCGCAATCTCAGCTCACTGCAACCTCTGCCTCCCGGGGTCAAAGTCTCCTGCTTCAGCCTTCCTAGTAGCTGGGATTACAGGCGCCTGCCACCATGCCCAGCTAAATTTTGTATTTTAAGTAGAGACGGGGTTTTGCCGTGTGGGCCAGGTTGGTCTTGAACTCCTGATCTCAGGGTATCCTCCCGCCTTGGCCTCCAAAAGTGCTGGGATTACAGGTGTGAGCCACAGTGCCCGGCCAAGATTAATTATAAATTAAAGAAAGATCCGGGGGGGGGGGTGACATGCCTGTAATCCCAGCACTTTGGGAGTCCAAGGAAGGCGGATCACCTGAGGTCAGGAGTTCGAGACCAGCCTGGCCCACATGGCAAAACCCCGTCTCTACTAAAAATACAAAAATTAGCCGGGCATGGTGGCGGGCGCCTGTAATCCCAGCTATTCGAGAGGCTGAGGCAGGAGAATCGCTTGAACCCAGGAGGCGGAGGTTGCAGTGAGCTGAGATCACACCATTCCACTCTAGCCTGGGAGACAAGAGCGAAACTCTATCTCAAAAAAAAAAATAAAGAAAGAAAGATCCATATTTTCTCAGCCTAAATCTGGAATACGTAGGTCATGGGACTATAGAATGGTGAAATGCTTGGCCAAATTAGACCAAAAATCAGTTGAAGTGGGGAAAGAGGAGAGGACCTCTAAACTGATGACTGACTTTTGCCGGGCCTGCTGTATTATCAAAACCAAAGTCTGTTTTCTGGCATAGAGTTAGGGAGGGTTGGATAGACTAAAGAAGTTAAGATTTTAGCATTGTGTAAGGGGTTGTCAGGTGTGGTTTGAGTACATTTGTGCCCACAGGGTGGGTGATGGTGCTGAAGTAGTTGGAGATAAAGGTGGAAATGTGTAATGGGCATTTGTAAACCATTTTAATAGTTTGTACTATCTTTCAGATTGATGATTCTGAAACTTTAAAAGTATAGGATGGTAATTTTTCTGCAGCAATAGAAAACTCATACCAAAGATATGTATGTTGGCCGGGCGTGATGGCTCACGCCTGTAAACCCAGCACTTTGGGAGGCTGAGGCAGGTGGATCACCTGAGGTCAGGAGTTCGAGACCAGCCTGGTCAACATGGCGAAACCCCACCTCCACTAAAAACACAAAAATTAGCCAGGCATGGTGGCGCATGCCTGTAATCCCAGCTACTAGGGGCACTGAGGCAGGAGGATCATTTGAACCCGGGAGGCAGAAGTTGCAGTGAGCCGAGATCATGCCACTGCACCCCAGCCTGGGCAGCAAAGCAAGACTCCTTCTCAAAAAAAAAAAAAAAAAAAAAAGATATGCATGTTGTCACAGATGTTGCAATGTTTTTTCCAGATTCGTTCTTTTGACTTTTTTTATGTTTTGCATTTTTATAGTATACATCTGTCAAATTAAAAAAACAAACAGTATAGGAACCTTTTATAACCTTGCTACTCAAAAAGTGTGGTCCATGGACTAGAAGCCTCGGTGTCACTTGTGAGGTTGATAGAAATGCAAAATCTCTCCTCTTCCAGACTTACTGCTGCAATTTATTAAGATCCCCAGGTGATTCATATGCACATTAATATTTGAGAAGCATTGCTCTATAGAACTGATTATATTTAGATGATGTACTGAACTACAACACAGACTTGACTATATTAACACATTTAAGTATGACAGGGAAAAAATTAGAAATCTATCACTCCCTATTTTTTTTTTTTTTTTTTTTTTGAGACCGAGTTTCACTCTGTTACCCAGGCTGGAGTGCGGTGGCCTGATCTCGGCTCACCGCAAGCTCCGCCTCCTGGGTTCACGCCATTCTCCTGCCTCAGCCTCCCGAGTAGCTGGGATTACAGGCGCCCGCCACCACGCCCGGCCAATTTTTTTGTATTTTTAGTAGAGACGGGGTTTCACCGTGTCAGCCAGGATGGTATCGATCTCCTGACCTCGTGATCCGCCCGCCTCGGCTGGGATTACAGGCGTGAGCCACCGCGCCCAGCCTTTTTTTTTTTTAATTTTTTTTTGAGACGGAGTTTTGCTCTTTTTGCCCAGGCTGGAGCGCAATGGCGCCATCTTGGCTCACTGCAACCTCCACCTCCCAGGTTCAAGCGATTTACTGCCTCAGGCTCCCAAGTAGCTGGGATTACAGGCACCCGCCACCATGCCCGACTACTTTTGTATTTTTGGTACCCGGCCACTCCCTATGTTTTTTTAGAGTAAAACTTTAGGCTGGGTGCGGTGTCTCACGCCTGTAATCCCAGCACTTTGGGAGGCTGAGGCAGGCAGATCACCTGAGGTCAGGAGTTTGAGACCAGCCTGGCCAACGTGGTGAAACCCCGTCTCTACTAAAAATACAAAAATTAGCCAGGTGTGGTGGCTCACACCTGTAATCCCAGCTACTTGGGAGGCTGAGGCAGGAGAACCACTTGAACCTGGGAGATGGAGGTTGTAGTGAGCCGAGATCACACCACTGCACTCCAGCCTGGGCAACAGAGCAAGACCTTGTCCCAGAAAAAGAAAAACAAAAATTAGCCGGGCGTGGTGGCGGGCGCCTGTAATTGCAGCTAGTCTGAGAATTGCTCAAACCAGGGAGGCGGCGGTCGCAGTGACCGAGATCATGGCACGGAACTCCAGCCTGGGCTGCCTAGCGAGACTATCTCAAAAAAAAAGAGTTAGAGTTGAGAAACCTCTTTTGAGCTAAAGGGAGAAAAGTAACAAGTTTGGAGTTGGAGCAGAGGGGCATTGACAGCTATTGGTCTCCTTTCGTGGTGGAGTAGGAAGCTAGGTCATCTTACAGTAAGGGAAGTAGAATGGGATGCTCTGCAAAATTTATGTGGTAAATGTTTGAACCAGATTCTGGGGCAAGAGGGACAACACAGAGAAGCATTTGGAAGAGATCCAAATGAGTTTGAAAAGTTAAAAAATTATGATGGTCAGTATAGGAGCATAAGGTGATTTGTTAGTGATTATGAACCATATAGCTATACAAATAATTTATCATGTACTTTACTAATAATTTTTGTCCAATTCTTATGAAAAATATAAGCAAATCTGTAAATGGAATTTATGTAGTACGAGTGCTACTGATTCCTCTGCTGTTAGATTTGCTTGGACTGGGGTTTCAGTTTGGGGGAATGTTGGTAAGTCATTTTGGAAAATGTAATCACATATCCACTTTAAAGGAATTGACTCCAGTCTTCAGCTGGGATTATTTATTTCTCAGAAGAAAGGAAATAAATTAGTTATCTTGCATAATTTTAATCAAATTTTCTTTGGCATAGAACTTTAATTCACATTATTGTGGCTTGTGAAAACATTTTATTACCTTTGTTTTAGTTTGTATTTCATTCAAAAAATAAAAAGTTTGGAAAGAGTTAGGCACATGATAAAATTGGTAACTTAGTTTATAGAATAGAGTTCAGCTTCAGCCAGTTTCCTGTGAAACCAAATGCTATTTCATAGAATTAGTGTCATGTTGGGAGGGCCATGAGCTACAGACTTTCACTGTTACTAGGGATATTTTTAGATTTGTCCCATTTTGTCCAAAAGGAGGAAAAAAAAGACAAAGACATTATTTTTTTCCTTAAGACAATAAAATTATACTTTTTAGTGCTTCATTGAGGACATTCTTTTTTTCATTAAAAAAATTATGGCATAATTTACAAAAAGTAAATTTCACTGTCTTTAGGGTATAGTTCTGTGAGTTTTGATAAATACATACAATTACGTAACCACCACCACCACCACCACAACTGAGCTATACATACTGACCCATCTCTTTTTTTTTTTTTTTTTTTTTTTTTTTTCTTTTGAGACAGAGTCTCTCTTTGTCGCCCAGGCTGGAGTGCAGTGGCGAAATCTCGGCTCACTGCAAGCTCCGCCTCCCGGGTTCATGCCATTCTCCCACTTCAGCCTCCTGAGTAGCTGGGACCACAGGCGCCCGCCAGCAGGCCTGGCTAATTTTTTTTTGTATTTTTAGTAGAGATGGGGTTTCACCATGTTAGCCAGGATGGTCTCGATCTCCTGACCTTGTGATCCACCTGCCTCAGCCTCCCACAGTTCTGGGATTACAGGCATAAGCCACTGTGCCTGGCCACCTTTAAGCTTTTGCAAGTGTAATCAACCAGGTAAGGGTGGTAAGGGCTACTTCCCAGAACTTCTCCTGCCGACTCAAAAGTTAGATTCTTCTGAGTAAAACAGGCTCTTCACTGTTTTCAAGGTTATTCCAGTTTTCCTGTATTCTTCTATTTAATCTCAGCTGCCACAATCAGACAGACGGAAAGCATAAGGACACTTTTTTCCTTGCATCTGTACTGGAAACCTTAGCAGCAGATAGCAGTCATTCTTTTTGATGCTTAAATGATACCATATTATGTCAATGGGAATCCCTTTTTCTTGGCTTCTGATTCCTTTGGACATAATCTATTGATTTTTTTTTTCTTTTTCTTTTTGTGGAGAACAGGTTCTCACTGTATTCCCCAGGGAGGTCTCAAACTCCTGGGCTCAAGCTATCCTCCCGCCTCTGCCTCCCTAAGTGCTGGGATTACAGGCGTGAGCTACCGTGCCTGGCATGACCCATTGATTTTTGATAGCTTCCTTGATTTCTGGTACAACAAGATGTCTCAGGCTTTGTATATATTTTGTCCCAAGACACGTAATCAGCCATTCCTTAAGAACTTGATTGTATTTTTCTCCCAAGTGGAGAATTACATTTAGAAACCGTTAAGTCAGGATCTGAGCAGGAAAACAGAAACCACACTAGTTAGAATTTAATTTAGGAAATTAGCTAAACAGGTTATTGGAGTTATGAAAAGGGAAAAAGAGAACACAGAAGTAACAGAAAATAGTAAGTGGAGGAAGCAGCTACAATTCCTGGGGCTGGGGAATAAAAGGAAGAGGTTGGAGTGATTACAGCCAGGAAACTTGGAAGAATGGCCGGGCGCAGTGGCTCACGCTTGTAATCCTAGCACTTTGGGAGGCTGAGGCAGGTGGATTGCTTGAGCCCAGGAGTTCAAGACCAGCCTGGGCAACATGGCAAAATCCTGTCTCTACAAAAAATACAAAAATTAGCCAAGTGTGGTGGTGGGCCCTTGTATTCCTAGCTACTCAGGAGGCTGAGGTGGGAGGATCACCTGAGCCCAGGTGGCCGAGGGTGTGGTGAGCTGTGATTGTGCCACTGCACTCCAGTCTGGGTGACAGAGTGAGACCCTGTCTCAAATAAAATAAAATAAAATAAAATAAAAATATAAAAAGAACCTGGAAACTTGGAAGAGTGGCCAGGAGGTGGCGCCTCCTACCTGGTGCAGATACCTCTGAGGACGTTCAGGTTGGAGAGTGTTGTTGACTGACTGCTGCGTACAGGTTGAATGGCATTGCAGTGTTGACACTGACAGAAACAGCAGACAGGAAGAAGCAAGTCCACTGTCTCCTCCTCTAGCCTAGCATAGTGTGTTGGCAGAACCAGAAAGCAAGCAAGCTGGGGAGGGAGAAATGTTTGTAGACTTCCAGCCTTGCATCACAGAGCCAAGTATAGAATGCTGTGCTTGCGGCCGGGCGCAGTGGCTCACGCCTGTAATCCCAGCGCTTTGGGAGGCTGAGGTGGGCGGATCACGAGGTCAGGAGATCGAGACCATCCTGGCCAACATGGTGAAACCCTGTCTCTACTAAAAATACAAAAATTAGCTGGGCGTTGTGGCGCATGCCTGTAATCCCAGCTACTCGGGAGGCTGAGGCGGGAGAATGGTTTGAACCTGGAAGGTGGAGATTGCATTGAGCCGAGATCGCACCACTGCATTCCAGCCAGGGCAACAAGAGGGAGACTCTGTCTCAAAAAAAAAAAAAAAAGAATGCTGTGTTTGGACCTGAGGGGCAAGGGGCAATACCTTAATACTTGGTACAGAAATTACAGTTGGGTGCCTGGCATATATACTAATTGTTATTGTGTTGTCATTGCGTCTAGACCTTTCCAAAGGGCAGAATTATAAAATAAGTATTTTAAAATAGAAAAATAAATGAGTTCATACTTATATTAATTCAAATTTAACATTATAGGAATTTTAACTTCTTTGTATATTTTATATGAAAAAAATCTTGATTCCTAACTTAATTACAAATATTTGCACAGTCTAACAATAATGTATAAAATAAGTTCAAAATAATGCCAGGTTCCAGTTCTGGCATGACAGCATGAAGAATTCTGTGGACCTAGTCCCCAGTGAAACTGGTGAACATTAATTTTAAAAAACAACAAATTACAGTTTCTGGAAATGGTCCTAGGGAATATAGCAAATGAAGAAACACCTTTTTTTTTAGACAGAGTCTCGCTCTGTCACCCAGGCTGGAGTACAATGGCGCCATCTTGGCGATCTCGGCTTACTGCAACCTCCACCTCCCAGGTTCAAGCGATTCTCTTGCCTCAGCCTCCTGAGTGGCTGGGGTTACAGGTATGAGTCACCACACCCAGCTAATTTTTGTATTTTTAGTAGAGACAGGGTTTCACCATGTTGGTCAGGTTGGTCTTGAACTCCTGACCTCGTGATCCACCTGCCTTGGCCTCCCAGAGTTCTGGGATTATAGGCGTGAGCCACCGCGCCTGGCCATGAAGAAACATTTGTTCAAGAAAATCTACAAAAGTCAGTAAGAACATTGGGTCTGTGGTATTTGAACTAAAAGCTCCTCCATCCCTCCTTTTTTGCATCTAGTGAGATAGAAACTTCACTCTAGAGGGTGTAGCCAAGAACACAGGGCTCCAGCTCCATGTATTCCACCTCATAGCCTCAGTCAGAAGGTTTTCATCCTAGGAGGAGGAGTAGCGTACCAACATTTCTCATTTTGCCTCAGATGCCTGTCACTGAGGCAAAATTCTAGGTAATTGTGGCTGAGTGGTGGTGGTTCCTTTCTTTCACCCAGTCCCTACTCCTAGGATGGAGACTTGACCTTGGGCAAGGCACTGCTGAAAATACTGGGGCTCTGATCACCTTTACCCTTGCTTTTCAAGCTGAGAAGCCCTAAGTCTACAGCCTCCCTTCCCGTGGGTACTCCACTTCGTAAAGCAGGGATGCCATTCAGATAAACACACCATTGTCCCCACTCTAGCTGTAGAGAGTGGCTCAGATGTTTTATCTGGAAGCAGAAGTAGGCTGTAAAACAGGTAGCTCCTAATCTTTTCCTAAAGGAACAAAGTATGGAGAAGCTCAGGAGTGTGGAGAAAGTCAAAAAAACTGCAGAGGTTGTTGTGCAAAGCAATAGGGAATAGACTGGTTAAATTCACTGGAGATGCAGGATAAACTAGTAGGCCAGCTAGTTTGCTGGAGAGAACCAGGAAAAGAAGAAGCTAGGAGGAGCCCTTTGGTATCAGAACAACTCTCAAACACTGACCTTGGGAACTAACTGTCCCTTTAGAGGGACCCAAATTTGATCTACTCAGTCTGTGGAGCAATTTATGCCTCAGGGTGTTATTAAAACCAGTAGAGCAATCAGCTGGAAATTAGTGAAGCTTTAACAACTAGATGTGGTCAAGGAAAGATACACTCAAAGAAAGTCTTACGAAAATCTTTGTCATCCAGGATGACTGTGGGCATACCCAAGGCTGTGCTTTCTAATGAGCAATATCACATACTTCATACTTGAAGTTTGAGGGCAAACAGACTTTGCAAAAATAATCCAGCTGGTTACTAAACAAATGAGCAAATGACAGTAACAAGCCTAAGGTGGAAAAGGTGGGACCAGTAGTACTCAGAGTTGCTAAAATGTCTAGTTTCCAACAAAGAATTATGAGCTATGCAAAGACACAGGAAAGTATGACCCATACACTGGAAAAAAAGCAGGTAACAGAAACTGATTGTGAAAGTGACCAGATGTCACATTTAACAGACAAAGACTTCAAAGTAGCCATTATATATGTTCAAATAACTAAAAAACTATGATTAAAGAAGCAAAGAAAGGTGAGTGATAATGTCACGTCAAATAGGGAATATCAATAAAGAGATAGCAATTATATATTAAAAAAGAAACAAATAGAAATTCTGGAGTTGAAAAGTACAGTAACTAAAATGAAAAATTAACTAGAGGAGTTCAATAGGCTAGAACTGACAGAAGAAAGAATTCATGAATTTGAAGATAGATCAATACAGATTATGCAATATGAAGGAGAGAAGACTGATGTGTTGGAGAAATGTCAGACACCATTGAACACACCAGCATATCAGAAATGATTAATAACAAGGTTAATATAACAAAAGATACAAATATGCTCTTTTCTTCTCTCAGATTCTTTAAAAGACATTATATAAAGTAATAAGTATAACAATATAATGTTGAGTTTGTAACATTTGTAGACATAATGTGGATTACAATAAAATCACAAAAAAGGGGAAAAGGAACAGACTTATATAGGAATAGGATTCCTGTATCTCACTGGAATTAAGTTGGTATAAATCAGAAGCTGATTCTGATGAGAAGCATATTGTTAGCCTAGCTGGGTGCTGTGGCTCACGCCTGTAATCCCAGCAATTTGGGAGGCCAAGGTGGGCAGATCACAAGGTCAGGAGATCGAGACCATTCTGGCTAACATGGTGAAACCTTGTCTGTACTAAAAAAAAAAAAAAAAAAAAAAAAATTAGCCGGGCGTGGTGGCGGGCGCCTGTAGTCCCAGCTACTTGGGAGGCTGAGGCAGGAGAATGGCATGAACCCGGGAGGTGGAGCTTGCAATGAGCCGAGATCGTGCCACTGCACTCCAGCCTGGGTGATAGAGTGAGACTCCGTCTCAAAAAAAAAAAAAAAAAAAAAAAAAAGAAGAAGTGTATTGTTAGCCCAAGAGCAACTGCTAAAGAAAAAAAAATGTATAGTCATTAAGTTATAATGCTACATTTGAAAATATTCACTTAATGCAAAAGAAAGCAGTAAAGGTGGAATAAAGGACAAAAACACATGAGACATATAAAAAACAAAAAGTAAAAATAAAACATGTAAATCCAGCTATATCAATAATATTAAATGTGCATGGATTAAGCAATCTAGTCAGAAGACAGACTGGATTAAAAAAAAAACAAGATCCAATTATATGGTGTCTAAAGGTGGCACACTTAAGGTTTAAAGATACAAATAGTTTGAAAGTAAATGGATGGAAAAAGAAATATAATGCAATAAAGAAAAGATAAATGTTTGAGGTGTCAGATATGCCAGTTACCCTGTTTTGATCATTAATTACACTTTATATACATGTATCAAAATATCACATGTATCCCAAAAATATGTACTACTTTTATTAATTAAAAATTACATATATGCACATGTAAATACATATATATACATGTATACATATATATATATAAATATGCAAAAGGCAACTATGAGAAAGCTGGAGTGGCTACTTTAATATCAGCTTTTTATTTACTTTTTATTTATTTATTTGTTTATTTTTGAGATGGAGCCTTGCTCTGTCACCCAGGCTGGAGTGCAGTGGCACGATCTTGGCTCACTGCAACCTCCGCCTCCCAGGTTCAAGCAATTTTCCTGCCTCAACCTCCCAAGTAGCTAGGACTACGGGTGTGTGCCACCATGCCCGGCTAATTTTTTTTTTTTTTTTTTTTTGAGATGGAGTCTCACCCTGTTGCCCAGGCTGGAGTGCAGTGGTGCAATCTCAGTTCACTACACCTCTGCTTCCTGGGTTCAAGCAATTCTCGTGCCTCAGCCTCCTGAGTAGCTGCCCGACACCACACCCAGCTCATTTTTGTATTTTATTAGAGACGAGGTTTCACCATGTGGGCCAGGCCGGTCTTGAACGCCTGACCTCAAGTGACCCACCCACCTCGGCCTCCCAAAGTGTTGGGATTACAGACGTAAGCCACCATGCCAGGCCTGAATTGTATACTTTAAATAGGTGAATTGGATGGTAGTGAGTAAAACTTGAAAATAAGAATACCAGTTTTATGAGTAACAACTAATGGATGCAGTTTCGGTTTCTTTGCAGTTCAGCTTGTCCTTAGAGAATAAATTCCACTGAGGACGTACAGTCAAAATAACGTGAGCTAAAAGTCATTTGAAGTAATTCTTTTTTCTCTGTGGTTATGTTACCAACTTGATTGTTAGTTATTGCATTAATTGACTTTTCCTATACTGAAACAACAATTCCAGAATTTTAGTAGCTTATAATGATAAACATTTATTTCTTGCTCAGGTTCTGTGAGTCCACTCTAGTGGTTCTTCTCTAGGCCCCAGGTTCAATTCAGGTCTACCTGTGTGTCTTCTCATCCTGGGACTTCAGTTGAAAACACAGCTCCTATATAAGATAATGTAGGTCTTGTGGAGGGCATGGGAACACAAGAGGGTTGCTAGAATTTGCAGCGACTCCTAAATCCTTTGTGTGGACTGGCACACTGTCACTTTTATCCATATTTGTTTGTTTTGCATAAAAGGTTAAATTACGTTTTGTTGTTGTTGTTGTTGTTGTTGTTTTGAGACGGAGTCTCCCTCTGTTGCCCAGGCTGGAGTGCAATGGCGTGATGTAGGCTTTGCTGCAAGCTCCGCCTCCCAGGTAGCTGGGACTACAGGCGCCTGCCACCACACCTGGCTAATTTTTTGTATTTTTAGTAGAGATGGGGTTTCACCGTGTTAGCTAGGATGGTCTCTATCTCCTGACCTCGTGATCCACCTGCCTTGGCCTCCCAAAGTGCTGGGATTACAGGTGTGAGCCGCTGCACCCAGCCAAATTATGTTTTTTACTTATGTGAGTTTGTAATGACACCATCACATTCACTATCCCCCAGTTCTTCCTCATTTTGCCCCATTCCATATTTTATCTTTCCTTGTCCTCGTGACAATATCGGTTCCCAATAACACTACTGTATGTATTTATTCTATTCTACAATACACACAATATAGTTTAAAAATTAAGATAGTAATATCACTACTAATAACATTATATGAAGAGTTTAAGATATTTTAAAATTTCTTTTGCTTTTAGAAAGGTACCACTAAAGATGTCCATTCAGAAAACTGTTCAAGAATTATTTGAATTATATTCTGTGTGTGGTTATCAAGTCGGTAGGTTTTTTCTTTTTAAAGATGGGGTCTTACTCTGTTGCCCAGGCTGGAGTGCAGTAGCACAATCATAGATCATAGCTCACCATAACCTTGAATTTCTGGACTTTGCCTCTGCCTCTCACCTCTCAGCCTCCTGAGTAGCTGGGACTATAGGCACCCATCATCACGCCCACCTGACATTTTTTTTTTTTTTTTTTTGAGTAAAGACTGAGTCTCATTATTTTCCAGGCTGGTCTTGAACTCCTGGTCTCTGGCCCCAAGCAATCCTCTTGCCTCAGCTACCCAAAGTGCTGGGATTACAGATTGAGCCACTGCGCCCAGCCCAAGTTGGTGGGTTGTCTTTTTTTTTTTTTTGAGACGGAGTCTCTGCTCTGTGGCCCAGGCTGGAGTGCAGTGGCATGATCTCTGCTCACTGCAACTTCTGTCTCCTGGGTTCAAGCTATTCTCGTGCCTCAGCTTCCTGAGTAGCTGAGATTACAGGCACCCACCACCACACCCAGCTAATTTTTGTATTTTTAGTAGAGACGGGGTTTCACCGTGTTGGCCAGGCTGGTCTCGAACTCCTGACCTCAGGTGATCCACCCGCGTCAGGCCTCCCAAAGTGGTGGGATTACAGGCGTGAGCCACTGTGCCTGGCCAAGTTGGTGGTTTTTTTAAGAAGATAAAATACAGTTTGAATTCATACTGATATTTACAATTCAAATTAAGGATTATAAGGTTTTAAGTTTCATTATTCTTATATCTGTGTCTCCTATTTCCCATTGTGAAAATACTGATTCCCAACAATACCAATGTAAGTATTCATTTGCAACTATAATACCCGCATAACAGTACCAAGATAACAGTACCAACAGTGTTGATAATTATGATTACTGAAAAAAATTCAAAGTATTACTGAAAACAAAGTATTATGAAATGGATAAGTAGTGCAGTTAAGCTAATAGTGATCATCTCTCAGTTATTTCAGCTGCCAATGAATTTCTTTGTGAAATCATATTCAAAGTTTTAGAAAAAATGTCGAAGGTCCTGTTCAAGCTTAAAACTATACTTGGGCGGGCACAGTGGCTCACGCCTGTAATTCCAGCACTTTGGGAAGCCAAGCCGGGTGGATCTCCTGAGGTCAGGAGTTCAAGACGAGCCTGGCCAAAATAGTGAAACCCGGTCTCTACTAAAAGTACAAAAAATTAGCTGGGCGTGGTGGCAGGTGCCTGTAATCCCAGCTACTCGGGAGGCTGAGGCAGGAAAATTGCTTGAACCTGGGAAGCGGAGGTTGCAGTGAGCCGAGATCGTGCCATTGCACTCCAGCCTGGGCAACAAGAGCGAAACTCTGTCTCAAAAAAAAAAAAAAAAAAACCCTAAATCTATACAGTTGAAAGCAAAATAACTCATAGGATAATAAATGTATGTAATAAACCAGATAATAGGTGCTCTGAGAAGTTTTGAGTATATTTAGTCTTTTATCAAAGTTTATTGGCTTATTGCAAATCATGCATTAACTTTCTGAGTTGGAGAGAAAGGCTGATGAAATTATTGTCGTAGCTAGATTTTCTCTTTGGATTGGTAAATGTTCTGCATCAATGCCTGACACTGAGGCTGCCAGCGGAAAGCTTAGCCATAGCACAGTGTAGAATATGAAAAACTAGGGTGTGTCAAGGCAAAGAAGTTGGAGATTGAAGATGTATGTGCTTGAGCTAAACTCTAGTAGTAATGTCTTTGTGTTCCAAAGTTATTGGTAAATATAACAGTAGCAAAGAACCATTTTGTTGCACTAATTAAATTAGTAGTCTTGAGGATTAGTTATTGGAGAAGGATAGAGGTGATCTAATGTCTCTGATTTTGCTAATCATCTTGATGTAGTAGAATTCCTTTATATAGCATTTGGTGTGGTGGCATTGTCGAAACGGATAAGAACAGCTTTTTACTAGCTAATAATTGTTTTGTCATAGAGCATTTGATTTACCATGTACTGAATAATTAGCAGTTTTATAGTGGGGTCCTATTGCCTTTTTTCTTTTATTTTTTGTTTTTAAGAGACGGGGTCTCTCTTGACCATACTAGACTCAATCACCTGAGCTCAAGCGATCCACCCACCTCAGCCTCCGCAGTAGTGGGACAAGAAGCGTGTGCCACTGTGCCCAGCTTATTGCTTTTTGTCTATTGCTTTTTTTTTTTAATCCTTATAACCTGCCTCTATCAATCTATCTTAAAATGATGTGTGAATGTTATTAAGAGTGAATTTATTTTTCTTTTTTTCTTAGGAGCAGCCACCATATCCTAGCTACAATTCTAACTATTGGAATTCTACTGCGAGATCTAGGGCTCCTTACCCAAGTACATATCCTGTAAGACCAGAATTGCAAGGCCAGGTATGGTTTAAAAACAGAGACTTTCTGAACTTTTTCTTAATGAATAGATTTATTTTCAAAACCTGTGCAGATTTTAGAGCAGTGATGAGTGTGTGTTTTTTTTCTTTGCTTTAATGGGCTCCATCAATCTCATCTTAATGTTTTTAGCTCAGAGATAAGGAAATATCTAGGCAAATATACCTATAGCTTGAGGCATAATAAATTATTTTTCAGGACCCAGAAGGAACAAACATAAAATATACTTATTTTTGAAAATTTCACTGATTACAGACATTTAATTTAAAATATTTTAAAATTATAAAAAGTACAGAAAATATATACATTTTAAATCTAGCATGCAGGGCCGGGTGCAGTGGCTCACAGCTGTAATCCCAGCACTTTGGGAGACCAAGGCAGGCAGATCACCTGAGGTTAGGAGTTCAAGACCAGCCTGGCCAACATGGTGAAACTCCATCTCTACTAAAAATACAAAAATTAGCTGGGTGTGGTGGTGGGCGCCTGTACTCCCAGCTACTTGGGAGGCTGAGGCAGGAGAACCGCCTGAACCCAGGAGGCGGAGGTTGCAGTGAGCTGAGATCATACCATTACACTCCAGCCTGGGCGACGAGTGAGACTCCGTCTCAAAACAAAAAACAAACAAAAAAACCCCACGAAAATCTAGCATGCAGATTTGTCAATTTCTGTTTGCCACATTTGTTTCAGATTTTTAAGAAAGAAGTAAACCAAATACAATTGAAGCCCAATGACACTTCTTTTCATTTACTGAAATTTTATTTATTTATTTATTTGAAACAGGGTCATTTTCTGTCGCCCAGGCTGGGTGCAGCTCACTGCACCCTCCTCCTCACAGGTTCAAGTGATTCTCCTGCCTCAGCCTCCTGAGTAGCTGGGACTACAGGCACGCACCACCATACCCAGCTAATTTTTTGATTTTTTTTTTTTTTTTTGAGGTGGAGTCTTGCTCTGTCGCCAGGCTGGAGTGCAGTGGCATGATCTTGGCTCATTGCAGCCTCTGCCTCCTGGGTTCAAGTGATTCTCCTGCTTCAGCCTCCCAAGTAGCTGGGACTACAGGCATGTGCCACCACACCTAGCTAATTTTTGTATTTTTAGTAGAGATGGGGTTTCACCATGTTGGCCAGTATGGTCTCGATCTCTTGACCTGGTGATCTGCCTGCCTCGGCCTTTCAAAGTGCTGGGATTATAGGCGTGAGCCACCACGCCCGGCCAGTTTTTGGATTTTTAGTAGAGGTAGGGTTTCACCATGTTGGCCAGGCTGGTCTCAAACTCCTGACCTCAGGTGATCTGCCCACCTTGGCCTCCCAAAGTGCTGGGTTTACAAGCATGAGCCATCGTGCTCGGCCTGAAGTTATATTTATTACCCCATTTGTGTTTTTATGCCTTTACTACTTGCCTGTGTATCCATAAACTTTATATACTTTTATTTTACATGTTTTTAAACTTGAGATGTGTGATTTCATACTAACAAACACACTCCTGCAGCTTGCTTCTTTTGCTCATCGTTGGTTTTCATCTTTCTGTTATATAAATACGAGATAAGAATTTCCTTAGGGTCTGGAATTTTTGGGTTTAGGTGTGTACTTTTTTTTTTTTTGAGATAGAGTCTCACCCTGTCACCCAGGCTGGAGTGCAATAGCGCGATCTCAGCTCATCGCAACCTCCGCCTCTCAGGTTCAAATGATTCTCCGCCTCAGCCTCCCGAGTAGCTGGGGATTACAGGTGTCTGCCACCATGCCCGGCTAATTTTTGTATTTTTAGTAGAGATGGGGTTTCACCATGTTGGCCAGGCTGGTCTCGAACTCCTGACCTCGTGGTCCGCCCACTTTGGCCTCCCAAAGTGCTGGGATTACAGGCATGAGCCACCATGCCCGGCCAGGTGTGTACATTTTTATTAGATACAGCCAAATTACTTTTCAAAATGGTTGTACTAACAAAGGAGTAATTGTCATATTTGCATATTTCCATTATATTTTTTTATCTAGCCATATTACTGGGGTGTTTTTTTTTGGGGTTTTTTTTGTTTGTTTGTTTTTTGGCCGAGTCTCGCTCTGTCGCCCAGGCTGGAGTGCAGTGGCACGACCTCTGCTCACTGCAAGCTCTGCCTCCCGGGTTCATGCCATTCTCCTGCCTCAGCCTCCGGAGTAGCTGGGACTACAGGCGCCCGCCACCACGCCCAGCTAATTTTTTGTATTTTTAGTAGAGACAGGGTTTCACTGTGTTAGCCAGGATGGTCTTGATCTCCTGACCTCGTGATCCACCCGTCTCGGCCTCCCAAAGTGCTGGGATTACAGGCGTGAGCCACTGCACCTGGCTTTTGTTTGTTTTTTTGAGACAGAGTCTTGCTCTGTAGCCCAGGCTGGAGTATGGTGGCATGATGACAGCTCACTGCATCCTCGACCTCCTGGCCTCAAGTGATCTTCCCACTTCAGCCTCCTGAGTAGCTGGGACCACGGGTGCACATTACTATGCCCAGCTAATTTTTAAAATTTGTTCTGTAGAGTTAGGGTTTTGCCATGTTACCCAAGCTGGTCTCCCAATCCTGGGCTCAAGAGATCCTCCCACTTCAGCCTCCTGAGTAGCTAGGACTAAAAGTGTACATCACCATGCCTTGCTAATTTGTTTGCTTTTTTGTAGAGACAGGGTCTTGCTGTGTTGCCTAGGCTGGTTTCAAACCCCTAGCCTCAAGCTGTCCTCCCAAATTGGCCTCTCAAAGCACTGGGATTACAGGTGTGAGCCCCTGTGCCTGGCCTATAATAATCATGTATATATGAACTTAAGGATGAGGTTGATCAGAGATAATGGAATGTAAAATAAAGATCATGTTAGTACTTACCACAAACTTTGATTTTACTTGTGTCAGCCTCATCCCTGTGACTGAAATTGAGAAGTAGACATTGTTATTGCTAAATGTTACATAGTTGTGGTTTGGCCACATACTATAAAATCCACCCTTCAAAGTGTACAATTCATTTGGTTTTTAGTATATTCACAAAGTTTACCCATTATCACTGTCTAATTCTGGAACACTGTCATCACCCCGAATAGAAACCCTGAACTTGAAATGTCATTACTCCCTCCCCTCAGCTCTTGGCAACCTGTAATCTACTTTTTTATCTCTCAGGATTTTTCTAACCAGACATTTTGTATGGAATCATACAGTATGTGGCATTTTGTTTCTGGCTTCTGTCACTGTGTAATGTTTTCAAACTTCTCCATGTTCTCAGGATATACCAAATTTCATCAATTGATAGATATTTGGGTTGTCTTTCGTTTTTGTCTTTTATAAATGATGCTGCTACAACCTTCATGTACAAATTTTTATGTGGAAATATGTTTTTATTTATCTTGGGTCTATACCTAGAAATGGAATTGCTTGGTCATAGAGTAACCCTATATGTATCAATTTGAGGAACTAGCAAACGGTTTTCCAAAGGGATTGCACCATTTTATAGTCCCATCAGCAATGTATGAGGGCTCTGATTTCTCCACATCCTTACCAATACTTATTTTCCTTTAAAAAAATTATTATAGGCCGGGCGTGGTGGCTCACGCCCGTAATCCCAGCACTTTGGGAGGCCGAGGCAGGCAGATCACGAGGTCAGGAGATTGAGACCATCCTGGCTAACATGGTAAAATCCCATCTCTACTAAAAATGCAAAAAATTAGCCGGGCATGGTGGCGGGCACCTGTAGTCCCAGCTACTTGGGAGGCTGAGGCAGGAGAATGGCATGAACCCAGGAGGCAGCTTGCAGTGAGCTGAGATTGTGCCACTGCACTGCAGCCTGGGCAACAGAGCGAGACTCCGTCTCAAAAAAAAAAATTATTATAGCCATCTTAGTGGGTGCAAAGTGGTTTTGATTTGCAGTTCTCTGATGACTAATGATTTGAGCATCTTTTAGTGTGCTTATTAGCCATTTGTATATCTTGTTTGGAGAAATGTCTATTTAGATTCTTTGGGCCTGGTGCGGTGGCTCACACCTGTAATCCCAGCACTTTGGGAGGCCAAGGTGGGCAGATCACTTGAGGTATGGAGTTTGAGACCAGCCTGGCCAACATGGTGAAACCCCTTCACTACTAAAAATACAAAAATTAGCTGGGCGTGGTGGCAGGCGCTTGTAATCCCAGCTACTTGGGAGGCTGAGGCAGGAGAATTGCTTGAACCCAGGAGGCAGAGGTTACAGTGAGCCGAGATGAGATCACGCCATTGCACTCCAGTCTGCGTGACAGAGCAAGACTGTCTCAAAAAAGAAAAGATTCCTTGACCATTTTAAAATTGGGTTGTCTTTTTATTGTTGAGTTTTAAGCATTCTTTATACATTCTAGATACAAGTTTCTTATCAAATGTAGTCATTCATTGCTTAATAATGGGGATATTTTCTGAGAAATGCATCAAGAGGCAATTCTGTCATTGTGCAAACATCATAGAGTGTACTTTCACAAGTCTAGATGGTACAGCTTACTATATACCTAGGCTATATGGTATAGCCTATGGCTTTTAGGCTACAAACCTGTACAGCATGTTACTGTACTGAATACTGTAAGCAATTGTAACACCATGGTTAGTACTGGTGTATCTAAACACATCTAAATATAGAAAAGATACAGTAAAAATACAGATAAAAGATAACAAAATATTATATCACACTTGTACAGGGCATTTGCCATGAATGGAACTTGCAGGACTGGAAGTTACTCTGGGTGAGTCAGTGAGTGAGTGGTGAGTGAATGTGAAGGTCTAGGATATTACTGTGCACTATTGTAGGCTTTATAAGCATTGTACACTTAGTTTACCATAAATTTGTATAACAATTCTTTCTTCAATAAATACTGTAACTTTTTTACTTTATAAACTTTATTTTATTTTGTTATTTTATTTTAAGTTATTTTTTTGAGACAGGGTCTCAGTCTGTCCCCCAGACTGGGGTGCAGTGGCGTGATCTCGGCTCTCTGCAACCTCCATCTCCTGGGTTCAAGCGATCCTGCCACCTCAGCCTCCCTAGTAGCTGGGACTACAGGCGTGTGCCACCACACCTGGCTAATTTTTGTGTTTTTAGTAGAGGCAGGGTTTCATCATGTTGGCCAGGCTGGTCTTGAACTCCTGACCTCAGGTGATCTGTCCACCTCAGCCTCCCACAGTGCCGGGATTATAGGCCTGAGTGAGCCACTGCACCTGGCCTTATAAACTTTTAAATTTTAAAAAGCTTTGACTCTTATAGTAATACTTAGCTTAAAATACAAACATACTGTACAGCTGTACCAAAATGTTTCCTTGGGGCCGGGTGCGGTGGCTCACTCCTGTAATCCTAGCAATTTGGGAGGCCAAGGCGGGCAGATCACGAGGTCAGGAAATCGAGACCATCCTGGCTAATATGGTGAAACCCCGTCTCTGCTAAAAATACAAAAATTAGCCCGGCGAGGTGGCAGGCGCCTGTAGTTCCAGCTACTCGGGAGGCTGAGGCAGGAGAATGGTGTGAATCCGGGAGGCGGAGCTTGCAGTGAACCGAGATCACGCCACTGCACTCCAGCCTGGGCAACAGAGCGAGACTCCCATCTCAAAAAAAAAAAAAAAAGTTTTATTTCTTTTTTTTAAAATTTCTTTATATCCTTATTCTATTAAGCTTTTTCCTGTTTTTAAGGTTTTTTTGTTTTTTGTTTGTTTTTTGTTTTTTTTTTTGAGATGGAGTTTCACTCTGTCGCCCAGGCTGCAGTGCAGTGGTGCGATCTCGGCTTACCGCGACCTCCGCCTCCCAGGTTCAAGCAATTCTCCTGCCTCAGCCTCCTGAGTAGCTGGGACTACAGGCGCTTGCCACCACGCCCGGCTAATTTTTTGTATTTTTAGTGGAGATGGGGTTTCACTGTGTTAGCCAGGATGGTCTCGATCTCCCAACCTGGTGATCTGCCCTCCTTGGCCTCCCAAAATGCTGGGATTAAAGGCGTGAGCCACCATGCGTGGCTGTTTTTGTATTTTTAAAACTGTTTGTGTTAAAAAGGAAGACGCAAACATACATTAGCATAGGCCAACCTAGGGTCAGGATCATCAGTATCACTGTCTTTCACCTCCTCATCTTGGGGCAATAAGACGCGTGGGAACTGTCATCTCCTATGATAAATGCCTGGTTCTGGAATACCTCCCAAAGGACCTCCTTGTGGCTGTTTTCCGGTTAACCTTTAAAAAATGTACAAGTAGAAGGAGTACATGCTAAGATAATGATAACAAATGTCGTATGTAGTAAATACATAAACCAGTAACATAGTCAATTATCATCATCAAGTATTATGTATTACATATAATTGTATGTGTTATATACAACTGGCACACAGCAAGTTTGTTTACACCAGCGTCACCATAAACAGGTGAGTAATGCATTGTGCTATCCATATGACAGCTACACTGTTGCAAGGCAATACAATTATTTGGCTCCATTATAATCCTATGGGACCACTGTTATGTATGCAGTCCACTGCTGACTGAAACATAGTTATGCAGTGCATGACTGTATATGATTTGCAAATAGTTTCTTCCATTCTGTGGGTTGGCTTTTCACGCTCTTGATGGTGTCCTTTGAAACACAAAAGCTTTTAATTTTGATCAAGTGCAATTTTTTTGTTTTTTATTTTGTTGCTCCTGCTTTTGATGTCTTATCCAAGAAGACTTTGACTAACCAAAGATCATAAAGATTCACTCGTGTGATTTTTTTTTTTTTTTTTTTTTTGAGGCAGAGTCTCGCTCTGTCGCCCAGGCTGGAGTGCAGTGGCACAATCTTGGCTCACTACAAGCTCCACATCCCGGGTTAAAGTGATTCTCCTGCCTCAGCCTCCCAAGTAGCTGGGAATAAAGGCGCCCGCCACCACACCTGGCTAATTTTTTGTTTATTTAGTAGAGACAGGGTTTCACCATGTTAGCCAGAATGGTCTTGACCTCCTGACCTCGTGGTCCACCTGCCTCAGCTTCCCAAAGTGCTGGGATTACAGACGTGAGCCACCGCGCCCAGCCCGATTTCTTCTTAGAATTTTTTTATAGTTTTAGCTCTCACATTTAGGTCTATGATTCATTTTGAGTTAATTTTTGCAATATGGTGCAAAGTAAGGCCCAAGTTCACTGCTTTACATGTGGATAGTTATGTCTCAGTATCATCTGTTGAAAGACTATGTTTTTTCCACTGAATTATCTTGGTACCCCCTTTTTTTTTTTTTGAAACAGTCTTGTTCTGTCGCCCAGGATGGAGTGTAGTGGTGCAATCTCTGCTCACTGAAACCTCTGCCTCCCAGGTTCAAGTGATTCTTGCCTCAGCCTCCCGAGTAGCTAGGATTACAGGCGGCTGCCACCATGCCGGGCTAATTTTTTTTGTATTGTTAGTAGAGACAGGGTTTTACCATGTTGCACAGGCTGATCTGGATCGCCTGACCTCTAGTGATCCACCTGCCTCGGCCTCCCAAAGTGCTGGAATTACAGGCATGAGCCACCGTGCCCAGCCTGGGTACCCTTCTTAAAAATCATAAATGTAAGGGTTTATTTCCAGACTCTCAATTCTGTCCCATTAATCTATATGTCTTCCTTAAGCCAATACCAAACTGTTTTGATTACTGTGGCTCTGAAGTAAAATTTGAAATCAGGAAGTATGAGTCTCTCCAAAGAGATGGACTCTCTCTTTTTTCTTTTTCTTCTTCCATATGGTTTCGGCTATTCTGGGTTGCTTACATTTTCATATGAATTTTAGGATCAGCTTTTCAACTTATGTAAAAAAGGCAGCTGAGATTTTCTTTTTTTCTTTTTTTTTTTTGAGCTGGAGTTTTGCTCTTGTTGCCTAGGCTGGAGTGCAATGGCACGATCTTGGCTCACAGCAACCTCCACCTCCCGAGTTCAAGCCATTCTCCTGTCTCAGCCTCTGGAGTAGCTGGGATTACAGGCATGCGCCACCACGCCCGGCTAATTTTGTATTTTTAGTACAGATGGGGTTTCTCCATGTTGGTCAGGCTGGTCTCGAACTCCGGACCTCAGGTGATCCGCCTGCCTTGGCCTCCCAAAGTGCTGGGATTACAGGCATGAGCCACCATGCCTGGCCAGGCAGCTGAGATTTTTATTGAGATTGCATCATAGATCAGTTTGGAGAGTAGCATGTGTACTTTTATAGTTAATGTAAGAGGGAGACAAAACTCATAGTCATGAATTATAAGTTGATGTTAATTTTTCTGATTTCACTGATCTTACTGATAAAGATTGCTTTTTCTCATAACATTTTCCCCCTTAGGTAAAAGTATTTATTACATTCATATGTAGGTTCAAAAAAGATTAACTTATAATTTAGTAGTAACTTTTTAAAAGCAACAGTAATAATGTGCAAATGTTTTTAGATACAACATACAAGTTGTTGGATTTAAAATAACCCAAAGGTGTCTAGACATACACCTTTTTGAGGTGAGCACATGTGTATTTTCTGGCGAAACATCACATGGGGATTATACATTTATCATCATCTTTTTTTGTTTGTTTCTTGAGATAGATAGTCTTGCTCTACCACCCAGTTCATTGTAGTGGCATAATCATAGATCACTGTAACCTTGAACTCCTGGACTTAAGTGATCCTCCTGTCTCAGTGTCCTAGGTACAGGTGCGTGCAACCACACCTGGTTTAATTTTTAAATATTTTGCAGAGATGGGGTCTCACTATGTTGCCTAGGCTGGTCTTGAACTCCTGGGCTCAGGTGATCCTTCTACCTCAGCATCCCAAAGTGTTGGGATTACAGGCGTGAGCCATTGCACTTGGTCTAGCTTCTATCCAAGATAGACTCCTATAGTGGTATATAGATATGACTGGTTTCCTTTTTAAAAAATTAAGCAGTATCATGTCTTTACCTTCCGGCTACGTCCTTGGGTTAGCCTTGCCACATGGTCATTCTTCTGTTTGGTTGGTTTTATAAATCTTAAAAATTCTCATTCAAAAGTAGCTATAATAAGCCAAGAATATGTAATTTCATGCATTTATTCTGAGTGTGGAATTTATATATATATATATATATATATTTTTTTTTTTTTTTTTTTTTTTAAGAAGCTGTTAATGTTGCTAAGGTATCTGACCAATCTACCAAGTTGATTAGCCTGCCATGTGCCAGGTGCAGTTTATGTGCTATGCAAGTATTAGGGCAGCATTTGAACTAAAGCCTTCCTCATTTTTCAGAACTTCATTCTTTAACTAATAGTGTGGACTTTTGAGAGGAGCATGGAGGGCGATTCATGGAGTAGGGTGTGAACAGCACGGAAGTTCACAATCTCAGGCTATATCTCTGGAAGCAGAAGATATTGTCTCACCCAACTGTTAATAAAGTTCGTGAGGTTTTCTCAGTATTATTCAAACTCGGTTGAGTTGCTTCTACTTTGTTCTTAAGTCCTTCTTTTTCCTTTCCTTTTCTTTCTTTTTTTGAGACCAGGTCTCCCTCTGTCACCCAGGCTGGAGTACAGTGGTATGATATCGGCTCACTGCAGCCTCCACCTCCTGGGCTCAAGCGATCCTCCCACTGCAGCCTCCTGAGTAGCTGGGACTACAGGCACATGCCACCATTCCCAGCTAATTTTTGTATTTTTTGTAGAGAGGGGGGTTGCCCCCGCTTATCTTAAACTCTTTGAGTTTAAGCAGTCCACCTGCCTTGGCCTTCCAAAGTGCTAGGATTACAGGCATGAGCCACTGTGCTCGGCCCCCTTTTTTTTTTTTCTATTTCTCAGGCTGGAGTGCAATGGCATTATCACAGCTCACTGCAGCCTCAATCTCCTCTGGCTCAGGTGATCCTCCCACCTTAACTGCTTGAGTGGCTGGGACCTTAGGCATACGCCACTACACCTGGCTAATTTTTGTATTTTTTGTAGAGATGGGGTCTTACTTTGTTGCCCAGGCTGGTCTGGAACTCCTGACCTCAAGCGATCCGCCTGCCTTGGTCTCCCAAAGTGCTAGAATTACAAGAATGAGCTACCACGCCTGGCCAAGTCCTTCATTTTTATGACATACTTTAATAGGTAACAGAAATCTGTCCTGAAGCCCTAGAAGCATTTTCTTCCTTTTTGGATTCCATATTATGACTCTAAATGGTGCAAGGAACTCCTGTATTTTCTTTGCTGTGCTCCAAGTGTCAACCTAAAATAACAACAGAGAGAAGAACTCTTCAAAGAAATGAATCTGTTTGGAAATAAACAGAGAATTACAATTTCAGATGCGCGTACCATAGATAATCATCCCCTACATATCTGGAGAAGTTGTAGTAAGGGGAAACTTTTAAAGGGAAAGAGGAGAAGTCCATATAAGCTGTTTTAAGACAAACATCATTGGTCACAGGGGCCTGTTGTAGGAGCTGATGTTACTGGAAACTCATTGCTAAGCGAGTGTTCTTATGAAGATGGCTTATGTGAAACTGCAGTCTTGAGGGATTTTTTTTTTTTTTTTTTTTTTTTTTGGACAGAGTTTCACTCTGTCGCCCAGGCTGGAGTGCCATGGCGCGATCTTGGCTCACTGCAAGCTCCGCCTCCTGAGTTCACGCCATTCTCCTGCCTCAGCCTCCCGAGTAGCTGGGACTACAGTCGCCTGCCACCACGCCCGGCTAATTTTTTGTATTTTTAGTAGAGACAGGGTTTCACCGTGTTAGCCAGGATGGTCTCAATCTCCTGACCTCGTGATCCGCCCGCCTTGGCCTCCCAAAGTGCTCAGATTACAGGTGTGAGCCACCGTGCCTGGTTGAGGAATTTTTTGTGATAAGTCCTGTTACAGACATATGTAGGACAAGCAAGATGAGTAGAGCCTACAGGGA
Source organism: Pan troglodytes (assembly GCF_028858775.2). Classification (NCBI taxonomy): domain Eukaryota; kingdom Metazoa; phylum Chordata; class Mammalia; order Primates; family Hominidae; genus Pan; species Pan troglodytes. The sequence goes on from NC_072405.2 coordinate 46,604,323, forward strand.
TTTCTTGTGAGTTTTTAGAAAGCCCTGTGATATAGGCTGGGTGCAGTGGCTCATACCTGTAGTCCAAGCTACTTGGGAGGCTGAGGCAGGAGGATAACTTGAGCCTGGGAGATCTAGGCTGCAGTGAGCTATGATGGTGCCACTGTACTCTAGCCTGGGTGACAGAGGGAGACCCTGTCTCAAAAAAAAAAAAAAAAAGTCCTTGTGATAATACTTATCACAGACATGTGTGCATGAGATCCCCTGCTTCGTGACCTCCCCCTCCATTTTGGGTCTGATGTAAGTGACTCCATCTTGGCATTGGCAACTTTCACACAAGCTGCTTTTCAGACAAAGACTTAAAAACTTTGCCACGTTTCTGAAATAGGATCTTTAGCTCATCCTTAACAAACATCTTTAGCAACTGCAAGGCTGTTATATAATCTGATTCTGTGTTCTTTTGTAAACATGCATGTGACAGCTTTGTGATCTGTCAGGACAGTGGTTATTTGGGAAAAGAAGCAGTGAACTCATGAAGACATCTCAAAACCAGGAAGTAATTCCAGGAATCAAGGAAATTTTCAAGCATCAAAAGTAATGGCTGGCCAGATGTGGTGGCTCACACCTGTAATCCCAGCACTTTGGGAAGCTGAGGCGAGTGGATTGCTTGAGCCCAGGAGTTCGAGATCAGCCTGGGCAACATGGCCAAACCCTGTCTCTACAAAAAATACAAAAATTAGCCAGGCATGGTGGTGCATGCCTGTGGTCCCAGTTACTTAGGATGCTAAGGTGGGAGGATTGCTTGAGCCCAGGAGTTTGAGGCTGCAGTGAGCTGTGATTGTGCCACTGCATTCTACCCTGGGTGTCTTGGGGAGAAAAAAAAGTAATGGCCAGGCATGGTATAATCCCAGCACTTTGGGAGGGTGAGGTGCCAGGATCACTTCAGCCTAAAAGTTTGAGACTAGCCTGGCAACATAGCGTGACCTCATTTCTATTTAAAGAAAAACAACAACAACGGGAAAAAAAACAAAAACAACGCCTGTGAGAAGGGAAAAAGAAAAAAAATAAACAACAAAAGCCACATAAAAGCAATGAGAATCGCACACTAAAGTAACATGAACCCATCTATTGGTTTCAATGGGTTATCAGTACATGGCCGTCGTGTATTTATTCTTGGAGTATTTCCTTGGAGTATTTTGAAGCAATTTCAGATATCATTTTATCACTTATAAATACCTAAGTATGTTTCTTTAAAATATAAGGAAGTTTTAAAAACATAACCACAATGTTTTTAAACATTTTTAATTAAAAATTAAAACTTAAAAGGAAAAAAACAACCTTAAAATAATTATTTCATATCATTAAATATCTGGTCAGTTCTAACAGTAAAATATTTATTTAGTTAGTTAGCTAGTTGAAGACAGGGTCTTACTGTCACCCAGGCTAGAGAACAGTGGCTTGATTATAGCTCACTGTAACATTGAACTCCTAGGCTCAAACGATCCTCCTGCCTCAGCCTCCTGTGTAGCTAAGGACTATAGCTGTGCCATACCACGCCCAGCTAATTACTTTTTTTTTTTTTTTTTTTTTTTTTGTAGAGATGAGGTCTTGCTGTTTGCACAGGCTGTTCTCAGACTCCTGGGCTCAAGCAGTCCTCCCACCTTGGCTTCCCAAAACGCTGGGATTTTTACAGGCATGAGTCTGTGCGCCTAGGCATAACAATAAAATTTGAAGACTGAATACAATTTTTTCAATGAATAGTCTTTAATCTACTTAAAGATTCCATTATTATAGGACATTTAGGTAGTTTACAATTTTGTGTGATTGTAAATAATGCTGCGATGAAGAACTTCATGTCTATAACTTTTTCTCTAGTTGAATCATTTCCTTAGGATTTCTAGAAGTTGAATAACAGTACAAAAAGTCACATAATGTTTTATTAAGTCTCCAATTGTGTGTGTGATGTATTACGGAGTTCTTTGTTTATGCCCGAAGACCTTAACAGCCTCTTAGTAGTTTTAACATAGTGGTGGTTCATGGTCTTCTGCTCAGGGAATGCATTGCTGACTGTTTATTACACCTCATCCTGCATGGAATTCTTTGGTCATGGGTATCCTCATACCTAAAGTGGGAAAGATTATATAGTCTTCGAGATAGAGATGAGTATAGGAAGACTGGATTCTGTGTTTTCACTGTTTTTAAAGGGTAAAGTAGAAATTAATAGAACACGTTGAGGTGATCATTTAAATTTAGCACTAAGCTTGAATCTTTTTTAAAAAATTACTTTTTTTTTTTTAATAGATGGGGTTTGACTATATTCCTGAGGCTGGTCTGTAACTCCTGAGCTCAAGTGATCCTCCCTCCTAGGCTGGATGCAGTAGCTCATGCCTGTAATCCCAGCACTTTGGGAGGCTGAGGCGGGTGGATATGAGGTCAGGAGTTCGAGACCAGCCTGGCCAAGATGGTGAAACCCCATCTCTACTAAAAGTACAAAAATTATAGCATGCCTGTAATCCCAGCTACTTGAGAGGCTGAGGCAGGAGAATCGCTTGAATCTGGGGGGTGGAGGTTGCAGTGAGCCGAGATCTTGCTACTGCACTCCAGCCTGGGTGACAGAGCAAGACTCCATCTCAAAAAAAAAAAAAAGTGATCCTCCCTTCTCAGCCTCCCAAAGTGCTGGGATTACAGGCATGAGCCTGTGCGCCTGCCTAGCTTGAATCTTGTTTGGATTATTAAACTGAGGATTCTGGGTGTGGATAAGAGTCTGAATAGGTTATTTAAAACTACAGTGAGCAATATATGAGGAGTTTGTTGTTGGTATCATTTGGGATGCAGAGTGATGGTGTAATACAAAGAACTGGACTTCAGAGTCAGATCTGGGTTCATGTCATGACCCAGCCATGATAATACTAACAACAGTCATAATACAAATAATTACCATTTATTGAGCATACTATATGCCAGACACTATGCTAAACCTTTTATATATGTCATCTTATTTAATTTTGACAGTAATCCTCAAAGATACGTTTATGATCTTCATTTTCCTGATGGAGAAACTGAAGTTAGGGAAGGTTAAATACAAAGTCTATGGCAGAGCTAGGTCTTTTTAAATAATTTTTTTGTTTTCTTATACTTTCTGAGACAGAGTCTCACTCTGTTGCCCAGGCTGGAGTGCAGTGGTACAACCATGACTCACTGCAGCCTTGACCTCCTGGGCTCAAGCAATCCTCTCACCTCAGCCTCCTGAGTAGCTTGGACTACAGATGTGCGCCATGAGGCCTAGATAATTTTTTTTTTTTTTGAGATGAAGTCTTACTCTTGTCCCCCAGGCTGGAGTGCGATGGCACGATCTTGGCTCACTGCAACTTCCGCCTCCTGGGTTCAAGCGATTCTCCTGCGTCAGCCCCCCGAGTAGCTGGGATTACAGGCGCCTGCCACCATGCCCGGCTAATTTTTGTATTTTTAGTAGAGATGGGGTTTCACCATTTTGGCCAGGCTGGTCTAGAACTCCTGACCTCAGGTGATCCACCCGCCTCGGCCTCCCAAAGTGCTAGGATTACAGGCTTGAGCCACTGTGCCTGGCAATGCCTGGCTAATTATTTTATTTTATTTTTGTAGAAACAGGGTCTCACTATGTTGTCCAGGCTGGTCTCAAACTCCTGACCTCAAATGATTCTCCCACCTTGGGCTCCCAAAGTGCTGGGATTACAGGCATGAGCCACTGTGCCTGGCCTGCATTAGTGATTAACATCTTCTCAAAGTTTTCAAGTTTAGGCATTAAGTCAGGGCATTTCAGCTCTTCTACTAATTCATCTTTTTTTCACTCAACTTGGTTTTTTTCAGAGTTTGAATTCTTATACAAATGGAGCGTATGGTCCAACATACCCCCCAGGCCCTGGGGCAAATACTGCCTCATACTCAGGGGCTTATTATGCACCTGGTTATACTCAGACCAGTTACTCCACAGAAGTTCCAAGTACTTACCGTTCATCTGGCAACAGCCCAACTCCAGTCTCTCGTTGGATCTATCCCCAGCAGGACTGTCAGACTGAAGCACCCCCTCTTAGGGGGCAGGTTCCAGGATATCCGCCTTCACAGGTGAGTTGTTTTCTATTGGGAAAAAAATGAATTCAAAGTCTCTGCCTCCTGTAAACAGTGGAAGAGCATCTGTTCATACTAGTGCTGATTTAATAAGACACTTCTAGATTGGGAAGGCTTTTATATTGATGCCTTTCTTATTTGTGGCAGCTATTGCAGTAAATGGACTTTGGCTGAAGGTACCTTAGATGTCATAATCATAAATTTTTATACTGAAAGTAATCTTTAGAGAGTTGCTGCTTGAAAGTTTCCCTATCTTAGCCTTTTTTTTTTTTTTTTTTTTTTGTGGCGTGATCTTGGCTCACTGCAACCTCTACCTCCTGGGTTCAAGCAATTCTTCTGCCTCAGCCTCCCAAGTAGCTGGGATTACAAGCACGCGCCATCACGCCCAGCTCATTTTTGTATTTTTAGTAGAGATGGGGTTTCACCATGTTGGCCAGGATGGTCTTGATCTCCTGACCTCGTGATCTGCCCCCCTCGGCCTCCCAAAGTGCTGGGATTACAGGCATGAGCCACCGTGCCAGGCAAATCTTAGCCTTTTTTAGCACCCTGTTAGGTTCTTTTTTTTTTTTTTTTTGAGACGGAGTCTCGCTCTGTCGCCCAGGCTGGAGTGCAGTGGCATGGTCTAGGCTCACTGCAAGCTCCACCTCCCGGGTTCATGCCATTCTCCGGCCTCAGCCTCCCGAGTAGCTGGGACTACAAGCGCCCGCCACCGCGCCCAGCTAATTTTTTTTTGTATTTTTAGTAGAGATGGGGTTTCACCTTGTTAGCCAGGATGGTCTCGATCTCCTGACCTCGTGATCCGCCCACCTCAGCCTCCCAAAGTGCTGGGATTACAGGCGTGAGCCACCGCGCCTGGCCAGGTTCATGTTTTTTTAATATTCTGTGAATAACTATGTTTATTTCTCTGTTCACTTCAAGAGGAGTTCTAACATGTCTTTATTTGTGCTTCCTTATAGCATATGGGTCTGTTTGTTTATAGTATCTATGGGACAGACTTGGGTTTCATCCATTGAATTTTTAGGCCTTATTCCTTCTGAGTTTTATTGTCATTAAATCTACCCCTGGTATCTTTGGAACCAACTTTTTGAGGCTTGGAGAAATTACTGCAGCTGATTAATTAGATTTACTACAGTTTAGTCCAGTAGCAGCTAATGTATACTCTGTTAAGAAGAGAGGAAGCATCTCAGAATCTGCCTGTAGCAGAATATTTTTATTATAAGTTTTTCACAATGACTGGTATATTTCTTCCTCTCAATCTAGAACCCTGGAATGACCCTGCCCCATTATCCTTATGGAGATGGTAATCGTAGTGTTCCACAATCAGGACCGACTGTACGGCCACAAGAAGATGCGTGGGCTTCTCCTGGTGCTTATGGAATGGGTGGCCGTTACCCCTGGCCTTCATCAGCGCCCTCAGCACCACCCGGCAATCTCTACATGACCGAAAGTACTTCACCATGGCCTAGCAGTGGCTCTCCCCAGTCACCCCCTTCACCCCCAGTCCAGCAGCCCAAGGTAGGAGACCTAAATGTTGTTCCTTTAATGTGTGTGTAATTAAGAGAACATAACATGGTTTATATAGTTTCTGTACTGGTTTGTGTTAAATGGGGACTAATTACAAAAAGTTGATGACTACTTATCTATAGCTTTACCTCAGCTCGGTTTCCTTTTTTTTTTTTTAAATAGACTTTATATTTAGAGAAGATTTAGATTCACATCGTTTTTGTTAAAAGACAGAAAGATACACATTTTCTGTTTGTTGTAATTCTTCTAAACATTAAATGCAAAGATGCATTTTACTACTTCAAATAATCTATGAACAGAAGACAAAACCAATGTGAAATATCTGTAGCGTGAGCTTGTATTTAAACCACAGACTTGAACATTATCACTTGTGGCTGTGTTCCTTTTCAAGACCTTGCTTGAGGTTTTTAACCTTTTAGGGGAAAAACTAATTCTTATTAATTAGGTCACAGGATGGACTATGAGGTGCTCATGGTGATGGACCTGCCACAGGGCAGGTTCCAGCCATTATAACTCAAAAATTCTGTGCCTTTTGTCTGACAGGGCACTCCCTTTTATCTTCTTAGGACTGTGTTTTTTTGCAAATGATTAAGGAGAGGGGTCCAATTTTATTGTTAGGGAATCTTTTCATGTACCTTTCTGGTCAAGTGAAAGATGTGGGCTAACAAATTTGATGTTGATGGTTTCCCATTAAAACAGCTCTTTTCCTCTTTTTGCTCTCCCACTCCAAGGATTCTTCATACCCCTATAGCCAATCAGATCAAAGCATGAACCGGCACAACTTTCCTTGCAGTGTCCATCAGTACGAATCCTCGGGGACAGTGAACAATGATGATTCAGATCTTTTGGATTCCCAAGTCCAGTATAGTGCTGAGCCTCAGCTGTATGGTAATGCCACCAGTGACCATCCCAACAATCAAGATCAAAGTAGCAGTCTTCCTGAAGAATGTGTACCTTCAGATGAAAGTACTCCTCCGAGTATTAAAAAAATCATACATGTGCTGGAGAAGGTCCAGTATCTTGAACAAGAAGTAGAAGAATTTGTAGGAAAAAAGACAGACAAAGCATACTGGCTTCTGGAAGAAATGCTAACCAAGGAACTTTTGGAACTGGATTCAGTTGAAACTGGGGGCCAGGACTCTGTACGGCAGGCCAGAAAAGAGGCTGTTTGTAAGATTCAGGCCATACTGGAAAAATTAGAAAAAAAAGGATTATGAAAGGATTTAGAACAAAGTGGAAGCCTGTTACTAACTTGACCAAAGAACACTTGATTTGGTTAATTACCCTCTTTTTGAAATGCCTGTTGATGACAAGAAGCAATACATTCCAACTTTCCTTTGATTTTATACTTGAAAAACTGGCAAAGGAATGGAAGAATATTTTAGTCATGAGTTGTTTTCAGTTTTCAGACGAATGAATGTAATAGGAAACTATGGAGTTACCAATATTGCCAAGTAGACTCACTCCTTAAAAAATTTATGGATATCTACAAGCTGCTTCTTACCAGCAGGAGGGAAACACACTTCACATAACAGGCTTATCAGAAACCTACCAGATGAAACTGGATATAATCTGAGACAAACAGGATGTGTTTTTTTAAACATCTGGATATCTTGTCACATTTTTGTACATTGTGACTGCTTTCAACATATACTTCATGTGTAATTATAGCTTAGACTTTAGCCTTCTTGGACTTCTGTTTTGTTTTGTTATTTGCAGTTTACAAATATAGTATTATTCTCTACTTCTTGGTACATTTTGTAGTAATATGTTTAATATAATTATTCAAGAGACTATATTGACAGCCAGATAGTATGGCAGTTCTGAAAAAATTTATATCTTTTCACCACTTGAATATACTGCAATGTGTAGTGAGTAAATTGTCTCCCTTTTTCTATAGATCATTAGGTTAGAGTTTTTTTCTTCTTTCTTTTTTTTTTTTTTTTTTTTTACCACTTCTGCTGTTCATGGTAGTAGTGGAAGATGAATTTGGAAATGGCATTGACATAAAATGAAAATGTTTACGGACACTTTTCTTTTTTGCTTTTTTATTGTATTTGGATAAAGATCCACTTAAAAGTTACCTGTTTTTTCCTGTTTTTTTTTTTTTTTCCCCAAAGTGTAATTATGTTTTCACTATTGCTGCTTCTATAGAGGGCATTGTGATAGAGAGTTACAGATGAAACATTAAATGCCACAGTGAGTAGAAATAATTACTACAAAAAGTAATAAATATGATTACTTGGTAATATCATTCTCCATCTAAAATACTAGTTTCACCTGTGAGCAGATTTCAGCTCAGTTTATAGTTAAAAACAATGAGGGTAAAATGGGATTCATGCTCAGGGAATGAATCAGCCATAGTTAGAGTGGGAAATTATTATTTTCCTCATTTAAAGGTAGATTTTATGTTTATTTCCCTAAATTGCATAAGATAAAATTGTCTGTTTAATAAAAAGACATTTATTACCATTATTAACAGTCATTTTAGAGCCAAATTTAAGAAAAGGATATTGAAAAGGTCTTTATTGGCCTTGTTTGGGTAGCTCTATGCTGTTAGATAGAAGAGACTTAGGTAAATAACTTTTTATGTCTGAGGTGAGTACACAATATTGGTTCTTGGAAAAACAGCTGTTTCTTCATAAGATACCCAAGTGATAATTTTTTTTCCCCTAGACTGTCAGGCCTATGAGTAAATACTAAATCTATTAGCTGTCTCCACTCATAAACCAAACCAAACCAATACAAACAGATGAGGAGAGGAAATGTAGTAAAAATACTGGCTGGGTCTTATGATTGGGATGAGTGATTTTATAAGATAATATGGTGATAATTTTATTCTAGGATTTTATTTTTGGCCTAATATAGGAATGTTTAAAAAAGGCTTTTCTATGAAAATTAGAAATTTATACTTGAAATTAAAAGTCTAGAAGGGGGAGGACCTTAAAGCTAAGCTACCAGTAAGACAATGAATAATTCAGAAGAGAACACTATTCTTTTACTGACTGAGTGCCCAAGATGCCAATTTCCATGAAGTCTTGACTTATATATATGTACACATGTTATGCACATATATGTTTGTTTTCTAACAGTTATTTTTTAAGCTTTTGAGATAATTTTAGACTTACAGAAGAGTTGTAAAAGTAGTAGAGTTCTTGTATACTCTGCACCCACCTTGCCCTTATGTTAACATCTTACGTAACAATAGAACATTTGTCAAAATTAAGAAATTAACCTTGATATAATACTAACTAAAGTAGAAAGTTTAAAAAGTAGAGATTTTAGTCTTTTCACTAATGTCCTTTTACTGTTCCAAGACCCAGCCTTGCATTTAGCTATCATGTCTACGTCCTGTCTTCCAGTCTGTGACAGTGTATCATAACAGGGGATACCTGATGTTGTAATGTATTTCTGGTGTTGTTAACCTTGATCACTATGCTAAGGTGGTGTCTGCTAGGATTCGCTACTGTAAACTTACTGTGTTTTCCTTGTAATTATTGAATATTTGCTGGAGATACCCGGAGACTATGCAAATGTCCCGTTTCTGCTTAAACTTTTGCTCATTTTACTATCCATTGGCAGATCTTGCTTGTGGCAGTTACTACTGTGGTGTTCTAATGGTGATTTTCTATTTCTCTCAATCCTTCTACATTTATTATTGGAATTCTTCTGTAAGGAAGAGTTGTCAGTTCTGGATTTATATTTTTAACTATAATAAGATATTCAGGATAAGTATAGATTTAGAACTTAAAGATGTTAAATCATGTTAAAATTATTCCAAATACCAATATCAAAGAAAACTAAGTTGGTAATCTATCTCAGAAAATATATGAACTTAAGAAGGAAAATAGTATTTATGATTTGTAGAATTGGTTCAACTTTTGACTTAATACTGACTTTGGACTGAATTCAAAGTTTTCTTGAAATTTCACATCTGGACTTTTTAAAGTGTCTACATTTATATTACTTTGGGGATCATTTTGTCAAAGTCTTGAATAAAGTTACCCAGTCCTGGCATGATAAACACAACTATGTTTTTTTTTTTTAATAATAACCCTCTGTTGTTCCAAGTATGAATGCCAATGTAACTTTAAACAAATAAGCCCTAATGAAGTATACAGGGGTTGGATTATATGTGTCTCCACATGTTGGTGCAGAATTCTTTTAAATGCTTTTAAAAATGGGGTTCTGAAAACAGTTTTTCAGTTGGTTAATGTAAATAATACCATTAAAGCTAGGCAGGTTAAAAAAATTTTGAAGAATGTAGATTAAATAGGCCTTAAAAAAGTTTTTGGGGGATGGATAGTTGATGGAGCTTTTCTTTTACAACTTTACTTTTTTTTACTTCTTTTTTTAAAAAAGTAAGAAGTTTACCTCAATTCGTAGAAGTTACGAGTTTAAAAAGTCAGTTCTATGAAAGGCAGCATTCTGTTGATCCCACCCCCATTTCTCCTTCTCTAAAGGCAACCACTTTCAACTGAGTTTTTCTTTTGTTAATCAAAAAATTTTGTTTTTAGAGACAAGAGTCTTGCTATGCTGGTCTTAAATTCCTGGGCTCAAGTGATCCTTCTGCCTCAGCCTCCTGGGTAGCTGCGACTACAGGCATGGACCACCTCAACCAGCTTCAACTGAGTTTTTATGTTTTTTTTGAGACGGAGTCTTGCTCTGTCGCCCAGGTGGGAGTGCAATGGCGCGATCTCGGCTCACTGCAACCTCCATTTCCCAGGTTCAAGCCATTCTCCTGCCTCAGCCTCCTGAGTAGCTGGGATTGCAGACATGTACCACCACGTCCAGCTAATTTTTGTATTTTTAGTAGAGGCGGGGTTTCACCATGTTGGCCAGGCTGGTCTCGAACTCCTGACCTCAGGTGATCTGCCCACCTTGGCCTCCCAAAGTGCTGGAATTACAGGTGTGAGCCACTGTGCCTGGCCAGGTTTCCAGGTTTCTCTCTCTCTCTCTCTCTCTCTCTCTCTATATATATATATATATATATATGTTTTCTTTTCTTTTTTTTTTTTTTTGAGACAGAGTCTTGCTCTGTCACCCAGGATGGAGTGCAGTGGCATGATCTCGGCTCACTACTGCCTGAAATTCCTGGGCCCAAGGGATCCTCCCACCTCAGCCTCCCCAGTAGCTGGGAGGCATGCATTATGACACCTGGCTAATTTTGTCAAAATTTTTTGTAGAGATGGAGTCTTGCCATGTTACCCAAGCTAGTCTCAAATGCCTGGCTGGGCTCAAGTGATCCTCCCTCCTTGGCTTCCCAAGTGCTGGGATTACAGATGTGAGCTACCACACCTGTCCTCAATATACTTATTTGGTAGTTTCATTGTACGTTATCCTGACTATGTAAATGCTAAGGAGAGTTTAGCTATATAGTAACCTGATTACTTTTCCTTTCCTAACAACTTGTTTTCCCTGGAATTAATCATCTGTCATATTTGTTTTGTTTGCTTATCTACCTAAGACTGATTTGACCTTCTCTCAGTTGTCTAAGTCTCTCAAGATGCTCAGACAAGGCCCGGCATGGTGGCTAATGCCTGTATGCCCAGCACTTTGGAAGGCCAAGGCGGGAGGATTGCTTGAGCCCAGGAGTTCAAGACCAGCCTGGGCAACATAGTGAGACCTTGTCTCTATTTAAAAAAAAAATTTAAAAATTAAGATAAATACAAAATGATTAAAAATTATTAATATTGGCTGGGCGCGGTGGCTCACACCTGTCATGCTAGCGCTTTGAGAGGCTGAGGTGGGTAGACAACTTGAGGTCAGGAGATCCCCCTGGCCAATATGGCAAAACCCCATCTCTACTAAAAATACAAAAATTAGCTGGGTGTGGTGGCACATGCCTGTAATTCCAGCCACTTGGGAGACTGAGGCAGGAGAATCTCTTGAACTCAGGAGGTGGAGGTTGCAGTGAGCTGAGATCGTGCCACTGCACTCCAGCCTGGGCAACAGTGAGATTCCGTCTCAAAAAAAAAAAAAAATATATATATATATATATATAAAAAACATATAAATATATATTAGAAATATATATTTAAATATATTTTAATGTATTTAAAATATTAAATATACATTAAATATGCAATATATATTTAATATATATAATATATATTTAAAATATATATAATATAAATATATATTATATATATATATAAATATTTTATCAATTTCAAACTTCTGAAGAGTCTATCCTGAACCCTTCTGACTGGAAAACTAGTATGTTCCTGGCATAGTACATAGGGTCATGCTGTGGATTCTTTTTGTCTCTTCTTTTGGTTTTGTTTTTTGTATCCTATGTCTTTCTCTTTTTGTTTATTCCGTCATTTGGTGGAGCATATTCTCCAGGTGCTTCCTGGAAAAGGGTGCATGGGAAATAATTTATTTTGATCTTGCATATTTGAAAATGTCTGTTCCACCTAGCCAATGGATTGATAGTTTGGCTGGGTATAGAATTCTAGGAAATGATTATCTTAAGGATTTTGAAGGCATTGTTATATTGTCTTGTAGATTCCAGAATTGCTGTTGAGAAGCATATGCCATTCTGATTCAAGATCCTTTGTATAAAACCTGATATTTTTCTCTAGAAGCTTATAGAATTTTTGGGGGGGGCCCATTTGTTCTGAAATTTCCTAAGAATAGCTTTGGTTTAGGTCCATTTTTATCTGTTTTGCTGGGGCCATTTCATTCTGGCAACTCATACCATTAAGTCCTGTGAAATTTTTTGATTTTTTGTTTGTTTGTTAATTTCCCTCTTTCCTCCATCCCAGTCTTCTCTGTTAATACTTTCTAGAATTACTACTGTTTTGACTGTAGGCCTCATAGACTGGTTCTTTAATTTTCTTCTGTTTTCTGTTTTTTTTTTTTAATGTTTTGCCTTTTTGTGGTACTTTGTAGGAGATTTATACAACTTTATCACTTTTTATTTTTATTTTCTGTGTGACAGGGTCTCATTCTGTCATCCAGGCTGGAGTTCAGGGGCACAATCTCTGCTCACTGCAACCTCTGCCTTCCTGGTTCAATTGATCATCCTGCCTCAGCCTCCTGAGTAGCTGGGTTACAGGTGCACACCGTCACAACTGGCTAATTTTTTTTGTATTTTTTTGTAGAGACAGGGTTTTGCTAAGTTGCCCAGGCTGGTTTTGAAATCCTGAGCTCAAGTGATACACCCACCTTGCCTTCCCAAAGTGCTAAGATTACAGGCATGAGCTACCATGCCTGGCGAACTTTTTCTTCTGACTTCTAAAACATTGTGTCTTACATTTCTTCCATCTTTTTTTTTGTTTTTTGTTTTTTTTAGAAAGACTGTCACTCGGTCACCCAGGCTGGAGTGCAGTGGTGTGATCTCAGCTCACTGCAACCTCCACCTCCCAGGTTCAAGCAATTCTCCTGCCTTGGACTCCCGAGTAGCTGGGACTATGGGGACCCACCACTACGCCGGCTAATTTTTTGTATTTTTAGTAGAGATGTGGTTTCACCCTGTTTGCTAGGCTGATCTTGAACTCCTGACCTTAAGTGATCCACCCACCTCCACCTCCCAAAGTACTGGGATTATAGGCATAAGCCACCATGCCCAGCCTCTTCTATCATTTAAAAAAAAAAAAAAAAAAAACTTGACTGGGCGTGATGGCTCACGCCTGTAATCCCAGCACTTTGGGAGGCCGAGGCGGGAGGATCACAAGGTCAGGAGATCGAGACCATCCTGGCTAACATGGTGAAACCCCATCTCTACTAAAAATACAAAAAATTAGCCAGGTGTGATGGCAGACACCTGTAGTCCCAGCTACTGGGGAGGCTGAGGCAGGAGAATGATGTGAACCCGGGAGGCGGGCTTGCAGTTGAGCTGAAATCGCACCACTGCACTCCAGCCTGGGCGACAGAGCGAGACTCCATCTCAAAACAAACAACCAAAAAAACAAACTTTTGGCCGGTTGCAGTGGCTCACTCCTGTAATCCCAGCACTTTGGGAGGCCGAGGCAGGTGGATTATGAGGTCAGGGGTTCGAGACCAGCCTGGCCAACATGGTGAAACCCCGTCTCTACTAAAAATATAAAAATTAGCTGGGTATGGTAGCACATGCCTGTAATCCCAGCTACTCAGGCTGAGGCACGAGAATCACTTGAACCCAGGAGGCGGAGGTTGCAGTGAGCTGAGATCGCGCCACTGCACTCCAGCCTGGCGACAGAGCAAGAGTCCGTCTCAAAACACACACACACACACACACACACACACACACACACACACACCATTTTTTTAGAGACAGGATCTGACTATATTGCCCAGGCTGGTCCTGGTCCTGAATTCCTGACCTCAAGTGATCCTCCTGCCTCAGTCTCCAAAAGTGTTAGGATTACAGACATGAACCACTGCGCCTGGCCCTATCATATTTTTAACTTCCAAGGATATTTTTGTTTGCTGGGTTCCTTTATGAGATTCTGCTTTTGTTTACAGTTGGAGCATCTTGTATCTCTGAGGATATTAATGACGATTTCTTGGTGTTTTCTTCTTTCGAATAATGGATTTCCTCAAAATTGCTTTTTTCTTTTAGTCTTTGTCATTATCACATTATCACGTTAGAGGTATTTCTCAGATATCCGTTTTTTTGTTTTTTTTTTGTTTTTTTTGAGATGGAGTTTCACTCTTGTTGCCCAGGCTGGAGTGCAATGGCATGATCTCTGCTCACTGCAACCTCCGCCTTCCGGGTTCAAGAGATTCTCCTGTCTCAGCCTCCTCAGTAGCTGGGATTACAGGCATGTGCCACCACACCCGGCTAATTTTGTATTTTTAGTAGAGACGGGGTTTCTCCATGTTGGTCAGCTGGTCTCAAACTCCTGACCTCAGGTGATCCCCCCGCCTCGGCCTCCCAAAGTGCTGGGATTACAGGCATGAGCCACCACGCCTGTTCTTGCTTGTGTGTTCGTGTGTGTGTGTGTGTATTTATTTTATTTTGGAGACAGGGTTTTATACCATAGCCCAGGCTAGAGTGCAATGGTGTGATCCTAGCTTGCTGCAGCCTCAACCTCCCAGGCTCAATTGATTGTACCCTAGCCTGCCAAGTACCTGGGACTACAGCCATGCGTCACCACACTCAGCTAATTTTTGTATTTTTTATAGAGATGAGGTTTTGCCATGTGGCCCAGGCTGGTCTTGAACTCCTGGGCTTAAGCGATCTACCCATCTCAGCCTCCCAAAATGCTGGGATTCCAGGCATAAGCCACCATGCCTGGCCTTGTATTCTTTGAAGTATGGTTTTATTACTCTAGAGACCCAAAATTATTTTTATTATTATTTTTTTGAGACGCAGTCCTGCTGTGTCACCCGGGCTGGAATGTAGTAGTGAAATTTTGGCTCACTGCAACCTCTGCCTCCTGGGTTCAAGTGATTCTTGTGCCTCAGCCTCCCTTGTAGCTGGGATTACAGGCGTGTGACATTGCGTCCAGCTAATTTTTGTATTTTTAGTAGAGATGGGGTTTTGCCATATTGGTCAGGCTGGTCTCGAACTCCTGGCTCCAAATGATTCTCCCATCTCGGCCTCCCAAAGTTGTGGGATTACAGGTGCCAAAATTACCTTTAGAAAATGTTTCTTGACTATTCTGCTTAATTACTTTTTTATAATCTTTCTTGGAGCGGATAGCTATTTTAAGTCTGAAATTGGGAAGAGGAGGCTAGCTGCATGATTTTCACTCTTATATGAAAACAGGAAGGTTTTACATTCTGGCTTTTCTCATGGGGAGTAGTGACCACATTTGTCATGATAAGTGGAAGGCAGAGTAAGGACCAGCTGCGAGTGAGGATTTAGGTGCTTCTGGGATCATGGCACATTTTCTCTCAGCCAACCCGTAAATGTCCTTTTATTTTGCAATATATATTTCCAAAATTGGCTAAGACCAAGAGTAGAATTGACAGATGAAATACAGAATTCCCAGTTAAATTTGAATTTCAAACAATAAATCATTTTTAATATCAATATGATCCATGCAGTGTTTGGGAAATACATATACTAAAAGATGATTTGTTATCTGAAATTCAAATTTAACTAGGAGTACTGTTTTTGGTTTGTTTGGTTGGTTGGTTGATTGTTTGAGACAGAATCTCACTCTATTACCCAGGCTGTAGTGCAGTGGCATGATCTCAGCTCACTGCAAGCTCTGCCTCTCAGGCTCAGGCAATCCTCCCACCTCAGCCTCTCAAATGGCTGGGACTACAAGTGCATGCCACCACGTCTGGCTAATTTTTGTATTTTTTTTAGAGATGGGGGTTTTGCCATGTTGCCCAGGCTGGTCTCGAATTCCTGAGCTCAAGCAATTCGCTCACCTCAGCCTCCCAAAGTGCTGGGATTACAGGTGTGAGCCACTGTACTTCGCTGTATATTTTACATTATAGTTTTTGAGGTACTTGTAGATTTACATGCAGTTTAAGAAATAATACAGAGGCCAGGCACAGTGGCTTACATGTGTGAGCAGCATAGTGAGACCCCGTCTGTACAAAAAAATTTAAAAATTTGCCAGGCGTTATGTGGCATGTGCCTGTAGTCCCAGCTACTCAGGAGGCCGAGGCAGGAGGATCACTTAAGCCCAGGAGTGCAAGGTTACAGTGAGTCATGATGGTGCCACTGCCCTCCAGCCTGGGCAACTGTCTCTAAAAAAATAAAAAAAAAAAAGGTACTGCAGAGATTTCATGTACCCTTTACCCAGTTTCCCTTGGTGGGTAAAATGTAAAACTTTACTGCAAAGTTACAACCGGGATACTGAAATTGATATAAAGATGCATCACTGCTGTTTATCCCTCCTGTTGACCTTTTTATAACTACATGATTCCCCTCTCCCCCTACACTAAAACCCTGGCAACTACTAGTCTGTTCTTCATTTCTAAATTTTGTCATTTCAGGAATGTTATGTAAGTAAAATCATACAGAATGTAAGCCTTTAGAGACTGACTTTTTTTTTTGATCAGCATAATTATCTTGAGATTCATCTCAATTGTTTTCTGTATAAATCATTATTTATTTTATTTATTTATTTATTTTTTTGAGACAGAGTCTTGCTCTGTTACCCTGGCTGGAGTGCCATGGTGTGATTTCAGCTCACCACAGACTCAACCGCCTGGGGTCAAGCGGTCCTCCCACCCCAGCCTCCTGAGTAGGTAGGACTATAGGCGTGCACCACCACTCCTGGCTAATTTTTAACAATTTTTTGTGGATTTGAGATCTCACCATGTTGCCCAGGGTGGTCTTAAACTCCTGGGCTCAAGTGATCCTCCCACCTCAGCCTCCTGAGTAGCTGGGACTACAGGTGTGCACTACTACTCCTGGCTAATTTTTTTTTTTTTTGAGACAGAGTTTCGCTCTTGTTGCCCAGGCTGGAGTGCAATGGCATGCTCTCGGCTCACCACAACCTCCGCCTCCCGAGTTCAAGCGACTCTTCTGCCTCAGCCTCCTAAGTAGCTGGAATTACAGGCATGCACCACCATGCCCGGCTAATTTTTTGTATTTTTAGTAGAGACAGAGTTTCTCCATGTCGGTCAGGCTGATCTCAAACTCCCGACCTCAGGTGATCTGCCCACCTCAGCCTCCCAAAGTACTGGGATTACAGGCGTGAGCCACCACACCCAGCCGACTCCTGGCTAATTTTTTATAGATTTGGGGTCTCACTATGTTGCCCAGGCTGGTCTCGAACTCCTGGGCTCAAGGGATCCTCCCATCCTGGCCTCCCAATATACTGGGATTACAGACATGAGCCACTGTGCCCAGCCAATTGTTCTTTTTTTATTCCTATGTAGTTATCTGTAGTATGGATGTGCTATAGTTTGTTTAAGCATCCACCTATTGAAGGACATCTGGGTTGTTCCCAGGTTTTGGCTGTTGAATGAAGCTTCTGTGTACATTCTTGTACAGGTTTTTGTGTGGATATAAGTTTTTATTTATTGGCGGGGCGCGGTGGCTCACGCCTGTAATCCCAGCACTTTGGGAGGCTGAGGCGGGCAGATCACGAGGTCAGGAGATCAAGACCATCCTGGCCAACATGGTGAAACGCCATCTCTACTAAAAATACAAAAATTAGCTGGGTGTGGTGGCGCGTGCCTGTAATTCCAGCTACTTGGGAGAATCGCTTGAACCAGGGAGTCAGAGGTTGGAGTGAGCTGAGATTGCACCACTGCACTCCAGCCTGACGACACAGCGAGACTCTGTCTAAAAAAAAAGAGTTTTTATTTCTTATGAAATGAAATAATGCCTAGGAGTGCAATTCTGGGTCATATTTTAGTTGCACATATAATCTTTAAAGAAACTGCCATATTTTTCTGGAGTGGCTATACCATTTTACATTCTTACAGGCAATGTATGAGTTTCTCTGTATCCGTGCCAGTATTTGGTATTATCACTATTTTTTATTTTGGCCATAATGATAGGTGTGTTTTGATATGTCATTGTTGTTTAACTTGCATTTCTCTAATGGTTAATGATGTTGAATCTCTTTTCATGTGCTAATTTGCCATCTGTATATTCTCTTCTGTGAAATATATTGCAAATGTTTTGCCTATTTTCTAATTAGGTTTATTTTAATAAACTTTTAATGTTAGGATAGTTTAGTCTTACAGAAAAACTGTGATGATACTTGATGATACTTGATACTACAGAGAATTCCTATACGCCCCTCACCCAGTTTCCCCTATTAACACCTTAACTCAGTGTTGTGCGTCGGTCATAATGGATCAATACTGATTCTTACTAACAAAAGGCCATACTTTATTTAGTTTTCTCAATTTTTACCTAATATCCCTTTTCTCTTCTGAGATTCCATCCAGGATACCACCTTACATTTGGTCATCATGTCTCAGGGGCCTCTTGGCTTTGACACTTTCTTAGGCTTTCCTTGTTTTTGATGACCTTGACAGTTTTGCCGAGTACTGGCAAAGTAATTTTTTAGGACATCCCTCTATTGGGATTTGTCTGTTTTTCTCATAATTAGATGGGGGCTATGGGTTTTGGGGAGGAAGACCACAGAGGCGACTTACCCTTCTCATCAATCATATCACGGGCATATGCTATCAACATGACTTGTACTGTTAACATTAACCTTAATCACCTGGCTGAGGTAGTGTTGGTCAGACTTCTTCACTGTACAGTTAGTCTTTTTTGTCCATTTTTCACACTATACGCTGGAAGAAAGTCACTATACACAGCTGTACACTTAAGGAGTGTGGAACTTATTCTTCATCTCCTTGGGAGTGGAATATCTGTATAAATTATTTGGAATTTCCCTACAAGGAAGATTGACCTAATCTCTTATTTATTGAGTATGGACTCATGGATATTTATTTTATACTTTGGGTTATGCTCTAATGCTACCTTATTCATTTTGTTGCTCAAATTATTCCACTTTGGCCACTGGAAGCTCTTTCCATTGATTCCATTATCCTTCTGACATACACCCATTGTTTTGTGGGGTTTTTTTTTTAAGCCCTTCTAAACTTTCTGCTACTGTGAGATGCTCCAGGCTCATCCTGTATTTTTCCTATTCCAGTCCAACAATCAGTTATTTCTCCAAGGAGTCCTGTGTCCTCTAATTGAAGAATGGTAGTAGAAACCAAGATTTAGCTCTAATTTTTTTTTGTCTTTTCATTAGTGAGTTTTGAGAGTTCTCTGTTTTCTAGATACTAGACCTTTGTCAGATACGTAGTTTGCAAATATTTTATCCCAGTCTGTAGCTTGTCTTTTCATCCTCTTAAGAGAGTCTTTCACAGAGTAAAGTTTTTAATTCTGATGATGTCCAGTTTATCATTTTTTCCTTTAAAGGATGGAGATTTTGGTGTAAAGTCTCTAAGAACTCATTGTTTACCCCTAGTTCCTGGAGATTTTCTCCTGTTTTTTTTCTAAACATTTTACATTTTATATTTCCATTTGCTACATTTACATTTGCTCAGTCTGGCAACCCTAGCTGAGAAGAAACCTTGGCTTGTTGGAAACCTTCCAGGGCTAGAGGAGAGCCACCTTGCTGCACAGCTTCAACTGAAGCTATTACTTGCTCTCAAAACAAATTTGGCCCTCATTTAAGTAAGACAGAGAAATCATAAATATAAATCACCTTCCTCAAAGTGAAATATCTAAGAGAAATTATTCACGTTGAGGGCAGGAACTTTTCAGTTGTGGCTGTAAAGTAATAAAATGCATTTTCATGTTTGGTTGATGAGCTTATAAAAACCACTGAGTTTGGGCTGGAAGATAACATCACTCTGGTGTCTCTAATGTTTCTTCTAATTCTAACATTCTTACTTTATCAGTAAGTGGTATAGCTGAAAGCTCAAGTCTTCTTGTTTCCTGATTCAAAGCATCTTGCCTCACAGCTGTAGCTTTCATATTCTTGATTAAAGTATAGATTCATTTTCTTAGAGTTCTCCAGAGAGACAGGACTAATAGTATAGACAGAGAGATGACAGGGGATTTATTAGGGAATTAGCTCATGTGATTATGGAGGCTGAGAAGTCCCAGGACATGCCATCTGCAAGCTGGAGACCCTGGGATGCCCGTAGCATGGCTCTGTCCAAGTGTGAAAGCCTCAGAACCAGGGAAGCCAATAGTGTGATTCTATCTGAGGCCAAAGGCCTGAGAACATGTGAGGCTGCTGGTGCAAGTCCTGGAGTTCTAATGTCCAAGGTCAGAAGAGTGTCTCAAGCTCCAGGAGAGAGAGAGAGAGAGAAAAGAAATTGCCTTTTCTCTTTCTTTTCTTTCTTTTTTTTGATGGAGTCTCACTCTGGAGACTCAGAGCTGGAGTGCAGTGACTGATCTCGGCTCACTGCAACCTCTGCCTCCTGGGTTCAAATGATTCTCCTGCCTCAGCCTCCTGAGTAGCGAGGATTACATGCATGCGCCATCACGTCCGGCTAATTTTTGTATTTTTAGTAGAGATGGGGTTTCATCATGTTGGTCAGGCTGGTCTCGAACTCCTGACCTCGTGATCCGTCCACCTCGCCTCCCAAAGTGCTGGGATTACAGGCATGAGTCACCGCACCCGGCCCTTTTCTCTGTCTTCTTTGTTCTGAGACCCCAGCTGATTGGATGGTGCCTTCCTGCATTGATCTCCCCCACTCAATCCACAGACTCACATTCCAATCTCCTCCAGAAACACCCTCATGGACACACCCAGAAGTGATGCTTCACCAGTTCTATGGGTATTCCTTAATCCAGTCAAATTGACACCTAAAATTAGGCACCACAAGTCCACCTCTTATCAACTTGGCACCCATATGCATCTCTGTAAACCATATTTAATCTCAAAGATAATAGCAAGGTATTATTTCTGCCTACCATGACGCAACTATCCTATGTACAATGAGAAATGCATTAATCCCATCCCGAGAAGAGAAGGTGAAGTTCTTGGGTGATATTTACTCTTTTCCTGATATCCCATAACTTAAATACTATGATGTAAAATTAACAGTACTTAAATATTGATGTAAAGTCAATATGTCTTATGTTGTATTATAAAGAAATAAGGAATAAAAACAGATATTTGCTCAATATATGCATATGGCTGGGTACTGTGGCTCATGCCTGTACTCTCAGCACTTTGGGAGTCTGAGGTGGGAGGATCACTTGAGCCGGGGAGGTCGAGGCTGCAGTGAGCTGTGATCATGCAGCTCTACACTGCAGCCTGGGTGACAGGGAGATCCTGTCTCAAAAAAAAGTATATATGTGTGTGTGCATGTGTGTGTGTGTATATGTGTGTGTGTGTATAAATATACACACGTGACTTTTTTTTCAGACAGAGTGATATGGTTTGGCTGTGTACTCACCCAAATCTCATCTTCAATTGTAGTTCCCATAATACTCATGTGTCATGAGAGGGACTCAGTGGGAGGTAATTGAATCATGGGGGCGGTTACCCCCATGCTGCTGTTCTCGTGATAGTGAGTTCTCATGAGATCTGATGGTTTTGTAAGGGGCTTTTACTCCTTTTGCTTGGCACTTCTTGCTGCTGCCATGTGAAGAAGGACGTATTTGCTTCCCCTTCTGCCACGATGGGAAGTTTTCCGAGGCCTCCGCCACTATGCTGAACTGTGAGTCAATTAAACTGCTTTCCTTTATAAATTACCCAGTCTCGGGTATGTCTTTATTAGCACTGTGAAAACAGGGTAATACACAGGGTCTCACTCTGTTGCCCAGGCTGGAGTGCAGTGGCATGATCTTGATTGACTGCAACCTCCACCTCCCAGGTTCCAGTGATTCTCTTGCCTCAGCCTCCCAAGTAGCTGGGATTACAGGTGTGTGCCACCACACCTGGCTAATTTTTGTTCTTATTTTATTATTATTATTTTTTTGTAGAGACAGGGTTTCACCATGTTGGCCGGGCTGGTCTCAAACTCCTGGCCTCAAGTGATCTACTCAGCTCGGCCTCCCAAAGTGTTGGGATTACAGGCATGAGCCACCACACCCAGCCTGTATGTGACTGTTTCTTAATGAAACAGTCTTTGTTTCTGTAACATGGTTTTAGCTGGTATTTATAACTACTACTGCCCATTTGTAGAATAAGTTAGTTATAAATACCAGCTAAAACCCTTATTCTGTATTCCCTTTGCCTTCAGCAAGCACCTTAGCTGGTTGTTGTGGTTCTTTACCTGGCAGGGTGACCCAAACCTTCATTCCTGAAGAGTCTGGGCCATTTGTAGTCCTGTCTAGATTGGGTTGTTGTAGTTTCCCACAGACCTTAATCTCGGAGCATGGTAATACTGAGAGACGCCCTAAGGCACCGCCCATATTCCACACTTACTCTTCCTTACCTTCACTAGGGAGTAGTAGGCCAATTTCCCCTTGATAGTCTGGATCAGTCACCCCAGCAACATAGTAATTCCCTTCTTGGCCTTTTGACTCAGATGCATGAGGAGCCCAAAGTGGCTGGGTGTCAGTCTGAATTTCCAGTTCAGTGGAATCGTTGTGGTTCCTGGTGGCAGCATTCCTCCCTGTGGAACTAAGACCTTTAGGCCAGCAGAGCATAAAGTCTTGGGAATAGGCAGCAAAAATTTTGCTAGTGGGTCACTAGGGATAATGGTGAGTGCTGCCACTCCCATTTCCGCCTCTTGATTCCTGGATGTATGAATCCTGGCTATGGGAGAAACAGTTCCATATATTGGATGCCGATTCAGAGCACCTATAGGTTGTCCCAGTCCTGCTAAGTATTACCACCTAGCTGGTGCTGTAACTGTGATTTCAAAAGACCATTTCACCACTCTGTCAAGCCAGCTGCTTCAGGATGGTGGGCAACATGGTAAGACCAGTGAATTCCATGAGCATGAGCCCATTTTCACACTTTCTTGGCTGTGAAGTGAGTCAGAGCACTGCTGGGTCAGAGCACTGCTGTATGGAACACTATGACAGTGGATAAGGCTTTCTGTAAATCTAGGGATGATGGTTTTGGCTGAAGCATTATGGGCAGGGAATGCAAATCCTATCCAGTGTCTATTCTAGTAAGAGCAAAACATTGCCCCTTCCCTGATGGAAGCCATCCAATGTAATCAGCCTGCCACCAGGTGGCTGGCTGATCACCCCAGGTAATGGTGCCACAATCAGGGGCTCAGTGCTGGTCTCTATTGCTGTCAGATTGAGCACTCAGAGGTAGCCACAGCCAGGTCAGCCTTGGTGAGTGGGAGTCCATGTTGCTGAGCCATGCAAAAACATTTATGCCGGCTACCATGGCCAATTTCTTCATGAGCAATGACAGGGGTGACTGGGCAATGACAGGGGTGGCAGGGGCCAGAGGCTGACTAGTATCCACAGAATAGGTCATCCTATCTACTTGGTTATTAAAGTTCTCTTCTGCTGAGGTCACCCTTTGGTGAGCATTCACATGGGACACAAATTTATCTTCACACCTTCTGCCCCCTCAAAGAGGTTTTTTCACCACCTCACATGCCAATCTCTTCTGGAAACACCCTCACAGACACATCACAGACACACCCAGAAATAATGTTTTACCAGTTCTCTAGGTATTCCTTAATCTAGTCAAGCTGACACCTAAAATTAACCATCACAATATGGACCCCTCTGATTAAGTGTTCTAGTCAAATCAGAATCTTGTTGGATTCTGAAAATCTACGTTTTAATCTATGTTTCTGAACCTACATTTCAGATCATGTTGGATCTGAAAATCTACATTTTAAGAACCTACTTAGGCCTGGGTGTGGTGGCTCATGCCTGTAATCCCAGCACTTTGGGAGGCCAAAGTGGGAGGATCGCTTGAGCCCAGGAGTTTGAGACCAGCCTGGGCAACATAGTAAGACCCTGTCTCTACAAATAAAAAAATTCGCGGGATGTGGTGGTGCACACCTGTGATCTCAGCTACTTGGAAGGCTGAGGTAGGAGGATCATCTGAGCCTGGGAGGTCGAAGCTGCAGTGAGTGGTGAAAGTTTGAAAATCACTGTCAGAGCCCAAAGCCCTGGTCTTGTTATTGTATAGTCAGCGTCAGAGACAACTGTGAAGTTTTCTTCACTCTGGATGCCTAGGTGTCAATCTGGGATTGAGGACTTCTGCCTCTAAAAACAATGATTCCAGCTTTGGATATAAGATCCAGTTGTTTATGACCCCTACATTCTTGGTTTTGCTCTTTAGACAACTTACTGGCCATTAGCGTTATCTTCTGCACTAGGAGCATGGGGTCAGCAAGCTACTACCTGAGATCAAATTAAACCCCTGCCTGCACTTTACTGGGACACAGCCACACTCATCAGTTTACATCTCCTCTCTGGTTGCTTTAGTGCTGCAACAGGAGAAGTGATTAGTTGTGACAGAGCCTTATGGCCTACAGAACCTAAAGAATTTATCTGGCCCTTTACAGAAAAAAAGTTCGCTGCCTCTTGCACTAGAACATTGAACGGGAAAAAGTAGAGATTGTTTTACATTTTACCTGTTAAGGCTTGTCTGGTAAAAGGCTGATACACAACCACAAACAACAGCCAGTAACATTAAGTGTGTTTTTATTATTTATTATTTAAGACAGAGTCTCGCTCTGTCGCCCAGGCTGCAGTGCAGTGGCACGATCTCAGCTCACTGCAAGCTCCGCCTCCTGGGTTCACACCATTCTCCTGCCTCAGCCTCTTGAGTAGCTGGGACTACAGGAGCCCACCACCAAGCCTGGCTAATTTTTTGTATTTTTAGCAGAAACAGGGTTTCACCGTGTTAGCCAGGATGGTCTCGATCTCCTGACTTCGTGATCCACCTGCCTCAGCCTCCCAAAGCTTTTACAGGCGTGAGCCACCGCGCCCGGCCATGGGTTTTTATTTTTAAGGGGCACAGTAAGATATTCTATTTGCCTGAAACTACCTATGTATGCAGACTTTTGGGGAACCTAAAATTTATACTGTGTGGATCCCAAATACTTGCATCCAGATCATGTGTGGTAACTATTTAAAATGCAGATTCCTGCTGGGCACTTTAGGAGGCCGAAGTGGGAGGATCACTTGAGCCTAGAGTTCAAGACCAGACTGGGCAATGTAGTGAGACCCTGTCTCTAAGAAAAATTAAAAAATTAACCAGATATAGTGATTACGGCTCACTGCAACCTCCCCTTCCTGGGCTCAAGCCATTCTCCCGCCTCAGCCATCTGAGTAGTTGTGACTATAGGTCTGTGCCACCATGCTCAGCTAATTTTTTTTTTTTTTTTTTTAGAGGTGGGTTTCGTCATGTTGCTCAGGATGGTCTCAAACTTCTGGACTCATGCAATCCGCCAGCTTCAGCCTCCCAAAGTGCTTGATTACAGCATGAGTCACTGTGGCCCATAAAACCATTTTGTTGCATACCAAAAGTAAGATGGTGGTGTCTTGAAGAAAAAGAACTTGAGTGACTATTTGAATTGGAAGCTGAACTAGATGCTCTTTTTTCATGCAACATCATTTTTATTTGAAAGTATAAGGGACAAACTATGGCTATTTGTATGTAAGTATTTAGCAGAAATTTATTTGAAAACAAAGGAGACTTGTCACTTCAAGGAACACAATTTATCATTTGTTGCCAATGATAAAATTTGACCTTTTAAGAAAAAAGCAGAATATTGGAAAACTTGTACCTGCTACTCTGAGCTTGACAGCTTCCCAATATTAAAGACTTTTCTGATGAGATCGGTAATTTTAAAAAACTTGTATAATAAAATATATTAACATTTGGAAGATCTACATAGATCAGTGAACTGATATTTTCCCAAACGAACAATACATGCCTTAAGTCACACATGGGTAAGAGATCCATTCAAAGTGCGAGATAGGCTGCTTTGCCTATGGAGTAGCCATTCTTTTATTCCTTTACTTTCTTAATAAACTTGCTTTCACTTTACTCAAAACAACAAAAATAAAACAAAGTGCAAGACAGAAAAATGGATTTTAATAGTATCAGAATATGTAAAGTTTACTGATATATTTTCAAACTGCACATTGCAATCCACTTTTTTTTGAGACAGCCCTCCAAATTTGAGAACAGCTGGTATAGAGGCTACAACAGGATTTGAAGATAGAAAACCTAAATTCAAGTTCCAGTTCTGTCACTTACCTGACTGATTTTAGACAAGTTACTTAGGTGCAGGCTCTGAAGTCACACTGTGTGGGTTCGTGATTTTAGCTCCACCCCTTGCTAAATCGGCCTGCCTGGGCCTCCCAAAGTGCTGAGATTAACAGGCGTGAGCCGCTGTGCCCGGCCTTGCAGAAGCTATTCTAAGTGTAATAAATTTGAAGGGAAGGTGTTAACTTGGGGATATTTGTGTGTGGCTGTTAATTTGCAAAGAGAATAAATGTGTTATTAAAAATTGTTTTCTTTTTCTGTTTGTGAAGAAATAACAAAACTGAAATAGGCCGGGCAAGGTGGCTCACGCCTGTAATCCCAGCACTTTGGGAGGCCGAGGCGGGTGGATCACGAGGTCAAGAGATCAAGACCATCCTGGCCAACACGGTGAAACCCCATCTCTACTAAAAATACAAAAATTAGCTGGGCGCGGTGGCGCATGCCTATAATCCCAGCTATTCCGGAGGCTGAGGCAGGAGAATCGCTTGAATCTGGGAGGCGGAGGTTGCAGTGAGCCGAGATCGTGCTACTGCACTCCAGCCGGGTGACATAGTGAGACTCCGTCTCAAAAAACAAACAAACAAAAAAAAAAAACAACCAAAAACCAAAAACACAAAAACTGAAAAAAAAAAAAATGCCCTATAATCTAGTTAGAATATAGGAAAATATCTTTTTAAATACCAAAAGGTATTAAAATGAAATACTAAGGAGAGTCGGGCAGGGCCTGTACTCGACCTCATGACTGCGGGAAATTTCTCTTTTTTTCTTTTTTTGAGATGGAGTCTCCCTCTGTTGCCCAGGCTGGAGTGCAGTGGCTGCGATCTTGGCCCACTGCAACCTCCGCCTCCCGGGTTCAAGTGATCCTCCCACCTCAGCCTCCCAAGCAGCTGGAATTACAGGCGCGAGCCACCACCCCCGGCTAATTTTTATATTTTTAGTAGAGATGGCGTTTCACCATGTTGGCCAGGCTGGTCTTGAACTCCTGGCCTCCCAAAGTGTTGGGATTACAGGCGTGAGCCACTGCGTCCAGCCCCTTTCAACTTTTCACCTCAGTTATGTCTTCCTGTTTGGACAGCAGTATCTCATCTCCAACCTCCCTGGCATCTTTTAAATCCTGTTAAGGTTGCCTCTACAAAACAAAACAAAACAAAATTATTAATTTTATTGTTTGTTTAGAGACTAGTGTCGCAGTGTTACCCAGGCTGGAGTGCACTGGCGCCATCTGGGCTCATGCAGCTGGCACCAATGGGCTGGGGCGCTCCTTCAGCCTCAGCCTCCTGAGTAGCTCAGACCCAGGCGCTGACACCACGCCCGACACCTCTACATTTTTTAGGGATACCTTTTTGGTAACCTCTAAATCATAATAAATGCACGGAGGACGGGCCAAAGCCTTTTTTCCTGGCAAATGCTAGTGACACCCGTTCTCAGCACCCAGAAACAGAGGCCAGGAGCGGGGCGGCTGGACTGCGCCCTCCGCCCTACTCCGCTAATCCCGGGGCCGCGCAGTCCCTGCGTCCGGTGATCACCGCGCTGCTCCTGGCGCACTAGTAGGGTCTGCAGCGTATCCCGAGGATCATTCCGACTTTCCCGCCCCGTACGTGAGGGGCCGCCTTGAAGCCTCTTCCGCCACGGACACTCGAAACTGATCTTGAAGCCCCTGCCGTCACGGATACTAGAAACTGATCTCGAAGCCCCTTCCGCCACGGACACTCGAAACTCTCCCCTACTGTTAGACCTCAGCAGCCAGCAGCCCGCCGCCCGGCGCTGCAGCTCCCTGCCCGCAGGAGCCACGTCTCGCGCGACTCCCCCCACCTCTCGCGACACTTGCCGCCCGTGCCCTGCGGCCCTGCAAGCCCCACCCGCGGTCGCGCGCCGCGCTCCCCGCCGCCTCAGCTTTTCGCTCGGCATCCGTGCCCGCTACTCGCCCACTGGGAGCGCCGTGGCGCCTGGTGTTCGGCGCGAGCCCGGCGGGGCTGCAGGTTCCGCCCTGCTCCTCCGCGCCCCGCCCGGGCTGGGGTAAAGGCCGCGGCCGGGCCATGCAGTGTCCTCCTCAGGGAGGGCAGGAGAGCCTGAGGAGTGGCGGGGCCGCCAGGTGAGACCGCGTCGGGCGGGCGGCTGGACCGAGGGAGGCCCGGCTGGGTGCAGGTGGGCGGCGCAGCGCTGCGGGGCCGGGATGCGGGGCGGGGGAACCTCGGCTCCCGGGAAGCCCCGAGCCTGGGGGAACCCTGGGCACCCTGTGAACCCTGTGGTCTGCACTGGCTGCCCTGCTGCTGTCGCGGGGTTGCGGGCGGACGACCTGAGCCCGAGCTCCGAGGGCCCGGAGTGGGGCGCCAGGGCCTAGGGTCGCGGGGGCCAGGGGCGCGCCAGGGTGGCTGAGGTAAGTCTGTGTGGGGAAAAGGACAATGGAGCCGAAAGCCGGCGTCTGCCGTCCCGTCGGGCCCGCGCGAGATGCCCTCCTGCCCCCCGCCCTACGAGGCAGCTTAGAAGTGTCCTTCTGGTGCCTGCGGCGCTGATCGTTGCCGAGTGGAAGGAGTGTTGGAGAGGTAGAAACAGCTGGTCAGAGCCGCCTCTGCGGGAGGAGGCTTTTGAGGTCGCTTACCTTTCATCTGAGATTCTGGCTATGGGAGTGGGCGTGCGTGTGCGCACCGTGGCCCCAGGCGAGGTTTCGTCTTTTCCCAATTTGTACCACCACCCATTAAGCGACTTCAAGGATCCATCAAAAATGATTGGTTCCTAAGCGAACAGTTTTATTTTTTGTATTTTAAGATTCCATTAGTTGTGTAATGGTAGGGGCCTGGAGCCCAAAACCTTGGCGTTACTAGGACAGGGCATGACCCAGCTGACTTGGAGTAAATTTTCTGCCTTTAACTACATTTAGATTGGAAATTAGGGTAAAATGTTTTTGTTGCAATCTAGTTTCGAGCATGTGGTCCTGTGATTCTGGGTTTGTTTTATAACTTATGGACTGAGTAAAATTACCCAGTTTTCTGAGAGAATTGAGAATTCTGTGCAATGGTTGATCTAATAGAAGCATTTTATTTAAAGCTTCCACCCATCCAGTTGCTAATTTATGTTATTTGTCTTTTAAATTATGTAGATTTTGTTGTTGTTGTTGCAGAAATGGGTCCATAAAATGATTAGTTTTGTGCGTGTGCGAACAGTTACACAGTTAAGATCATTTTCCTGATAGTTTTCTTTTGTCTTTAGAGAGCGAAATGTCATCAGTGCAGTCACAACAGGAGCAGTTGTCCCAGTCAGATCCATCTCCGTCACCAAACTCATGTAGTTCCTTTGAGCTAATAGACATGGATGCTGGCAGCTTGTATGAACCAGTTTCTCCCCATTGGTTTTATTGTAAGATAATAGATTCTAAGGAGACATGGATTCCTTTCAACTCTGAGGATTCACAGCAGCTGGAAGAGGCATATAGCTCTGGTAGGTGAAAATTATGACTTGGAATAGACAAAGACTCTCCCCTCTTCAAACTATAATATAATGGTCCTTATAGTGAGTGCTATGAAAACCAAATTTTAGATTTTTCCAGTTACATAATTTCTTACAGCATTTTATATAGAACTTCTGCACTAATACCTAGCCAATCAATAATATTCAAGAATTTGGTCTGTAT
Organism: Pan troglodytes; assembly: GCF_028858775.2. Taxonomy (NCBI): domain Eukaryota; kingdom Metazoa; phylum Chordata; class Mammalia; order Primates; family Hominidae; genus Pan; species Pan troglodytes. Next base: position 46,634,095 of record NC_072405.2, read on the forward strand.
TTTGAAAACAGTATCTATCATTATTTCTGCATAGTTACCCAATAATTTTTTTTTCCTTAGAGTTGGGGTCCTAATTATATTGTCTAGGCTGGTCTTGAACTCCTAGGTTCAAGCAATCTTTCTGACTGGGCCTCCCAAAGTGCTGGGATTACAGGCGTGTTACACCCTGTGCCCAGCCCCCCAGTAATATCTTTAATGTTCTAGCTTATGTTTTACTTTGTTTTATAAAGAATGTGTAAGGCTGGGCACAGTGGCTCACACCTGTAATCCCAGCACTTTGGGAGGCCAAGGCGAGCAGATCACTTGAGGTCAGAGTTTGAGATTAGCCTGGCCAGCATGGTGAAACCCCTTCTCTACTAAAAATACAAAAATTAGCTGGGCGGCGGGGTTTGTGCCTGTAGTCTCAGCTACCTGGGAGGCTGAGGCAGGAGAATTGCTCAAACCCGGGAGGCGGAGGTTGCAGTGAGCCAAGATTGTGCCACTGGACTCCAGCCTGGGTGATAGAGTGAGACTTGTCTCAAAAAAAAAAAGAAAAGAAAAGAAAAGAAAAAAGTATGTATAGAGTGGGGTGCAGAAGAATGAACTCTCTAACTTGTCACTTGTCTTTTCTTCTTTTATAAAACAAGAATGATTCTATTTACACTGAATCATCATGATGGTTATTAATTTACCTTATGGTTCCTCAAGCAAATTCAGAAAAATCACATTATATAATTTTTTTTAAGGGGCACTGCTATCTTTCCTCAGAAAAAGAACAAAACTGTTTGGGTAGTATTTTTTTCATGTTTCATTAAAATCAGGAATGGTTTTGACGGTTTGTAAAGTAGGTAGTGAAAAAGATATGAATTAAATTCCATTTTGTTTGGTGTTTAGTCAAGTAGGAACTTTTCATTCATGTGTTTCATAACATTATTTAGAGTATAACTGAGAATTGTATGTTGGGAGATTTATTTTGAAATATGTACTTCTTTTCCCCTTTTCAATCCTTGAAAGGAAAAGGTTGTAATGGGAGAGTTGTTCCTACTGATGGGGGCAGATATGATGTTCATTTGGGGGAGAGGATGCGGTATGCTGTATACTGGGATGAACTGGCATCAGAAGTGAGACGATGTACGTGGTTTTACAAGGGGGACAAAGACAATAAGTATGTTCCCTACTCGGAGAGCTTCAGCCAAGTTTTAGAGGTATTCTTTTGACTCTTTTTTTACTTATTCTTTCTGTCTCTTATTTAATAATCTTTTCTTTCCTTTGTAATTTATTTTGTGAAATTTCCAGAAAGACTTTGGTTCTGTCTGCATCACATTATAAAACATAATAAAGCATTTCTATTTACAAGCAAGTTTCAGGATAAAGTAGTCTTATTTTCAGATTTTTTTTTTTTTTTTGAGACGGAGTCTCGCTCTGTTGCCCAGGCTGGAGTGCAGTGGTGCGATCTTGGCTCACTGCAACCTCCACCTCCCCGGTTCAAGTGATTCTCATGCCTCAGCCTCCCAAGTAGCTGGGATTACAGGTGGCCGCCACCACACCTGGCTAATTTTTTTTTAAGGGGCACTGCTATCTTTCTTCAGAAAAAGAACAAAACTGTTTGGGTAGTATTTTTTTTTTCATGTTTCATTAAAATCAGGAATGGTTTGACGGTTTGTAAAGTAGGTAGTGAAAAAGATATGAATTAGATTCCATTTTGTTTGGTGTTTAGCCAAGTAGGAACTGTTCATTCATGTGTTTCATAACATTATTTAGAGTATAACTCAGAATTGTATGTTGGGAGATTTATTTTGAAATATGTACTTCTTTTCCCCTTTTCAATCCTTGAAAGGAGAAGATTGTAATGAGAGAGTTGTTCCTACTGATTTTTATTAGAGATGGGGTTTCACCATGTTGGCTAGGCTTGTCTCGAACTCCTGACCTCAAATGATCTGCTGGCCTTGGCCTCCCAAAGTGCTGGGATTACAGGTGTGAGCTACTGTGCTTGGCCTTTTTCAGATTTTAAAATACGATGGAAATGGTTGTGGTGTTTTAAGGTGTAAAAAAAGAAAAAAATACTCCGGGCCTGGTGGCTCACGCCTGTAATCCCAGCAGTTTGGGGGGCTGAGGTGGGCGGATCACCTGAGGTTGGGAGTTTGAGACCAGCCTGACCAACATGGAGAAACCTCGTCTCTACTAAAAATACAAAATTAGCTGGGCACGGTGGTGCACGCCTGTAATCCCAGCTACTTGGAAGGCTGAGGCAAGAGAATTGCTTGAACCCGGGAGGTGGAGGTTGTGGTGAGTGGAGATCGCACCATTGAACTACAGCCTGGGCAACGAGCAAAACTCCATCTCAAAAAAAAAAAAAAAATACTGGTGGGCACAGTGGTTCTCACCTGTAATCCCAGCACATTGTGAGGCCAAGGCAGGAGGATGACTTGAGCCCAGGAATTTGAGAACAGCCTGGGCAACAAAGCAAGACCCCACCACTACAAAAAAAAGTACACACACACACACACACACACACACACACACACACACAAATGCAAACTGTATTATGCTATGGTCACAGGATTGATCTTTTTTAGCTTTTATTTTTCTTGCTCTGAAAACTGAAATTTTTCTTTAAATTGGAGTAGAGCGTTAGTATTTTTTTGTTGTTGTTGAAACAAGAGTGTCGTTATGTTTCCCAGGCTGGAGTGCGGTGGCACGATCTTGGCTCATTGCAAGCTCCGCCTCCTGGGTTCTTGCCATTCTCCTGTCTCAGCCTCCCAAGTAGCTGGGACTACAGGCGCCCGCCACCACGCCCAGCTAATTTTTTGTATTTTTAGTAGAGACGGGGTTTCACCGTGTTAGCCAGGATGGTCTCAAGCTCCTGACCTCGTGATCCGCCCGCCTCGGCCTCCCAAAGTGCTGGGATTACAGGCGTGAGCCACCACGCCCAGCCTTTTTCTTGTTTTTTTTTTTTGCTTTTTTTTGTTTTTGTTTTTGTTTTTGAGACAGAGTCTCACTCTGTTGCCCAGGCTGGAGTCCAGTGGTGCGATCTCGGCTCACTGCAACCTCTGCATCCTGGGTTCAAGCCCTTTTCCTGCCTCACCCTCCTAAGTAGCTGGGATTACAAGCGTGCCCCACCACACTGGCTAATTTTTTTTTTTGAGACGGAGTTCCACTCTTGTTTCCCAGGCTGTAGTGTAGTGGCGCGATCTCAGCTCACTGCAACCTCTGCCTCCTGGGTTCAAGCGATTCTCCTGCCTCAGCCTCCCGAGTAGCTGGGATTACAGGCATGTGCCACAAGGCCTGGCTAATTTTGTATTTTTAGTAGAGATGGGATGGGATTTCTTCATGTTGGTCAGGCTGGTCTCGAACTCCCAACCTCAGGTGATCCACCCGCCTTGGCCTTCCAAAGTGCTGGGATTATAGGTGTGAGCCACCGCGCCCGGCTCACACCGGCTAATTTTTGTATTTTTAGTAAAAATGGGGTTTTGCCGTGTTGGCCAGGCTGGTCTCGAATGCCAGACCTCAGGTGATCTTCCTGCCTTGGCCTCCCAAAGTATTGTGATTACAGGCATGAGCCACCACGCCTGGTCTAGAACATTAATATTAATATATTAAAATGTGAACACTAATTATCTAGCGTAGATGATGGAATTAGGAGTATTTTTCCCCCTTTGTCCTGGTGCTACTATCTGTTGTAATTTCAAAATAATTTAAAAATAGGCTGGGTGCTGTGGCTCATGCTTGTAATCCCAGCACTTTGGGAGGCCGAGGCAGGCAGATCACCTGAGGTCAGGAGTTTGAGACCAGCCTAGCCATTATGGCCAAACCCCATATCTACTAAAAATACAAAAGTTAGCCGAGTGTGGTGGCGGGTGCCTGTAATCCCAGCTACTTGGGAGACTGAGGCAAGAGAACTGCTTGAACCTGGGGGGCGGAGGTTGCAGTGAGCCGAGATTGTGCCACTGCAACCCAGCCTGGGCGACAGAGTAAGACAAACAAAACAAAACAAACAACAACAACAACAAAAAGATTTAAAAATAAATTTGATAAATTGGAGTAGGATATTCTTATTGAAACTCATTAATACATAGTATTCTTGTTAATAGGTTCAGTTTTAATAGGAAAGCTACTAGAGAACTCTAATGAAATGTGTTTTCTTTTAAGGAAACTTACATGCTTGCTGTAACTTTGGATGAATGGAAAAAGAAACTGGAATCTCCCAACAGAGAAATTATTATTTTACACAATCCAAAGGTAAAACAAAGCATTTCTCTTGTTGGGATAAAAAGTTAATTGCGCTATTAGGGAGAACTCAATTGGTTTCTTTTGCTAAGCACTCTGTAGGATAACCTTTGTCAAATTTTATATTGAATTCACAGTTATGAAACTTAAAAACTTGTAGCCACTACTGTTATTTACCCAACTCAGCTTATACAAAATAATTTTCTTATGGAAAATTATGCCACTGTAGAATAAGAAAATCACTGACATATTATGTGAGCATGTCTTCCATGTAGAAAGGGACTATTGACAGATCTGTTAGCCTAATATATTTTCACGGTTCTCATTTCAAGCCATACGAGTTGTATATCAAAACTCCAGTTCAGATTTTACTGTGTGGTTTGAAAGACATGATTCTACACTTAAAACTGCATTGTATAGAGATGATTGTATTGCAGAATATTTTTATTGCTCTGATCTGTTCTGTTTAAGCTTATGGTGCATTACCAGCCAGTTGCAGGGTCTGATGATTGGGGTTCAACACCCACGGAGCAGGGTCGACCAAGAACTGTGAAGAGAGGAGTTGAGAACATCTCTGTTGACATTCATTGTGGTAATGTTAATCATTTATTTTTTCTTACCTTTGGATGTATTTGTTTACTCCTTAAATTGTGACCTTTTTCTGTGGATTTAGATTACCTCAAGGCTTAAAAATCATCTTTAATCATATGGGTTTATTCCAAGTTGAGATTAGCATCACTTCGTCTACTAAGAATCTTAATAGATGTAAAAATATCTTTTAAAACATATGGTAGGATGGGTAAAATTTGGCAATACTATCCAGGAAGTCACTAAGTACAGATGAACTGATTTAGTCCTAATTCCAAGAAGTGTGATTCCACCTACTTGACTAGAAATTTATACCTGGTAATAACTCCTTGTCCTTGAAGATTTTCAACTAAGGAAAACTGTTTTTCAGCAGGACCTGATTATGCACTGCTATCTAGGTAGGGTCACTTATGGTTTTATAATATATTTAATTGGATTATAATATTCCTTTTTTCTTGTCTCTTGGACAAAATCCTAGCTTTACTGTAATTTAAAAAGATGAGTTTAAAATTTCAGGCTTTAAAAACATACCAAACATTGATAAAAATGAAATATTAGATAAAAGTATTTTATCAGTGTTCAGTTGCCTGGATTCAATAACTGTATTATGGTTATGTGAGATAATATACTTAGGAAATACACATTATGGTATTAAAGGGTTAAAGAGGTATGGTGCATGCAACCTGATGATGTATGTAGTCTGCTTTCTAATGATTCAGAAAAATAAATGTGTGTGTGTGTGTACACACACACAGAATCATAAAGCAAATGTAATTGTTAAAAAGTTGAATCTCTGTAAAAAGTATGTGGGAGTGTCTGTACTATGCTTTCTAGTTTTCTGTACATTTCTAGTTATTTAAAAATAAAAAGTTTTAAAAACCTGGCTGTGCGTGGTAGCTCATGCCTGTAATCCCAGCACTTGGGGAGGCCAAGGTGGAAGGATCACTTGAGCCCAGGAGTTCGAGACCAGCCTGGGCAATATGGCGAAACCCCGTCTGTACAAAAAATACAAAAATTAACTGGGCATGGTAGCACACATCTGTAGTCTCAGCTACTTTGGAGGCTGAGGCAGGAGGATCACTCGAGCCCAGAAGGTTGAGGCTGGAATGAGTGTTTATCATGCCACTGCACTCCAGCCTAGGCGACAGAGGGAGACTCTGCCTCAAAAAAAAAAAAAAAAAAGTTTTTAAAACCTGAAAAAAGGCCAAGTGTGTTGGCTCACGGCTGTAATCTCAGCACTTTGGGAGGCTGAGGCGGGCGGGTCAGGAGGTCGAGACCATTCTGGCTAACACGGTGAAACACCCTGTCTCTACTAAAACTACAAAAAATTAGCCAGGTGTGGTGGCGTGTGCGTGTAGTCCCAACTACTCGGGAGGCTGAGGCAGGAGAATCACTTAAACCCGGGAGGCAGAGGTTGCAGTGAGCCGAGATCGTGCCACTGCACTCCAGCCTGGGTGACAGAGCGAGACTCTGTCACAAACAAAAAAAAAAACCATAATTAAAAAAAAAAAAAAAGAGTTTTTTTTTTTTTGGAGACAGAGTCTTGCTCTGTCACCCAGGCTGGAGTGCAGTGGTGTGATCTCGGCTCACTGCAACCTCTGCCACCTCCAGGGTTCAAGTGATTCTTCTGCCTCAGCCTCGCGAGTAGCTGGGATTACAGGCATGCGCCACCACACCCGGCTAATTTTGTATTTTTAGTAGAGATGAAGTTTCACCGTGTTGGTCAGGCTGGTCTCGAAGTCCTGACCTCGTGATCTACCTGCCTTGGCCTCCCGAAGTGCTGGGATTACAGCCGTGAGCCACCGCGCCCAGCCGAGTTTTCTTTTTCAGAGATCAGAAAAAAAAGAAAAAAATCCTGAAAAAAATTTTACAGACTTATTTCAAGATAAATTAGAAACCAAGTAAAATCAGTGTATTTTTGCTAGGTACTTAAAGGACTATTTTGTATCTTTTAAATTATCTGTTCATCTTTTAACTTGCTCATATTTATAACCTTTTCATGATGAATGATATTAGAATACATGACTAATTATACAGAATAATTTTCTTTTTAATTTCATTTATAGGAGAACCTTTACAAATAGATCACTTGGTTTTTGTAGTCCATGGGATTGGACCAGCTTGTGATCTCCGCTTTCGAAGCATTGTACAGTGTGGTAGGTTTGCAAAGCATGTGAGAGAATATTAATCAGTGCTCTTGTGAGCTGAGATAAAGCCTTGTCTTTGGTCTATTGTCTTAGCTGCATAAGAAGATTTGGAGAGTTAAAGACAGGTGGCAAGGTAGTAAAGCTTCTCAGCTTAGACCTGAAGTGCTAGGAAATTCCTGAGTCTAATAGTTTATACTCTTAACTATTGTAATAGTCTCAAATGAACAAGCAGTTAATCCCTATAAAATTGTGTTTTATGATGTGGTGGTCCTATTTCTAACTATTTCAAATTTACAGGGAACCATAAAGATGATAGAGTTTAATGAATAACAGAAGCATCAATCATTTTTGTAATTCATACTGTGATAAACCTTTGATATTGTAATTGGAGGATTTAAGTCATTAGTATAACTAGATTTTGAAAGGTGTCCTCTAGGCTGGGTGCGGTGGCTCACGCCTGTAATCCCAGCACTTTGGGAGGCCAAGGCAGGTGGATCATGAGGTCACGAGTTCAAGACCAGCCTGGCCAAGATTGTGAAACGCTGTCTCTACTAAAAATACAAAAATTAGCCGGGCGCAGTGGCAGGCGCCTGTAATCCCAGCTACTCGGGAGGCTGAGGCAAGAGAATCACTTAAACTCGGAGGGCAGAGGTTGCAGTGAGCCGAGATCCGGCCACTGCACTCCAGCCTAGGCAACAGAGTGAGACCTCAAAAAAAAAAAAAAAAAAAAAAAAGGTGTCCTCTAAAACCTGATAGTATTCAAAGTTTAATTGTTCCAATTAGGGTGTCTTATTCTAACTGGCTAATGGTTCTAAACATAAACTAGAATTGTATTGTGGAAGGTTGAGACTGATGTGATATGAATTTCAAACAACGGTGTATTTTTTTTTCTTTAAAGTATTGGGTGGTGCTTGTTTATAAGAACCAGAAAGTTAGGGTAGGAATTCAACTGCAAGACTGTTGTTATATTGTCATGTGATTAAAAAAAAAAATGAAACAGTTCTCGTGATGCCGACTTTTTGAAGTTTAGCTTTCTTTTTTTTTCCTTTTCCTTTTTTTTTTTTGTTTTTAAATATATTATTTTCTTTCCTGAGACAGAGTTTTGCTCTGTTGCCCAGGCTGGAGTGTAGTGGCGTAAACTCAGCTCACTGCAACTTCTGCCTCCCGGGTTCAAGTGATTATCCTGCCTCAGCCTCCTGAGTAGCTGGGATTACAGGCGCACACCACCATGCCTGGCTAATTTTTGTATTTTTAGTAGATGGGGTTTCACCATGTTGGCCAGGCTGGTCTTGAACTCCTGGCCTCATACAATCCACCTGCCTTGGCCCCCCAAAGTGCTGGGATTACAGGCATGAGCCACTGCTCCTGGCCTGAAGTTAGCCTTCTTTTGATGAAATATTTTGTATGGTAAAAGCAAGTTGTTAGGCCAGGCACGGTGGCTCACACCTGTAATCCCAGCACTTTGGGGGGCCAAGGCAGGCAGATCACCTAAAGTCAGGAGTTCAGGACCAGCCTGGCCAACAGGACAAAACCCCATCTGTATTAAAAATACAAAAATTAGCTGGGCATGGTGGTATGTGCCTGTAATCCCAGATCCTCAAGAGGCTGAGGCAGGAGAATTGCTTAAACCAGTGAGGTGGAGGCTGCAGTGAGGTGAGATCTCGCCACTGCACTCCAGCTTGGGTTACAGAGCAGTACTCCATCTCAAAAAAAAAAAGTTATTAAAGAAACATCTTTTCCTATATGCATTCATAATTTTTCCTGAATACCACTTTATTTTTGACGGAAGTCAGTATGTGTTCTGTGCAAATGTAGTTAGAGTATAATTACATGATTTGTTGCATCCAGATTCTACAGATTTGTTACTTCATTGTTGATGCATAAGTTAATTTTCTTTTCCAGTTAATGATTTTCGCAGTGTTTCCTTGAACTTGCTACAGACACATTTTAAGAAAGCCCAAGAAAATCAGCAGATTGGGAGGGTAGAATTTCTTCCAGTCAACTGGCACAGTCCTTTGCATTCTACTGGTGTGGATGTGTGAGTAATACTTAATACCTTTGAGTTGTTAGCTGTGATTATATTTTTTGATCATTGCTATGCTTGGGGACGTTTTTATGCTATAGCTGACTGAATATTTAAAATTTCTTAGAGATATGCTATTAAATGCTGATCAGTCCCTTGGTTTAATTAGCCCTGGTTAGGAGTGGAGAGCTGTGTGTATCTTCAGTATGTTTTACTGGCTCACTAGTATTTACTGTTACAGCTTCATTGTATCTTTAGCATTAAAGCCAAATATTGCTATCTTCCCATAGTGTATAACCATTTCCATCTTCAGATGTCAAAAGCTAGCCGTACCCCAAGATGTACAAAGTATTTTGTTGTTCCTTTTGTTATTATATTTAAATAATATTTGTCCAAATTTAGAAAAAAGGGGGGATTTCTCAAACATTAAACTACTAGCATTTAAAACTTGAGGTATAATTGGTACAGTGACTTTTAAGTGATGGCTTTCTTAAGGTACAAGACCATTAGTTTTGTTTGCAAATTTTATGGTAATGACAGAGAATGTTGCTTAAATTGAGGATATCTAGCTATGGGGCTCTCCAGCAAGTAGCGTGTTTCTAATTTAGTTCTAGAATAGAACCAGGAGATGCAGGAAGTAGTCAGCATTGTTTCCATGCTGGTCTCAGAAATGGCTTTTCTGATTCTGTGTCTCAGTTCTCAGTACCCCGTGATTTGGGTATATTCCGTTTGCCAAACACTGTGGTGGGGTCCGGATTCTTCAATATTTGAGCAGATGCTAAGAGGTTACTAAGGGCACATAGCCCTTATAAATTGCAGAAGTGGTTGAATATTTGAGGAATCTTTCTGGGAATTTTAAGAAACCTTTAACTGGATGTTAGATTTTGTCAGTGTGGTCTTCCTCTGCCAGATATGAATTCTGTTTGCTTTTGGCACCTGGCACTCACACCTTTTTCTGCTTTTAGAAATTGTGCATTGAGAGAGGGAGCTGATCTCTTTATCGTTTGACCTGTAATTAAAAAACCTTACTGCTGAGAATTCCAGGAAAAGCCTTTTACATTTTTTGTTTTGTCTTTTTAGAAAACTTTTTTTTATTAGAGATAATTTTGTTCACAGAAGTAGTATATATGATGAATCCTTGTATACTGATTACCCAGCCCTAACAAGCCTCAACACATGGCTGGTTCTGCCTCAACCGTATCTTCATACCGTATCTAATGCCCCTTCATCACCATATGATTTTTATCTTAGACATCCTGTAATTTCATCTGTAAATGTTTCAGTTTGTATCTTTTTTTTTTGGTTGGAGTGCAGTGGTGTGATCACAGCTCACTGCAGCCTGGACCTCCTTGGGCTCAGGTGATCCTCCCGCCCCAGCCTCCCAAGTACTGCTGGGACTACAGGCATGTGGCACCACTTGCAGCTGATTTTTTAATCTTTTTTTTTTTTTTTTTGAGATGGAGTTTTGCTCTTGTCCAGGCTGGAGTGCAGTGGCGTGATCTCAGCTCACCGCAACCTCCGACTCCCGGGTTCAAGCAGTTCCCAGTCTTGGCCTCCCGAGTAGCTGGGATTACAGGCATGCGCCACCATGCCTGGCTAATTTTGTATTTTTGGTAGAGACAGGGTTTCTCCACGTTGGTCAGGCTGGTCTCGAACTCTTGACCTCAGGTGATCCGCCCGTCTTGGCCTCCCCAAGTGCTGGGATTACAAGCGTGAGCCACCGTGCCTGGCCCAATCCAGCTGATTTTTCTATTTTTTGTAGAGATGGGCTTTTACCATGTTGGCCAAGCTGGTTTTGAACTCCTGGGCTCAAGCAATCTGTCTGCTTTGGCCTCCTAAAGTGCTGGGATTACAGGTGTGAGCCACAGTGCCTGGCCTGAACAGTATATTTTATTTTTTATTTTATTTTTGAGATGGAGTGTCGCTCTGTCACCCAGGCTGGAGTGCAGTGGCACGGTCTCGGCTCACTGCAACCTCTGCCTCCTGGGTTCTAGCAATTCTCCTGCCTCAGCCTCCCAGGTGGCTGGGACTACAGTCATGCGCCACAATGCCCAGCTGATTTTCGTATTTCTTAGTAGAGACAGGGTTTCACCATATTGGCCAGGCTGGACTCCTGACCTCGTGATCTGCCCCCCTCAGCCTCCCAAAGTGCTGGGATTACAGGTGTGAGCCACTGCGCCGGCCTGAACAGTATTTTTTTTGTTGTTTTTTTTGAGACAGAGTCTTGCACTGTTGCCTGGGCTGGAGTGCAATGGCACGATTTCGGCTCACTGCAACTTCCGCCTCCTGGGTTCATGTGATTCTCCTGCCTCAGCCTCCCAAGTAGCTGGGGTAAAGGTGCACATCACCACAACCGGCTAATTTTTTGTATTTTTAGTAGAGACAGGGTTTCACTCTGTTGGACAGACTGGTCTCGAACTTTGGACCTCGTGATCTGCCCGCCTCAGCCTCTCAAAGTGCTGGGATTACAGGCGTGAGCCACCGCTCCTGGCCCTGAACAGTATATTTTAAAGGACTTAAAAAATGTATAACCATAACACTATTATCACACTTAAAAATTTCTTAATATCATCAAATACCTAGTCAGTGTTCAAATTTCCAGTTGTCTATTATATTTTTATACATATTTTATACATATTTTTATATACATTAATTATATAATTATATACATTAATTTTTATATACATATTTATATAATTACAAACATGTTTTAAACTGGGATCCAAATAAAGTCCATACCTTGCAATTAGTTGATATGTCTTTTATTATAAGTCTCTCTTGGGCTGGGCATGGTGGCTCATGCTTGTAATCCCAGCACTTTGGGAGGCCGAGGCAGGTGGATCATCTGAGGTCAGGAGTTTGAGACCAGCCTGGCTAACATGACAAAACCCTGTCACTACTAAAAATACAAAAATTAGCTGGGCATGGTGGCACATGCCTGCAATTCCAGCTATTTGGGAGGCTGGGGCAGGAGAATCGCTTGAACCTGGGAGGCAGAGGTTACAGTGAGCTGAGATCGTGCCACTGCCCTCCAGCCTGGGCAATAGAGCGAGAGTCTGTCTCAAAAAAAAAAAAAAAAGAAAAAAAAAGTCTCTTTAATTTATTTTCTTGATTACCACTTACCTGTCTGTCTACATCTGTTGTTTTCTTGCAGTTTATTTATGGAAGAAATGGGTTTGACTTGAGGGTTTTTTATACTCTGAATTTTGCTTATCACATCCCTCTGGCTTCATTACACATGTTCCTTTGTCCTCTTTTTGTTTTTTCCTATAAATCGACAATTGTTTGTTATAAAATGTTTAAGCTTGAAGGCTTAAAATTGGAAGCGGCTATTAAGTGTATTTAGGTTTCCTGCTTAAATTATTTTTCCTTTTTTCAGAGATCTGCAGCGAATAACCCTGCCCAGCATTAACCGCCTCAGGCACTTCACCAATGACACAATTCTGGATGTCTTCTTCTACAATAGTCCCACCTACTGTCAGACTATTGTGGACACAGTTGCTTCTGAAATGAACCGAATATACACACTTTTTCTACAGAGGAACCCTGATTTCAAAGGGGGTGTATCCATTGCTGGTCATAGTTTAGGTAACAAAATGAGTTCTGTGTGACCAGAGAAGACTATCACATTTTAAAGACACCTGTTTTTGAAGCACAATGTCTTTTATCAGTATGAAATTCAGAGGTCTAGAAGTGGTCTGTGATCAGGAAATTTGGAAGGGGTTGGAAGGGTGGCGGTAAATTGGAAAGAAAGACTCCTTGCTGTATAGATTTGCCTACATATGTAATTGGCTTATGCCTTTTTTGTATAACAGAGAGCCATTTAGTGCTAATGCTTAGAAATTGTCCCTTCTTCTATTTTACTTATAGGTTCGCTTATATTGTTTGATATCCTAACAAATCAGAAAGATTCTTTGGGGGATATTGACAGTGAAAAGGTAATTTAGATGTTCAGCTAGGTTTTCTTGTAGTTTTCCTTAGTAAGGATTTATAGATTTTAGACTTATTTTTTGTTTTTAGCTGAGTTTAGTTTCATGTCATGACATTACATTTACACTTATTTTCATTTTAACAGACTTTTAATTATCTCCGTCATTCTTGGATGATAGAAGGAAGATAGTAACATGCTTCTACAAATAATAATTGTTATACTCTAAACCATAGTTATCTTATTTTCTTTTGTGAATATGCACCACTGGCCGGGCGCGGTGGCTCATGCCTGTAATCTCAGCACTTTGAGAGGCTGAGACTGGTGGATCACCTTAGGTCAGGAGTTCAAGACCAGCTTGGCCAACATGGTGAAACCCCATCCGTACTAAAAATACAAAAATTAGCTGGGCATGGTGGTGTGTGCCTGTAATCCCAGCTACTTGGGAGGCTGAGGCAAGAGAATCGCTTGAACCTGGGAGGTGGAGGTTCAGTGAGCTGAGATCGTGCCACTGCACTCCAGCCTGGGTGACAGAGTGAGACTCCGTCTCAAAAATATGCACTGCTGATCTGTTAATAGAGTTATGGAATCATTGAGCTAAATGAAGTTTGCATATGAACAAATGAATGAATTGGCTACAAATTGATATGATTTATAGAAACTCTGTTCGAAAGTATTGGGGACTTGATGTTTAAACATTATTTTAGTAAAAATTCCTATAACCATGTATCATCTGTAGGATTGATTTGGTACCTATTTCTCCTGTTGGACCATGAGTTCCTCCAGAGCAGAGCTTTTGTCTTAGACTATTTTATTTCTATTTCTATTTCTTTTTTTTCTTTTTTTTTTGAGACAGTCTCTTGCTCTGTCACCCAGGCTGGAATGCAGTGGCACGATCTCAGCTCACTGCAACCTCTGCCTCCAGGGTTCAAATGATTCTCCTGCTTCAGCCTCCCCAGTAGCTGGGATTACAGGCGCATGCCACCGTACCTGGCTAATTTTTGTATCTTTAGTAGAGACAGGGTGTTGGTCAGACTGGTCTTGAACTCCTGACCTTGTGATCCGCCCACCTCGGCCTCCCAAAGTGCTGGGATTACAGATGTGAGCCACCATGCCCAGCCTAGACTGTTTTATTTCTTAAGCACTGTTTTCCTAATTTCTTAAGCACTGAGCTCCCTTAAAATTCAGCAAATGTTTGTTAATGATGATGAATATTTTACTCATTTCTTTAAAAACATATTTTCAATTGAAGTTGCAAAACCTTGGAACCTCTTAATTTATATCTTGCATAAATGACAATTTGTTAAAGTTAAGATACATTGCTGTGGAAATCTATGTATTTCTTTACTGCAAAATAGTATTAAAGGAAACTAAATGAATGTCAAGAATATGAGCTTTATAATTTAATTTTTAGGATTCGCTAAATATTGTAATGGATCAAGGAGATACACCTACACTAGAGGAAGATTTGAAGAAACTTCAGCTCTCTGAATTCTTTGATATCTTTGAGAAGGAGAAAGTAGATAAGGAAGCTCTGGTAAAAATAATCTTTTAAAACTTTATGCCAAGCCATTTTCAGTATTTCTGTTTATCGTGTTTACTAAGAGCCTACCCTTTAGACACTTTTTAGTCATAAATACTTTATGATTAATGTTCCTTAGCATTATTTATTTGCTTTTTATCATATCAAGTGACCTTTGCTTTGTGGAAGTTCAAAGGTCAGATGGCCATATTGATATTCATAGAGCAATGGAGCAGACTAACCAGTACGGCTCATAGAAAACATGAGTGCAAGAACAAACAAATAAATAACCATTAGCTATTCCAACTCTAATTTTCTGTTGTACTTTCAAGAGCTCTACTGTTATTTGCGAGTAGCTGGGATTACAGGTGCCCGCCACCACGCCTGGCTAATTTTGATATTTTTAGTAGAGATGGGGTTTCACTGTATTGGCCAAGCTGGTCTCTTGGCCAGGCTGGTCTGGAATTCCTGACCCCGTGATCCACCCACCTTGGCCTCCCAAAGTGCTGGGATTACATGTGTGAGCCACCGTGCCCAGCCAGCTTATTTGTTTTTGTTTTTTTTTTTTCCATTTTTGTTGTGCCTTTTTCTGGTTTGTGATACATTCACTCATTTAACAGATATTTAGAAAATGCTTACTATACCAAGTACTGGATAGATTGGTGAATAAGACATATGATCCCTGACCTCATAGTGTTTATAGTTTACTGGGGAAGACATATGTTAAATAATCACACACATCATGGCAATTACAATAAGTAAGTAGGAAAAGTACACCGTGTTGTAAGAATTAACCTGGTCTCATAAGGTGCAGGAAGGCTTCCCTAATCAAATGAGTGACAGCTGGCTGGGTGTGGTGGCTCACACCTGTAATCCCAGCACTTTGGGAGGCCGAGGTGGGCAGATCACGAGGTCAGGAGTTCGAGACCAATCTAGTCAACATGGTGAAACCCTGTCTGTACTAAAAATACAAAAATTAGCTGGGTGTGGTGGCACACACATGTAGTCCCAGCTACTTGGGAGGCTGAGGCAGGAGAATCGCTTGAACCCAGGAGGTGGAGGTTGCAGTGAGCTGAGATCACGCCACCACACTCCAGCCTGGGCGACAGAGCAAGACTCCATCTCAAAAAAAAAAAAAAAAAAAAGATGAGTGACACTTGAGATCTTGATTGTTAGTCTGTTCCATACTTGTGTGTTTGCTGTATGTTCTCAGTGCTTGCGTTCATCAGCAGGAGTATAATCCTTCTCAGGCATGTGACATCTAAGTCAGTATAGAAATCAAGGAAGTTTTTTTGTTTTGTTTTGTTTTTTTGAGACGGAGTCTTGCTCTGTCGCCCAGGCTGGAGTGCAGTGGCACGATCTCAGCTCACTGCAAGCTCTGCCTCCCGGGTTCACGCCATTCTCCTGCCTCAGCCTCCTGTGTAGCTGGGAATACAGGTGCCTGCCACCGCGCCTGGCTAATTTTTTTTGTATTTTTAGTAGAGACGGGGTTTCACCATGGTCTCCATCTCCTGACCTCGTGATCCACCCGCCTCGGCCTCCCAAAGTGCTGGGATTACAGGCGTGAGCCACCGCGCCTGGCCAGAAATCAAGGAAGATTTTTATGTCCTGAAGTCCTTAGATACCCAACTTCTCTGTTTTTTTTTTTTTTAACAATAACAATGTTGTCTATATTATTGTAACATTGATATTATAAGTATTGATATTTTCTATTCTTTTTTAGGCTGTTTCATGAATAAAACAGGTCCTTTTTTCTGGAAGTTATTCTATGATGTTTTACTGCTAGAGAGACAGGCAGCAACAGAGTGCCTAGGCCTTATTCCTCTTAGGGGACAGGGTTGATTTTATTTTGTCTAGAAATAAGAAAGACTTGATTTTCTATGCCTAGGCTTTATGTACAGACCGAGATCTTCAGGAAATAGGAATTCCTTTAGGACCAAGAAAGAAGATATTAAACTATTTCAGCACCAGAAAAAACTCAATGGTATGTGCCTAATACAGCTTGTTGGACTAAACAATTCTTTGATGTCCATAGTGTGTCCTTGTGCTTTGTGGGATGTTTACTCTGGGGAGCCAAGCAGTTTTTTGGTAATTGATCTTTGGCTCTTTTTTTTTTGAGACAGGGTCTCGCTCTGTCACTCAGGCTGGAGTGCAGTGGTGTGATCCCAGCTCATTGCAACCTCTGCCTCCCAGGTTCAAGCGATTCTCCTGCCTCAGCCTCTCGAGTAGCTGGGACTACAGGCGCCCACCACCATGCCTGGCTAATTTTTATATTTTTAATAGAGACGGTGTTTCACCATATTGGCCAGGCTGGTCTCAAACTCCTGACCTTGTGATCTGCCCGCCTTGGCCTCCCAAAGTGCTGGGATTACAGGTGTGAGCCACCCGCCTGGCCGATCTTTGGCTCTCTTTCTAGAAATTAAACACATTTTCTTTTTTACATTCTTTTTTTTTTTCTTTTCCTGGAAATGAAATCTTGCTGTGTTGCCCGGGGTGGAGTATAGTGGGTGGTCTCGGCTCAC
The DNA here is from genome assembly GCF_028858775.2 of Pan troglodytes. Classification (NCBI taxonomy): domain Eukaryota; kingdom Metazoa; phylum Chordata; class Mammalia; order Primates; family Hominidae; genus Pan; species Pan troglodytes. The sequence goes on from NC_072405.2 coordinate 46,651,031, forward strand.
TGCAACCCCCACCTTCCAGGTTCAAGCAATTCTCCTGCTTCATCCTCTTGAGTAGCTGGGATTCCAGGTGTGCACCACCATGCCCAGCTAACTTTTTGTATTTTTAGTAGAGACGGGGTTTCACTATGTTGGCCAGGCTGGTCTTGAACTCCTGACCTCAGATGACCCATGTGCCTCAGCCTCCCAAAGTGCTGCACCGCTCCTGGCCCTTCTTTTTTTACATCCTTAAAAGTGTTATTAGCTTCAGAAGTCTTCTCTCCTCTGGAATTCTCCTACCATTTATTTATTTATTTATTTTTGCTTTTTTCTTTTCATGAGAGTTTTACCAATATCTACTTCACATCACATACCATAAAATTCACCCTTTTAAAGTTTACAATTTAATGGTTTTTAGTATATTCATAGAGTTATGTAACCATTACCACTATCCAATTTCAGCACATTTCCATTGTCCCTTAGGGAAACCCCATACCCATTTGCTGTCACTCCCCATTGCTCCCTGCCCCCAGCCTCTGTCAACCACTAATCTACTTTCTGTTTCTACAGATTTGCTTATTTTGGACATTCCATATAAATGGAATGTCCGTTTGAGCCATGTGTCTGACTTCTTTCACCTAGCATAATATTCTGAAGGTTTACCTGTGTTAACAGTACTTCCACATTCAGTTTTTCTGGTCACTGAATTTCTCTCCATATCTTATTAGTTAGTTTTTTTCTTTTTGAGTCGGAGTGTTGCTCTGTCGCCCAGGATGGAGTGCAGTTGCACGATCTTGGCTCAATTGCAACCTCTGCCTCCTGGATTCAAGTGATTCTCCTGCTTCAGCTTCCTGAGTAGCTGGGATTACAGGTACGCGACACCACACCCAGCTAATTTTTGTATTTTTAGTATGGGGTTTCACCATGTTGGCCAGGCTGGTCTTGAGCTCCTGACCTCAAGTGATCCGCCCACCTCAGCCTCCCAAAGTGCTGGGATTACAGGCGTGAGCCACCATGCCTGGCCAGTAGTTAGTTCTTTTCCAACTTTTTAGCAGGTGGCTCATTTCTTTTTAAAGACTCAGTTCTTGGCCCAGCCCATCGACATCCTACTTCCCTTGATTACAGAGGCACGGCACTTCATAGAACTCTAGCAATCCTCAGCATTATCTTCCCACAGTGCCCTGCTATTGTTTTCTCTTATGATTGTTGCCTAAAGTTTCAACGCTACTGAAATGGCTATGTACAACTTTCATCATTTTAGAGCATCTAAGAATGTCAATTAACAATTTAAGGCAATAATTTAATCTTGTTTTCTGAGGAAATCTTCCTAGAATTTTTGGCTGCCATTTCAGAACTTTCCCAAGGGTCCTTTCAAACCAGTAGAAAACTATATAATCCTTTGGCTATACTTTTACTATATAGTAGCTCCCCATACTTTTTTTTTTTAATAGAGACTATGTTGCCCAGGTTGGACTTGAACTCTTGGGCTTAAACAATCCTACCTACCTACCTACCTCAGGGTCCTGAGTAGCTGAGACTACAGGTGCATGCCGTCATGCCCAGCTTCTCCACATAACTATTTTTTACTCTTTAGGGTATTAAGAGACCAGCCCCGCAGCCTGCTTCAGGGGCAAACATCCCCAAAGAATCTGAGTTCTGCAGTAGCAGTAATACTAGAAATGGTGACTATCTGGATGTTGGCATTGGGCAGGTAACTAATTCTCTTTGATCATTTTACAGCCTGCTATTTGTATGGTAGAAACAGATGTAACTTTTGTTATTAATGAGAGATGCTTTTGTTTTCCTCCTTTGAGGTGTCTGTGAAATACCCCCGGCTCATCTATAAACCAGAGATATTCTTTGCCTTTGGATCTCCCATTGGAATGTTCCTTACTGTCCGAGGACTAAAAAGAATTGATCCCAACTACAGATTTCCAACGTGCAAAGGTTTCTTCAATATTTATCACCCTGTAAGCATTGTATAGCTATTGTGGTTTTACCTAAATATCAGGGCTTATTGTTAAAGAACATAGGATTTTCTGTTGTGTTGATTTTTTTTCCTATTCCATTGTCTAGCAATGAGACAACTTATAATAGTATTGATTTGGAAGTGATGGAGCAGAACTGTACATTTTTTTAAATGAACTTATGATTATTCTTGTTTAAGATACATAGTTCTGGTTGTACATGGTGACTAATGCCTGTCATCCCAGCACTTTGGGAGGTCAAGGCAGGAGGATTGCTTGAGCCTAGGAGTTGAAGGCTACAGTGAGCCATGATTGCACCACTGCACTCCAGCCTGGGTGACACAGCGAGACCTCATCTCAAAAAAAAAAAAAAAACAAAAGTTATATAGTTTCCAGACTGTGCTTAGCAGAGGTAAATGTAGCTCTTGTTTTTCCTATGTAGTTTGATCCTGTGGCCTATAGGATTGAACCAATGGTGGTCCCAGGAGTGGAATTTGAGCCAATGCTGATCCCACATCATAAAGGCAGGAAGCGGATGCACTTAGGTAAGTCCGAGCATAGAACTTGATAATTCTAGACCTTTTGGCCAGTGCAAAGGGCATCATTCACTCTGTTCAGCTATGTTGGACCCTAAGCTCTTTGTAAATCATTTAATGTTCTTTATTTATATGTTTCAGAACTGAGAGAGGGCTTGACCAGGATGAGTATGGACCTTAAGAACAACTTGCTAGGTTCGCTGCGGATGGCCTGGAAGTCTTTTACCAGAGCTCCATACCCTGCCTTACAAGCTTCAGAAACACCAGAAGAAACTGAAGCAGAACCTGAATCAACTTCAGAGAAGCCTAGTGGTCAGTGACACTGTACACATTGACCAGCTGCCAGATAAGAGGGATGCCATGGTGTGGCATTTTTCATAGTTAATTTAATTTCACATTTAATTTCATAGTTAATATTGCATTCTTTTGCTTTAGTTTTCAACTTCTAAAGAGCTCTATTCCTGCTTGCATTTAGTATAAACCCAAGGCAAATGACCTAGCTATCAATGGTATAGGTAATGAGATGTGTTGCACAAAAGCAAAAAAGGGGATTGGACAAAATTACTGTGACCTGAGAAGGAGCTTGAAGGAGATTGAGAGGAGGAAGATGGGAGAGAGCTCTCTGAACAGAGAGTAGCTCATTCTGTGGTAAACTTGGAGTGTGAGGAGAAGTTAACAGGATAACCCTGAAGGCCAAAAGGTTTTAGATTCTTATTATGGTTCTTCCATATCCAGATGTTAACACAGAAGAGACCTCTGTGGCAGTTAAAGAAGTCCTGCCTATCAATGTGGGGATGCTGAATGGAGGCCAACGCATTGACTATGTGCTACAGGAGAAGCCTATTGAAAGTTTTAATGAGTATTTATTTGCTTTACAAAGCCATCTATGCTACTGGTAAATGTTGTTTATTTTTGTCTGTTTTGTTTGTTTACCTGTTTCATAGATAGTTGATAGATGTAGAAAAAGGAGGATAGGCCAGGTGCATTGGCTCAGGCTTATAATCTCAGCACTTTGGGAGGCCAAGGTGGGAGGATTGCTTGAGTTCAGGAGTTTGAGACCGGCCTGGGAAACATAGCAAGACCTCATCTCTACAAAAACTAAATTAGCTGGGCGTGGTGGTATGCGCTTATAGTCCCAGCTACTTGGGAGGCTGAGGCAGGAGAGTCACTTGAGCCCAGGAGTTTGAGACCACAGTGAGCCATGATCACACCACTGCACTCTAGCCTGGGTGACAGAGCAAGACCCTGTCTCAAAAAAAAAAAAAAAGACCTGTGTACCTTTGGAATTAAAATGACTTCTCATTTAGACAGCACAAGCACAATCATGTCATTTCAAGAATCTGGTTTAAACACACTGTTGTTTTATTTTGCAGCTGGGTAGAACATGGTTGAGGCTAATGATGCCAACAACCATAAGTTCAATTATCTTGGTGTTAAAAATGTGTCTTTTGGCCATTTAGGTGCACATGAATGAACTGGAACAAATATTACTGTTGCTGGAAGTCTTATAGCAAACCCATTTGAAAGCATTTATGGTAGCTGTGACAGAATTAATTATTATTATTTTATCATTATTTGAGACAGGGTCTTGCTGTGTCACCCAGGCTGGAGTGCAGTGGCATGCTCATGGTTCACTGCAGCCTTGACCTCCTGGACTCAAGTGATCCTCCCCTCTCAGTCTCCCTAATAAGTAGGATGACCGTTGTGCACCACCATGCCCAGCTAATTTTTGTACAGACAGGGTTTCGCCATGTTGCCCAGGCTGGTCTAAACTTCAAGCAATCAATCCGCCTCCACCTCTGCCTCCCAAAGTGCTGGAATTACAGGCATGAGCCACCATGCCTGGGCAGAATTATTATTAAATATAATTGGTTACCTGATGGATTGTAGAATGGATTAATGATGCTTATTGAAATTCAGGCCGGGTATGGTGGCTCATGCTTATAATCCCAGCACTTTGGGAGGCCGAGGAAGGAGGATTGCTTGAGGCCAGGAGTTGAAGGCTGCAGTGAGCCATGATGGTGCCACCGCACCCTAGCCTGAGTGACTGAGCGAGACCATGTCTGAAAAAAAATAGTATAAAATAATACTAATTAATCCCTGAAGAAGTTGACATAAAAATAAAGTAAGGAAAATAAGATGGGTCAGAGATAAGTGTTTTAAAAATGAAAGCTCAGACCAGCATGGCCAACATGGCGAAATCCTGTCTCTACCAAAAATACAATTAGCCAGGTGTGGTGGTGCATGCCTGTAGTCCCAGCTACTAGGGAGGCTGAGACAGGAGAATTGCCTGAACCTGGGAGGCTGAGACAGGAGAATTGCCTGAACCTGGGAGGCAGAGGTTGCAGTGAGCGAGATCACGGCCACCGCAGTCCAGCCTGGGTGACAGAGCGAGACTCCATCTCAAAAAAAAAAAAAAAAAAAAGGCAAGCTCAAAGGTCCTAAGAAGAATTTTTCCCTTGAATTCTGATGAGGAATTATCATCTGATGCAATCACTATCGTTTGTATATAATATATACAGTAGAGGCCAAAAGCAATCTTGTAAGGGGCTAAAATAATGCTAAGAATGATCTCTGGTGATCTGGCTTGATAGAAAAGAAAGCAGAGTTCTTTTAATATTTCTGTGTGGGCAGTACATTCATATGGTTTGAAATTCAAAGAAAGAAAAATAATGAAAAGCCTCTTTTTTATTTTGTTTCTTGCAATCAGTTTCTTCCCCATATACAACTAATGTAAAATGTCTTCCAGCCATCTATTTTATGCCTCCATAATAAATATATGTATGTGAATATATTCTTTCCCTTATTTTAAAAACATAAATAGTATATTAAAGGCAATGTTCTGTGCCTTGTTTTTTCTACTAGTATATCTTGACATTTTTTAACCTATTATATGTAGTTTCCTCATTTTTTTTTAGCTGCATAGTCTTCCGTTATGTAAATACACCATAATTTATTTAAGCCGTCCTCTACTCATGGACTTTCAGGTTTCCTTTTCTTTTGCACACACCTTGTTCATGTCATTTCACCTACTCATGAGTATATCTGTAATGTAAAATACTTTGAATTGAAATCAATGGCATAAAGGGTATATACATTTGTAAAATTTGATAAATATTGACAAATAAGAGGTTGTACCTTTTTATACTCCCAGCAATAATGTACGAAAGTGTGTGTTTCTCCACAGCTTTTCCAACAGTTTTAATATTTTTAAATCTTTGCCAATTTGTTGGGTGAAAATGTACAATATACTGTACATATTAAAAGAATACACATTTGATGAGTTTTGACATGTATACACCTGTGAAGCCATCACTACAATCAACATATTCATCACTCTCAAAAGTTTCCTTGTGCCTTTTGTAATCCCTCCCTTCTTTTCTCTTCCCCACTCCTCCTAATTTCCAGGGAGCCACTGCTCTGTTCTGCCACTGTAGATTAGTTTGCTTATGACTTGTATTTGGAATCCTACAGTATATACTTTTGTTGTTTGGCGTTTAGCTTATTTATTTATTTATTTATTTGAGATAGTCTTGTTCTGTCATCCAGGCTGGAGTGCAGTGACACAATCATGGCTCACTGTTGCCTAGATCTCTGGGCTCAAGGGATCCTCTTAGGCTCAAGGGATCCTCCCATCTCAGCCTCCCAAGAAGCTGGGACTGCAGGCATGTGCCACTGGGCCTAATTTTTTTTTTATTTATTTTTGTAGAGATGGGGTCTCACTATGTTGCCCCTGCTGGTGTCAAACTCCCGGCCTCAAGCAGTCCTCTTGCTTTGGCCCCCTAAGCTGTTGGTATTATAGACATGATTGATGTTGTGTATATCAATAGTATATCCTTTTTATTGCTGAGTAGTATTCCATTATATGGATATATCAGTTTGTCCATTCACCTGTTGATGGATATTTTGATAGTTTCCAGTTTTTGGCTATTAACAAAGCTGCTAGGAACATTCATGTATAAGACTTTACATGGACATATTCTTGGGTAAATAGGAATGGAATGGGTGGATACTATATGGAAGTGTATTTTTAAAAGAAACTGCCAAACTGTTTTGCCACCAGCAGTTTACATCTGCATCAGCAGTGTTTGAGAGTTTCAGTTGCTCCACATCAACTTTTTTTTTATTTTTTATTTTTATTTTTGTGAGGCAGTCTCACTCTATCACCCAGGCTGGAGTGCAGTGGTGCGATTATAGCTCACTGCAGCCTTGACCTTGGACTCAAGCCATCCTCCCATCTCAGCCTCCTGAGCAGCTGGGAGTAGCTAGGACCACAGGTGTGTAACACCATGCCCAGCTAATTTTTCAAATTTTTTTGTGGAAATGGGGTTTTGCCATGTTGCCCAGACTGGTCTTGAACTCCTGGGCTCCAGTGATCCTCCCACTTGGCTTCCCAAAGTGCTGGGATTACAGGTGTAAGCCACCATATCTGGCCAACAAGTTTTTTTTTTTTTTTTTTTTTTTGAGAAGGAGTCTCACTCTGTCACCCAGGCTGGAGTGCTGTGGCACGATCTTGGCTCACTGCAACCTCTGCCTCCCAGGTTCAAGCAATTCTTGTACCTCAGCTTCCTGAGTAGCTGGGATTACAGGTGTGCGCTACCATGCCTAGCTAATTTTTGTATTGTTAGTAGAGATGGGGTTTCACCATGTTGGCCAGGCTGGTCTCGAACTTCTGACCTCAGGTGATCCACCTGCCCCTGCCTCCCAAAGTGCTGGGATTACAGGCGTGAGCCACTGCGCCTGCTCAAAATTTTTATTTTTATGTAATCAAATTTGTTGTCATTTGCTTTTTGGTTTCTGGAATTTGTGTCATACTCAGAAAGATCTTCCTTACTTTCCAAAAAAATTCTTACCACAGTATTTTTTTTTTTTTTTTTTTTGAGATGGAATCTCACCCTGTTGCCCAGGCCAGAGTGCAATGGTGTGATCTCGGCTCACTGCAACCTCTGCCTGCCAGGTTCAAGTGATTCTCCTGCCTCAGCCTCCCAAGTAGCCAGCATTACAGGTGTGCACCACCATACCTGGCTAATTTTGTCTTTTTAGTAGAGACAGGGTTTCACCATGTTGGTCAGGCTGGTCTCAAACTCCTGACCTCAAGTGATCCCACCTCAGCCTCCCAAAGTGCTGGGATTACAGGCGTGAGCCACTGCACCCAGCCAACACAGTATATTGTTATATATATAATTTTTTTTAGAAACAGGATCTTGCATGCAGTGGCTTCTCACAGGCATGATCTTAGTGCACTAGACCCTTGAATTCCTGGGCTCAAGCAATCCTCTTGCCTTGGCCTCCTGAGTAGTTGGGACCGCAGGTGTGCAACACCATGCCTGGCTATTCTAATATTTTATCATCTAATTTTTACATATAAATCTTTGATTCAGATTCAGGTCCTTTTTTCCCCACGTGTCTCAACACTATTAATAGATTTGAGATTCTAAATTAAATTAATTAAATTCTTTTTTTTTTTTGAGACAGAGTCTTGCTGTGTTGCCCAGGCTGAAGTGCAGTAGTGCAGTAGTTGGCTCACTGCAACCTACGCCATCTGGGTTCAAATGATTTTCCTGCCTCAGCTTCTTGAGTAGCCGGGACTATAGGCATGTGCCACCATGCCCAGCTAATTTTTGTATTTTTAGTAGAGATGGGGTTTCACTATGTTGGCCAGGCTGGTCTCGAACGCCTGACCTCAGGTGATCCGCCTGCCTCGACCTCCCAGTGTTAGGATTATAGGTGTGAGCCACCGTGCCTGGCCACTTAATTAAATTCCTATACATAAATGGGACTATTTCTCGACTTCTTACTTGTTGATTTGCTTTTTTATGTACCATTTTAATATCTGATAGAGCTAATTCCCACTTGTTGATACAGGAATTTCTTAAGCTGGGGTCTGTGTATATGAGTTTGTGGGAGATGAGGGAAGTCTATGAATCCAATGAAATACACATTTATAATTGTGGTTGCAATGTGATCCTTTCTGGGGAGGAATCCGTAATTTCATTAGATTCTCAAAAGGATGCATGACTCAATAAATGTTGAACCACAGATCTAGAAGAATAATAGAGGCTTATATCCTTAAGGCAGTCCCTCATGAGTGTTAATCTTTTTAAGTCAAATTTTGTTATGAAGTGTGGATATAAGTAATTGCTTGTGCATACATAGAATAATATCTGGAAAACGCATGAGAAATTGATAACATTGGTTGTCAGAAGATGGGAACTGGTGGTGGTTGAGGAACAAAGGTGGGAGGGAGACTTCGTTACTTTCTTATATTTTTGGAATTTGGAACCTTATGATTGTATTACCTTTTCCAAAAAGTGCATAATATTTTAAAAATTAAGGTGACCAACTGGATAACTCTTCAATAGCGTCTCTAGAATGATCTCTGTGGAAAAGGAACAATTCTTGGTTATTTCTTACTGGCTTTTTTTTTTTTTTGAAATGGAGTCTCACTCTGTCGCCCAGGCTGAAGTGCAGTGGCGCTTTGCAACCTTCGGCTCACTGCAACCTTCGCCTCCTGGGTTCAAGCGATTCTCCTGCCTCAGCCTCCTGAGTAGCTGGGACTACAGTCACGTGCTGCCACGCCTGGCTAGTTTTTTTTTTTTTTTTAGACGGAGTCTCGCCTATCTGCCAGGCTGGAGTGCAGTGGTGCAATCTCGGCTTACTGCAACCTCCGCTTCCTGGGTTCAAGCAATTCTTCTGCCTCAGTCTCCCCAGTAACTGGGACTACAGGCGCATACCACCACACCCTGCTAATTTTTGTATTTTTAGTAGAGATGGGGTTTCACCATATTGGCCAGGCTGGTCTCAAACTCCTGACCTTGTGATCCACCCACCTTGGCCTCCCAAAGTGCTGGGATTACAGGCGTGAGCCACCGTGCCCAGCCCTAGTTTTTGTATTTTTAGTGGAGATGGGGTTTCACCATGTTGGCCAGGCTGGCTCAAATTCCAGACCTGTAGTGACTTGTCCACCTCAGCCTCCCAGAGTGTTAGGATTACAGGCATGAGCCACCGCACCTGGCCTCTCTTCCTAGCTTTTTTATATTACTAGACTTAATGCCAGAGTTCTTTGCCAGGTCACCTTCCAAGCCACTGCCAATTACATTACTTCTGAATCTCATTTCTTTGCAGAAGTAAAAAATAAACTTGCAAGATGGTTGTATGGATTAAATGAGATAATATATGTAAAACATTTGGCACAAATGTGAGTTCCTTTTCTCAACATAATTTTTTCTCTTTATAGGGAGTCTGAAGATACAGTATTGCTGGTCCTCAAAGAGATCTACCAAACCCAGGGTATCTTCCTTGATCAGCCTTTACAGTAAAAATGACCCATCTATGGCTGCTTAATGTAAGTTTTAAAATGTCATATATATAGTGTAATTCTTACATATTAACATGTTATAATGAACTATGGAGCCTCAAGCTCTTTTTAAATATACTAGCTGTTGCCTGTCACCAAGATCTAGGCTGCTATTCATTTTTAGAGGGACTGGTAGAAATTCATGGGGAAAAAAACACAGTAGCCCATTTAGAGGAAGATTAGTGTATGTCTGTTTTGCTAGAGATTTTGTCCAATGACACCTGTCATTTTTTAGGATCTAAACTCAGAGTTTTAATGGTTCTGTTATCTAAGAGTTACTGTGGCAACAGTTATGATTTTAATTACCAACCACCCATCCTGAGATTTAAATTACTCAGCCTTTTAGATGTGAAATTACAAAGTCTGTGTATTCGACTCTGGCATTCTCTGTGGTTGCCTTCCAGTTGTGACTGCAGCTCTTCTCCCACTTTCCTCCCTAGACGGACATTGAGGGATCCTTCCCCAGAAAATCCACCTGTTTGTTGCTGCAATTTTCCTCTCCTCAGCTGCGTCATTTCCTGCATGTTGCCTGCCACTTACTCACCACTGGGGTCTTTGGAAGATAATCTTCCTCTTTGGAAATGAATGGAAAAGCAAAAGGCCCTATTACTTTTAACCACTGGCTTCATATAAACACTTGCCATTTTTTCTGCCTAGCTGGGGGTGGTTTGTATCTTTAATTCTTTGATGATAGTTTATAGTTGCCACACTTTATTGATTAGTACTTGACAGGGTGTAAAGCCTATTTTGGGTTTGATTTGTTTTGGGTGGGGTAGACATGTTTTTAAGGAACTTATTGCTTATCTTTAGAAAATGTTCTAGTTTGGAAACAGATTCTTGAGATTCAGAAGGCATTTTGGAGTACACTTATCTCTTGTTTGTGTTGAACTGAAGGCTAAGTCTCAGTGGACATGGAAAAGACTTTTGGGTGATTTATTTTTGAACCTGCATTTCTTTCTTATGTGTAGTGTATGAAGAAAGACTAGAATGTAGTTTTAAAAAAGTGTTGTTTACTCTCTTAGAACTGACAGACTTATTGCCAGAAATCACTGATGTTCATTGTTTTTGCAACTGTTTGAGCTGCTGTAAGAGTCTAAAGTTGACAAGTTAGTTCATGTTAGGTGCATCTTTATAAAGCAAAGATGTTGTATATCCTAGGCCTCCCTTTTATATTTGATAGAAGTTATTTGCTAATAGCTTCTATTCTTACGTTGAAAATAGTTGTAAAAGCTGATGAACCTGAAATTGTGTAGCCTCTACAGGCTGCTGAGGTTCTAAATAAAACCTTTTAGTGGTGCCTTTATGGTGAAACAGAATTTGTCACCTGCCATTTCTACTTGGGCTAAGGTAGTATTGTGTATCCTCTTTCCTTCTTAGGTATCCATAATCCACAAAGCATATTTAAAAGGCTCTTGGCACGGGCAGCATTGGTTGAGCAGGTAGGTTTGGCTAGGGGGAAATGTTTAACTTGTTCTGAAAGAAAAACTTATGTCTGTAGGGTCCAAGAAACAGCTATTCCAGAGTCAGTGTCAGCTGAGTCTGGAACATATGAAGTGAGGTTTACTTCTAAGAACAGAAGTGACTGCACACTAATTTTGTCAAGGCATCTTTTCACTACTTTGCTGTAGATTTTTCTTCTTCATTGGTCAGTTTGTCATTGTCTTTGTAGTTCTCTTTATGATAATCCTTTATACTTGCTCTCAGATTCCACAGGCCTTTGTTTATAGAGTGGTAAAGGCAGGCGAGCTGTGGTTTATTGTTTATAAATTTTTTTATAAATGTTATGGTATTCAAAGCCACTGACATTTAATATTTACTGAAGCCATTCCTTAGACAGCAGTGGTCTTTATCCCTTTCTGGAAAGAAAAGGAAAATGAAGGGTAATTACTGTCACCATGGAGATTGTAGAGGTAAGGTTGGGGTATAGGTCAGGCCTGGCCTTTCTTTGTCATCTGCTTATAGTCTACTGCTAAGTATGCCACTAAGTTTCAGATATATGGAATACTTTATTTTTTTAAAGGTATATAAACTCTGAGTTATTGAGAATTAAGTATTCACTGTATATTAAGGGGAAGCTTTTGCCAAGTTGTGGTCTTCAAATTTATGTTTACTCTTCCTATTGGCAGAATAGGTGCTATTTAAGAGTAAACCAAAGGATAAGCAGAGGGAGTCCCTATAACCAAAGATGGACAGCATAGCCCTGGATAGCCAGATAAACCACTCTTTGTATTAAGAAATGTTTCTTTCCTAGTGGTGAGGGGTGGGTAACTGTGAAAGAGCTTTATATCTTGTCTATTCATGGTATTATAGCTGTATATTCCCAGGATAATAAGCTTGATTGAAATCCTGTATTTAGTCATATATTATTTGCGCTGCTTCATTTGTATCATGTGCAATCTCTAGACCAAGCCTATTTTTAAACTCTGGTACAGCATCATTTTGTACATATTCCCAGCTGCAGAACTAGTATCACTTATCTCAGCAAAAGAGATTGTTTGCATGGAAAGATTAATAGCACTGATTAGATTTCTAATATTTTGCATTTTTGAAATGTTTGTTTTCTACGTGATTATATTTAAAACTTTAGTAAATACTAAAATGAAACCATATTGACTAGTGGCCTACTTTTACCTGGACTCACCCGTCTCAAAGTCAAGAAAATCAATACAGTCACGATTTTCTCTGTCTTTATGTATTACTAAAACAAAAAAATAGGTTTTGGGCAAAGAACTAATATGTAAGTTCTTTCCTGTTGACTGGTATTTTAATTGTCATAGGCAGAATTTAAGTTCAGAATTTAAAGCATGGCAATTAGAAGAGACTTTCCTTTGGTATTTATAAATATTAGCCAGTACTATAGATAACAGCAGTTGAATCACTTAGGGCGGATGGGGAATTCAATGTTTTGCTTTACTAAAGTTCCAGCCCCTTAATGTACTTTAAATATTTAAAAAAGCACACACATTTACCATTTTATTTGAATATCAGGTTTACTGAAGGAAAAAGATACATTGAAAATATAGGAAGATACACATAAAAGACAACGTCATATTTAAAGTATAATCACAATAAAGAGAAAGGGAGCTGTAGGTCCTATGGCATCCATTCTGATGACATCCCATAATTGTTCCTTATATTCCATTGTGAAGAAGGGGCAGAAAAAGATTCATCTTTCCTTCAGATGACGATACCTGTCATTTTTCTTTTCTGCCTTAGTCACTTGGCAGTGTTGGTGCATTTGAGCAGATCTTCAGTCATGAATGGAAGGAAAGAAGCTCACAAGCACAGTTATGGTCAAATGAGGTAGAAACAGTCATCTGTTAGTAGTGCTGAAACCACACTCCTGACCATTTTCTTCTTTATTATTGTTTTCACTTAGTAATTCAACAAATTGTTTATGCCCACGGTGTTCAAAATGCACAGCAGTACCAGATGGCTGGACTCAGATAAGATGCACACAAAAGTGATAAATTACCCTAGATTCGACATTTTCCTATTTAAGGCTTGATGGAATTGTCATCAGAGAAGGTAAACAGAATCAAAGTAATTTAGTTGGCCATGCCCTAGATTTTAAGATTTTGAGCTATATGAAATGGAAATGAAGTTTTGATAATGAACTCTAGCTTCTGAGACAAGGTGGGGCTATGTAAAGGCTTCTTTGTGACAAGATCCTTCTAAGAATGGCATTTAAATTAAATGTAAAAACACTGTAGATCTTCAGATATTAATCTGATAGACCAGATTCATAAGGTGTTGGACACCTTTGAAAGATCCTTTTACTAGAACATGTGGCATACAGTAGTGGAAAAGAACCGTAACTCCTCAAGATAGATGAGCAGGGGCAAAAGTGTGTAATCATTTGGAGGCAGAATACAGTGTGGCTTATGTCCTCACTTGCACCTTGGAAGGGGAAAAAAAAGGCCAGAATTTCTTGTCTTGTGCATGGTCCGGTTAGGAGGGCTAGTTCACCTGTTCTCTATTGAGATAGATTCAATTTTTTTTTTTTTTGAGACAGGGTCTCACTCTGTTGCCTAGGCTTGGAGTGCAGTGGTGCGATCTCGGCTCACTGGAACCTCCAGCTCCCAGGTTCAAGCAATTCTCCTACCTCAGCCTCCCAGGTAGCTGGGATTACGGCACACAACTCCTGGCTAATTTTTGTATTTTTAGTAGAGACAGGGTTCACCATGTTGGCCAGGCTGGTCCTGACCTCAGGTGATCCACCCTCCTCGGCCTCCCAAAGTGTTGGGATTACAGGCATGAGCCACCATGCCCAGCCAGATTCAATTTTTAAATATCAAAACAATAAGAATCCCCAGGCTTCTGTGCAGTGGAAAGTACAAGTTTGTCTTGAAATGGTTTATGGCATTCTGCATCAGTCAGAGGAGGATAATACTGCCGATAGCAGACATAGGCAAATGTCATTCCAATCATGGATCCAACTAGTACATCTGAAGAGAGTGGAAACAAGGTCTTCTCTTAATATTAGGCTCCTAAATCCTATTACATACACATAGCATAGAGGACCTGGCCCTCCAGGATACTCTACTGTGGGGCTAAAATAACCTCAATTCCAGACTTATGGTTTCTAAATAAAATCTTTTTATTCTCAATTTTATCATAGTTACAGTATTATCATTGTCAGGTTGCTTTCTGAACACCAAATCAAAACACATCTTAAGTAAGTATAATAAGCTTTGTTCAGAGTGTACTAAATTAGAATTTTTCTAACTCAGAAGAGTAACAAAGGTCCACTTATTGCTATTCATCTGCCCATTTTCACCATTTAAAGGGTCCTAGAGGAAGGAATAAAGTATTTTAAGAGTTGCTTCTCGCCGGGCACGGTGACTCACGCCTGTAATCCCAGCACTTTGGGAGGACCAGGCAGATGGATCCCGAGGTCAGGAGATTGAGACCAGCCTGACCAACAAGTGAAACCCTGTCTCTACTAAAAATACAAAAATTAGCCGGGCGTGGTGGCGTGTGCCTGTAATCCCAGATACTCAGGAGGCTGAGGCAGGAGACTTGCTTGAACCCAGGAGGTGGAGGTTGCAGTGAGCCGAGATGGTGCCACTGCACTCCAGCCTGGGCGCAGAGCTAGACTGTCTCAAAAAAAAAAAAAAAAAAAAAAGAGTTGCTTCTCTTTGCAAAAAACTAGTTTATTTAAAAATTTAAAATAGGGTTCCTGAGGACCTGTGGGCAATACTTCCAGCATTTTTTTTGGAATTGTGTCAGGTTCAAGCCATTCTCCTGCCTCAGCCTCCCAAGTAGCTGGGATTAAAGGCGTGTGCCACCATGCCCAGCCGATTTTGTATTTTTAGTAGAGATAGCGTTTCACTGTTGGTCAGGCTGGTCTTCAACTCCTGACCTCAGGTGATCCACGTACCTCACCTTCCCAAAGTGCTGGGATTACAGGCATGAGCCACTGCACCTGGCCTCAATTTTTGTATTTTTAGTAGAGACGGGGTTTCAATATGTTGGCCAGGCTGGTCTCGAATTCCTGACTACAGGTGATCCGCCTGCCTCAGCCTCCCAAAGTGCTGAGGTGTGAGCCACTGCGCCAAGCCAGGTGTTCTGTAATTTGGATATTTTACTTACTATAGCATTCAGCTTAAATTTGTTTGGTTTAATTATAATTTTATGTTTTCTTGAATTTTACTTATGTTTTTGAACAAAAGTCCTATGACAATGAACCTGATTTTTAAGAGAGTAAATTGAACTTTGAGGTTTTAAATTTCCTGTAGATGCAGTTTAACTTGAACTTACAATGCTTCAAATAATGGAAAAATTAGGATGTTTATCTTTGGTAAACTCTTTTTGTCTTATCTTTCCTATAATTTTAAATGTATATTCTTAGTACAGAACCCAGACCATCCATACTCATTAATTTGTTCATTCAGCAGATATTTAGTAAGCATCTCCTCTGTGCTAGGTGCTAGGAATAAAATGAGTGAAATATGCAAGCTTCCATGGCCTGAGTACTTTGCTTACCTTGCCAGTGATGCTTGTAGTCACATGTGCGGGACAGTGCAATCACAGCTGCAAAAAGTAGAGGTGACAGAAAGGCACAGAACCTCCAAGATTTCCCACGGCCTTGTGGTGTGAAGCAGTGTAACTTCCCTGCCAGGTAGAAGGACGCAAAGGCCAGACCAGCAAATGCAACTGGAACAAGAAAAACTTTTAAGTGGTTTGTCTTTTAAAGGAAGCTACCTCATTCATCCCCACATAGGAGGCTAGGAAGCATGAGTATGTTTTTATTTATTTATTTTTTGAGACAGAGTCTTGCTCTGTCGCCCAGGCTGGAGTGCAGTGGCACCATCTCGGCTCACTGCAACCTCCACCACCCGGGTTCAAGCGATTCTCCTGCCTTAGCCTCCCGAGTAGCTGGGACTCCATGTGTGTGCCACCATGCCCAGCTAATTTTTTTATTTTTAGTAGAGTTGGGATTTCACCATGTTGGCTAGCCTGGTCTTGAACTCCTGGCCTCAAGTGACCTGCGTGCCTTGGCCTCCCAATTGCTGGGATTACAGGTATGAGCCACCACACCTGGCCATGAGGGTGTTTTAATCCTTTTTTGTGTATACTTATAGTGTAAGTCATTGTGAAGGAAAGGGAAACAAAAAGAAAAATGAAGGACTTAGTGCCCCAAAGTTAATGTTTTATCTGAGTATAGTTTTCGGTATACTAGCTATATGTATTAACTTGTTGATGCTTTAGTTTCCTCATCTATAAATGGGACTCATAAATACAATAGTCCCCACCTCATTGGATTATTGTGAGCTATAATTAGGTAAGAAATGAAAATGCTTCAAAGTACCTGACACATAGAAACTCTTCGTTAAAGGTTATTTTTACTGCTAGTACAAGATTGCAGGATCTAGGCAAATAATATAACAATTAAATGTGTAAATCTCATGAAGGTAAACTACCTTTCTGTTCTGTAATATTTACCCAAATAGTCAAGGCTCAGACTTGTTAAACTGTGGAGTTACTAAAGAAGGGGGGATTTTCCAAATTGTAGAAACAAGAGTAGTCAGATTTTCCCATCCCTACTAGATTTCTAGGTTAAATTCAATGATGTGAAAACAAGCATAGGGTAGAGTCCATATGATATTCATACAGGAAGAATGTCCACTGGGGAAGCTCTTTCGGCCCTCATTCACCACGTCCTTATCCCCTGTACACATCAAGTCAGAATGGGCTAGCCCATCAGGGAAGCAGCGGTAGAAGAAATCTGGGCGTGGCCTGGAAGAAAGCAGCATGGTTGGAACGTAAGTCATTAACTCCAGAAATTATTTTTCAGTTGTAGCAGACATTAATAATCCTGTTAATTATTGGTCAAATAGTGCCCCAGGCAAAATAAGGTAACTGGATTAGTATAGTCACCACACTAAGAGAAAAGCCTTACTTTCAAGGTCAGCATTTAAATTAGGGGAAAAACGCCCACTCCAGCACATGATTACTTTTTAGGGCAAACAGCA
The DNA here is from genome assembly GCF_028858775.2 of Pan troglodytes. Lineage (NCBI taxonomy): Eukaryota > Metazoa > Chordata > Mammalia > Primates > Hominidae > Pan > Pan troglodytes. The sequence continues at coordinate 46,668,345 of NC_072405.2, forward strand.
AATGACACTGCAGCTTCAGGAGGTGCTCAAGAGGACACTGACCGACTGCTGTGGCCGTTGGTGGGAAATGCTGTTCAGGCAGAAAAGAGCCCAGGTGTCACCTGGAGGACTGAGGTATGGGGAAGGGAGTAAGCGTTGAATGACAAAAGAAAAATCAGAGTGAAGATAAAGGAGAAAAGAATGAGAAAGACGTGTGGTGGACACCATTAACCTCTCTGTTCTGGTGGGTAAGGGCTGAGGCAGATGCTGGGGTGGTTAGCTGTTGTCACTTACCTCCCTACGATCAGTTTTATTGTGTTGGTAAAGACGCCATTCAGAGCCAGGGCAAGGCTGGCAGCTGCAAAGCAAAGCCATTAGTTAAAAGGATCTGTCTAGGAGGAAAGGTATGGTCATGGCCTCGTTATGAGAGCAGCCGTGCTGTTTCTGAGATGGATAGAATCCAACCAGGCCTGGGCACAAAAATAATTAGGGTCCTCAGTGATCACTCTTTTGTAGCCGAGAACTTTTGTACTAGGCCAAAGACATTTCTGAGGTACAAATAACCCAGTGCATTTAGGCACAGGGCTGCCTGCGGTGTAGCCTGCGTAACCAAGTCCCTGCAGTGCTATTTTCCTCTCCCGCGGGGATAGAGTTCCTTTAGGAATGCAGAACTCAGTGGCCTCCACACAGGCTCACCGTGGCTGAATCCCACAACGACCTCCTAGGTTCCCAGCACGAAGAAACCGGCCAGAAAGGGCTAGCGCTCACCCAGGCAGGCTTGTCTGCTGTCTCTTGTGTCTGCCTTCTTGAGAAATTTGGCCAGGAAGATCAGAGACAGTGGAGAGAGAAATGCAATAACCTGAATCAGAATGTCAGAGGTTAAAAACAATAATAAAAAAAAAAGCCACACTCGTGCTCCTACAGGAAAGAGGGATGTGACACAGCAGGACTCACTGGCGCTAACATAAGGTCTCTGAGTGCGCGTAACCGGGCGCCAGGCAGCGCCACCAGTGAACAGCAGCGCCCGTGCGGCTCGGGCCCCGGTACCTCAGGCTGAGGCACAGAGCGCCCGGGAAAACGTTGTCTCAGCCCAAAGAGGCTCGGACACCCTCCTCTCTCAATCAATCAATCAATCAGGATCTTAAACAAACACTCGAGCCCTAGGAGGCGGAACCCAGCGCACAGCAGCGGAGTGGGCAGTGGGTCCCTACAAAGGCTGTCTCGGGGTGGAAAACGCACAGGTGCCCGCGGGAAGCCCGGTCATGGGGAGGGAGGAGAGACGATCTTTCTCCACGCACAAACATCGGCTTGGTGGGGAAATACTCCGCCTCCACGTAGGGGTTCCGGTAGAGCCACATCTCCTCCGGCTGGATGAGTCTCTGGAACGGGGGGAGCAGCTCCGTCACCCTAGAGGGGAACAAAGAAGCGCAGAGCAGGTCGCCTGGCTTCCTCCCCGCTTCCCCACTGCCCGACCCGCCGCCCCGTGCCGCCCGCCTGCCTGGGAAGCGGGGCCGCCCGGGCCCGGCCGTGGATCTTTCTTACAGGAAGGCCGCGAACAGCGCGAGCCGCACGCCCACTTCGGCCCCAAAGGCCACCGCCGCCGCCGCCTTCCCCATCCGGCCGCGAGCCCCGAGCGACGCTGCGCTGACGTGGCCACCTCCGCGGGGAGGGCCGGGCCGGGAACTGGGCACCGCCCCCTCTCCCAGTTGCCCGCGCTCCGGCGGCTCCCCAGGAAGACGGCCTGGGGGCTGTGCCGAGGGCATCGTCTGGCAAAGGGTACGCAAAGCCAGCGGAGCTGCCCTCTGGTGCGTTCAGCAGGGAGCCAGCGCCCCAGTTCCAGCCGAGTAGGTCGGCGTACGGTCCATCAGCAGCTCGTCTCCACGGCCCAACCACACCACCGCGGGGAGCAGCCTTCTCCCGGGACCTCGCCTCTAAATGGAAAACCAAACAGCCCGCTCTCAGATCCTCGTTCCTTAGCAACACAGCCGCATTCTGCAGGAAGCCACACTACCTGAGGTTGGCTGGATTGTGTCATTTAGTCCTCCCACCCAGGATGGCCTCCTGCCCAGAGTGTTTGTTGTAGCAAAAAATTATTGGCAAAGAACAAGCCCACATATTTAATTTGGAACATACAGGACAATTTATTGAAGTCAATCTCAAGCAAAATCTGAAATCAGTGGAATGTCATTAAAAACCTTTCCAAATTAATCCTCACGGAAGCAAAAAACACATTGGAATTCCAAAGTATTTGTAAAATAAAAAAGGCAACATCTCAGTAAATATAATGTACAAAAATTATATGTTCCTACCAGCACACACATCAGTAAAGAAGCTTAAATATTACAGGCAACCCTAAATACACTATAACTAGTCAACAATAAGCTATCTATATACAGGTTAACCAAGCTTTACACGTTTCACACTATGCAATAAAACATAGGCCAATCAACAAAATCCTCAAAATATTATATATCTTGAAGTCTATGTGGCAACATCAAGTCATTATACAGTAATGCCCTAGTGGAACACCCCCAGGGAAAATTAACACTAATCCCTTAGTGTCAAGAGCTTCTAGCCAAGTCACAGAAACTCAAAAGAGATTGACTTTAGTGAATATTGATGCTTTGTTATTAAAGACTCAAGTCTCAAGTGATTTAGGCAAAGTAACGGTTCACAGGATCTACAAAGTTTATTACAGATAAAGTACAGAAATAACCAATCTACAAAGATCATTATCATAAAGAACACGAGAAAATGAAAACGGAGTCTGTAGGTATCTGTGTTTGTTGTGCAATATCACTCAAATGGGTACAAATGAGTTTCTCATATCAATTCCAAATATACACATACCCTTGTATATAAAAAATGATATTAGCCAGTTGTAATACTCATTTAGCATCTTGGTTATTAGTGGCAATATAATTTTCTTAACATAGGGCATGTAACAGGACAAATGAGATAAAATAATGACAACCAAGTAAGTTTTATCCAGTCCATTTCTAAACTGACAAGAATACCTTATTCAATACCTTATATAGGTCATCTGACAGATACTTGAGGGCTGTTTGCACACATCAAGTGTGTTGGCAGGCAGGGAGGGGAGCAGTAAAAGCTGAGGGTGCTTTCTCACTAACTAGCAGATGCAGTAATGCCACATAAGAAAACTAAGGACTGAATAAATGACTTTGGCATCTATTCTATTTTCCCTTTTTACTTACATGTAAATTACTTTTACAGCCTACTGAAGGACAGGCAATTCTCATCCCCCTCCCGCTTCATACATACGTGCCACAAGCACCCAAACTTGTCACTTATGCAATGGACTGACCAAAACAAAAAACAGAAATGTTTTTTGAAAGACACGGATTACCCACATTTTGGGAGTGTAACGTAAGTGCAATTTTTTGTTTTGTTTTTTCCCTACATAGACATAGTAAAAGGAAAGAAGATGTGCTTGGGGAGAGGGTTGACAAAATGACAAAATAAAGAACGTACATAAAAAGTATTTGTAAAAATGCTGGTATCTCATGCAGGAGTCTCTTCCTCAAATGTGTTCAATCAATCTGAGCTATCTACTGTGAACACTCTCCCATTTGCAGAACTTCACCTTTAATCCACGCTAAAGAGGATAAGAGACTAGGCTATTTATTTTCAAAACAGTTTACAAAACAATGCTTTCTACTTCATAAATGTAAAAAGAAACTAAAATAAGGAGAATCTGAAGAGTTTCAAGTACTTAAAAAACCTGAATTCAATGAGGCAGAGGTCTCAATGTTAAAGTGACTATTTCGTACCTGTGGTAAACATTATCCCCCCCCTTACCCTTTACCAGGAGAAAGGGGGTTCCCTTTCTCCTGGTACCCCACCCCAGGTAAAAGTTGGTGAGATTTCAGTATATACACATTTCCAACTTTTCAGTATTTGTTAATTCATTGCAAAGCTGTCTAATTATAGTATTCCCTAGTCCATCTGAAAATGGAAGCAAGTTCTACTTTTTGTTTTACAAATAACCAGAGACCAATTCTAGGTGGCCCTAGGCCAAAGGAAAGTGTTTCCATTCATCAATTCATGTCTGCACCAACTTGGACAACTGGGGGTGGCTGGATGCATCAGCCTTGTGAAAAGTAACTTTAGTCTACGCTGCCCAGAAATAAAGCAATTTCCAATGTCCTTTTTCTCATGTGGAAGTATAGAATGTCAGCTTCCCAGCCGTGAGGGCTCCATAGCCACTGTTTTCTTAACTTGTTAAGAGGACACGGCATGTGGCAGCCAACACCTTGACTTCAAGGTGAATGCTAAAGGAAGAGCTTTGTATTTAAAATGAAATGAAAGACAAGCAACAAGTCCTGGGCAGTCCAGAGATTGTATTCTCTACAGATGGCCTGTTTGCAAACTGTAGGTCTGGGTTTGACCTATTGGAATACACCATGCAAGAAACTACTCGAAAAGGAAATTCCACTTCATGAACCAGGAAAGTTGTCCAACAGCCTGTCCCATCTGAGGGTCCTTTACATGATTAGATACTCAATATCTCAGTTCTACAACGTTATTTACAGACATGTTTTCAAATATTTTGTGTAAATGGCAGAAGGGAGCTGGGAGCAGTCCCCCTGCCTCCATTACTTTTTTAGCTTTCACATATGTTCTTGACTTGTACAGAAAATTCCAAATTTTAAATGATTCCCCAACTCAGCCAGTTCTATAGATGAGGCCAGATCATTTTTGAGAATTAAGATAGAGTGGGAACTTGTTAAAACAAAAATGAAAATAAAACCCACCTCACTCCTGTATCTCTCCCTGATTAGACATTAAAGAGGTGAATCACTGCCTCTGGCTGCTTCAGCCTTCCAGGAATGAAGAGCCATCCACCTTGCCCTTCTCAGCCAGCCACAGGCAGCTCTTCTGATTCTTCCCTCGCAGCAGTGGCGGTCCAGCCCCTCCCTCCCCTGCACAGTGCCTGGGAAAGTTTCCCAGGATTTCATCTTTAGCTCTTACTGATCCAGTTTCTGAAGCTTTAGGCTGATTATCAAAAATCTTATGTTCACTTCTTCCTTCAACAAATTAACATGTGGTTAAAAAAAATACCACCATTAGCCCATGCTGCTTTAAGTTATTTCATTGTTAGACAAGAGTAAAAACCAGCCACTTACACTCTGACCACATATAGATTTAAAAGTTAACAAATACCAACTTCAGACTATGAGTGAGCAATGTCTTTTGGAATATTTCATTGGTGTATCACAGGCACAGTGCATGTATACTCATGCACACATAAAGGACAATTTTCTCTTTCTGCATCTATAATCTGCAACTTAAAAATAAATAAAATAGGTCAACATTGACGCTATGGAGGTGTGAGGAGAACTCCTTGGCACCAGCATGACTAAAACCGCTTTTTAGACCATTAAAGAACATTCATGGCCAAAGACTTCAGAACTATGGTTACCTTTTTTTTTTTGAGATGGAGTCTCGCTCTGTCACCCAGGCTGGAGTGCAGTGGTGTGATCTTGGCTCACTGCAACCGCTGCCTCCTGAGAAACTGGGACTACAGGCATGTGCCACCATGCCCGGCTCCTTTTTGTATTTTTAGCAGAGACAGGGTTTCACCATGTTGGTCAGGCTGGTCTCAAACTCCTGACCTCATGATCTGCCCACCTCGGCCTCCCAAAGTGCTGGGATTACAGGTGTGAGCCACTGCACCTGGCAGCTATTTTGTTTTCTACTCTGATTTCTGAAATGGTGAAACAATCCTATTAATCATAATTTTTTTTAAATTTCAGCAGAGCTCTGTTACAGATATGAAAACAAAATGTGACACAATGAAGAAGCTGCATAAAAATACTGAAACCTAAGGTATCTGTAGTATATAGGATGTACCCTGGCTTACCATAGAAAAGTCTTTAGATAGTAAATAGCACTAAGTCTAAAAGCAAGGAGATAAGATTTCATGTTGGATACTGTTTCAACAAGAACTGTATTTGGAATATTAAAGGAAATCCTTATGTTAGTAAGTTTAAAAAACCAAACATCATATACAAAATAAAATTTTAGTATGATAAAACCTAGCTTTTCTTATTTTTTAAAAGGACATCAAACTATATAATTGCTCAAGAGCAAAGTTTAGTGTTTTGGTGAGCTGTATTTCATGTTACTTGTAGCAATTATATTTGGTGACATGGATCGCATTTTCCATTTTGCTCTTTCTTTTGGGACCATATCTAATCAACAGAAGTACTGGAAGCCCAATGAGTCACCGCAGAATTAATTGCTGGAGTCAGGCAAATGGCAGTTTAGGAGCTTCAGTAAAAGAATTGTAGTGTTTTTTACAAGAGAAAATCCAGTATAATTGCACATTTACATACAAAAAAAAGAGGCACAAAACAGATTTTCACCCTCTTTCCATAGAAGAGCTCTAAATTGATAAGCAAATGGAACACTCAATACAGCTGAAGGAATGTGGTAGAGCATCTACCCTCCCTACCTTCATAAGGTTACTAGGTACTTGAGGGAAAATAAATGCTACCAGGTACCAGCAATTGTAAGCAGTCAAAATTCACAGAGAAAGTTAACATTCATTCAAGCTAACCCTAGACTTCTACTTAGTACAGTGTTACAACAATGTCTGACATTACTAATTATTTTCATACAAGGAATACTGGAATATACATATTCCTAAGCATTAAAAGCAAGTGAGTTTGGTGAGCAGACATCTTGGTATACTCGCATCTATAAGAGTCAAGCATCACCGTCAACCATTTTTGCTAACACTGACTTTCTTGGGAGTTTTCTCCAAGTGCTTCCTAAGATGAAGTGTGTTTGTGTGGCTCTTATGCACCCTGTAAAAGTAGAAGTTCTTCCCCTTACTCAATGGGAACAATCTGAAGTACTGGATAATAATAGAAATTCTTTACATGTAACCTGAGGATGCCCCTACTACTTTCACCCCCCAAATTAGGAACTCAACCAAAAAGATCTATTCAAATACAATTCAAACTCACTTGTGTGGTTTTACCAGGAAACATGACTGAATGGTCAGATGACAAAAGAAATGTTTGAGTAGGAGAGGAAAACAGAGACAAAAAATAAAATGCCTGTAATTCTCTCCAATTAAGACCAGGGTCTACAATAAAATTGGACAGAAAATGGTGCTTATATGATCCAAATTTTGGTTTATGCCTTCATCCCCCTTTAGCTGCCTTAATCAGTGTCAGGAAAATAGGAGTGACCATTCCAACTATGCTTCATATCCACAGAAACGCACTTCATCCAAAACCCAAACCATCCGTGTCAATGGAAAACGTTTTAAAAATCAGTGAGCACATCCATTCCTTTTTTTCCTTCCACCAAGGAAACACACCATATACCCTTCTAGGTAAAGTTACCATAGTACAAAGCCCACCTTGTTTAAGACCACAGAGGTAAAATCCACCGAGGCATTGTTTTCAAGAGGCCAGATTTAATACTTCCATAGAGCCCTTCTCTAAGCCTATGAAAAGCATTTTGAAGGGAAAGAGAAGTGAGCCTACCTACTGCTCAGTAAAGAGGTATATAAAGCTTATCATACCCTTTCCTAGAGGGCTTTCTCAGATTCCTACTTAAAACACACACACACTTGATTAGACTATTGAACTACACTTCTTGAAATTCCTAAAAATGAAAATAAATAAAGGAATGATGGCTACTTTTGCTTTATACAACCAAGGAACACATCTTAGACTTTAAATTTATCTCATTAACAAAACTTACTTTTCTCTTTGTTCTTATTTTAACAGCAAAAACATTTCTTTTTCAAGCTGCAATGGCACTGAAGCACAATAAAAGGCAAGAAAAGACCAAGGGAATTTAACCCTCCACAAAAGAATCCCAAACCAACCAAACAAAACAAAAACCAGACACCACCAACTGCTTCTGCCTGCATGAACTGGTTTCCCATTTTTGCTTTAATAAGGCAGTTCCGATGGCAAAGGCTGTATGCACTGTAGCAGTCTCTTCTTTTTAAATGCATGATCTATTTGCTTTTTTCACTTAAATAGAAAGGAGGGGACACCACACATTTATTCTTTTACTTCTTCTCCATGATCTTGTGATTCCCATTTACATTTTATCTTGCTCCAGTATTCTGGTGACACAGGAGCCATGGGGTCATGTTCCGAGCAGCAGAGGCGGCCTTCCAGTGCAGAGGGAACCAGGGCCCCCTTTTCATGATCTTTACAAAATGAATGTGGACAGAATTCACAGAAGGAAACAGCTGCACTGCTGCACTCATCGCACTGATGCCACGGACACTCCCACTTTCCTAATTCGGGGAGATGGGGAGGAAGAAGGAGAAGTGCCCAAGTTAGTGCCTGTCTTGATTACCCATGAAAAACCCAGGTTCCTTCTTCTCTCATTGGAGATGGAATTCAACTGAATACAACTCCAAATTTCAACCAAACATAGATCTGGGTGTACAGTTTAGGATGGATGTGAGCTACTGGCCAAAACCCAACGCCACAGGTACCAACTACCCACCTATGGGAACAGTATACAAGAAACCAATCCTTGAGGAACCACAAGGTATCCCAAATGTGTAAGGGGAAAGATTTTTGCCAGCGTAATTTTTTGCTATTGTTTGTTCTATTCAACATTTCCTATCCCATGGCATGGAATATATTGTGAGTTACACATAGTTGGCAAAGACACAAATTAGGGAAAGGGTCCTGAAGGTCCAGCTTACCATATGGTGGCTGAGTCAGGTTAAGGCATAGGAGGTGGTATGCTTTGGGACAGTCTTTTTTGTCACACATGACCAGCTCTCCACCATCTCCACATTGAAAACAGTAATCTTCATGCATCTGCTTTGGTTCTGTTTTGATCTTTCGTCTCTTCTGTTTTAACTTAGCATTTTTTGCCTTCTCTTCATTTGTTGACGCACATGCCGACTGGCAGGAAAGAAAGGATCATAGTTTCAAACATCACAGACAGTGCATGAAGCTGGACACAGGAAAACCCTGCAACCTTGCATTCATTTAAATTCATCTGTTGTACAATTACCTAAAAACATCAGGAGGCCTTATGCTGCAACAAATACTATAACAAAAATAAAGTTTTGTTTTCACTGACTTAAAAATTATTTTATTTTTGAGATGGAGTTCTCGCTCTGTTGTCCAGGCTGAAGTGCAGTGGTGCAATCTTGGCTCACTGCAGCCTCGACCTCCTGGGCTCAAGCAATCCTCTTGTCTCAGCCTCCCAAGTAGCTGGGACTACATGTGCATGCCATCATGCCTGGCTAATTTTTGTAATTTTTTTTGTAGAGACAGGGTCTTGCTATATTGCCCAGGCTGGTCTCAAACTTCTGGGCTCAAGTGATCCTCCGCCTCAGCCTTTCATTGACTTTTTTTGGAGACTGAGTCTCACTCTGTCACTAGGCTGGAGTGCAGTGGGGCGATCTCATCTCACTGCAACCTCCACCTCTTGGGTTCAAGCAATTCTCCTGCCTTAGCCCCCCGAGTAGCTGGGACTACAGGCGCGTGCTGCCACACATGGCTAATGTTTTGTATTTTAGTAGAGACGGGGTTTCACTGTGTTGCCCAGGCTGGTCTTGAACTCCTGAGCTCAGGCAATCCGCCTGCCTTGGCCTCCCAAAGAGCTAGGATTACAGGCATGAGCCACTGCGCCTGGCCTTCACTGACTTTTGAATAGGGTGCTTTTTATTATTTTTATTTATTTAGTTTTTCGAGATGGAGTCTCGCTCTGTCGCCCATGTTGAAGTGCAATGGCGCGACCTTGGCTCACTGCAACCTCTGCCTCCCAGTTTCAAGCGATTCTTCTGCCTCAGCTTCCTGAGTAGCTGAGATTACAGGTGCGTGCCACCACGCCCAGCTAATTTTTGTATTTTTAGTAGAGATGGGGTTTCACCATGTTGGTCAGGCTGGTCTTAAAACTCCTGACCTTGTGATCCACCAGCCTCGGCCTCCCAAAGTGCTGGGATTACAGGCGTGAGCCACCACGCCCAGCCAGGTGCTTTTTATTTTTAATTGCAAGGGTAGTGGTAAATCCAAGCAACTTTTAGACAACCTGTTAATTTTTTTCATTGAGATATAATTCACATACCACATAATTCACCATTTTAAAGTGTATAATTCAGTGGCCTTTAGTATTTTGTGGGTTTTTAAAAAGTTTTAAATTAGCTTTTTGCTAATTTCATATTCAATCTGAAATGAAATACATTCTCAGAACCTAACAGACCTTACTGAAACAAGCTTCCTTGGAAAGTCACAGTCTAAATGTTCGATAAGCCCAGCTGATGACCCACAAACTAACCCAGGTGCCCAACTGCCAGCAGGTTCCTGAGATGGTCACAAACACACAAACAGACTTCTTTTTTTTTTTTTTTGAGATAGAGTCTCGCACTGTCACCCAGGCTGGAGTGCAGTGGTGCGATCTTGGCTCACTGCAAGCTCCGCATCCCGGGTTCACGCCATTCTCCTGCCTCAGCCTCCCGAGTAGCTGGGACTACAGGCACCCACCACCACGCCCAGCTAATTTTTTGTATTTTTAGTAGAGATGGGGTTTCACTGTGTTAGCCAGGATGGTCTCGATCTCCTGACCTCGTGATCTGCCCGCCTTGGCCTCCCAAAGTGCTGGGATTACAGGCATGAGCCACCGTGCCCGGCCAAACAGACTTCTTAACAGCCCTACTCCTTATCGCCTGTTGACTGGGGGCGCTCCCCTGCAAGACTGACCTTTGGCCGCACTCCTAGAAAACCACTGCAGTTATCTGCCCCACAGTGGCACTCCGTTCTGCCGTTGCCCAGACAATCTAGGTTATAATTAAATGTTAACTCCATCCCTGAAACACAGGAGAAATAATTATTCAAACTCGAGTCATGGGGAAGAGAAAAGCTCTCACAGGCACACTCCCCTAATGAAAAAAAGAGACATCATTTTGGCATGAAGGCGTTTCCCTTGCCAGTGTTCTACCTCATTGATAACAGTGATGGTAAAAAAAGAAAAGGAGAAAAACATCCCCACCCAGGAACAATGACAGCAAAACTACACATCCTCAAAAGAAGTCATGTCCTTTTCACAGCAGTGGTTGAAACCAAAGTGATAGGGTCTAAGAATCTGCAATCTATGCTCAGGAGACTAGGTTCCAGTTCAGCCTTCTTTTCTATAGCTAACTCACACTAGTTTCTAAATGAACAATATGACCATGGAATTGTAACAATACTATTTCCAGTAATTACTGCCTTATATTATGATCAAATAAAGATCCAAAATGAAGGTTTACTGCATACACCAAAGATCCAGGGACTCAAACTAGGGCCTCCTAAGCTTTCTTCTAGCTGGGCTTAAACAATCCACAATGAGTTCTAGAAACACAGTTTAAATCTGTTTTAGCTGTAACATTTCTCTTCTCACCAATTTTTCTACAAACTAAACAAAGGAGAAACCAAGTTTTATTGTTCAGATGCTGGATAGGTAAGGAAAAATGAAAACAGCTTTGGCTTCAGAGGCTTTTATGTCTAATTTGAAACAGAATGATCTTTCAAAGTGAAAACAACAACAAAAGATCCCAGCAACTAAGGAACCAGCTGCTGTTAACACAAGCTCATTACTGTTAATATGTTTTAAAAAGAAAACAACAGCTAAAACATCTGGTTACACTCTATGGACAGCAGCTAACTTGGAGAATTCATTCAGCAGGACTGCGGACACAGAATCCTGTCAGACCCGCTCTTACATAAAAGTTCTCACTAAATTCCCTTTTGAGGTTATAGATTTTTACCTCTCACTGGCAGCTAACACTCAATTCTAAATATAACCTTCCTTTTATTTGAATACGTTTTCTAAATATAACCTTCCTCTTATTTAAATAAGTTCTTGGGCATCAAGCCTTGAAGAACCATGTCCTAGCTCTATAGGATATTCTTTCTTCCTAGGGAGGAAAGCATGGGGAACGAGTCACTTTTTTACCTGCAGGAATATCACAGAGAGCAAATAGTCCCACTCGAACATCTCCATTCACTGTCCACTTTTGTGTTTCACAGTTGGGATTACAACTGTGGTTCATGAAGCGAGAATAATTTCCTTTTGGGCCAGCATCAATTATACGGTCCTTCAGAAAGAAAAGAAAAGTACCTTTTACATAAATTAAGTCTCTCCCAGAAACATCCAACTCAGTCAAGGATCACAGGCAGCAGCATTTTGCTACCAACTGGTGTTTGACAACTGACAGATCAGGAAATGTGAGGCTGCCTGGGTAATTTACTAAGTTCTCTCCTTTATTTGATGACCTTCAAGTCAAAGTAATTAGGATAAAGTGGGATTTAGTTGCTTTTTAAGTTTGCTTCTAGAAACAAATAGACCATGGAATAATGCTATTTAGAAGATTAGTGGGCCAGAGGTTTAGGAATGGTATTTTCTGATTAGAGATCTCAAAGTTCTGATAACTGCTCTGTTGTTTTGCTGTCAGCCCTCCTTTTCTGCTCGAAGCAGGAAGCAAAACTAGTATAGGAGGGGATACATGAGAGCTTAGGCCAGAAAGAAGAAAGAAAAATGAGAAACAAAACTTGGAGATCTGTCTGATGGAAGGACTACTGTGTAGGATATATTCTCCAGTGCTTATCTATTTGCTCTGTTTTTACTTAAAGTTCACAATACATTGAAAAGCTGAATTTTCAGGTTTCCTGAATTTGAACTCTAATAATCTGGATAAGCTCCACAGAACTGAGCCTCTCAAGTGCTGTCATGGTGGCTGAAGGGGCCACTGGCAGGGAGGATAGGGTTGCAGGAGCCAGATCCCAGCAATCATAAAGAACGACATTTTAACTGATGTTTATGAAATATGTTTATGAAAGTTGTACAACTTTCAAACAATGACGTATCAGTTAAAATACTTTTAAGCTCCATTTCTTACTTTAATGATATTCTGAATCTCAGTTATAGAGATATGATAGCCTAGAACATAGGAAATATGGGTACTAGTCTTGGTTCTTAAAAGTGTAACAAAATAGTCAACAAATCACTTATCATGGCTGGACATCAGCTTCTTGTCCTCTGTAAATCAGAGAACTGACAAAAAAATTAACTGAGATAATGGATGTACTGTGTATCAAATAGGTCTTACAACTGCAGAGATTAAACTAGCAGCTTTACTGTCATTTTTCTTATGACAGCGCTCATTCTTTTCTTTTTTTTTTTTTTTTTTTTTGAGACAGGGTCTTGCTCCATTGCCCAAGCAGGAATGCAGTGGTGTGATCACAGTTCACTGCAGCCTTGACCTCCTGGGCTCAAGTGATCCTCCTGCCTCGGCCTCCTGAGGAGCTGGGACCACAGAAATGTGCCACCACACCTGGCTAACTTTATTTTTATTTTTTGTAGAGACAGGGTCTTCCTATGTTGCACAGGCTGGTCTCAAACTCCTGGGCTCATGTGATCTGCCCTCCTCAGCCTCCCAAAGTATTGGGATTACAGGTGTGAGCCACCATGCCCTGCCGAAAAGTTTTAATATACAGAACAATTTGGAGTTTTGGCTACAGTAGAACTTTAATAACGGTGGTTTATAACTTAGAATCACAGAGTTGATTCTCTCCTTCAGTAATAAAGAAACTGAGGCCCAGGACTTTTTTGACAAAGAGCTCAGACTAAAATCCAGATATGCTAACCCTGCTCCTGGTTTTATTTTCACTCACAGTGCTGTCTTACATGACGTGCAAAGCTTCAGTATCATTCATTTTTTACTCTGGTATAATTGGCACATTATAGTAGGCAGCACACTAGCTACTGCAAATCATTATGCTCTGCCTGAAGAAAAATCAAATTAAAAGAAACTGAGTTCAAATTAAGACTATGAAACAAAAACAAAAACAAATCCCTTTTTCTTACAAAAAAAAAAAGCAATTTTACCTTGGTAACAGTTAACATATAAAAATTAGTTACACTGTTCTCGTGGGCTCGCTTGATTCGCAATCTGCATTCTTCTTCATCAATTAATTCACCGACGTATTCATTTACAAATTCACCCTGGAGATAAATGTGCAATATGTAAGTTAAAATCAGTGTATTATATAAAGCATTGCTTAATGACACATGTATAACCCAAAATAATTAAAGAGAACCCTGAAAATATAACTTCAACCCTAGAAAGAAATGGTTATTTATTCATAGGCATTCAGGTGGCATTATTTTTCTGGTATAAGTGCCTCAGAAGGTGACAATCTGCTTGCCTTTTCTTGCTGACAATACTATTTTTATAGTCCAAGTGACAACATGTGGTGCATTGCTGGGATCTGGGGATAAAGCTAACTCTAACCTTTGAAGCTATATTATAACAGACTTTTACTAGTTGGTGGCTATGCAGGTTTCGGGGTGAGACCTGGAAGAGATCTGAATCTGAAACAAGTGAGCTCTGTTTTTGTTTTTAAGCTTCTTTTCAAGTAATTACTGACATTCAGAGGAAGTGGCAAAAATAGTACATGGGAAATCTTGGGAACATTCACTCAAGTTTCCCCCAGTGGTAACATCTGACATAACTACAGTACAATATCAAAACCAGAAAACCGACATTGGTATAATCCAGACTTTATTCAGATTTTACCAATTTTACATGCATACATTTGTGTGTGTATATAATTCTATGCGGTTTTAGCAGGCGTAGGATCATGTAATCACCACTGCAATCAAGATACAGAGCTGGTGCCTCACCACAGAGATTCCTTGTGATACTCACTCCTTTATAATCACACCCTTCCTCCACTCATCTCATCCTAACCCCTGGCAGTCACTCACCTGCTCTCCATCTCTAGAATTTTGTCATTTCAAGAATGTTTTGGCTGGTCGCCGTGGCTCACGCCTGTAATCCCAGCACTTTGGGAGGCCAAGGCGGGTGGATCACCTGAGGTCAGGCGTCCGAGACCAGCCTGGCCAACATGGTGAAACACTGTCTCTACTAAGAATACAAAAATTGGTCAGGCGTGGTGGCACATGCCTGTAATCCCAGCTACTCAGGAGGCTGAGGCTGGAGAATCGCTGAAACCCAGGAGGTAGAGGCTGCAGAGGGCCGAGATCGCGCCACTGCACTCCAGCCTGGGTGACAGAGCAAGGCAAGACTCTGTCTCAAAAAACCAAAAAAACAAAAAAAGGAATGTTTTATAATGGAATGATATAGTACAGAACCTTTTGAGATTGGCTTTAAAGAAAAAAATCAGGCAGATTCTCTTGAGATCTACCCAAGGTGCTGAGTATATCAACAGGTTGTTCTTTTTAAATCTCTGAGTAGTGTTTCTGCCATTTGTTTAGCCATTCACCCATGGAAGAACATTTGGATTGTTTCCAGATTTTGGCTTTACAAATAAAGCTGCTATGAACATTCTGGTGAAAGTTTTCGTGTGGACATAGATTTTCATTTTCCTGGATAAATGGCCAGGAGTGTGTCTGCTGCACCATATGGTGAGTGTATGTTTCCTTATTAAGGAAACTGCCAAACTATTGTCCAGAGTTGCTGTACCGTCGTTATGTTCCCACCAGCAGTTCATGAGATCCACTTTCTCCACGTCCTGTCTGCATCTGGTATTGCCACTATTTATTATTTAAGCTGTTCTAAAAGGCATACAGTGATAAGCTCCTTTTAAAATAAGAGCAAATATTGTACATTCAACATTTTGTGTTTATAATTACATAATCATTAACCTTTTCACCTCAAAAGCACTGCTCATTCAATCTAGGTCAACATTCTCTATAAGGACTTACCAATCTTACTAATATATTTTAGAGGAAAATAAATGTCTTGAAAAACAAAAAGGTATTGGCTTATTTTATCAGATTTCTGTCCCATTCTCCCCATTCTCCCTCCCACCCCCCACCCTACAAATTTCCACTAGCCCTTCTCATAGCTCTTAGTATCACAGAACTGTTGGTAGTCCCTATCTGAAGAGAAAGAAGTACTGCATCACGTTTTCTGATTGTGGAAAGTCATTAGGAACATAAGCCAATGGTCTTTAAAACATTTAACCTTTTCTATTGATAAAAATAGATTATAATAAGGGAAAAGAAATGAATGGTTAAACTAGAAGGGCCCTAACCTCCCTGCCTCTTCCTTTGGTGGCATGTGGTGAGTGAGCTCAGCGAGAAGCACCGGTCTGCTTCACGGAGCTACATATGCTTCAGCTGCGGAGCAGTCACTACCAAAGGTGACCACTCGCTTTTTCTCTCTCCTGTTTTTATCTACTGTATAAGCTATGATATGGAATTCAGTTAGAAAAACAGGCCAGGTGTGGTGGCTCATGCTGTAATCCTAGCACTTTGGGAGGCTGAGGCAGGAGGACTGCTTGAGCCAGGAGTTTGAGATCAGCCTGGGCAACACAGTGAAACCTCATCTCTACAAAAAATAAAAAGCATCAGCCAGGTGCGGTGGTGCATGGCTGTGGTCCCCACTACTCAGGATGCTGAGGCAGGAGGATCACTTGAGCCCGAGAGTTCAAGGCTGCAGCGAGCTGTGACTGTACCACTGCACTCCAACCTGGGTGACAGGGCAAGGCTGTTTCAAGGAAAAAAAAACAAACCAAAATTCATCTGTAACTGCAGCACCATAAACAGTTAATTTCCTTCACTTTTTCCTTCCAGTCCTTTCTCACAAAGGACATGGGACTGTTCTGCACATTTTTCTATTATATACACTGTCAGCCTCAAATGGCTTTTCCTGTATCCAGTTTGGACTTTGTTATCAGCTGATGAACAACATTTTGCAATATGATATGATATCAAAGGGTAGCAGATTGTATTGCCATCTTGGCTGCATTGCCACATACTGTTACTATACTTAATGATGTTAGGGCAAATTTTCTGTTTTGAGACGGAGTTTCACTCTTGTTGCCCAGGCTGGAGTGCAATGGCGTGATCTTGGCCCACTGCAACCTCCGCCTCCCGGATTCAAGAGATTCTCCTGCCTCAGCCTCCCAAGTAGTGGGATTACAGGCGTGCATCACCACACCCAGCTAATTTTATATTTTTAGTAGAGATGGGGTTTCACGATGTTGGTCAGGCTGGTCTCGAACTCGTAACCTCAAATGATCCACCTGCCTCAACCTCCAAAAGTGCTAGGATTACAGGTGTGAGCCACTCCGCCCAGCCTAGGGCAAATTTTCTTTAGTGGAAACCCATAGAGGAGAATTTCAACCAAATCAGCTCTACTACTTCTTTTTTCACACACTGGGATTCAAGGTAAGATTTCATTTGAAGAAATAGTTTTGTGACTTTAAAAGCTTGATCATGATTTATTATGGTTTATACTTGTTAGTCTATGAAAATGAGTAAATACAGAAAAATTAAGTGCTGATATCAAATATGAGAGCAAGTCTCATAAACTTGATACCACTGTAATAAAGATGGAAATATTTCAGATGTCCTGAGACAGATCTTTAGCCTCAAAGAGATGCTGACTAGACTTAAAAACCATTAACTATGAATTCAACTGTGAAAAAAAATGGTAACAAATTCATTAACTTAAAAAATGCTACAGATCTGTCCTGAAAGACCGCAGCAAAGAGGCTGTCAGTCAATATTTAATACCTTAAAATAGACCACAGCAAAGAGGCTGTCACTCAATATTTAATACCTTAAAATAGACCACAGCAAAGAGGCTGTCAGTCAATATTTAATACCTTAAAAGTTTTTCTGAGAAAGAAACAACTTCATAACAAGAAGTTCCTAGTTTGGCACACATTTTCAGGAATCTGTTCTGTGGAGAAAGAAGGGGACTGACTGTGTACATTCCATTTCATATTGGACTTCTTTCCTGTAAATACCCCGAATATCTTTTTCATGTTGCTATAATGTCTCTGTGATTATTACACTTTTCAGTGATTGTATATTTCTAGCTATTTTGTAAAAGACCAATTGTCTTACATCAGCAAACCCTCAAGTGCTAGCTAAAGAGCAGGAAAATCAAGATTGTTTAATAAGTTATCTTACAACACATTTCAGAATAAGTGCAACTACTATTAAAAGGTGTTAACACAATATTAAAGTGGATGGATTTCAGGATGGCCCCATAAACTCCAGTGAAATCATAGGCAAAAAATTGTATATATGATATGCATAGCACTAAAGTAATATAAAACATTTTGCATTATACAATGACATTTTAGATGTGGTTGGCCTTTGACCAAGCAGCCCAGTCCACATATCCAATACATCAGCAAATCCTGTTGGCTCTACCTTCAAAATGTCAGAAATCCAACCACTTCCCTCCTGGCTCAACTACAACCCCAGTGATTCCACGTTACCATTGTCTTTCTCCTGGGCGACTCTAATGGTCTCCCTTTATCGCTCTTTCCTCCTTATCATATGTTCTCCATACCACAGCCACAGTTATCCTTTCAAAACCCAAGTGTGGCAGACAGACTCTCAAGGTGGCCCCTGTGATGCCTGCTTGCTGGTGTTCATGCCATTGTGTCGCCTCCTCCCCTTGTTGCATGTGAGCAGGACCTGTGATTAGCTTCTAACCAACAGAATATGGCATGGGTGACGGGGTGCTTATGTGAGTTTATGACATAAGACTTCAGTGTCCATCTTCCTGTAGTGTCTCACCCCTGCTGGCTGTAAGGAAGCAAGTGGCCATGCTGGAAATCCCATGTGGCAAGGAACCGTGGGCAGCCTCTAGAAGCTGAAAGCAGCTCCTGGCCAACCACATAACAAACAAACACACACACACACACCCCAAAACAAAAACAACTGGAGTCTCTCAGCCCTATAGCTAGAGAACGGAGTTCTGCCAACAACTGTGCAAGCAGGGAAGCAGATCCTTCCCTAGTCAAGCCACAGAGGAGAACCCAGCCCCAGTCGGCACCTTGATTGCTACCTGGTGAGGTCCTCAGTAGAGGACCCAGTTAAGGATTGCCTAGACTCCTGACCCATATTAACTGTGAGATAATAAAATGTGTGTTATGTCTTAATTTCCTAACTTTGTGGTAACATTTGTGTGTGGCAATAGAAAACTAATACACCAAATCAGATCAAGTCACTCCCTAGTAAAATCCTCCAGATGTTCCCCATCCCATGGCCGATATGGCCAGTAAGGCACCATCCTATCTAGCCGGTGGCTGACCTTCTCACCGCAGCTCCTCTCTTTCCTCTCCTGTGGCTCCTCCCCAGGCACAGAACTTCCCTGCTGTTCCTGGAGCACACTGCAGCCTTTACAGCTGCCTGCCTCCAGTCTGACATGCTCTTCTCCTGCACACACCTTCATGGCTTTCTACTACACACACGGCAAATGGCGCCTCCTCAGGTCTCCCTGAGCCAATCAATTGAAAAGGGCAATCCCTGTCACCAGCTAGCCCCTTTTCCAGCTTTATTCTTTTTCACAGCAGTTAATGGCACTCGACATGTTTACTATCTGTCTCCTCAAGCAGATCCACTAAGGTAAGGGTTTCATGTGTCTTGTTCACTATTGTTTTCCAAGTGCCAAGAATAATACCTGCCACATAGGAAGCAGCTTAATACACGTGTACCGAATAACTGAATTTCACTTCGAGCAATCTGACCTACAGAAATAGATGCACAAAGGTGGATGACAAAGAACATTCATTATGGAATTTAAAAATATTTATGTATCTATTTATTTATTGGGAATAGGTTAAATTATTTATTTATTGGGGAAATAGGTTATTTATTTACTTATTGGGAAATAGGTTAAATATGGTACATTTTACTATGACTAAAATAAGACTGTTAAAAAGAATGAAGTAAAATCTATATGTACTGCCACAAATGTATTTATGATATCGTGTGTGAATGGGAAGAAAATGTCTGATACTTATGTTTAGAAAACCCTTAAAAATGTATTATTATATATGTTTATAACTATATAGAAAACGTTATAAAAGGCTACCTATCAAACTATGAACAATGGTTATCTCTGATGAGGAGATGAAGAATTGAAGGGATGAAAGAAGAATTTCACTCTGCTATCTTTTTTGTATTGTATTGATTGTATTCTATGACTTTACTACATTAGATGGCATTTTAAAATTACAAACTTGATTTTTTTTTTTTTTGAGATGGAGTCTCGCTCTGTCACCCAGGCTAGAGTGCGGTGGCGCGATCTCAACTCACTGCAACCTCCACCTCCAGGGTTCAAGCGATTCTCCTGCCTCAGCCTCCCGAGTAGCTGGGACTACAGGTGCCCGCTACCACGCCCGGCTAATTTTTTGTATTTTTAGTAGAGACGGGGTTTCACCATGTTAGCCAGGATGGTCTCGATCTCCTGACCTCGGCTGTGACCACTGTGCCCGGCTGATTTTTTTTAAAAGGTAGAAAAATGTCAAGAGTAATTTTAGGTTGGACACAGTGGCTCATGCTTATAATCCCAGCACTGTGGGAGGCCAAGGCAGGAGAATTGCTTGAGTCCAGGAGTTTGAGACCAGCCTGGGCAATGTAGTGAGACCCTATCCAGCTACTCGGGAGGCTGAAGTGGGAGGATCTCTTGAGCCCAGGAGTTCAAGGCTTGAGTGAGCTATGAACACGCCACTGTACTCCAGCATGGGTAACAGAATGGGGACCCTGTCTTTAAAAGAAAATAAAAATAAAACAATAAAAAAACAAGTAAAAACCATTTCACATAGAAATTACCAGTGTCCCCTCTCTCCTTTTTATGACTAGCCACTGGACACTCAAAGTTTAAGCACATTTTATCACTATCTTCTTCCTACTACTCTTCTTTGCTCAAGAAGTACCAAACTCTCAACATGGAAAGTTTTAACATTTTACCACAAATTCCTGCTGATTTTATCCCTAGAACTATACCCTACTGAAGCATTCCTAAAAAGCCAGGTTCTGGTCTCTTCCACCCCCCACCACCATCCCATGCTACCTTCTTAATGCTCCTTTTGGTCCTGAGGCCCCAGCCTCTCCGCTCCGTTTTGATGATCTCTGCATCAGGGTATAGTCTCTTTGTAAAGCACTGGTTCTGACAACGATCTCCAGCTGGGCACACCTGCGGGTGGCATTCATACTGCAACATTC
This sequence comes from Pan troglodytes, assembly GCF_028858775.2. NCBI lineage: Eukaryota > Metazoa > Chordata > Mammalia > Primates > Hominidae > Pan > Pan troglodytes. The sequence continues at coordinate 46,689,327 of NC_072405.2, forward strand.
TGTTCAGGCACTCCGATTCCAAGCCACAAGGGTTTTCATCAGCTGGCTTGCAGTTACAGCGGGGAATCTCTGACAGGTCAGCAACCTGGATCTGCACCTTTCCTATTACTTTGTTAGCCTAGAAAACAAAATCACAAGCGAGAGAAAGGCAGCAGGTAAGTCATCTGGCAATGTGAACAGGAACATCTAAAACATCCACGCTACTGCCTCGTGGTGCTACTCCGAGAAAGGTTATCTTTCCTGATGAATAAGCTGAGATTAATAACCATCTCTTTTGTCATTTAGTTGACAAAAATATCAAAGCCTCATGTGAATTTTCACTTATTTATCCTGGGTATTTCTACTTTCACTAGATGGAAATTTCATAACTGAAAACAAGAGAAAATACGCTTGTTTGTGGGTTCTCTGAAATAAAGGGAGTAAACACCTATATTCTCATTTGGTGGCGGGATAACCTGGTAGAACAAGAACAGGATTTCACACAAGACATGTTGCTACTAGGTATGAGAGGACTTATCAAAGACCTAATTTTCACAGCACAATAACTATGGCTCCCATTTGATGCTTCCAACAGAAGCTCTGTTTTACAGAAGACTGTGATAATTAGCAAAAGTTTGCACAAGTCAAAAAGGGTCTTTAACTACTAAAGAGTAATGCATTTCGTCTCATCTATTAAATACCAATGCTTTCATAGTAAAGACTTACTTTGTTTCTTATTTTATTTGGCAATCCCAGGCCAGAGATAAAGACTTACTTTGATGTGTTTGTAGGGAGGGGGTTTTCTTGAGTTTTTTTCAATCTCTAGGGCTTCTTTACTTTCTCTTTGTGCTTTCAATTCCTGGAAACGTTTTGCAGCTTCTTCCAGTGCTGCCAATAAGATGATACAAAGTATGTAAATACCAAAAACCAAAGGAAAATTGATGGGATAGTAGTTTTACGCTGCCTTCCCAATGCTTTGCATCTGGCCTGAGATTTTTCTTTTTAAAATTATTTTCTGGAAGTTACTGTTTACCACCAGGATGGGGTAACAATGAAATAGGATATAACTCACTGAACACTATGCTCTGTGCATGCTGTTGCCTCAGGGGAGAGGCTCTACTTCAATGATCAGAAGTCTCCAAGTGACCCTAAGAGCAGCTTTTTGCCTCGTAATAGATTTAAATTCATTTTACCCTTACCAGAAAGCCAAACTTGCTGGCAACTCATTGCAAAAGCAGTTGTAAGGCTTTTCATGGGAAGTCTTTACTACTCTTCTGTTGCAAAGGAACTTCACTTGATTAAAAAGACTATTCTCAGGCTGGGCTTGGTGGCTCAGAGCTATAATCCCAACACTTTGGAAGGCTGAGGTGGGCAGATCGCTTGAACCCAGGAGTTCAAGACCAGCCTGGGCAACGTGGTGAAACCCTATCTCTATAAAAAGTACAAAAATTAGCTGGGCATGATAGTGGGCACCTGTAGCCCCAGCTACTCGGGAGGCTGAGGCAAGAGGATCGCTTGAGCCCTGGAGTTCAAGGCTGCAGTGAGCTGTGATCATGCCACTGCATTCCAGCCTGGGCAAGAGTGAGACCCTGTCTAAAAAAAAAAAAAAAGACTATTCCTAGAATAATCTGTGTTTATAGAAAGACACTGAAGAAATTCCTTTCAAATACACAGCACAGTCTACAATATTGAAATGTATTTTAAACCTGGTTCTAATGTGACTGGAAGCTTATGGACACAGGATCATAATGTCTAGTGAAAATTCTCTAATACCAGAAATATTAGGGAGGTGAGGAGATGTTGAGAAACTGACACCGGAGTTGTAGTTTTGAGTCATTGTAAACACCATCCAGCTTACCCTTTTTGAAGGTCTTGTTAATACTAGTCTGCCCCTCAGCAAAGCTTTTGTCTCCTTCAACATAAGGGAACACTCTGCCCTGGTGTACCCAGTAGTAGTCATGAGAACCAAAGAAGAATACAGGGAAGTCCCCCAAGTCATGTTTAAGGCCCTGGATGTTCAGTGGCACAGACCTGGGGTTGCAGATCTCTGCTGGCCACCATCTGAAAACGAAAGCAATTTTAGATCAAGAAGGCAAAAACGAAACAAAAAACCACTATTTACAAGATTGGCAGAAGGGAAAAAAGTTTTTGTATTTTGCAATTTTCATTCAGATTCTAAGAACATAAAATACCACACATCATTATAAAAAGTAATGAAATAGTGAACACAGACTAAACAAATTAGGCCCTAAACACCTGATCTACTTTCTTTTAAAAAATATTTCATATTTATAAAATATATATCATGAAAATGTTCTAAAATGTAATAATAATACTGAACCTACTACCCAATGATATTCCAAACCTAATTTCAATCCTAGAAAAGTCATGTTTCCCCCCAAACTTAATACTGAGATTATCTTTCAAGGTATAACAGTTTATTTCTAGTAGTCAATGGAATCATTTTGAGAATAAACTGATGCTATCATAAAGAATGGCCACTCCCATTCAAATCAGCATTTAGTCTCGAGTCAACCTGGGCAAACACCTCTTGGTCAAATGTACTAGGTTTTATATCACTTTGTATTTCAGAATCTAATTCATCTTAGATCATAATTAAACATGGAATAGTGGACAGAATGAAAATATAACTGTTTCAGGCTATGATAATTGAATACTACAGCAGTCACTAAATGAAACCATCTGTGAGGAAATCTGAAAGTTTCTAGCAAGCAGACAAGTTAAGAATTGAATGATGAAGCTAACAGTCAGAAAATGAGGCCAACCTCATGGGCTTTTGTAGTAAATATACATAGACTTAAATTTTTTGAATCTCTTATTTTACATATGCCTAATAAAACAATTTTTAACACATAACTGTATTATTGAGAAGATAAATGATGACATGATTGCACTCCCAGATTTATATTGCAGAACTTGATAAAGTGTCACCTGAAAGGTACTCTGCTGTTCATCTAAGAATTGAAAACATGGGTAAGAATCCATGCTCAAATTGTAAACAAAACAAAAACCAATATTTTCTGTGATTGATACTTGGTTCATTCTCAAAGCAGGCTCTATTTATTTCTAAACAACTTTAAGGTAATTAAATATGTATACAGTTACTGCCTTCACTAACGTCAGTTAGGAAGAGTCACATGTTCTGCCTGGGTTTGTTCCAGGTCCTCATATTTTCCCCCAAGAAGCAACACATTGGAATAACTAGTTATTGAAAATAAACAGCTTCATGCAGCCCCACTGGGCCTGATTGGAAAGAAATACATTAAGAATTAGTTCACGGATGGAAGTCTTTCCAAAACATACAAGAAGAATCTGACCTAGATATAAAATCTCACTGGACTATGAATTTAATTGGAGCACTGTTTTGGGTTTCTTTAAAATGTAATATAATTAAAATTTAAGTGTTAAAATAAATCAAAGACATTTTTATATCCATAACTTTAAAAAATTGAAGTTTATTTGAAGATCTGAAGGCTTCTTACATTGTTTTAGATATTTCTTATCTAGAAATGTCTTAAATGTATTAATTTTCAAACTGTGCACCCTTCTCCATGCCAGAAAGATACATATTTTTCAATTATGAAAGCAGTATGCACTTCTTTTAAAAATTAAAACAATGCAGAAATGTATAGTAGAAAAGTGAAAATGCCTCTTCTTGTAATCTCATCCTTGACACTATTAACATTAGATGTATTTCTTCCCAGGTATTAAAAACATACTGTATTGGCCAGGTGTGGTGGCTCAGGCCTGTAATCCCAGCACTTGGGGAGGTTGTGGCGGGCAGATCACTTGAAGTCAGGAGTTCAAGACCAGCCTGGCCAACATGGTGAAACCCCGTCTCTAATAAAAATACAAAGATTAGGCCAGGCACGGTGTCTCACGCCTGTAATCCCAGCACTTTGGGAGGCCAAGGCGGGTGTATCACGAGGTCAGGAGATCGAGACCATCCTGGCTAACATGGTGAAACCCCATCTCTACTAAAAAAAAAAAAAACAAAAAATTAGCCGGGTGTGGTGTCGGGTGCCTGGAGTCTCAGCTACTTGGGAGGCTGCGACAGGAGAATGGCGTGAACCCGGGAGGCAGAGCTTGCAGTGAGCCGAGATCGTGCCACTGTACTCCAGCCTGGGCAACAGTGTGAGACTCTGTCTCAAAAAAACAAACAAACAAACAAAAAAAACAAAGATTAGCCAGGCATCATGGCATGCGTCTGTAATCCCAGCTACTTGGGAGGCTGAGGCAGGAGAATCACTTGAACCCGGGAGGCGGAGGTTGCAGTGAGCCAAGATCGCGCCACTGCACTCCAGCCTGGGCGACAGAGCGAGACTCTGTCTCAAAAAAAAATACAAACATTAGCCAGGCGTCATGGCATCCATCTGTAATCCCAGCTACTTGGGAGGCTGAGGCAACAGAATCGCTTGAACCCAGGAGGCAGAGGTTGCAGTGAGCCGAGATCGTGCCACTGCACTCCAGCCTGGGACAGAGCAAGACTTTGTCTCAAAAAAAAAAAAAAAAGAAAAAGAAAAAGAACCGGGGGGGAGGTTTGATCTCAATACCCCAGATCTCAGCTAAAAATGAAGTTCTAAAATTTAAATGGGTAAACATGTCTAACATATGTAAAAGAGAGAGAACAGGCTGGGCGCAGTGGCTCATGCCTGTAATCCCAGCACTTTGGGAGGCTGAGGCCGGTGGATCAGGAAGTCAAGAGATTGAGACCATCCGGGCCAACATGGTGAAACCCCGTCTCTACTAAAAATACAAAAATTAGCCAGGCGTGGTGGAGCGCGCCTGTAGTCCCAGCTACTCGGGAGGCTGAGGCAGGACAATTGCTTGAATCCAGCAGGCGGAGGCTGCAGTGGGCCAAGATCACACCACTGCACTCCAGCCTGGCAACAGAGCGAGACCCTGTCTCAAAAAAAAAATTAAAAAGAGAGGGAGAACAAACATAGCTCTTGCTAAAAAAATTACAGTATATTTAAAATTTTCTAGAAATATATTTTAGAGCCGGGCACAGTGGCTCACATCTGTAATCCCAGCACTTTGGGAGGCCGAGGCGGGCGGATCAGCTGAGGTCAGGAGTTCGAGACCAGCCTGGCCAACACAGTGAAACCCCGTCTGTACTAAAATTACAAAAATTAGCCAGGCGTGGTGTCAGGTGCCTGTAATCCCAGTTACTTGGGAGGCTGAAGCAGGAGAATTGCTTGAACCTGGGAGGTGGGGGTTACAGTGAGCAGAGATCATATCACTACATTCCAGCCTGGGTGACAGAGTGAGACTCCGTCTCAAAAAAAAAAAAGAGAAATATATTTTACCTAGGATTCTAACTGAAAAGCAGAACTCTATTGTGCTATCTTGAATAGTATCTATTTTCTTTGTAAAATGATAAATATATGCCTCAAAATGTAGAGTTCTTTAGTTTAATTGTGTTTTTTTGTTGTTTTTTTCTGAGACAGGGTCTTGCCCTGTTGCCCAGCCTGGAGTGCAGTGGCACAATCATAGCTCACTGTAGCCTTAACCTCCTGGGCTCCAGCAATCCTCCAGACTTAGTCTCCCAAGTAGCTATGATGCTACCACACCTGGCACGCCACTATGCCCAGCTAATTTGTATATATTTTGTAGAGACAGAGTTTTGTCACGTTGCCCATGCTGGTCTTGAACTCCTCAGCTCAAGCAATCCACCTGCCCCAGCCTCCTACAGTGCTAGGATTACAGGCATGAACCACTGTACCTGGCCAAGTTTTAAAACTGTATCACTATACCTGTTCAGCAAAGGCTCGTTGAAGCCTTAAAGGAGAAAGTACTATTGAAATAATGGTACTCACATACTTCCTGCTTCATTCCCTTAAGACTAAAGCCTCTTAATGGAATAATCTCTCCTTAAATTCTAAAAAGTTTTCTCTTTACACATGGTTTAGGGCTAAAATGGACGAGATTCAGGGGCAAAGAGCTATTTTGACCAGAATATAAACTTGATTTTATTAGAAATCAGAAATCAACATATACCTAATTAAGACACAAAGAAAATATCATCTCTGGCCAAGTGTGGTGGCTCATTCCTATAATTCTAGCACTTTGGGAGGCTGAGGCAGGAGGATCGCTTGAGCCCAGGAGTTCGAGACCAGCCTGGGCAATATAGTGAGTCCCCATCTCACTATATTTATTCAATTTAAATTTAAAAAATTTTTTTTAAGTTTTTTTTTGGCCGGGCGCGGTGGCTCACACCTGCAATCCCAGCACTTTGGGAAGCCAAGGCGGGCAGATCACGAGGTCAGGAGATCGAGACCATCCTGCCTAACACAGTGAAACCCCATCTCTACTAAAAATACAAAAAAATTAGACGGGCGTGGTAGCGGGCGCCTGTAGTCCCAGCTACTCGGGAGGCTGAGGCAGGAGAATGGCGTGAACCCGGGAGGCGGAGCTTGCAGTGAGCCGAGATCGCGCCACTGCACTCCAGCCTGGGCGACAGAGCAACACTCCGTCTCAAAAAAAAAAAAAAAAAGTTTTTTTTGGAAAAAAAAAAATCATCTCCACTGTCCATATAAGACCTTTTATTCCAAAATCTAGTAGTACATAGCCCATTAGTATAAAACAGCTTTCAGGACTTAAAAACAAAAGTTGGTGGGCATGGTGGCTCATGCTTATAATCCCAGCACTTTGGGAGGCTGAGGTGGGCAGATTGCTTGACTCATGAGTTTGAGACCAGCCTGGGCAACATGGCGAAACATTGTCTCTACTAAAAATACAAAAAACTAGCCAGGGGTGGTGGTGTGAACCTGTAATCCCAGCTACTTGGGGGGCTGAGGTGGGAGGATGGCTTCAGCCAGCAGGTGGAGGGTGCAGTGAGCTGAGATCATACCTCTGCACTCCAGCCTTGGTGATAGAGCCAAACCGCCTCACAAACAATCAACCAACCAATCCCAAAGAAAAAGAAAAAGAAATTCAATAATGAATTAGGAACACAACCTTCCCAACCCCTTAAGAACCCAGCCTCAAAACATGGTTCTTTTCTTTTTTTTTTAAGGAAGTAGGTCCATGCTGTCTACCTATCTATCTCCAAGTCACTCTGTATCCAGAGTATGAAACTGGTCTGCACAATGACTGAATACTTCCTCTTTGTTCTTGGAAAAACTTGCCTGTAATTTCCCAATTTGACCCAAACAATCTGCTTGTAATGTAGTTTCTTGCCAGCTTTACAGTCATTACAATTCCAGCAGCCTTCTGGCATTTCTATGCTTAGGCATTCCGGGTGGAAGGAAGCTGGGCACGATTCACAGCAGAGCAATCTTCCACCTTGAAACAAATAAACAGTCTTAATAACTGAGAAAAGAGGAGAGAGAAAAAGAAAGAAAAAGGAGAAAGTTATCTTTTCAGCACATTAAATTTGTTTCAAATTGGGGGAAAATAACAAAGGGACTGAGTCATATCTACAGTGATGGATTAAAATAGCAAGTGAACGTATTTAGCTACTTTTCAGGGTTTCAGTGGCCAGAAACTCAGAGCTTCTGAGTAGTACCAAAAGCATCCATGTACTCTTTACTCCTTTAAACTATGGGCTACTGAGGTATCAGTTTAGAAGCTAAACTCTTAACATATGACCAAATTGAAGCATAAAATCTTTTGACTGAGTAGATTTGAGAGGTTTTTCAAACATGTAAGTAGCAACTTTCTTTTCTCCTTCAGAGGTAAGAAAGAAAGCAAGTCATCGTTGTATTTTAATCCAGTGCCATGGTTAACTAAATTCCTTTACAATATAATTAGCAAGCAAAAAAATAGCCAATAGGTTGATCAGTACTTTTTTCTTTCCATAAAGAATACAAAAAGCAAAAGGAACACAGAATCTCAAATTGGTGATTATGCTATCATTACCTTTTGGTGAAGATATACAGGCTATACAGCAGTGGTTTGCAACTTTTTCATCACCAAGGATTCCCTTTTCCCTCCTCATGAACCCACATAATTTCAAATATTTTATCAACAACCAAAAAACCTCTCTTTCTCTCTCTCTCTCCCTGTGTGTGTGTGTGTGTGTGTGTATTCTCTCTCTCTCTATACATATACAGAGAATATATTTTGAGACGGGCTCTATCTTGCCCAGGCTGGTCTTGAACTCCTGGCCTCAAGCAATCCTCCTGCCTCAGCCTCCCAAACTGTTGGGATTACAGGCGTGAGCCACCATGCCTGGCCAAAATCTGCATTTTAAAAGTAACAATTTCTCCAATTTTTATTAACCAAAGAAATATATAACTGCCAATCAGAGATTCTGATCCCAATAACAAAACTAGTATTATCCCATTAAATTGTTAAAATCATAGCCAAATTTTAAAAACTCATGCAGTTTGATTCTGTACAAATGTGTAATTGTTAGATTTTCTGAAATATTAAACATAGTTCAAAAATTTTGTTTACATAAGTCTCTTCTGACTTCATATTGAGAACCACTGCTTTATAGCATAAAATTAAGTAGTTATCAGTATAGAATGAAGTACCATATGCAAGGAGCTAATTCCAAGTTCCCTATCAAAACTCTTTCCTTTTAGATACACAAAATACTCTCTGGATTGAGACCAAAACAGGTGTGGCAAACAAAATAGTTGTAAATGCTAAGAAATATGAAATTCTGGGAGGAAATTAGGTATTTCTAATATGTATTTTAATACGTGACAGCGAATGTTAACCACTGAAGATGAAATATAATAAAGACAAATATTTATTGAAAAAATTGATCTTTTCATTGGAAAATCAGGTCTATAACCCATGAGTGTACGAAGATTTAAAGTCTCATAAGCAAAAGGGTAAGAGCCCTCTATGCAACTTTATCAAATCACATGCTCCAACCTTCTGAGGGCTTGCTACCAATTTTCCAGAAAATCTTGTCTTCCTATAAATTTTCAAACTTCTGATTAACATAAAAACAAAAAGAAAATCCATATACAACCCATGATGAATTAAATCACTATATTTCCTCTGCTTAAAAGCTTTTACTTCAATCATCAAGATTTTTTTTCTGGGACTACATCTCAGTATAGATTAATTTATTCAATTTACCAACCTAGAGATCAGATGCCCAAGTGCTCTACACTTAGGGAGGGAATTCGTCTATAAATTTAAAGTAAAATGAGATTATTCATTTTTTTTTTCCATCAGAAAGGAATGACCAGCAGGGAGAAAAGTCTGCAAACAGCTTTAGAGGACATGTGATTATTAGTACTGACCTAGAAAAGTCAGGCTGGCCATTTTTAACATTATGGAATAGTTCTTAATTTTAAGTCTTATTTCAGAGGAAATACAGAGCCAGAATCATCAGAGAAAATCATCATGATAAAGATGCTTAAAATACACAAGGGAAATAAAAAAAAATATGAATGGTCCACCTTGGTGCTATGCAAGAAAACTAGGATACAAGAGAAGTAAGATATGGTTCAAGTTAAGCAAACAGAGGGCTCAAAATAATTTCAATTCGTGTCAAAGTTAATACTGAGTACTGAAAACAAAGTAAGCAACAATTGAATTAATCTAATTTTATATAGGTACCAGCAAGAAAATAAAGCATTTCCTAAAATGTCTCAGGCAGAATAATTATGGAGTAAGTCAAACCTATGTTCATTTTTTTGTTTTGGAAGTAGGCAGTAGTATCAATAAGGTGATATAATCTGACTGCAGAAAACAGACAAAAAAGCCAGTACTCTCTCCAATACTTCTAATATGTTCCAATCGACTTGCTTAGTCTCACTTTCTTTTAGTCATGAGTTGCCACTTCAGATGTCTGACAAAGAGCAAAGATACATCAAACAGGCAACACAAAGAATTTTTTCAAAAGCCCATTTCAAATACACCTACTGTGTGTGTGTGTGTGTGTGTGTGTGTGTGTGTGTCGAGTATATTAGTTATGAATGAAGTTTTCTTTAAAGATTCTGAACTTGGCCCCAGATCATAATGGGAATGTACACAGGAAAAGGCCCTCACCTTTCAAGCTCATTTATTTTTCCCAGTGGGATAATAACTCCCCAAATAAGACATCATTGTTAAATCATTTTTATAACAGGTAGGCTATGGAAAACTAAACACAATATAAAGTTTTCTTCCATAGGTTAAATTAACTGGGAGAATAGAAATATCCATTTAGCTCTTGGTACTGTGTGGATAATTATCCATCAGCAATTCAGCTGGGCTGCCTTCCAGCATCCAGTATTAGGGGTATTCTCCCCAACCAGCTTCCCACCAATGTCTCCTAAGGGAAGGGCAACTAGTTTTCATAGCATCTTAACCAAACATTTAAGAAGCCCAATGACAGAACATATTCTAAAAGCAAACTTTCAAGTATCAGTATCTTAGTTTCCCTCTTTTAATAACCTACCTTGTTATTTAGTTGAAAGTTAGTAACAAATTATACCCTATCTTTTCTATTCCAACTTGAATGATAGTTTCACACCAGGAAAAAGAGAAAGAACATTTAGAATATGATTCTATATTTATACTGACCAAAATCCTAGTCTTCCTATTTTAATAACTTATAAATATGGAATGTGTAAAAATTTATTCAAGGGAAGAGTATGTAAAAATGTGCAACAATGGAATTATTTTAAGCCCTTTTTAATAATTGTGCAGCCATATGAAGAAACAGTCACAACCACCAAGGCAGAATTTACCAAAAGCAACAGATGGTGCTTGACAGGCATACATTTCCCCCCTATATTGAAAGAGAAAAAAATAGGAAATGCAAAAATAAAAGCAAGAGAAACTATTTTGATTATTACCTTTCTCACATTTCTTTTTGGAAGCTGACGAAGAAGGAATCATAGGTAATTTCATCAACTCAGCACGATTTGATTCATTCAGTAGGTAGTGGGACTTATAGGCATATGAACTGAACATGGGGTCTGAATGGTCCTGAACTATCAGCCCTATACGAAACAAACAGAAAGAGATGAGCTGCAATGAAACTACCCATGATTCCATGAGGAAAAAATAAACCAACAGCTATTATGTATGCTTCAAAGCTGGGGTGGGGAGGGCGAAAATGAGAATATGAAGAAAAAAGAAAGATCTGACAGAAAGGTTTTCTACAGTTTTCAAAGGGAGTCTGAACTACTCAATTCCTTATCCCTATATATTATAGAAACCTAAATTCTGCAGAAGAAAACTTCAAATAATTTGAAGATATAAACACTTGACATCATACAGAAAACCCCTTAGGGAAAACAAAGCTACACTGCTTCGTATTTGGATGTACAATGACGACAACCCAAAGAACAAAATGATATTATATATCATGTAATGAGATAGAAATAAGAATCATTTACATAAGTAGACCCTGATCTACCTTCAATATATCAAGTAGCACTTTAATGCAGAATGGAAGTCTCTCCTTTTTTCTATTCATATCTTCAGACATACTCAAAGAAATCCTAACTTTCTCTGCCAGATAATGAAACTCTTCTCTATCAATATGGTACATGTTTTATTTCATTTTATATTATATTTTATTTTTTTTGAGACAGAGTCTTGCTCTGTCACTCAGGCTGGAAGGTAGTGGTGTGATCATGGCTCATTGCACCTTTGAATTTCTGGGCTCTAGCGATCCTCTGGCCTCAGCCTCCCGAGTAGCTGGGACTACAGATACATGCCACCACACCAGGCTTAATTTTTAAATTTTTTTGTAGAGATGGGGTCTATAATAGCTTTTGTGCCCAGGCTGGTCTCTAACTTCTAGCCTTAAGTAATCCTCCCACCTTGGTCTTCCAAAATGTTGGGATTACAGGCATGAGCCACTGTGCCAGGCCTGGTACATGATTTTAAAGGAGCCATAATTTCCTGAACTTTACTGAGGTAATGCAAACATTTTCATTTTTTCCCTGCCACAATATAAAATGATTACCAACTTAAGCGTTAATAAAAACAATCTTTTTGATCTACCAATTACAGCTATGCTACTTGGAGGAAAACACTAAAGCTACCTGTGGTTCCCTCTTCTTTCCCTTACCCCTCCCCCAGTTAATTCATGATGTAGCTATAAGCCACTCCTAAACCTAGGCAACTGTGAGACCAGGGGACATTTCTCTATCCTCTATCTTGGTTACTGGATCAGTGTATAATGATGTAGGATTTACAATACAAATTACGGCAGCAGTTTTATTTAGAGATCATTTTGAAGGGGAGGGAAATTACCATTTACTTTTTTCTGTGGGCATTGTCTTCATACTCTACACTGAGACGAATTCAAGAAATATCTCTGACCTAAATAACAGAATGGAACTTGAAATTACTAACAATATGACAATCTTCTTTTTGTTTTGTTTTTTTGAGACAGGGTCTCGCTCTGTCACCCAGGCTGGAGTCCAGTGGCAGATCACAGCTCACTGCAGCCTCAACCTCCTGGGCTCGAGTGATCCTACCACCTCAACCTCCCGAGTAGCTAGGACTACAGCCATTTGTCCCCATGCCTGGCTACGTTTTTGATTTTTTTGTAGAGACGAGGTCTTGCTATGTTGCCCAGGCTGGTCTTGAATTCCTGGGCTCAAGCAATCCTCCCACCTCAGCATCTCAAAATGCTGGAATTACAGGCATGAGCCACGGTGCTCAGCCAGAGTCTTCTAATAAAAGTTATACAGGCTGGGCATGGTGGCTCACGCCTGTAATCCCAGCACTTTGGGAGGCCGAGACAAGCGGATCAGCTGAGGTCGGGAGTTTGAGACTAACCTGACCAACATGGAAAAACCCCATCTCTACTAAAAATACAAAAGAATTAGCCAGGCGTGGTGGCACATGCCTGTAATCCCAGCTACTTGGGAGGCTGAGGCAGGAGAATCGCTTGAACCCAGAAGGCAGAGGTTGCAGTGAGCTGAGACTGCACCATTGCACTCCAGCCTGGGCAACAAGAGCAAAACTCTGTCTCAAAAAAAAAAAAGTTATATAATGTTGAAATGAACTTTGTATATTTAATAGAGGGAGATGGAGTAGTGTAAAAGAATATGGGCTTTGAAATAAGAAGGATTAAGTACAAATACTAGTCCCTCCATTTAACAACTTGTGTGTCATTAGGTAAATTATTTAATCTGGGTTTCAGTGTTCTCACCTGTATACTATGGAGAGATAACTTCTTAGGGAAACTGTGGCAATTCATTCAGATAATGTTTAGTAAAGTTTGATTTACATATGCAAAATAAATTGCTATTATTTACTGTTAAAAGAAAACTCCAGCCTACATTATCCATTTAAAATTACCATTACAAAGAAAGGCACAGAATGTTAAGTAACTTATTTTACACAACCCTCTAAGATGAAAGGAGATGCTAAAGAATATGCACTACACTGAAAAATGTCCGCACACTTCTTGTGACTCCACGATTAGGTGGCATGTGGAAGAGGAGTGATGTCAAACCCTGAAACATTTCAAAAAATATTTCCAGACATTGTAGTCCTTAAGAAATAGCTTAATGATTTTAAACACCCAATAACCAAGAACTAAGAGAAAATCTATGTGGAGGGAAAAATTCTGTATAAGGCAAGAAACAAGCAAAACAAGCTAAGTTTTCTAATACCCAAACAGAAATGACTAAAGTGCTCCTTTCTGTGTGTGGATTTATTACAGTTATGTCTCCTTAAAAAAGGTGACCTTTATAAATACTTATAAAAGAACACATATTATTTACTTCTGAAAGACTTTTGATTTAAGCCTTCCCAGCATCTGATCTATTTAGAGTAAGTCTTTGTCAAATGCTAGAAAATAAAATGAAGGTTATGTTTACCATACAAAGTTTCACAGTTAAAATATGTGGGAATTAAATAATTTTGCTTAAACAGGCATTTAAATTCAGTAAATATTCCAGAATAACTGTCAAATTGTTAAGATGTAAATACAGATTCTGTTGTTAAACATGGGTTTTCCCTCCACTTACATTATTCTCAGAATTTAATCAAGTTATGTAAGTTAAATTTAACAAAGTGGCTAGAGTTTCTATGAGCGTACAATTTTCTAGCTGTCCTAAATTGAAAATACTATATTTTGTTTCACAACTCACTGCAGTCTTGAACTCCTGGGGTCAAGTGATCCTCCCTCCTCAGCCTCTCGAGTAGCTGGGACCACAGGCACACACCACCATGCTTGGCTAATTCCTTTATGTTTTGTAGAGATGGGGTCTTGCTATGTTGCCCAAACTGGTCCTGAACTCCTGGCCTTAAGCAATCCTCCTGCCTCAGCCTCCCAAGTGTTGGGATTACAGGCGTGAGCTACTGTGCCCAGCCTGAAAATACCTATTTTAAAGGTATCCCAATTATTGAATGAAGTAGAGCAAAAGAATATTAATTAATCTACTGATGGCATTTGATTCAGAATGTGCCCCAACATAAGCCAACATAATAGTTATAAACTTGACATTAAAATGCGGGCTAAATTATGCATGCTTATACACTGACAGGAAATGTCAGTGCCCAGCAATGGTAGCATAGAGTTTGCAAAGCAATAAGAGACTTTATGTTATCACTGCCACTCATCCGTTTAAAAGACTCTAAAGCTAAACATTCAACTGATAATACAATAATTTTTTCTTCTAATCATTACTTTCTTAGGAATGCAGAGATGGGAAAGGCAATGAGTGACACCTTTTTATTTATTATTTGCCCACCTGTTACGATATAGCAGGAAACATTTCAGACCTACTCCTCCATGATACCAGCCAGGTTTCAGAGCAGGATACATTTGACACTGCTGTAGTTAAGAAAGACACAGTACTTCCTGCTCCAAAGGCAGACAGTCACATGTGCTTATAAAACAGGCAAACAGAAAGTAGTGTCTACTACAGACCCTGCTAGCTACTCCACAAAGGACTACGATTTATTTAATCTTTTACTGCCTACCTCCAAGTAATGTTTTCATAATGAGAGATTATGAAAAAACATAGAGAGGTATGAAAAGCAAAACCACCTAAGATCTATCATACTACCTAAATTCTATTTTAAAAAGTTGTTATAGTACTTTCACCAAATTAAAATAACTGTCTCCTAAAGCAAAACCAACCAACCAAACAAAAACCACTTTCATGTTCAGTATGGTCTAAATAGAATCTAACAAGCATGATGGGCCTTAGAGGCCTTGAGAATAGTTCAGAGGGAAAGTCAGAAAACTTTGCACTTAAAAACAAACCAAAGCAATATTTAGGGATATTAGTTAGTTTTTATAATGCTTACTAAGTACCAAAAAAGTTTTATTATAATATGGCTTGAGATAAAGCCAGATATTCTGTATAACATTCAACTAAAGAAGTTTGATTTTATATTTATCACGAACCCAAGTTCACTGACCCCCGTAGGGCTACAGTATTGTTTTTAGTTGATCAATCTCTTGGTGTACTTAAACATCAACAGCTGGCAACAAGAAAGCCCACATGGCTGGCTCTGAACTAACACCACCACATATACTGCCTTGGCTGTGTCCCATCAGACCCTCCTCAATGCCAGACCAAAACATTATGATAAAATACAGCATAAACAACTGAAAAATGGATGTGCTAGTTTTGCCTTCCAAGTGAAATCTCAATCAGTTGAAAGTTCTGGTTTAAGATTATGAAATGGGAAGGATCTACTTTGAATAGAAGAGTTGTTTGCAGAAGGGAAAAGATTAATCTTTTAATGCTCCAAACAGAAAAACTAAGAACTTAACTATAATTCTGTTATTTTTAGAAATGCAGATTTTAGCTTAACTTATGGAAGAATTAGTATTCTAACACTTTGGACATCTAGCATTATGAAAGTTACTGGAAATGTTCATCTCTCTCAGGGATATATTACAGTGGAATTCTGCACTGGGTAGGAGATTCTACTAGATGGCCTGAGTTCTTTCCCAATGCTGAGACTCTATGTTAATGGAGAAATATGCCAATGACCTCAAAAATAAATGAAGAGAAAAGTCAGACACTCACCTCTGGCACAAACGAAACAAAAGCCTACATTTACAGCAGAAGAATTACTGCTCCGTTTGGAATGATTACTACAGATGAGAATGTAGGAGGATACTAACATGCTTCCAGCCGCAATGCAAGCATCTCCAGAGTGATAGGCAACTGGACATCTTAAACATCTCATCATGCGGCCTGTTTAAAGACAAGTCAAAAAGGAATCTAATAAGGCATCAGCGGGACATAAAAATAAGTTTCTGGAGTTGGGCTTTTTTGGGTCCCTCTGAGATGCTAGTTACAGTAGATGGAAAGCATTTTTTTCTTCCCTAGTCTGGCTCTGTTCCTATGCTATATGGCCCCTAAATGTAAGCCTAATAGTCACTTAGAGATCATCCAAAGAAAAAATTATTTGTTCCAATGCTGCAGAGACGGTGGTATCCAATATGGCATCTACCTGAAGGACTTTCAAGGGTATTTTGAACACATGGAATTTTCTTCTCATGGTCTGAATTTAGAATGTAATCTCTACTTAACATGTACTGTGTATGTACTGTGGCTGAACTGTTAAAGCTAGAGATACACAGAAGGAGAATGCCTTATGTTGTTTGTAATATATGCTTGATAATGTTATTTGCCACTGCCCTTAAAACAAAAATCTTTGTCTCCTTCTTCAGCTGTTTTACCTTTACTTGCTTTGTGGATATCTTTCTCCATAGAGCAGGCAGAGCAGCAGTGCTGAGGACAGCGGAATCCTTTTGATTCAAAGATGGCAGTGGGGAATTTGCGGACACAGGCTTCATGATAAAATTTCCCACAAGCACCAACAGAACAACGCTTCACATCTTTACCAGACACTTTACACGAAAAACATGGGTGCTGCCCTGGAAAATTGGTGAGGAATACAAATTAAATAAAATTGACTAAAGCATATTCAAGTAGAAGCAGCTACAGACATCAAACAGCTACTCCTAAAACAGACTCTATTACTATACTTAAGAATTTAATGCACAAAAAAAATTTAAAATAAATGCTAAATTAAAATTATGTTTTAAATTTTGCTAGAATAATTGATTATCAATTTGGAGACAGAATACTAAAAACAATTTAGATCTCCAAAACTGATTCCATAGAAAAGCCAGAACAGAATTTGTTTAACATCTGGTAGCAGACAGCAGCAAAGTTTTCCCCACATAGAATAAATAAATTACCAAAGGAAAGACAGATTCCATTAGATAATCACTGATTATTTCTATGTGCAAAATATACATAAAATGAAAACTCACAATCCTAATAAAAAAGAAAATTACAGCTAGACATATCTTATTCGAACTATAGAAAATCAAGGATAAAGAAAATATTCAAATTATCCACAAAAAAGACAATTACTTTCAAACAGAGCTGACTGAAAGAGAAAAATGGAAGCCAAAAAAACAATAGAGTGATATCTTCAAAGGGCTGAAAGAAAATAATTACCAAACCAGAATTCTATACCCAGTGAAAATATTCGTCAAGAATGAAGTGAAATCAACATTCGCCAGGGAGAATTAACAAAACCTAGTTCTTTGAAAAAGAATAATAAAACTGATACCTCTGGTAAGAATAACAAAAAAAGGAGAAAGATCCTAATATTAATATCAGATATGAAAAATGGAACATCACTACCAATCCTACAAACATTAAAAAGACAGTAAAAGGATATCACTATATTTTTGCTAATAAATTTGAAAATTTAGATGAATGGACAGATTCCTAGAAAAAAAGAACTTATGAACAATGGCACAAAAATAAACAGGACATATGAATAGTTCTGTAAACTATTAAAAGAAATTGAAACTATAATTGGAAATCTTTCAACAAAAAAAAATTTTAGGCCCAAATGGCTCCACTGGTGAATATGTCCAGTGTTCAAGGAGGAAAATAATGCCAAATATGAAAAAACTAAACAGGAAAAAAAGAAGAAACAAGTAAAAGACAAACAGATGTAGGGAAATATGCAACAAAAATGACAAAAGATTATGTTTTGTTGTATAAACAGTTTACATATGGAGAAAACGCACACAACATATATAAGCAAAGATAATGGAATAAGACTTACAAACTACAAATCAATATAGAAAAAAACCAAAGCAGCCTAATGTAAAAGTGGGCAGAGGATGTAAATGGGCAATTTACATAAAGACAAATAGGCAAAAGAAAATTAAAATATGTTCATCTTCACTAGTAATCAGGTAAATGCTAACTGAAACCAGTTATAAAACAGAAAAAAACGGCCGGGCGCGGTGGCTCACGCCTGTAATCCCAGCACCTTGGGAGGCCAAGGCGGGTGGATCACAAGGTCAGGAGATCAAGACTGTCCTGGCTAACAAGGTGAAACCCCGTATCTACTAAAAATACAAAAAAATTAGCCAGGTGTGGTGGCGGGCGCCTGTAGTCGCAGCTACTCGGGAGGCAGAGGCAGGAGAATGGCGTCAACCCGGGAGGTGGAACCTGCAGTGAACCGAAATCGCGCCACCACACTCCAGCCTGGGTGACAGAGCGAGATACTGTCTCAAAAAATAAATAAATAAATAAATAAATAAATAAATACAAAAAAAAAGAGTTTGATAACACCAATTATTATTTTTGAGACAGAGTCTCGCTCTGTCACCCAGACTGGAGTACGGTTGTGTGATCTTGGCTCACTGCAACGTTTGCCTCCTAAATTCAAGTGATTCTCGTGCCCCAGAATCCAGAGTAATTGGGACTACAGTGATAATACCAATTATTGATAAGGGTGTAGGGGGCTGGCAGGAGTTTAAGTTGGAAGCAGCTACCTTAGAAGGCAACTGGGAAATATCCATTAAAATAAAAGTACATTCACTTTCTGCCTAGAAATTCAATTTCTCAATAACGACATTGGGGAAGACTGAGAGTAAATGTTAAAGGATGTTGCCTGAAACATTGTTTGTAATTGCAAACAAGTGAAAGTAACTCAAGTGTCCTTCGATAGGGGAAGAGTTAAATAAACTATGACTATATGTATACTAGGGCACTATGCAGCAATTAAATAGAATGCATCTGTATTGACATAAGAAGAGCTCCGACAGAACAATGGTATGACAGATTTGTACTAAAACACACACACAGAGACACCCACAAAGGTTTACAGGGCTACCCGTCAAACTGACAATGGTTGTCAGGACTGGAACTAAGTAAGGGCCTAGGATTAAGACTGATGATCGAGGGTAACATCAGCAAGAACAGTAATTATAATATTTTCAAAACAATGTGGTTATGTTTTACTTGTGTAATTAGAAATAAATTTAAAATATTAACAAATGATAAGAATACTTTTAACACCACAAAACATAAATGGATAAGACACATAAACAGATAATTCACAAGAGTCAATAAAGATACAGAAAGAAATGTTTAAGCAAAGAACTGCAAATTATAACAACAAACTTGTCAAATGTTTATTGGTCATCTGGATATCATCTTTCGAACGTGTTCAAGTCTTTTGTCCACTTTTCTTATAATGTCTACTAAAAATCTGAAGGAAAAAATATAAGGGATAGTTTTGCTTTTTTACAGAAAGTTAGGTGAACTGCATTATTGTTCTTTGATTCTGGAAGTACCCAATCTTTACAAATTTGCTGAATTATAAAAGTTCTTTAAAATGAGTAGTTGAAACTGTGATGTTCACTTTTTAAATTGTCTTGCAGAAATAAAGTACAGTAAGGTGGGTTTTTTTTTGGTCCCATTGTAAATATGTAATTTCAGAGTACATTTTTTCACCACATGGTTAAGGCCAATAAAGTACATTTTACCATGTATATAGATATGAAGGTAATTATATATTTTAAAATAACTTTTAAAAGTTTTAAAAATTAAAAAAATATATTTAAAAGGTAGGAAGTTTGACTTCACAGATTGGTTTAATAAATAAACTACTCTCTGTAAAAATAAAATAGGACTTCAGATGGTCACAGTGGCTCATGCCTGTAATCCCAGCCCTTTGGGAGGCCGAGGCAGGAGGATCACTTGAGCCCAGGAGTTCAAGATCAGCCTGAGCAACACAGTAAGACCCCATCTCTACAAAAAAATTAAAAAATTAGGCAGGTGTGGTGGTATGTGCCTGTGGTTCCACCTGCTCAGGAGGCTGAGGTGGGAGGATTGAGCCCAGGAGGTCGAGGCTGCAGTGAGCTATGATCATGCCACTGCACCCCAGCCTGGGTGACAGAGCAAGAACCTCTCTCAAGAAAATATAAAATAAGGCTTCATTTATATAATGATCAAAATAAGCCTAATATAAATGAAAATAGTTAAAACTAGTGCAAGTGTTATGCTAACAGAGAGCTGAACTTATCAAACTCCTTTAAGACTTAGGTTAGAGCTCTAACATGTGAGTGCTTTCCATACTCTTCCTTTTCACTAGGAAATGGCTTTCATTAAGAACAAGTCAGTCAGTGGCTAGGCACAGTGACACATGCCTGTAATCCCAGCACTTTGGGAGGCCAAGGTGGGTGCATTGCTTGAGTATGGGAGTTCAAGACCAGCTTGGGCAACATGGTAAACCTGTCTCTCTACTGAAAAAAAAAACAAAACCAAACCAAAAAACTAGCTGGAGGCTGGGCACAGTGGCTCACACCTGTAATCCCAGCACTCTGGGAGGCCAAGGCAGGTGGATCACTTGAGGTCAGGAGTTCGGGGCTAGCCTGGCCAACATGGCAAAACCCTGGCTCTACTAAAAATACAAAAATTAGTCGGGCGTGGTGGTGTGTGCTTGTAATCCCAGCTACACGGGAGGCTGAGGCACAAGAATCACTTGAATCTGGGAGGTGGAGGTTGCAGTGAGCTGAGATTGCGCCACTGCACTCCAGCCAGGGCGACAGAGCAAAAATCTGTCTCAATAAATAAATAAATAAATAAATAAATAAATAATTAAAAAGCTAGCTGGGCATGGTGCTGCGTGCCTGTAGTCCCTACAGCTAATCAGGAGGCTGGGGTGGGAGGATCACCTGAGCCTGGGAGGTCGAGGCTGCAGGGAGCTGAGACTGCACCACTGCACTTCAGCCTGGGCAATGGGACCAAAAAAAAGAAGTCAGTCCATCGGTCCAGAGTCAAGGACCATGGGGGAAGTGGGGAAAAACAGAATAAGTAAAACTATCTGTTACAGAACTCTTTTTGGAGACTTATTCTATTGTACATTTTATTCAAAAGGGCAAATAAAGATGCTTTCTTTCCAGAAATCACATTTGACTTAAATAATAGAAAGTGGTAGTATAAGAACATATTAGGTATGTACCTGCAATACTTCTTACATGTGAAGTGTTTATCTTTTGTAAACAAAGGAAAATTGCCTAAATGACCTTAAACAATGAAGAATCATAGTTCTCACTTCTAATATGTTAGAAGTGTACCAAATAGGTACCAAACTAATTTTCACGTCATTAATTAAAAGCACTTAATTTTTTTAATAATTGTGGTAAAATATATATAACATAAAATTTAACACTTTAACCATTTTTAAGTGTACGGTTCAGTAGCATTAAGTACATTCACATTGTTACCACTATCTGCCTCCAGAACATTTTCATCATCCCATACTGAAACTTGGTACCCATTAAAGAACTCCTCATCTCACCTCCCCTACAACCCTGGTGACCACTGTTCTAAGAATTTGACTATTCCAAGTAATTCATATAAATGCAATCATACAATATTTGTTGGCCTTTTATACCTGGCTTATTTCACTCAGCATAAAGTCCTCAAGGTTCATCCATGTTATGACATGTATCACAATTTATTTTTAAGGTTGAATAATATTCCATTGTAGGTACATACTACATTTTGTTTATTCATCCATCAATGGACATTTGGGTTGTTTCTACCTTTTGACTACTGTGAATAATGTTGCTATGAATATGAATATAACAGTACAAATATCTGTTGGAGTCCTTTTTTTTTTTTGAGAGAGAGAGTCTCACTCTGGTTGCCCAGGCTGGAGTGGAGTGATGCCATTACAGTTCACCGCAGTCTTGACTTCCTGGGCTCAGGTGATTCTCTCACCTCAGCCTCCTCTGAGTATTTGGGACTATGGGCACGCGCCACCATGCCAGGCTAACTTTTTTTTTTTTTTTTTGGTAGAAATGAGGTTTTACCATGTTGCCTAGGATGGTCTTGAACACCTGGACTCAAGCAATCCGCTCGTCTTGGCTTCCCAAAATCCTTGGATTACAGGTGTGAGACACTACGCCTGGCCCCTTCTTTCAGTTCTTTTGGGTATATACCCAGAGTGAAATTGCTTGATCATTTGTTATTCTGTTTAATTTTTTAAGAAACCATCATTGGGTTTTCAACATCCACTACACCATTTTATATCCCCACCAACAATGCACAAGGGTTCCAATTTCTCCATAGTTAAGCCAACATGTTGTTTTTTGTTTTTTTTTTGATACTATTCATTCTAATGGGTATCAAGTGGCATCTCATTGTGGCTTTGATTTGCATTTCCCTGATTACTTTTTTTTTTTTTTTTTAATAGAGACAGGGTTTCACCATGTTGCCCAGGCTGGTCTCAAACTCCTGAGCTCAAAGAGATCCACCTGCTTTGGCTCCCCAGTGTGCTAGGATTACAGGCATGAGCCATTGCACCTGGCCCCCTGATTACTCATTATATAGAGCATATTTTCATGTGTATATTGGCCATCTGCCTATCTTCTTTGGAGAACTATCTGCTCAAGATCTTTGCCCAATTTTGAATTGTTTCGTTTTTTGTTTTTGTTTTTTTGAGATGGAGTTTTGCTCTTGTTGCCCAGGCTGGAGTGCAATGGAACGATCTCGGCTCACTGCAACCTCTGCCTCCCAGGTTCAACGATTCTCCTGCCTCAGCTTCCCGAGTAGCTGGAATTATAGGCATGTGCCACCATGCCCAGCTAATTTTGTATTTTTAGTAGAGATGGGGTTTCTCCATGTTGGTCAGGCTGGTCTTAAACTCTTGACCTCAGCTGATCCGCCCAACTCAGCCTCCCAAAGTGCCGATATTACAGGCATAAGCCACCACACCTGGCTTGAGTTGTTTAGTTTTTTATTGCTGAGTTGAAGGCGTTCTCTATATATTCTGGGTATTAATGCTTTATGAGATATGTAATTTGCAAATATTTTCTCCCATTCTGAGGGTTGCCTTTACATTATGTCGATAAGACCCTTTGGTGTACAAAAGTTTTTAATTTTGACGAAGTACAATTTGTCTGTTTTTCCTTTTGTTGCCTGTGCCTTTGGTGTCATGTATACGAAATCACTGCCAAATCCATTGTCATGAAGCTTTTCCTCTATGCAATGTTTTCTTCCAAGAGTTTTATAGGTTTAGCTCTTACATCTTGGTCTTTGATTCATCTTGAATTAATTTTGTTTATGCTGCTGGGTAAGGGTCCAACTTCATTCTTTTACAGGCATATATCCAACTCTTCCAGCATCATTTGTTGGAAAGACTGTCTTTTTTTCCACTGACTAGTCTTCACACCCTTATCAAAAATCATTTGACCATATATGCAAGTGCTTACTTCTGGGCTTTCTATGCCATTGGTCTATATGTCTGTCTTTATGCCAGTATCACACTGTTTTGACTTCTGTAGCTTTGTAGTATACTTTCAAATGAGGAAATGTGAGTCCTCTGACTTTGTTCTACCCAACTGTTTTTTATTAAAAATTTTTTTCATGCTTACTGATAACATCCCATACTTAACTGTTTTTAAAGCAAAATTCCCTCTTAAATTTTCTAATAGATGTGTACCAAATTAAATACACCTAGCCTCTGTTGGAAGAATTCTCCTGGATTCTAGAGTTAGGAGAGAAGCCCTAAGAGTGTTTTAATACTGAGATATATGGTCCTTCCTATCAATATCTTAAATCAGGGATTGCATACTTGATATACTTTGGATATTTGTCCCCACCCAAATCTCCTGTTGAAATATAATCCCCAATGTTGGAAGTGAGGTCTGGTGGGAGGTGTATGGATCATGGAGGTGGATCCCACATGGCTTGGTGCTGTCTTTGCGACAGTCAGTGGGTGCTTGTGAAATCTGGTCATTTAAAAACTGTGGCCCTCTCCCTCAACTCTCTCTCTTGCTCCTGCTTTTGCCATTTGAAGTGCCTACTCCCACTTTGCCTTCTGCCATGATTGTAAGTTTCCTGAGGCCTCCTCAGAAGCCAAGCAGATACTGGCACTATCCTTCCTATACAGCCTGCAGAATTGTGAGCCACTTAAACGTCTTTTCTTTATAAATTACCCAGTCTCAGGTATTTCTTTATAGCAATGCAAGAAGTCCCTAATACAATACTTGAATGCTTAAAGGGGCCAGGCAGCATATATAAGTGACTGGAATGACTGAATTTTAGAAAAAGGAATAATGGGGAATGTGAGGAGCCAGGATTACATGCTCTATCCGTGTTCAAAAATGAAAATGCATTCTGAAGGCCAAATAAAACGATGTGCAGATAATATGACCCCGGGGCTGCCAGTTGGCAAACTGTTCACAAGTTTTACTGCAGAGTCTAAATGTGATGAATAAAATATTTTATAAGGGGAAAATTTTAAGTTATATGTTCTAAACAGCTTCCATAGCTTAGTTTATGTACATGTGTGTGTGTATCTGTGTGTGTGTGTATGTATGTGAATGAGTGTGTATTGGGATATATGACATGTGACTTGTGATGTCCATCCTATTCACCAGGGCAGTAGAAGACCATGGTAAAGAAAAAATAAATCTGGAGTCCAGCTGCCTGGGTTTAAATCACAGAGTCATCATGGGCTATCTTTGTGACTTTGGGGAAGCTACTAAACTCTCTAAGCCTGTTTCTCCTTCTGCATAATGGAAATCATAATAGTACCTATCTCATCATGGATCAAATGAAATAGCAGGAGAAAATGCTTAGTACTTGTAGCACCTAACATTTAGTAAGTTAGTGTTCAGTTAAAAAAAAAATTACTTGGGAGGCCAAGGCGGGCCGATCACGAGGTCAGGAAATCGAGACCATCCTGGCTAACATGGTGAAACCTCGTCTCTACTAAAAATACAAAAAATTAGCCAGGCGTGGTGGCAGGCACCTGTAGTCCCAGCTACTCGGGAGGCTGAGGCAGGAGAATGGCGTGAACCTGGGAGGCGGAGCTTGCAGTGAGCCTAGATCGTGCCACTGCACTCCAGCCTGGGCGACAGAGCGAGACTCTGTCTCAAAAAAAAAAAAAAAAATTACTAACTTTTTGTCTGAAAGATTTTAGGAGGCATACAATCAAATAAGAAAAGATAAAATAAATATCTGTAAGAATCCAAATAAAAGGAAAAGGAGTAGAAAAATAATAGTCAAAGGTAAGATCAGCATATCATGTACACTTGCTATCCAATCGGCTTAGTTCCTCATAGCTAAAACAAAGCAAAACAAAACAAAAAACACATCAACATGGTTCCTAGAAGCACCACCATGTCATCTCCAGTTATTTTTAATTTGCCATGTTGTTACAGATTAAACAACTACGACTTGCTTTCCATGATATTAACCAGAATTATGGCTACAGAGAGAAGAAATATAAACTAGCATATTTATTTCTCTACAAATTATTTTAGTAGGTGGTAGTCTATGTATAGTGAGATAAGAAATAAATGGTGAATCCCAAGTTTAAAAAATGATTTCCAGTAGCTCCAAATTTCCACTAGAAATATAATCACTGTGGTTATGCACTGATACTTCTTCCAGTCTCTTAAAGAACTTTAAACCAATTTATTGAGCCCCCAAAATCTCAAATCCATCTGAAAAATAACTCAATTAACATACTTTATATAACTCTTTAGATAAAACACAAATTCATCTTGGTAATTTGACAGGTTTTATGGTAGAAGGCACCAGTAGGAGGAAATTTAACTACTTTTTAAATCTTGAAGCCAAATCTTAATTTGTTGAAATACCTTTGGGAAGAGAGGAGGAGGGCTAATAAAAGTAATGGGAACAAGATGTCCTAGGAGAGGTTGTCAGTGCACATTCCTGGCACAATCCCATTCATCTTTTCATGACTCTCGAAATAAGTCATCTTACCAGTTTTACATTCCATGCAGATGAACTTGCTATCAGGAAGTGATGTCAATCCCAGGCACTCCAGGTGAAAGTGTTTGCAGCACTCTCCCTCACAAGCAATCAGAGAGTCACCAGAGCTTTCACAAATCTGTAATATGGCAAAAAGCAGTGGTTCTCAAACTTTGGCAAACATCAAGACCACATGGGTGGCTCGTTAAACACAAATTACCGGGTCCCTCACCCACAGACTGTGATTCAGTAGGTCTGGCGGGGGCCCCAAGAATGTGCATTTCTAATATGTATCCAGAAGATGCTGATATTGTTTGTCCTTGGCCTTCACTTTGAGAACCAGAGAACTAGACAATTACAGTATTTCCAGATACAATATGGTATAAAGTTTAAAGTCATACTTGATCTTTTAGGATTCCTTCTTTGGGATCTGCATATTTAACTTTTCTTCACAGGGCAAAGCAGTATTTTTTCAAGAACGGTAAAAATACACTGAGAAAGTTATTACTTTAAAATTTTGAATTTAAGAAAGTTTTTCCAATCAGTCATCTGCCATTTACTTCCAATTAATAATAGTATATCACACTAAAGATTGGCATGTGGGTAAGTATTCCAACTCAGAAAGGGAAAAAAAGAACCACAAAGAAGTGTTATATCTGTAGCTTTAAAGTAATATCATAATAATTTGGAAACATATTATCCTCTTCAACAGGAGTTAAGTCTATTACTGGCAGAATATAACAGCAATTATTTCAAGCCATAGCACCAGTTACCTGCCTACCTGACATACAGTGTCCTTCTTACTCATTCCAGTGCCTCTTCTCGACAAACTTGAATCCATGGACTGCACATCAGAAACGTCTGCATCTGCAGTAGCTGAAGGGCTATCTACTTGCTTTCCAAAGCCTACCTACATAGAAAACATAGCATTTTTAAGAAAAACAAAATGAAAATTCCCTCCAAGATAAGATGCTATGAAAATCCTAGTAAGACTTGCTCAAACATTAGATCTTGACACAACCACCTCTTTTTTCCTTCCTTTCTTTCCAAAATCCACAGATACCATAGGTCTGCTGTTTTGGGAAAAACTGTAGTTAAAATTACAAACAAACTATAGTTTTGTTATATAACATGAGAGCAAAAGAATTAAGACGCTCAAAATAAACAAAGTGATTTTTTTCTATGAGTATTTTTAAAATGTCCTGATTTCCCCAAATAAATAAGGCAAAAGCATTATGTTCAAGAAAGAACACTTTGTCCAGACCCTTGCACATATTTACCTGCAGGTCACTCAGTCCTCTAGAATCGGAGTCAGATGTGTCTCTGTATGCTGAACTAGTCATTTCTACATCAGTTGAGGCGCGACTCCTTTTCTTTAGAGGTTTACAGGAATCTGAAATCTCGCTGGCACCTTAATACAACACACTGAAATTAATCCTAAAATAGTACTTAAGGTTTGTTTTAATTTTTTTGTGTGTGGGAGAATATTTTCTTTTCTCAAACTCATCTTTAGTGTGGAAAAAGCATAGCTCTCTTTGTAACACTGAAATAATGAGTCAAAACTTCAGAACTTCTGACCTTCCTGGTAGTGACTGATTTAATTTACAACCGCTCTATCAAAACATTTAATTCAGTTCTCCTCTCTAAAGCTATTTTCAGTCAACAGAGCCCACGTTCCAACCTAAAAATCAATTCTATGAAAATTGCAGGATAGCTGATGGATTTGGAGCAATTCAAAGAACCATTCAATTTGGAGGGGGAAGACATAAAACCCAACACACTGTGTAGCTTACAAATATGGTTGCAGAGACATCTCCATCTTGTTTTTATTAGGGATGTGACAAATCTTTGATTTGTATTCGATTCGTACACGGATAGTGCCATTTTCCCCCAAATTTTGCAATTCAGTTGATTATTGCCCCCCAATAAAATTTGGATGTTCATAATTGTTCATCTGAGACTTCCTTGGTGAAGTGGCATTTATTGTGACCATTAACAAGCGCTGCAGCACATCTACATATGTCATGCCATTTAGAAGGCACATTGCTGAGGGTTGTAAATGGACAATCAGTGTTCAAGTGCAGCCAAATCACGTAGAGCTGGATGGGAAGGCCTCTATGTGGAATTTGTGCGGGAAGAAATAAATAGGAAAAAAAAAGGCAGAGAATAGTGTGGAATTTTTTTTTTTTTAAAACTGTGTGTAATACAAATCCAGCCAAAACAATAGTGCAAAAAGTTACAAAGCAACAATCTCTTGGGCTAATGCAGTATAGGCTATACAGAAACAGCCACGATGAAATGTGCAGATCAGGCACGGTGAATACCAAGGAACCAAGGAGACGGTTAATATTTCAACCCACAGTTTGTGTTTTGGATTTTTTCCCCCAAAATTTCCATACAACAAACAGACATCTAGATCAGCCCAGCAAGCTATGGTGGAAGTGTGCAGTCCAGAAGAGCCCATGGAGAAACAAGTCTCCTGAGGCCATGAAGATCCGCAACAGGCTGAGTGAGAGTAGCACTTGGAACATAGCCACGTTCTGTGGTGGAGGAGGTGGGCCTCGTTAGACTGCTCAGATTACTGGAACCTCGTTATCACATCCCATTCTACAAGTTTTTCACTGAATGTTTCCTGACATCTATAAATGAGGGTGCCTGCCCATGTTAATGCTGATTAAAAAACACAAGTACACAAATCTATCTCCTTCATTGCTGGTGTATGGACCCAGAACACCATCACAAAATATTTCCTTGGCCTAAAAGATCACTGGATTAACAAGGAGTTTTAACAGAGGAACAGGAGTGCTGTACTGAGAGGCTTTCGAAGGGAAACACAGGTACCGCCATTTCCGATGAGTTTCTGAAAATGCTAGAAAAATGACAGACTGCCAAAGACAGCTGTCATGCTGTTCTCCATGATAACGGCACTAATATTAAAAAAAATAAGAACTTTTAATGATTGTAATGTATACAGTTTGGGCTGTTTGGCAAACCCCTGCAGATGTGCATTAATGATGCTTTATTTAAAAACAAAAAACCAAAAACAGTCCATGTTGAAACTGATCAGTGTAAGTTAAATGGTGGTTTTTAGGCTGGACCCATGATTTAAGCTGTACCCATACAGCTCAAACCGAAAAAAAAAAATCATTTGACTGTTAAAGCAATTGTTCAGAGTCTTGAAGAAGAAACCAGGCAGGAAAATGCCAATAATGATGATTGGCGAAATCAAAATCGAAAACAAAGAAACTGTTTATCAAGCCGCCGACAAAGAAATCTTGCATGGAGACTACAAGTCTGGAGTTTCTGGGATGAAATTGTACAGGAATCTCAGTCCACAGTTTCCTCAATCGCTGCGGAGACGGAGCTGTCACTGAATCTGACAGAGCCCTGCACTCCCCGGTCCGCCGACCCTGTGGAATGGTGGAAACACAACGCAATCAGGCCTCCTAATCTCGCAGCGATCGCGATGTCTTTTCTTGGAGCTCCGCCAAGCAGTGTTCCCTCCGAGAGGCTGTTCAGTTCTGCTGAGGATCTCCACGGAGACCATCGCTGCAGACTTCTCCCCGAGAATGCAGAGAGGCTGTTGTTTTATTTTATTTTTAAATAATGCAATTTGCCCAGAGTAAACTACAGGTATTAAATACAGTTTGATCTCACCAAAAACGCACGAATCATGCTATGGAGTTTGTACTGTAGTCAAATTGCACACAGAAAATACAGATATAAGTTTAAGCTTTCTTAAACTTTGTGCATATCTCAAATAGATTCGCATAAGGTCATCTAATAGTGGCCATAAATGCTATGAATCATTTTAATTTACAAAAAGATTTTACAGCACTGTAAAAATAAATGTGGCAAGATTTTTTCAATCAGCTTGTCTTGTCTGATTTGTCATAGTCCATGTTTGACAAACATGAATAGCTACTATTCGGTATTCAGTCGAATACCAAAAAAAGTGGATTCGTCACATCCCTAGTTTATAAGCCAGTGAAACCCCAGAATCTTATGGAGAAAAGTTGGAAACAGTATCAAGTCTACGTGGTGTTCTCCAATTTACCAAAACAAGTAAGACTTTTCACGTGGAGGTACAGAATAAGATCAACTCTAAAAGTCACACACACACACGAACACTGGGGAATACTGCAATTTCACACTGAAGAGCAACAACAATGATTTACAGAGACAGACAAAAATACATGAAGTACAAATAATTCTTAAAAATTGGTTTTAATCAAGGAAATGCAAAGCAACATTATAATATTAACTCACCTTTCTGTAATCCAGTCTTCACTGTAGCCTGAGGAACTGTTTCAACCTGTTTGGACAGAAAAATACAGCATTAACAAAGAATTTTTTTCCCTTTTAATTATTAACAGAGGGAAAAGATACTTTCATCAATCTAAGCAATGATGAGTGATTAATGTATCTGAAATCTGAACTCAGTCCCATCTTTTGGGTAAAGTTCTCTGTCTCAAGATCAGGGAGGGTTTAAATCCTAGCTGCCTGTGCTGAATATCAAGTGACAACACACAGCCACATGCTCTCTAGCAAAGACTTTTCCCACCATTCCCTTGGTATATGAAGAGAACAAGAATACTTTCCTCAGTGTCTGGAAGGCAGGAGAGGGGTTGTTTCTGCAACCGGCCCCAGTGTTGCTAAAAACCCCTCCCGCCCCAAAGACGTTAGGATAAATTTTTACTTACTATGATACTCAGGTTAATGTAACTCACGCCACTTTAAGACCCTTCCGCGCCTGCACTCACAGCTAAGTTGCTGGGAATCAGGACCCTCTCTGTAGAGAGTGCTACAGGGCTCCATACAGCTGGAAGCTCAATACTTTTGCTGCTAGTACAAACTTAAGAAAATAAGTTTGTGATATTGCAAAAGCACTTTCTTGAGTGTCTTATGAACAGTGTCTTGATCCTACATTAGGAGAGCGAGATCAGAAGTTATTCTGCCAATGTATATGTAAAACACGTGGTAATTTGAGGATTGAACCATTGGAATTAGAGAAAGGAGGCTGTTTGGAGGAGTTCCTGTTTAAGCTATAAATTGAATTTCATGTTTCTTTAAGATGTGGTGAAATATGAATGTTGAAACACATTTTGTAAATATTTAAGGATTGTTCTAAGCTTTTTAAAAAATTTTTTATTTTTTTTACAACAGGTAAAAAAACATACAACAGAAACGCTTTTATAAGATACAATTAGTAATACAAATATAAAATCTTCTAAACAAGCACTGGTATTGTTCTACTACTAACTATAACACAGTGGCATTAACAATTTGTCCCACTTTTTGTACTCATTCTGCTTATTAGTTTAAAACTGACTGGTCACAGACTGATTTTGGGAACCAGCTGGCAAAATCACAACTTCATTTTGGTAATGAATAACTATAGATTTTCAAGAGCTTAGAAAGATTTTTTGGAATATAATTTCCTAAGTATGAAATATGAAAGTTAATATGATAAATGAATGACAAATTAGTATACTATTTAAATTTTAGTTAAATATTCTGGAAAAACTGTTCCACTTGCTTGGTGATACCACAGAGCACCCACAAAGTTAGCTTTTAAATTTGGAAGTTTAAAATCATGAAGGAAATATTTTAAATAGAAAAGCTCACATTCTTCCATATTAAATGGTTTAAAAAATATAAAACTTATTGGAACTAATTCTATTCAGAATTTGTTTTGTTTACTAGCAGGTGTTTAGGCTGTAAGAATGGATATTCTTTCACAAAAAAAATTAAGAAAAAATCTGATTGTGAGTTTAATTTAAAGAAGAATGGCTTCTAAAATTTTATTTGAAAAGTTGATTTAAATGTATCTTACTACATTGATTACACTGGTTTAATACACTTCAGTCAAAATGCAACCCCCCCACACACCTTTTTTTACCTAAATATTATTTATCTGACAACCTGATATCAGGCGAATATTCCACTGGGAAAATAACATTCCAAAAAATCTGCGATATTAACAGAAAAAACAGATCATCTATGAATATCTGCTTCTTAAATATAAGAATATAAATTAAATTGATTTGTTTAAAAAATAAAAAACAATACATACCAGCAGCTTAAACCAAAAATCAAACTTAAAAAAAAAAAAAGGAACTCAATGATGGTTCCAAATAAAAATCATAAAAACATGAAATCATTCTGCTGATAACAGAAACTTCTAAATAAATGTGAAGGATTTTTTAAGTCTTGCACCACTGGCTTCCCATCTCCTGAAACCTGTTTTCTGTGAAAATGCTTGAAGCAGAATCACAGGGATGGCTGTATTAAAACTGAGCACTGGAACCCACCAGGACAGAAGCGTTAAGATAGTCCAGAAAGGAAACTCAGTGTGGGGGAAAGTTTCTCTTTCTTTTAAGACAGCAATGTAAGCCACAACATTTACAAATACAATGTTTTAACTCTCTACATGTAGGAAGCCAACCTGCTCCTTTTTGATCTTCTTCTTTGGCACAACCTCAGTGGATTTCTCTGATTCAGAACGAGTTCTAATTGATCTTCTCTGTTGCTTCTTTTCTACTGAGCCTAAGGAATGATTTAAACACACAAACAAAAACTCACTTAAGGATACCTTGACATCTATGTAATTAAGATATGACCAAATTCCTTGCTTTTCTTACCCATTACTTTTGGAATTTTAATTAAAATCATTAAAAAATGCTAAACATTCAGGAGCATATAAATTATTTAACAGATCAAATTGTAAAGGCTGATAAGCTGAGACTGGGATTCACAAAGGGTCCTAAATTATACAAATAAAGGGGGATTGGTTTTTTAAAAATTGAAAAGTCAAACTAAAACAGCAGACACATTAGTTTTAAAGGCACATAAACATCCTTAGGTAAATATAATTAGGGAATGAAGGGACTGAAGGATGCATAAAAATAACTTTATTATCCACCTGATGTTAGAAATTATTGGTTCAAAATTCAATCAGTGCCACACATTCTGCATTTTAACAAATGAGTTTAATTAATTCTATACATAAAATGGTTAACAGTGCTTGTTGCACTTATATAAGTTTTGCTGTTGTTATTAATAACAAAAGCAGGAAAAGCAGGGAAGGCAAAAAATGTGACCAAAACCTAATCATTAATTTGACTATCAAGGGATCTGTTATACTCTGGAAATAATTAGTCGTGGAAAACTAGTTGAAACAAATTATCAAGCTTTTTCATGTTAAATGGTAAAACAAACTATTAAGATTTTTAAAGAGTACAATTCTTTAAAAGCGAATTGAAGAAAACTCACATGGACCCCATTTTTGGAAAGGATAAAACTGAAATTGAAGAACACAACTTGAAAGAACATTGTCAGGAATGATTTCATTCTGTGAGCCTGAGGAGGAATGATACCTGCAGTGCAGCTGTTCTCCATGTTTTCAGTGCCTGGACCACCTACATATTCCTTCCTAAATCATAATCACCTCTGGCTTGCCATAGGAAGAAGCCACTAAGACCTATAAAATCAGATAGAAGCTCTATCTATAAAGCCTTTCATATAACCTTTATATTTTCTGGTTTCATTGCTCTTGGCTATGTATAAATGACTTCCCTCTCTTTAGTTCAAAGCCAAAATGAAGGATCCCACTACTTTGTTTTGTTTTTGGGAAGGAGCGGGTAGTTTGATAACAATATATTGTTTTGGAGCTGTGGTTAATCGATTTATAGTAATCACAAGTAAAGGTATTGGCTCCTTTCTTTACTCTCACTCTTCTCCTTACACTGACGAAAATGTTTACTAAGACAGCAGATATGCTACCCTCCCAGACCAACCTGAGGATCCGAGATCCATACTTTAGTATTAAAGTGTCAATATTCAACTACTACTAGGAAGGGCAAAAATGAAAATGGAATTGCTTAAAAATGAACAAAAAAATATTTACTTGTGTTGAGGGTAATATAATCACACCATGAAGAGCAGATGAGATTTGATTTACTGTCTTATAGAGGATAAAGCAACATGATTTCTTAAAATTATTCTGAAAGTTACCCAAAGAACATATACATTTAAAACCATTGAAGAGTATTATGTTCATGTTCTAAGAAAGAGGAGGTGAGCATTTCTGGGCTTGGAAAATAACTTTGAAATCTAGTGTGAATACAAGTACAGTTCTTCAAACGACAAAAATGTGACAGTGCCAAACATTTTATATATCCTTGAAATTTACTAAGAAAAGGCTCAATAATTTCCTTAAGCAGTTAACATCAGCTGAGATGATGCAATTGGTTTCTGAAGGGTGAACAAGTTTCTATTTTGACTTTTCAACTACTGAAGTTATTTTCACAAAAAGCAAAATGGTCACTTAAAAAGACAAGGTATGCTTATCAACCACAGCTGTTAACCAAACTTCAAACAAGCTCAAAGCTTTAGAGCACCAGTCCCTAAATTAAGTTTTTTTTCTTTTCTTTTCTTTTCTTTTCTTTTTTGAGACGGAGTCTCTCCCTGTCACCCAGGCTGGAGTGCAATGGCGCGATCTTGGCTCACTGCAACCTCCGCCTCCAGGGTTCAAGCAATTCTCCTGCCTCAGCCTCCTGAGTAGCTGGGATTACAGGCGTGCGCCACCATGCCCAGCTAATTTTTTTTTTTGTACCTTTGTAGAGACAGGGTTTCACCATGTTGGCCAGGCTGGTCTCAAACTCCTGACCTTGTGATCCGCCTGCCTCGGCCTCCCAAACTGCTGGGATTACAGGTGTGAGCCACCATACCCGGCCCTAAATTAAGTTTTCAATCTTAATTTACAACCTAAATTCTACGTTCCTGCTTAAGCAACAAACAACACTGCCTTTTTCCAGATATAAAGAAGTATAACCTTCCACTTAAGAAAAAAAGGAAATATTCATAGCAGAAATTAAATCTTACAATGCAAATACTATATAAAAAGAAAATGTTCAGGCTGGGCACAGCGACTCATGCCTGTAATCCCAACACTTCAAGAGGGCAAGACAGGAGGATCGTTTGAGCCCAGGAGTTCGAGACCAGCCTGGGGAACAAGGTGAGACCCTCATCTCTACAAAAAATAAAAATAAAATAAATTAGCCAAGCATGGTGGCAGGCACTGGGTAGTCTCAGCTACTCCAGGAGGCTGAGGTAGGAGGATCTCTGGAGTCCAGGAGTTTAAGGTTACAGTGAACTAAGATCACACCACTGCACTTCAACTTGGGTGCAAGACCCTGTCTCAACAACAAAAAATAAATAAAAAAAATTCAGTAACTTTCAGAGGAGGAAGAAAAACAAGCTCCATCCAAAATAAAAGCATAATATTTGAGTTAAGATCAGTCTAATATAGGAAGAATTTACTTTCTCCTTAGGAAACTGCTGATTTCAAATAAAGATCCTCCTAGGTATCCCATTTAAATTCAGACAAATTACTAATCATTTAGTGTAAAGAGATAACAAAACTGACATACCTAATTTGGAAAGTGGAGGCCAAAAGATTCTTTTAATATTCAAAGAAGGGAACATTCTCAATTACGGCTAATGTGAAATCTTCTAAGTCCATCTACTCATTCCTTTGACATTGTAAGTTCATCTTTTTATAAAGTATTTTGAAATGATACAAGTTGCAAATGTAGTACTGGACTTTGCTATTCACTCCCTCCTTTCTTTAACTCAACTTTCCTTCCCAATTCCATATTGAAAAAGGCTGTTTAAAATGCCCCATCCAACATGTGCCGCATCTCCACTGGCATTACCTCTCCCTGTCCTGCAGCTCCCATTATTTTCTTTTTAAGAAAGCTAGCCCAAGTACTTTTGTGAACAGTGATTTTTTTTACTTTGCTATTATAATAATTAGAATCTTATTTAAATTTCCCTTACAAAAATATTTACACTTTATGCCACTCAGTCACAGGTTTGCCTGAGTTACTACTGATTCAAGATTACCACTTCAGGTCTTAAGACTTTGATCCATCCAGAAAATTACTTGGTCACTGTGATATTGTGATATGATAAGAAACATATATTTGATCTCTGCCCCTGGTTCCTGGCACAGAGCTCCTACTTGGAATTTCCTGCATAATATAAGTGTTTTTTGCTCTAAAGAGGCAACTCTTGGTGGGTTCCTAGTTGGGGGCTAGTCACTAGAAAAACCAAGCTATGATTAGATGCTTTAAGCTCCACCCCCCCATCCTCCGAGAAGGGGAGTGGGGCTGAAGACTGAGTTAATAATTGATCATGCCTACATGATAAAGCCTCCATAAAAATCCCTGAGCTACAGGGTTTGGAGAAATTCCAGGTTGCTGAACACACGAAGGTGCCTGTAGGGTGGCATGGCCAGAGAGGGCATGGAAGCTTTACAGCCCTTTCCATATACCTTGCCCTGTGCATCTCTTCCATCTGGCTGTTCATCTGTATCTTTTGCCATATGCTTTATCATGAACCAGTAAATGTAAAGAAAGGGCTTGTCTGAGTTCTGTGAGCTGCTCTAGCAAATGACTAAACCCAAGGAGGGGGTCATGAGAACCTCCAATTTATAGCTGGTCAGTCAGAAGCTCTGAAGCCCAGACTTGCAACTGACATCTGAAGTGGGGGCAGTCTCATAGGGTTGAGCGCTTAACCTGAGGGATTGGACTCTAACACCAGGGAGACAGTGTGAGAATCAAATTGAATCATAGGACACCCAGCTGGTCAGTGTGGGAAAACAAAGAAACCCATATATGGGTCTATAAGTATGTTCAGAAAATAGTTTAACTTTTTTTTCTACTATAGTCGCTTCTTAGATTCAAAACAAATTTTTAAAGAACAAAATGAAACAAACTCCTTTCTCCTAAACTAAGATTCCAAATGAACACGCTAGTTAATACTTAACTCTTTTCTTGATGGCTATATGAAGCAAGCAGTATTACAGAAATACTACTAATATAATACTGTTACATAAACCAAACCCACCAGACATTCAATTGAAACTCTAAAATCCTTAGTAAGTTAGTCTCAAAAAAATTATGTTGGCTGGGTGCAATGGCTCACGCCTATAATCCCAGCACACTGGGAGGCCGAGGCAGGTAGATCGCTTGAATCCAGGGGTTCGAGACCAGCCTGGGCAACATGGCAAAAAATACAAAAACTTAGCCAGGTATCATGGTGCATGCCTGTGGTCCCAGCTACCTAGGAGGCTGAGGTGAGAGGATCACCTGAGCCTGGGAGGTCGAGGCTGCAGTGAGCCATGATCGTACCATTGTACTCCACTCTGCATGACAGAGTGAGACCCTGTCTCAAAAAAAAAAGGCCAGACGTGGTGGCTCATGCCTGTAATCCCAGCACTTTGGGAGGCCGAGGCAGGCAGATCACAAGGTCAGGAGTTGGAGACTAGCCTGGCCAACATGGTGAAACTTTGTCTCTACTAAAAATACAAAAAGTAGCTGGGTGTGTTGGCATGCCCCTGTAAGCCCAGCTACTCAGGAGGCTGAGGCAGGAGAATCGCTTGAACCTGGGAGGTGGAGGTTGCAGCGAACCGACATTGAGCCACTGCACTCCAGCCTGAGTGGCAGAGTGAGACTGTCTCAAAAAAAAAAAAAGTTAAACATTCCAAAGGCACAATCTTACTGAATACAGTCACTTCTCCTTTAAGCAAGAATAACATGGCTTGATTTTCAATTCATGGTGTCTGCTAATCAGAAAACAGGTTACATTAGGACAATTAGGCTCTAGGCCCCTCAGCTACTAGTATCTAGCACAACTAGGAATAATGACAAGAGCTTTGGCATCAGCCATTTGTTTCCAACAGGGGTAAAGGAGGAAATGGTATGTGTGTGCTAATAGAGTGGGAAAAGTAAAGCTGTCATTATGCAAAGAGAGATAATCGATGGTGTATTTACTCAGATACATATAGATTTTTATAGCTATACACTTTTAATTATAGAACCCTATTATTTTAATTCTTGTACAAAAAATAACTTGCTATGAATAAAGTTCTCTAGCCCCTAACCCACTTTCCTATTAAAGTAACTGCTTTTATATTTTGATTTTTAAATATAATTTACTTTTGATAACTAAGAGTTTCTTAGAAACACAGCTACCACATTATAGCAGAACAGAACAAGGATTTCTCAAAATGGACCTATATATACTCTTCATTCATACCAACCTGTAGAACCAGATGTTGCTTCAGGAGATGATACACTCTGCGTTGGCTTTTCATTTCTCTGGTTTGGTGTAGAAATTATAAGCCTGTCTTGCCCCCTGACACTTATTTCTGTTTTGTTACCAATTCCCTTTAAAATAAGGCAAAAGAAAAAACAACAAAACAGGTGATTACCAGGCAAGTGGCATCATGGGCTTATAAAGATGGCTTAAAATGATCATAATTTGCTTAAATTTTATATGGTCTTTGATTGCAATTAAGTTATCTTAGCCTTTATCAGAAATTTGATTAAGTGATCAAGATACTTTTTTTAAAAATTAAAAACAATTTTTTTTTTTTTGAGAAGAAGTCTCCCTCTGTCGCCCAGGCTGGAGTGCATGGTGTGATCTTGGCTCATTGCAACCTCCACCACCTGGGTTCAAGTGATTCTCCTGCCTCAGCCTCCCCAAGTACCTGGGAATACAGATGTGTGCCACCACGCCCTGCTAATTTTTTTTTTGTATTTTTAGTAGAGATGAGGTTTCACCATGTTGGCCAGGCTGGTCTCGAACTCTTGACCTCAGGTGATCTGCTCACCTTGGCCTCCCAAGGTGCTGGGATTACAGGGGTTAGCCACCGCACCCGGCCAAAAAAAATTTTTTTTTAAGATGGAATCTGGCTCTGTCACCCGGGCTGCAGTGCAGTGGTGTGATCTTGGCTCACTGCAACCTCTGCCTCCCAGGTTCAAGTAATTCTCCTGCCTCAGCCTCCCGAGTAGCTGGGACTACAGGCATGTGCTACCATGCCCAGCTAATTCCAAGATACATTTTAAAATGCACAATAAGATCACGTGAGGTAGAGTATTTGTCTAAGTCTAGGTGATAAATGTCACTAAAAAATATACCTGTATCACTCAATTTTCTATAAAAACAAAATATTTTCTGGTCTTTATACATATCACAGTAAGAGAACTCTAGTCATTTGCATTTGGTAAAGTGCTCTATTACACAGAAAAAAATGCCAATATGTCTTAAGAGACAAGAATATCCCTAGATACAGAAATATGTCACTCATGGTGACCAAAATGTGACCCAATAAGTAATCCGAAGCAGAAAGAAGGCAGGTATAATTAACTTAGGTCTCCTTTTAGGTATTTTTAATGCAATGGAATAGAAGTAAAGAAGTGATTTATAAACATATATGTATTTTTTTGGCCAGGCACCGTGGCTCCTGCCTGTAATCTCAACACTTTGGGAGACTGAGGCAGGAGAACAGCTAGAGGCCAGGAGTTCAAGACCAGCCTGGGCACCATAGTGAGACCCTGTCTCTACAAAAAATTTTTAAAAGGTCTGGCACAGTGGCTCATGACTGTAATCTCAGTGCTTTGGAAGGCCAAGGCAGAAGATCCCTTGGGGCTGCAGTGAGCTATTATTGACCACTGCACTCCAGCCTGGGCCACAGAGTGAGACCTCATCTCTTAAAAAGGAAAAAAATAAATATAAATATATACATGCATATATTTTTAGAGCCTTCATTTTGAAAAGATCAGTTTTATCTTGAATTTCCTTTAAATAGCATTCTTTGGGGTGGTAGTGACAAAGTTTGACTTGTGCATCAGAAGCAGTAAAACTAGCTCCAAGAATAAAGCCAATTTGTACTCAAAAAAGATGCAACATACTCATTTGCTATTTGAAAGATGAAAAATATTCATTTGCTATCAAGAGAACCAAGTGGGGACTGCAATTCAAGTTTTTGCAGGTAGCTTGGCCTTAACTGAAGTCAGCTGAACCTATGGGCAGACCAGGTTAAAATAGCACCCTTGACATTTCTCTAGGAAGATGTATTACTAATTAAGCATTCCCCTGTTTAACTAATTAATCTGCATATGACTATATTAGGAAAAAATAAGCATAGAATTCTTTAATACACATGAATGAAATGCAACTAAATCAGAATCACAAACTCAACACAGTGGGATGGGATGGGATGGTAGTGAAGAGGTACACGGAATAAATACCTACCAATATTATGGAAGAGTTTTAAAGTCTTCAAGCTAAAGTGTAAGTGCCCTAAATGGAGGCCCAGGACAAACTGATGAAGGCACACAGTTTGTAGAGGCTGTTTTTACCCCATTACCCAAGTTATTGCCACAGCTAATTGTTACAGAACAAACACAGTTCTGGGATTCTCTGAAAGGCAGTTAGATATCCCAAGCCCATAAGAATCTAACAAAATTGCTGGTGGAACCAAACAGGTCAGCAGGTACAATTATTACAGTGGTTTTTATAACAATGGTTAATTCATATAATTGACAAAAATGATTTTAATAAGAAGTACACTTTGCAACTAAGAAAAGCTAACTACGCAAACTAGAAACAGGCAAAGTGCCCAGTTTTTTTCCATGACTTTAGGGAGCTAAGCTCAATTTTGGCTGCACAGCTCAAGACTAATCTACTACAGATGGGAAAATCACAAAAGAAGGGGGAAAAAAAGAAGAAAAACATAGCCTTTTTGCCTGTCTTTTTTGCCCACAGAGTACAATGACTGTATGTTTCAAATTCAGTGGGTAGAAAGGGTATTTAAATTATGCCAAGGTCATTGTTTTAAATGCCAAGGTTGACCACTTTTAAAATACCATCCCCCAAAAAACTCCACGAAAAAAGGAGGTACCTTTGTTGAATAAACAAATTGATCGATAAATTTCCCATCCCCTGTAGCATTCTGAAGAGCAAACACTTGTTCAATTTTCACAACTGGAGACATGTTACACTTCTGCAAATCCAGGCTCCCTTTGTGCATCGTAATGGAAGCTGGTAAGGATTTCCTTGCTGCCGCAGTTTTCCAGGCTATTTTAACAGGCGGTGGCTCTTCCTCTTCCGCACTTGTGTGCCGCCTCTGGCTATGTCTCCGAATTTCAGTACTTGAGAGTGAGGAGGCCACCTCCCCTGCATTGGTCTGTTCTGGCTGAGTATTCAGCACAGATCTTGGTCGTCGGGTTTTTTTAACTTCGGTTTTGGAGGCAACATTCTTTTTTGCTTGGGATAAAGCCTCTTCAGGCTGTTTATCAATGTAAATAAAAGTATACTGTTCTATTCTTTCTTCTCGAGTCATTTTCAATGCTTTCTCTGCATGGGCAATGCCAATATCCCACTGAGCACGTTCTCTCTGAGGTCGGGGTTTCCGAATCTTTAAAAAAGATAGAGATTATCAGACATGCTTTACTCTAATAGGTACATTAAAATTGATATGTATTTCCCATGTGATCCTGTTATCTTTTCAGGTCTACATAAATATCTTCAGGTTCTTTGGTCAAACAAGTGGAATGTTCTATCTCCATAATTCTGATAAAAAGATATTCGATAACATGAGGATCTACTCTCTTTAATATCCTTCCTTTGCTGATCACTCTGCTGGACAAGGTCCCCAAGAGGGAGACATCCTTCTCCTCTCATATACATAAAAAGCTAGTGATAATGAGGGAAAAGAGAACAATGATTACAGAAATGGTTATTTTCAGCGGCTAATAAAACACTAACATTAAAAATGATACCCTGAAACTCCCAATTCTCTCCCATATCTAGGGCAGAGGGCAAGTCAGGGGTGCTACAGAGATCACAACAAAGCTACTGGCAGAGTTTGAACCACAATGCATGCAGGGACAGAATGAAGTGAAAGGACAGAGCCTCAAGGAACAAATGAAAGTTAACAAGACAAAGGAGAACAGGCATGGATGAGAAAAAA
Organism: Pan troglodytes; assembly: GCF_028858775.2. Classification (NCBI taxonomy): domain Eukaryota; kingdom Metazoa; phylum Chordata; class Mammalia; order Primates; family Hominidae; genus Pan; species Pan troglodytes. Next base: position 46,731,096 of record NC_072405.2, read on the forward strand.
GGTAGACCTGAATTATAGTTTCCATAGGTCTCTAGGTCCAGAGCCAATCAGAAGACTTTGGATTGGCAAGAGGGGTAAAAATACTTTGAATAAAGATGTGTGAGATGGCCAGAGCAATTAGGAATTATCCAGGTGGCTAGACTGATGTAGCCAGAAATTAGTTAATAAAACTATGAGATAGTATATGTCAAATATTCATATATAAATCTGTAAAATGTAAGTCTCATAAAATTAATCAAAATTCTGTGATAAAATTTAGTTTTTCAAGTGTAAAAAATGACAAATTTCTGAATCATAAGAGACCCACACTAAAATTAGTTGAGTTTAAACTCTTAACCAGATTACCAAGAGTTCATGTCAAAATTCTAAAATATCCACCACCACATCAAATATATTTCCTGATTCCATCACTTGTGTGATCTCGGTTGAACCAGTTACATAAGCTTTCTGTGCCTCAATTTCTTCATCTGTAAAAAGGGGAATAATAGTATCTACCTCATACAGGTTGTTATGAATAATAAGTGAGTTAATATATGTAAAATGCTTAAAAGCATACCTGTTTCACAATAGGCACTCACTAAATATTTTTAAAAGTTTACTTTCATAAAACAATTTTGTTAAACAAGAATGAAAAGAAATTATGGAAACATGCTGAAATAGAAAAAAGAGTAAAAATCCCTGGCAAAAATCCACATTTCACTAGCATCTGGTACACTTATGCACATTAATGAAACTCACAATAGAATTCAATATTAAGCAGGTAGCTAAAGTTTTTAATAGTACTATACGCCGTTTATATGACATATAAAACTCATTGGTGTACTTACAAACTTACTAGTCATTTACCATTATGATTAAAACAGCTGAAAGGGGTTTAAAAAAAGGATTCTAATAATTATCTGAATTCAAGTATGAAAAATTCTTCTAAATTATTAAGTTCTTTAAAAACCATACTAGGTAAATAATATTAACATGTTAGTTACCTTTTGTTTCTCAGAGTGATTGCTGGCTTGTTTGGTTGCCTCAGCCAGTAATTCTTCATACTGTTTATGACCTTTATACTCTCGTACCCGTTTTTCATGAACCCACGCCCTCTCTGGCTGGTTGCTAAAAAACTGGACATGATATTCTCGGGCACCTGTAAGTAAAAATTCTTATTAACCATTTCAGAACATAAGCATTCACATCTACTTTGCCAAAAATGGGAATCTAACCCAGGTTCCTCAGTATTACTCCCACTAAAACTTGTATGTTTGGATTGTCCAAAGATATGTTCCAATACCCACCAGTTATAGAACTAATAGCTACTGTAAAAATCACCACAAATAATTGATTGTACCACTGCACTCCAGCCTGGGTGACAGAGCAAGACTCTTGTCTCAAAACAAAACAAAACAAAACAAAACAAAACAAAATAACATTCTTCTCATTAACTTTTTAACAAAATAGTCATTTTTCATAAAAATATAATTAATGATAGCATGTAAGGAGTTCTTGTTGTTAGAGACATGGTCTCACTCTATGGCCCAGGCCGGACTGCAGTGGCATGATCCTAGCTCACTGCAGCCTCAAACTCCTGGGCTCAGGCAATCCTGTGCCTTAGCCTCTTGAGCAGGTAAGACTACAGACATATGCCACCATGCTCAGTTAATTAATAAATTTTTTTGTTGCTTTTTTTTGTAGAGATGGGAGTCTTACTATGTTGCTCAGGCTGGTCTCAAACGCTTGGCCTGAAGTGATCCTCCTGCCTCAGCCTCCCAAAGTGCTGAGATTACAGGCATGAGCCACTGGCCCCAGCCTATGATAGGTTCTTATTTTTAAATAAATCAATAAATATTTTGAAATTTTCTCAGCTTTAATTTCTTTTTTTCTTTAAACTGAGATGGGGTCTTGCTATGTTGCCCAGGCTGGTCTTGAACTCCTGGGCTCAAGCAATCCTCTTGCCTCAGCCTCCCAAAGTGTTAGAATTACAGGTGTGAGCCACTGCGCCTGCATCTCAGCTTTAATTTCTAAATTTAAATAACATTAGATATAACCCACATAAACAAAAGCCTTTTTGAGTCCTCAAGTTTTAGGAGTAAAAGGGGTCCTGGGACCACAACATCTGAGAATTGCTGATTAAGGGCAATGCTACTCTGAAATTGGTTTGACAAACAAGCCAGTCTGGGACAAAAGTTAAGTACAGAAGTTGAGTAAGCATTGAGAAGCTCTGACAGCAATTTGACATTGTTATGATATCTAGACACATGATCAAGAATCTTGCACTAGGTGTTTTTTCAGGGGAAGGGCATTCTTTTTTTTTAAATAATTAAGTTTGGTTGTATTTTACAGAGGTATTAGTACATAGTAGACTAGACATTTGAAAAAAGTAAAAAAAAACTGATCTTTTGCCAAAAATAGTCTGAAAAATACTGTTCTAGAGAAAAAGTATTAGATCAATGGAGAAATGCAGGAACTGATCTTTTCAGAGAACCCAAAGTAACTAGGAAGAAAAAGGCAACAGTGGACTCAGATTTTCCTATCATCTCATCTGAGAATAAAGACCCAAGCACAAATCTAATTATAATTAGTCAAAGAAGATTTATCTGAAATCCAAAGGGATTTTGGGGGGAAAAATAGAAATATAACCTAAACTAATAAGTGAATTTCAAGGACAGGGTAGTGGGTACAGGTATTCAGATTAAAAAAACATAGTATATAATGTTTCCAAACATCAGAGTTATTTCTTCAGATATAAACAGATATCCCAAAGGACTTAACATAAAAGCCGAAATTTATAGATAACACAATTTCATTTTAATCTGTATTTTCAACTTCTTCTCCCATTAAATCACTTACTAGAGAGGAAACAAGACAAACATTTTGCCTATTTGTTAGCACTTTGTTTCCTGACACCTGGAAAACTATGAAATAAGACTGAAATAAGAAGCTACAGACCTGAAAAGTCAAGAAACAAGCACATCTGTCTCTGACTGAAGAGCTAAATTTTTAATGAGTCCTAAATAATAAAATACAACTTAAAATAGAATTGTGATCCAAACATCTTTCAACATGCTCTTACAAATAATTATTACATCTTTATGTGTGAAAAACTGTTAAGTACATTTTCCAGTGCTAAGAATCTAATAAAAATACTGACTAATAACAATATGGAAACCAGTGATTACTATATATGATTAAGATAAATTTTACAAAGTTGCTTAGATAGAAAGCAACACAGGAGATTCACTCATTTCTCTGGGTATCTCCCATGTATACATGCAGTATATGTGCTATTAAAAAAATAATGATCAGCATAAAATGCTTAATAGGCATCATGCGTAGAACATAATTAACAGAATTTTTAGGCTGTGTTTTTTTGGTTTTCAGAAAAACTGTCAGAAAACTACTGCATTTAAAACTATACTATATAGCCATAAATGGAATATTATTTGGCAATAAAAAGGAATAAAGCACTGATACCATGTTAAAACATGGATGAACCTCAAAAACATTATGGTAAGTGAATGAAGCCAGATGAATAGGTAAGTCTACAGAGACAGAAAGTAGTTACTGGCTGCTTAGCGGGTAGAAATGAGGGTGACTGCTAATGGATACAGGATTTTTGGGGGTTGATGAACATGTTCTAAAATAGATTGTGGTGATGGTTGCACAACTCTGTGAATGTACAGATTTTTAAATCAATGAATTGTACATTTTAAAAGGGTGAATTGGCCAGGAGCAGTGGGTTACGCCTTTAATCCCAGCACTTTGGGAGGCCGAGGCGGGCAGATCACAAGGTCAGGAGTTTGAGACCAGCCTGGGCAACATAGTGAAACCCCGTCTCTACTAAAAATACAAAAAAAAAAAAATTAGCCGGCGTGGTGGTGGGTGCCTGTAATCTCAGCTACTTGGGAGGCTGAAGCAGGAGAATCGCTTGAACCTGGAAGGCGGAGGTTGCAGTGAGCTGAGATCGTGCTACTGCACTACAGCCTGGGCAACAATCCATCTCAAAAACAAACAAACAAAAAAAAAAAACAGGTGAATTTTATGATATGAGAATTATATTTCAATAAAGTTTTTAAAACTACTATAGAAAAATAATTTAAATTTTTATTAAAATATATAGGTTAAAATATATGCATTTCTTAACCTAAAATTTCAGACTTCTGGTAGTAATATAAACAAAATCGGTTTTTCTAGCACTAAAGTAGGAAACTGCCTGGGGGTACCAGGCTAGAATTTTTTTTTTTTTTTTTTTTTTTTTTTTTTTTTTTTTGAGACCAAGTCTCACTCTGTCACCCAGACTGGAGTGAAGTGGTGGATCTCGGCTCACTGCAACCTCCACCTCCACCTCCTGGGTTCAAGTGATTCTCTTGTCTCAGTCACCTGAGTGAGACCTTAGAGGCGTGCGCCAAAACGCCTGGCTAATTTTTGTATTTTCAGTAGATATGGGGTTTCACCATATTGGCCAGGCTGGTCTTGAACTCCTAACCTCAGGTGATCCACCCACCTTGGCCTCCCAAAGTGCTGGGATTACAGGCATGAGGCACCTTGCCCAGCTGAGATTAGGTTAATTAATAAAACTAAATGTAAATACTTCCTTTGAAATACAGATGAGACATAAATTGTGCTTTCATTTGTATCTTGAAAAAAGCTGAAATCTGCAGGTTTTCATAAAGTAATTGAATATGAAACTCTTTATATAATCTCAACAGTATGCTTTCCTCAGGGGACAGAAGTGAAGATCCAGAGTTCTGACATGATGTAACTTCTTAGAGAGTTCTGGAGGCCTAGATGTGGACATGAATTGTTTTATTTAAGAAAGCATGGTCTTCTTGGAAAATCCTTGTCTTTTCTTTTCCCACTCATATAACCATAGATTATTAGAGGGGTAGGGTACTTCAGAGATGACTAGTCCAATACCCTTCTTATATAAATGAAGGAACTATAATAAGACTGCCTCCTCCAACCTCTGTAAATGATGACTAGGTGAATTTAACTGCTTTCCCTGTAATATAAGGCAGTGTTTAGGAGGAGAGGTTATGAAATTAAGATTTCTTTGAGATTCTGTTTACCTATTTAAAATATGGGATAATAAAAGTACCTACTTCATTGTGTTGCTGCTATGAGGATTGGATAAGAAAATATATAAGAGAACTACTGAACACAGGACCTTGCACTAAAGCAGACACCCAACAATGTTGGTTTTTCACTTCTGCCTCGCTGACACATCCCGTCTCCTAACCTTTAATCAGCAGGTCACCTTGACAAGACGAAAAATGGTCGAGCCAGATGGCCTTCTATACTGGGAGAGATTCTTGGTTATGCAGCACAAGAATCACAGATATGGCTGATCCTATCACAAATGTGCCTTGCCAGACATAAAGAGATACTTTTTCCCTTCAGAAGAGTGAACAAGGACCAAGACAGATGGTTTAAAGTAAAAGAAAAAGAAACAGGTACAAACTTGTCACAGACAATGAAGAACTCTACACATGACAAGAGTCAATTCACAAAGTTAACACCCAGAAGTAAGTTCCAAGCTCAAACCTTTCTTTGGCTACTAAGCAAGTTCATTTCAAATGCTAGAATCTCAGCAATCTACTCCACATCATTCTTTGGTCAAATCCCAGAAAAGGAGTAGAGAAAAGTTAGAATTGTTTTTCTTAATTTTTATTAACATTCCTAAGGTAGGATTCTATATTATATAGCAACCTTCAGGCTACATGTCATATCAAATTTACAAGGATGCCCCAGTAAATTTACCGATTCAAGAATGGAGTGTAGAGGGAAAAAAAGCATCCTGCAAAATTTGCCAGGATGAAAAGTGCTTGTCTGGGTAAAAAATTACTATCCATAGCAGTCAACGAGGAAATAAAAATGTTCAAAGAAGGCTTGGCGCAAATGCTTATTAAGTTCATATAAAACATCTGATCGCTTGTCCATATGCTTTCTTTAGGAAATATGAGGTCATATTTTCAGTCAGATTAAGGTCTTTAAAAAAAGCAAGTGTAAGCAAATTATAAGCAAATGTAGGGTATCATAAGGGAAACAAGGACTGCATTAGCCATAGAAGCACTCTGCAATTTAAAATGACTATCAGTATTTCACTGGTTTTAAAAACTGATACAGAGGCCGGGCGCAGTGGCTCACGCCTGTAATCCTACCACTTTGGGAGGCCGAGGCAGGTGCATCCCTTGAGTTCGAGAGTTCAAGACCATCCTGGGTAACATGGTGAAACCTCATCTGTATTAAAAATACAAAAACTAACCAGGAATTGTGGCGGGTGCCTGTAATCCCAGCTACTCCAGAGGCCGAGGCAGGAGAATCACTTGAACCCAGGAGGCGGAGGTTGCAGTGAGCTGAGATTGCGCCATTGCACTCCAGCCTGGGCAACAGAGCAAAAACTCCGTCTCAAAAAAAAAAAGAAAAAAAAATCCACAAAACTGATACAGATATGCACATTTTTGTATCAGATTATATATTACGTGTGTATTCTTATATTCACATACAACATTTAAAAGTCACTTTTATTTCCAACCTTTTACTTAGTATCTGTTTATGCCTTTTCTTACCTCTTGTGTTAATTTTAGTATGAACCTCAAGCTGGGGATCACTTGAAACCATACAAGGCCACCAAGGATAGGTTCCCACCTTGGACCACACAAGATCGCCAACCTGAAACTTAACACCAGTGGACACTTCCGTTGTTGGAACAGAAGATAGTATTGGCTGAACCTACAGGAAAGGGTCAAAAAACTTCATCAGAAATTCAAAAAAAGAAACTATGTATAAAGTAAATTAAAAATGCTAACAATGTAATTTTATCTTCAGTTATACTTTGATACAGGAAAGGGTCAAAAAACATCAGAAATTCAAAAAAAGAAACTAGGTATAAAGTATATTAAAAATGCTAACAATGTAATTTTATCTTCAATTATACTTTGATACAGGAAAGGGTCAAAAAACATCAGAAATTCAAAAAAAGAAACGAGGTATAAAGTACATTAAAAATGCTAACAATGTAATTTTATCTTCAATTATACTTTGATACAGGAAAGGGTCAAAAAACATCAGAAATTCAAAAAAAGAAACTATGTATAAAGTACATTAAAAGTGCTAACAATGTAAATTTATCTTCAATTATACTTTTCTCTGATGCCTCCTATCTAAAACTAGCAAAAGGGAAGGAGGAAAAATATTAATAAGCCCCACCCCAAATACTGAAGATAGGATTGATGGTTTCTGTTGCCAAATTATTAACAAGGCATGTTAAGAATACACATGATCGGCCAGGCGCAGTGGCTCACGCCTGTAATCCCAGCACTTTGGGAGGGTGAGGAGGGCAGATCACAAGGTCAGGAGATCGAGACCAGCCTGGCCAACACAGTGAAACCCCGTCTCTACTAAAAATACAAAAATTAGCTGGGTATGGTGGCACGTGCCTGTCATCCCAGCTATTCGGCAAGCTGAGGCAGGACAATCGCTTGAACCCAGGAGGCAGAGGTTGCAGTGAGTCGAGATCGCGCCACTGCACTCCAGCCTGGGCAACAGAGCGAGACTCCGTCTCAAAAAAAAAAAAAAAAAAAAAAATACACATGATCAATTGAAAAAAAAAACAGGTCATAGTTTTGAAAAGGAAAATAATTCACTGAAAATATCCACCTATCAAACCAGCTCCAAGACTTATTTCAATATAATTTCTGAAATTAAGAAGCGTAGTACCAATACAATTGTGTTGCAATTCAATCACTGTGTTTCACCTTCTTCCACCATATTTGGTTAGACAGTATTCAGTAAAACAACTTACTGGGGCTTCCTCTTTTAGTACTGGTTCTTCCCTTGGTTTTTCTGATACAGTGTCAACCCTCTCATTTGGTCTCTAGGTGAAAAGGTATAGGTAAGTAGAATAAAATGGCATTAAATAAACAAACAAACAAAAAACAGTGACATACATAAAAAGAATCAAAGAAAACTAAATAAAGAGAATAAAGGGCATTTATTAACTGAACAATGTAAGGAGTAAGAATACAACTTACTCAATACCTAATGCTGTCTCAACATTCATTTTCCACCCCATATCATAGCTTTATCTCCTTTTTCTTATTTTGTTACTTTTAAAACTTAATTTCTAGGCCGGGTGCAGTAGCTCATGCCTGTAATCCCAGCACTTTGGGAGGCTAAGGCAGGCGGATCACAAGGTCAGGAGTTCAAGACCAGCTTGGCCAGCATGGTGAAACCCCGTCTCTACTAAAAATTAAAAAAATAGCCGGGCATGGTGGCGCATGCCTGTAGTCCCAGCTACTTGGGAGGCTGAGGCAGGAGAATCACTTGAACCCAGGAGGCTGAGGTTGCAGTGAGCCGAGATTGTGCCACTGCACTCCAGTCTGGGCGACAGAGTGAGACTCCGTCTCAAAAACAACAACAACAACAAAAAAACCACTTAATTTCTAAATAAACTGGTAATTTTCTTTTTAATGCTCAGATTCTAGAAAAAATGGGCACTCTAAGATTACTAGTAAGATGTAACTTGAAACTTTTCTGAGAGCAATTTGGTTGTATATATGAAAAACATTAAATTTTCAGACTCTGACCTTGCAAATCTACTTCTAAGAATGTATATTTGAAAAGCACTGAGAGATGTAAAAAATATGGATAAGTATGAAGATATGCATACCATTGCTACTTATAAGAGCTAAGTATTAAACATAAACTAGATGGGCTGGGCATGGCGGCTCACGCCTGTAATCCTAGCACTTTGGGAGGCTGAGGCAGGCGGATCACGAGATCAAGAAATTGAGACCATCCTGGCCAACGTGGTGAAACCCCGTCTCTACTAAAAACACTAAAAATTAGCTGGGTGTGGTGGTGTGCGCCTGTAGTCCAAGCTACTCAGGAGGCTGGGGCAAGAGGATTGCTTGAACCTGGGAGGTGGGGGTTGCAGTGAGCCGAGATCATGCCACTGCACTCCAGCCTGGTGACAGAGCAAGACTCCGTCTCAAAAAAAAAAAAAAAAAAAGAAAGAAAGAAGTTTCTAAAACCCTTTAGGGAGGCAATTTGGAAGTAGATATCAAAATTCAAGATATGTACACTCTTCCATCTAGCAATCACATTGTAGAAATTTATTCTATAGAAATATCCAAAACAAGAAAATCTAAGCAGAGGAATGGTAACTACAGTATTATTTCATGTTAGTAATCTGCATGTCTACCAATATCTTCCAATTTTTTATTTAAAAATATGTAATTTATACATGCCTTGAAAATATTTGGTACAATGTAAACAAAATTGATACCAGTAATTATCTTTTGGGAATGACATGAGGGAAATGGTGAAGGAAGATATTCTATACCTTTTTATTATTCGTCTTTTCTGTAAAAAAAAACCAAATTACTTCTACAATTTAAAAGATTTTTAAAATATGTTACTTGTTAGAGAACAGAATTTAATTTAGATGGCTTAAAAAGAGGGTATAGCCATTAAAGTAGGTCTTCACTCCACTAAAAGAATATGATTAATTCTAAAAGCTACTTAAAATTCTCATTCTATTATTTCAAAACATTTAAAGACACTGTTGTGAAAACAAAGTTTTATTAAATTAAAAAAAGTATAAAAAGGTTTTTGTTTTTTTGAGACAGAGTCTTACTCTGCTATTGCCTAGGCTGGAGTGTGGTGGCGCCATCTCGGCTCATTGCAACCTCTGCCTCCCAGGTTCAAGTGGTTCTCCTCCTTTAGCCTCCTGAGAAACTGGGAATACAGGCCCGCACCACCACACCCAGCTAATTTTTGTATTTTTAGTAGAGACGGGGTTTTGCCATGTTGGCCAGGCTGGTCTTGAACTCTTAACCTCAGGTGATCCACTTGCCTTGGCCTCCCAAAGTGCTGGAATTACAGGTGTGAGCCACCGCACCTGGCCTAAAAAGATTTTTAAGTTTTAGGAAAATGATATGTTCTATAAGCCAGACTAATGTCCCCAAACCCAAGTATCAATCATTCACTTCGCAGTGCCTAGGACGTTCCAGGCCCAGTTCTAGAAGCTATATAGGCTATATATAATAGTGAAACAAACAGATGTGATTCCTGACCCCAAGGAGTTTACAGTTGGGCAGGAGAGACTGACATTAAAAAACAGAAACACAAACATCCAGTTAAAAAGTAAGTGCTATGGCTCGGCATGGTGTGGCTCACACCTGTCAGTACTTTGGGAGGCCAAGGTGGAATGATCTCTTGAGGCCAAGAGTTCAAGACCAGCCTGGGCAACACAGTGAGACCCAGTACCTAAAAACAACAAATGCCTGTAGTCCCAACTACTCTGAGGGGCTGAGGCAGGAGAACCGCTTATGCCTCAGAGTTCAAGGCTTCAATGGGCTATGACTGCACTCCAGCCTGGGTGATGGAGCGAAACCCCGTCTCTTAAAACAACAACAACAAACAAAAAAAGTAAGTGCTAGGAAGAGAAAGATAAATAATAGTGTGTAAGTGTATATGTATTTTCAGATATGAAGGTCAGGAAAAGCCTCTCTAAGAAAATAAATTACAATCTGCCAGGCACAGTGGCTCACACCTGTAATCCCAGCACTTTGGGAGGCCAAGGTGGGTAAATCACGTGGTCAGGAGTTCGAGACCAGCCTTGCCAAGATGGTGAAACCCTGTCTCTACTAAAAATAGAAAAATTAGCCAGGCACGGTGGTGGGTGCCTATAATCCCAGCTACTTGGGAGGCTAAGGCAGAAGAATTGCTTGAACCTGGGAGGCAGAGGTTGCACTGAGCTGAGATTACACCACTGGACTGTAACCTGGGTGACAGAGCGAGACTCCGTCTCAAAAAAAAAAAAAAAGAAAAGAAATTACAATCTAAGAATCAAAGGACGAAGAATTAGCTTAGTAAACATGGAGGAAAGAACATTCCAGGAGGAAGGAGTAGCATGTGTGAGATACCTGAGGTTAAAAACGGTACCAGCTGTGCACAGTGGTTCACACCTATAATCCCAGGACTTTGAGAGGCTGGGGCAGGTGGATCACTTGAGCCTAGGAACTGAAGAACAGCTTGGGCAACATGGCGAGACCCCATCTCTACAAAAAAAGAGCCAGGCGTAGTGATGTGTACCTATATACTCCCAGCTACTCGGGAGGCTAAGGTGGGAGGATTGTTTGAGCCCAGGAGTTTGAGGCTGTGTGAGCTATGATCACGTCACTGCACTCCAGCCTGGGTGACAGAGTGAGACCCTGTCTCCAAAAAAACAAAAAAAAAAAGGACTTCCTTCCAAATCTTATAATTCAAATGTCTTATCTTTTTTAATTTTTTGATTTGTTCCAGATTGTTGGTGTTTCCTTCAGGCTGGTTTGAAACACCATAAAAATCACTTTCAAAGAATTAAAGTTTTTTACACAGTCATTTTAAAAGAAATAAGTGGCTAGGGAGCGAAGGATGCCCAAGAGGATTTATTCTAAGCTTTCAAGACTATATAAGTAAGAGAAGAAAAAGAATTCAAGTAAGGATACTGCAATAATAGAGAGGGAGTATCTATTATAAAATGTGCGTGAGCAAAACAGATATACCTGGTAGGCATTCAGAGACAGAGACAAGTTTAAGACATTAAAATTAAGTAGGGACAGAGATACCCTCTTTGGGTACTGATTCCACTGCTTTGTCAGAAAGAGAAAACATCAGAGAAAAAGATGACAGTGAGTTAGCTCTCCTTAATGTTCAATTCATCTTAATTTTAAAATTATGATTTTGTGGGTATATACCACTTTTTTACATTTTTAATTGACTCCACATAAGAACACCTAAAAATTATGTTAAGAGTAGCTAAAATAAATTACATTATCCTAAATATTCCTTTACAAATTTTAGCCTAGTACTTTTTTTTTTTTTTTTTTTTTTTTGGAGACAGAGTCTTGCTCTGTTGCCAGGCTGGAGTACAGTGGCATGATCTCGGCTCACTACAACCTCTGCCTCCCAGGTTCAAGCGATTCTCCTGCCTCAGCCTCCCAAGTAGCTGGGATTACAGGCACGCGCCACCACGCCCGGTTGTATTTTTAGTAGAGATGGGGTTTCACCACGTTGGCCAGGAGGTCTCGATCTCTTGACCTTGTGATCCGCCCGCCTTGGCCTCCCAAAGTGCTGGGATTACAGCCATGAGCTGCCGTGAGCCACCACGGCCTTCAGCCTATTACTTTTATTAAAACCCAAGACATTCATTAAGATGAGTATACTACAGGCCAGGTGCCGTGGCTCACGCCTATAATCCCAGAACTTTGGGAGGCTGAGGTGGGTGGATCACTTGAGGTCAGGAGTTCAAGATCAGCCTGGCCAACATGGCGAAACCCCGTCTCTACTAAAAATACACAAAAAAATTAGCTGAGTGTGGTGACGCACACCTGTAATTCCAGCTACCTGGGGGGCTGAGGCATAGGAATCACTTGAACCCGGGAGGCAAGAGGTTGCAGTGAGCCGAGATCGTGCCACTGTACTCCAGCCTGGGTGACAGAGACTCTGCCTCAAAAAAAAAAAGATTAGTAATACACATCAAATCTGTCAGAATTTCAAAGCCTTAATAATATTACTTATATAAATTTCAAAAACATAGAGTAAAATCATAGTCCCTAAAAGAACAAAAAACTGATGTCAACATTAAAGTTGGAAAGAAAATTTTAAAGGTAATAAATTGTGCATTTTTATTTTACTTTCTGAATGACTTAAGTTTGTAACCTTAAAAATAAAAAATGTGGGCCAGGTGCAGTGGCTCACACCTGTAATCCAAGCAGTTTGGGAGGCCAAGGTGGGTGGATCACCCTAAGGTCAGGGGTTCACGACCAGCCTGGCCAACATAACGAAACCCCATCTCTACTAAAAATACAAAAACTAGCCAGGCGTGGTGGCACACACCTGTAATCCCAGCTACTGAGGAGGCTGAGGCAGGATAATCGCTTGAATCCTGGAGGCAGAGGTTGCAGTAAGCCGAGATTGCACCACTGCACTCCACCCTGGGCAACAGAGTGAGATTCTGTCTCAAAAATAAACACATAAAATCAAATAAAAAATGTGTACAATAAAGAACATTTTGCATATAAAGAGTTTCTAAGAATTTTAAGGCCTAATACTCTGAGGCTAGAGAACCAAACCTGCTACCTTAGTGTTCACGGGACTGATCCAGCCACTCTGCTTTTTATAAGGGGATATGGCAAACTAAGGGTTAATGAGACCCTGCCTTAGTGGATTAGCCCACTGAAGTGCTGATAGGAGACCAGTGACTGTATGAATAATAGGGCCTACGCTCACATGCCTGAGGCATTCCACCTGCCAAGGAGGAAGACATGCAGAAACACAGCCACATGTTTCTGATTTGGTGGGAGGAAAAACAGCTCATGCAGATTTTTAAAATATACAATTTCAGTAGTGATCTCAGGTCTCCTGCTGCCTAGATGTTTGGACACATTTTCATTGCTGAGAAGATATACTTAGGTTGTTCCAAATAACAGCCACTCTTCAGAAGGCCAAACAGCTTAGAATTAGGGGGAAATACTTACACATCAAGTACTAAGAAAAAAAGTAGCAGGTGAAATCTTAAGGTGTTGTGTTTTTTTATTTGTTTGTTTTTCAGACAGAGTCTCATTCTGTCACCCAGGCTGCAGTGCAGTGGCATGATCTTGGCTCACTGCAATCTCCACCTCCCAGGTTCAAGCAATTCCTGTGCCTCAGCCTCCCGAATAGTTGGGATTACAGGTACCCACCACCACGCCCGGCTAATTTTTAAATATTTTTAATAGAGATGGGGTTTCACCATGTTGGCCAGGCTGGTCTTGAACTCCTGACCTTAAGTGATCCACCCACCTCGGCCTCCCAAAGGGCTGGTATTACAGATTGAGCCACCATGCCCGGACTTAAACATGGAACTCAACTATATGAGATTTTGTTTGCTCAAAAAAGAACCTATGAACCTATGAGTGAGCTTTTAAGGAACAACAACAACAAAGTAAAGTAAAAGAAAAAATCTATATAAAAGCAAATCCAGCTCCAGGAGATTTAAATCAGACTTTTTCTCCAGGAATACATTTTTCATTATGTTTCCCTGAGGCATCTGGGGGAGGGAAGCTGTCCAGTGAAGTCAGTGGACGCTTCTTTGGGCTTCCTTTTCACTTCTCAGTTCTCTACAATGCTAAACACCAAGGGCTGGGACCCCTATGGACAACCAGTAGGCATAGGGTATTGACTATTAAAACACTTAAAACAACTGTCCTGAAGGAAGCACTGTAGATGTTGTTCAAGTTAAGGAAATCTAATTTAAAAATATATGCAGTTGTGAAACATTAATTTATACACATCTCTAGCTTAGCAAAAGCATGACATTAACGATCGGCAAGAGCTGTGGGAGCTCTGGCTTTGAAGGTCTGTGGTCAGAATGGACTACAACTTCTACAACTGCCCCCGTGTGTGATACAGTTCCAATTAATCAAAATTCAATTAACAAGAACTTACCTCTTTACTTCTTTGAAGGAAGGGAAGAAAGAAGGGGTGAGAGAGAGAGGGAGAGAGAGAGAGGAGAGAGGCAGAGAAGAAGGGAGAGAAGAAGGAAGGAATGGAAGGGGGAAGGGACGAGGGGGTAGGATGGAAAGGGGGAGGAATGGGGCAGAGAGGGGAGCAGGGAGAGGGAGGGAGAGGAAGAGGGAGAGAAGGAGACAGGGAGAGAGGGAGAGAGGGAGAGAGAGAGAGAACGAACAAGAAAAAAACCTGGATTTCCCCCCAAGACTCGACTTTCAAGCAATGCTCCTAGTAATATTCCAGGCAGTCAATGCCACTTTCTCCAGCTATACTTTTGGTCAAATTGATATTCCTTTATCCCAAGCTACTGTAAGATCCTAAACAATCAAATAGTAAATTTTGCTCATCATGATTCAATAAAAGGGAAAATGAATTAAAACCCTTAAATTAAAATCTAAACATCTGGGCCAGGTGCAGTGGCTCATGCCTGTAATCCCGGCACTTTGAGAGGCCGAGGCAGGTGGATCACCTGAGGTCGGGAATTCGAGACCAGCCTGACTAACATGACCCTGTCTCTACTTGAAAAAAAAAAAAAAATTAGCCAGGCGTGGTGGTATGCCTGTAGTCCCAGCTACTCGGGAGGCTGAGGCAGGAGAATTGCTTGAACCCTGGAGGCAGAGGTTGCGGTGAGCCAAGATTGCACCACTGCACTCCAGCATGGGCAATAAGAGTGAAACTCCGTCTCAAAAACAATAAAATAAAATAAAATCTAAACATTCTAATCCTGAGCTACAATAGTTAACTGAAGGTTTAGGTGATATAAAGAACTAGGTATAGCAGACATCTAACAGAGACAGAACTGGTTTTAGAATCTCATTGCAAAATGACTACTAGAAACATCACTGATTACTCTTTATCTCATTACCCAGTTTTATTGTCTTCATAGCATCTAAAGCTATGAGAACTTATGTACACATATATACATATATGTATGCATATGTATGTATATATGTATATATACATATATGTATATACATACCTATGTATTATGTATATATGCATATGTATATGTGTGTACATAAGTTAGCTTTAGATGCTATGAAGACTATATATGTATATATACATATATAGTATATAGTATATGTATATATGTATATATACATGTATATAGTATATATAGTATATGTATATGCATATATGTATATATAAATATATATTGTATATATGTATATATGTGTATATATATATGTATATGTGTGTGTATTTTCTGGCTCCCCTCACTAGAATATAAGCATCCTGAGAGCAGGCATCTCTACTTTTCATTCATTGTCATACCTTTAAGTCTTAGATCATTGCTTAGCACACAGTAGGAGGAGCATTTCACCAACATTTGTTAATGAATAAATAAGAAAACTATAAAAAATGAGAAAACATGTTGAAATGTCACACTGGGACTTGTGAGAGTCTAGAAGCATTGTGACCTTTACTCCAGAAAAACATCACATGTGAGTTGTATGAAGTAATAGAAGCCAGCTACCAAGGAAAAGATGAATAGGTAAGAAGTAAACATTTCTTTGAACAGAAAATAAATTAACTTATTCAGGCATAACACATATAAAAGCAGATAGCTGTCATAAAAATAAATATAGTTTTCCCAAGTCAAAGTTTAGAAAACATTTGCAATTTATATTATGAACTCTTCATTTAAGCTAGAATTATTTGTTACATACTTATTATATTATTGCTAAGCAAATTCACGCTGAAATCTCAGATATTAAAAAATTCAGCAGCATATATCTTAAGTTACCTATAAAGGATGACTTTTATAAAAACTCACCTGAAGTTTTAATCAATATTTATTAATACTAACTCTGATTTTAATAAAAAGATTTCTATTATTTCAGGTTATTTTGTAGCAAACATTAGCAATGAGTGTTAAATCTAAGCTCTACTGGAAAAAGTTGGTCTAAAATAATGAAAACCCAATATAATTAGCTATCTTCTCTTTGCCTTTCCTCTTGATTTTCAAAAACCAACAGTCTATTGTAAGCAAATAAAAATAACCGAGGTCATCAGGACAAAGAAACATAAGCAGAAAGATTCGTTTTACATGTTTTAAAAATATTTCTTAACTAATCATGTCCATTCATATATTCAACAAATACTCAGCACCTATTATAATATTCCGAGCACGTTGCTAGTGATTAAAGAAGTTATCAGAAAGATTCATATTTAAAGAGATAAAAACCAAAAAGATCTCTTGAACTTCCAGTAAATGTGAAATATAACAAAATTTTTCAAAACGACTTTTCAACTCACATTTTGTTCCTCTGGTTCTAATTTGGGGATTTTGTGTGACTTGCGCTCTTCAGATCTTGATGAGTCATGCTTGTTGCTTTTTTTCCTCTTTTCTTTTCTGCTTTCATGCTTTGATTTCGTGTGCTCACTTGCCTGTACTTCATTTAAAAGGTCTCCACAAAGGGAAGACTCAAACAATTCCCTGCCATTCTGGATAGTTTTGGTTATTTTTAGTTTAATTTCAGGTGAGCCAGTCTTCTTTGGAATCACAGTTTGTGGTACCGAAGGAGGAGGTGGTGGCTGTGGAGGGGAAGGTTTTTCCAGAATTTCATGTGGTCTTGTGTTTGGAATTTCTGAATGATAATAGTCAGTGGGGCTAAAGTTTCTAACTGCACCAAAGCCATTGGCTGACCCATTAGGATACTGATTATATGACTGGTATTTGGTTTGAGTTTCATACACACTGATTGATGATGGATACCCATTTGTGAGTTGAGGAAGATCTTCTGTTGTAGCTGGGTACTGAAAGCCTTGCTGCAAAGTAGCTTCATATGGTGTCTGGCCACCATCTTCAGCAATGTCACTGTTGTTATCAAAGGCATCCTCCTGACGGATGTTGGCGGAGTCAATGAGTTGAGGTGGTTGCTGAATTGTGTTTCCCATGATCCCTTGCATGAAAGAGAAAGAGAAATCCATTGTTCTGCTCCAGCATCCTTAACTTTCCCTTTCTCTCATCGGGCCTAAAATTATAAAAGAGGGGATTAGAAGGTGTTAATATTCTCATAGGCTAGGGGCTAATCAACTGAAAAAGGATTAAACTGAAATGTTTTGAACTCAATTTTCATATCCAGATATGCATAGACATTAAATATTTCTAAAACAGATAACTGATATAATTCTGACACAGGGCAAATACCTTTTATCTTCAATGCTTATCTGTTTGAAACTCCTGATTACTTTCACAACAACTGTGGCAACAAGATTTTATCATCACCGCCAACACACGAAATAGTTTTGACATTCCTTTTTATTTCCCAAGTTAGAGATCATAAGTCTCAGGTTAAAACTGGTGTTTGCAAAATAAGCAGTGTCCTGACACCTATCAATCTGCTTCCATAAGAGCTTCCTTTAAAATCATTCATATTTTGTCCAGTGGTTGTTTTTATTACAAAAATAATAAAACGTTATTGCATTTTTTCTTTTTTTTTGAGACAGAATCTCACTCTGTCACCCAGGCTTGAATGTAGTGGTACAATCATGGCTCACTACAGCCTCAACCTCCCAGGCTCAGGTGATCCTCCCATCTCAGCCTCCCCAGTAGCTGGGACTCAGGCATGCACCACCACGCCCAGCTAATTTTTGTATTTTTTGTAGACAGGGTTTCACTATGTTGCCCAAGCTGGTCTTGAACTCTTGGGCTCAAGCAATCCACCTGCCTCAGCCTCCCAAAGTGCTAGGATTATAGGCGTCAGCCACCACGCCTGGCCTGCAAATATTTTAAACACCAAAGTGAAAAGGCCTGTTCCTGTCCCCACTTCATTATTCCCACTCTTCTATGCCAAGACAACCACTATAAACACTTTGATGGGTATACTTTCACATCTTTCTCTACATTTTTACATATAAATTTTTAAAATAGGGCTTATTCTGTGACTTGCTTATTTAACTTAACAATATATCCTAGATATACTTCTACATCAGCATGTATAGACAATTTTCATACATATTCATTCTTTAAATGGTTGCATAGTAAACAAATGTGGTATTTGTATTTAACCATTTATGTACTGATCATCAGTTTCTCACAATTGTTTGATATAATGAATACGTCTGCAGAAAACCTCGTTTATTTTTTACTTATTTTTCTTTTCTTTTCTTTACTCTTTTTTTCAAATAGAGACAGGGTCTTGCTATGTTGCCCAGGTAGGTCTCAAACTCCTGGACTCAAGTAATCCTCCTGCTTCAGCCTCCCAAAGTGCTGAGATTATAGGCATGAGTCACCACGCCTGGCCTGAAACATTCTCTAAACTCTGTTTTTGTGCACATATATATTTCTATAGGACAGATTTGAAATTTTGAGATACTGTAAAATTGTTCTATAGGTTATGCTATGTCAATGAACTCTCATACCAATAGTGTGTGCTTCTCTATAGTTGCCAGTATCTACTTATTTTTTTATTGTAATTTCTTTCTTTATATATATATATATTTATTATACTTTAAGTTCTAGAGTACATGTGCACAATGTGCAGGTTTGTTACATATGCATACATGTGCCATGTTGGTGTGCTGCACCTATTAACTCGTCATTTACATTAGGTATATCTCCTAATGCTATCCCTCCCCTCTTTCCCCACCCCACAACAGGCCCCAGTGTGTGACATTCCCCTTCCTGTGTCCAAGTGTTCTCACTGTTCAATTCCCACCTATGAGTGAGAACATACAGTGTTTGGTTTTTTGTCCTTGCAATAGTTTGCTGAGAATGGTGGTTTCCAGCTTCATCCATGTCCCTACAAAGGACATGAACTTATCATTTTTTATGGCTGCATAGTATTCCATGGTGTATATGTGCCACATTTTCTTAATCCAGTCTATCATTGTTGGACATTCGGGTTGGTTCCAAGTCTTTGCTATTGTGAGTAGTGCCGCAATAAACATATGTGTGCATGTGTCTTTATAGCAGCATCATTTATATTCCTTTGGGTATATACCCAGTAATGGGATGCCTGGGTCAAATGGTATTTCTAGTTCTAGATCCCTGAGGAATCGCCACACTGTCTTCCACAATGGTTGAACTAGTTTGCAGTCCCACCAACAGTGTAAAAGTGTTCCTATTTCTCCACACCCTCTCCAGCACCTGTTGTTTCCTGACTTTTTAATGATGGTCATTCTAACTGGTGTGAGATGCTATCTCATTGTAGTTTTGATTTGCATTTGTCTGATGGCCAGTGACGATGAGCATTTTTTCATGTGTCTGTTGGCTGCATAAATGTCTTCTTTTGAGAAGTATCTGTTCATATCCTTCGCCCACTTTTTGATGGGGTTGTTTTTTTCTTGTAAATATGTTTGAGTTTTTTGCCAGTATCTACTTATTTTTAACAAGTGGTATATATAGCAGAAGCATCTGGAGTACTTTTACAAAATGTACGTGGCAGGGTCTGTCTCCTGAAGATTCTAATTGAATAAATCTGGGGTGGGGTACTGGGCATAAGTTTTTTAAGACTATATCCCCGGTAATTTTGATGCATATTCTTGGTTAGATCATTGCATTATAATCTTTCAATTATTGCACCTCCTCCAGTAGGTGTCCGAAGATGCCTACATTATGTAATAACGTTACAATATAGATAAGTATCTGTTAGAAAATGCTACAAGACCACCCTGCCTTGTCATAAGGTTTGACACGTGCACATCACAGAATAGAAGATTAATGGACAATCCATATAATATTTTGATAACCCCACAAACATTTCTTCTAGAAAGTTCTTTTTTTTTTTTTTTTGAGATGGAGTCTTGCTCTGTCGCCCAGGTTGGAGTACAGTGGTGCAATCTTAGCCCACTGCAAGCGCCGCCTTCCAGGTTCACGCCATTCTCCTGCCTCAGCCTCCCGAATAGCTGGGACTACAGGTGCCCGCCACCATGCCCAGCTATTTTTTTTGTATTTTTTTTTTAGTAGAGACGGGGTTTCACCGTGTTAGCCAGGATGGTCTCGATCTCCTGACCTCGTGATCCGCCCGCCTCAGCCTGCCAAAGTGCTGGGATTACAGGTGTGAGCCACCATGCCTGGCCTCTTCTAGAAAGTTCTAAAGCAGGAAGGACAAACCAGTTTTCACAGCTATATCAACTCTGATGAACTGATTGTAGCTTCCTGGAATACTGTGAAGAAGGATCCTGAGGCCGGGCGCCGTGGCTCACATCTGTAATCCCAGCACTTTGGGAGGCCGAGGTGGGTGGATCACGAGGTCAGGAGTTTGAGACCAGCCTGGCCAATACAGTGAAACCCCATCTCTGCTAAAAATACAAAAATTAGCTGGACATGCTGGCAAGTGCCTGTAATCCCAGCTACTCGGGAGGCTGAGGCAGGAGAATTGTTTGAACCCAGGAGGCAGAGATTGCAGTGAGCAGAGATCGCACCATTGCATTCCAGCCTGGGCAACAGAGTGAGACTCCGTCTCAAAAAAAAAAAAAAAAATACTATGCAGCCATAAAAAATGATGAGTTCATGTCCTTTGTAGGGACATGGACGAAGCTGGAAACCATCATTCTCAGCAAACTATCACAAGGACAAAAAACCAAACACCACAGGTTCTCACTCATAGGCGGGAATTGAACAATGAGAACACATGGACACAGGAAGGGGAACATCACACACCGGGGCCTGTTGTGGGGTGGGGGGAGGGGAGGGATAGCATTAGGAGATATACCTAATGTTAAATGAAGAGTTAATGGGTGCAGCACACCAACATGGCACATGTATACATACGTAACAAACCTGCACATTGTGCACATGTACCCTAAAACTTAAAGTATAATTAAAAAAAAAAAGGATCCTGAGGCTACATTCCAGTTCGACTCTGTTAATAACAGAATCATTAACAATGCCTATTATTAATAGATTAATAGACTGATTAACAGTGTCTACCATCTTGGTTCCAGCAGGATCTGCTGTAATAATAAAACAAATAACCCCAAACAGCAAATGGAAGAGGGAAACAAAGCTGACAATACACTTTTCAAGGTGTATCCAATTATACAGCCACTGTTTGTTCTGCTGTTAGCAAATGGAAATGATTTTGGAAGTCCTAAAATTACACACAAATGAATAAGACTGCACACAAGAAATTGAACTGTATGTATTGCTTTACATTGGTGGGGGGGTGGGAGGGATCCAGAGTGCTCTCATTTTCTTAGTGTCACCTCAGTGTCAGGCACTTTACACATCAGCTCATTTAATAATCACAACTCTGCAAGATAGGGATTGTGATTTCTGGTTCATAGGTAAAAGAAAGTGAGCTTCAGAGGGGCTAGGTGGCCTGCTTAAACCACAAAGTGGGAGAACTTGAATGTGGATCTAGGCATGTCTGACTCTGAAGTCCATGTTGTTTTTGTTTGTTTGTTTGTTTGTTTTGAGATAGGGTCTCACTCTGTTGCCCAGGCTGGAGTACAGAAACACACAATCACAGCTCACTGCAGCCTTGACTTCCTGGGTTCAGATGATTCTCTCACCTCAGGCTCCCAAGTAGCTGGGACTACAGGCATGCGCCACACCTGGCTAATTTTTTGTATTTTTTGTAGAGATGGAGTTTCACTATGTTGCCCAGGCTGATCTCGAGCTCCTGATGTCCATGATTTTTACTACTGTATCACTTCTGTTTCCCTCAGCTATCAGTTCTGGGAAAAGAATTCTTTTGTTCAGGTACTTTATTCCTTCGTCACTACCAAAATCACAAATATTCTAATAACCACCATTAACACTTACATAGCACTTTGCATATGCCAGGCACCATTCTAAGTGCTTGACATAAGTACTACGTTTAATCCTCCCAACAACATTCATGTAGCTATTATCTCCTATTATACGTAGGGAAATAGAGGCACAGAGAAGTTAAATGACTTGCTCAAGTGCACATGGCTAAGATTCAACCCAAGATTCACCCAGGCTGGAGTGCAGTGGCACGATCTTGGCTCACTGCAAAAAAACCGCAGTTCCAGGGTCTGTGCTCTTGATTAGCATACCATATTTACTGACAATGTTTAACAACTGAAACATTACCTTAATTTAACTTTTGGCAAAAATGTATAGCTCACAGCAACAGACATAAGAAGGAAATGTTTAAAAATTCTGTTAAAAAGCATGGACCAACTACACAGGCAGAATTCAAAAGTTCTCATTTATACTTCCAACTTGAAGGCAAGTCAAATAATGACATCTAACAAGATGCAACCTGTGTTTTTGGTTCTTGTAACTGTTGTATACAAGATCAGCTTCCAGATTCACCTCCCAAATTATAGTCTTCAGGGTTTTTCAGGCATATGTATCTAGAGACTGAGATTTCTGATGCTTTTGATTGAGTTTCAAACACAAAAAGTTTTATATTTTCCCCTTTTCCTGTCTTCTCTAGCCCTAACTCCAAATATTTCATTTTAGTCTGAACTAAGAAAATAACATTACCTTCTTATAATTACACAGGAGTCCACGGAGTGAACACATATACATTTGTATCACAGAGTGTTTTCATATACATTTGTATTTGATCCTCAAAACAACTCTGTCAGACTGACAGGGCAAGGTGTGCATTAACTTCATTTTTTAGGTAACTACATAGAACACTTCAAATACTGACTTTCCAAGACCACAAAGCTAATTAGTGATAAAGCTTGAAAAATAATCAGTCACCTGATTTCTAATCCTGTGCTCTTTTTTACAACATCCTACCGCCAGAGAATAACCAACTACTTAAGGACAACTACACTAAACGCTAAAGGTCATTAGTCCAAAACTGAATGCACTGTCCTTTCCCTAGTGCAATGTCCCTTTCAGACTACCCCAGTCTGTCATTGCTTCCACCACTTTTCTAGCTTCCCAGACTAGAAATCTCAGGCTCACAGGTGATTGATTCTTCCCTCTTTGTTAAGCCATAAAACCAGTCATTTAGCAAATCTCGCATTTTCTTCCTTTGAAGTATTCTTCCCAGTGCTTAGACCGAATCTAAAGTGAGGAAATAATCAGACAAATCCAAAATGGGGGATATTCTCCCAGTCAACTGGCCTGGGCTCTTCAAAGAGGCTAATGTCTAAAACAAATGAAAGGTGGAAAGACTATTCTAGATTAAAAGAGACAAGATTTATCAACCTAATACAATGTATGAACTTTGATTAAATCCTGGATTTAAATACACACAAACACAAAGATTAAACAGATATTGTGGAGACAACTAAAGAATTTTAAAATATGAACTGGCTTTAAACAATGGAGCTATTAATTTCAAGGTTCTGATAATGCTATTCTGTTTATATACGAGAATGTTCTCATTCTTAGGAGAGCTATGCTGAAATACGTGATAAAGAGATAAAGTGTCATGGTATCTACAACTTTCAAATGGTTGAGGATTTTAAAAAAGGTACATATACCTAGAGTAAAGCAAATGAGACAAAATTTTAACAACTGGCGAATCTAGGTGTTGAATGTAATATTCTTTTAACTTTTCTAAAGGTTTGAAAATTTTTAAACTGAAAAGTTCGGGGAAAAAAAAACAAATGATTTGGCTAGTGTTTGGAAGAAGTACTAAAAATAAAAAGCTACAGGTACCTAAAGTGGTATAAGCCTCCATTAAATTCTGGTGCCATGTTCTAAGCAAACAAGCTAAAGGGGCCACATTGTTATATTTTCTAGAAACCGTAAGCATGAAGAGGGCCATACTTCTTCATATTATGCCTCCAAATAATACAACAATGCAATCAAGAAAGCAGTTTTGGTAGTTCATAAAAACAGATATTTTGGGACTACATGTAAATTTCTTTACATAGTGATTTTTATGGGCAGCGGAGTCTGGCGGCCAGCCTTCACACAGCAGACACACCAACTGATAAAATGGTTAAGACCTTACTAGATTAGGGGGCTCTACTGAGCACTGTGCTTGAGAGTGCAGGTTCAGAATCAAACTAAGTTCAAAAGCATACTTCAAGTCCTGCTGGCTGTGTGACTTCAGGCAACTTATTCAGCATCTCTAATCCTCAGTTTCCTTAGCAAGAAATTGTGGATACCTGCAATTGTGTACCTTGTACAGGGCTGCCGTAAGAATTAAGAGTTAATCCATGAACAGCACTTAAGACAGTGCCTGGCATACAGTTAGAGCCTGGCCACTTGTTGGCTATTATTATCATTCATTGCAATGCTGGGCACACAGAACTGCTAAAAAGTTAAAAAAAAAAAAAAATCACTGACCTAAAGGTACTTTCAATCTCTTTAGCAAGATAATGTAAGATTTTGTGAGTAAGACACATAAAATAGTAGCAAACAATGTGAAACAGAAGATGACTAAGAATTGAATTGTGTTACTACTACAATTATAACAGACATCTAAGGAGAAGAAAAATGCTGGGCAAGGAGGCATTTAGGCCATGAGAAACAAGTAGGATGTGGAAGTAAGGTGTTCTTCACACATTGCTTTTCAAATTACTTGGTACAGGCCATCAGAAATTCTTAAACCTCTGTCCTTAATAAATCCCTGATAAAGATAATGTGTTCAATTTATTTTTAAAGCAATAATATTAATGGCTAACATTTGAGAGCTTAGTGTCAACACTATTCTAAACGTTTTACATTTGTTATATTATTTTACTTCACAGAACACCCCTTTGAGGAAATACTATTACTATCCCATTTTACAAATGAAAAATCAAGGCCAGTATGATCAAATAACTTGCCATAGTCTGAGATCAAGTAAATGGAGGGTTCAAACACACACTCTGTTCCACAGCATTGGCTCTTAACAAGTAAGCTTACTTCCCACAATCCCTAAATATGTAAAGTAAACAACAACAGAACCTCACTTCACACTTCTCCACTCCCACTCCCCAGAGTTAACTAACAATTTGGTGGGAGACTAAATAATTGTACTAATCTATCCATTCTAATATGTACTTTCAAGTAAATGAAATCACCACACAAAAACATTTCTGATAAATTCATCCTCTGAACAATGTTTCTAGGCTAATTTTTTAAAAAAGATAAATCAATCAATGAATACTTCTAATTTTGCTGAAACTATACAGTTTTAAATAAGCAAAAAAAAGTTGAAAATTATCAATCAAAGCTTTAGTGCTCTTATTATTTACCAACTTATTCATGGTGGTGGGGGGTGGTGGGCTGATAATAGAAAAGTTTATAGAATCCTTAAGCCAAATCACAGATACAGAGTTGAAAAAAACAAAAACAGGAAAAGAAATCAAGCCAGGCAGGCATGGTGGCTCATGCCTGCAATCCCAGCTCCTTAGGAGGCTGAAGTAGAGGGCCTGTTTGAGGCCAGGCATTCAAGACCAGCCTGGGTGACACAGTAAAACTCTTTCTCTAAAATAAAAAAAAAAGCAAGAGGGAGAAAGAAAGAAATCATGTTACGTGTTTCAGATGAACAACTTGAGCCTATAAATATCAATTAAGTATTCGTAATGTGCTAAATTTATAGTTTAAGTCACTGTAACAAATTCATAAACAATTATTTCTGTGGAATGTATTGCTAGATTCTACTTTATAGAATTACATGTTGTGCTGTATATATTCATTTTTTTCTATGTTTAAAATGCCAGTCTCTTCTCCATAATAGAAACTTTATATTTAATTATACTTAAAAATTCCTTAGGCTGGGAGCAGTGGCTTATGCTTGTAATCCCAGCACTTTGGGAGGGTGAGGTGGGTAGATCACCTGAGATCAGGAGTTTGAGACCAGCCTGGCTAATACGGCGAAACCCCGTCTCTACTAAAAATACAAAAATTAGCCAGGCATGGTGGTGCACGCCGGTAATCCCAGCTACTTGGGAAGGTGAGGCAGGAGAATTGCTTGAATCTGGGAGGCAGAGGTTGCAGTGAGCCAAGATCACACCACTGCACTCCAGCCTGGGTGACAAAGCAAGACACCATCTCAAAAAAAAAAAAAAAAAAAAAAAAAAATCCTTACATTGATATCATTATTTAAGCATTTTGGAATTAGAAGTGGTTTTAAGATGACATATAAATTGTCTATTTCTGTTTTCAGACACAGCTACTCTACAAATACATTCCTAGATTAATCTGTAAATCAAACCACAACACTCTATTAATTAAAATCCTTCAATGGTTTCCCATTGCCCAGAAAAAGGCCAAGCACTTAGACTGACAGATCATATAAGGCCCTCCAAGCAAGGTCGCTAACCTACCTCTTCAACCTCAAGTCATTTTTGTACTCTAGTAATATAAAACCACTGGAAATTTCTCTGCACACCATGATTTCACTCCTCTGTGCCTTTACTAATGTTATATCCTGTCCATAATATACCCTTTTCCTTTTTTATTTTTTTTGCTTGACCCTTAACCATCTTTTGAGCTCAGAATGTCATTTCCAAGAAGTAGTCACTTAAGCTCTAAGTTAGTCTGAGTAACTTTCCTCTGTGTTCTAAGATATTCTATGCGTGCCTCTCAGAATTAACCATAAACTGATCTGTTTATGTGAGTTTTCTTAAGAGCAGGAAGTAATGTTATTCCCATATATGCTCTTGGAACCTAACTCAAAGGCTCAGAGGAGGGGCTTCAATGAATCTTTTAAACTAAACTACATAAACTTAAAGAAGTTATTTTATATAAATGAAATGCTTCACAGAGCTGCTGTGGGTCTTTGCATGGAGGTAGTAACAGAATATAAAAGCAGTTACAGTCTCCTCAGGTAATATCCTTGGTGAAATGAGACTAACAACTTAGCTCACTTAGATGTCACTGAGATTCTCTTTAGTTCTAGACTTAACTTTCATGAAGGTTTAAAGTTCCAAGAGACTGGAATGAAGTCAAATAAACTTCCAGAGGGAGTGTTAACCCAACCAAAGACCAAAATATATTAAAAAAAGAAACTCATATGTATATATATATTTAAAACCTTATTAATGTAGGTCTGAAATTCAGAATGTAGAAGCTCTCAAAATACAATTGTCATAGTTGTAGTTAACTGAATCAGCATGAAAATCAATCTATTTTCCAAAGCTGTTCTAGTAAACATAATCAATCATACTATAAAACAAAGTATACTTGATAGATGTACATTAGAATTTTTACAGCTAGAAAAAAATGGTGGAATATAATATGATTTTCACAACACAGAGGAAGACGGTGGTCTTCCCTCACCCCAGGATAAACAAGGGATCCAGATGTTTCTTTATATGAACTGTTGCAAGGAATATTTCTCAAGGTTTATGATAAATCCACACTCAATGTGTTTCCATAGTAACAGGAATGGAGTACATGCAGACAGTCTACAGTAATGAACCAGCTATGCTGGTTCTTGAAAACCTGGCATGTTTGGCAATTTATGCAGCAAAAACATTATTTAAAAAAAATTTTTTTAAGATACATAATGTTAAAAAACTAGAGGGTCATTTTGTTTTAAACGCAGTACATAAAGACAAGCTTAAGCATAGATTCTGTGAAGTATAAAGAGAAAGCTATCAAATATATTCATATACTAATTTCTAACTGAATGATCACTTAATGTTCCAGTGATCCTGTATTTGGATCCTGTCTTTGAAATCAATTTAATATGTACATACACGCAAAGCCCCCCTAAAAACATCTTCTGAATGTGACTCACATTTGATCACAGAATATAAAGATCTCCGGGTGACAGCATCAAGGGAGATTCTCGTTTTACAATTTTTCCCCAAATTGACACCAAGAAGTAAATGGGGGGAAAGGAACAGTTAATTTTTTTTTAATATGCTCCATTATTTTCAGTATACGGGTTTGGTAGGGTGAAACCAGAAACTCTATAAAGAAAAAATGCATAACTATAGAAGATGCTAAAATCCTCTAATGTCAGTTTTTAAAAAAGACTCCATTCTTTCTGGTTCTGTGTTCTACTAATATTTTAATCTAAATATATGATCAGAGTAACCCTTTGACTATAAGTTATAAATTCTGGTATTGCTCATTTAGGTTTTCATAATTAAAAAATTTTTAGTAATACAGTAACAAATGTGTATTGTTTAAAAATAATGGAGGTATGTTTTTAATGCTATTTATTGTGAAACTGCAAGCCCCTCATCCCTTTTTGAAGTAGTACATACATATTTTTAAAGGACCCAAACACATACCTTTAGAAATCAGCAAAACCAAACTGCTATGAAGTATGAACAGAAGCAAAAGTCAATTTCTACCCTAAGGACAGGGCACAAATTACACTAAAAATCAATATTCTTCCTTTGAAAGCCATGAGTCCTTTCTAATCACATTTTAACTTCACCCTCACCCCACACGTACACAAGAAAAAGCAGAGATGTGGGTGTGGACTTCTGGAGGAAACAAAAAGTAAAAACCAACCACCTGGTTCTAAGAACTTGACCACACCCCTATGGTACCAAAAAGGAAATGAACAAAAATGTTTGTCTTTTATTCACTGAAAGCAGCTAGAATCGATAGGATCTAATCTAGCCCTCACTACAGACAAAAGCAATAACCAAATTTGGTACAGTGACTATACAACTCAATGTTAACTTTCAAACAAAACGGATCCTGCTTGAAAATGTTTTGTCAAGGAAATAAAAATGAAATTACAAATGCAAGTGATTGTTCTATTTGTCTTTAGATTATTTTATCCTTTGAGGGAACAAACACCATCTATAAAATAGATCTCACTATTTCATCCACAAACAAAATACAGTGCTTTTAGTGGCATCCAAGTGTTATACAGTTGGCAGTTACAGTTATCCAAAAAGTTTGAACCACGATAGTACAAATGCAAATTATTTCTCACTAAAATGTGGGCATTTCCTCTCAAACAATTTTTTTTTTTTTTTTTTTTGAGACACGGTCTCACTATATCACTGAGGCTGGAGTGCAGTGGTGCAATCACAGCTCATGGCAGCCTCAACTTCCTGGGCTCAGGTGATTCTCCTACCTCAGCCTCCCAAGTAGCTGGGACTATGGGCGTGCACCACCATGCCTGGCTAATTTTTAAAATTTGTTGTAGAGACAGGGTTTTGCCATGTTGCCCAGGCTGGTCTTGAACTCCTGGACTCAAGCAACCCTCCCACTTTGGCTGGGATTACAGCCATGAGCCACTGTGCCAGTCCAAATAATTTCTTAAATTCCCATGGTAATGCATATACTTGAACTTCTCAGATTCAAAGGCCATTATATATTAATTGTATAAGCACTTAACACATTTTTAGTTCTCCTATAGCTTTTTTAATGAAAACGTGAGGATGTCAAAATTATGAGGTTTGAAAAGACTGCTGGTCAAACTCTGAATCATTTAAAGAGGTTTACTACCATTCCGGTTGAGGCTGACTCTTTCAAAGTTTAAGGCTATGACTTAGGGGAAAACATTTTCCTGTACTACTTTTCAGCAGTTATACTAATAAAACATCAATTCTCCAAATGACAAAAAAGGCTTACAGCATTTTAGTATGTAAAACAAATGTTCTGTATTAGTAAACCTTATCTGTATATCTTGACTTAAAGGTACTTTCCGTGGTAGCCTTTTAGAAAGAACTCTAAGCTGCTGACTAATTTCTGGGTTAAACTGGAAAATCTGCTTGCTTAAAAAAAAAAAAACAATTTGGGAAAAATACATTCCCTTTATATTTTCATGTAATTTTACTCACTTTCCTCCAAGACGTGAAGCAAATTATGTCATTTTTGTATAATTACTAACAACATGCATCCAAAACAAAGTAGTCTAGCTCCATCTATATATAATAAACTCAAGATGTATCAACAGAAGTTACCCTTCCAGAACAGGACTTGTTATATGACATTTAGTTATTAAATAACTAAGCAAAAGCATAAGAAGGACCACTCTTTTCAATAAATGAAGGAGAAATAATTTTTTTTTTGAGACAGAGTCTCACTCTGTCACCCAGGCTGCAGTGCAGCGTCATGATCTTGGCTCACTGCAACCTCCGCCTCCCGAGTAGCTGGGATTACAGGCACGCGCCACCAAGCCCAGCTAATTTTTGTATTATTAGTAGAGACGGGGTTTCACCATGTTGGCCAGGCTGGTCTCAAACTCCTGACTTCAAGTGATCCACCCGCCTTGGCCTCCCAAAGTGCTGGGATTACAGTTGTGAGCCACCACGCCCAGCCTAATTTTGCTATTTTTAGCACAGACAGGGTTTCACCGTGTGGCCAGACTGGTCTCCAACTCCTGGCCTCAAGCAAGCCGCCTGCCTTGGCCTCCCAAAGTGCTAGGCTTATAGGCACTGCTCCTGGCCAGAAATAAATTATGTTTGATACTTGAACAATAAAAACAAAAGACAGAAAGGGGCCGGGCGCGGTGGCTCACACCTGTAATCCCAGCACTTTGGGAGGCCGAGGCGGGCGGATCACGAGGTCAGGAGATCGAGACCATCCTGGCTAACACGGTGAAACCCCGTCTCTACTAAAAATACAAAAAGTTAGCCAGGCGTGGTGGCGTGCGCCTGTAGTCCCAGCTACTCAGGAGGCTGAGGCAGGAGAATGGAGTGAACCTGGGAGGCGGAGCTTGCAGTGAGCCAAGATTGCGCCACTGCACTCCAGCCTGGGCGACAGAGCGAGACTCTGTCTCAAAAAAAAAAAAAAAAAAAAAGACAGAAAGGGACAAGTGTCCTGGATGACAAAGGAAAATATCCAGGGTTGAGAAGCTGGGGGTGTGACGACGGGGAGAGAGGATGCAGGGGACCTCAGGCATTTTTGGCTTAGGAAACAAGTTCTAACCTGTAGTGGAAGAGAGAGGAGCTCCTTTCCAAAGACCTATTATAAACCAGTACCTAAAGACTTCCATTGAGAACCTTCTTGGCTTCTTAATATCACAGGTTTCAAATGATCTAGATTTTTAGAAGGGCTTTTCTTCATATGTTGCAAAACCAAATTATAAGTATTTAATGAAAGCATACTATAAAATTCCAGGAAATAAAAACAACTTAGATGCCAGAGAATATGGACAGACTGAAAGTTACAGGACATGAAACTAGTTCATCCTTGAATTCCCAGAGCCAACTATAGTGCCTGGCACATTATCAATAAATAAATCAATCCAAAACAGAATAGAGTATTACAGTAAGGGGGGGGGGCACAAGATTGGATTAACAATTTAAAAAGCTTAATATATGCTAATACCATTAAGCAGTATTACTGAACTATCACAGGCTGTTTTTTAATGGCATGGATTTTGAACTGAGCGTACAGATTTGCTTTTTCCTTCCTAAGAAAGACCTCATAAATGTAACGTCACTCAGAGGAAAACAGAAAAAAATTTTGCCCCAATTATTTTTAAACTTTTTAAAAAGTTTAGTATGTAATTTTTAAATTTTAGCAAGTAATCTTTTCATTGGAAAATTAAAATTAGATATTTTATTAAGTGCTCAAAATACGAGTGTAAGTACATCATCCAAAAGAGTCACGACTTGTCAAGAATTTTTTTCCAAGAAACTTTAAACATTTACATAACCACATTAAATATGCTCTACCATGAATCTAATAATAATTCTACAAGCATATATAAACAATTGACAACATATTGTGATTCATATTTTCCTAAACAGTGGGGATATTATGACACGAAGCTCTGTCTTTTGTATCAGTATACAAAACCTACATTCACTATGAACAGCGTAAGAGAAACTGTCACAACATCATCACTGTAGAACATAACACATGATGAGAATCTGAAACTCTAAAAAAAGACTTCCTTTTTTGTATCATTTATAGACTAATACAAAACCTGTGCTCAACATAAAATCAATTTCTTTTGGAATGTCACGAGATATTTAGGTGTCTTTGAGTAACTTCAGTGCTCATGTGCGCTGATAACTGAAGTTCAGATTTATCTTTAGTTTCCAAAGTAAAGTGTGGTAGTGCCTTCAGTCATGGAAAGAAAAACAAAACAAAACTACTTCCGTGTTAACGAAGGTACTGCGTACTTCTACATCTTGCTCACTGCTGTATCCCCATCCCCTAGTATGTGAGGGAAGAAAGCTGCTAAATGAACATAGGAATGGCAGCAAACACAATGCTGCAATGGAGAGATTATCCTATACTATTCAGGTGGACCCAACATAATCACAAGGATCCTAAACATCCTTTTGGTGGGAAGGATCAGAGTCAGAGAGAGATTTGAAGACTGCTGACTTTGAAAATGGAGGAAGAGGGCCGGGCATGGTGGCTTATGCCTGTAATCCCAGCACTTTGGGAGGCAGAGGCGGGGGCTCACTTGAGGTCAGGACTTTGAGAGCAGCCTGGCCAACATGTTGAGACTCTGTCTACTAAAAATACAAAAACTAGCTGGGCATGGCGGTACGTGCCTGTAGTCCCAGCTACTCTGGAGGCTGAGGCAGGAGAATCACTTGAACCTGAGAGGCAGAGGTTGCCATGAGCTGAGATTGCACCTGCACTCTAGCCTGGGTAACAGAGTGAGACTCCGTCTCAAAAAAAAAAAAAAAAAAAAAAAAAAAAAGGGAAGAAAACAGCTAGATAAATCAAGGTAACAGTTTCTCTCCTAGAGCCTCCAGAAGGAACGCACCTCTGCCGCTGACACCTTGATTTTAGTCCCATGTCAGACATCAAGAAATGTAAAAGAATAAATCTGTGTCGTTTTAAGCCATTAAGTTTGTTGTAATTTGTTACAGCAGCAACAAGGGTTTTTCTGAAAGCCTTTCCACTCACTTGGTGGTCTTCAGTTTCAGGAGCATCCCTATAAACAGAAGGAGGGGAATCCTTAGATTCATTAACCTAAGATTTGGGGTACCCAAAATAGAAATATCACTTAAAAAAGAAGTCTCAGGCTAGGCGTGGTGGCTCATGCCTGTAATCCCAGCACTTTGCGAGTCCAAGGTGGGTGGATCACTTGAGGTCAGGAGTTCGAGGTCAGCCTGGCCAACCTGGTGAAACCCCGTGTCTACTAAAAATACAAAAAAAAATTAGCCAGGCATGGTGGTGCGCATCTGTAGTCCCAGCTACTCAGGGGGCTGAGGTGGGACGATCGCTTGAACCTGGGAGGTGGAGGTTGCAGTGAGCCAAGATCGTGCCACTGCACTCCAGCCTGGGTGACAGAGCAAGAGTCCGTCTTAAACAACAACAACAACAACAACAGAAGTCTTGCCCCATTACAACATAAATAGTTTTATCTATAGATACAGGCATGATGATGTGACCTAAAATTTGTCCCTGGACAACCAGGAAAAGCCATTAGATTTTAATTGCTGGTAGGGTGTTACTGTCATCTCTCACATAAGCAGAAGAAATGGAAAGAATTTCTCTCATTTCATTGGCACAGCTGCCACAGCTTTCTATACTCTGGAGTTTACTCTCATTCTAGGGGTAGACCTGATACAAATGACAAAATGGCAGTCAAGCCACTACTATGCATGACATAATAAAATGCTATGGGTCCTTTTACTACTAAAACACCTATTTAAGATTTTCCATTTCTGACAACCAAAATCTCTGGGCCACATTGAATTTTGTGGCTGATTTTCATAAAAATATATAGGGAGAAAGAAAACTTGTAGTAATAAAGACAGCACTATAGTAAGAATCATTTTTTAAAGTCTTGTTAATTTAAACATATAATAGTCACAGTTTTAAGAAAAGCCCCTCATAGCCATCACAAAGAATTATATTAATCCAACAATTTTTCTAAAGAATAATCACTGGTGGAAATTTATTTTGTAAAGATAAATAATGTGCAAGTTTCCTAAATAAACAGACTTTCATTCACATTTTAAAACACTACTCAAGAACAGGCATTTGAGTAAATCCCATAACCTCTGTTTTCCCAAATAAATGAGACTGACTAGTCAAAAACTGACCATGGAAATATTTTCTCATGTTTGTTTCCCTTTTCCAGCTCCATGAGGTAGATAGAATTTATTTAGTATATATTGTATGTCTGGACAAAAGTTTTGTTTTTAATTGAGTTCCCAGAGAAACATTTCTATACAAAATTAAACTAACCAGCTTGAATCACCCACACCAACACTGCCAAGATAAGCAAAAGCTGAGTCTCACCTTGCCTATTCCCAGACTCCAAGTGCCATGTTATATATATTTCTCCTTGTAGAGTCTTATTTTTGTTTTTGTCTGTGATGTGGTTCACTACTGAACACCAACTATGTACCAGACCCTGTTCTAGATCTTGGGAAATCCAAAGAAATAAGATTCTAGTCTCATGGAGCTAAAATAAACATGGAAATTTCAGATAGTGATATGCTACTATAAAACAGGGTAATACAATACAGGGACGGGGGGCTGGATTCTTTTCTTTGAAGACGGAGCCTCGCTCTGTCACCCAAGCTGGAGTACACTAGCACGATCTCAGCTCACTGCAACCTCTGCCTCCCAGGTTCAAGCGATTCTCCTGCCTCAGCCACCAGAGTAGCTGCAATTACAGGTGCCCGCCATCATGCCTGGCTAATTTTTGTATTTTTAGTAGAGACGGGGTTTCCGCATGTTGGCCAGGCTGGTCTCGAACTCCTGACCTCAAGTGCTGGCATTACAGGCGTGAGCCACCGCACCCGGCTTAGATTCTTATTAAAAAAACTAATGAAACCAAAACCAGGAATCAGTCATATAGAGAGGCTGGAAAAAGACAAGGAAAAAGATGATCATCAGGTAATCTCTTTTATTTCCTTTGAAGTTCACTCTGTTTCAGAGGCTTCTGAGTTATGGCTATAGTAAAAAGATTTAAATTACGGTTTACTCAAGTATTCCATGTAGTATAAAGTTTAAATCTTAAATGTTATGTAAACATAACTGGTCCAAAATATACTGAAATGGAACTCTCGGGAGGCTGAGGCATGAGAATCATTTGAACCTGGGAGGCGAAGGTTGCAGTGGGCCAAGATCGCACCTCTGCACGCCAGTCTGGGTGATAGTGTGAGACTCTGTCTCAAAAAAAAAAAAAAAAAAAAAGCTGAAATGAAGGCAATGCATTCTGTATTTAAATCATTTTGTTGGTCGGCAATCTATAGTCTGCTAGTAATTGCACTGATTAAAAGACTTTTAAAATATTCCAGCTTTCAAACAACTATTACTGATAAGTTATAGTTATCTTTCTTTCCCATGAAGAATTTATTTACCATCTAACGTAGCAAACACACTGGAAAAATGAGATTTTAAACATGTAGCCCACAAAAACACACAAATATAGTAATCACAAGGCAAAGAATGTACAATTATGTTCACATCTACTTAATTTTTTTTTTTTTTTTTTTTTTTGAGATAGAGTCTCTCTCGTCGCCAGGCTGGAGTGCAATGGTATGATCTCAGCTCACTGCAACCTCTGCCTCCTGGGTTCAAGCAATTCTCTGCCTCAGCCTTGTGAGTAGCTGGGACTACAGGTGCCCGCCACCACACCTGGCTAATTTTTGAATTTTTAGTAGAGACGGGGTTTCACCATGTTGGCCAGGATGGTCTTGATCTCTTGACCTCATGATCTGCCCACCTCAGCCTCCCAAAGTGCTGGGATTACAGGTGTGAGCCAACGTGCCCAGCCTATATCTACTTAATTCTTTCCCTTCACTAAGAATAGCTAATTCTGGGCTAACCACATGTAGCTATTTAAATTTAAACAAGTTAAAATTAATTACATTAAAAATTTAGTTCCTCAGTTACAATGGCCATATTTCAAGCATTCAACATCAACATGTGGCTAAGGTTACCATATTGGTCAGTGCAGATACAGAATATTTCTGTCATCATAGAAAATTCTATTAGACAGTGCTGATCTACATTATTTTTCAAATTTTACCTTAACAAAAACATCCTTTAAAAGCTTATATTAAATAAGAATTATAAATTTTTAAAGAAATCTGTTAATATTACTGTGATGCTAGAAAGAAGTCACATAAGAGGAAGTTCAGCAAATAGATCTCTATGCCAGAGTAAGACAAACTCATATACCTAGGGACAAGCAAAATGTCCACAGAGTAGAAGGATGTACTCTAACATTGGTCTTAGAGTCATGAGACTTGAATTTTAGTTCTGCTTCTACCCCTAACTTAGCTGCATAAATTCCGAGGACAGACAGTATCTTTGGGTTTTCATTTAACATCATAAGAAAGGTTGGATCAGGTGATCCACATATATAAAATGACCACGAAAAATGGGAAAATGAGCTGTGATTCCTCCTATTATCAATACATAAGTGTAGGGCTTGAGTTTTCATTCTGAAAAGAATATATATATATATATGTGGTTAAAATACTAACTTTTGGCCAGGTGTGGTGGCTCATGCCTATAATCCCAGCACTTTGGGAGGCCGAGGCAGGGAGATCACTTGAGGTCAGCAGTTCAAGACAAGCCTGGCCAACATGGTGAAACCTTGTCTCTACCAAAAATACAAAAATTAGTTGGGTGTGGTGGTGCATGCCTGTGGTCCCAGCTACTAGGGAGGCTGAGGCAGGAGAATCACTTGAACCCGGGAGGTGGAGGTTGCGGTGAGCTGAGATTGTGCCACTGCACTCCAGCCTGGGTGACAGAGTGAGACTCTGTCTCAAAAAAATAAATAAATAAAAAACTAACTTTAAATCTCATCTATCACCTTAACATTATTTAAGATGACCATTATTTGTAATATCAAACAATTATATGAAATTCACAACCAATACACTTAGCTACATAGATAGGATTTTAGGGAGTAAAATCAGCATGGCCACCATGATTCTCTTTACAAAATCCTAGTAAGGAATCAAGGTGTGTTAGAGAAGTTGTATGTTTTCTCTTAACTTTTTTTAAACTTTTCTGAGTTTAAACTACTAATAAAGCAAAATATCTTTTTTTTTTTTTTTTTTGAGACAGAGTTTTGCTCTTGTTGCCCAGGTTGGAGTGCCCTGGCATGATCTCGGCTCACTGCAACCTCCGCCTCCAGGGTTCAAGTGATTCTCCTGCCTCAGCTTCCCAAGTAGCTGGGATTACAGGCATGCACCATCACACCCAGCTAAAGGGGGTTACACCATGTTAGTCAGGCCAGTCTCGAACTCCTGACCTCAGGTGATCCACTCGCCTTGGCCTCCCAAAGTGTTGGGATTACAGGTGTGAGCCACTGCACCAGGCAGCAAATTATCTGTAAAGAATAACTGTGCTACTCCATAATCTGTTTAACTTTAGCGTTGTCACCTCAAATATTTTCTGAAACGTGTTCACTTTAAATTTTCCACTAAAAATTTAGAGAAAGATGTTTAGAGAAGGATGATGATTAACGACATTAAAATATCCTGAATTAGGAAGTAACCTGCGTGAAGTAGAACTTAGTTAGCAAAATACAAAAAAGAAAACAACAACAACAAAAAAGTATTTCATTTAACCATAAATCCTGTCACTAAATTCAATCATACAGTTTTCACTTGACTATGATTCCATTAAGTTATACAACATTTTAGGTGGCTTTGTAGTTCATATTTTTTTTCCTGACTAAACCACATTACTATTGAACTGCCTTTTACCAATACAAAACTTACTAGTAAAACACCCTGTTTCCCTTATCTATCTAGTTTAACCTCAACTGTCTTCGCTTTGTTGCTGACCACACCCGGCAACAACAGACATGGTATTACCACTTGAAGGAAATTACATTATTTTCCAATCCTTTACAGCAAGGGTAGTTGCTCACAATGAAAATTACTACAAACAACTTTCATCAGTCATCTTGTTCCATTCACTATGAAATCTAGTAAACTAACAAGTTCATCCACATATTTTCTTACCTATTTCCTGGACAAACTTTTAAATTATGGTAAAATGGTTTGAGATTGGTTCTTAAAATTTTGCAAGCATTCAAATTTACTTTCTTTTAACTTGTATCCTCCATTCCCCAAAAAAAGGCAAAAGAGAATGTATGCCAAAGATGATATGTAGTTTTTAAGGCACTAAGCAATTTATTATATCTAAATAATAATTTACTAAGTTTATCTTTTCTATAAAGACCAGTTTGGGTTTTGTTTTTTTTTTGTTTATCGCTTTAGTATTTTTAGGTTCAACATGTAGTATTTTAGTATTCAACATGTAGTTTTCAAAATAAGCAATAAAAGTTAGAAAATTCAGAATTTCATACTATATATCCAAATTTCACATCACCTATTTGTTTAATCAGAACACCAAGCTTTAGTGAAGCTTTAGCCATCATGAGTTGTAATAAAACAGTGGAAGTAGAATTGGACTGGAAAGTTAACTTCATGTTCAAACTTGAACCAGCATGAATTCTCTTAACAATTAAGAAAAACTCATATAACCTAGGCAAAGATTCTCTTCAGGTATTAGTTGATGTTCAACTTTTAACTTCTATGAAAGTGAGTTTAGCCAATTGAGTTCAGTTCTTCTTCCATTAAACATGTGACTAAAGACTAGTTCATTTTGTGTACACTATTTTTCTTCTATTAAAAAAGTTATTCATTATCAACTATGTGTCTGGTACAGTTCTACGCACACTCTAGTACTTCTAATGTGAATCCCTGTAACTCCAAGAATAATTTTCATTTGCACTTTTAGAGATAAGAACACTGATCTTCAGTGGTAAAGTGAAGTGGGGATAGGAACTCAGATTTCCTTGACTCTTGCCCTATACTTCACTGCCCTCCCAGTTTTGTTTTTTGTTTTTGTTTTTGTTTTTGTTTTTGTTTTGAGACAGAGTCTCGCTCTGTTGCCCAGGCTGGAGTGCAGTGGCACGATCTCAGCTCACTGCAACCTCTGCCTTCTGGGTTCAAGCGACTCTCCTGCCTCAGCCTCCTGAGTAGCTGGGACTACAGGCGTGCACCACAACACTGGCTAATTTTTGTATTTTTAGTAGAGATGGGGTTTCACCATGTTGACCAGGCTGGTCTCAAACTCCTGACCTCAAGTGATCCACCCACCTCGGCCTCCCAAAGTGCTGGGATTACAGGTGTGAGCCACCATGCCCAGCCAGCCCACCCAGTTTTTAAAAAATGTTTTGTTAAACGGCTTAAGCGAACATAACAAAAGAACAACTTTCGGGGGGAAGGTCAATTAGAACAAAGCAAACCTCTCTTAAAAGAAAACCATATTTTCTATAAGGTGATAAGTTTGCTACAGTTAACTGTATAGGTAAAACATACTTTCCACAGATGTTTTCTAAAATAAAGTGTTTCTAAATCAAATTTGAATTTTTAAAAAAAATTTTAAACCATACACAATACTCTCTCAATAAAGACATTCTGACTGTCCAGGAGAATAATTTTTTTTTTTTTTTTGAGACAGAGTCTCGCTCTGTCGCCCAGGCTCAGGAGAATAATTTTATAATTCAAAAAAATATACCTCATATTTTGTTTAATCAGCTTAAGCTTAATATGTCAGGTTTTCTTAAAATGGGACGTAGGAGCATCATCTTCTCATGAAGGACTTTCTAAAATCTCTCTCAAATGCATATAAAGTATATATCACACAAGCTGTTGTGTTCCTGTATACTGTACTACTTTAAATGTTACGAATAAATGCTGTTTTTAAAACAAAACTTTATAATATTGCTGGGTTTAAACTGGTTCAAACCTTTCTGGAAATGTTCTAAAATTGATTGTGGTGATGGTTATACAACCCCGTCAACATACTAAAAGCCACTGCATTGTATACTTTAAATGGATAAATTTTATGGTATGTGAATTATATCTCAATAAAACTATTATTTTAAAAAATCTTTCAAGAGAACAGTTTGGAAATATGTATCAAAAGCTTTCAAAATGTTTATATCTTTTAAGTAATTCTACTTCTAGGAATTTATTGTAATGAAATAATCAGCCATATAATTTTTTTTAATGTATAAGGATGTCCATCAACTTACAATATCCCAAAATTGCAAACTGCCTAAAAGACCTTCAACACGGAATGGTAAACAGATAATAGCACACCTGTACACTGAAATTCTATATTGATTTTTTAAATCACAAACATTTATTTCATAATATATTAAATAATAAAACATGTTACAAAATAATATGGATGCACAATTCCAACTATGTAAAAAAAATACATATGAAAAAATATTGGAAGGATATAGAACAAAATATTAATAGTAGTTACTTCTAACTAGTAGAATTTTAGATAATTTTAATTTTCTTTATACCTTCTGGTTTTCAATTTCTCTGTATAAACAATCCTTACATAAATGTTATTTTAAAACTAGTCACTTCGGAAAAGTTCAAGTTTTCCATTAAAAAATAAAAACCAACAGGTGGTAATGACATAGAAACCATGAGGTGAATAAAAGCATATTAACTCTACTGCATACACAAAGCCAAATTACCTAATTTATCTTTTTAAAAATATCAAATTATGATTACTTCCACATCTAGGAAAACTCAACATACACGTTCAAGATTTAAAATCGCTATCGCCCATGCAGGGGAAAAATTAGCAAGAAATATATTTAACCTTCAGTGGGAGCAAAAAAGAATAACATGCTATTGCACTACAGAAAAGAATTCAAGGATACAATAAAACAAAGCAAGAAGTTTCTCACCACAATCTAATATGAAATACTATATTCTGATGCATTTGAATCTTGCAGAGATCATACAAAAGGAGACCACTTAGAGTGACAAAATTATAATAACCAAATAAAGGCTTTAATTTATAAAAATGCCTTTCTCAAAGTTCACATGGCAGAGTTGTATGCAAATAGACCGTATTCAGCAGGTACTCAGTGGGAAAAAAGCATTCAAATTTTTCTGCTATCCTAATCCTCAAAAATCAACACTTAACCTTTCCAAATACCTAAGAAAATATTCTTGAAGGCCAGGAAAGCATAATGCAGTTTCTCCAGCTTCAAAAGAAATTTGGTTCTCTTGCCCAAATTACAGAAAAGTTAAAACTCAAGAAGTATCAAGGATGAAGGGTCAAACATAGATTGTCATCACTGATTACTTCTCAGGTTAATACTTTTTGAATGGTTCCAATACTGCAAAAGCAGGAGTGTCAAACTCATTTTTGTTAATTAAGATAGTTAAGCTAAGAAATTAACAATATAGACAAATCGACATTTTCTAAGTAAGTCAATTTAGAGTTTGCATGTTAATTTAAAACCTAATCACTGAATCTTACCAAAAAGTGCAACAGAGATGAACTCTAAACAAACAACATTTTGTATAAAATGGCACTTTCTTACAGGATTCAGTATTATTTTTTGTTATTCATCGGTAAGGTACTAAGATTTCAAATCACTGAACACTGACAATAAATGTTAGAAAGCTACCTTAAAAACATTGTTCAGAGACCCCTTCTGGCAATAACAATTAAAAACTGGTTATTCAGTTTTTATATTCGTTGAACTCGCATGCTTATGAATTCTTCAGGTTCTTTTTTTTTTTTTTTTTTTTTTGAGACACAGTTTCGCTCTTTCGCCCAGGCTGGAGTGTGAAGTGACGTAATCTCGGCTCATTGCAACCTCCGCCTCCCGGGTTCAAGCGATTCTCCTGGCTCAGCCTCCTGAGTAGCTAGTATTATAGGCGCCTGCCACCACGCCTGGCTAATTTTTGTAGTTTTAGTAGAGACGGGGTTTCGCCATGTTGGCCAGGCTGGTCTCCAACTCCTCCCCTCAGGTGATCCGCCCGCCTCGGCCTCCCAAAGTGCTGGGATTACAGGCATGAGCCACTGCGCCCGGCCGCAGG
Source organism: Pan troglodytes (assembly GCF_028858775.2). NCBI lineage: Eukaryota > Metazoa > Chordata > Mammalia > Primates > Hominidae > Pan > Pan troglodytes. Next base: position 46,773,189 of record NC_072405.2, read on the forward strand.
TTCTTACTATTATTAAAAAAAAAAAAACAAAACCACCAGCCAGGCGCGGTGGTTCACGCCTGGCCAATATGGCGAAACCCCGTCTCTACTAAAACTACAAAAATTAGCCGGGTGTAGTGATGGGCACCTGTAGTCCCAGCTACTCGGAAGGCTGACGCAGGCGAATCGCTTGAACCCGGGACGCGGAGGTTGCAGTGAGCCGAGATTGCGCCACTGGACCTCCAGCCTGGGCAACAGAGCGAGACTCCTCTCAAAAAAAAAAAAAAAAAAAAAAAAGAAAGAAAAGAAAAAAAGAAAAAAGAAAAACCAAGGACATCAATACATTTTTGTCCCTAAAGTCCAACTACCACCAAAGCAATACCAGCTAAACCAATGAGGTTGTCTCTGCAGCTTTTCTTAAAGGACTTATTACCTGGGTGATAGTTACCCGATGTTCACTTCTTTTTTTTTTTTTTGAGATGGAGAGTCTTGCTTTGTCGCTCAGGCTGGAGTGCAGTGGCTCAATCTTGGCTCTCTACAACCTACGCCTCCCTTGTTCAAGTGATTCTCCTGCCTCAGCCTCCCGAGTAGCTGGGATTACAGGCGTGTGCCACCACGCCTAATTTTTGTATTTTCACTTCCTAATTATTTGTTTATACTGTACATTCAAGTTTTATATGCTTTTTTATATTTCACATTTCATAACGTAAAAGGCTTTAAAATGCCTATTTCTTAAAATTTTTGTTTGTTTTTTACATATAGCTTTCTTAAGCCTCCACAGCTAAGAGAAATTAGATAACATAAGATTCAATAGACACAATATTGTCTTGGCTATGGCCCAAATGCCAGTAGGCGTATCTCCATATGATCTTCTTAATCTCAAATCAATTTGATAAACTAATTTTTTTAACCTATGAAATCCCAATAAGCTACCCATTCTTAAATTTAAAATGCCTCCCTATAAGGATCACTTGAGGCCAAGTGTTCAAGGCCAGCCAGGCAACAAAGTGAGACTCCATCTCTACAAAAAATTTTAAAAAAATAGCTAGGGGGACCAGCACAGCGGCTCATGCCTATAATCCCAACACTTTGGGAGGACGAGGTGGGAGGATTGGTTGAGCCCAGGAGCTCAAGACCAGCCTGGGCAACTTGGCAAAACTCTGTCTCTACAAAAAAAAAAAAAAGCAAAACTAGCTGGGTGTGGTGGCACACGCCTGTAGTCGCAGCTACTCAGGAGGCTGAGGTGGGAGGATCACCTGAGCCTGGGAAGTTGAGGCTGCAGTGAGCCATGACTGTGCCACTGCACTCCAGCCTAGGTGGTAGAGGAAGACCCTGTCTCAAAAAAAAAAAAATTAGTTGGGCAGGGTGGCACATGTGTGTAGTCATAGCTACTCCAGAGGATGAGGCTAAGAGAACTGCTTGATCCAAGGAGTTCAAGACTACAATGATCTAGGATCATGCCACTACACTCCAGCCTGGGCAAGAGAGCAAGACCCGGTCTCTAAAAATAAAAAAATAAAAATAAATCTATATATCTTAGGAAATATGTATATAACTTACACCAAAATAAGAAAAAGCACATCTATGTAGAAAAATACTTGTTACTTAATATTTAATTATCTATTAGAATGTGGGTAATATAAGCTATGAAGAAAAATCAGGACACACACAGTCTTAATTTGTTTTAAGTAATCATACAGAGCCTGGTGCAGTGGCACCTGCCTGTAGTCCCAGCTACTAGAGAAGCTGAGACATGAAGACTGCTTGAGCCCAAGAGTTTGAGTCCAGCAGAGGCAACAGAGCCAGACCCTGTCTCACAAAAAAAGAGAAAAGATTAATTATACGGAAATCTGAAAATTTTATTCTCCGTAACATGACAGTCTATTTGGCCTGAAGGGGTCTCTGAAATCTTAATTTTCCCATCTTAAGACTGAGTTAAATAATTCTTGCCTGGGCGCAGTGGCTCACGCCTCTAATCCCAGGACTTTGGGAGGCCGAGGTGGATGGATCACGAGGTCAGGAGATCGAGACCATCCTAGCTAACACGGTGAAAACCCATCTCTACTAAAAATACAAAAAATTAGCCGGGCGTGCTGGGGGGCTCCTGTAGTCCCAGCTACTCGGGAGGCTGAGGCAGGAGAATGGCGCGAACCCGGGAGGCGGAGCTTGCAGTGAGCCGAGATCGCGCCCCTGCACTCCAGCCTGGGAAACAGAGGGAGACTCTGTCTCGAAAAAAAAAATTAAAAAAAAAAAAATAATAATAATTCTTGTGCTTTCTAACTTCACATTTTAAAAAAGCCAAGTTATTCTGTGGGAATTCTACCAAACACCTCAGAAGATGCCACATAAATGTAAGGTATTATTCATGTTTTATCTTTCCATGCTACACATGGCTAAAACTGAAACAGTATGAATATTAACAATTTTCATTTTCCTAGTCACTTTCTCTAAGTAGCCCTAAATGTAGATGGAAAAAAGAACCTAGTAATTAAATATTAGAAGGGGGAAAAAGTTATCACTGTAGATCAGTTAATGACGATAAAGATCCACATCTAAAAAAACAAGCTAAGAATACTTTTTCAAAGAGCTTTTTCAAATTCAAAATCTTATCAAAAAAGTTGTGCTTTAGGAGTAACAACACATCCATGTGGTAAAAACTGAACATTCTCTAAGTCCACAAAATTTAAAATATACCTTTACCTTCTTTTCATCCTACACAGTGCAGGTACAACATACTACAGAAGTGTTTAAAGTCTTTATTACATATTTACTAACAGCAACAGTAAAAATGAAAACAAAACTGTAAGCTTTTTAAAAAAAGGTTAGATAATGTTAGTATAAGCAATTTCTTAAATTTGTCCTTGTTAATATAACAATATAAGTATAATTATTTATAACTTATAAATATAATTTATAAAAAGATTGGCCTGCAGAAATAAAGTTCACCATTCATTTAAAAACTCAAATGCTGGACATGTTTATTAACAAATAAATGAATCATCTTAGTTGCTTTTTCAAAAAATAATAGACTGCTTTTAAAAAAAAGTAAAACTAAAAACAGAATTGCATTGAAAAACAGATTTTATGGACAGATGCCAAGTTCTAAGCATTTTTAAAGCTTTAACAATTTTAATTTCTGAAGTGTCTACAACAGACAAGACTATCTTTTTGTTTTAAAAGATCCCAATGAATAAGTAACACATTTTCTTCTTGATAGAAAAAAAAAATTAAATAAACAAAGTAAGCAACAGTCCATGCTAAGATTTTTAACTTGTTTTCAAACAGGGATTTTTAGCTCACTTTAAAATTTTTACCAATGTCTCTATTTTTTTTTCCAGGTCCTTTTCTAAGACCATGATGGACCTCTAATTTTTTTCGTTTCATCGCTATCTTATTTTATTGATAATTTTATTCAAACAAGAAAAAGTCCACTAAAATCCACTTCATACAAAAACACACACCTCAAGATAACTTGGACACAATTCATTTTTGCATGCAAAAATATTTTATGCATATATGTTCACAACATGGTGAATAAAATATGAAAAAATACAAGATCTCTTGCCTCACTGCAGCTTACTCCCCTTTAACTCTTTCTACTAAATATACTTAACCTTAAGTTTGCCCCCTCACCTTGAGTTTTCATAGGCAGCTCTAATTCTTTCTTTCTTTCTTTTTTTTTTTTTGAGACGAAGTTTTGCTTTTATTGCCCAGGCTGGAGTGCAATGGCGCGACCTCAGCTCACTGCAACCTCTGCCTCCTGGGTTCAAGCGATTCTCCTGCTTCAGCCTCAAGAGTAGCTGGGATTACAGGCGCACACCACCGGGCCCGGCTAATTTTTTGCATTTTTAGTAGAGACGGGGTTTCACCATGTTGGCCAGGTTGGTCTTGAACTCCTGACCTCAGGTGATCCACCCGCCTTGGCCCCGCAAAGTGCTGGGGTTACAGGCGTGAGCCACTGCGCCCAGCCAGGCAGCTCCAATACTTTAAGGAAGTAATAGGTTGTGCTGTAAAGAACCAAGTAACGGGTTTGTCAAAAAAGCCCCGGACTTCACTTCCATAGGCCTCAGTTTTCTCTCTTCTAAAATAAAGTAGTTGTACTATCTCTCTTCCATTTAACAGGCTATTAGGAACTTAATTCAGGACCAACTATTATTTACTTATAATAGCAAAACCTGCTAACAAACTAAATGTTAATCGATGTTTTAAACAATGAAATACTTATAAGACTCTTTAAAAAAATAAAGCTGTGGATCCATATGTACTAATTTTTATTGTTTTTGTTCTTTGTTTTGTTTTGTTTTTCAGACGGAGTCTCGCTTTGCCTACCAGGCTGGAGCGCAGTGGTACAATCTCAGCTCAGTGCAACCTCCGCCTCCTGGGTTCAAGCGATTGGCCTGTCTCAGCCTCCGGAGTAGCCGGGATTACAGGCACGCACCACCATGCCCGGCTAATTTTTGTATTTTTAGTAGAGACGGGGGTTTCACCATGCTGGCCAGACTGGTCTCAAACTCCTGACCTCAAGTGATCCTCCTGCCTCAGCCTCCCAAAGTGCGGGAATTACAGACGTGAGCCACCATGCCTGGCCTTGTTTTGTTTTTGAGACGGAATCTCGCTCTGTCATTCAGGCTAGAGTGCGGTGGCGCAATCTCAGCTTACTGCGGCTTTCCCCCTCGGGGTTCAGGCAATTCTCCCATCTCAGCCTTCCGAGTAGCTGCGATTACGGGCGCCGCCACCACACCTGGCTAATTTTTGTATTTTTAGTAGAGATGGGTGTTTCGTCATGTTGGCCAGACTGGTCTCAAACGCCTGACCTCAAGCAATCCGCCCGCCTCAGCCTCCCTCCCAAAGCGCTGGGATTACAGGCGTGAGCCACTGCGCCCAGCCGTGGATTCATAGGCACTAATTTAAAAAGATGTCCCAGATAGGCTGTTAAAACGAAAAAGTGGCCAGGTGCGGTGGCTCACGCTTGTAATCCCAGCACTTTGGGAAACCTCGTCTCTACTAAAAATACAAAAATTAGCCGGCATGGTGGTGCATGCCTGTAATCCCAGCTACTCGGGAGACTGAGGCAGAAGAACCGCTTGAACCGGGAGGTGAAGGTTGCAGTGAGCCACGATCGCGCCACCGCACTCCAGCCTGGGCAACAACAGCAAAACTGTCTCAAAAAACAAACAAAAAAACAAAAAAGCAAAATGCAGATAGTATGATCCATTTGAAAATATTTTAAGAGAAATATACACATACATGCATAGAAGTTTTCCAGAGGGACATAGAAGAAACTTCAAGTGGTTATCAGTGGAGAAGAATGCTAACTTTATTTTTTTAACTTCTTAGCCTTCTATAATATGTGAATATGTGAATAACTTTTTTTTTTTTTTGAGACACTCCAACCTGGGCAACAAGAGTGAAACTCCGTGTCAAAACAAACGAACAAACAAACAAACTCCATCTTGGCCGGGCGTGTTGGCTCATGCCTGTAATTCCAGCACTTTGGGAGGCCAAGGTGGGCAGATCACGAGGTCAGGAGTTTGAGACCAGCCTGGCCAACATGGTGAAACCCTGTCTCTACTAAAAAAAATACAAAAATTGGCCGGGCACGGTGGCTCACGCCTGTAATCCCAGGACTTTGGGAGGCCGAGGCGGGTGGATCACGAGGTCAGGAGATCGAGACCATCCTGGCTAACACCGTGAAACCCTGTCTCTACTAAAAAATACAAAAAATTAGCAGGGCGTGGTGGCGGGCGCCTGTAGTCCCAGCTGCTCCAGAGGCTGAGGCAGGAGAATGGTGTGAACCCGAGAGGCGGAGCTTGCAGTGAGCCAAGATCATGCCACTGCACTCCAGCCTGGGTGACAGAGCGAGACTCCGTCTCAAAACAAAAACAAAAACAAAAAAACACAAAAATTAGAAGGGCATGGTGGCGTGTGCCTGTAATCCCAGCTACTCGGGAGGCTAAGGCAGGAGAATCACTTGAACCTGGGAGGTGGAGGTTGTATTGAACCGAGATCGCACCATTGCACTCCAGCCTAGACAACAAGAGTGAGACTCCATCTCTCAAAAAAATAAAAAAAGTACTAACTTCATAAAACTGTTAGGAGGATAAAAGGAAATCATGCAGGTGAGACACTCAGCATAGCACAGTGTGAGGACAACTGTGAGCAGCTATTAGTGGATTATGAATATTATTATAAATTCCAGAAACGCTGTCATTAGAATCAGATTTGACAGTTCACTCAACAATCACCAATCTCAAAAGACAGTTTCCTTTATCCAAAACTCATTCAATCTGATCAGTGTAAGAGAGGGCATTTGTTAATTTAAGGGTTAGCGGAAAAAAGAAAAAAAAAGCCAACACAGGTAACAGGTGGGCTGATGGACATATTAATTGGTTATAAGTGTTATTTAACAAGAGTAGGCTTCTTCGTATATGAATACCTGTCCAAGGAACCAGGATACTTATGACAGCTGGGCAGGAACCCTGATCTTTAAAGGATGCTGCATACATAAAAATAAACTTTTTCTTTCTTTTTTTTTTAAGCAATGAAAGCTTCCAACACAAATTTTTCTATTTAATGATTGCTTATTTTCCTAAAAATTTACAGCACTGATAGCTCATGCACACAATTTACCAGCTAATTACAAATAACATGTCAATCAAGTAGGAGATATAAAACTTAAATTGCCATAAAAATAAATTCCAGAAAAAGCATGCTGAATTTTTTTTTTTAATGCAACTGTTCCTCACAGAATTTCAAACAAATTCAGGCTGAATATTATCAAATTAAAATACTACAAGCTGAGAGGGTGCTTTTAGTGTAAAAGCCAGATTTACAAAGTACCACTTTAACAACATTCAATTTCATTTTTCTAACAAACCAAGAATATATCCTAAGCTTCTGTATAACAACTGAGAGGATGTTGCCATTTAGGTAGGTTAAATGTAGTTCAACTGGTTTGAGTCCACCATATTACAATGTTAACAGGCCTTCTTGGTATTAGAGAACAGTTTCAATATCAATGTGATAGGTTAAAGTTTGGATTACTCCAACTGCTATAATAAAAACAAAAGGTCACACACACATTTAATCCAATATGAAATAAAATAGGCTCTACTTAACACCAATGTATGTACTGTAAATTTGTCAGGATTTAAACCTTAGAATAGTAATTATTTCAAATTGTACAAGTAGTTACAGTTGAATATATTAGTTACTGTAGTTTCCTGAGAGTCAACTGAAGTTTCAATCAAAAAATGAACAAACAAAACAACAACAAAAAAACCCTGGCATCTCAATGAGACTCTAAGAACTGCATGCCTACTTCACAGATCATTGCACTGTGCTGAACTGGCATCTGGAGATTGTATTGAGCCAGCTACATGAAGGCAAAGAGAAGAGATGGGGAAAAGAGAGTTTATTTAAAACAGAAAATACTATTCTTAACACACTCATCACTTAACACGCTCATCACCTATAAGCAAGAGCTATCAGAAATACTATTTTAAAATACATACATTTCTAATTTTTCAACATTCAAAATACAGCAAGCCGATCTACCACAAGCAGAGCTTCCTACCCCTTTCACCCGGACACAGCGCTTTGCCAAGAGCACAGGCCCAAGTAAAATAACCGATGCAATTTCCTTGTTTACTTAAAGAATTGCAGAAAACATGTTGACTGCTTCTGAGGCTTCCGAAACAAACGAATTTTCAATACGTAAAAGACTTCACGATCATGTTTGATATGTAAGCGTAGTAATGATTCCTTCAGCTAGTAAAAATCTAGTTTTAAATTGATTAAATGGGTTAAATTTACACTGCAGCTCATTAGCATACCTTGTTTGCAACCAGAAGGAAGAGGGTAAAGAGAGGGAGAAAAGCATCAAAAACACACAAGATGGAAAACATCACTACCTCCTTTGGCGGTTATGAATAATTTAAAATGACCCAAGACGTAAGGGGAAAAGAGTTCATGAATAGAAAGAAAGGGGGCTAACAGTCTGAATTGGCCCCTTCCAGATTCATACTGATGTCGGAGAGGAAAAGGAATTTATTTACACTGCAGTGCCTTGGCAGCAAACATGGCTGCCCCTGCCCCCTTTAAATCGAAATAATCTTCACTCCCTCCCCAAAACCATCAAATTATGGCCATGTCTCTCCCTGCCTCCCTTCCATAACACAAACACATCGCCTTCTCCCTCAAAACAGTAAAACCCACACCTCCCCATTTCACAACAATCACAATCCCATAACCACCAGCTTCTCTATTCTCTAGCCTTGAAAGAAAGACACAGAATACACACAAATACAGGAACAAAAGGCCTCCCTTCCTAACACTTTAACGACCTCCATCCCCTTCTCTTCCTCCCACTCTGACGCTAAGTCGATCGTTCTCATCCCTGTCATCATTCAGTTAATTTCCTTCCCTAGCCCAATCCTGTCTTCCAGTTTCCTGCGTCTATTTCCCATCCTCCTATTGCAGCCTGCCTCATCCCCTTTCCTAATCCACCTTTTCCTTCACTTCCATTCCTCATTTCTCCCTTCATTCCCATAAAATGCCCCATTTCTCCAGCAAATTTATCCCCTTCTCCCAGACTCTTCTGGTTCCTACACTCCATCCCCAAACCTCCCTATTTATCAGTCCACCCAGGTCTCTAATCTCCATGCAACTCTTCTCCCCTTTCCCTGCCCCTCCCCGATCCATCCTTATCCCCGCCCCCATCCCACTTTCCCAATTCCCAGCTCAGCGCCACTCCGACTCCCATCCCACTCCCACCTCCCCTGCCCCACCCCCCAATTCCCTCCACACCCCCCACCTTGCCATCTGCTCCTCCGTCAGGACTCCCCTCGAGCCCTTTCAGGCCACCCGCTTCCCCTTCCATTCCTCCTGGGGTCTGGCGCTCCATCCCTAGGTCGCCCCCTCCCCGTCGTTCCCTCCTCAGCCCTTCCTAGCACTACACACGCGCGCGCGCGCGCGCACACACACACACATACACACACGCACACGCACTTTACCTTCAGTTTGTTCCATTCTAACCCCCCGGCCGTGTCAGTGCGATCACAGGAGAGACACGGAGGCCCGGAGTGGGGCTGGGGTGCGGGCAGCCGCTGGGGCCGCGCGGGGAGGAGGCGGAACCGAGCTAGGCCGCATGAAATCCCCGGGCTAGATTTTCCCCGCGCCGGACGCCTCTGCCATGGCGGCCGGCACTGAGGAGGGCCACGGCCGGGCCGGGCCGGGCGTGCTGCGGGAAGAGGAAGGCTCGGGAGGTGGGATGGGAAGGGGAGGCCGAGGGACGGGGGTCGCCGCGCCGCCGCTGCTGCCAGAGAGGAGCCTGCGGCTGGCAGCCCGGCCTGGGTAGCACGGTCCTCGGCGCTCGGCTCGGAATTCGCACGCCTCTCCGCGGCGACCTGTGCACAGCCCCCTCGGCCTCCGCCTCCGTGCTGGCCGCCGCCGCCGCCTCTCCCGCCGCCGCCGCGCACAAAGCCCCCCCACCCCGACTCTCGGGGCGCCGCCGCCGCCAAATCCTCAGCCCCTCATTGGCCGCGGGCCGCGGCGCCTGCCGGGAAATGCAGTCCCGGGTTCGGGACGCTGGGGCTCCGGAGGAAGCGGCGAGTCAGCGGGGCGGAGGGGGCGGGAGCGCGAACCAGGAACGCCCGCGGCAGCTAGCGTCTGGACGACTAGGGAGACGGGGCGAGAGAGCCGAGGGACGAGGGACGGGGAGGGACTGTACGTGGGAGAGTGACACACAAAACACCCCGGGAAGCCGGAGGAGGCGTGGAAAGGTGGGGCCCGGGAGGTAAAACTGGGCTCGGCGCGTTCAGTGAGGCTGATTAAAGAACAACGCGCAACCAGCGCCATACGGCGCTCCTCAGGGTGACTCGGCTCTCTAGCTCCTAAGGGTTAGAAGCGACCCTCGCACGGTCCCCGGTGGGTGACCGCGCGAGGGCGGGGCAGTCCAGGCGACCCCTCGGCCGTCTCCCGTCCTACGGCTGTCAGGGAAGGGCTCCGGTTCCAGTAGGGTCTGCATTTGGAAAGCCGGGGGCGATGCAAGACCGCCTTGGCGTCGTCTCCCTCTCAGCCCTGGCTGAGTTGTCGGATGGTCCCCCTCCCCCGGTTGCAAGCAGTAGGAGGCCCGGCCGGCGGCGCCGGCTCGCCGAGGGAGCGCCTCGACCTCCCCAGCAGGCGCCGGCCCCGCGCGCCTCTTCCTGCTCTGCTGCGGCCCGGAGGCTTGTGGGTAACCGGGAGGACGACGTCAGCGCCCGCCGCATCCCCGGGTGCCCCCCAGCCGCGGGGGACCGCGACGGCTCCGTGACCGTCACGTGCCGGAGGCCGCGGCCGCTCGCGGCCAGACCTTCGCATCGAGGGACGTGAGGGACATTTGTCCTAGAGGGCCCAGATAAGAACGAGAGGAAGAACCGGGAGGCAACTCTCCGTCATCCTCTAGCCCCCCGCATCCTAGGAAACATATGGGAAACAATGGAAGGTTAAGTGTGTGCACAGTGATCTAGCCCTGCAGGAGTGTGCCGACCAGGTGATATTTCCTGGGGCCTGGTGATAAGGATTTGGAAGGTTACAGCACAGAGACGTGAACGTAAAAAGGAAACAGAGGCAGCAAGCAAATGAGGAAACCGATACTCTGTTCTGAGAATAAAGCCATTTTACCGCTAGACGTCATACTCTGTAGACGTTATAGTGCTGGATGTCTTTGGTAGTATTACAAGAAATTAGATATCTCTATCTTTAAATATCACTTAAGGAAATTAAATGATTTCTACAGATCAGTTATTTAAAAGGGCACTAATTATGAACTATTTTTTTTAAACGTAACCCGGTTAATACTAGATACGGAGAATTATCAATATTGGCCGGGCGCGGTGGCTCACGCCTGTAATCCCAGCACTTTGGGAGGCCGAGGCAGGCGGATCACGAGGTCCGGAAATCGAGACCATCCTGGCTAAGACGGTGAAACCCCGTCTCTACTAAAAATACAAAAAAGTAGCCCGGCGTGGTGGCGGGCGCCTGTAGTCCCAGCTACTCAGGAGGCTGAGGCAGGAGAATGGCGTGAACCCGGGAGGCGGAGCTGGCAGTGAGCCGAGATCGCGCCACTGCACTCCAGCCTGGGCGACACAGCGAGGCTATGTCTCAAAAAAAAAAAAATTCTCATTACTATTAATCATTAAATATTTTTAAACGTATGCTTTAAGTAGTACCACAAGTTACAGCTATCAGTAAAAGCATACTTTTTATTTGTGATATGCCATTTTAAAACACAGATGGCCAAAGCGGGCCACCAAGTCTAGCTTAATTCTATCTCCAGGAAAGAGGGATTAAATTGGTCTTTTTTTTTTTTCTATGAGCCTTTCTACCTCCATTCTTCTTTTTCTTCCTCCTGTGTCTTCCTTGCTTTGTTGATAAACTGTTGCCTTGACCCGGCACCTGGGTTTCTCCCTTGAGGAGAATCTAGTAAATTGTCCCCAGGGATCTTATATTAGCCTGTTTCTAATAGCTATGCTGACAGCAAGAGTTTAAAATTGGAGTTATGTGAAGTAGATGCATAGTCTTTTCCTGCAAAACATTACAAAATACAGTTAGTATACTTGATCTGGTGGCATATTTAGGAAAATGGCCATTAAAAATAATAGTTTACATTTTCAGTATCTAACATCTTCTGAGGTTTAGACGATGCTTACTGTTCGCCATAGAAAATGAGCAAGGAGCTCATTAAGACAGCAATCTAACACAATTCTCAGGGCCAGAGTCATGGAGGAAAAAATATTTTTTAAAAAATTTCTCTTCTGAAGATTACATACAGAATCTTACATGATAAATCTCTTATCCTGAAAGTCAAAGAAATTGCCAAGTCTCATAACTAGGGAAGACGGACATTACTTTGAACAAACATCTCAATAAGAAGAGTTCTTAGCCCTTCTCTTTTTAGGATAGGATTGCTGACATATGGCCATGGTAGAAAACCTAGCTCATCTTTCAAATACTGGGCATGGAATCGTTCATCTGGTTTATGAATACTTAATGATATTCACTGTGCCTGGTTGTAAGTGAATACAATGCATGAATAAGAATATTTCCCCGTATAAAATGTCTCCCAGGGAACTGAAACTGTTTTTGCATCCTTTATGATCTTTTCCAGAAAAGTACCAGTACATGGTAGTGCAATGATTAATTTATGAAATTAGTGTGAAAACTACATCTACCTTCTAGAGCTCAAAATTTGACCACCAGGAATTTTCAGTGAGGGAAAAGTAAAGAGTCCAAAGCTTTGTAGATTTTAATACTGGTAAACAGAACGTGAAGTGAAACCTTTATGTGCAAAGTTGAACATCAGACATGCACAAAGAGACCTCTAGTGGCCAAACTGAAAAGTTTTGCCTATTTAACAGTGGATCTATTTGGTTATTAGCTGAAAAATCCTTTGTGGATTAAAAGCAGTCTGCATTTTTTACTGACGTTTAATACCGCCATCTTCCATTCTTAAAAATGTGTAGCCCAGATGAGTAAAGTCTGTGGTCAGCTCACATATCAGGAGACGTATTCGCCGTGAGAAAGCGATTCCTTGCTGTATGGTGGTCGAGTAGAGCCACTAAGAAAAAAAAAATTTTTTTTTTGAGGTGGAATCTCGCTCTTGCCGCCCAGGCTGGAGTGCAGTGGCGCGATCTCGACTCACTGCAACCCCTGCCTCCCGGGTTCAAGCGATTCTCCTGCCTCAGCCTCCAGAGTAGCCGGAACTACAGGCGCACGCCACCATGCCCGGCTAATTTTTGTATTTTTTTTTTTAGTAGAGACAGGGTTTCACCATGTTGGCCAAGATGTTTTCTGTCTCCTGACCTTGTGATCCGCCCGCCTCGGCCTCCCAAAGTGCTGGGATCACAGGCGTGAGCCACGGCGCCCAGCCTAAGTAAAAAAATTTTTTTAACTCTTTCTTCTGGAGCCAGATAAAATGGATGGGAAAAGATAACTGGGGAATGAGAATATTTCTAGATGTTTCATTTTCCCAAGATGGCTCAGTTGGCCATCCTAGGAACTGAAGTGCCCTCAAACCTGCAGTGTCTGTCATTTCACAGCTACTATAACATACATTTTATATGCTGAGATTTCTACACAAACTATTAATCACAAACAACACTTGTTAAGGGACCATTGAGAAAGCAAATATTTTTAGTAGAATACAGATTTCCATATGAAGATTTCACAGTATTCCAGCCTCTGGAGAGGAAGGGAGAGGAATGCGCTCCTTCCGATTCCCGCCCTTTCTGCGACACCATCAAATCCTCTCAGCGCCCCTCAGGCAGTTCCGGATTTGCAGGGTCCGAGGGAGAATACATCAAAGTGATGTCATTCATGACTCCGAAATGGTTACCATGGCGACTATCAGACATATTAAGCTGTCAGGGCAAGAGCCTGTTTAATCCAGTCTTCAATCACGGGTTTCCTCGGGCGTTAGCCACTGCCTGCGGAGTGTGGACTGGCAGAAAAACGTCACCTTCGGGCCCCCCAGCACCAACGCGCCTTAAACCAAGCCCCACAAAGAAGTCACTTCGGCGATGGAAACGCGACTTTGCGGCTTCCTGGGCTGCTAAGGTGAAGGACGCCTGCCCTCCCCAGAACTTGAGAGCTTATTGGTTGGCGATGTCGTCACTCAGAGTGACGTCAGGGGCGAGGAAAGAGGCGGAACCGTAGAGACTTGGCTTCGGGCCCTTCTAGCTTGGGGGTCCCGGGAAGGAGCTGGGAGGACCTAGGCGGCCGTTCCGCGGAGCCCGGCCGAGGAGGTAGGGGTGGGCAGGCCCAGCCCTCAGGCCGCGACCTGGTGGGCCGCGCTGCCTTTTTTTCCTCCGGATCCCGCTCGGTCCGCATCCTGCTCCTCTCATCAGAGCACGATCCAGGCTTCTGACAGCTTCCAGTTCCCACCGCGCTCTCCTCCGCCCACGACCTCATCCCCACCAGTTCCCCAGCACAGCGCGAACTCTGAAGCTCGGCCTCTCCTCCCCATTCCCCGCACAGCGCGCTCCGTCCTTTTTTCCATCCTAGGCCCTGCTTCTTTCTCCTCGGCTTCATTTCCAACAACCCCGATCATCCACGAGGGTCGTCGTTCCCGTGCCTGTCCCACCTCCGCACCAGAAAACCAAAGCATATCCCCCAGACCCCGCCGCATGCAGGCCGCGCACACATCAGGCGCGCCGAAGCCGCCGGGCGAGGAAGCCGAGGGCGCGTTTTGCTCCCGTGTGGTGATGGGCAAAGCCGAGGGAGCCCGGGAGCAGCGGGCGTGGGGCGGCGCCAGTGCGAGTGCGAGCGGTGTCCGCCGCCCGGGAGCGCCCGGGCCCGAGCGGATTAACCGCCGCCTCAGGTGTCGTCTCCTGCCCGCGAACCACCATCCACCGTTAGTGTGGGTCCACAGGTTTCGAGCCCCTGTTGAAAATGTCAGCTCTGTGGCTAAGGTTTCTATTCAGGAGAGCTCCTGGAACTCTTTTCCCAACCACAAGAGAGCAAAGCTGCCATTGGGAATGCCAGCTCTTCTGCCGTTCCTCGCGGCCCTTAGCAGAAAAGCGCCCCTGGATGGAGAAGGGTTTTGGTGAAGGTTATTTACAGGTTCAAAGCTCAGTTTGGGCTCTGGAGAATCAGTAGCAAGGGAAACAGTTTTACTTCCACTTGAGCGATTAGTAGGTTGCATGTCTACCTTCATCCACTGCTACATAAATTAGATTAGTGGGTACGTCCAATCTTCAGGGTTTGGGACAACTTGCCTAAATATAGAACAATGCTAACTGAAAAGAAATTCAGAATATTCACTTTCTACCTGTATTTTAAGGCTACAGATAGATATGTATTGCTCTACTTTTAAGTACTTGGCAATCATTGAAGTTGCATTACTAGATACTATTGACCAGAAATCAAAATGTCTCTGAAGACTGTACCATCTTCATGAGCATCATCATCTTAGAGATCATTACCGTTTGTTGGAATCTCAAAGTACCATTCTCAAGTCCAGAGCTACGAAAATATCTGATTGTTGGAAATGAGCTTGAAGGAGATTTTGTACCTTAACTATGCAAATGTTCTACCTTTGCAATAGTTAAAAACACTAAAATCCTGATGTCTTTTAATTGATGTATTTTTAAACTACTAAATTGTTTACTTACTCCTTTTGCCTAGGTCCCTATGTTAACTACTTGAGACAAAAATAAATATGGCCTTCTACAGTTATAATTCAGTTCTGGCTATTGCTCGAACAAGGTAAGCATTGGAGTTACCCCCCAATATGAACGTAATTCTTCTTCTTCTTTTTTTTTTTTTCTGAGATGGAGTCGCACTCTGTCGCCCAGGCTGGAGTTCAATGGTGCAATCTCGGCTCACTGCAACCTCTGCCTCCCGGGTTCAAGCTACTCTCCTGCCTCAGCCTCCAAGTAACTGGGATTACAGGTGTTTGCCACCACCTCCGGCTAATCTTTGTATTTTCAGTAGAGACGAGGTTTCACCATGTTGGCCAGGCTGCTCTGGAACTCCTGACCTTAGGTGATCCGCCTGCCTTGGGCTCCCAAAGTGCTGGGATTACAGGCGTGAGTCACCTCGCCTGGCCTGAATTTCATCCTTCTAGATGGAAAGGATTGGCTTAGTACACAATTAAAAGTTTCTTGGAGGCTGGGTGCAGTGGCTCACACCTGTAATCCCAGCACTTTGGGAGGCCAAGGTGAGCGGATTGCCTGAGGTCAGGAGTTCAAGACCAGCCTGACCAACATGGTGAAACCCCGTCTCTACTAAAACTGCAAAAATTAGCCGGCATGGTGGCAGGTACCTATAATCCCAGCACTTGTGAGGCTGAGACAGGAGAATCGCTTGAACCTGGGAGGCGGAGGTTGCAGTGGGCCAAGACTGGGCCACTGAACTCCAGCTTGGGCAACAAGAGTAAAAATCCATCTCAAAAAAAAAAAAAAAAAAAAAGAAGATGTAGTTTTTTTTGTTTGTTTTTGTTTTCTTTTTTGGGACGGATTATCACTCTGTTGCCCAGGCTGGAGTGCAGTGGCATGATATCTTGGCTCACTGCAACCTCCAACTCCCAGGTTCAAGAGATTTTCCTGCCTCAGCCTCACAAGCAGCTGGGATTACAGGCATGCGCCGCCATGTCCCACTAATTTTTGTATTTTTAGTACAGATGGGATTTCGCCATGTTGGCCAGGCTGGTCTTGAACTCCTGACCTCAGGTAATCCGCCAGCCTGGGCTTCCCAAAGTGCTGGGATTACAGGCGTGAGCCACCGTGCCCAGCCAGAAGATGTACTGGTTTTAGAGTGACATCTCTGTAATTGATGAACATCACGTGAGGTCCTTAGATGTAAAGCGAGTAAAATGGCTGATGAACAGCCAGTCTTAGGGCATATTCGTGTCCCATTAGGGTCTGTTACCATTATTTATTTATTTATTTTTGAGATGAAATCTCGCTCTATTGCCCAGGCTGGAGTGCAATGGCACAATCTTGGCTCATTGCAACCTCTGCCTCCTGGGTTCAAGTGATTCTCCTGTCTCAGCCTCCCGAGTAGCTGGGATTACAGGCATGGGCCACCATGCCCAGCTAATTTTTTTGTATTTTTATAGAGATGGTGTTTCTCCATGTTGGCCAGGCTGATCTTGAACTCCTGACCTCAAGTGATCCACCCACCTCAGCCTCCCAAACTGCTGGGATTACAGGCGTGAGCCACCGTGCCCGGCCACCATTTATTTATTCACTGAGAATAAAGACTATTCACTGAGCACTTACTTTTCCCCTTTTGGCCATTCAAAGAGCGTTTTATCTTGGCATGCTTCAAAAATAGTCTGAGGCTGGCTGCAGTGGCTCACACCTATAATCTCAGTACTTTTGGAAGCCTAGACAGGAAGATAGCTCGAGCCCAGGAGTTCAAGAACAGCCTGGGGCCAGGCACTGTGGCTCACGCCTGTAATCCCAACACTTTGGGAGGCCGAGGCGGGTGGACCACAAGGTCAAGAGATCGAGACCATCCTGGCCAATGTGGTGAAACCCCGTCTCTACTAAAAATACAAAAATTAGCTGGACGTGGTGGCATGCAGCTGTAGTCCCAGCTACTCAGGAGGCTAAAGCAGGAGAATCGCTTGAACCTGGGAGGTGGAGGTTGCAGTGAGCCGAGATCACACCACTGCACTCCAGTCTGGGCAACAGAGCGAGACTCCGTCTCAAAAAAAAAAAAAAAAAAAAAACAGCCTGGATAACATAGCAAGACCTCATCTCTACAAAAATTTTTAAAACTAGCTGGGCGTGGTGGTGCGGGCCTGTAGTCCTAGCTACTCAGGATGCTGAGCCTGGGAGGTCGAGGCTGCAGTGAGCTGTGATCACACCACTCTACTCCAGCCTGGGTTTTTAACACCTTAAGAACCAAGCCAGGCATGGTGCATATGCCTGTAATCTCAGCTCCTTGGGAGGCCGAGGTAGGAAGATTGCTTTAGCCCAGGGGTTTGAGGCCAGCCTGGGCAACATAGCAAGACTCTGTGTCTTAAACAGAAAGAAAAAAAAAAGAGCCGGGTGTGATGGCTCACACCTGTAATCCCAGCACTTTGGGAGGCCGAGGCAGGCAGATCACTTGAGGTCAGCAGTTCGAGACCAGTCTTGCCAACATGGTGAAACCCCGTCTCTACTAAAAATATAAAGATTAGCCAGGTGTGGTGGCAGGCACCTGTATTCCCAGATACTCGGGAGGCTGAGGCAGGAGAATCATTTGAACCCAGGAGGCGGAGGTTGCAGTGAGTCAAGATCGTGTCACTGCACTCCAGCCTGGGCAACAGAGTGAGACTCTGTCTCAGAAAAAAAAAAAAAAAAAAAGAACCAAGACAAATTTTTTATTTTTGTTTTTTTGTTTTTTGTTTTTTTGTGAGACAGAGTCTCGCTCTGTCACCAGGCTGGAGTGCAGTGGCGCAATCTTGGCTCACTGCAGCCTCCGCCTCCTGGGTTCAAGCAATTCTCCTGCCTCAGCCTCCCAAGTAGCTGGGACTACAGGTGCACTCCACCACGCCCAGCTAATTTTTGTATTTTTGGTAGAGATGGGGTTTCACCATGTTGGCCAGGATGGTCTCGATCTCTTAACCTCGTGATCCACCTTCCTCAGCCTCCCAAAGTGCTGGGATTACAGGCATGAGCCAGCGTGCCTGGCGACAAATTTTTTTTGCTTTTGTTTTTGGTTTTGTTTTTGGCATGTTCTAAAATAATGAATATTGCATATGCATTTAATTCTATAGCTGTTGAGAACTTGTGTTGATTTCTTCCACATGAGCCTAGGAGGTCATGGCTGCAGTGAGCCATGATCATGCCACTGTACTCCAGCCTGGGTGACAGAGTGAGACTCCTCCTGTCTCAAAAAAAAAAAAAAAAAAAAACCCAAAAAACTGAAAGAATGGAAAAAGCCATCTCTTTGCCAGTAACTTTCTTTGCCAGTATCTGTCATATTTTTATTTTATTTTATTTTAGTTTTTTTTTTTTTTTTAGACGAGTCTCGCTTTGTCGCCAGGCTGGAGTGCAATGGCACGATCTTGGCTTATTGCAACCTCTGCCTCCCAGGTTCAAGTAATTCTCCTGCCTCAGCCTCCCGAGTAGCTGGGACTACAGGCACGTGCCACCACGCCCAGCTAATTTTTGTATTTTTAGTAGAGACGGGGTTTCACCAAGTTGGCCAGGATGGTCTCGATCTCTTGATCCGCCCGCCTTGGCCTCCCAAAGTGCTGGGATTACAGGCGTGAGCCACTGTGCCTGGCCCATATTTTTATTCTCAATCTGATATGGTAGTTTAACTGCAAACTGTGGGCTGTTGCAATACCAGAAGGTAGAGACCCTTAATTGGGGTGCCCAATTCTAATTTTTTTTTTTTTTGAGACGGTGTCTTGTTCTGTTGCCCAGGCTGGAGTGCAGTGGCATAGTCTTGTCTCACTGCAACCTTCACCTCCTGGGTTCAAGCGATTCTCCTGCCTCAGCCTCCCTAGTAGCTGGGATTACAGGTGCATGACACCACACCCGGCTAATTTTTGTATTTTTAGTAGAGACAGGGTTTCACCATGTTGGCCAGGCTGGTCTTGAACTCCTGACCTCAGGTGATCCACCTGCCTCGGCCTCGCAAAGTGCTGGGATTACAGGCATGAGCCATCGCGGCCAGCCCAATGTTCTAGAAGAATTTAGGTGAAGGGTATTTCAGCTGTAAGTTCCTCTCATTTGAGGGGTTCAAAGACACTGCATAGGCAAGGCGGTATTATGTGACTGGTTAATTCCTACAGTGACCATCAAATGTTTCTTTGAAACAATATTCCTTGGCCAGGCATGGTGGCTCACGCCCATAATTCCAGTACTTAGGGAAGCCAAGGCAGGCGGATCACTTGAGGTCAGGAGTTTGAGATTATCCTGGCCAATGTGGTGAAAACCCGACTCTACTAAAAATACAAAAATTAGCTGGGCATGGTGGCCTGTGCCTGTAATCCTAGCTACTCAGAAGGCTGAGGCAGGAGAATCGCTTGAGCCCAGGTGGCGTAGGTTGTAGTGAGCTGAGATTGCACCACTGCACTCCAGCCTGGGCAATGGGAGTGGAAAAAAAAAAAAAAAGCTGTTTTATTTTGACCAGATGTACTATCTTTTTCTTTAATAATATGTGCTTTATGATAGTGTGTGCTTTGTAATAGTATGTACTTAACTCAGAGGATGTTGCTTTTTATTCCAGATTCCCTAGCCATTTTGTCCATCCTACCTGCTCTTCTTATTCCCCATCATGTGCATTTCTTCACTTGCCAGATTCCCATTTAAATAAGAAATGTATGAAGAACTATGAGAGCAAGAAGTACTCGGATCCTAGTCAGCCAGGCAATACAGTACTTCACCCAGGAACTAGACTAATACAAAAGCTACACACATCCACTTGCTGGCTGCAAGAAGTTCCTGGCAAACCTCAGCTGGAGCAAGCCACAAAACATCCACAGGTGACAAGCCCTCAGGCCACAAAAGAGACTGGCACGAAGATTAAAGAAGGCAAACAATCTTATAGACAAAAAATCATGGATGAACTAAAATATTATTACAATGGATTCTACTTACTTTGGATTGACGCCAAAGTTGCTGCCAGAATGGTTTGGAGGCTGTTGCATGGACAGGTCCTGACCAGACGAGAGAGACGAAGGGTAGGCAAGAATCATATTTGAGAAAGAAAATGTGAAATTAAAATGAACTATTTGGGAACTCAACTATTTAAATTCAACGTAAACTTCATCTTAAAAATCCCAGAGTAGGAATAATAACTGCTGGTGAGAACCAGTTTCTTGTCTGCAACTGACTTACTGTACAACTTTAGTCAGTATTCTGAAATTTGTTATATATTTTCCTGTATAACGGTTTTTAAAAAAAAACTTTTATTTTAGGTTCAGGGGTACATGTGCATGTTTGTAGAATAGTTATAATTGTGTTTTTTAATCTTTCCAAGAAGTTGAGGGGCTTCATGTTTCAACTGTTGTTAATATATTAAGCATATGCATTTTTAAAACCCAATTTTGGCTGGGCACGATGGCTTACGCCTGTAATCCCAGCACTTTGGGAGGCTGAGGCGGGCAGATCACTTGAGGTCAGGAGTTCGAGACCAGACTGGCCAACACGATGAAACCCTTGTCTACTAAAAAAAAAATACAAAAATTAGCCAGGCATGGTGGCACGTGCCTGTAGTCCCAGCTACCCAGGAGGCTGAGGCAGGAGAATGGCTTGAACTTGGGAGGCGGAGGTTGCAGCGAGCCGAGATCGTGCCACTGCACTCTAGCCTGGAGTGAGATGCCATCTCAAAAAAACAAACAAACAAAAAAACAATTTTAAGTAATACAATGCTATTAAAGTATGGACCCTCTAACATAGATGAAGTCTAGGAGATGCCAATAATATTTTTATTGTCATAGATTTCCTTCAAGATAGCCCCTAAAAGTTACTTCAGAGCTATGGTAAACAGGAAAACCCTGCCTCTTCATTTTATAAACAGCTGCAGAAAACCTGTCTTGGGTTTTTAACACTTTAAGAACCAAGCTGAGCATGGCACATATGCCTGTAATCCCAGCTCCTTGGGAGGCTGAGGTGGAAGGATTGCGTGAGCCCAGGAGTTTGAGGCCAGACTGGGCAACATAGTGAGACACTATCTCTTGAAAGAAAGAAAATGAAACAAGACAGGGTTTTTTTGGTTTTGTTTTTCATTTTTGTTTTTGGCATGACCTAAAATAATGAATATTGCATATGCATTTAATTCTATAGCTGTTGAGAACTTGTGTTGATTTCTTCCGCCTGGTTCCATTTATGGTGTTCATAATTGTACCCTTCATGGAATTCTTATTACCAGTGTTTCTGAAACTCTTCCCAGAGATGTTGCCATCAACTTTTGAAAGTGAATCCAAAAAGGTATGATTTTTTAACTTTAATAAAATTTAATAAACCTTATTAGAGGAGTTTTTAGGTTTACAGAAAACTTGGGCAGAAAGTACTACTTCTCCCCACCCAACCCCATCCCAATTTCTCCTGTAATTAATATCTTGCATTAGTGTGCTATATTTGTAATGATTAAAAAAACCAATATTGACATGTTATTATTAAAGCTCATACTTTAGGGTCCACTCTTTATGTTGAAGCATTTCTGTGGGCTTTGCAAATGCATAATTTCATGTATCCACCATCACAGTATCATACAAAATAGTTTCACTGCTCTAAAAATCCCCTGTGGGCCAGGCACAGTGGCTTATGTCTGTAATTCCAGCACTTTGGGAGGTTGAGGCAGGTGGATCGCCTGAGCCCAGGAGTTTGAGACCAGCCTGGGTATCATAGTGAGACCCCATTTCTACAAAAAATGCAAAAGTTAGTTGGGCATGGTAGCTCATGGTAGCCCTTGCTTCAGCCTCCCAAGGAGTTGTGGTCCCAGCTCCTTGGGAGGCTGAAGCAAGAGGATCACTTGAGCCCAGGAGGTCAAGGCTGCAATGACCTATGATAATGTCACTGCACTCCAGAGGCACTGGGTGACAGAGGGAGACCCTGTCTCAGAAAAAAAAAAAAAAAAAAAAAAAATTCCCTGTGCTCCACCTATTTGTCCCTCTCCTTTCCTCCCCCAACCCATGGCAGCCACTGATCTTTTTATTGTCTCTGTAGTTTTGCCTTTTCCAGAATGTCATATAGTTGGGATCATACAGTGTGTAGCCATTTTAGACTGGCTTCTTTCACCTAGCAATATGCATTTCAAGTTCTTTTCATTGCTCAATTATTTTTATCACTGAGTGATAGTCCATTGTATGGCTGTACCACAGCTTGTTTATCCATTCTCCTATGAAAGGACACCTCGATTGCTTCCAGTTTTTGGCAATTATGAATAAAACTGCTATAAACACTTATGTACAGGTTTTTGTGTGGATGTAAGCTTTCAACTCATTGGGGTAAATGCCTAGGAGAGTAATTGGTGGATCATATGGTAAGACTATGTTTAGCTTTTAAGAAATTGCTAAACTGTCTTCCGAAGTGGCTGTATTGTTCTATATTCTCACCAGCAACAAATGAGAGTACCAGCATTTAATGTTGTCAGTGCTCTAGACATTAGCCACGAAACAGGTGTGTAGTGGTATCTCACTGTTTTAATTTGCAGTCTCCTGATGTCGAGTATCTTTCCTGTGCTTATTTACCATTTGTGTATCTTCTCTGGGGAGGTGTCTGTTTAGATCTTTGGTTGACTTTTTTTTTTGAGAAGGAGTCTGGCTCTGTCACCCAGGCTGGAGTGCAGTGGTGCAATTTCAGCTCACTGCAACCTCTGCTTCCCGGGTTCAAGTGATTCTCCTGCCTCAGCCTCCCGAGTAGCTAGAAATAGAGGTGTCCACCACCGCACCTGGCTAATTTTTGTATTTTTAGTAGAGATAGGGTTTCACCATATTGGCCAGGCTGGTCTCGATGTCCTGACCTCTGGTGATCCACACACCTCAGCCTCCCAAAGTGTTGGGATTACAGGCGTGAGCCACTGCATCCAGCCCTTCAGTTGACTTTTTAATTGGGTTTTTTTGTTTTCTGATTATTATTTTGAGTTCTTTGTATATTTTGGGTAAAAGTCCTTTATCAGATATATATTTTGCAAATGTTTTCTTCTACTCTGTGGCTTATCTTTTCATTCCTTAACCATGTCTTTCACAGAGCAAATGCTTTCAGGATTAATGACATCCAGCTTATCAATTTTTTCTTTCATGAATCATGCTTTTAGTGTTGTAGCTAAAAACTTATTGCCAAACCTGAAGGTCACCTACATTTTTCTCCTGTTTTATTCTAGAAGTTTTACAGTTTTGTGTCTTAGATTTATGTCTGTGATCCATTTTATTTTTTTATTTATTATTTATTTATTTTTTTGAGATGGAGCCTCGCTCTGTCGCCCAGGCTGGAGTGCAATGGTGCGATCTCGGCTCCCTGCAACCTCCACCTCCCAGGTTCAAGAGATTCTCCTGCTTCAGCCTCCTAAGTAGCTGGGATTACAGGCATGTGCCACTACACCCAGCTAATTTTTGTATTTTTAGTAGAGCCAGGAGTTTGCCATGTTGGCCAGGCTGGTCTCGAACTCCTGACCTCAGGTGATCTGCCCACCTCAGTCTCCCAAAGTGCTGGGATAACAGACGTGAGCCACTGCGCCAGGCTGAGTTAATTTTTATGAAAACTGTAATGTCAGTATATAGATTCATTTCTCTCTTTTTTGTATGTGGATATCTAGCTTTTCCAGGACCATTTGTTGAAAAGATTTTCTCTTCTCCACTAAATTCTAACTTGATTTTAACTGTCAAAAGAACAAAGAGAACGGGCTGGATGCAGTGGCTCATCTCTGTAATCCCAGCATTTTGGGAGGCTGAGGTAGGAGGATTGTTTAAACCCACGAGTTCAAGACCAGCCAGAGCAATATAGTGAGACCCCTGTCTCTAAAAAACAAAAATTTAAAACAAATTAGCCAAGTGTGGTAGCATGCACCTGAATTCCCAGCTACTTGGGAGGCTGAAGCGGGAGGACTGCTTGAGCCCAGGAGGTTGAGGCTGCAGTGAACTGAGATCAGGCCACTGCACTGCACTCCAGCCTGGGCAAGAGTGAGATCCTATTTTTAAAAAAAAAGAATAAAGAAAACAGAAATCCACTGTTACCGCGGTGACTAGTGGAACAGTAGGTATGATTTAGTCAGCCCAACAGACAGTTCAGCAGCCCCTGAGAAGAGGGAGCCTTCACTGAGTGTGGCAGTCACTGTGCCGGCGAGAAAACAGAGGCAGCTCCTTCCTTCTCCCCCTTCTGTGCCACTCTACTAGACAGCGTAGACAGCATATGGTAAGAAAGTGTGAACAAAACATTATGAGAAGACAAAAAGTGCAACTTTTTTTTTTTTTTGAGACGGAGTCTCGCACCATCACCCGGGCTGGAGTGCAGTGGCACAATCTTGGCTCACTGCAACCTCCGCCTCCCAGATGCAAGCAATTCTCCTGCCTCAGCTTCCTGAGTAGCTGAGATTACAGGCGCCTGCCACCACGCCCAGATTCAAGCAATTCTCCTGCCTCAGCCTCCTGAGTCGCTGATATTACAGGCGCCTGCCACCACACCCAGCTAATTTTAAGGGCAACTTTTAAATCAGTAAGATTGGAAAATTTTTCACAGAAAAGGTAACTTTGGAACTGAGACTTAAAGAGTAAGTGGCATTTTACCATGGTCTGGGAAAGGTATTCTGGATAAAAGGAATAGCATTTAACATGGCTCAGTGGCATAAGAGAGTATGATGTAATCAGAGACCACTGGTTGGTTATTTGTGGTTGAAGTAGGCAGTTCCAGGGCATCAATGACAGGAAACAGACAAAGTGATGTGTTGGGGTCAGGTTGGAAGGCATCCACCCGCTTAAGGAATTTAGGCGTTCCCTTTCACCATGGTGAATAATGGAAAGGGAACGTTTGAAGCACGGTAGCTGGGTGGATGACATGATTAGATCTATGTTTTGGAGGAATAATTTTGCTGGCAGGAGGGGCAGCAGAGGGTAGAGCCAAGGAAGGGAAACCAGCTGGAATGCTAGCCCAAGAGAGAGATGACAGAGAATACATTATGAAATTGACAATAAGAATAAAGACTTGAAGGCCGGGCGTGGTGGCTCATGCCTGTAATCCCAGCACTTTGGGAGGCCGAGGTGGGTGGGTCACTTGAGGTCAGGAGCTCAGTACGAGCCTGGCCAACATGGTGAAACCCCATCTCTACTAAAAATACAAAAATTAGCCTGGCATGGTGGCACGTGCCTGTAGTCCCAGCTACTTCAGAGGCTGAGGCAGAAGAATCACTTAAACCTGGGAAGCAGAGGTTACCAAGAGCCAAGATCGTGCTACTGTATTCCAGCCTGGGTGACAGAGTGAGATTTTTGTCTTAAAAAAAAAGAAAGAGACTTGAAGACAAATTCGGAATACCTTCACAGGATAAATCAAATTATAATATTTGACTGCCTGGCAATGTTTTAATTTGCTTACATTTAAAATAATCAGCATCTAGAATTAATGCCATAACATTCCAAGGAAAGTATTAGTGAATTCAGGAAGATGGGGGGAATAGAGGAAGTGATTTATTTAAATGTTACCTCTTTCCTGAACACCACTCATTCCCTGAAACATACAAATATGTCTACATCATGGCCACAGTCTCAGAAAATTCTTGTTTGCTTTGTTCCATGGAGAGAGGAGCTTTCTGTTTACATCAGATCACAGCACCATGTATTTCTCTTTCATAGCACTTACCCATTATGCTTCTATATTAATGTGAGGAATTGTGGGATTATCATTAGTCACTAAAGTTTGTCTCTCCCACTACACTAAAAGTTCCATGAGGGCAGGAATTCTTACCTGTTGTTGCTCATTTTATCCCCAGTACCTAATATGGTAGATGTGCAATAAATAAATGGATGGATGGATGGAAGGATATGGATGAATGAAATGCATGACTAAGTGGGTTCTTTTTTTTTTCTTTTTTTTTTTGAGACAGAGTCTCGTGCTGTTGCCCAGGCTGGAGTGCAGTAGCGTTATCTCGGCTAACTGCATCCTCCCCCCAGGTTCAAGCAATTCTCCTGCCTCAGCTTCCTGAGTAGCTGGAATTACAGGCATGTGCCACCACGCCCGGCTAATTTTTGTATTTTTAGTAGAGACAGGGTTTCACCGTGACAGGCCATTACAGGTGTGAGCCACCTCATCCGGCCACTAAGTGGGTTCTGATCATACTATTGTGTGATTTTTTTTTTTTTGGCTATATCTTTTAAGATCTATCTAAATATCAGTGATTCTTATGATTGGCTGATCATTAGAATCTCCTAGGCAACTTAAAAATATACGTAGATTTCTGTTCTTCTTTACCACCCTGAGTCCTGACTGTGGTTATTTTGAAAATGCTACCATACTACATTTCTGATGATTAACAAGGATTAAGAAACACCAGCCAACACAGTGTCCATGTACTTTTCTTCTGTGTAGTGCTGTGTTCATGTCTGTTAGAGCACTTAACTCACTGTATTGTAATTACTTATGTCTGTTTTCTAGTTAAACTGTAAGCCACATTAGGTAGAGTCCATTTCCTAGTTTTCTTTATTTGTAAAGAAAAACCCAGGGCCACTCAAGGAGTTAGCTCAACTGGCAGACTGGATAGTTTGCACCAGGTTGAGATTGTATCTCATTCTTGTCTGGGCGCTGTGGCTCAAGCCTGTAATCCCAGCATTTTGGGAGGCCGAGACAGGCAGATCACTTGAGGTCAGGAGTTCAAGACCAGCCTGGCCAACATGGTGAAAACCCCTACTCTACTAAAAATACAAAAATCAGCCGGGTGTGGTGGCGTATACCTGTAATCCCAGCTATTCGAGAGGCTGAGGCAGGAGAATCACTTGAACCCAGGAGAGAGAGGTTGCAGTGAGTCAAGATGGTACCTCTGCACTCCAGCCTGGGTGACAGAGCGAAACTCCATCTCAAAAAAAAAAAAAAAAAAAATTAGCCAGGTGTGGTGGCATGCACCTGTAATCCCAGCTATTCAGGAGGCTGAGGCAGGAGAATCACTTGAGTCTGGGAGGTGGAGGTTGTGGTGAGCCGAGATCGTGCCACTGCACCCCAGCCTGGGCAACAGAGTGGGACTTGATCTCAAAAAGAGAGAGAGAGAGAGAGATAGTATCTCGTGCTAAATAATTATAAAGCCTCTCATTGGGGGAACATTTTGGATCTATCAAATGCTTATGATTATTGTATTAGTGAGAAACAAAAAGTAAGGAGACAAGTTCCAAATAGAGGCTTCTTTTTACTTGCTCTGATCTCACAAACCCATTCAGCTATGCCTGAGAATCACGTTATTACATGATGTAGGGATGAGCAATAACAAGGAGACAGTTATTTTTCTCCCATCTTTATCTACCAATTTACAATCACGAAGGATTGAGTAACTTTTATTCTTCTACCATTAAGGAAGAAAAACAGAAAAAGAAAATGGCTGTAAAGTTGGAACTAGCAAAATTTCTTCAAGAAACCATGACAGAAATGGCAAGGAGGAACAGAGCCAAGATGGGCGATGCCTCTACACAGCTCTCATCCTACGTGAAGCAGGTGTCCATCTTTTATGTAATGCCGAACAACTTCGGGGCTGGGCGTTCTATGAAAAACGCATGTCATCATGGATTTCCCAAATTGTTCACCATCTTTGGAATTGCAAATATCTAAATTATGAACATATAATATTGTAAACATTTACTATTATAAACATTGATAGTATTTGCAGAAAAGCCTGTCTTAAAGTAATCAACGTTTTGAAGACATTGATAACTTCTTGGAAAGAACAGTAGATTTAGAGTCAAACTTCCAAACTCCTGATTTTTCAGCTGATGTAGTTTGACTTCAGATGGATATCTTTTCTTTATACAACGAAGCCCATTTCCAGATGTCAGACAGAGTCCCATAAATGCTTTGATGTCTCTTTCAAATAGCCTATTGGGAAAGTTAAATTAAGTAGAAAACACATTTTAATTGGCCTTTTTGTCCCACTGCATAGGTCCAGACAGGCCACAAGCCCAGCACAAAGGAGATAGTTCACTTCTCCAAACTATTTGAGGACCAGCTGGCCCTGGAACACTTAGATCGCCCTCAGCTGGTTGCCCTTTGCAAACTGCTGGAATTGCAGACATTTGGAACCAACAACCTGCTCCGCTTTCAGCTCCTGATGAAACTGAAGTCTATAAAAGCAGATGATGAAGTAAGAGCTTAACCATAGCTCTAGGGAATTAGCAAGGTTTTGGGACATACCTTAGGGTGCCTGTGGGATGAAGTGTGCAGTATTTTTTGTTTTTGTTTTTGTTTTTGAGACAAAGTCTTGCTCTGTCACCCAGGCTGCAGTGGCGCAATCCTGGCTTATTGCAACCTCCACCTCCCGGGTTCAAGTGATTCTCACACCTCAGCCTCCCAAGTAGCTGGGATTACAGGCACGCATCACCACACCTGGCTAATTTTTGTATTTTTAGTAGAGATGGGACTTCACCATGTTGGCCAGGTTGGTCTCAAACTCCTGACCTCAAGTGATCCACCCGCCTCAGCCTCCCAAAGTGTTGGGATGACAGGTGTGACCACCATGCCTGGGTAGAAGTGGAGTATTTTCTGTTGGGTCTGGTCATGTTGGGTTCTGACAAAATGAGTGGTTTAAACAACCATTACCATGACAACCTGAACCTTGATTACTCATTTGAGGAGTTGTCATCCCCTTACCCATTTCTTGAGAAGGCCATCATAAGCAGTTAGTAATTTGGATGTCTTAGCTGGGACTCATCTAAAGCAGTTAGGACCTGCTGGGAAGGAAACAGCAGCTCAGTAGATTCCTGACAAAGCTCTGCTCCCACACTTCTGCTCTCATACCGGGAAGCTGGTGCCAAAGTCAATATTCTGCCGGGCGCATTGGCCTGCCAAGAAGGGGTAGTTGGCTTGGTATGCAAAGCATAATGCTGGGAGGAAAAGCAGAGCCTCAACACCTTGTAGAAGAAAGGCACCCTTGGACTATAACTACTAATTAGGCTTTTTTAAAAAATGGAAGGAATGTTTGACTCAGAATCAGCTGCTTTATAAGCATTCCGCCTGGGGGAGCAGGTTTCCCAGAACTGAGAAAGCATGATCCCTTTGGCCCCATTTAGATTTCAGTTGTTGCTCTTAGAGCTTTGGAATAAACAACACTGGTCCCAGAAATACTACTGTTTTGGGTTATGCCAAGCAGAAACTGTGTTATTTACTGAGGGAGTTTTGTGGACCAGTGTGTTAGGGCCATTTCTGGGGGTGTTGGGGGGACAGCAGGGGAGAACACTACAGGGACATGCAACAAATGGTACATTGTGAGCTTTTCAAGTGAACTACTTTTTTCTAATGAACCATAAAGCTGCCATGGAAAAGTATGTATGTCACAACCAGACAAAATGCAGATCAAAAAGGGAAATAATTACTCTGATGACAGAATGTTGGAAAGGAGTTGTGTAAATAGCCCTGATATTGCTAATTGCTAATACCTGTTGGCAGGATTCCCATTATTTCAACTGCCACCTCCCTACGTCGCCTTTGCAGTAGCAGCCAGTGCAGGGGACAAAGTGTCCAAGCCTCTGATTCTGTTTCCACTGATTTGCTGGAATTTAGGGTTTACGTAAAATTGGAATCAAAAGCTCCAACTCCATCCCTTACATTTCTTTCAGATAATTGCCAAGGAAGGGGTGACAGCATTGAGTGTATCAGAACTACAGGCTGCCTGTAGGGCCCGAGGGATGAGATCACTGGGTCTCACGGAAGAACAACTGCGACAACAGCTCACGGAGGCAAGTAGCAGCGCCCCCCTGGGGTCCTCTTCCCTAGAACTCTCTCCTACAATATGCAGACCTCCTTATGTGATTTCTCCTTTGCAAGTGAACCGTCTTACTTAATTTGCCTTATTTCATTGAGCAGTGGGATGCTGAAGGACTAGGTTGATTTTTCACTTTGATTGGGATCTCTATCAGTTTTGTATTGCTGCCTAAGGAATGACCATGAACTTAGTGGCTTAAAACAACACTGGTATATTAGCTCACAGTTGGTAGGTCAGAAGTGCAGGCTGTGTTCCTTTGGAGGCTGTGGAAAACGACCTGCTTCCAAGTTCATTCAGTTTGTTGGCTGAACTTAGTTCCTTGCAGCTGTCAGACTGAGGTCTTTGTTTCCCGGCTGGCTGTGAGCCCCGGGCTACTCTCAGCATCTAGTGGCCACCTGTATTCCTTGCCTCTTGGCCTCCTTCATCTGCAAGAGAGAACTTCTCATATGCCAGAGCTTCCTCATGCTTGAAATCTCCAATTTCCCCCGTGTTTGACCTCTAGCCCCAGATTTAAGGTCTCATGTGTTTGGTGAGGCCCATCCAAAGAATCTCCCTATCTTAAGGTCAACCAACTTGGGACCTCAGTTACACCTGTAGAATCCCTTCACACAGCAGCCAGAATACTGTTGAATAACTAGGAGAGGGTGTGGGTATTGCAGGGACAAGGTGTCTTGGGACCACCTTAGAATTTTGACCTACTTCACGTAGTGTAACGGGTCCTGGCAAAAATTTCAGTTCAAGGCCTGTCATCTGTGTGAATCTGTCTGGAGGTCCCCACTTTACCTGGTGGCCCACCTGGGGCTGCTTTTCAATTAGTGCCCCAAACCAACACATGCTGTGGTAACCCATGTTTAATATTTTTCCTCAGATAGCATATTTGGACTTCAAGTAAGAGCATCAATGCTTTAAAACAAAGGAGTAACTCCTATTACATTTCATTCTCATCATTGTAAGAAATGCCATGAAGATGTGCCATGTGTAAGATGCACAGATGATCTTAGGTTACCAGCCATGGTGGGGCTTGGAAACCATGTTAGGTTACTTTTTCCTCTCATGTGTGGGACCAGCTCTGGTTGGAAGACAGCACATTGTAGAGAAAGATCCTTAAAATCATCTATTTCTTGAACGTTGGCTATGACACTGTCACTGCAGAAGCTTTGTGAATACTTTTTATGGTACCTTTTGAATTTTATCTTTTGTGCATATATTACTGATCTTAAGAAGACAGAGTCTCACTCTGTTGCCCAGGCTGGAGTGCAGTGGCACTAACACAGGCCACTGCAGCCTCAAACTCCCGGGCTCAAGCGATTCTCCCACCTCAGCCTTCCTAGCTGGGACCACAGGCATGTACCACCATACCCAGATAATTAGAAAATTTTTTGTAGAGACAGAGTCACCCTGTGTTGCCCAGGCTGTGATTTATTCTTTCACATTATCTACACTTTGTCCAGCAGAAGATACTTGACTACTTTGATCCACAGTTGGGTTGAGAGTTTAATTGAATTCTCCCTCTCTGAGAGTGATTCCACCATAGTGAGGGAGGCTGTAGGGTGCCCCCTCAGTGCAGAAGCCAGGGCTGGGCTCTTGTCCGTGTTCTGCCATGACTCATCACCTGAGCGGCTTGGCGGAAAGGGTGGGGGCGGTGGGAAGCTGTCAGCCAGGGAGGGTAGATGACCGCGGATCACTCTGGCTCTGGTGTTCTGATTCTCACGTGTTGTTCCCCTCCCGTTCTCCAGTGGCAGGACCTCCACCTGAAGGAGAACGTCCCTCCTTCCCTTTTGCTCCTGTCCCGCACCTTCTACCTGATAGATGTGAAGCCCAAGCCGATTGAGATACCACTCAGTGGGGAGGTGAGTACCTGGGTTAATGGGGACCCTCGACGTCCATCCAACTGAGGCCTCTCCACAAACACTTGGTGTACTCTTGCAGTTAGAGCAGGCATTTCTTTTGGCCTTTTAGAATTTGACCCAACTGGCTTTATGTGTTTTAAAAATTTCTAAAAAAACCAACCAACCAACCACAAACAAAACAAAGGAAGGCCAGGCACAGTGGCTCACGCCTGTAATCCCAGCACTTTGGGAGGCCGAGGTAGGTGGATCACCTGAGGTCAGGAGTTTGAAACCAGCCTGACCAACATGGTGAAATCTCGTCTCTACTAAACATACAAAAATTAGCTGGGCGTGGTGGCAGGCGCCTGTAATCCCAGCTACTTGGGAGGCTGAGGCAGAATTGCTTGAACCTGGGAGACGGAGGTGCAGTGAGACGAGATCACGCCATTGCACTGCAGCCTGGGCAATAGAACTAGACTCCGTCTCAAACAAAACAAAACAGAAAACTGAAGCCACTCAGTTTTACCTCCAGCCTTAAGGCTGCTACTGCCTTTGAGCCCAGCTTGATTGAGAATTTTACTAATAGGAGCAGTTTATTCCTTTTTCTTAACTATCTTCATTAGCAGACTGGTGTGTGTGGGTGTGGGTGTTTCTGCTGCTTTCTCCTTTTAGACTGAATGGTTCCTGTTCTATTTCATTTGTCCAGATTCCTATTAGTTTTTAAGCATTGAATGGCTTATCTAGAATGTCCTTCAACTCACTTCCTTAATCATTTTTCTTCCTGGTGTTGTAGGGAAGAGCATAGGATTGGCCCAGTCACTACAGCATCTTGCTCTGGGCCCATCAGAAAGGGCCTCCCGCTTCTCTAGCTGGTGGCTTCCTGTCTGACTCAGAACCCGGCATGAGTAAGAAAGGAAAGATTCTTGTAGAATATGCTACACTGTGGTTTAGGGGACTACTCCAAGTACTAAGTGAGGGCCAGTCGTTTTACATCTTAATTATGCTGTTGACTCCTTGGACAAGCCAAGGAAAATTATTTGAAGTCCAATATGAAAACCCAACTTCAGGAAACACCATCTTGCTTTCCCTTTTCATATTTCTAGAGTGATCTGGTTTTGGGATTTGTCCAGGAAAAACTCTAGGGAGACTAGGAGCAGTTTCAGAGTATAGACCATGTTCTAAAAGGCAGGCTAGTGGGTTCTTATTCTATCCAACTCTTGGATCCACTCATGTGAGACAGACCAAAGTTAATCGTCATTCTTAGATTGCTGTCAGGGGCAAGGAAATCTTGGAGGAGCTCACTGTCTCAGCTAAATCTGGGTTCTCAGAATTATTCTAGAGGGCCATAAGCTCTTTATCCAGATGTTGCTTTCTGGAGTGGGTGAGAACGGAATTAAGGACAAAATGATAAGCTCCTAAGCAATTTATTGGCTTTTTCCCACCCATGTTTTTAAACTTCTATTCTCCATGTATATATACAAAATGAGAACAAGTAGCATGCTAGGTTCTGTGAAGAATAGAGACATCAAATATACTGTAATTTTGGATGTATGTAGCCTTATCCCTCCAAAGTCCACAAATTACTTCCAAAGCACAGTGATATATGTTTTTCAAATCTAATTCCTAAAGATAGGTTAGCTAGCTATTCTATCACCACTCCCATTCTTATCGTTATCTATTTTAATACCACTCCTCTCCCCATCTTCCTTGTGTTATAGGAGCTTACCATTTTAGTAAATCAGGCAATTTTATCATTTATTATTAGATACTAAAAATGAAAAAGATGCAACATAGACCAAGTTACATCAATGCTATTAGAAAATAACTGAGGCCAGTAGCAGTGGCTCATGCCTGTAATCCAGCACTTTGGGAGGCTGAGGTGGGTGGATCACCTGAGGTCAGGAGTTCAAGACCAGCTTGGCCAACATGGTGAAACACCGTCTCTACTAAAAATACAAAAATTAGTAGCCAGGCATGGTAGTAGACGCCTGTAATCCCAGCTACTCAGGAGGCTGAGGCAGGGAGAATTGCTTGAACCCATGAGGTGGAGGTTGCAGTGAGCCGAGATCGAGCCACTGCACTCCAGCCTTGGTGACAGAGTGAGACTCCATCTCCAAAAAAAAAGAAAAAAGAAAAACAAATAATTGAGAAATGGCTTTTGAGGCCAACAGCAGGACCAGTACCATCAGTGGATTGCTAATGATTATTTTAAATGCTAGAATCTATCAGAGTGCAACTTTTGTATATAAAGTGCTCAAAACTCAAAGAGAAATAATACTAAGTTGCTACATCAGGGGCATATTTCATAGGTTACTCATAAAGGGTGTAGCTAGAGGAGGAAGTTAGGGATTTAGTGGAAAGCAAATAGTGCTAAAAAAGGCATTGACTACTGTAAAAGTTTCTGGGTTTTAGGAAGAGCAGAAAGCTTATGATACGTAAAATGTTTATCTCCCCAGGCTCCAAAGACTGATATTCTTGTGGAATTACCTACTTTCACTGAATCTAAAGAGAACATGGTGGATCTTGCACCTCAACTGAAGGGAACTAAGGTTAGACAGTTACTTTCCATTTGGTTAATTAGATTAAAAAATGAAAATAGCAATGGGTCAGTTTCTCCTGTTTTAATCCCCTTAATGAAATTGAAATTCAATACAATAATGTTCCTTAATAAGGAATATTTATTGTACTGTTTGATCTAAGAGGAAGTTTAATATTTGGCTACACGTAATTAGGTTCCAGATTTTGCCTTTTGAATCCTGTGCCAGGATATGAGGTAGTTGTGACAAGTTCCTGGTAGTCAAGGTAGTGGACTGTAGATTAATACACATTTTCTTTTAAATCAGTAACCCAACTCTCAGTTCTGATGTTTAAGGATGAAGACTTTATACAGCCGCCACCAGTTACATCACCACCCATAACACCATCAACACCTATTTCATTACCTAAAGGACCCATCACTTCTTCTGAAGAACCTGTAAGTATCTTTAATAAATGAAAAAGAAAGAGAAGACCCTTTCCCTCTAGTTATCTTTAAGGGCAGTGAGAATCTAGAATTAGTCCTGTTGCAAAACACTGCACAATTCTTCCTGTTGTCCAAACAGGAAATTGTAGGCCGAACTTTAGTCATCTTATAACCACCACGTTTTTTACTTCAACTATCCAAAAAAAAAAATCGTGGGTCAGACTAAAACATGCAAAGTGTAGAAGTCAGTTACAATATAGGCAGACCCTTTTTTTCTTATGTGCCAGGTGGAAATAGTTTCCATGTGTTATTTTACACATGCTTCCGATGTGAGGAAATACTAGCTGGAAAGCAACTTTAATTTCCAGAGAAATGCATGTAAATAAGAAACTACTTATCTATCATCCAGTTTTCCCAATTGGGTGAAGGGATTTGGGGCAAGAGCACAGGGCATGAAGAGAGTAAAGTGGGGAGGTTGTGGGAGAGTTGAAGTGGGAAGTGGCTCCTGTGGACCAAAGACATGGCTGGCAGGACAGAGAATCTATGAAGACACAGATGGGGTAAGCCCAGAAAAGCATCCTAAGGCACACACATACCTTGTTTTTTGTAAATCTCCTTTATCTTTTATTACCAAGGTAAATTATAATCTCAGATTTGACTTTGTGGTCACTATTTTGATTAAGAAAACAAAAATAGCATTCACTCCTTAAGAACTTACACGTCTAACTGTGACTAATGCCTACGGTCCTTGTTTTTTACGCCTAGACACTCCAGGCCAAATCACAAATGACGGCCCAGAACAGCAAGGCTAGTTCAAAAGGAGCATAAAGGACTACTTGAGGATGGAGCTCACTCTCTTCAGCTTCCGGCCCTCAACAGTGGCATCTGTAAAGGACCTCCCAGATAAGACTGTCTGGCTTCAGAGAGCGGATCAGCCGTTTAGCCCGTGGGGCAGTCCTTTGAGGCCTGGTAACCATTCCAGGTGATGTGGGTAGTGAGACCAAGTTCAGACCACTTAGAAAAATATAATTGCAAAGTCCCATTTCCTCTATACCACTGTCACCCCACTCAACTTTGTATAAAGCCCACCCCCCCATCATGTTGTTTTTTTAGTTTCATGTGTACGTCCCTTCAGAGAGGAAATTTTTTGCACAATGGAATCAGCTTGGCACCTTAGATACCTGTCTCCTATGGCTTGGAATTCTGAGTAAGAACTTGGAAGTTCCAAAAACCATTTTAGGAGCACCTGATTAACTTTCTGAATGATCCACCAGTAGGATCAGCACCCTGGAAACAAAGTACCTTATGAGATGGGATGGATATACTCCCCAGTAAGATCTTTCTGGATATAATGAAGCTTCCTGGAGAAACAGACTGGCAATCAGAAAGATTTGGCTGCTTCCGACACCCCCATCTTGGGCCTGCAGAGGCTGCAGCAATCTGTGAGGCAGCCGCAGTCTGCGAGGCAGCCACTCTTCTAGCACATATGGCTTTCATTAGCCACCATTTTGCTAGGAAGCATAATTAAGGGTTTAAGCCTTAACCATTTGTTTGTGTTGGGTGTGTGTGTTTCTGGCCAGTTTGTCTTTCACAAATAAGACTATTTATTCGTCATAGGGATTGTGAAAGTCTGATATAATCCCTGTGCTACCCAGCAACAAGTATTACATTAGGATATTTATGCTTGGTGTTTTCAGTATTAATAATACTGAAATAATAGATAGACTGCCATGCAGCTGACCAAGGGCTTTCTTCCCCTGGGGAGTGGTTAGAAGGCCAAAGGTATTTCAGCCTGTAGGTGATAAAATTAGATTTCTTTACTTGCTGTGGTTAGACAGCAGTCAGTTAAAACAAGTAAAACTCAACTGTCCTGTCTGGGATCACCTAAATGAGGAATGTCACCAGCACTTCACAGCAAGAATATGCATTCTACAATGCTTTCTAAACTTCTGCTCCATCAGAGAAGCCCCACCATGTCCCACTAATGAAGCCCAGTTCTTTGGGAATGATGAATCCCTACTGTGCACATACAGCAATCATGGATCCTGCCTATCAAGGTGATTCACAATACACTTTCCCATTTCAAAAATGACGGGTATTTTAATTAGTCCACATTTCAGGTGTTAAATGTGGGAAAGGGATTAGCTAAACTTGCTCAATTCTGTTTTAGCTGAATGAGTCATAGGTACTGCTGGGCTGTCCTACAGTTCCTTCTGGCTTTCCCTCCGAGCAGGGTGGGAATGAGCAGTGACCTGGTCAAGGGACCCGGGCCACTTGATAGACCTCTCCTCCCACTCTTCTGCTAGCAGCTCAGAGAAGTCAAGGATGTTTTGTTGTTCTCATCATTTAGGGTGCTTGGCTGTTGGGTTCAGTGATCCTTACATCTAGCCCCAGCTAGTGGTGTTCTGGTAAATCGTTAACCACCAACTCTTTGAGCCTCCCAGGGTAATGAAAGTTACACCTCTAGTTAGCATGTTTATGAAATAGATCCCTTCTGCATGCGAAGACCTGCATGTAGGGCAGTATGGTGGAAATGGTCCTGAATACTGTTGACGGTCCACCTAGAAGGAACCCACCCAGACCAAGTCTTAGCAGTTGGGTTCTTACTGACCACCTTCTTCCCTGGCTCTCCTCAGTGGAGGGAATGGAAGGCTGTGCCGGCTGCTTCAGAGCTTTCTCCTCTCTGCTCCCTTCGCTATAGATGCAGATGCCTTGGCTCTACCTGCCACTAATGATCTCATTGGATATGACTTTAGATTTTTTTTTTTTTTTTTTTGAGACAGTCTTGCTGTCACCCAGGCTGGAGTGCAGTGGCACGATCTTGGCTCACTGCAACGTCTGCCTCCTGGGTTCAAGCGATTCTCCTGCCGCAGTCTCTGGAGTAGCTGGGATTAAAGGCATGCATCACCATGCCTGGCTAATTTTTGTATTTTTGTAGAGATGGGGTTTCACCATGTTGGCCAGGCTGGTCTTGAACTCCTGACCTCAGGTGATCTGCCTGCCTCAGCCTCCCAAAGTGCTGGGATTAAAGGCATGCGCCACCATGCCTGGCCACTTTAGGCATTCTCTAAAAACCCAACTACAGTGATGCTAGATGTGTCCTGGGTCTTACACACAATTCTGCTACAATAGAGAGGTGGTGGCCACTGACACTTAGGGCCTTGCACCTGTGTCATGTCTAATTCTAAAATCATCCCAAAACGAGCCACATCAGTGCTGCCCAATCAGTTTTTCTGTAATGCCAAATCTAGGCTAAAGATTTCCCACTCACCACCAGCACACACTAGCAGGTAGTAGTTGGACCAATGTGACTTGAGAGCGGACTGGTGCTTCACCTAATGCCAACTGAAACTTCAGCTCGCTGGCTCCACCCAGTGGTGGCTAATAAGCACAGCAACCTCATTAACAATGAGACAGATTTCTTGCCTCATTTGATGCTTAATCTTACTTACCTGAGATCAATACATTACATTAGCAGGGCCAAGGGACCGATGATCTCCAGCCTATGGCAATTAGAAGAGACGGAAAGGCAGTATTGATTAATGCTGTCGTGATCCCAGCCCTAATCTTTTAACCCTCAGGAAACCAGACAGACTCAGTGCCTTCATGGCACAACATCTTCATTAGATAAACTGGATTCCTTTCCTCAGGAGACCCAATTTGGTCCTCTAAGTAAAACGGCCATTTCATTTTCTCTCAGGTCAATTTCACTGTCTTTTATTTGACAGCTAGCGCAGTCTTTGGGGAAATTCGTGGGTGATTTGAGTAGTAACAGCAAGGACATCACTGTAATTATGATAGTGCCTTATATTTTTCTAGCACCTCTCCCAAGGACTTATGAAGACTTTTAGATTCTTCATCCCTTCACACAACATTGCTTCAAGGTAGGGCCAAGGCAGAAATTATCATCACTGTTTTACAAGGAAAGACACTCCTGTGCGGTCTCAAAGCAAATGCTTTTAAGAGCTAAAAATTCATTTCCTAGTTCTGTTCACCAAATGATGCCTTCTTTAAACATAAATACAAATTGTAATGTTAGCAGGTGCTATTTACAGAGAGAAACAAAGAGAATTTTACAATAGTCGCCAACACTGCAGCTGCCAAAAAATCCCTAGCTCAGAAATTTAAAGCAGCAATCCCATTTTCCCTACAGAAATGAAAACATATTGAACTTTCTTTTGTATTTAGCAGTAATCCAGCAAAATATAAGCTTTAATATAGCGACTGAGGAGTGGTAGTTTGAGCCATGAGGTACCGGGGAGCCAGAATCCACTTGGTGAGGACAGTGATGACCAGCAGGTGGCAGAAGTAAATTCCAAGCAGCCAAAAAACCAAAAACATTCGGAGAATTTTCCCCCGTTCCTGAGGGGCAGGATGGAGTTTGGACAGGAAGAACTGTAAGAAGCCAAGATCTGCGACAGTCCCAACAAATGCAGTCTGGTCACATGGATACAGGAAGGACGATCTGGGGAGGCATACCAACAAGAAACGACGCCAGGGACCTGAATGCAAAACTAGCCTCAGGTGACATGTTCTCCTGCACTTAGAAGCACCGGCAAAACCATGCCCACATAAAGGGGGCAGACACATGTCTGGGTTTCAGTTTCTGCAGACCTTCATCATTTGTTTTCCTTTTTGTTTTCTCTGTTGCCCAGGCTGGAGTGCAATGGCGCAATCTCGGCTCACTGCAACCTCCGCCTCCCAGCTTCAAGGGATTCTGCCTCAGCCTCCTGTGGAGCTGGGATTACAGGCGTGTGCCACCATGCCTGGATAATTTTTGCATTTTTAGTAGAGATGGGGTTTCACTAAGTTGGCCAGGCTGGTCTCAAACTCCTGACCTGAAGTGATCTGCCCACCTCGGTGTCCCAAAGTGCTGGGATTACAGGCGTCAGCAACCGCGCCCTTGCCTTCCTCTTAATCACTGTAGCTCTACCCCGTGGCTATTCCTAGGTACGTGCCCCCTCCCCAGCCCAACCCCACCGGTTTCCTTGGAGGAAACCATCCATGGTCGATGGCTGCTGGGCCTTGACTCTCTGCCCAGCGCCTCTACTGCATGGATGGGGTTCCTGCCCTCGAAGCGGACATCTTCTTTTTCTGACTTTCCAGAAGCAGCGGAGAGGCGGGAGGTGCGTCGTGAGGTCTGGGTGCAGGACCTAGGAAGAAGAGGTTACAAGGAACCTGCGCCGGGAGCATGCGGTGCCCTCGGGACAGACCTA
The DNA here is from genome assembly GCF_028858775.2 of Pan troglodytes. NCBI lineage: Eukaryota > Metazoa > Chordata > Mammalia > Primates > Hominidae > Pan > Pan troglodytes. The sequence continues at coordinate 46,813,046 of NC_072405.2, forward strand.
GCCCCAGGGCCTGTGGGTGTCCCTTCTTTCCAGTGGACATTCCCACCCTTTTCACACAGCCCATAGATAAATGAAGCAGCAGCAATTTTTATTGAGGGACCTAAACTGAAAATAGGTTTAGAACATAATTTAAAAAAATAAAACAGCAAAAGTAGCAAAAAATATATGACCTTTTAAAAAACATTTTCCTTTTTTTTCTTTTTTGTTTTTAATATATAGCAACTGATGCCTCCCAGCCACCAGGAGCATCTTACCCGATGGGTAAATCTCTGGTAATGACCTTTTTAAAAAGACATGTAAATATATACTCAGATTTATACACTTTGTGTTTTCTTCATAGCTATATACAGAGCCCCCAGTTTGGGGCTGGGCCCCAGGGCCACAACACTGCCCCCAACCTGGCCTTCGCCTCACCATCCTCTGGTACCAGGCATTTGGTCAGCAAAGCAAACTAGTATCGGAATTAATAAGCCACTGGCACCACCTATCTGGGGCAGAGGTCACCTTCAATCGAGGCACGAAGCACTGACCTCCCTACTGCTGTAGCCCTGAGGACAAGGCACCTGCCACCAGAGTGCGAGGGGCTTATGGGTGAAGGCAAAACAGACCAAACCGACAGGAGAAAGCTCAGGAAGCTCTCACTTGCATGCCTGTTCATCGGCTCCCACTCCCTGCCCTCCAGGCAGTGCCTGGTGGCAGGGAGGGGTGTTGGTCCAACATCTGGGAGGGGATGAAGTGGCTGGCAGCAAAGATCTGCCTCTTTGCACCTCTCACCAGCAGGTGGAGAGGAGGTGGAGGGAGAGGTGAGCTGAGTGGGGTGAAGGCAGGCCACACAGGAAGGCCCCTGGTAGGCAGCCGGCTCCTGCCAGCAGGAAAGGGGACAGGGACGGACAGGTGGTGGGCCCAGCAGGGGCTGTGGGTGAGGGTTACAGCTGACGGTGGAGTCTGGGGAGGGCGTGTGGGTGGCAGTCAGCGGCGTTTGAGTCCGCCATTGGCAAGCTGGGCTGGGTGTCGGGGCAGGCAGGGCTCCTCGGGCAGCGGCTCATGAGAGAAGACGGAATCCTCCCCTGAGGAGCACGTAGAGCTCCGGGTGTCGGGAAAGCTGGGGGAGTACTGGTCCAGGGGCATGGACAGGTCCAGGTACTCCTGTGATGGGCGAGAGGAAGCAGCGATGGGCCGGGCCCCTCCTCCCTGCTCAGGGAGGTGCGTGCACGCAGTGGGGACGGCCTGAGCTCTGGCTCTGGCACGGGCAGCCTTACCTGGTTGGAGGTCAAGGCCACGATGCGGTCCAGGTCTTCCACCAGCTGCTTGAAGGTGGGTCTCTGTGAGGGCACTGCATGCCAGCAGTCCCGCATCATCATGTACCTGCGGCAGGACTGTAAGGTCAGGGACGTCTCCTGGAGATGGATACTCTCTAGTCTAGCCCCCTGCCCCTCAAGCCCACTCTTGCCCCAGGGCCTGGCTCAGGGCCTCCGACATCTCCTCGGGCTTACAGCTCGTTGGTGCAGTTACTGGGCTTGTCCATGCGGTGACCCTCCTTCAGCAGCTTGAAAAGTTCCTCCACAGGCACACCGGGGTATGGGGAGCCGCCCAGAGTGAAGATCTCCCACAGGAGCACCCCGAAAGACCACCTGCAAATGGGCGGAGAGCCACAGGGTGTTAGAGCTTCTCCGCCTCCCCTCCCCCAGCACAAATCCTCTACCCAGGGCAGTGCCAGGAGACAGCATGGAGAACAGATCAGCCTTTCAACATCTGGAGCAGAGGGAATGGCCACAGACAATGTTTTGTTTTTCTCTCTGGGGCAGAAAGAGGACTCCTCAGTCCAGGGAGAAAGCAGGACTCTACAGTGCTAGAAGCTCTCTATCCCACACCTCCCTGGCAATTGCTATTACAAACTCACACATCACTCTGGTGGGTGTAGATCCGGTCAAATAATGCCTCGGGTGCCATCCACTTCACAGGCAGTCGGCCCTGAAAGCAGCACAGGGGAGGTTGGAGTGGCCCCAGGCAGGGCCATGAGGGCACAGGTGGGAAGGGACTGGGGGGTGGGTTCTCAGCCCACCCCACTCCTCGCTTCTCAGATGAAACCACCAGCACAGGGCGGACTTGTCGGCACTCACGTTGGTTGTCTTTTTATAGTAGTCGATGTGGTGAATGTCCCGTGCGAGGCCAAAGTCTGCTATCTTCATCACATTGTCCTCTGTCACCAGGACATTCCTGGCTGCCAGGTCTCGGTGTATGCACTGAGGAAGGAGGAAGGGAGAGCGGGAGGCGGGGAGGTGAGGGAGCTGGAAGGCTCTGGGCGGCCGCCACCCATGCAACTAGCCGACTTGTCTCATAGAACTTCTGCCACACTGCTCTGCCCCCCCGAACCTTTGCTTTCCCTCTTCTAACGTTCTCTGCCAGCTCCAGGCTTCTCATCACAGCAAGCGCTCCTCCCTTCCTTCCCCAAAGACTGGCCCCTTATGCCTCTGCTGCGTCTGCAGCGATGCGTGCTCCTAGGTCCTGCCTCCCAGCACAGCAAGTCCACATGGGGCTGGGCTCAAACCAGGCCAGCCCTTACACACCAAACACTGCACTCAACACTCACAGACAGTTTCATTTTATCTTCATAACAATTCTACAACAGGTATTGTTATACTTTATTTTCTTTTGAGACAGGGCCTTGCTCTGTCGCCCCGGCTGGGGTGCAGTGGTGTGATCATGGCTCAGTGCAGCCTCAAACTCTTGGGCTCAAGCTAGCCTCCCACCTCAGCCTCCCGAGTAGCTGGGACTACCGGCACGCACTACCACACCCAGCTGATTTTTTAATTTTTTTTTTTTTTTTTTTTAAAGACGGGGTCTCAATATATTGCCCAACCTGGTCTCACACTCCTGAGCTCAAGCAATCCTCCCGCCTTGGCCACTGCACCCAGCTGATATTATTATTATTTTGTATTTGAAGAATTTTAAGATGCTAAGTAGCTGCCTGAGGCTACGCAGAAAGTGGCAGTGCACAGATCGGACCCTACATCAGTCTGACCCCAAGGCCACCTGGCTACACTGGTGCTCCTGACTCTGCAGTTCCCAGAGAGCCTAAGACAACACACAGGGCACACAGGGCCAGTGCTCAGTACATCCACAACGCCACCACAAGATGATAAGTCACAGGCTGGAGGACTAGGGGGGCTCTGTTCCCACCCTGGCATTACCCAGGGGAGCCTTCAGGTTCCACACCTTCTTGGAGGCCAGATACTCCATGCCTCGGGCCACCTGGTAGGCGCAGGACACCAGGTCCTTGGAGGAGAGCTGCTCCTCTGGGTTGTGGCTGGGGTTGTAGCAGTATTCCAGCCCTGGGGGCCTCCGGGCCTGCAGGTACTCCCGCAGGTTGCCCTTGGAGGCATACTCCACGATGACATACAAGGGACCTGCAGGCACAGGAGAAGAGGCCATGGGGCCAGCAGCAGGTGAGCAGGTTTGGCTTCACCTCAAAGAAACCCCACCCCCAGCAGCACACCCCGGCCAACCTCCCATCTCCTGCCTCCTCTTAGGGGACCTGGGAAATCCATTCTACTACCCAAAAAACATCAGAGAAATAATTACTCCCAGCATAGTCCAGAAAATTCCCGAGCAACATTGGGGTAAGAGCCCCAGTTTGTCTGTTTATTTTGAGACGGAGTCTCACTCTGTTGCCCAGGCTGGAGTGCAGTGGCGCAATTTCGGCTCACTGCAACCTCTGCCTTCTGGATTCAAGAGATTCTCCTGCCTTAGCCTCCCAAGCAGCTAGGATTACAGGCATGAACAATGCCTGGCTAATTTTTTTTTTTTTTTTTTTTTTGAGATGGAGTTTTGCTCGTTGCCCAAGCTGGAGTGCAATGGCGCGATCTTGGCTAACCGCAACCTCCGCCTCCCGGGTTCAAACGATTCTCCTGCCACAGCCTCCCGAGTAGCTGGAATTACAGGCATGCGCCACCACGCCCGGCTACTTTTTGTATTTTTAGTAGAGATGGGGTTTCACCTGTTGGCCAGGCTGGTCTCGAACTCCTGACCTCAAATGATCCACCCGCCTCACCCTCCCAAGGTGCTGGGATTACAAGCGTGAGCCACTGTGCCTGGCCTATTTATTTATTTTATTTTTGAGACAGCGGGAGTATCTCCCAAGCTGGAGTACAATGGCGTGATCTTGGCTCACTGCAACCTCCACCTCCCGGGTTCAAGCAAGTCTTATGCGTCAGCCTCCTGAGTAGCTGGGATTATAGGCATGCGTGACCATGCCTGGCTAACTTTTGTATTTTTTAGTAGAGACGGGGTTTCACCATTTTGACCAGACTGGTCTCGAACTCCTGATCTCAAGTGATCTGCCTGCCTCGGCCTCCCAAATTGCTGGGATTACAGGCATGAGCCACTGCACCCAGCCTGAGCGCTCTTAGACCATAATTACTCAGCTGCCTCTGTTAACACACCACGTGTGTGAATCTAGGTATCTGTATTCCTGAATGAACACCAATGAGCGGAGCCCAGATCCCGAGATAACACATTTTAAACCTCTGCCAAAGCGGCCTCTCTTAACCCCCTTCCCTAGCTGTGGCTGAGAGAGGCCTTGGGACTGATACCCCAGCTCAGATCTTCTCCTCGCTGGGCAGGGAAAGCCAGTCTGGCCGGCACCCACCATCCTGCGTGCAGGCCCCCAGCAGGTTGATGATATTCTTATGCTTCCCGATCATCTTCATCATCTCCATTTCTGAGATCAGGTCTGACAAGTCTTTCTCTGTTGCGTCCGCTTTAAAGAACACGTTGAGACTCATTTACTTGGGAAGGGAGGAGGGCAGGATAAAGGCTAAGGGAGTGGGGTATGTGTCGAGGGGCTGCTTTTCCCTGGGACTTGATTCTCTCCTCCCCACTTCATCCAAACTTGTTTTCTCTTCCCTCTCATGGGAGCCGTTGTTGCAATAGGTGGTAGTGAGTGGGCAGGGATGTGGTGAGGAAAGCCTGCAAGCGATGGATCCAGGATAAACACCTGACCACAGCCCAGGTTGACGCCAAGGAACAGAGTGATGTCATAGAACAATCTCAAGGTGCAGAACACCCCCTCCACTCCCAGGTAACCCCAAGCAGGCAGGGGAGCAGGTGTGGGCAGCAAAGGCACCAGAGAAGCTGTTCTGCTGGGCCTGAGGCCTGCTGTTTGCTTGGAATGGGACAAGATTTTCTTTGCAAGGACAGAAGCATCACTTACACTTCAACATCTTCACAGCCACTTTGGTCACACGGTTGGGTTTGTCCTTGTCCAGCCCGATAGCCTCTGCCAACACCACCTGCCCAAAGCAGCCCTCTCCCAGGGGTTTGCCTAAGACCAGTCTTTCGGGGGAAACAGAGAGTGGCATAAGTTGGGGCTGGTGAAGTTCAAACCTTGAGAGGCACCCCATCTCCACCTCTCTGTATTTCACCCAACTGCGAGCAGAAAGTGGAATGAATGTTTCTGCAGGCATTTCATGAACCTTCACCGCCCAGAAGGTGTTAGTATACACACCTTCCACCACTAGAATAGCAAGCAAGGAATGCCTTCAAAAAGTTGGGAGTCAAAGTATTATTACCTGTCCCGAGGCAGCTCCCAGCGAGGGTCTTCGGGAAGCTCATACTCAGAGACCCCTGCTAGCATGGGAGTCCCACTGGAGGAGAGCCGTGATGGCCGAACCAGAAGAACCCCAGAGTTCATGGATGCACTGGAGTCAGCAGACACCTGCAAGGAAGAGTGGGGTCACCCTAGAGCAAGGAGGGGGGACAGGGGTGACTCCTTCCCATTTTTAGTCAGGGCTTCCCAACAATGGCAGAGGCACATGTCTGTGTATCTGATGTTCTTTCCTCAACACAGAGTGGTCCAAAGACCATGGTAGGCCAGGAGGCCCAACTTCTAGGACTGACCTATTTCTGCCACAAGCTGGCCTTTCTGGACTTCACTCACCTTTAAAATAAGCAGACCAAATGCACCTCTTCCAGCTTGACATTTTATAACTGATCATTGCAGTAACAACTCTATTCTCCTCTTTGCAAATACTTTGCCTTAGCTTATGGATTCCTAACTCCCAAAGCACCTTCCAGAATGAGCACAGGCTTCTGAGGGAACGGTCATTCTTGCACACACCTGTGCCATCTGTACCATTTCCTCCCGTGGGGAAGGGTGGGCACACAGGGGACAAGGGTATGGTATGGCTGATATGGTTTGGCTGTGTCCCCACCCAAATCTCATCTTGAATTCCCACGTGTTATGGGAGGGACCTGGTAGGAGGTCATTGACTCATGGGGGCAGGTCTTCCCTGTGCTGTTCTTGTGATAGTGAATAAATCTCACGAGATCTGATGATTTTATAAAGGGGAGTTTCCCTGTACAAGCTCTCTTCTCGTCTGCCACCATGTGAGACGTGCCTTTTGCCTTCTGCAATTGTGAGGCCTCCCCAGCCACATGGAACTGTGAGTCCATTAAACCTCTTTCTTTTGTAAATTGCCCGGTCTTGGGTATGTCTTTCTCAGCAGTGTGAAAATGGACTAATACAAACAGTTCTCTTCTCTACCCTGCACCTCTGCACTTCTAAGCAGCCCTTGGGGACAGTTCAAATTCATGCTATTGGCTGCACATTCTGTCCAAATAGGACTTCCTCCCAATCCATGTCCCAGGAGTCCGGAGGACTTGCAGTGTGATATGGAGGGTGCAGGAAATTCATGGGCTACACTAGCTTGAAACAGACTCTAGAGCACTTAGTTCATGACATTCCACTGTGCCTTGCCCAGAAGCCAGAAAATAAGGCCCAAAGCTGTAGATTAGGGACAATGGAGAGGGCAGGGCATTAGAGGCCCAGAGAGAGAGGTGGTGCTGAGTGTGCAAATCCCCCATCTACTTTCTGTTACCTGTCTGCGCAGAGGGATGCTCTTGGCCAGCTTGTGCACAGCCATCTGGCTGTGGAAGTCACTCTTCTTGGTACCACTCTTCATCTTGTAGACGATGACCGACCCCACCATGCAGGAGATGAGGAAGGCCCCTGTGCAATAGATGATGATCTCCAGGTACAGGGGCGAGGTCATCACTGCCGGCCTCTCTTCCAGGGCTGAGTCAGTGCGAACAGGGTGTTAGCAGGCTTGGAGGGCCCCGTCCATGCGAGGTCCTGCTCCATTAGAAAAGCAACACCTGTCTCCTGTCCCCTGGGAACTTTTAGGGAGAAGAACCATGGCAAGTTCTAGCTAGGACTGGGATTGTGGCACTAGGAGGATCAGGCAACCTGATTTTGGAGGCTGCCTTCAATGGACTTGAGCCATGGAAAAGGGATGGCCTAGAACCATCGTGCTACACAAGCCCCATCCTCATTAATTCCTGAGCCTCCTTGCTCAGCTGGACTGGAGAGGTACAGGCACCCAGGGATCCTGCAAGGGCCAGCTGAGAAGTCACTTCTATGTGCCTTTCTTGGTCTCCTCAGGGAGCCATGGCCCTTCTCTGCAAATCCTCAGCACTGTGTGCATGCACTTAACATGCGGGGACACAGATGTTTCTGAGTCCTCTGTCCCTAAGAAGACACGGGGTCCCTGAGGGCAGGGTTGGTGCCTCGTTTATTTCTGCAGGCCACAGTACCTGGTGATGGTGGCACTCACAGAATGAGGACAGAGGAAAGGAAGGGAACCAGCCTGTGCCTTGCTCAATGTCCCACTTTGGGTCTGTGTCATCTCTGTAGGGGCACACAGGTAAATATTTATTCCTAGCCAAATCACAGGCAAAGCTGACTTAATTTCCAAAAATAAGCTTTTTTGGTAGTTCTTTCAAATTCTACTCATAGGCCCCAACTCCTAAAACTTAAGGAAATGTGGCGGCAGGGGGCGGGGTTCCATTTTGTTATTCTCTTCTCCCACCTTCTGATTAGGACTCACCCCCCACCCCATTGCCACAGCAGCTAAGCCAGTTCGGTCCACCTTTCCCTTCAGCACGAGAGGCTGGGAGGCTTTCATCCCAGTACGCACAGCACTGGTTTCATGGAACACGCTTTGCCCCACGGGTGTGGACAGCCCTCCTCCTTCCACAGGCCTCCTACCAACCTTCCCCTTTAAAACCCACCAGCCAACCATGGAGGCGGCGCCCCTGGGAACCTTCCCAGAGAGGCATGAGGCACGACCCTAGACTGAGCCCAGAGAACGTCCCAAGGCCTGACAAGGAGACAGCAGAGCTGATGACAGGGAGAAGTGTTGCTGTTTTTTCTTTCCCTGATGTTGAGGAACGAAGACAACTGATTGGGAGCACATGGGGAGCACGGACAGGACCAAGACAGGGACGATGATAAAAACAGAACGCTTCTCTGCCTCCAGCAGGGGCATCCGGAGACCCTGACGGGCAAGCACGGCAGAGTGGGAAAGGAGGGGAGAGAGAAGAGGGCAGTGCCAGCAGGAACAGCCAGACCCACATGCAGGACATTCCGAGAGACAGCAGCAAGCCCTGGCCCCGCAGTCACCAGCCACCACCCTGAGCAGGCTGCAGGCTCCTTCCTCCCTGGCTCAACACGCAGACCTCCCCTCTTGGGAGAGGAGAGACGGCAGCAGCCAAACAGGATACATGGACATCGTGAAGCCCGCTGCGGCTGCCTGAGACAGGCCTTTCTGAAGGCAACTCAGTTCACCTGTCCAGGCTGACCTCCTTCTTCAAAGGCAATAGGATGGCAGTACAGGAGGGTGAGCTGCTCTTTGCAAGCAGCAAGCCCCACCCCTGGGCTGAGCACTTGAGAAGGGAGAAGAGGTGTAGGGCCCTATCTGAGACTTTTCAGATGCTCAGTACCCAGTGGAGGGGGGAGGCTGCTGGACCCAAGGACGGAAGGAGCCTGCCCTGGAGGAGTCTGGCTGCAGGGTAAACCCAGATCCCGGGCATGCATTGCAATGGCCAGGGGGAGAGCAGAGGCAGGTGTATGGGTGGGAGGCCTCCGTGCGCCTGCAAAACTAGGGAAGCTCTTCTCTGAGCTGAGAGGATTCAGCCCTCAAAGCTGGGGCAGGATGTGGCACCAGGCAGGCAGGAGCCCATTCTTCCAGCTCTCCTGCCTCTGTGTCTCCCCAAGCCTGGAAATGCATGCTCCCCCCGTGCCCATGGCGAGGGCAGGACATCGAGAGGAGAAGTTACAGTGTGTACCTTCCAGAACGGTCAACCATGCAGAGTGATGGGAGAGTCCGATAGAGTTACCCGCCAAGCACGTATACTCCCCTGCGTCCTCAAAGGAGACATTTCTTAAGTGAAGCACCTCCATCTCTTTGTCGGTGGTATTAACTCCAGCAGTCTAGAAGAGACAACGGAAGCAAAATGGACAAGCACAGGACATGAGACCTCTAAGAGACGCAGAGCAAGGGAAGGAGACAGAAAGAAGGGGGACTAGAGGAAGAAATGCTCCCCGACATCTTCTTTGCAACAAGGAACAAACGAAAACCACCAGGCAGCAAAACCTGTTAGAGGAAGAGGGTGAGACCCTGAGGGAAGAACTCCGGCAGACCTGAGAAGACGACGGCTGGTTACAACCCTTCACCAGATGCTGGCAGCCACTGGCCCATCCGAGCATGCGGGCGGTGAGCGGCATGGAGAAATGGGGCCGGCGGGCAGGGGCTGTTTGGTTTCAGGTAAAGATAGCCAGAAGGTGAACACAGGAGGGATGGCGGGGGCTGCAGATACACACATGCACACGCATACACACTCACACGCACATGTGCATACACAGCCAGCAGATGCGAGTATGCAAGGGAATGCCTAACCCCTTCTCTCTCTTTTTTAAGAGATGGGGTACCATTCTGTCAACCCAGGCTGGGGTGCAGTGGCATAAACATAGCTCACTGCAGCCTCGACCTTCTAAGCTCAGGCAATCCTCCTGCCTCAGCCTTCAGACTAGCTGGGACTACAGGCACACGCCACCATACTTGGCTAATTTATTTAATTTGTAGAGATGGGGTCTTGCTATGTTGCCCAGGCTGGTCTCAAACTCCTGGCTTCAAGCGATCCTCCCACCTCAGCCTCCCAAAGTGCTGGGATTACAGGCGTGAGCCACCGTGCCTGGCCTATGGCCCCTTCTCTTAATCACCACTCACTCACAACTTCAGTCTGAAGTACCATTTGTAACACAGCAAAACCGTGTCCCCGTGAGTCCTCACATGGATCCACACAAAGCCAAGGAACACACAGAAGGCAGAGAGGGAACCCACAGACACCAACACAATACCAAACCAAACCAGCCTCCCAGGCCGGGTATTTTTCCATGGCTCTGGGCACTAGAAATACAGTAGGGTGGCAAGGACAGTCCAGTACTGGCTTCCCCGCCTGCCCCAGCAGCTTGGGGCCTACATCAAATCCCCAGCACAGGGTCCCATCCATCTCCCCATTACCTTTTGCCACAGGTCTGGTGACAGTGAGCCACGCAGACTGGTTAGCTTCACCAATATAATTGGAAACCTTACACACATACTCCCCGCTCTGGGCCTCTGTCACATTGAACAGGGTCAGCACCTCCGCATCCGAGCTATTAATCCCCGAATGCTGGAACAAACCAACGACACACCAGTCAGTTGGGCAAAGCTGAGACGTGGCCACGCACGTTGCTCCCGTGTAACTTTCAGGCAGGCCCAGGGAGCGAAGGGAGATGTTAAGTGAGATTTATTACCTTTCCCTTTTAGATTTTTTTTTTTTTTTTTTTTTTTTACGCAGAGTCTCACTCACTCTGTCACCCAGGCTGGAGTGCAGTGGCGTGATCTCAGCTCACTGCAACCTCTGCCTTCTGGGTTCAAGCAGTTAGCTTGCCTCAGCCTCCTGAGTAGCTGGGACTACAGGTGCCAACCACTATGCACAGCTAATTTTTGTATTTTTAGTAGAGATGGGGTTTCACCATGTTGGCCGGGCTGGTCTCAAACTCCTGACCTCAAGCGATCTAAAGTGCTGGGATTACAGGCGTGAGCCACTGCGCCCGGCCTTCTTTCCCTTTTACAAGTACAGAACAAGTGGACTTCAAAAGTCCAAAGCATTCGATTAAAAAAAAAAAAAAAGAATCACTGCTTCAAATGGAATGTTCTATTTGTGTTTAACCCACTCCCTCCAGGACTGGAGCAGGGGTTGTGAGTGGAGACAGTGGCCAATGACCTACAGAGCAGTTTTAGCACCAGCAGCAAAGAGAAGAGAAGGGAGGGCCAGTATATCTCTGAGACAGCTAAGCTAGGGGAGGATGAGGTCTAACTCTGGGACAAAGAGGTAAACAACTTTCCCAGCTTCTGGTTCCTTCCTGTTGCGAGACCCACTGGAGATTTAGGCAATTACCTTCCCTGGATTAATGGAGCATTCAGGGACAATGAATGTCTGGGAGTGAGAGGAAAAAGGAAGAAAATGCCATTACTCCTCATCCTCATATGGCTTAGAATTTATATGTGGCATTTGTTTTTCCAACTCTTCATAAGAGATGCTCTTATCATGCACCCCATTTGCCAGAAAGATCGTACGTAACTCAGGACACAGGGCTAAGACTGGGAAACGCTTGGTGGAAAGGCTCTGGTTTCGGGCAATGAAAAGGCAGGGGTCCAAATGCCTTCCTTGTGTAGCTGACCCCAAAGCCCCAGTGACGTTGCTCTCAAAGCTTATTACAGACCAGCACCACCCATCCCTGCAGCCCTCTGTTCCCAGCTCACCTCCACTTTGTGACCTCTGTCACTAGTCCTGGGGGATGTGGCTAGATCCCTACTGAGATGGAGTGTGTGTGCCTGAAGCGTGAGGAATGATCCCATTCGGGGGCACTGAGCCTGCCCACAGCAACTTGAGCCCCCGAGACAGTGGTCTCCTTCCCAGTAGACTGGCCCACGAAGACTGGTGCCATGATTACCTTCAGGATCTGGACATAAGGCAGGTTGTCTGGGCCAATCTTGCTCCCGTTCACCTCGATGTGCTTTAGCCACTGGATATGCGGCTGCGGGTCACTGTACACCTTACACATGAACTCCACGTTGCTACCCAGGGCCACTGTCTTGTTGGCGGGCAACCCTGCTTGCAGGATGGGCCGGTGAGGGGACCGCTCTGTGGAAGATGGGAGAGGAGGCACTTGTCATGGGGACCTTGCCATGGCTAAAGAGGGGTGGGCTCACCTGCGCCCCACTTGGCTTTCCCAGTGATGGGTTGTAAACCTCCCAGCACTTCTGCTGAGCCCAAGCCTCTCAAAACAGAGCTGGGGAAAGGGACACCCTCTCTTCAGGCCCTGAGCCATCAGGATCCTCCTCCCCAAGGCAGTCATCATATTTACAGTCACAGTAAGTCGCTCATGCTTTAATGGAGAACCTTCTAACTCAGTTGCACCCCCAGACCTCAGCACAACCTGCTCCTCCTTAAGTAAAACCAGAGAGTCACTTTGACTCCTGCTATTCAAAGTGTGGTCCACGAGCAGTGCTACCAGCATCCCCTAGGAGCTTGTTAGAAACGCGGAATCTCAGATCTTACCCCAACCTCTTGGATCAGAATCTACTTTTAACCTTTTTTTTTTTTAAAGGCAGGGTCTCACTCTGTCACCCATGCTGGAGCACAAGGGTGTCATCATAGCTCACTGCAGCTTCGAATTCCTGGGCTCAAGTGATCTTCCCACCTCAGTAGCCTCAGTTAACTCAGCTGGTACTACAAGTACATGACACTGCACTAGGCTAATTTTTAAATTTTTTTATAGAGACAGGGTCTCACTGTGTTGCCCAGGCTGGTCTCACACTCCTGGCCTCAAGCAATCCTCCAGCCTTGGCCTCCTAAAGTGATGGGATCACAGGCATGAGTAATCCCATCATGCCACCTGGAGCTCATAAGCCACTGCACCTGGCCACAATCTCCTTCTTAGACCATATCATCATAATCAAGAAGAACACTGGCTGAGAGATTCTGTACCCAATGATCTCTAGGGAGTGAGTTTCAGAACTCCTAGAAGGAAAAGGTTGCGGTAATAGCTCCAAGAGGCTCAATGTTCTTCCCAGAGTCTCCTGTGATGCCCTGAAGTTGGCACAGGTGTGCAGTTCTGCATTAGCAAGGTGTCTGACCTCTCTGAGCCTATGCGCCTGTGCTCCTGTGCAGGGCTAGACTAATATTGCCCACCTTGCAGGTGTGCCACGAGCATTACAGGGCAGGTATTTAAGGAGCCTGGCATCTTGCTAGCATTAAGCGACAGCTCCTATTATGCTACATTTAACACCTCTCCAACAGCGCCTCCTTCAGGACAGACTCTGAACAGCACCTTCCATTTCACAGTGACAACCAGCTTTGACCGTGTTACTGTCTGATCTTAACTCTATTTTACAGATAAGAAAAGTGAGGCTCAAAAGGGAGAAGTGACCTGCTCAAAGTGACAAAGCCAAGAAGTGCCAATCGCTATCCTGACTCTGCCCCTAAGAAACCTGGACACCCCGGCTGTGTTCTCCAAGCCTGGCTCTTCCTGCTAAACTCATTCCTCCTGCTGCCTCTGCCCTCTTACCCACGACATCCAGCTGGTATGTGTGGTTGATGCTGCCGTACTCATTCTCCACAATGCAGGTGTAGTTGCCCTTGTCAGAGGGCACCACAGAGTCCATTATGATGCTCCAGGTGGCATAACGGACCTGAGGGGAAATGCCAAAGGGGTACATTGAGGGTCCAGAGGAAAATGCACGCAGAAGCCCCATGACAATGTCGGCACCCCGTGGCACCTGCCCTCCATATCAGAGCCTGGTGGCACAGGGCCCCAGGCTGCAGGGTTGGCTAGGACAAGGCGTGGATTGGCCCCCTACCAGCCCGTTCACACTCTGCAAGCTGGCAGATGGGGTGTAAAGACTCCAGAAGTCTCCACTGTGACGTTCAAGGTCATTCGTGATCCGGACAGATGTGCCTTCTGCAAACACTCCCAAATACACCAAGAATGTTCCCAACTGTGCACCTCTCCTATTACACTAAGAATCCAGCCCCCACTGCCCTTGACAGCTCATTTCAAAAACCATCTCCTCCAGTCCAGTCTCTGGTCAGAACTGTGCTCACCCTTTCCTCTCTGCCTACCAAAGCACTGATCACAGTCTACTTTTTACGGTAGCTGCTCATGGACATTTGCCTCCTATCAGACTGGAAAATTTTGATGGGCAGGAATGCTATCTTGCAGCATTTAAAGCATGGTGTCTTGCGTGTAGTGAGTGCATGGTGAATTAATTTAAAATATTTCTGGCTGGGTACGGTGGCTCACGCCTGTAATCCCAGCTCTTTGGGAGGCCCAGGCGGACAGATCACTTGAGGTCATGAGTTCAAGACCAGCCTGGCCAACATGGGGAAACCCCGTCTCTACTAAAAATACAAAAATTAGCTGGGAATGATGGCCACACATCCCAGGTACTCGGGAGGCTGAGGCAGGAGAATGGCATGAACCTGGGAGGTGGAGCTTGCAGTGAGCCAAGATGGCACCACTGCACTCCAGCCTGGGCAACAGAGTGAGACTCCGTCTTAAAAAAAAAAAAAAAAAATGCTTACACCCTTTAAGTTGGTAATTTCACTTGTAACAATCTGTCCTAAGGAAGCACGCTTAAAAAAATGCTGACAGAGATTCACTGCAACATTACTTATTATGGTGAAAAAACAGAAAATACCTAATATCACAAAATAGTTCATTAAATTATGGGACTTTTTTTGTTGTTTTTTGAAGACAGAGTCTCACTCTGTCACCCAGGCTAGAGTGAAATGACGTGATCTCAGCTCACTGCAACCTCTGTCTCCTGGGTTCAAGCAATCTCCTGCTTCAGCCTCCTCAGTAGCTGGGATTACAGGAGCCTGCCACCACGCATGGCTAATTTTTTGTATTTTTAGTACAGAGGAGGTTTCGCCATGTTGCCCAGGCTGGTCTCGAACTCCTGAGCTCAGGCAATCCGCCCACCTCGGCCTCCCAAAGTGATAGGATTTTAGGCGTGAGCCACCATGCCCAGCCAAATTATGGGATTTAAAAATAATGGAATCTTATACAGTCATGAAAAATTATGTTTCAAATATTCATGCTTGAAATATATCATGAAAAGACTCATGTTAACAAATGACAAGGAAATTACATACATGATGTGATCAACTATGTAAAAACCATATTACAGAAAGAAGACTGAAGAAATGTTCAAACTTTATTTGCATTTTTTTGTATTTAAAAATTTTAATGAATAACCTGTATAGGTGGAAAGTATTACTTAAAAAAATGAAAAGCATGTCATCAGGACTTCCTAACTCGGCCGCCCCTTACTCTAACTTTCGCATGCGCACACACGTACCTTGTAGCCTCCAATTCTGTGGTCAGGTTTGAATTCTTTGCCATTTTTCAACCAGCGCAGTGTGGGGTTTGGGGTCCCACTGGAAGGGCATTTGAACTTCACTGTCTTGGCAGCCGGCACTGCATGCAATTTCTTTTCCATCTTTTCTGGGGATGTCCAATATGGAGCTACGGCTGCCCGGGGAAAGCCAAGAGAGACAGGCAGGGTGGAGAGGAGCAGCTGGTCAGGCTCAGGAGCAGGGCCCAGGCCAGGACCTGGAGGTGTCTTGCCCATCTGCCCAACACCTGTGAGCAGTGCCTGGCACTTAGCAGAACAGGCACCGTGACCCCATGTGCCCTCCTCTTCCTCCCCTTTCAGCCTTCCCCTCCCCTCTTAAACCCAATGCCCAGACCCAAAGGGCAGTAAGATAGGAAACAGTGTCTCACGCATACGGTTTGGTTTGGTGTTATCTGTTTCTTTCTCCTCTGAAGAGGAGTCATCATCATCATCATCATCCTCCGAGGAGGGGAGAGCATCTATGGGAAGAAGAAGGGGCACTGAGGTTCCTCCTAGGGACCCCTAGATTTCACCAAGGCTAGTGCAGTTCCAGATGAACACGGACACCCTCCCCATGGGGATCCCAGTCCCACTGCTCCCTTAGTGATGATCTCTTGGTGGGATGGAAACTGTTTAAGAACAGTTCCTGTGCGTGTTTGCTTCCTTCCCCAAAGCACTGCCTCCCACTGCCTGGAAGCCTTCACACTGGGTGGTTCCATCAGGGTCAGCTGTTTCTATTTAACTTAATTCCGTCCTACATTCAAAGGCGCTTTCTCAACTTGTGGTGCCACCTGGGTGTGCTGGAGCCAGGCAGCCTGTATTCTTCTTTGGACGGCTGACTATAGGGAAACCCAGGCAGGTCTAGACGCACTGTGGCTAGATGCTATTTCCAAAGGATGGGCTAAACACCCCACAGTCAGAATTTTTCTACCATGTGTCCACTAAGGTTTGGGGGCTGCCCTCCTTAATCAGAGCAGATAGGGCACCCACCACCCCAGCAGCTGCCAACACCTCTCCCCAATAAGTATTTATTTCTTGTAAGAACACGCTTGATACACATGTGGTCACCCATCAGGGTTCATGCCAGATCTTTCTCCAGTCCTTCCTATCACCTTTGGGGATCTGGTGCCAAGTCCACACCCTGAGGTGCATAAATGGCATAAAGAAAATTTCAGCTCCACTTCCTCAACTCCTAGTTTTGTGAAAGTCACATTCTAAGAGTGGCAAGTTCCCAAGTTCACAGAGCTCCAGGGCTCCCTGGCTGCCCTCGCACAGCTCCCTTGCGGTGCACCTGGGTTCCTCTCCAGCAGAGCAGGGATACCACCACCTGTTCAGGGGCTCTAATCACTAAGCCGAGTACCAAGTCCAAATGGCAAGGGAGTGATGGAGTGGAAGCTGGCCGAGCACCACTTAGCCTCTTGGAGATCTGGGCAAGCTGTGGTGGAAAAAAATCACAGGGTCTTAACATCCCAAGAGCCCTGGCAATCACCTCCGAGGTGTGTCCTGGAAGCCCCAGATCTCCGGCCCTGGGGCCCACCCCACCTAGTCACCTCTCTGAGAGCCAAGCCACGCGGCAGGCAGGGAGCAATGTTAGTGGGCAGCAGTTTCTGAAGCAGAGTGGGGGCAGATCACGGAGGGGGAGGAGGTTCACCTTCCCCTGAAACTGGCAGAGAGGGTTGGAGGGGGTGGGTCTAGGGAGGGGCAAGGGCAGGGCTTGGCTACCAACCTGAAACATTGACGGAGAAGTAGGTGGTGTCACTGCCCGAGGGGCTGCTGGTTACGCAAGCATAGAGGCCGGAGTCTGCGGGCACGGAGTCCTGCACCTCCACCTCCTCCCCTGTGATGCGGGTGCGGTTGCTTTCCGCCAGCTGCACCCCGTCCCGCAGCCAGTTGATGCTCTGCACATCGTCCCGCAGCCGACAGCGAAGCTGCAGCAGGTCACCGGGGTGGACCAGGAAGGACTCCACTTCCACAGGGGCTCCCCAGGGCTGGGCTGCAGCCACCACGGGGCCGGGAAGGGAAGCCAAGGGGCGAGAGAGGAAGACAGGGAGAGGGGAGGAGGGGAGAGACAAAGGGAATTATGCTGGCCACATGGAGCCGCACCATCCTGGGCATCACTTACTGGAGGCTACTGAGCCAGGGCAGTGGGAATTGGAGCATGGGTCAGTGGGGAAAATGGCTGGCTGTCTGGGAACCCCCATCTCTTTTCCATCCCACTCCTCCAAAAGTCAAAGGAAGAAAGAGGCAAAGTTAGGAAGCAGCTGTAGCAGCATTAAGCGGATCACATTTCATTTCCCCCATCCTAAGGGGAAAGGTCGGCCCTCCCCAGGACTTCTTTGTGTCTGGAGTTGCCCCCTCCCCAGACGCTCAGTTCTTTGCCAAGATTGCCACTTGCCAGAGGAACACCCCATTTCCTTTGGGATAGCTCAGCCTCACCCTTCCCTAGCAACAGCTGAACAAACCCCGCCCCTCAAAACCCCAGCAGCCCCTGCCCAAGTCGAGAGAAGGCAATTTGTCAACTGGGGGCTGACCAGGATGCGTGTGATTCGGAGAGGGTGGGGGTCTGGCCCTCGACGCGTCAGATGCACATGCTGGGGGTGGGGGGGCAGCCCAAGGAAAGGTCAGCTCAGGGAACCTCTCGCTAACAGGTGTCAGGGCAGGGGATTTGGAGCTGTTGACTATATTAGGACCGGAGGCCACAGCTGCCATAAAACCCACACTTGCTCTGGCAGCAGGAGCTGTCGCACACAAAGGTCCTTTCTCCTCAGCCCTCTGACTGGGCACACCCTCAGGCCCCCCACCATCCACTCTCCCTCCCCGTGCCCCATCCTTCTCTGTCCCTGGGTGGGAGCACTGGACCCACCGGGGTGTCTGCACCTCACAAGATCTGATACCACCAAGAGCACCTGTCCCTCCCCTGACCAGTGCCTCTTCCCGCACGCGTTCAAGAAGGCCCGTGGCCCGGACACACCTGAGTTCACCATCCTGGGCTGTTACCCATCTCCTGAGCACACCCCTCTGCACTCATGAGGGGAAATGAACTTTCTATTTCCTTTTAGGATGTTCAAATGTACTCCTGGCATCTTCCACCTCTCACCTACCACCCACATCCCGCCCACAGCCTTGGAGAGGACTTTTCTCACCATTTGTTCACCCTAAGAGACTCAGTGGAGCGACTGCTGCTCCCCGATGCATAAGGCTCTGAAACAGCATGCTCTCCCTCAGCCCCTGCTGTGGCTCACGGCTGCCCCAGTGGCCACAGGGCCCCTGATTTTTTTCTGTCCAGCTCTCACTACTTACTCTTCTGTCTCAGCCTAGCTGGTGACTTCTCCCCCAGGGCGGTGCTGACTCCCAGTCTGGGTTAGGTGCCCTCCCCCTCATGGCACCTGTCACACTGAAGGGCAGTCCTCTTTCTGAACCTGAGTGTGGTGATGTGTCATCGGTACCTTTAAATCTCCAGCACCTACTATGATGCCTGGCGCCCAGGAGTTGCTCAAGAAATGCTTGCTCAATAAATACCACACGTGCAGTCACCCTGGCTCTTCACTGCCTTCCTTTCTACTCTCCCTTTTCTCTTTCACTCCCCCTTACTTGAAACACGGTCTTTCTCAAGTGCTCAACAGGCTTCCGCTAGAAACCTTAAAAATGAAAATGGGTGTCCCGCGCATCGTGATCAGCAACTGACAGGGACTGACAGTGGTTTCTCTTGGGGGGGCCAAGGTTGCAGACCCAGTCCTGCATTGACCCATGGGCTTTATCTTAAATAAGAGTTGTCAGAAACAGGGGTGCTGCTTTAAAAGGGCTCAGAAACCACTAGGCTTGCACACGTTTATTTTTGTGAGTCCGGTCAAGGGGAACACCACAAAGGTGAGTAGACCACACAACTGATTAAAAATAAGCTTTTGTGGGCCTTAGAAAAAGTTATTCTTTCCATTTTTAATGGTCTGTGGTTTTGCCAAACGAAGGTAGGAGAAAAGCAGTTTAGACTCAACTCTTAAGGAACAGAGCAGACACTTCTATTGATCAAATCTCATTTCCCTCAAATGACCTCGGTGATTAAATATTTTGCAGCTTGTGATCTGTGCAACCCATTGGTCAAGAGTAAACTTGAATTCTTACCCTCTGGCATCACAAGGCCTATTGCAGCCGATCCCAGAGAAAAAAGCAGCTCCCAAAGACAAAAATGTAGCAAAGAGAACCCCCAGGCATTTATTTCCCCCCAAGAGAATGCAGCAAAGGAACACTGGCCCTGGTGAGACCCGCTCTAGCTGATACCAGCTTGGATCCGTAACTTCCTGCCCGTCCCAACCAGAACGTGCAAACAAAACTCCACTATACGTGATCTGTAAAAGCCTCAAGAACCAGCTCGCTTTCCTCCTGATGCAAGTTTAGACCCCAGTTCCCTTCCAAACGTGGCTCAGGTATGCTCTGTCCTATCTCTTTACCGGAACCATCTCGGGATAATTTTTTTTTTTTTTTTTTGAGATGGGAGTTTTGCTCTTTCGCCCAGGCTGGAGTGAAGTGCTGCGATCTCGGCTCACTGCAACCTCTGCCTCCCGGGTTCAAGTGATTCTCCTGCCTCAGCCTCCTGAGTTGCTGGGATTACAGGCATGCGCCACGACGCCCAGCTAATTTTTGTATTTTTAGTAGAGAAGGGGAATGTTGGTCAGGCTGGTCTAAAGCTCCTGACCTCGTGATCTGCCTGCCTCGGCCTCCCAAAGTGCTGGCATGAGCCATGGCGCCCAGCCGGGATAATCTTTTAAATGGCCTCCCTGGGGCTGCAGCTCAGACTCCTGCTTCCAAGCTGTCATGTGCTTGACATTATTTTCCTGATCAAAATCTACCCTGTGTACAGAATAAAATCCACATCCCTGCCTCACCTTCAAGACTCCCTGCAATTGGCTTCCACTGTCTCCACCCAGCCCCATTCTCTCTACCAGGGGCTGTCCCTCCCCACCGCGCCACCCCCCCACCCCCCAGTTGGGATGCTTTCAGCACGGCTGCATCCTCCCTGGCATAGCAAAGCTTACTCCTTCCTGAGGACTGTCAGCGCCACTCCAGAGTCCTCCTACCCCAAACTACTCAAAGTCCACCATCCAAAACGTCCAGGGGCTGGGTGCAGTGGCTTATGCCTGCAATCCCAGCACTTGGGGAGGCTGAGGCAGGAGGCTCATTTGAGCCCAGGAGTTCAAGACCAGCCTAGGCAACATAGTGAGACCTCGTCTCTACAAAAAAATTTAAAAATTAGCCAGACTTGGTGGCACATGCCTATAGTCCCAGCTACTCAGTGGGCTGAGACAGGATTGCTTGAGCCCAGGAGTTGGAGGCTACGGTGAGCTATGATCATGCCACTGGACGGGATGACAAAGACCCTTTTTTTTTTTTTTAAGACAGAGTTGCTTTGTTGCCCAGTCTGGAGTGCAGTGGCACAATCTTGGCTTGCTGCAACCTCTGCCTCCCAGGTTCAAGCCATTTTCCCACTTCAGCCTCTGGAGCAGCTGGGACTACAGGCATATGCCACAATAGCTGGCTTATTTTTGCATTTTAGTAGAGATGGGGTTTCACCATGTTAGCCAGGCTGTCCTTGAACTCCAGACCTTAAGTGATCTGCCCGCCTCGGTCCTTGCATCTTCAGTTAGCAAGTGCTGGGATTACAGGTGTGAGCCACCGCACCCAGCCAGACCCTGTCTTAAAACAAAACAAGAAACTAGGAAGCCTTGTTTATACCAATGTCTCATCTCTAATTTTCTGTAAAACGGTTACCGCCTGAACCACACAAATTCACACTCAATTACATTCCATTTTGTATTGTTTCTATTTTTTTTAAACAGCAGACAGGTAATTCACATGCTGTAATATTCATCCATTTAATGGTTTTTGTATATTCAGAGTTGTGCAATCATTCACCACAATCTCACTTTAGAACATTTTTACCATCCCTCGCCCCTCAAAAAATGCCTGACCCATAGTAGTCACTCCTCCATCCCCTATCCCCAGTCTAAGCAACCACTAATCTGCTTTCTGTCTATGGATTTGGCTATTCTAGATATTTCATATCAATGGAATCATACAATATGTGATCTTTTGTGACTGGCTTCTTTCACTTAGCATGTGTTCAAACTTCCTCCAAGTTATAGCATAGAATCAGCACTTTGTTCCTTTTAATGACCTAATAATATTCAATTGTGTAGACATACCACATTGCAGTCATCAATTGACAGATATTGGGTATAATGTTTCTTTCTTTTTTAAAAAATAAGTTAAAATTTCAAATGTTGCCCAGGCTGGCCTTGAACTCCTGGACTCAAGCAACCCACCCACCTTGACCTCCCAAAGTGTTGGGATTACAGGTGTGAGCCGCTGCGCTCAACCCATATTGCTGCTGCTGCTTTTTTTTTTTTTTATAACAACCGCTAATCAGTTTATTAAAATAGTTGACTTTGAGCATCTGCAATGGTGACTTCCACCTCAATTCCTGGCTCAACACTGATGGAAGTCAACTGCTTAACAATCTCAGAAGGACTGTGCAAGTCAGTGGGTAGCTTGTGGATTCTCATCTGGAAACGATCCATGTCTCTGAACCTTCACCACAAGGAGATTTTCTTATAGTGATTCTCAAAGTCTTGGCAGGCATTCAAACTGGTCCCTTCACCTAGACATTCTTTTCCTTTCCTCCTCTGAATCAAGTCAGCACACACCTTCTCCAGGGATTTTACGCTGCGGATCATTAGAGGGATTTGAATTTGGTGAATGGTCACCTCCAGCTTCACAGGTGTTTTTTGGTATCTTTAAGAGCCTTGGTGCAGTGCGGCTTCCTGGCTGACTTGTTCGGAACAGCGGTGAGTGAGGAGCAGGAGTGGGCGGACTGCAACTCTGCACCACTTATGACTGCATCTTTCTCAAAGAGCTGTATTGCTTCTTTTTGTTTGTTTGTTTTTTTTGAGACAGAATTTCACTCTTGTTGCCCAGGCTGGAGTGCAATGGCGTGATCTCGGATCACTGCAACCTTTGCCTCCCCAGTTCAAGCAATTCTCCTGCCTCAGCCTCCCGAGTAGCTGGGATTATTACAGACATGTGCCACCACGCCTGGCTAATTTTGTATTTTTAGTAGAGATGGGGTTTCACCATGCTGGTCAGGCTGGTCTCGAACTCCTGACCTCAGATGATCCACCCGCCTCGGCCTCCCAAAGTGCTGGGATTACAGACGTGAGCCACCGTGCCTGGCCTGTATTGCTTCTTAATTGTCCAAAATGTCCTAGTCTCTCCTAGGAATTAGCAAGCAACTCAGCACAGACGTACCTGTTATAATTTTCCCACAGTGCCTAACAATGTCAAAAACCCAGAGACTACTCAGTAAGTCCAGAACTGAATCTAGCATCCAGCAAAAGCTAATTTTCAGAGGAACCAAAAATCAGACTAACCTCGGGTTCTAGCGGCTTTTTTCCACGGCTAGGAGTGCTCTTGGTGTGTGTCAGGTTCTCCGTTTACAAAGCAGGGATGATGCCACTTTCTTATAGGAGATGAAACCAACTGCTTGTATGCTTTCTGGGTCCTCCCTGCTTGACCACGTCACAACCCCATCCAGTGGCCCTGAATTTGGGGAGTTCTATGTAAGGTGGCTGATTTGGGGGCATGACTGCTCACTAGCACCCTGCAACTACCATGTCAGTACTTTCTATTCTCTTTTGGTCTTTCCAGTGTCCCTCACTTATGTCCTCATTAGAAAGGTCCTTGCCTCTTCAGCTCCAGCTGCCCTGAGCTGGCCTTTCTCTGGTCAAGACCAACAGGCCAGGGTGTCGTTAGGTGTCCATTAGCAAGAGAAAAGCTACCTGACACTTTTATTGGACTGGCCAAGAAAGATGAAGAAAGCCACTTTATTGTTCAGTCACTTGAAACCAACATTCCAACTCCTGGAGAACCTGATTAATTGGAATCAGGTACAAAGGTTGTCCTCAAAATGCACATGGATATGCTGTGAGGGAAGCAGCACCAAAACACTAGCTTTATGCATCTGTTTCCTGAGAGATGAGGTGGGGAATGGAGGCTGGAGGGCATCTGGTATCTGGATTCCCTGGTGACCTAGCCTGAGGCTGAAAAAGACTGGCTGTTCACTATTACAGGCTCTAGGTGCCATGTGTTAACAGTGCATTGCAGACTGGGTGCAGTGGCTCATGCCTGTAATCCCAGCCCTTTGGGAGGCCAAGGTGGGAGGACTGCTTGAGGCCAGGAGTTCAAAACCAGCCCTGGCAACATAGTGAGACCCTGTCTCTGCGAAAAATAAAAAAATTAGCCAGGCATAGTGGTGCACGCCTGTAGTCCCCAGGCACTTGGGAGGCAGAGGAGGGAGGATCCCTTGAGCCCAGGAGCTCAAGGCTGCAGGAGCTATAATCTTGCCACTGCACTCCAGCCTGGGCAACAGAGACACTGTCTCAACAACAACAAAAAAAGTGCATTGTGAAAAAAAAGGGGCCTTATGCTTTGATGCCAATAGAATGGAGTCACCGTTCTCATCAACAGGAGTGGGAAGGTCAGGGTTAGGGTTTGCCTTGAACATCGTTCAAGAACTCAGGCTGCTGATCTCATTACCACGCAGGTTCCTGGGTCAAAGCAGCTGGCGGGTGGACCTTGGGAATTTGTGCAGGCTGCAACCAGTGCTCCTTTTAGTGCGAGTGACAAGGATTCATACATCAAACCTACCCTGCTTCTCTAAGGTGTCTCTATCCCCTAAGAAGGAATTAGGAGCCCACCGGAGACCCACACTTTTTGATAATCCTCAAGGAAGCAGCTAGAAAGGACAGAGGCAGGGGTGGGAGGGGATTTTCCCATGGTGCTTTCAAGTTCAGGAACACGATTAATGATAATGAGGCCCTACTGAATCCCTCTTCCCTTCCTACTTTCCCCCCAAATACTGCAGGCTTGTACTTCCAACAAGCCAACAGGTACAGCATTTTGCTTCTAGCAGGACTGGACAAAAATCTCCCACAGTCATTTTAGAAGGCAGTTCTGGGATCTTGGCTCACTGCAACTTCCGCCTCCCAGGTTCAAGTGATTCTCGTGCCTCAGTCCCCTGAGTAGCTGGGACTACAGACAAGCGCCACCACGCCCGGCTAATTTTGTATTTTTAGTAGAGATGGAGTTTTGCCATGTTGGCCAGGCTGGTCTTGAACTCCTGAACTTAAGTGATCCACCCACCTCGGCCTCCCAATTCTTGATTCTAAATCTGTGTCTTCCACCAGTCATGGGAACCATCAGAGGCCCAAACCCATACAAACCTTGCTATTCTTATGACAAGATGAGACCCCAGTTCTCAAAAATCCAAGGAGGAGTCAGGGAACTTTCATCAACATAGCTACCATTAGGTGACTCTGGGAGCCCTTGTCACTGTGCAAGGAGAAATGGGTGAAACAAAGGCCCAGAAGGCATATGTCTTGCCCTAACAGGGGTGCTAAGATTTGCACAGCACCTTAATATGGATGAAGATTTTATATTGCAACATGAGACAAATGGAGAATGTCAGGACCAAGTACAGGCAGGTCTAGCACAGGCTCTGAAGTCATGAAACATAAAGAAAGTATCAGCAGTGAGAGCAGAGGTTGGACAAAATGACGGGGAAGGGAAAAGAGAGGATTTAGATGAGAAGTGAAATGTCTGGGGGGAACAGAAGAGAATGAAGTGCTTACAGGCATGGCTGTACCCTGGTCTGAGGGGCAGTGGGAGATGAGGCCAGGCTGTACAGCTGGCCAGGAACAGAAGGTTCATGGGAGAAAACAGTAACAAATAATGATTTCAATTTGTAAGTTGAGGGATAGAACAGAGCCACCAAAGATACCCCAGGGAACATACCTCTCTGCAGAGACTATGAATGCAGGGCATTCATGCCACATGGACAAACACACCTGAAAATGTATTTTGAAATACCGCTTCACCAGCCTGGTCCCACAGCAGCCACTCTGGTCTGGAAGTTATCCATCCCCAAACCCCACAACTTAACAGGAACCCAGTGAAGAATAACAACATATTTGCATAGCACTTTGCAATTTACCATGTGCCTTCCCATATATTATCTAGGGATCCATAAACATCTGAGTAAACAGCAATACTACTACTGGCCAATATTTCCAGCACGCTCACTATATCCCATAGGCTGCACAAAGCTTTTAACACAGACCCTCCCATTTCATCCTCATAGGAAACTTATGAGGTTGATCCTACTATGATTTCTATCCTATGGATGCGGAGGCTTACTACATACCAGCATAGTTCTCAGCATGTGTTAACTTAGAATCTTGTGAAGTATTTAAGAGTTAGAATTATTATCTTCGGGCCCAGTGCGGTGGCTAATGCCTGTAATCCTAGCACTTTGGGAGGCCGAAGTGGGTGGATCACCTGAGATCAGGAGTTTGAGACCAGCCTGGCCAACATGGTGAGACCCTATTTCTACTAAAAATACAAAAAATTAGCCAGGCGTGGTGGTGCACGCCTGTAATCCCAGCTACTGAGGAGGCTGAGGCAGGAGAATCACTTGAACCTGGGAGGCAGAGGTTGCAGTGAACCGAAATCACACCACTGCACTCCAGCCTGGGTGACAGACCCAGACTCCGTCTCAAAAAAAAAAAAAAAAAAAAAAAAGGAATTATTATCTTCAGAGGGGGAAACTGGGGCACAGAAAGATTTGGGATTAGTCCAAGATGGCCCAGCTAGGTTGTTAAGTGGCAGAGCTGGGATTCAAACACAGGTAGCCTGGTTCTCCAGAATCCACATACATCATACATCCAGAGTCCAGCTTTACCGCTTTGCAAGGTAGCCTTAATCTTCACAGTGTCTTGACTTCCCCAGGTGAGGAAGCCCTTCTGGTTCAGCCCTTTGATTCTGTCTAATGGCACCCCCTGCATCCTACCTCCTCCCGTGAGATTCTGAAGTTGGTTGCTTTGGCCTTATCCTCCCCTCCTTCCCTCATTTCCTCAAGCCCATAGCTCGTATCAATCATTACCTTACAGTTGAGTGCTTTTAATTATAAAATGCACTCTCCTGCCCCTGCGAGTCCAGCAGGCTTGGCTGTCCAAATGTGGCAGGTGAGAAAATGGGGGAGGTGTTCATTGTGATTGTGGCAGACTCAAGACCAGTAACAATGCCCTGTTTTGGCATTGCACTTAATATTTCATAGGGCCTGCTTCCTCGTGTCCAGGTGACTTATGTTCCTTCCCATTTAAACATGGAAAAATGGCTCCCAAAGTCACAAAACAGGGACAAGCTCTAGAGGCTGCATCTGCTGGGTCCTGGCCCCTCCACTGTGTCCAGGTACTCTTCCAGGGTTCAGTCCAGCCAGCACTGTCGCAGCACATGGGGTGAGGAGGGGTGGCCCACTCCAGGTCTGTGCCACTCTGCCTGGGCCACAGGAGACAGCACCCTGCCTCTCCTGTCCTCAGCTCAATCCCCAGCAGTCACCTGACACCTTCTCTTCTCCAGCCCCTCACCGTTGATTACAGCTTACAGCTGATGACCCCCGATGACCCACTGAGAAGATTAAGAACACGAGGCAAAAGAGCTGGTCCGCCCTCCCCCTTGGGCCACATCCTCAGGACTGCACAGGGCTCACAAGGGTCCCGGCTTTCAAGTCCTGACTGCTCCAGACCCCCAACACTCCATGACAGCCCCAGCTGGTCTGGAGCCTCTCAACCACGTCCTCTCCCACCCCTGGTTCGGCCACTACCCCAGTCCCACCTCCCCAGTGGAGCCAATATCCTCACTGCTCCTTTGATTTTCCTTTTCTTCCCCTAAATGCCTTTCTCCTTCTCTCTCTCCAACAAGCAATCATCTCCATCACTTTCCTAGGCCTTAAAACTCACTCTTCTGAGACTGGCCAAACTGCATTCTCCACCTCTCCCCAACATGAATGTGCCTTTCCCTAGAGCTGAAAATGTTCATGCCTGTGTCTTGCACTTACTCATGTTGCTGGGGTGCTGGGCTGACAGTAGGTATTTGTATTACCTACTCTATGTTCTACACTCCAAAGGGCTTAGGGCTTGGATAACTGGCCCCCAACAAAATCCAGGCATCCTCCATTAGCATGATGTCTCAGGGTAGCAATTTCTATCATCCCTATTCCATCTTTTTGATTTCTGAGTTAAGAAAATTACGAGAGAAGGGCTAAACTCCTCAGCAACATGGGGGAAACTGGTGGTCCAGGAATGTTTACAGTCTTGGTATAAACTCCCCAGAGATAAATGAGGGGGCAATTGTGGGTGGGGGAGGAACTCGGGGTGGCTTTGAAAGCAACTTAAAAGGAGCACAGAACAGCGCAGCGGGGCTCCGGGGGCCCTCTGCAGAGGTTTTTTTATTACATTATTTTGGCTTTGAAATGGAACTGAAAACTTACCTTCGGCTGGCAGGACCCGGCCAGAGTGCAGAAGCATCTCACCGAAATCCCGGGTCACAGCTGCCATCCTACAAGGGTTTGGGTGGAGAGAGCCCCAAAAATGTGTTTCTCTCAACTCTCGGAGTCCCCAAATAGAAGGAGAGCTGCAAAAATGGGGGGCACAGGTATGTGTGGAAGGAGAGCCGGGAGCACCAAATCAATTAGCAGGGCCTGACACCCAGGGCCAATGGCGTCCACCAGCCCCCCGACCTAGGGGATGTGGAGAAGGGCTTTTTTTTTTTTTTTTTAAATTGAAGAAAGTGAAAAGAGTAAGAAGGGACATTTTGCATGCAAATGGGCCACTGCCAGAAGAGCCCATTAAAATGTAAAAACTCCACATTCAGCCTGACAAAACGGTGCAAACTGCTGTGTTTGCCAGAGGGCCGGCAATAAAGCTCACAACAAAGGGGCCGGGGGACAATGGCAGGCTGAATGGCCTCTGCCAGCAGGTCCCCCCGCGCGTTGCCATGGGGACCCCACCGGGGCTTACTAAAGGTATTTCCTGAGGAGAAAGGCCGAGCACACAGGCCCAGGCAGCCCGGCTAATCCTGACAGGAAGCCATGGCCATTCAGCAGCCCAGGGGCTTGGGGCCCAGAGTTTTGTTTTGTTTTTATTAAAAAAAGATTTCGGCCTTTTGTGTGTCCCACCTCGTCACTGTAATTTAGTGCCGAGCCTCCTGCACTAGCCAAAGCCACAGCCAGGACCCTGCACCCGCCCCGAGACCCCCCAAAAACAGATCCCCCCGAGCTGGGCAGCAAGACACGTGTAGAATCCCACTTGGGAATCGCAGGCAGAAAGAGCTATTGGCCTGGAGAGTTGTGTGTGGATCTTAAAAGACAGAGGGACTCTGGGTGTCGTAAAGGATAATGCAGCCTGAGAACTGAGTTTGGGGCTCAAGCTTCTATGCACGGATTCATCTGATGCCTCCTTCAAATCTGTACTTTTTTCCCCTAGGGATTTTGCCACCTTTCTCCAATCAGCACCAGTGTCCCCCACCTCCTCCCTACCTCTCACAATGGGGAGTTCACTACCTCACTGGGAGAAGGGCTGTAATTAAGTGATTAACAAAGGAATGCACCCAAGAGTTGTCTTAAAAGAAATTTCCCTCCTTCCTCTCTCCCCAGCAAAAGTTCTCACCCTATTGTTTACTGATACATTAAGGACAGAGCTGTACAGAAAACTCTTACTACACTCTTTTGCTCAACCTATTCCCAATACACTTTGCTTCTCTCCCTCCTATCTAAACAGGAAGAAAGCATTGCTCTGGAAAGAGGGAAGTTCATTCACTCATCCAAGAAGAGCAAAGGTAGATGCCCTGCGGCTATGGAGGAGGGCCGTCCAAGCTCACAGTTCCTAGAAGTTTGTGTCACCATTTCACATTTGGCACCAGAATCCAGCCTTGGCAGATTCAGGGAAGGAAGCCAAGGACACAGCTGGCGGTGAAGACAGAAACTCCTGTGTGACAACTGCCCCCTAGGACACAGTTTAGGGTCAATTAACATTTCCTGAACAACTTGCAAATGTAAAGAGCCATCCCCAATGAAGACTGAAAAATGAGAGGCTCAACTCATCTATTATGACTTGAACCCAAGTCTATCTGTATTTGCAAAGGCTGTGCTGTTGCACCTAGACCTCCACCCAGAAACATGTTTTGGGGCTGACATTTTAATAGAAACATAGAGAGGAAAACATACTATTTCGGAGACATTAAGACTGTGACTAGCAACTGCCCCGGATACCTTGGGAAGCTTCTAAGGCCATATTGGGTGGGTCCTATTTTGGGAAAAGAAGTTGGGGCATCTGCACGATAATAGAAAGCTCCCAGGATCTGGTAAGGACCACTTAGGTGGACTGTAAGTTGGGGGGATCTAAACACTCAGGTTGGACCGGGGCGGGGGGAGTGTCTTCTCCTGCCTTTATTATAATATAAATCACATCCTAAACTCAAAGCAAAGTCCAACTCGTCATCACCTGTGACAGTCCATAAGAAAGAACATCTTCCACCAAGTTGTTAAAGTGGTGTGTGTGTGTGTGTGTGTGTGTGTGTATGTGTGTGTGTGTGTGTGTGTGTGTGTAGGGGTCCCACTGCTGGAGGGGAGCTCAGACTCTCCCACCACTGGCCCGGAGCCCAGGCCTCCCAGCCATGTGTCTGCAGCTGCGACCTGTCATGCACTTCCTGGTCTGGGTTCTGTAATGGAAAGATCATTAAGAGTGGGGGAGGGTGGAGAGATGAATCAACGGCAAAGAGGTAACCCTGCAGCTCCCACTCTCCACTGAGCTCTGACCTTAAAGTTCGGTCAGGTTCCTTAAGGAAAAGAATGTATCGCCCTCCCCCCACCTCTCCCAGCCGGGGCCTCTCGAACAACCTCCCCTCCCCCAAACTCAGCAGAAATTGTATGGGGAAGGAAACGCCAGCAGCTGGGCAGGGAAAAGTTGCCGCTCCCTAAACTTGCTGATGAATTAGTAGAGGCTTCAGCTGTTTCAGGATGTGTCTTCTGGTCCCCCAAGACCGCCATGGGTGCTTGAGCTCACAGTTCACCTGGACTCTCAGCACCCCAAGTGCCCGCCATATCCCCGCAATCCCGTCTCATTCCTGCAATGGTAGGGCTGGGTCACCAGCCTCTCCAGAGTAGAGAAAGGAATGGGCTTCATAAAGTTACTTTTTCTCCACCGTAAAGAAATTCTCTTAAGGTTTCACACGATGAGACTAAAGACAATAAAACATACTTTGAAAATGAAAAGCTGTAGAATAGTGGTTACCAAGGGGCTGGAAGAGGGGAGAAGGGGGAGTTAGCGTTGAACAGGTAGGGTGTCAGGGAAGGTGAAATGGATGGTGGTGATGGCTACACAGCGTGAATAAACTTTATGCTACAAAACTGTATACATAAAAATGGTGAAAATGCACCACAAAGAAATGATAAATATTTAAAGTGATGGATACAATACAGCAATTACCATGATTTGGTCGTTACATAATGTGTGCGTGGATCAAAACATCATACCGTACCCGACGATTATACATAACCATTATGCTTCAATTACAAATTTAAAAATTGGCCGGGCACAGTGGCTCACATCTCTTAACTCCAATACTTCGGGAGGCTGAGGTGAGAGGATTGTTTGAGTCCAGGAGTTAGAGATCAGCCTGAGCAACAAAGTGAGACCTCATCTCTACAAAAAAAAAAAAAAAGAAGAAGAAGAACAAAATTAGCCAGGCATGGTAGCGTGCACCTGTGGTCCCAGCTACTTGGGAGGCTGAGGTGGGAGGATCTCTTGAGCCCGGGAGGTCGAGGCTGCAGTAAGCTGAGATAGCAACACTGCACTCCAGCCTGGGTGACAAAGTGAGACCCTGTCTCAAAAACATTACATAATCAATTTAACTTAAAAAAATAAAAATAGTTAAAATGGTTAGTTTTATGTTACATATATTTTACCACAACAAAAGAATTAGATGGCCCTGGGCTCGGTGGCTCACGCCTGTAAACCCAGCACTTTGGGAGGCTGAGGTGGGCGGATCACATGAGGTTAGGAGTTCGAGACCAGCCTGACCAACATGGAGAAACCCCGTGTCTACTAAAAATACAAAATGAGCCAGGTGTGGTGGCGAATGCCTGTAATCCCACCTACTCAGGAGGCTGAGGCAGGAGAACTGCGTGAACTCAGGAGGTGGAGGTTGCAGTGAGCTGAGATCGCACCATTGCACCCCAGCCTGGGCAACAAGAATGAAACTGTCTCAAAAAAAAAAAGAATCAGGTGGTAATGGTAGCAGGCAGCATTAGTTTATTAAAAACGTTCTTACTTGGCAAAAAAGTTGATGATCCTTTGTTGGTTCCAAAAATCTGGAGGGAAATTTTACTGGCCTATGAAATCTAAAAATCTGGGACCACTGGTCTGTTCCACAAATTTCCAGAAGAGCTTGGACCCAGAGACTGCTTCATTCACATCCCATCTATCCATACACCACACATTCATCCTTCAGTCTCACTTTTATGCACACAACATGAACGTTGAGCATTTAGTACTCTCAGTTTTAAGAAATTAAAAACATGGTTCGGGTTTTTTTTTTTTTTTTTCTTTGAGACAGGGTCTCATTCTGTAGCCCAGGCTAAAGAACAGTGCCATGATTTCAGCTCACTGCAGCTTCCACCTCCCTGGCTCAAGTGATCCCCCCACCTCAGCCCCCCAAGCAGCTGGGAGTATAGGCACTTGCCACCACGCGTGGCTAAATTTTTTTTTTTTTTTTTTTTTTTTGTAGAGACAGGGTTTTACCATGTTGGCCAGGCTGGTCTTGAACTCCTGACGTCAGGTGATCCACCTGCCTGGGCCTCCAAAAGTGCTGGGATTACTGGCATGAGCCACCATGCCCAGCCAGTTTAGGGATTTTTCTACCTGAGAGTGTGTGGCTCTGTGGTAGCCAGGAAGCTAAAGCCTAGTATCTATGCTCAGGGTTCCAGTGATCTGGGGATCTAGAACAATCCTGGGAAAAGAGCCCTTACTCTCAGCGAAGTCAGTATTCCCCATGTCCTACTAGAAGAGAGAGAGTATACTTTGAGGTCCTTGTAAAACCATTTAGTCCCAAACTCAGCTTGAGCCACAGGTAGTTGTCACTGGCTGGGTCCAGCCAGAGAGAGTACCTGAAGAAATCACTCAGATGACAGCTGATCACTTACTGTGTGACCTCAGGCAAGTCACCTCCCCTCTCAAGCCTCAGCTTCCTCCACTGTAAAATGAGAAGGCTGACTGACCCTGTCCCAGCCCTAACCAATGTCCTGTTTCAGCTGGATCTTGTGAGATGATAGAGGGGCATCGCTTACTGGTATCCCTTTCCGTGCCCATCGTGAGCACAAAGCTCCCTCTGATGTGAGGGAAGTGAAGAGCCCTCAACTGTCCTTGAGTTGTCCTTCAGAAAAAACGATTCTGTGTTGGTCTCAGGGCTCCGGCTACCAGCACCTTCAATAAATGCTTCTCCTCTTCACCCGTTCTCCCTGGCCTGGGGTGCTTCTCCAGAATCTAAGGCTGGCAGAAAGCCCAGCTATACATGGAGGATTCACTTTAGTGTCATCTTTTGATGGTCACGATATATTACCCCATGAGAATGGCTAGGCCAATAAATTTTTTAAATGCATTGGGAGCTTGGGGTAGTGAAGAAGGGCTAAAATTATAAAATAAACATCACTTTCAAGTGCATGCCAGGCATTCATACAGTCTCAATGAAATTGACATTTCATTTTTTGGGGAACGGAGTCTCACTCTGTTGCCCAGGCTGGAGTGCAATGGTGCAATCTTGGCTCACTGAAACCTCCGCCTCCTGGATTCAAGTGCTTCTCCTGTCTCAGCCTCCAGAGTAGCTGGGATTACAGGCGCCTGCCATCACGCCCGCCTATTTTTTTTTTTTTTTTAATATTTTTAGTAGAGACACTATGTTGGCCAGGCTGG
The DNA here is from genome assembly GCF_028858775.2 of Pan troglodytes. Classification (NCBI taxonomy): domain Eukaryota; kingdom Metazoa; phylum Chordata; class Mammalia; order Primates; family Hominidae; genus Pan; species Pan troglodytes. Next base: position 46,846,185 of record NC_072405.2, read on the forward strand.
GCTTGAACTCCTGACCTCAGGTGATCTGCCCGCTTCAACCACCCAAAATGCTGGGATTACAGGTGAGCCACTGTGCCTGGCTGCAAGTGACACTTCAAATCATGACTACCCAAGTTTTGAATGCCTAACTTCATTCAGTAGTTAGTAAAGGAAACTGACTCTTCTAAGGTTCAAAAGCTACTTCCTAAAACCTAAGGAAAATAAACCTTAATTCCAAAAGTAAACTCTGGAGTTTGACACCAGAGGAGCAGAAGGACACTTCTGAAGGGCTGGAGTGCTGATCAGCATTCTAAAGGCAGTGATAATTGACTGAAAGCTGTGGCAGAGCAGGAGAGCATTCCAGGAAAAGGGTGTCCTTCCTTCCTAGGGAAGCTCTTAGATCACTTCCCTGTTCACATCCTTCTCCTCCCCCATGCCTCCAAGGCAAACTGACTCAGCCCTCTCCCACCATTTTTTTTTTTTCTTTTTTTAAGAGGAAGTCTTGCTATGTAGCCAGGCTGCAGTGCAGTGGCACAATCTCGGCTCATTGCAACCTCTGACTCCCTGGTTCAAGCGATTCTCCCGCCTCAGCCTCCCGAGTACTTGGGATTACAGGCGCCCGCCACCACACCCGGCTAGTTTTTTGTATTTTAGTAGAAACGGGGTTTCACCGTGTTGCCCAGGCTCGTCTCGAACTCCTGAGCTCAGGCCCACCTCGGCCCCCAAAAGTGCTAGGATTACAGGTGTGACCCACCACACCAGGCCTAGGTGATCCTCCTACCTTAGCCTCCCGAGTAGCTGGGATTACAGGCGCCCACCACCACGCCCAGGTAATTTTTTGTATTTTTTGTAGAGATGGGGTTTATGCCATGTTGCCTGAGCGGGTCTTCTGAGCTCATTCTATCTGTCCACCTCGGCCTCCCAAAGTGCTGGGATTACAGGTGTGAGCCACTGCGCCTGGCCCTTCTTCATTATTTTAAAAAAACACTAGTAGCCTTAAAAAAATGTTAATGTCCCAGCCTCTGAAGCTTTTGATATGTTTACTTCCATTCATCAGAGATTGTTGGACCACATCCATATTAGAAGCAATCTAGTTTATGCGTCCAGGCAATACCCCTACCACACATTCTAGGTTAACTGTGACCTATAAAGAAAACTCAGGTGTCGGATCTGACACCTTGGGAACCTTCTCCAAGTAGGTCTCTGGCAACAGTGGAAATGGCAGTGTCCATGGGGATTTTGTTCCATTGATTATTCTAGGCTAGGGAACCTTGTTCATTAAGGCAGCTCACAGACCTGTGACTGATGTGTAACCTCTCTACAGAATGCCACAGGAGATATTACTGCAAGCAAACACACACACACACACACACACACACACCTGACAAAGGGAGGGGATGCCTGACTCCTGTGAGACAAAGGGGACTGAGCCAGCAATGTTTACATTCAGAAGTTGGTCCACCTAGATTTTGTGGGGAAACCCAATTTGATATAGAAAAATAGTGTAATACAATGGGAAAAAAAAACTATAGCAGAACCACCTGAGTTTAAATCCTAGTTCCACCCCTCACCCACTATATAAACTTAAGATAGGTTACTTAACCCCTCAAACCTCAGTTTACTCATCTGATTATGGTCATAAAACCTATGTCTATGGAATCATTGTAAAAATGGGAAAATGTCAAGCATGCAGAGTGTGGAGATGATATTTATTATTATTACTTTTGAGACTGAGCCTTGCTCTGTCGCCCAGGTTGGAGTGCAGTGGTGCAATCTCAGCTCACTGTGACCTCCACCTCCTGGGTTCAAGCTATTCTCCTGCCTCAGCCTCCTGAGTAGCTGGGACTACAGGTGGCCGCCACCATGACCGGCTAATTTTTGTATTTTTAGTAGAGAAGGGTTTCGCCATGTTACCAAGGCTGGTCTCAAACTCCTGACCTTAAGTGATCTGCCTGCCTCGGCCTCCCAAAGTGCTGGGATTATAGGTGTGAGCAACTGCACCTGGCTGGTATTTATTATTATATTTTAAAAGACATTTACTGGTATAATCTTTTGGGGGATATTTGGTATAGTGATGTAATAGTGATAAAATCAAAACTTAAAACAAATGGAACTATCCTTGGATACATGGACAGATTTTATTTGTAAGAATATGTTCTATTGAATGCAAACTATTGAAAATAACCTAAATGCCCAAATGTAGAGAACTGGATCAATTTTGTACACCCACACAATGGAACATTATGTAGTTCTTAAGCATAATGAAAAACATTCTCTGTATGGCTCTAAATGCTGATATCAGTCACAAAACATCGTATACAGTATAAATCCTAATTCTGAAAAGTCAGGTTTACATAAATGCAAGAAAAAAGTCTAAAATAATAAATTCAGTTAACAGTGATTGCTTTTGAATGATGGAATTATAGGAGTCTTTCTTTTCCTCTTTACAGGTCTGTATTTTCTGAATTTTGAAAGATGAACCCAGATTATCTAACAAAACACCAATTTTTTGTTTTTTTTTTTGAGACGGAGTTTCGCTCTTTTGCCCAGGCTGGAGTGAAGTGGTGCGATCTCGGCTCACTGCAACTTCCGCCTCGCGGGTTCAAGTGATTCTCCTGCTTCAGCCACCTGAGTAGATGGGATTATAGGTGCGTGCCACCACACCTAGCTAATTTTTGTATTTTTAGTAGAGACAGGGTTTCGCCAGGCTGGCCAGTGCTGGGATTACAGGAGTGAGCCACCGCGCCCAGCCTAAACACTAATGTTTTTAAAAGAGTGATAAAGATATACTTGCTGACTATAGAGAACTTTGCTCTAGTGGAGTAAACAGACATCTATTAAAAACTCCACATAATGTGAGGCAGAGTAAAGTAAGTGTTAGAATGAAAGTTAAAAAGAGGCCAGGTGTGGTGGCTCACGCCTGTAATCCCAGCACTTTGGGAGGCTGAGGCGGGTGGATCACTTGAAGTCAGGAGCTCAAGACCAGACTGGCCAACATGGCGAAAACCTGTCTCTACAAAAAATACAAAATTAGCTGGGCATGGTGGTGGGTGCCTGTAATCCCAGCTTCTCGGGAGGCTGAGGCAGAAGAATCGCTAGCACCTGGGAGGCAGAGGTTGCAGTGAGCCGAGATCGCGCCACTGCACTCCAGCCTGGATGACTAAGCAAGACTACATCTCAAAAGGGCATGGTGGCTCATGCCTGTAATCCTAACACTTTAGGAGGCTGAGGCCAGAGGATCGCTTGATCCCAGGAGGTTGAGGTTGCAGTGAGCCATGATCACTCCACTGCACTCTAGCCTGGGCAACAGAGCGAGACTAGGTCTCAGGAGAAAAAAAAACACAGAAAAAAGAAAAAGAGAAAAAATGGGGTAATTAATTTGGAGATAGGGGAAGGCTTCAAAAGGGAGGTGGCCCTTAAGTTAAGCTTTAATCTAAACCCAAGCTAAACCTTAAACTAAGATTTGAGCAGGAATTATAAAAAGTGAAAAGGAAGAAAAGGACAGGAACAGATATTTCCAGCTAAGGGACCAGGATAAAACAATGTATAAAGTATACATTGTATTTACAGAAAAAGGAAGAGACTTGCTTGACTAGATGAATGAATAAATGAATGAGTGAAAAAAAATCAGTGAATGAATGGACCATTAGCCAGAAGCTAGTTTTTGATCCTAGAGAAAAGTGACGAAGGGCTAAGCTCTGAATTCAATGTTCACTGTTGGCTAACTCCTAGAAACCTCAGTGTTGCTGTTTCTGACCTCTTTCCCTGCCCAACCTCGTAACCACTAAGTCTACTCTTTGCGGAACTCCTTGACCCTCTCACCCACTTCAGGCTCCATGTGTCTCCATGTCCAGGGCCTGGGAACACAAATGGCACAGCCCCCACCCCACCATTCTCCTTTTACACAACCCATCCCGGGAGGCTCAGCCACGCCACAGCATGTGAACGAGGAGAGGGCGTGGAGTTTCAAGCTCTGCCAGGGTGGATCTTTCTCAGTGCCTGAAACCAGCTACACAGAGCCCTCACCCCACAGCCCCTAGTTTGCAGGGCACAAATGCTTTACATGAAGGCAGTAGATACCTGTTTGGCAAGTGGAAAGGCAAGAACTGTTGTGAGCCAAGAAACAGGAGAAGGGAGGGAACTCTGAGGGTAGAAGTTCAATGTCTCTTGGTGCCACACTGGCAATGCTAAGAGGCAACAGGCCCACTACCGGGGAGGCGGGGTTAGGGCAATTGGCCCTGCTACTTGGCTGCCACCAGCTGTAAGTCAGAGCAAACCCCAAGGTCAGAAGTGGCCCAGACTCCAGCAGGCTTCTCCTAGGAGGAAACAGTTTGGGATTTAGCCCAGGCCCTTCAGATCCAGGTAGGGCAGTTAGCTTTCAGCTTAATTATTTAGGGTGCAGTGGGGCTGGGGAGTATGGTGGGTGGGGAGAAGGGATTGCCTGCCTGCAAGTTGGTGAAAGAGCCAGGCCCAGGAGAAAGGCCTGGGCCGCCCCGTTCAGGAGCCCAGGAGAATGAGAGCAGCTGGACTTCCCCGGTCAACAGGGAAACAGTTGTCTCATTTCCAAGCCTCAGGGAAGGAAGAAAGAGGCAAAGGTGGTGTCTACAGGGTGAGTTGGAGCCCCCAGTGGCCCCGGAGGAACGAGGCATTGTGAAAATAGGGCCAGCTGCTGGTCGGGCTCTCTGACCCCAGACCTCGCCCTCCCGGATAATGACTCCCCAGGACTCACTTCTCCCAGGGCCATCCATCACCGCCCAGACACAAGCCATCACTCACTGCTTCTGCCTGGCCAGGAGCAAACACCCCTCCGTGCTGGGGCCACAGGTTCCCAAAGAATCCCTGATGCTGTCTCTCCAGTTCCTGCTGACCCGACTCCAGGTAGTCACAGGAACCAGGTGATGGAAACCCTGACAGAGTCTTTGTTTGGGATCCCTCCCTTCCCCCACTGGCAGCAAGATCTCTGGACAGCCATTTGTTCTTCCCTGAGAAATTCCTCCTCCCTGACTTCAGGGAGCGGGCCTGGCAGAGCCAGAGTGGAAAATCAGTGAAGCTAATGGTGTAGCAATGCAGAAGCCGGAGCCAAGAACACAGCCTCGGAGTGGCTTTGCTGCGCTTGCCCCAGCTTGATCAAGAGGGCCACATGAGCGTCCTCACATTCTCTCACAGGCCGAGGGCTGGGTCCTCCCTGTCCAGCTCTGAACACTTGCAAACACCCCTTCCAGGCACTGGAGCCACTTCTCCAGGGGAAGTGGGATAGAGCTGATCCTCTGGGGAAACCTGTTATGAGCTTAGCACCTTGCAGATTTCTAGAGGCCTAAATCCTCCACCCTTGTTCTCAAGTGGGTCATCTGACATCACCTTTTGCTCCATGGAATTCCATTCGCCTTCTGGCAGGGGATGAAGAAACTCCTCTTACCATCCAGGGTGAATGAGAAGCAAACAAGTTCTTTTCATCATAAGAAATTATGCTGGAGATGGGGTGGGAGTAGGGGAGGGTCCTGCCTGTGTCCCAAGGCAGCCTTGGGACACAGGACCACAGTCCAGTGTAGATGCTAGACTACAGGTCTGATAGTGGAACAGAGGGTGTCCCACTACCAAACCTGTAGTACCTATTTGAGACTCTCCCTGCAGCCAGGCTGAAATGCACACCCCTTTGGGCCAAAGGCAGCTGGAGACGCCCAGGGATGGAGGACCTGCAAGGGCCCTATGATCTGAGGCTAGGCAATGGCTCTGGCACCACGCACAGCCTCTCCCCCATAGGTGCAGGTTTCTGCAAAACACAGAGACAAAGCCCCGCTTTGTGGTGCACACAGGGCATCCAGGGGGCTTGAGGCCAGAATGGAAATGTGCGGTTTTTCCATTAAGTGCAACCTCTCCCTCCTCTAACAAGCCACCAGACTCCTTCAAATCTGGGTGGGTGGGAGGAGCTGTAAAACTCAGCCCATTAAATCACTTCTGAGCTGCAGGTTTTCTGAGCACTGGGGTGTTTAACCCACAGTACTGCTGAAAAGGGGGCAGGACCCCCACCCCAACTACCAGCAGTGGCCTTGCAAGCAGTGTTGTACTCACTCACTGGCTTTCCCCACCAAGACTTGACTTATTGCAAAAGACAGACAAATGCACCCTCTGCAAGCTCAGAATGTTGGTGCTTATCATCTGAAACCGGCTTCAGTCTTTCCAAACAACTCCCTCACCACTCTCAAAGCCTGATCTGAAACAAGCTGAGGCTCTGTAAGATCCCAAACCAAAGGAGGGGAAGGAGAGGGAGAGGGGAGGGAGGCTGGTTTTCCTGGAACCCTTATTAAATCAACTTTCCAAGGACAGCCAGAAACTCCAGGCCCTCCCCAATCCCTCAGGAGCACTTGCAGACTGAGGGGCGTTGGCACTGCGCTCAGTGGGGAGGGGCTCCCGACAGACACCACACACACACACACACACACACACACACACACACACACACACACACACCACACACACTTAAAATCACAGCAAGGCCTTTTAAATGGGGAAAACTCAGTGTGAAAAGGGTTTTGGGTGGTTTGCTCTCACCTTTTGGACAAAGCCCTTAATACATAGATTATAATGTGTTTCTTCTTTTTTTTAAAGACAGGGTCTCCTTCTGACCCCAGGCTGGAGTGCAGTGGCTTGATTATAGCTCACTGTAGCCTCGACTCCTGGGCTTAAGCAACTCTCAAGCAATTCTCCCATCTCAGCCTCCTGAATAGCTAGGACTGCCGATGTGTGCCACGTTACCCAGCTAATTTTTAAAATTTTTAGAGATGGGGTCTTGCTATGTTGCCCAGGCTGGTCTGGAACTCCCGGGCTCATGCAATCCTCCTGCATCGGCCTCCCATAGTGCTGGGATTACAGGTGTGAGCCACTGTGCTCGCCCTATGATTTTTTTTTTAGGACAACAGCAGCATTGGCCAGGCATGGTGGCTAACACCTCTAATCCCAGCACTTTGGGAGGCCGAGGTGGGCGGATCACGAGGTCAGGAGACCGAGACCATCCTGGCCAACATGGTGAAACCCCGTCTCTACTAAATATACAAAAAAACTAGCTGGGCGTGGTGGCACGTGCCTGTAATCCCAGCTACTTGGGAGGCTGAGGCAGAAGAATCGCTTGAACCCAGGAGGTGGAGGTTGCAGTGAGCCAAGATCGTGCCACTGCACTCCAGCCTCACGACAGAGACTCCGTCTCAAATTAATTAATTAATTAAAAAATATCAGCATTATTATTTAATAATCAGCAGGCCCAAGACTATGCAATATACTTTACACTTACAAGGTTCCTTACAGCTTACAAAGCATGAAGCCAGATCTCCCCTTAGAATGTCCTGGGCACAGCAGTTCTCTGTTCTGTCACAAAGCTCATGAGAGACAGGCTATGTGAAAGCACCACACTCACACTGAGATGGGGGCTTACTCCACCAAACAGAGACCTGGGGCTTGTTCTCCAAGTGCAGGGGCTTTCCGTTGCTGTGTCCCATGAAACAACATGCTCCTCGCCATGTGCCGTCTCCCCTGGAGGCCCAGGGAAAGGGACCCACAACGGCCATTGACTGCTCATGGCCTACGGACCAGGCAATGTCCTATGAGCTCTGCAGACATGCTTATTTGATATTCACAATGACCTTATGAGCACACATTCATTATCAATATATTTTATAAAAGGGCACAAAGAGGAACTTCCCCAAGAGCCAACAGTCAGTAAGGTGTGGAGCCAAAATCAAAACCAGGGCAGTCCAAGGAAAATGTGTGCCCACCCAGGCTTGCACATGAAGGTTCACAGCAGTTTTATTACAATAGCCCAAACTGTTATACCTAAATTAAGTTGGTTTGGCCAGGTGTGGTGGCTCACACCTATAGTCCCAGCACTTTGGGAAGCCGAGGTGGGCAGATCACTTGAGGTCAGGAGTTCAAGGCCAACCTGGCCAACCTGGTGAAACCCATCTCTACTAAAAATATAAAAATTAGCCAGGCATAGTGGTGAGCACCTGTAATTCCAGCTACTTAGGAGGCTGAGGCAGGAGAATCGCTTGAACCTGGGAGGCAGAGGTTGCAGTAAGCCAAGATCATGCCACTGCATTCCAGCCTGGGCAACAGAGTGAAACTCTGTCTCTTAAAACCAACCAACCAACAAACAAAAAAAAACCAGCTGATCTTAAACTCCTGGGCTCAAGTGATCCTCCTGCCTCTGCCTCCCACAGTACTGGGATTATAGGTGGGAGCCAATGGGCCTTTGAAAATTAAGTTGATTTTTAAAAAATGGTCATTTAATGTCAGTCTTCCTGGGTACATGGCTCCTAAGAGCCCCATCCACCTCTCTTACTCCCTTTCTTCTGTTCACAGGGCCGGTACTTTGTCCTCATCAAGATCTTCAGCCCCCAGGTTCCAGCCTCCACCCTGCCCCAGCAGCTTCCGTGAAGCCCCCTCCTCTACTAGCACCCCCACCCTGGCCCTAAAGTTCCTTATACTCATCCCGTCGGGCTGGCTCACAAGCAGCCAGGCCCGAGATCCACTTCTCCCTTCTTGGGCTGCAAAAAAAAGAAAGTACTTTAGGCTCCATTATAAATTCACATTCTCAAACCTCAACTAGGTCCTTGCTACTCTTCCACTCCTTTATCGCTGTCTACAATTGGCGGATTCAAATCTAAACTCCCCTCAAACCTCCCACTCTGACTCACTCCCTTTACACTCTCATCTCAGTCTCCAGTTGCCCACAGTTGACACCCAACCTACTTAAACCCACAGATGCTATTGCTGTAGTGTCTTTACTACTTTTTCCTTCCTCTATCATCTCCCAGTCCCCATCCTGGTCAGTACCTGCACTTCCTCTAGCCAGACACTCAAAATAACCTTCAACCTCATCCTTCTGGCAGCAGCAGTGGCAGCAATAGCAACTATTAACACCTTACATGGAAGTGCTTCATCTGGATTACCCCACTTAACCCTTTATTATTTATCCCTGTTTTACAGATGAGCAAACTGTGACGTATGGTGTTTGAGTAGTTTGTTGAAGTAATAATGCAGCTGTCAAGTGGCAGAGCAGGATGCAAACACAGGTGCACCTCACTCTTTCCTCCTAGCCATCCACACTGAGCTGCCAAATTAACTTTCTGAAAGCTGATAGTGTCACTACTTGCTCAAAACTTTTCAAGTTTCCCAGCATCTACCCATTTAAGTCTAGTTTTCTTTTCTTGTTTTTTTTTTTTTTAGACAGAGTTTCACTCTGTCACCCAGGCTGAAGTGAAGCGGTGTGATCATGGCTCACTGCAACCTCTACCTCCCAGGTTCAAGTGATCCTCCCACCTCAGCCTCCCTAATAGTAGGGACTACAAGCATGTGCCACCACACCTGGCTAATTTTTCTATTTTTTGTAGACACAGGGTCTCATCATGTTGCCCAGGCTGGTCTCAAACTTCTTGGCTCAAGCAATCCTCCTGCCTCGGCTTCCCAAAGTGTTGAGATTACCAGCATAATCCACGCCTGGCCTATTTCTTTTTTGAGACGGAGTCTCACTCTGTTGCCCAGGCTGGAGTGCAGTGGCGCGATCTCGGCTCACTGCAAGCTCTGCCTCCAGGGTTCACGCCATTCTCCTGCCTCAGCTGGAGACTGGAGCTGGAGTAGCTGGGACTACAGGCGCCTGCCACTACGCCCGGCTAATTTTTTTGTATTTTTAATAGAGATGGGGTTTCATCGTGTTAGGCAGGATGGTCTCGAACTCCTGACCTTGTGATCCACCCGCCTCAGCCTCCCAAAGTGCTGGGATTACAGGCGTGAGCCACCATGCCCGGCCCTAAGTATAGTTTTCTTAGCAGGGCATTAAGCCTTCCATATGCTAACTCAATCCAATTTTTCCAAGTGTTGTTTCCCAGAGCTACCTACTCACCAGGCAAACCGTTCTCCATAAACCATATACATGCTGCCTCTGAACACTCATGCTGTTCAACCTGGAGGGCCCTTCATTTTTCCCCTTCTGAACTCAAGCCCATCTCAGGTGCTCTCTGCTCCCCTCCTCCTCTGCATTCCCACCACCTCTGGTTGTAACTTCACTGGGTGGTTTAAACACAGTCTGTCTTGTGTTACTTATCCCTGTACTTGCCCATCCCTCCTGACCATAAACTCCCTGTGGGCAGACACAGTCTCTCCCACTTTGGGTCCCCACCATGCTCCAGCCCAGACCTTGCCTTCGGTTCTGTTACTGACAGCAACATGAATATGCCTGCTCTAGCCACTGCACCTTCTATAAAGTCTCACACAACTTTCCCTGTTCATCCCCAACTCCATCCAGAGGACACATATTCTCACCCATCACTCATCATTCAAACGAGTCCCTGACCAGCTGAGCAGCAGCCTTTTGCACACAGCCACCCCATCACGTGCACCTCCAACCTTTCACCCACTGTGTGTCAACCTTCTCTGTGTGACCAGCCACTGAGTCACGAACCACACTATCCTCTGGCAGCAGAAATGCTCATACATTAGTTTTCAAAGTCCCGCGAAAGCCACCAGGTATGCTGTACCTATAATCTCCCAAGAGGCCTTTTCACAGCTCACACAGATCCCAAGAATGGTGGGGTAAGTCCTTCCTGTTACCGATGATGGCTCTGAATTTCCAACACGCCATAGGTCTCCATGCCCCTTTACGCTTCCTGGGTCTCAATCACTTCAAAACCCCTCAAACAGTACCTATCCAAAGCAAACCGCTTGGCAGGCCCCCAAACAGAACCTGTGAGACACAGTTAAGGATAGGAAAATGCAGGCATGAAGCCATGACTGCTGACCCTTATAGAAGATGTGCCTTTTTTTCACCCAGGCTGGAGCGCAGTAGTGCAATCATAATTCACTGCAGCCTCAACTCTTAGGATCATGCAATCTTCCTGTCTCAGCCTCCTGAGTAGCAAGTAGCTGGGACTAGCAGTGTGCACCACCACACCCAGTTAATTTCCTTTTTTTTTGTAGAGATGGGGTCTCGCTATATTGCCTAGGCTGATCTTGAACTCCTGGCCTCAAGTGATCCTCTTGCCTTAGCCTCCCAGAGTGCTGAGGTTACATGTGTGACCCACTATGCCTGGCGAAGATGTGGCCTTGAAACAATTTTCTAGAAGTCAGAGGTCTTTAGCAAGCTCTCACCTCCTACAACATCCCCTGTAGTCCGACCCAAGTTCTACACGCAAATTCAAAGGTCATTCTCTCCCCATTGCACCACCAGCTGCATTTTATACATCACCTATGTTAAAGTGTGACACTAGGGTCCTCATCAGATATTCTTTCCTCAGAAAGAGAAAAGCATAAATTACCCCCCACAAACATGTCATCTCAGGTAAATGGATGTCACCAGCCTTCATGACCCCAACCTCTGATGAAGTCAGTTATGTTTATAACCAGACCAGAACCAACCCAGATATCTTGAGAGTTTCTCCTACAGGAAGGGAGTTCTTTGCTCCACTTGGGAAGGAGCCTTCCCTGTTGACCACATCACCTGCAACCGTATCACCTCCCTCCCAGCCCATCCTGTTCCCAAGGCCCAGGAGTCCAGGCTGCCCCCAGCCAGCACCTTACCTTGTTCAGGCAAGGTCGGGGACGGCCTAGCGGTGCAGAGTGTGGCTGTGACCAGCACAGCCCAGAAGAGGAGGCACTTCCAGCTCCACATCCCAGTTCTGCAGTTAGAGGTTGGTGACAAGGCTCCACATCTCCATGGATACTCCACAGTGAGCTCGATCCTCCTTTTCAAACTGACCCTGAGGAAAGGAAAAAAACCCCAAAAGTTAGGAGGGTCTAGGTAGGGGAGGGGAAAGGAAAAACAGAAGGTAAAGTATGCCATGTGGTGGCTGCTTAAAGTGTGGACTTACTAAGGCGTCCAGAAGAAAATTGTGAAGCTACCCCAACAATGAATTAGATCGTAGGTCCTGGCTGGGTGTGGTGGTGCACCCTGTAATCCCAGCACTTTGGGAGGCTGAGGCGGGAGGATCACTTGAGGCCAGGAGTTTGAGACCAGCCTGGCCATGGCGAAACCCCGTCTCTACTAAAAATACAAAAATTACCCAGGCGTGGTGGCGCGCACCTGTAGTCCCAGTTACTTCGGAGGCTAAGGCAGGAGAATCGCTTGAATCCAGGAGGCGAAGGATGCAGTGAGCTGAGATTGCACCACTGCACTCCAACCTGGGTGACAGAGCGAGATTCTGTCTCAAAAAGAGAGGTTATAGGTCTTAATTGGACAGAGGGATGCTTTAGTTCAATTCTACAGCTATGTTTTGAGTGCAGATTATGTGCAAGCCTGGGAATACCATCATGAGGTTTTCCAAGGTATAAACTTCAAAGTAGTATGTGCTACAAAGTGAATGGTCTCATGAAAGTCCCAAATAGTTCTGCCCTTTTGTGGGAAACAGTTTTACAAAGTGTGCTACAATTGCAGGAGGCTTGAGCATGCAGATGGCTCCCCAGCATAAGACTTCACTCTGCCCAGGCCAGGTGCGGTGGCTCACACCTGCAATCCCAGCACTTCGGGAGGCTAAGGTGGGCAGATCATTTGAGGTCAGGAGTTCGAGACCAACCTGGCCAATATGGTGAAATCCCATCTCTACTAAAAATACAAAAATTAGCTGGGCACAGTGGTACACACCTGTAATCCCAGCTACTCAGGAGGCTGAGACAGGAGAATTGCTTGAACTCAGGAGGCGGAGGTTGCAGTGAGCCGAGATCGCGGCACTGCACTACAGCCTAGGTGACAGAGTGAGACTCTGTCTCAAAAAATTAAAAAAAAAAATTTTAAAAAGACCACTCCATCTAGGGCCAACCAGTCCCTCTGGTGAGAAATAAGGGGCAATGAAGAATCATGGAACAAGCTAAGGACCAGTAAATGGAAGCCAGGTACAGAGATAACTAGTTAGTAGCTGCTGGACTCCATGCTCAACTCCCCGACCTATGCAATGAAGCAGCTGAAATAAATGACCTCCTGGGTACTTTCTTTTTGTCTCTAAAATTGTATGAATCACATCCATAGTTCTACCACCCTCCCTTGCAGAGAGAAGAAAACCCTCACCAGCTACTTACAAAGAGCCTAAGAGTGTGGAGCCAGGAGGGATCCAGTTCTCCCTGATGCTGGAAGGTGACAAGTGATGTCTGACGGATATGAGTCCAGAAGTTGCAGGGGGCAAGGGGGCCTGGGAGGTCCCACTGCAGAATCAAGGTCTATTGCAAGCACTGAGTCAAAGATGGCTCACACTGGCCCCAGTTAAAAGAACAGAATCTGCAGCCCTTTACCCTTCTCAGGTCTGGAGGGGTAAAACTTAAAACTCCCCAGGGTCTTAAAGAACGGATCATAGCTGTTAACATTTATCAAGTGACAAGACTTTCTGGGCACTGTCAGGGCTACATGGGGGTGACCATCTCTATTTTCCAGGTGGCTTCTGTCCTAAATGCTCCAGGGAGCCATCCAAGTTATTCAGAGAATCTACTTCCCCGGAACATGCCCTAATGTGGTACTTCAGCCCTGCCTCCCCCGAGCCAGGCAGGGCCCCTTGCAAGTGAGTCAGTGCTGGCTGGCAGAAAAGCCCCTGGATTCTTGGCTTCGTTCACATGTGCTTGGCCAGCGGGATACACATGCCACACCACTAGCTCCCTCCCAAGGCTTACTAAGATGTTTTAATGATTTCAAATCAAAAGAAGTCAACATTTCTCTTTCATTTTTCTACTTTTACAAAAGGAATCAGAAAAGAGAAAATGAAATGAATACTGAACACCCACTATGTACCAAGGATGCCCTAAGTAGAATTAATTTAGAACTATAGTGAGGAATTAATTCATTCCTCACTATAAACTTATGGGGGATAAGTTTTATTATTCCTTTTATGCAATGGAGAAACTGAGGCTCAAAGAGGTTAAGTACTTTACTCAAGGAAATGTAGCTAGCATGTAATAGTGCCTCAAGGTTTTTGGATATTAGAGAACAGGGTGGGGGGAAGTAAATAAGGGACTGATCAAGCCTGACTCCATCTGATGCAAACTCAATTTATCCAAACCAAGTAGGTAAGGGTAAATCCAAGGTAACTCTGGTAACAAAAGAGGCTTGATTTGCAGTTCCATTGGTCAAAGATAGACCCTTGTGCCAGGGCATGGTGGCTCATACCTACAATCCCGGGACTTTGGGAGGCTGAGTCGGGCGTATCACCTGAGGTGGGGAGTTGAGACCAGACTGGCCAACATGGTGAAATTCCTCGTCTACTAAAAATACAAAAATTAGCTGGGTGTGGTGGTGCACGCCTGTAATCCCAGCTACTCAGGAGGCTAACGCATGAGAATTGCTTGAATTTGGGAGGTGGAGGTTGCAGTGAGCCGAGAATGCATCACTGCACTCCAGCCTGGGTGACGGAGTGAGACTCTGTCTCAAAACTAACTAACTAAAAGAAAGACCCTTGGAAGCAGACCACAGATGGGCCATCTAGGATACTGCATGGGGCACATTCCCAGAGCTGGGATAGAAGCAGTGCTTGCCAGAGGATGCCCCTAAACCCATATTCCACATCTTACTACATCCCAAAAATACACCTGATGCAGGCCTGTCACCCAGAAACGCACACCTGACCAAGAAAACCCAGGTCCCTTGCTAAGTGTCAGAATACTGAACAAGTTCTCAGGTTCCAACGGGAAAGAGTGGTGTCATGTTGAGATGGTTAAGCTTGCTTCGACTTGGCCACTCTGTCCCCAGAAAAGCCTGCCGCCTCCTCCCAGGTGTGGGCTGGCTGCAGACCGCCCTCTCTCAGCTCCCTGGTCAATGCACTTCAAATTCATCTGCCAGCTTCCCTCTTGTTCTTTCCCAAAAAAGGTACAAAAAGTCTCTTCCTCTCCTACCCCTCTGGCCCTCAAGTTTGACATCTGTAAAACAAGGATGTTAAGAAAACCTGGCCTCCTGGCACCAACTCCTGGAATAAGAAGTCAGCATACACCCCATGCCACCCGCCTGCAAAAAACACAGTGACACAGGCCACTAGTACAACATGCTGTCTGGGACCCTGCCACCTCCTCCTTCACCTCAGTTTCTCATTCTACTAATTAATGAATTTTTCCAATCCCTTAGGAACAACTTCCTTCCTTCACTGCTTGACAGATGTAACCTGCAGCCTTGCAGGTGTACACAGCAGCTTCCTCCAAGACCCTGCAGCTGGTTCCCCCCGCCCCGTCTCTCCAATATCAGCTAGGCTCCTGGGATTCATGCCTGCATGCAGAGGTCCTCGGTGGGGAGCGGAGAGGGGGCACATCTCAGTTTCCCACTCATCAGAGGGGGCTGAAATACTTGCCTTGCCTCCATCACAGGTGGTTATGAAGACTGAATGGGCTGCATGGGTGAAAGTGCCTGCTGTCTTCTCACTGGAGTACTGATCCAACATACAGGGTGGACAGTGTCTGGTGAGATAGCAGGGGCTGGACAGACCACGTGACCTTGAAGCTCTCCCACTTCTAAGAGAAAAACCTATGAATGTCAGATCTCCTTGTCCAAAAATTATGTAAGGAAAACTAGCTGACGAATTCATGGCCAAATCTTTTTATTCTTTCTGAGACAGAGTGTTGCTCTGTCACCCAAGCTAGAGTGCAGTGGCACGATCTCAACTCACTACAACCTCCATCCCCCAGACTCAAGTGATCCTCCCACCTCAGCCTCCCGAGTAGCTGGGCTAATTTTCTGTATATTTAATAAAAACGGGGTCTCACCATGTTGCCCATGCTGGTAATGAACTCCTGGGCTCAGGAGATCCACCTACAGTGGCCTCCCAAAGTGCTGGGATTACAGGCATGAGCCACCACACCCAGCCTGGGTCTTTTTATTCTTGTCCGCTGGAGACAGTATGAATTCACACCCTTCCACTTATGATCTTGCCACCCTGGGATAGTCACTTAACCGTTCTAAGCCTCGGTTTCCCACCTAGAGGAAGCTACATCACAGGTGATTATGAGGCTCAAATGGGTGGTGTGGGTGACTGTGCCCATTCTCTCCTCTCTAAAGTACCAACCAAATGTAAAGAATTATGCATTTGTATTTCAGATATAATATTAAGATATTTATAATTCTCTTTGTGTAGTGCTTTGAGTCACTCCTTAATAGCACTCTCAGGAGATTTGGTAATTGGCAGCAGAAGGACAGGAACTTCCAACCTTTCCAAAGGCATTTCTCACTCTCCATCTTCATGTCTTATATTCTAGACCTGTGGCCCACACAGTGGCCACTGCACACTTGAAATGTGGCTGGTGCTAACGGATATGCTATAAGTAAAAAGTATGCACCGCATCTTAAAAACTTGTTACGAAAAAAAGTAAAGTATCTCATCAATAATTTCTATATTGATTACATGTTCAAATGATAATATTTTGGAAATATAGTTACATTAAATAAAATCTAAACAAACAAGTTAATTAAAAAACAAATTTTGGCCAGGCGCAGTGGCTCACGCCTGTAATCCCAGCACTTTGGGAGGCTGAGGTGGGCGAATCACGAGGTCAAGAGGTCGACACCATCCTGGCCAACATGGTGAAACCCCGTCTCTACTAAAAGTACAAAAATTAGCTGCGTGCAGTGGCGCGCGCCTGTAGTCCCAGCTACTCAGGAGGCTGAGGCAGGAGAATTGCTTGAACCCGGGAGGCAGAGGTTGCAGTGAGCCGAGATTGCGCCACTGCACTCCAGCCTGGCAACAAAGCGAGACTCCGTCTCAAAAAAAAAAAAATTTTTTTTACCTATTTCTTTCTTTTAACTTAATTTCCAATGTGGCTTCTAGAAAATCTGAACGTACACATAGCTCATGTTATAATGTTATATTTCTTTCTTCCTTTCTTTTTTTCTTTGAGACGGAGTCTTGCTCTGTCACTCAGGCTGGAGTTGCAGTGGCGCAATCTTGGCTCAACCACCGCCTCCCGGGTTCAAACGATTCTCCTGCCTCCCTAGTAGCTGGGATTACAGACATGAGCCACCAAGCCCGGCTAATTTTTTTATTTTTAGTAGAAATAGGGTTTCACCATGTTGGCCAGGCTGGTCTTGAACTCCTGACCTCAGGTGATCCACCTGCCTTGGCCTCCCAAAGGGCTGGGATTACAGGCATGAGCCACTGTGCCTGGCTTTTTTTTTTTTTTTTTTTTTTTTTTTAAACAGGGTCTTCCTCTGTCCCCCAGGCTGGAATGCAGTGGTGCAATCACAGCTTATTGTAGCCTCTGCCTCCTAGGCTCAAGTGATCCTCCCACCTCAGCCTCCTGAATAGCCGGGACTACCAGTAAGCATGAGCATACTCATCTAATTTGTGTATTTTTTGGAAGACACAGGGTCTTACCATGTTGTCCAGGCTCATCTCCATCTCATGGGCTCAAGCAATCCGCCTGCCTTGGCCTCCCAAAGTGCTGGGATTACAGGCATGAGCCACTGTGACCAGCTGCTCGTGTTCTATTTCTATAGGGCGCCACAGCTCGAAGCAACATCCATGCCTCTGTGCAAGACTTTCTTCATGCCATTCCTTGTTCTGCAACACGCCAGCCCTTCCCTTTTCTCTGAACCCCACCTTAAGAAGCTGTTTCTTCCATAAGACTTTCTTGGGCCTTCTAGCTGGAGAATTGCATTCCTCCAAATTTGCAAACCACATTACCAGCCCCTCTCACATGGCACTTAGGTCATATTATATGATTGTTATTTATGTTCTTCATTCTCTTCTCTCCCCACGAAACTGCAGGCTCCTTCAGAACAGGGTCTGTGCCTCCCTAACCTTTGCTAACACCCTCGGCACCTAGCATGTACACAGGAGATGCCAACATGTTTGTTAACTGGATGAGTAAGTGAATGAAGGGAAAAAAAGGGCTGATGAAAAGAAACTGATACAGATACTCCTCCAGAAAAAGAGGCTGAGAATATCAGAGAAAAGCAATTAGGTAGTACCCCTTGTTAACCAGCCAAACTCTAGTCCAAAGAACCCTGAGAAAATTTCTGGACAACTTGGTTCTTCAGAATTGAGGAAGTAACACCAAAACATTAATCCCTTCAGATAAGAATAAGACTTATTTCTTCCCCAAAGTGACCATTCTCTACTCACATGTTGAGAGGGCAGGGGGCAAGTACTAAATAAACATATGGAGAAAGTTACTCAGCTCAGCTTGCTAAATTTTAGTTGGTCCAATGGAAATGCTAATTTTTTGAGTCTCTTTAAAAAAAAAAGTGTCTAAATGTCCTTGGAAGTAAGAGACATATAAAAAATTAGCAATAAGTGGCCAGGCACAATGGCTCACACCTGTAATCCCAGCATTTTGGGAGGCCGAGGCCAGCGGATTGCTTGAGGTCAGGAGTTCAAGCCCAGCCTGGCCAACATGGTGAAACACCATCTCTATTAAAAACACAAAAAATTAGCCGGACATGGTGGCGCATGCTTGCAATCCCAGCTACTAGGGAGGCTGGGGCAGGAGAATCACTTGAACCGGAAGGCGGAGGTTGCAGTGACCTGAGATAGCGCCACAGCACTCCAGCCTGGGCGACAGAGCGAGACTATCTCAAAAAAAAAAAAAAAAAGCAACAAGTGAAACACGAACTGCTGCACATAATCTAGAAAACCTTGCTCTTAAAGACAGGATGTACTATGAGTGGAACCCCACCAAATTCTTGGGATAGTTCATCCAGGTGAGGGCTATTAAATGGGGGAGAGGGCCCTAAACATGGTTTTTTTCATGCAGGGGAGAGATAAATGGTGGCGAGGAGAGAATTTCTGTTTAAAGTAGATGCAACCTTAGGAGGAAAAACAAATATCCTAGCCCAAGTCTGACATTTCATCCTCTCTGGAAACACCAGAATCTTCTCTAAAGCTCTGCATCTGGGCTCCCACTAGTCCCTGGTGCGTTCAGGCCTTTTACAAAGCTCTGGGGAAGACAAATGTAAGACACAAATTTCCCAGGAGGAAATTAAACTATCAAATGATGTGAGGCCCTTTCAGAATAAGACATTTGAATCAATTCTAACTCCTTTTCCTCCAGCAGCAACAGGCTCAAACTTTGCTAGGATGTTCTGTAACTAACAGCCATTTTGACGAAAGACACTTTAGAAACGAAGGCAAGAAAAAAGCCTTTGTAGAAGCCGGCTGCTAAACCCCCAAGTTCATACCAGCAAATCTCTCATTTTAGGAGTCTTGTTTCAGGTCAATACTGAAAACAAAGAGCACACCACTAAAAGCAAAACCCATGGATTTTCCTTGGTCTCTAAGGCTTGAATCTGCCTACCCAGTGTTCAATTCAATTTTCTTGCCCTCTGGAGTCCACCAGGAATAAAGCTAGCCCAGCCTGAGGGATGCACCGATGTATCTAATCCTCTGCCCCTAGGGAGTGGGGGACGCTTCTCCATTTCTTCCTCAGCCTTTGCTTCCCTTGCTATCAAAGGGCCACCTAATGGAACTTTCTAACACCCTCCATGGCCAGAGGCCAAGGAAAAGAAGCACCCTAAGATTGTTCAAGTGGTGCCCACTCTGGCCTGAATTCCCATTGGGAAAAATACCTCGAAAATGAGCATTTCTGCAGGCATGTTTGGAAAAGCAGGCAGTGAAGTACGCAGTCCAAGTGGCTCTCAATCTGGATGAACCTCATTAAAAAGCTGACACTCAGCTATGACTAAGAGTAAATGCAACAGATATTTCAAGCAGCTCGTCATTGATGCAGTTCATAACCCTCCCAGCTGGAGTCAGGCCCCAGCAGCCTCCCGGTCCCCAAACACCCTGCACTCGGAGGGTCGGGGCAGCCCCGGAGCTTCTCCTTACCCACTGGGGGTAGGATATGTAAACAAGTCATTAGGGAGGCAGGCCATCGGCAAAGACGGCCGGCAATAGCAGAGGCTGCTGAACCTCGGTCACCGAGAGGAAGGTGGATGACCCGGGCGTGGGGGTGATTACCCAGACCAAGGCGCGTCCCACGGGGCCCTGCTACTTCGCTTTTAAACAAGCCTCAGGGAGGAAACCGGGAGCCCGGGCCAAGGGAGGAAAATGGCCACTTTCTGCTAAACAGTCTCAAGGCTAGATAGTATTCCAAAAAAAGCGCTGGTCCGGAGGTGCAAAGGGTAGGGCACATCTGCGGAGGAAACAGTCACCTTAATTACCACGTCTAGAGAAAGTGCGATTTCATTACAGCCTCCAAAACTACCGCCCAAAGAAGGAAACCAGAGAAGTGTTTTCAATTTGAAAGAGGCTGGAAAGAAGCGGGTAAGACGCCGACTCTCCCCACCCTCCCGCAACTTTGGACCACAAGGCGCTTTCCTGCCTCAAAGACTATTACCAAACACAACTCGAAAATCCAACCCCGCTTTCAAACCTGTAGCCGTTATTTAAACGGTAAAACGCCCCACTTTAGTTTCCGGGGGATGCGGCCCAAATCAGTCCTTAAAAACACACAGGGAGCGCCTCTGGCAGCAGCCGCCCACGCCCCCGGCCCTGCGCACCGGGCTTGCTCCGGGAGGGGCGCGTGACGCCACCGCGGGGCAGCCGAGAGGGGACCGCGGGCTCCGGGCAGGGCAGGCGCTCCCGCAGCTCCAGCTATAACACAAGGGAGAGAAAGCAACGCTTTGGTTCCAGAAACTTCCATCGTCAAGGCCAGTTCTGGCCAGACGCACAGCCAAAGAGCCCCCCCTAGTCTAGCGGATGAACCGTTCGCGAGTGGCACCCCCTAAAACCTTGGCCCCATCTCCCAAGATGCCTCTTTTCTGCGCAATACAGAAAGCACCCCGACCGCCGCCACCCACCAGCGGCGGCGAATAACTTGGTGAGATCTTAAATAACTCGGGATCCAAAGGAACTTTCTTTTCTCCCCCGAATCTCAACGCCGCATCTCCAAGTCTCCAGAAATGTTAAGGAGGGAGGTGGTCAAGACAAGCTGAAGAATCTGAGTTTTAATTTGGGGGAGGGGGAGGGGAGGAAGAGGCAAGTTAATAATGCGGCTGCGGTGTACCCGTGTGGGGTGAAACGGAACCAGATGTGGCTGCTACATCTGGAAATTAGGGGTGGGGGAGTGCTGGGGGAGAAAGGCACCGTGGTAATGTTTTTCAAAAGGGTTGATAGCTTCTGGGCCCAGAACAAGAAACAGGCTTCACACCCCACCCCCCCACCACCACCACCAAAAAAGTGTCTGGCTGCCTCATAGGGGGTGTGTGTTCTATATGAACCCCCATCTACAAGGTCCATAAAATTCCTCCGCAAACATGGGTCGTAGCCTCACTTTTCTCCCAACCCCAAACATAACGGTAGGGGAAGCGGGGTGCAGAGGGGTCTGGGCCAGAGAAGCATACGCATCGCTGCCGAGTGAACCACACCGGACAAAAACCCTCATCCCTTCCCCCACCTCCAGGAACCAGATTGGGACCGAACGGTCCTTCCGCCCCCATCCCATACCTCGGCTTAACGACCGTGGGTCGTCCTCCCGTTCCCCAAACTTCCGACCCTTTCAGAGACCGTCCAAGTCATAAGATCACCCCTTCTGGAAAGGGGAGTCGTTTTTCGCTCTCAGCTCAAGCAGATTCAGCCATTTGGTGACGACACCTCCTTAAAACCTATTCCAAGAGAAGCTAACCTAGCCCTCCACGTCCTCCGCAGTTCATCCCCCACCCCATCCGACCCCAACCCGCACCCCAGGCTTTCCCGGGGGTGGAAAAGGACTTAGGAATGTCCCGGATTTTTAGCGTTGAGCCCAAAGCTACCTGCTGAATTGGGGGTGAATCCCCAAAAGGGGACCAAAAAGAGATGGAGTGGAATGCAACACACACATAACACACACAACGCATCCCACCTCGCCGCCCACTCCCGCCCTCCTCCCCAGTCCAGGAAACCGCGGGCCTTGCCGCCTTCGCCCCGGGCCTGTCCCTCCCGGGACTCACTGAGGAGCCGCCGCCGCCTCGCCAGCTCCCGAGCGCGAGTTGGAGGAAAAGTTGGGCGGCGGGAAGAGCGGCGGGACGAGCGCAGGGAGGGGGCGCAGGAGACGCGGACGGAGGGAAGGGAGAGGAGACCCAAGGGGCGCGGATCGCCCGGGAGGGAGCCAGGAGGTGAAAGGGGCGGGCGGCGAGCGGAGGGAGGCGCCGGCCCCGGCTGGGCTGCGGCGGGCAAAGCGCGCAGCCGGGAGGCTCCGGCGCCGGGGGCCGCTCGGGACGCCAAGCCCGCCCCAGATCCGGGGGCGCCACGGCTCTTACCTCGCTCGGCGTGGAGGTTCCGCCTCGGGAGAGTCCGCCGTGGCTTGTGCGAGCGGGCGTGTGCCCGCGTCCCCGGCTCCGGCCCGCCGCCCCCGGGCTCTGTTCGGGTCCTGGCGGGGTCGCAAGAGCTCCGCGGCCGGCGCTCGACTCCCGGCGGCGCTCGGTGCTCGGCGCCTCCAGCCCGGGCGGGAACAATGGAGCCGGAGCTGGTGCCCCGGAGGCGGGGCGGGGGGAGGGCTCCCGTCCGCCACCCGGGGTCTCCAGACCTTGTGCCCCCCTCCTCCAGAACGCAGCGGCGGCGCCTCACTTTCCTTGCAGACCGGGCTCCATCGCCCTGCGGAGGCCCCGGCGCCGCGGCGTGCCCGACTGCAGCACGGGTACCGTGCGCCCTGCGGGGCGCCCCGAGCTCGGACCGGAGAAAAGTCCTTGGGTTCCGCGGCTTTTCAAGCAGCGGCGCGCTCGCGGCCGGGGAAGGCGAGGTCGCCGCAACGCGCTACGAGGGGTCTCGGTCCCGTCCGGACGTGGCCGCCCAGCTCCCGGCACACCCGGGTTCCTCCGCGCGCTGCGGCTGCACCGGCGTCCGGGCTCCCGCTAGCTGCCGCCCGCCGCCGAGGACGCCGCGCCTGTGGCCGCAAGAGCGCTCCGAGCGCTATGCGCCGGCGAGGCGCGAGGGCTCGCCCTCTCACTCCCACCCGCGCTGGTCCCTCCTCCGCCTCCGCCCCCTGCAGCTGCCTGCTGGGCCTTGTAGTTCCCCAGCCGCGGCCCCAAAGGACGGGGAGCGGGCCGAGCTGTCCGGCGCTCTGCCCTTCTCTTCCTACAGCCTGGTCTCCTTTGGCGTTTGCGCCCCTGCATCTGAGCACGTCCCAGAGGGCGCCGGAATGTCAGGCCCTAGACATAGCAGCGGTTTGGGGGCTAGGGGGCAGGTAAAGAGACGCCGCAGCCTTGAGGTTGTACCTGGTAGCGTGGGCTTTGGAGTCTGTGCGCCTTGGGGAAATGATTTTCGCGCTCTAAATCTCTGTTTTCCCATCTGTAAATGGGGGATATTAGTGCTTTTCATATAGAGTTGAGGCGTCAACGAGGGCCTAGCGCATAGTTAACACTTAGTAAATACAAGCTGGTTTTATTATAAGGTCAGCCCCTCCTCAAACCCTTCCCTTGGATTTCAGCTTTCCCCAGCCACATAATTTAGGTTTTGTGGTCCACCGGGAACTGGACCCTGTAAATTCTACAGCGATGCTGTTGGCTTCCAGAAGTCTCCAGCCTGCCGTGAATGTCTAGGAAGCAAAGAGTAAGCAGTGGGAGTTGAGGGGAGACGTGTGGTTGGTTTGGAAATTAATCACAGCCCACTCAGAACACCCTCCAGTACTGTGGAACACAGGAAAGTGGCTAAAATGCTTCCCCCTGAGTCTTCCCGCGGAGTGATATAATGTAGTGGTTCCCTAATCCAGATGGACACGGGTCCTAGGGAACGTCTGAAAAATACAAGTTCATGGGCCTGCTCAGACATGAGGAATCACGCTGTCCCAGGAAGGAGCCAAGAGCCTTTATTTTTTCCAAGGCTCCTTGGGGCGTGTGATGTGAGCCCAGGCTGAGGCCACCATTGGGGTGGGAAGTAGGCAGCACTAGGTCTGAAGGATTCCTCCATTCTGTCCATCATTTATGAAGTTTGATGTAGGACAAATCATGCATCTGATAAAATCAAAACGGGGTATCTGTTGATACTCCTTCACAAGATGGTCATAAGAATCAAATAAAATAATAGCTCTCAGTGGACCAAAAATATTACACAAATGGAAGTCACTATGAAAGTTAGTGGCAGGGCCTGTTCCCTTACCATCACCCACCTCAACCCCGAAACTTGTAGAAGTTTGAATACTGAATGAGATCCCCCCACCCAACTCCTCACCCAACCCACCCACGCCTCCCTGGCTAATTTAAGAAAAGAGTTGGCCGGGTGCGGTGGCTTATGCCTGTAATCCCAGCACTTTGGGAGGCCGAGGCGGGTGGATCACGAGGTCAGGAGATCGAGACTATCCTTGCCAACAAGGTGAAACCCCGTCTCTACTAAAATACAAAAAAATTAGCCAGGCATGGTGGCGCTTGCCTGTAATCCCAGCTACTGGGGAGGCTGCGGCAGAGGAATCGCTTGAACCCGGGAGGCAGAGGTTGCAGTGAGCCGAGATTGTGCCACTGCACTCCAGCCTGGCAACAGAGCAAGACTCCGTCTCAAAAAAAAAAAGAAAAGAAAAGAAAAGAAAAAATGGTCCTCGTGCTATTTTTCTAATCCACCAGTAGGTGACAGACTAGTGGCCAACACAGTGTTATTCACATAGTAGACACTCATGAAATCCCTTGACTGGCCAAAGAGCAAATATTCAATAAGTATTTGTTGAACAAATGAGTAAATAAACAACTAAATTACAGCTCACGCCTGTAATCCCAGTACTTTGGGTGGCCGAAGCGGGAGGATCACTTGAAGCCAGAAGTTCAAGACCAGCCTGGGAAACAAAGTGAGCCCTTGTCTCTACAAAATATTTTTAAAAATTAGCTGGAGGTGGAGGTTGAAGAAGGAGGTTGGCTTGAGCCCAGGAGTTTGAGGCTGCAGTGAGCTATGATCCAGCCACTACACTCCAGCCTGGGCGACAGAGTAAGACCCTGTCTCAAAACAAAATAATACAAAACAAAAAATGAGAAACAAGAACTCATATCTTTGTTGAATAAATGAACTTCAGCCACTGTTTATAGGGTTTTCCCCTACAAGCCACCATTTAACATTTCAGCTCCTGGTCAAGCTTGGTTTATACTCCTATATAAGCTGCCCACCCATTAGGCCTCCTGCATTTTAATTACTACTCATCACAGGCTTGTAAGAAGGCCATACTCACACCCTACCCCCAAGAGGCCTTCCCTGCCCATCCCAGCTTTGTCAGTCCCTGGACCCCCTGCTCACTTGCTGACTATCCACTGAGTTGATACCGTGCTTTGTTAGTGGTTTTCCTTACTCTGCTTTCTTTCTAACTGGTTTCTAAACTGCTTTAGGGCAAGGATCTTATCTAGGTGTCTGACCAATTCTACACAGGAGGTTTTCCAGGTATATTTATTGTTGATGGACTTGCTAAGCATAACCAACCTGGGTTACCAGAGGAGGAAACACAATTTGAGGGAATATGATTGGGAAGACAAGCCATGAAAAAAATCCAGCATTTAATGTTAACACCCAGCTACTATTTTTCTACTTTGCTCCGTAATTCTTCTCAAACAAGGGTTTTTTTTGTTTTCTTTTTTTTTTTTCCTGAGATGGAGTCTTGCTCTTTTTGCCCAGGCTGGAGTGCAATGGCACGATCTCAGCTCACTCAGCTCACCTCTGCCTTCTGGGCTCAAGCGATTCTCCTGCCTCAGCCTCCCGAGTAGCTGGGATTACAGACGCCTGCCACCATGCCCAGCTAATTTTTGTATTTTTAGTAGAGACAGGGTTTCACCACGTTGGCCAGGCTGGTCTTGAACTCCTGACCTCACGTAATCTGCCCACCTTGGCCTCCCAAAGTGCTGGGATTACAGGCGTGAGCCACCATTCCTGGCCCAAAACAAGGGGTTTTAAATCAAGCCCCTTTTTCTTATGATTTAGAACCATTGTAGGAGTATCTTGAACCCCAAATAAAAGGCTAAATAATGCGTTCTTGATTTAAACAGAAAGAGAATGATCTAAATGCTTGTTTGGGGGTTGAGGGACATGGGCCTGCTGCTGAAAAATCCTCTATAGATTTATCAAGAAGCCAAAATGAAAGCAAGTGGCCAACTTGCCAGGGTCCCTCCTCCACTTCTCAGGGAAAGAGCTGATGGCAGCTGAACAGAGAAGGTGAGAAACTCAGCAAAGGCATGGGCTGTCCACACACTGCAGACACATTTCTGAATAATTGAGAGTTGGCTGCTTTTATCCTTCCAGCCCACCTTGCTCCCCTTCTGTCCCACTCCTCTACTCGCCCTCTTTCTGAAATGTAGCCCTCCCGTTTCTGGAAGGGCCCCAGGCCAGTGGAGGGAGAGTGTCCCTAGGGCAGCCCTGAGCTGCTCCAGGCAACAGGGGTAAGACAGCAGCTCTGCCTGTCTCTGTCCTGCCCGAGGCCTCCCGGCACCTTGCCTCCCCATACAGAAATGTAATCTTC